>NC_138788.1:16419235-18819235 GCF_965178545.1 Coloeus monedula
TATGTGCTTAAAGGTAATAGACCATGGATGCAGTGGGGAGAATCAAGGGATGGAAATCAGGCTTCTGCTCCGAACTCAAGGAGCCTGTTGATTTCCACTGACCACAAAGGGAACCCAGAGAAACTGTGACTTACAGAGATACCAAGGGGACACTGAACACTCACCTGAGGTGACTACAGGAAGAAAATATCTACACACACGGCCACCACGTCACCTCCAGAGGAGGATGGTGTTCTCAGATACCCTCAGCTAATTAAGTAATACTATAATTTTTTACTACTATGGTGTGCACCATTAGTATTGCCACTTAACAGAAACTACTGAAGTAATTACCACTATTCCTTTGAAGAACAGTTGGCTAGGCAGGAAAGACATATCACAAAGTGCAAAGAAACACAACGGACTGGAAGACTATTAAGTCTACAATATCTACTATTAAGACTACAGAAGACAGTATGGCAATTGTAAGAGATTAGGGAAAAAAAAAATGTTCTTCAACCAGGACATGTCAAACAGCTTCATTCTTACACCAACTTTAAAGGCATTGGAAACTATTTTCAGAGAAGAACTATGCTACATAAGCATTGGATGCAGGTAATTTAGGAGAAAACTGATTTTAACTGATTAGATTGGTTTCTCAACCACTGAAACCCAGCCTACTGTCATGAAGTACAATTGGGACTCCAAGACTATGGCTCATCACCACCACTAAGCATTTTAATGCCATTTCATATACACAATATACACACTCATGCAAGAGGGTACATTTTTAAGGGTAACAGTTTCTATCACATAACTTGAAAATGAATTTTAGCAATTATTTTTCTGCTAACTCTTCAAATATTAAACTGAAACTAAATTCAAAATGTAACCTCCTGCCTTGAATAAATACATCCTTTCAAAAGGATTTTTAGAATGTATTGAATGATATTATGGATCCATCACTGAGCAAGCAGATATGCCTGCACTTTACATCCTTTCAGAGCAGGCATCATAGTGGCTTCGTGAGTACCATTACAACTTGTGCTGCCAAATTCATATTAGCATTAGGTGATATGTAATGCTTTGAGTATCAATATAGAAAAAAAAAAAAAAAAGAGCTCAAAAATATCTTCAGCTGTAAGTTTCATAAAAACCATGTGTTAAAACAAATGCTAAGTCATCTGAAATCCTTTTTTATAATTTCTCCAGAACTGGGCGATCCACTCTATGAAATAGAGGGGAAGAAGAAATCTTGGTCTCTGAGAGGCACAAAAAACCAAAACAACAAGCAAACAAAACAGGCATTCCAATGTACAGGCAGGAAAATAAATTTTAATGTTTGCAGTGCAAGACCTTGACTTCCTTACACTCACATGATTCATGCAGCTTCTTCACTCAGTGTTTCTATTGACATACCATTTCTAGCTTAATCGATAGAAAAATAGAAATTCATATTACTTTTGAAGGCTTTGACAACGCTGCAGCATCTAACATCACATTTTGGTTTCTGAGCACATTTCTTGAAGGTATAATGAACTATTTCTTTCCAGAATGAAATTCTTCATGACAAGCAAAAGAAATCTTTGGCTCATTCCTGTATATCTGCTTTGATAAAAATTTCCAAAGGCAGAGACATGTTCTATCAATAAGCTAAAACTCTTACTGCCCTAGCCTTAAGAGTTTACATTAAGGAACACCATTTTTTTGGTCAAGTTTTCCCTGGACAAGACACAAAAAAAAAAAAAAAAATAATGTGGAAAAAAACAGAAATCAAGGCAAAAAATATCTTACTCTACAAATCTTGAACAAGAACAATCAGACTGTGCAATATTTTTATGTAGGAAACTATTTCAAAATACGCTTCCTACTCTAAAATGACACCGCACAGGAAGTAATGGAACTATTTCTCTCTTGCTCACCTTATAAAATTTTGACATCACTTCCACCTGCTGTATGTTCAATCCTATAACCTCCCAAGCTCTCTATGTTGGTCACTCTCCCTCCCCTGTTGCCCCTTCCCCCAGACTGTAATGGACAGTTCCCTCCTGGATATCCCAAAAGACAAAGATGTGTCTGGTAAGTGGGGAGAGGTCAAAGATGAGCACAGCTATTTATTACATATACTGCAACCAGATGGAAGTAACTCATCCATCAAGGAACTCGTCATCCCCATCACATTAACTTTTTATAAAAAGCCTACTGCTCCTTCTCTGATCCACACAGTTCAGCTTCCTCTCTCTTCTGTGTGCTTTTACAAAATGAACCCTCTCTAACCCCATCGCCACCTTCTCCTTAAATCATTGCTACCTATCACTCCATGGTTATTTTTAAACTTTACTTTTATCAATACTCATCCTGTAGCTCTGGGAGATATTAAAAGTGTACCAGGGCAAGGAAGGGCGTTTCTGACACTTGCTCCCTCATTCATCAGCCCCTCATAGGCCCGTTGGTGACAATGAAAAGATTTCACAATACTGTGCGGCAGAAACTCATTCTCCCACTCATCCATCATGCTCAACCTAGCAGCAGTTCTACTGACCTAATCTGTAATGCCTCAATGCTCACTGGAGATTTCTTAAAGGCACCCTTCATTGTTGTTAGTTACAAAGAATAAGCCTGTGCCATTAGATAAGGAGACTAAATGGTGCAAGAATTAATGCAATACTGTATCGTCACCAAGTCACAGGTTCAAAGACTACAGAGTTAGAGTCAGTGTGGAAGATGGCTTTTATCTGAATTTTGTTGCAGATCATATGAAAAGGAGATGAAAGTAGTATAAACTCACTTCCGGGTGTAGACAGCACAAGTGTGAGTCACTATTGCTAATTTATTACTTTTTGATACAGGCTAATAGGCCCCAGATACTCCACAATAAACCAAAAACCACATTAGAGCCCCTTCTTCAGAAAATGACAGTCACAAGTGAGTAAGCCATAGCTGAATGCTTTGATGGAACATACTTTTTTTCTAAAAGGAAGAAGCGGCACCTGTGTGAGCAGCTGATATAAAAATATATGACACAATGAAAAATGTAGTACAGATTTTGTAAGTAGGGATTGAGAAGACAGCTAGATGTATGATTTTATCACATTGACATAGCCATAAAAGAATGACAACACAAAGAGTAACTGATGAACATAAATAAGTAAATAGCAATCAGTGATGAGTGAAACAGTCATTCCGTAAGAGTTCAAAATTTATTGTGCCATTTCACTTAATGGAGTTAACTATTTTTTTTTAATGGTGCAATGGATCAGTCATTCACAAACAAGCAAACCTAACATGTTGTGCAAGGTCTTCTGCACATTAGAATGCTATTTGTCTAAGACATTGTTGGTATGAGATTTAAAAATAACTACCAAAAAAATTAATTTATTATTCAACCATAGACATAAACATGTAGACAAATACTAATTTATTACTCTGCCAGCTTCTTCAGCTCCTTCCCTGCTGTGAGTAGTCTAGGTGCCTCAAAGACAAAGCCTCTTTATAGACATCAGTCAGTGGGACCAAGGCCACAGTTATTTGAAGAGGCCAAACCCAGACTCTAAGAAAAAGCCCCTGGCCTACATATAAATATCAGCACAGTACATAAAATTGACAATAAATAGAAGTTTTAGCTGTGTACCTGTGTTTTAAACACTGAAAACTGGGGTACAAAAAACTAAAAGACTTGTCAAAGATCCCGTGACAACCTCACACAGGGGTAGAAATTGACTCCAGTATATATTTTAGACCAGTTTTCTTATGCAAGAGTCCACCTTTATACCTCCATTTTTATATGCTAAGTAGAAAATATCAGGGCTGGATAGAAGGATTGATTAGTCACAATCCCCAAATGCAAAGTACTACATAAAAAGGTCATACTTCATGCATGCAAAATGCTTACAGTTAAGTATATATAGTATGTAGAGGACAAAGACATGGCTTTTCTCTCTTCTCTAAATGCTAGTGAGAGCACAGAAGACTAGAACATACACTGGAATATATTTTTTTACTAGAATAGGCTGTTGTGAGCAAAGTAAGCATTTTTGGTTACAAGAATAAGGAATCATGCTAAGACTGCAGTTTTAGTAAACTGAGAGCCTGTGCAGCTTAGGTTAGCATACAGTATTTATCTGTCCTGTTCAAAAACTGGAAAGAAACTACAAAAGCCAAATGGATATAGCTCCATCTCCAACATTTTTTAGAGTTTGAGCACTACTGAGATCACTTTTCCTCCACTTCCCCTAAACAGAATCAAGCCTTGCAAAGTACTGTGCACCTGCAACATGCAAGGTCACTTATCAGAAAATATTCCACATTTTACAGGTCGAAAATGTTCAACAGGGCATGCTGCATCCAGAAATATGCAGGAAGGGAAATCCTAAAAAGGATATTAGTAGTATAACTGTAGCACTAAGTACATATCTTGCACTACATAATTGGCTTTTGGAAGCTTGTTGGATATTCCAAGGCTAGAGAGAAATATCCATTTCTTCCACCAGACTCCCAGAAGCATTCACAGCCATTAATTACACTTGCCATGTTGACATTTCCTTTTAGCCAATGAACTCTAAGGTCCAGTTGTCACCTTGGGTTATCTCTAACAGCAAGACATCCTGACTTTTCCATAAGGTATGTGCGTTTTGGCACTTACCAAAGTTCCCTCATTCTATTATGTGAATGTCTTATGCCATTTTTCTTCAAAGCATCACAAATTCAGAATTTACCCAACCTAAGACATTTACAGAAATAAAAACTGCTACATACTTTTTTGGCAACGGTAAAGAAATTACACCTCTAGAGAAACAGAACTCTTTTCATAAATAACGGATTTATGGTGTGTTCTATTGAAAGCACTTCCCAGGAGAATGTTAGTCAGCACACTCTGCTATGTAATACCTTCAGCTGTATTAGCTTTTCCATAAGTAATTTGGTATGCCTACCCACTTGGAAAGGAAAAAGAAAAGAAGAAAAAAAGAAGTTGCAGGCTTTTGTACCAACATCCATCCAATATTTAAAAAAGAAAGCCGTGACTTAAGGATTTGAGCTAACCAATCTCCCTGCAGAATATGACCCTGAAAAAATATTACTTGTAGATGGTGTATGTTAATCACTGATCCCTGGAAATCTCATCTGAAACATGTCTAATCAGTAATAACCAAACTGTCATACTTTGAGATGACTACATTTCCCAGAATAGCTAAGGCTGTTCCAAGGATCAAGATTCATTGTCCCTGTCCTGAGCAATTAAGGTCAGGATCCTCCAACATTCAGGTTAGAGCTGCTTCTCTGTGGCACAAAGCTTCCTTGCAACCTGCAAGCAGAATGAACAATTCTGAAGATGCCCGACCCCCCTCTTAATACTTGGAGCTCAGTAGGAGACCAATCCACGGACAATTTTCCTGTCCTGACTTGATGAGCTTAAAATTTTATTAGAAGAAAGTAATATTACAGATCAAATGAACTGATAGATGAGAGAAAACCACTGCAACAAAGGCATACACACCGACCTATAATTTGGACATCACAAATCATAATTAAAATGTAAAAATCTTCCATATAATGAACACATGGCTAATTTAACATGCTTAGAAAACATGCAAGCTTTTTCTTAAATGATCTTTGATAAATTAAGGTATATTGACAATTGTATTTATAATACTGTAGGGTTTTTTAAATGTATTTACTGGGAGCAGGAGGGGCATGGACTGTCACAGTCAGGATGGCATGGTTTTCTACAGTGGGGGAAGACAGAAGGAGACTTTTTAAAACCTCGAAATGCAAAACCATATTTCAGAAAATGTTATTTAACACAACGATGTGATAAGGTGGAAATTCTCTGACCTAAAAGAAGCTATTATTGCTAACTATTCCCTAAACCCCACTGCCGGGCTTTGGGCTTGTTTATTTATTTTTTTATCAGTCTTCCACTTTCCTGAATCCAGCTGCAGAGCATTCGATCTCTGCTTTCTTCTTAATGTCTCTTTATGTTGAAGAACAATTGCTTAGAGAAATGGGTTTCTGTTTTGAACAGCCTATTTTATAAAAAACCAGTTGTACCTCTAAATGCTATAGGCACATTTAAAATACTAGTATTTTCACAAACTAGCATACAGCTCTAATACAAAAAGGGAAAGCTTTTTATTCAAATAAAATAAGCTGTAATAATGAATTATGTGTATTTATATATTTGTGTCGTTCATTATATCCCAAAATACTTACAAAAGTAGCTGAGAGATGCAAAACTCCACATATTAAAGCTGCTTGATTTTTTTGCCAGGTAAATAAAATCCCTTCAGATAGAAAAGAAAGGCCATAGGGTTGGCAGAGAAGAAAAAAGAAATATTAAAGTACATTTAGTGTTTAGATTGGCAAAATGAGTCTAAAACATCTTTAATACTTTTAATACTGTGTTCTGATCAACAGAGAAAAGCCAGCAGCATCCCCATGCTTTTAATTTAGGCACATGATGATATGGAGCATGAACTCATTTACAACTCTCCACGACTGAGATCACAACATCACTTAATACTTCAGAAAATCTTGATAATGTTGTTGTCTTACACTATACAAATTTTCATCCTAAAATGTGGCTCCTAGTATTTCCTAAGTATAATCTGCAGATTTCTTAGCACCTTTTGTCTGTAAAGTCATGACTCTTAAGTACAATGGACCACATGCTAAGACATAAGAGAAAATAATTAATCTTCTTACTTACTTTTTTTAAAAAAGAATATATTTCTCTAACACTTTTACAACAAAATCCATCATTTTGTGAACTTGCAGAACTGAAAGCTAAAAACCTTCCTTTACCTGAATCCTAATGTAGGAAATATCACAGATTTATAATGGTGAAGAATGAAGAAATACATTTTTCATTTCTGCCAGCTGGCTTTACAAAACCAGTGGATAATGAGAGCATTCGATACCTTCTGGAGTACCACCAGCCACAAGAAAAGGAAAACTCCAGGAAGAATTGCAAAAAATGCCCTGGGTCAGTGGGAACACTTCTCTCTTAATTGCGTTATAAATTGGTTGGATTTGTGCAAATAACTGCCTGAGACAGCCTAGAAAATCTCACCTATGGTTCAAAATACCATTGTACTAAGAAGAAAAAAAACAAGACACTGCAGAGAAGTTGGCACGGTTTCATTAGAACTGTAGCACACCTGAAGCTGCATCAGTATCCAAGACTAAGGGTACAGATTCAAATCGTGGGCAAGGAGATTTTTGCATACTTTCATGTTGACAAAATGCAATATTTACCCTAACACAAAGATAAGGTTCATAAAACACTAACAGCATTGTCTTTTCTGGTAGAGCCTACATATAAACCCTGAGATTAAAGTTCCTGAACATTAAAACAAACCACTGAAATAAACACACCTGCTGCAGAAGTTATGCCAAATTTCAATCCAGACTGTCATAAATACAAAGTATGTAAGAGTCCTGTTGGAAAATTAGTAATATCATGTCCAGGTGCTCTACTGAATGTGTTTGCCAGGCAGGTATTTTCTGGGTATTCTTTTTTAATCTGACCTTAAAAAAAGTCTGGAGAAAGCCATTTCAGAATTTTTCTTCAACATTTATCTCAAAAATGGGCCATTTGATTCTTGAACATCTCTAATGTATATCATCAGTGACTGAAGGAGTTTTTTTATATGATTTTTGACAATTTAACAAGTCCTCCTGACAAATTAAATGGTTGTGTTGACAACTTAACTGTACTGCCAATCAATATTTTCAATTACTTTCATTGTCATTCAGAAAAAATACAACACGAGGTCATACAGTGGTAAAACCAAGAAAGGAAAATAAAATGATGCAGAGGTGGGGGGGAGGGGTGCACTGGGAGGGGACTGAAACTTTGAGGCACAACATGCAATTTAAAATTCTTTGTTTTTCAGGGGAAAGGTTAGGTGTTTCAGAATAACTTCTCTAATTTTAGACCTTGGTGACATCTCACTGAGAATACAACAGTTTCCTTTCTTCCCATAAGCTATTTAAAAAGTCATTAAACCTGAGCTGCTACCGCATGGCACTTTCAGTGAAATCCTCTTTATTCCATCACTTCACACCATAACCACCATGTTCTTAACTACTAAACCAGCCCTATACAAGGTAGATGTGAGTGCATTTCGAGAGCTATGGGTCAGCTACAGATTTTTTAAGTCAGACTCTTAGGACAGAGTCCTGACAAACACAGCTCCGGGATGGAGAAAGCACTGTATTTTCAAACACTGGTACCATAGAGAAGAAATACTTTCTGCATGTTGGACTACAGTGACAAACTTCTTACTGTAGCTCTGTTGGGAAATTAATGCATAGTGGCAACTAATTTTTACACAAAAATTTTACACAAAATCTGTACTAAACCACTCTTTGTATAAAAATATACATTAATTCAATGAACAAGAAATTCAAATTACTTTGTGAATTTCTCTTTTCCTTAAAACAATGAGGAATCAAACTATATGATTAATTTAAAAACAACATTTAAAAAAAGGCAGCTTAATCCCAAATCTCTTTCCTCCCAAGATAGGAAGATAGGATACAGGCATGAAAGCTAAGTGTTAGCAGTTCCCAGAATCTTAACATTCTCTGGCTCACCAGTTTAAGGTATGCAGAAGGAAATTTGCTTGCACATGCAAGGGGAACCTGAGCTCTGCATCCATGACTGCTGCAGACTGGAACAGAGCAAAGTAGGCAGCCAAAGGAAAGGATACAGACTGGCACACAACCCAAAGTGAGCAGAGAAGAAGAACATGGATTTAAAAGTATGTGCAGGGAAACCTTGCAAAACAAGCAAAAAAGAAGCATGTGAAGACACTTGTTGGAAAGTGAAGCAATGAAGGTAGTATGTAGATAAATGCCTGGAAGTTGTTATGAAGAAAAGAGAGTGTAAAGAAAAGTATGTATGAAGGTGAGTCTGGTTTTCAGTTAATCCAAGCATAAACCTTTTAAAGGCGAACACCTCAAAATCAATAGTCATTTTAGAAGCAAAGTACTGCATATATTACCTGTATTGCGAGAGAGCAGATAATCCTCTCTGCGTACACCTAATATTGTTCTACTTTTGTCAGAATTCCCCTCTTGAAAAAAGAGCCATAATAGAGATATTTACTAATATCAGTCTAAGCCCTCCTTGTTTGAAGGATTCAAGACGTCCAGGATGATTAAAAAACATTACCAATAAGATGAGTAAGATGATATTGCTGGTCACTCCATTTATAGATTCTGCTTCTCCTGCTATTAAAAACCAATTTATTTTCCACTGTCATATAGGGGAGGAAGAGTGAGAGAAGCTTTTCAGGCAATTCTGTATCTCACAGTCCAGACCTGAGAAAATAAGCATGCAGAGACAGGAAAGATGGTTTTATCCCTACAAGATAAAAAGGCATATTGATATAGTGGTTAAATATTGCAAAGAACTATAGTATTTCCGGCAAAAATCCAATCAAATCTTTGTCCACAAAAACTTTAAAATTAAGAAAGTGATCACAAAATATTGCCACTGACCAATTTAGAGTAACTACTTTAAGTTCAGTTCTAGCATTTTAAGTGGATTTTAAAATCTTTTGTGTTAACTAAGTATTTACTGCTTTATCTTAATTTTTTTTCTATTCGCTTCCAACTCTGAGACCAGTTTTTATATTTTCATCATTTACATTTAACAAGTTATATACACAGAATTTGGTTTCAGTTGGCAAAGGCAAGCAATAAGCAACTCCTCCCCTTCTTTTACCAAAGAAGATCTTTTTTAGCAAAAAGTGCTGTGCTTAAAAATAAAGAAAAAAATAAATTGGGAAAAAAAGAAGAAGAAGAAGAAGAAAAGATGTTACATCATCAAGTCTTGGTCATTGCAAGGTGCGTTGTTTCCATTCAGGTCAATAAGCTTCCTAAGCTACCGATACAAAGATACACTTTGGTGCAACAAGAAAAGAAAACAAATAATGTCCTATGAAGAAGCAGAATACAGAAGTTTATGTGAAAAGACAGCCTTCTTGAGGCAGATTCCATTGCTTGTGTTGCTGCAAAACCAATGGATTCTGCACAGTTCTGTTAACCATCAGCAATTATCTTCCTGTCAAAGCTAAAGGTAACAAATTTCCCCATATCCAGCAAGGCTATATCATCAACCGGACACCAGCATCATTTGACGGAAACTAAATCACGACACCAGCCAAGAGCTCTGACAGACAAATGTGCTGCCTCTGAAAATCTAGGCCTATCACTCAGAGGAGGAAAAAAGGTTCTCTCAGCTGGTCTTTCTGAAAAGAGATTAAATGTTGTAGATTCTGTAAGTACAGTACCAAGCAAATCCTAAATATGAGAATTATTAATGGACTTTACTACTGGTCTTTTTAATCTTTTGCCAACATATGTTCATCTATTTTACCTTGGTCTGTCTCGTTTCCTGATGGACATAAAAAGCAGGAACCCTGCGTTATCCTAGTCTTAATCAGAGACAGCAGCACAAGAACAATGTACCTCTACCTATCATTCCGATAACACTTAGCGCTGGCTGTTCTTTTATAATGAAGACTGTGTAATAAAAGATACCTCTAATGTGTCCTGTCCTTATGCTTAACAATAACATTCATTTCATGATATGCTGTATAATGGGAATACCAGTTCTTAACCTGCTCAATAACAAAGTACTGCATTATCACAATGCAATTGCAGTTTGGCTGGAATTTCCTGATAATCTGTGGCTGGAACTCACATTCTTTTCCCCAAAGGGACATACAGTACAGTAGATCAGCCTGTAACTGCAAAACTACAATTGGAGTATGGCTATCTTTAACCTGTGTAATACCCAAGGTATAAAAGATGTGATGCTTTGTAAAGTGGTGCTATATATTGCTAAATACAAATCAAAGAACTTTCATTGACAGGTCAGTGAGATATTTTTTACACAGGATCTAGTGTCACATTAAAGGTAATCACAGACACAATTATCTGGTGGAAATTCCAGTGGAAAGCCTGTGAGGGGGGACTTGATGTCTGAGGGGATTGATAGTGCCAGAAAATGCCTTTCACCTCTTGGTCACTGGTTCAAACATGGGCCAGGCTGGTTGTGACCAAAATCTGTTACTGCTTGACAGCTGTTCAATGAGCTACATGAAACGAGCAGATTCAGATCAGTACCTTTTGGGGTGATGTCCACTCCCCATGGAACATACAGCTGCAGCAGACATCAATTGCAAGCATCTGAGGAGCTTCCAGCAGCTTGAGGCACTGTATAGATTGCATGGACATTGTTCCCAGAGGCACTGATTCCAAGCAGGGGTTGCCATACATACACATCCTGGTTTGGAAACACTCACACATCCTACATTTCCTAAGACTAGACATTTTGGCTCAGTGAGGCTGCTTTCCAGTAAAGCAAATGTTTCTCTAAAATAACTTAAACTACAAAAAAACCACCAAAAAAAAACCCCAAAAAACAAACCCACAGAACACACTGTGAAATTTGCTAATTAAGTTTCAAATTCTAGATTGTATTTACCACAAGTGTTGACAATTCACACACGGAAGAGAGTATATTAAAAACAGAAGTTTAGTTTAAAAGAGTACTTTCCGTTTCCTACCTTTCATTTTAAATTTTCAAGTATTCTGCCAAATTGGCAGATTCTATACGGAGAGGAAGAACAGAGAGAACAGTTTAAGTGAAAAACAGTACAACAAAAAGAGAAGCAAGAGAGAACTTTAACTGCTTCATGCTGGTATGTTCTCTCTCAAATATAAGACAATAAAGTTGGGAATTTCTGCCCACTTAGGAAGACTGGGATTCAATGGGGATCCTAAAAGAGCTGCAATATAATTCAGGTGTTCCTATAGTGAAACCAAAGTTTATATTCTGAAGAAAGACATTCACTGGTTTGGGGTTTTTTTTCCTTTCCTTTTTGATTTCTCTCACATAAAGAGGAAAAACATACTGTTTATTTTAAGATTAATAGAGCACACAAAATACGGATACAGCAGCATGAAAGCTACCAAAACTCCAAGAATCTACTTTTCTGTAAATTTAGAGCTCATAGGATACAGAAAATACCAAACACCTTCTAAAGCCTGGAATGCAAAAAAGGATCCTCCTAATTAAGTTTCACACAGGTTTCAGATTAATTAGAACAGGTACCAGGCATTTACTGAAAGTTCTTAATTATTAGTATAAGCTAGCTCTGATTAACCCATATGCTGGATGGATGAACCCATACCACCACACAAGTTTAGAAACAGAAAAGTTAGCAGCCATTCATCTGGAGAAATTAGGTATTTAACAGCTAGCTAATTCATTATTAAAGTATTTAAACCAAAGAAAGAGCTAACCTGGGTAAGTGATGACAATTCTTAGCTTGACTCTACTTTTAACCTCAGTGTGATACCTAAACAGTCTACTCATTCGTTCTACGTCAACGCGACGCCCGTGAAACACTACGTTTTAATTAGGATGCTTTATAATATGGAACAAAAAGTATTGAAATGAAACACGTAATTAAAACACATGTCATGCTGAATCATTTTCATCTATATCACAATACACCAGTGCCATGACACTGTTGCTACAGGCTCTGAGTGCTACTGAGGACATATTTACCTACCAGCAGGAAATCTCATCCAAGAGTGTTTGAAATCCTGGCTGTCCATATTTGTCTATACTAATCCTATTAACGCACTTGCCACTGAGCTTGTTCTGGAAGGACCCTACGTTCAGCCTAAGACTACTGGCAGTACCGCTGCCCTCTTCTGCATATTGATTAGTGCACACATGGGGGTGGGGGCAAGAAGAGAAAGGAAATAAAATGAAACTACCAAATATTCGGCCTGTCACAGCATAGTAATTGAAATATGCTTTTTTCCTTTACAAATTAGTATTTCTGTTACAAACCATTGAAGGAAGTTTATAACACCAATAACACCTGAGAAATCAGTCACTACTGTAGTTAATGACTGGTCTGGTAGATTGTTAACTGCCCTTAACTTCCCATGAGTGGTTAACTAACAAACCAGTCATTACCTACTTCATGGGGATTAGAGGTTAAACATAAACTTGATTACAAGCTATAAATGTGAGTAATTTGAAATGTTACTGGTTATTACAAAAATATATGGTAATAATTTCCTCTTTAATGAAAAGGAGCATGTTTTTAGTGGTCCCTAGTTTCTTGTTGAGGCTTAGGAAAAGAGATCAGTGTATGATTAACAGCTACATTCTTATGATGGGTATCTGGAGCTAAGTGGCAAAAATGAATACTCACTACCTATCTGTGTCATAAAAATATAAAACCATCATTCTATCTGTAAATAAACATGGGGTTTGTAGTACGTATCCTTAATTTGCAGCTGAAAATGTTTGTGGCCAACAAATGCAGATTTTGCATACACCCATACGGGGGAGAAGGGTAATCCCTTACTTGCACTGAGGAAAAAATCACAAATCTGAAGCATTCAAATATATACAACTATTAGTCCAGAAAAATCTTTACAGTATAGTGATACAATTACTTGCAGGAACCCAGAATAAACTTTCTTTCAAGAGAAATCTCACACGGTAAAATGATTAACAAGGTAATTAAAACAAGGTAAACCTTACTCTTAAAGTTTACAGAGTTTGGGACTCAGATCACAGAACCAGGTTCAGAAACAGCATAAAATTTCAAGAAGAAACAAAGTCTAAATATCTCAGTGTAAACACCTGAAAGAATGTACCAGCTACTGACTGTGTCCTGCGGTGGCAGTGTAAACTGAAGAAATGATGTTGTGTGCTAGGCTGAGATTTTCAGAGCCATCTGGATTTTCAGAGATTATCAGAATGCCTTAAATAATTTGAAAGTGCTTAAAGGAACTAAGTCAAATGTGGGACAAGGAAATAATATTTCTCACTTACTCTAGTAAACTAAACATGGGAAATAACCATAATCTACGCTAATGGAAGAGTTTAAACAGCCACTAAAACTCCTGAACAACAGCGGGACAATGACCAGGGTAAGTAAACGTGGAAAGTTCTAAATCAAGAGGATGGCCCACCAATCTCAGACTAAAGGAAAGTGATAAAACATTTATCCCATCCTGAAAATCTAAGAGCTAATTGAGGGGGAAAAAAAAAAGTCACTGTTTGCCATCTCAATTGTTTATGTTCTTTAGAATTTGATACAAAATTGAGGTTACTGAGGGAAGTGCTGCTGGCATGTAGGGCTAGGAGGATCACAGGTTTTGTGTGTATAAATATAAGTAATTAAAAGTATTTTATAGTCACAGGGAGAATGATGGATCAAAGCTATACAGTTTAAAGACTAGCACGCATGAAGAAAAAGCGTTGCTTCTTAAATAAAAAAGGCTGTCTCCTGTAAAAAAGCAGTTTCCCTTAACCTGCAGCTTTGATGTGATAGCTCACTATCAGTTAGCTTCTAATCTGAGGGACAATCACCCATGCTTCAATTTGATATATTGCAGCCCACAAAATACTAAAAAAGTATAGCATTTCTTTGTGGGAAAACTATATTATTCAAGAATAGTAGACAAATACAATTGAACAGTAAAAGAAAGAAACCAACCCAGTATTGTTGACACACTTACTTCCATGGTTTCCCTCCTCATTAAGAGTCTCTCGCAACACTGGGAAACTCTCATACTAAAAATCAACCATTACTGTAGTCACCTTCTCTTCCCAAAGCCCCAGTTTGGTTAATATTGTATTAAACTATATTTAATAATATTATAAGTGGTGCAGAATTCCTTCCAACAGGTGTATGAACCCCAGGAAAAAACATGGTTTCAATAACACTCTGTGTGGTTTTATTGAATGTAGACTGGTGCTTTCTGCACTCGCAATTAAAATGCTTCAACACAGAGAGGGTTCAGCTCTATGTGTACCATACTAATAAACACTAAATAGTATTAAGTGTCACATATACAGGCCACCAACTTCACAGCTTCATTTCAGCAATAAAACTCAGCATTTTTATGTTATGATTATTATACAATAAAGACAGGAATTTCTCATACTACTATTTGTGCAGCTATGATACCATTTATACAGATTCTTAAACCTACCAAAAAGCTACTTTAAATCACTGGAACTGCTGCTGGTTTCTAATCAGTTCAGAAATAATCACGCAATGAAACAGTCGGTGCTGGTTCTCATTTTCCGCAGGAAAATGCTTCAAAAACACAAACCCTTCAACAGCATCTTCCAAACCTGCATAAAACTTCTAGCAAGCCCATGTACAAACACGTACAGGACATTTCAAAACCAGATATGGGGTGCTAAGAACAAACATATCCAGCCAGCTCAGTCCTAGGTCACAACCACTCCTTAGCACGGAGAGACACCCTTCCGTCTGTCCAGCTCCTCTCTAGTGGTTGCCAACCCCAACCAGTCTATGTGTGCTATCTAACAAAAAGAAAGAAAGAAAAAACCCCAAGTGTGAACCTTTCCCAGAGGTTACTTCATGCCCTTTCAACTAGCACAGCACACGGGACTAAGGATTTACTATGGTTGCTCTGCCACTCTGAACTGGTTCAGTTGAGAATCTGTCGGCCTGGAAAATCAGAAGACACGTGAGGAGAACTCAAAAGCAGATCTAAGAGACATGGAAGAGATAATGTGAGAGAGGATAATAAGATGATAAAATTGATAGGACTGGGGAAGAAGTCCCCTCCTCTGTATAACAGACAGGCCTTTACTGAAGAGAGTTCCTCCTGCCAGAAGGTCCATCACGCTGGAGGGTATTCCCCAAAAGACAGGCAGAGGTAGTAGGCTAACAGTGCCAACCATCAAGCAACAAAACAGCAGCAATTATATACATTGATGCACTACAGTTCTGCCTTACCAGGCCTCCCTTCTTCACACTGCATAGCAGAGACTCTGTGAGTTCACAATAAAGCTCCTACTGGCCTTAAAATCATCAATAACCACAGGCACCATAGAAGACAGCAGCGTGCTCAAGTGGACAGAGCACAGCACCAGAAGGTCGCGGGAGGACAACCTCATTCTGTACGTCCCACTGACCTCTGTCTCCCATTCTCTGTCCCCAGCACACACACGCCTGCATCTCATCCACACAGGGACTTGTCACAATGCCGGGCTGGAACGCCCAGACTACTATGGGCACCCTCTCCCTCACACACTAAGAAGCCTTTCCTCCTAAAATACAGGATTTTAACAGCCCCACTTTATATGGACAATAACCTCAAATGAGACAAGACAAAAAGCAAGCATGGAAGCACAGGCATTTAACTACATATGAATTTTAATTTGAACACCAATTTTTCAGCACACTGTAATTCTGTAAATTATTTAATAATGATTGAGAGTTTTCTCTATAAGAAATATGAATCTAGAGTCAAAAATAAACCAAAGTTTCAGTTACGGAATGTGAGATTTTATTAAAATAAGCCTTTAAAACTGTCACAATGTATGGTTTTTTTCTAGTACTTAATGTAAATTAGAAACAAAAAAAATACAAGTTAATATTGCCAAAAATATTTTCAGGTGTCACGAGATCAGGATCATTCCCTTTTCTTTTCTTTTTGGGGGGGAGGTGGAGGGTGGGGAGAGAAGGGGTTGTATGGGAGGGAAAAGATTAAGTGCACATGATGAACTTGAAATATAACCACAGCATTTGAAAAGCTGAAAATAAAAGCTTTTAAAAGATACATTTTGGGGTCTGAAATGAGAATTGATACAGAAAGCTAACCTGGCATGATTTTAGGGGATATATCTAAAAAGCCTAATCATTGATAATTCACAATTTGTGAGCCTGGTGGGATTTCATGCAGAGCACTAGCCTCACTAAGGTAATTGGTGCTATTGAAACAACACTGGCTCAGCAGCACGCTGCTTTCTTCCTCGCCTCTGGGCACAGGAAGGATCAATATTTGTTAGGATTGCTTCTTGTTCCAACAATGTAAGATTTACAATACTTGCTAGGATTCTCACTTTGTCTTCACACAACTCATCAGTGGAACCCAATTACTAACCTCAGACAAACAACATTAACATGAGCCTCTATGCTTCTTTATTGCCCTTCATCCAAGTCTCATTTCAGGGTCTTCAGGCAGTGCCACTATAACAGATACTACACTTTAAAGTGTGCTCCAAGGAATAAATTTTCAGTCTTTCATTACTCGTACCTTGATTTACTTCATATCATCTTGCCGCTATAGACAAAGATAACACACTGTAAATTACAGCCATCCTGTCTTGTAGTTTCAGAGGTAGGGGGAAGGCAGGGAGTGATGCTTTTGCACTACAATTAGCACTGGGCACCACAGCTTCATTGCTATCATCACTGGTGTCTGAAACTTGTTTTATCTAAGATGCAAAGTCATTATTTCATTTAAACTCATTTCCTAAATTGCTTTATATTTATTGCATGCTCTGATAAATGAGAAACTCTACGGTAAGAGAAAAATACGTATTTTTTTATTGTTTATTGCATTAACTTAGGATACATAATCTCATTTAACTTTACTCGTGGGGCTATTTCTGCAAATTTTTCAGTCCTGATGTCTTAATAACACAGTGGCCTCTGATAGTTTGCTGTTCATTATGTTCTACTTCAAGCTCAATACACAAAAGCAAACCCCCAATCTGGATAATTCTGTTCCAAATGTTTCAACTATTAGTGCAGAGTCGGCAATAGAAGGCTTGGAAAACAGTCATTGGAAAAATTCCTTCAAGTTAGCTGTTGCAGTACCCCCTTATTTGTCCTACAATTTCCTCCATCCTCCATCCTATTCCAGTGGCTGATAACTAAGAACATTAGTTTTATGCGACTTGTCAAGCTCAAATGAAAAGAGAGCTAACTTTAATGACACTGCAATTAATCGCCCCAATAGACAGACAGCTAAAAGACAAGATATTGACTTCATTAAGGATAATGTATTATGTCATTAAGTTGGTAGGGTCACCTTGTGTATCATATATGCTTGCTAATATATTGGCATTTTCCTCAAATAAGATAAATTCAGATATGAGTGATAAAGCTGATTAGAAAATGTTTAATCTAAAGAGGCTAGTTTCCTTACATTCCACTTTGCAGCCCCAGGTATAAGTGGACTAGTAAAAACCCATTACAGATCCAGGTTTACCTCAAATAACAGGTCCTAGCAATTTACAGCCTTTCTGGGTTTGTTTTTGGGTGAGGTTTTTTTGTGTGTCTTTTTTTCTACCCTTGAGCTGAGGTATTATTTGTGCAGATTGCATTTCAGATTTGTTTTTAAATGTATAATTGTCTGCAGTACATTTAAGGTTAAAATGACCACTGCATACTAAATTAGTACTTGTGCGTGAGGGCTTAACCCTTTACAAGTCAGGAGTCAAAAATGAGTTTAATTTGAGAAACATACTACAATAATTAAATATTATAAAATTGATCATTCCTTCTAAATAAGAAACTATACTTTTTAGCCCCATCTGAAGGCATTTTTTGGGGGGGAAATTATGTTGGGGTTTTTTTTTAATTAATAGAGTATTGCAAAAATACATCTGAAAGCAATTTGTGCCACTTAATACTACACAAATAAAATAGGTTTTGATATTCACTGCCTTCCTACTCATTTGCATAAGACACACTAGGTAGGCACGTTTCTCTCGCCAGTACTGTGTTCTCAGGTTTTCAAATAAACAGAGAGCTGCTCATTTCATTACACTAGTGACTATCTGCATATTGCAATTTTGTAAATTACTTAATAACATAATTAAACCTAATGCACTAGAAGAAAACTGTTTTATACACATGGTCTGCTCATTCCACTGTTTCAATAAACTGAAAAACAAAAATAAGCAGGGCACTGTTTATTTTAAAACCTCATCACTACAAGATTTTGCTATTCTGTTTAGATTTACATTTAGCAGACTTCCGAGATACCTTATTGAGATCTGACCTAACACTTCATCTAAATCTTTTATAATCTTATTTACTATCATACTTGAATGATTTTTTTAAATAAGTTTCATACAATGCATAAGACTGGGGTAAAGAAATCAACAGATTTGCTTTATTCACTGAGCAGCAAAAGTGATAGTCTAAAAGGAACATGATTGTTTGTCTGTTGCTATTAATTTATTTCAGCAGTTCCTCAAGGAAAAAAAAAATTATACTCTGGAGGAGAACAGTCTGTTAATGATCAGTTTGACTCAACGCTACTATAGGCAACACACATGACCACCTTAAAAAGAACAAACACTAATTAGTATCGCCTACAATTCCTGTTTCCAAACCACACTTTTTAACCTGTACACCCAATCTTTTCCAATATTTCCATTAAGGCTGTCAAAAGCAGAAGTTTGGGAACCTTTGCTTGTGACCTTGGCATTTCTTCTCAGGCTTAACGTATTGGCATTTTTTCCTCTGACTGCATCGCTTCTCATTTGTCATGATTATTGTTGAATTTTTCAACTGTCATTCCCGAACGTAAATCAATGGTTGTCGACTTCCCCTTTGTCATATCTGCACTGCCAACAGCCTTTCCCTTCTAAATGAGGCTTCCTCCCTTTCCATCCATTAAAAAAGGCCTGTCTTTTGGAGAAGTCAATCCTTTGTTAGGTCACTCCATTTATCATTCTTCCAATCAGTACCTGACATACTTATTCAGCCAGGTCTTCAACCACACAATCATTGTTCATTTTGGGAGGTGGGGGAGAAGGAGAGAGAAAGAAGGGGGTACTTTATTTATGCATGGTGTTTTTTGCCATTTATCTTGACCAGTTTTATATTTTTCAATGCCCTTGTATCTTTAGGGGTCCTTACTTGCTTGAAGGAAACACCAAATTCAGTAGAATAAAGCACCCCACACCTACAGGGGAAGGGGAAGAAAAAGCCAAGAAAACATTTGGCTGTATTAAGAATAAGAGAACCTAGATGAGCAAGAAGAATCTAACATAACAGATTCAGTTTTGTTACAAAGGGGGTCTAAAGAAAATAAAAATCACTTCTATGTTAAAAAAAACTAACACCTGGAACAGACATAGTAATGGATTGCATGACCTTTTTGACAAGGTTTTAGACATAAAATTATATTACATAAAACCAGTATCTAAGCAGAATATTGGTTCACAGTGAGTTACACAAGCCTTCAGGACATGACTTGTTCAATAAAGAAAAGGAAGTTAGTATCTGTTATTTATGCAGCTACAGTCATGTTTGGTTGAGCAAATTCCCACGGCTTTGATCCCCTCTACTAATATTTCAAACAGACCTTCAAATGATGTTATTAAGGTGCTTCTATCATTACTGGATGTCAGGTAGAAACGCCTGAAGTTTGTAAGAGCTACTGACAAAAGTAACTAGCTTTTCCTCCATGCTATCTTCTTATTGTTTCCTGTCCCAGGCCAGAGAGGAGTCAGTATCTAATACTAGTCAGGCATGCCTGCCTCCAGCTCTTTAAAGGGATGGCAAGAGAGGAAACCTCTACACCAGATTGATAAGAGATACCCTTCACTACAGTAAACTAGTCCAGGAATCCTATTCCAAAACTGCTGCAATTATTAAAGCACTGCCCCATGTCATGTGTACATCCAGCCCTTTCTTACTAAATAGCACAAATGGGAAAAGAGTGCATTGTTGCCATGCAAGGGCGATTTCTCCCAGAAATTAAAATGGAAAGATGCAAGCTCCTACTACTGCTCCTTCTCAGCATGACAGAATGCTTTTATACCAGCTCACATACCTAAATTTGAGCAAAACCCTAAGCAGGAATAATTAGCAAGAGAAACACAGGCTGGAGAAACTTAGACTGCACATACAACTGATACAGGTTCAAGCATTGTACAGACCTCATTCCATTAACATCCAATATATTTGTTAACCTGATCCTTTACACCAGCTAAAAATACACAATTTAGATATATCTTCTCTCATACTTAATAAAACAAAGGAAAAATTCAAATCGGTGAAAAGCTAAATTTAGACAAACTAAGCAGTAGCTATTCTGTTCTAAGATCTTACTAAGAGAAGGAAATCTGCTGAAAAGCCTTCAAAATTCTGCTGCCTTCTAGATCACCATAAGTGGGAATTCTCAATAGTGTCTGGCTCCCTTCCAAAACCATAAAAGACACAAAAATCAAGTTAACACGTCTATTGCTGCAATATCACATACTACTGTTTTCTGCATGTTTTCTCTACAAAGATTGATATATTTAATCCCTACAATAATGACACATACACACATATATATAGAAATACATATATAACTGGACACCAAAAGTAAAATACATATAAACTTTGGAAGTGAGAGAAAAGAGGTCTTTGAGATGCACAATTTAAATTCCTTGATGTATCGCATATCTTAATTTGACCTGGAGTCATTCAAACAGATGCTTGATCTTCTACTTCCTATTTGCAAGCAATTACATACCCCATAGGGTATTACAGAAATAAATTTTTCAAAATTATTTTGATGAAATTCATATGAGGATCTTGGGCAGGCAGATCAGCAGTAAAGCATAACAAAATGGAAGGTCAGGGCATTTTGAACACTAGAAAATTGATTCCTTACTTGCTAGGAGTTACCTGTTCCATGGTGTAAGTTTTACTTTCTCAATGGAATTTATATGGAAGAAAGAATTTTATCTAGAAATAAGCAATATTCTCACACAGGATAACAACAAACATGCAACATTTCTATCAAAATTATGTACCTCATCATCTCTGAGAGTCCAGTTTACCACCAATTTCTGCATTCAAGTCTTTTAGGTGAACACATAAGTAGCTGAGTACTTCAGGATATGCTGCTTAATAATACTCTAACTCCATATAAAACCAGTATTATGAGACAAATGAGATCCCTTTTCATCTGAGATATTTCACTACAAAAGATAATCCAGTATTTGTTCCCCTTTCTTTTAGGCCCCACACACTCATGTTTGACCTTGCTGCAGAGAGGCAAAAGTGATTTTCACACTGTTGTATTTTACAAGGAGAACCACACAGTCATCGAATCATTTGGGTTGGAGAAGACCTCTAAGATCATTGACTAATGGCTGGGCACTGGAACAGGCTCCCCAGGGAAGTGGTCATGGCGCCAAGCCTGACAGAGTTCAAGTATTTGGACAATGCTCTCAGGCACATGGTGGGATTTTTGGGGCTGTCGTGGGCCAGGGCCAGGAGCTGGACTCGATGATGCTTGAGAGTCCCTTCCAACCCAGCATATTCTGTGATTCGGTGAGCTTCCAAAGCCAATTTCCAAGTCACCGAAGTACAGACATCTAAATGACAACATTTAGATTTCTCATTAAATCCATTTTATTATACAGCTAACTACTGGCATTATATATGGTGCTCCAAACTTGAGATAAGAACTAATTTGATTTATTATTCTTTTCAATCCCCTTATACCTTGCTTAGTAAGACATTTTATTCAGGTACTTCTGAGGTAACAAAGGCAAATGCTCTGCTACTATATATAGTAGAATCTTTATTTATTTATTTAAGCTGCATATGGTAAAGGGTCGTTTCCTTGTGGAAGAATAAAATACAGCTGATACTGTTTTAAATCATATCATGTAATCCTATTCTTGTCCAAGCAATGGATTTACAGATAACAGCAGCAATCTTCCTAAAGTGTAAAAAAGCAGTGACCCTTCTGAAACCACAAAGTGACACAAAAAGGTGTTATTTGCAAACCAAAAGAGCTATTAATACAAAAAACCACTATATTGCAAGCAACAGTGCAGATCTTTTGAATGTCTAAGGAGTAAGGAAAAACAAGCAGAGGTTATAGTTCTAGGTCTAACATCACAGGTTTGTGCCTAACAAATAGAGCACTTTCTATTGCATTCATTCCCTGCTAGGTAGGACTTTTACTGACTAAAGGAGGAGAGAAATAAAGTATCTTACTTGGCAAGCAAATTATGCCATTCAAACTCTGAAGGAGTGTTGTGGGATTTTTTTTGTTCTGTTTGGGGTTTTGGGGGTTTTTTTCCTCATTTTGTCCAAGTAGAGAGTTTTATCATTCAGGCATTTGCTTAGACTATATACATGTATTGAAATGTACTCATATGTACTGGCAACAAACACCATAAGAAAATTGCCAGGATAAAAAAATACAATCTGTAAACATCATCACCCATTTAGAAGCTTATAAAATACCTAGACATAAAAGGTATGGATTACTGCAATTTCCTCATTTATTTAGCTTTGTAATTTTACAATAGATGCTAATAAGAGAAGGAAGAAGTGAACATTCTTATTTGATTTTTTCATTAAATATTTTGAAATTGCACTCATAAAGAAAGAAAATGTCCTTTCCTTTAGGTGCAGTATGGAGTATCCTTAAAAGCTGGGCCACCATATATCCCCCAAAGCAAATACATTCAGTGCTTAACACATGAAAGATAGTAATGAACATGTTGATTCTCAAATGCAAACAATGCTGTCTTTCAATACAGTATTTTAAAATACGCTTAAAATGCCTAGCAACACTCTAGATCTTTCCATTGTGCTTGTATATTCTCAATTGTCTGCTGTTGTTTCAACAAAGAACTAGTAACATAATGCTTATAACATTTTAACTGGGGGGCTTCTGCTTTAGGATGCAATAAATTTTCAGACATGTGACATTCACAAAAGAAGCAAGTACGCTAAGGGAGCAACCAATTGTATGGGGGTTTAATCTGTGTATTGTAATCATGACATAATTGTTTTCCATTAATTAGATAATATGTGTTTGTAGACAGAAAATGAATTCTCCAATTCAACACAGTGCAAGAGAAATAAAACATAAAAGATTATATGGACAGACATATTAAAAAGTCTGTATTTTAATTAGACTTTTGTTATAAATGACATTTGACCCAAAATCTAGAAGCGCTTTTGATCAAAAACTATGACCTTGTTTCCTCTTCTATTTCACAAGAGAACTGCTAACTTGCATTTTATTTCCCAACAGCCTTAGTAGCAATCAGAACAAATTCTGTAAAGGTACACCCAGAAACTTAATTGAATTTTACAACTTCTGTCATTATTATAAACTGAGTCAAATCCTGAAAAGTACTGAAATCTACCTAACAATATTTCCTTACAGCTTCCATTTGACTCAGTATGTTTCAACTTGTGTTCCAAAACTTCTTTAACATGTGATGTGCATTTTTTGAATGCTGGTGCACGAGTTGTACCTTGCTTTTTACTTGCATTTTTCTACTGGACATTATTTCTTCAATTACATTAAATCAACCCACTGAAAATAATAGTATGAACGGTGTTTCTAATGCCTTTCTCATATAGCAGCTATGAAGCACAGTGCCTTTTAATGCATTATCTAATACCAAATATATATACATATATTATCATTTACATAAAGATTTTTTTTTAATTTTATATTTTACTCTTTTCCCCATTTATTCTTAAAAGATATTTGTAACAGATTATAACAGGAAACTGTATCCAAAATTACTGATTTTATTTTTAAGACCTGTACTGAGAGTTATTCAGGGTATTTTCTCCACAACATTTAAAATATAAATAAATTTCCCAGATTTGTGGAAAACCTTTAAAATGAGTGCTGCAAATTGTGTGGAACTGCATTAGTACCAGGTATAAATCGTAATGATGTATATAGCCAAATGAATCTAATTTTTTAAAAAAATGAAGAAAAAACTGTTTGGTTAGGTTGATAATCCGATTTATAAGCCAATACCTTATAAATGGCTAAAAAGAGACCTCTGAGACAATTACTTTTGGTTGAAACACGAAGTTCTTCCAATGCTTACAGGGACGAAGCTGTTTCTGTAACAAAACCATTTCTGCCTCTCAGAGAAGCAATGGGCAAGTACAGTTACACAAGAGGGAAGTGAAGGGAAGGTCACAGGGCTATGTGGTACATTTAAAAATGCCAGAAATAGATGCTGATCATCTTGTATTTCTTTTTCAAAAAAGTCTCTAATCAGTTCTAAATTTCTTAGACAGTTTGCTTTCTTGCTGCACCTAGAAATGTGTCATTTGTCTATTAAAAAACATAACAGCTCACCACCCCTCCTCACTGGCTTTCATTGGCCTCTCTTTTTTTCCCCGTTTAATGTCTCTAACTTCATGCCATGTTCTTTTCCTCTTTCAGCACGGCTGAGCAAGGCTGACAGGCGGATTCCTTTGCTTTTCAGGGTATTAAAGCCACTTTCCCGCTCTGACAGCCTGTTCTACTCTGCCACCTTATAGCTCTGGCTTCACACTTCTCTGGGCAGCCACTGCTTCTTGACAGACCACTGTCACTTCCCATCATCCTCTCTGTATATCCTGTTCTCTCCCCCTCAGCACGCATCCCGACTTTCCAACCAATGCAATTATTTTTTTTGACAAGCCATCCATCAGCTTTAACTTTAAAAGCACTTTCCGCTGATATCCATTGTTAAATCCCTTGCTTTTTATGGAGCTTGCATGAGAGAATATGATATCAGACATTCAAACTACCAAACCATGTAAATTTACTTTGTTCTCAGCTATGTTTCCAATTTCACGTCCAATTTTTCGGTACATTATGCGTAGTTGTTGTGCTTAATATGATGTTGTCAAATCCCATTAAAGTTCACTGCATTGCACGGCTTTAAAAACAGGTTACAATTTGCATTCTATAAAGAAAGGAAGGAGTGCAGTCTGAAGTCAAGCTGAATCTTATTAAAATTATCTGTTCAATTGTTACATTTGTAGATGGAGTAATTTTGAGGCATTAGCTGAGACACATATGAAAATGTCAGTGTGCCAACTAATGACAATGAAAGCAAAAGGAATATATCTGTGAAACTCAATAAAGCTCCTTTGCTGGTGACATAAATTTGATGATAATCCGAGGAAATGAATAAGGGACCATCCAGTTTGAATAGGAATTACCTTTTCTATTAAATCACTTTGCTGTATTTCCACTTGGCCTACATCTTGGTCCTATGCCACAATGAGTCTCTCTCAGTGGACTAAAAAAAAAAAAAAATCCCCACAGGACTAACATTCTCTTGAGGAGTATCTTTAGTATGTCTTGTAACCAATTTCAAACACACACGCTCAAAAAGCAAGGAAAGAATTAGTCTCCCCTCCCCACTTTCTGCATATAAGTGCAGATGAAACGATTTCCTAATGTACCATATGCAGACATGTCCAGTGACCAACACCACTGTGCTCTCCATGCAGGATCTTATGCACAAAAGCTTACATTCTTACCTAAAGAAAGATAATCTATATAACTAGACACCGGCATAAGTGAAAAGTTCAAAAGTGCTAAAATGCTAAGAACATAAGGATTCATGAAAAAGTGAAAAATTTTAATGGCGTTTTTTAATGTAGTATCTCACAGTTTTTAAATCCTACCCTTGGCAACTGGTAGCATAGCTTTTTCTAGAGCAAGACATGAGACAGTCAGTGATAAGTAATGCTTCTGCAAGTATCATTCAGTTACCACTGTGTGTTTTTTGCAATTCAATACAATTAAAACCTGCTATAAGTATGCAAACACAGTATGGAGCTTAAGTTACATCCCTGAAGTTACTCTTTGACTACAAAAGGGAAGAAATAAGCCTGTTTGGCATATCTAAGCTCTCACCCTCAGGTAAAATCTTTTCAGATTCACCCTGCCGTTTCTTAAAAAGCATGTTAAGAGGTAAAGTTCAAACGTCTGGAACCTATTTAAAGCAAAGAGGCAAGGACAACACTAAGAGAATCGAGCAACAGCTGCTCAGTCAATAGCCTCAACACAGATGCCTTACAATGGAACAATATCTAATGGTCCCCAACAAAAGTGAACAAAAAAGACTTGCTCATCTAGAAGTGCTAATCTGATTAAGGATTGCCATGATTTATCTTTTCCAGATCTATATAAGGTTATTCTGAACAGTTTTCCTTGACTTTGCACAGGAGCAGGTTACAAATAAAGTTACTCTTTGCACACATTCTCCTAATCATGTTTCTCCAAATAGCAACTCATCCTATTTTGAATTTTACACAATGAATTTCCAAGTTCTCTATTAAGATTATTACACACCTCCAAAAACTCTGAAGCCCTTGTCCTTCTGTTAACCAGCTACAATCAGATACTACATTACCTGCCAGCTGACTGTACTATCTCAGTCCAACCCAGTGTATACTGTCATCCATAATGTCATCCATTTTGGATCTGGTTTTCAAGGAAAACATGAGCACTGGAGAGTACATAGGGTACTATACTATAATTATACACCCAGTTCTATCCTACGTCACTGAGCTACTCTGCCCAAATCTCTCCACCTTTCTTTCCTTCAGTGAATTTTCCAAAATTTTTCAAGAACTTGGAGATAAACAGATGTATTCAACAAAGGCCAGTGTAAGGTCCTGCACCTAGGGAGGAATAACACCAGGTACCAGTACAGGTTGGGGGCTGACCTTCTAGAGAGCAGCTCTGCAGAGAAGAACCTGGGAGTTTTGGTGGATGACAAGCTGACTATGAGCCAGTAGAGTGACCTTGCTGCCAGGAGGGCCAATGGGATTCTGGGGTGCATCGGGAAGAGTGTGGCCAGCAGGTCAACAGAGGTGATCTTCTCCCCTACTTGGCCCTAGTGAGGCCACAGCAGGAGTGCTCTGTTCAATTCTAGTCTCAACAGGTCAAGAAAGACAAGGAGCTACTGAAAAAAGGGACCAGCAGAGGCCTCAAAGATGATTCAGGGTCTGGAGCATCTCTCTGATGAGGAGACGCTGTGGGAGCTGGGCCTGTTTAGTCTGGAGAAGAGTAGACCGAGAGGGGATCTCATCAATCCATACAAACATCTCAAAAGTGGGTGTCAGGGGGATGGTGCCAGACTCTATTCATGGTGCCCAGTGACAGGACAAGGAGTAATGGCCATAAACAAAGACATAAGTTCCACCTCAACATGAGGAAGAGCTTCTTTATGTTGAGGTTGGATGAGCAGGGAAACAGGCTGCCCAGGGAAAGCATGGAGTCTCCTCTGGAGACGTTCCAAATGCACCTGAACGGTTCCTGTGTCACCTGCTCTAGGTGACCCTGCCTTGGCAGGGGAGTTGGACTGGATGATCTCCAGGGGTCCTTTCCAACCCTAATCCTGTGATTCCTTCATTTTACACTAAGTTTAAAAATAATGAAACTTACACCAATAAGAAAAAATAGGGAATGTATGTCATTTAAAATCAGCAAAAGTGTAAGCACCCTGAACTACACAATAGTTAAATTCATTCTGTGTGACTAAAACATTCTTATTTTCATGTCATATTTGAGAAATTGAAGAATGTAGTTCTGACCCAAGAAACCCATTAAAGATACTATGCCTTCTTTAAACCTCTTTGGTTTGGTACTACTAATGTTAACATCTACAATTTGCACCTCAGCATAAAAAAATTTTTCTACCTTCTTAGTTCACTTATTTGAATTATGTAAAGCCAGTTCTTTCAAACTTTCACTGTGACAATAGATATTAGGTAGGAGAGAACATCTACCATTTAACAAAACAAATAGAAATCTTCCCTTTCAAGCTGAGGGGTAAGATACAGGTACAGATACTAAAACCACTGTGCATCAGATCCACTGGGAAGCTTATTAAAGCTTGTTCCAGAGAACCTCACTATTTCTGAACCACGTTTGTGTCTGAACTTCCTATACAAGTATTCACACTTCCCAGGAGACAAGTTCAGCACAGAAATCTGTAAATCAGTATAATCCATGTGAATCTGTAAAATCAATTTTCCTGATAAAGGAAGAACAGAGTTTGAGAGTTTGCATGTGCTCTATGTAGTTAAGGACAGGTTTAAACATATCTTCTCTGCTTTGGTGTTAATGTTTTTTGAGCATTACATCCTTTTTTTTTTTACCAGAAAATGATCAGTGGAAATAACTCTACAATTTACTAATAAATGAAAATGAAGAGGATCACTTGTCTTCTCATTTCATCCATCTTGCTAGTAAACTGCTTTCTAGTAAACTTGTCTCAAAGACATGATCATTAAAAAAAAAAGAGAAAAAAACACAAACCCACAACTGCTTTTGCTCTTTATATCTCATATTACTTTACATGAAGGCACTCACAGACTTCAATAAATAAATAAATATATACACACACGCTAGTATTCACAGGGTCATTAGTTAACAGTTCTGTAACAACATAAATCTCAGTGGTACCTCCTTTAAATCCATCCCTCACACACTTCCAAGGTAAAGGATCCTGTTTAGGTATTAAACGCATTTGTTAGCAATGTTTAGAACATTTTGCTATTTCCTCTGACAACCACATAAAAATAATATGGTCTTCCAATGCTTAAAAGCAAACTAATATTGATGTTATCCCCTTCATCTGAAGGGTGGGGGATTTTTTGTTGGGTTTGGGGGTGGGATGGGCAGTGGGGGAAGGGGTTCTTTTTCATAGTTCATGAGGCTGTGCTCATTGGTCCAAAGGGAAAGCAAACTTTTCAATAAACCATACAAGTCAGAGAACGTTAAATGTAAACTAAAGCAAATGACCAGGGGGAAAGAAAGGGTTGACTTAGAGGAAAATGTCTCTGTTTTTTTATAGAATTGCTTCAAATCTCAGAGTTTGATAAACATTCAGCTCTACAAGTCATCTTCTTTACCCTACACACCATTCCAATCTTTATAATTAAAGCTCTGAGGCTTTACATATCCTGAAAGAATCAGAAATCACAGAATCAGAACAGTCCACATTGGAAGGCACCTTTAGGGATCATCTGTTCCATCCAATCCCTCTGCAATAAGCAGGGAAATCTCACCTAGGTCAGGTCACCCACATCCCCATCCAAGCTCACCTCGAACATGCCCAGGGATGGAACATCTACCACCTCTTGAGAAAACCTGTTCCACTGTACCACCCTCACAGTAAACAGCTCCTCCTAATACCTAATCTAGACCTACCCTCTTTTCAGTTTAAAATCTTATTCTACAACATGCCCTTGTGAAGTGTCCCTCTCCAGCCTTTTTGTTTTACCCCTTTAGGTACTGCAACATGGTCTAAAAGGTCTCTCCAGAGCCTTCTCTTCTCCAGGCTGAAGAACAGCAGCTCTCTTGGCCTGGTCTCAGAGGTTCTCTAGTCCTCTGATCATATTTTTCCAAAAGCAGACAAAGCCTCTTCCCTTCTCTCCTGAAGGTAAGAAACATTTTATAAATACACTATGGTTGGAGTAACCTAATTTTTAATCGAAGTTTAGATTCCTGTCTATCTAAAAGGAGGACGGAGATTTCTGTAAAGTGAAGCAGACTGAGAATGCATATGGAAATGCTAGCAAAAAGTGAAATGAGTTCCTATCATGAAATAGACATGCATTTGCATTTCACAAATAGTGATTTTAACCCATTTTCAGATTAAAGGCAATGAATAGCAGCCATCTCTTAGAATGCTAGAAAGAGCACTGTTCATAAGACTGCACCCTTTTCATCATTGGTGGTGCTCTAAAGGCAGAGTAAACAACCAACTGGAATTACAAAGACTGATGTCCTTTTAGTTTCTGCCACTTATTCTAGAGATTAAATTCACACATGTATCAGAAAGATGGTGACAATGAAAAATTTACTTTCAATATGCTGATAAAGAATTATACCTTCTCACTACCAGAACTTTCCCAAATTTCACAATAGCCTATAGCTATGGGTTATATAGTAGTGCTCTGAACAATACTTTCTGCCTCCACTAACACAAAAAAATCTACTTTCCTGGTTATTCAGAAGCCATGCTCTACTTCATACACATTACATTTTCAAGAGCACTGAATTTGCAATCAAGTGCAAGCAAGACCTCAAGTTACCCCAACATTCTCATTGGAACTTGGCACAGTTTTCTAAATGTGTCACTTCAAAGTGACTGAATGACAACATGTTTGTTTCCTCTGCTAACCTTTCCTAGTTTCCAGATAGAGCACCTGTTGGGAAAGAAGCAGAAATGGGAATGCATGCACACAGTAGTCTGATAAAATACATATTTTTATAAAGTATATTTAATAATAAAAGGAAAAAAGCCAAGATGTTGGTATTCTGCTGGTATTCTTTCATCGACTAGTATGTGTTGTTTGTAAAACATTAAAAAAAAACATTAGTGCAATTTCAAAATGCAAGTAATACTCAGCATCCCAAAGACTGAGATACCTCAAAGAACATTATTACATTAGGAAAGATCTATGGATCTCATGTATGAAAGAACACAGATTATTATTATTATTAAAGGAAGTTTTTGTAAAAATGTTGATACCACAATTGAGTGGGAACATTTTCGGATAGCAAATACATAGAAGCAGCACTATCAGTCATGAACCAAGCACTTAATAGACAATGTTAGTTTAGGTTTGCACTATTTCTTTTGATCTCACTTAACTCCTTTTCCATATTTTATTCATTTTTACTTTTTACCAAAAGGTGCAACTTCAGCTTACTACATATGTTGGTCTCTATTAGCAACATGACAGTAGATTAAGCCTTACATGTAAAGCTATTTTCAACAATTTTACTTACTAAAGAAACTATGTTTATTGTATCTTTTTTTTAGCCATTCATACACCAACATAGACATCCAAATAGGATTAAATAATAATTTAGGATTCCGTTTTCTCATCATCAAAAGGGTTAAAATCTCTTTTTCCCCACCTCCAGTGACTGCGTTTTCCCTTCCTCATTTATCCTATTTTCTAACTGTTAAAAAGAAATACAGACTTCTTCAGAGCTAGCAGTTTTGCTTAACTCACTTAAGAATAAAGATTCAAGGCTCTGAGCCTCTGCCCTTACTACCATCAATTCTAGTCCCATCTGAAATTTAAAATACTAAAGTGATTGTGGTGAATTTCTGGGAGTCAATCTTTCTGGCTGAATGGTTGTCTTCTTGATGGAGAATGGCAGTTGTCCCCGAGGAGAAGGATAATAGCAGGATTTTGTCTTTTCCTTGAAGTCAGACTAACCACATAGTGCTGCTGAGTCAGCCATACCTGCAAGCAGATGGCAATCATAACCTTCTTGATCAAGTCTACCTTTCCCAGGAGCAGAGATGGACACAAAATAACCATTAATGTCACTAAAGGGATGTTCTGGGTTGAATATATTAGGAGACCAACCCCTGTGTTTTTCTAATAGCAGAACATTATAGTTTAAGATGAAAGAGCTAGAAAGGCTATCACACTAGGAAAACAAACCAAAACAACCAATCAACCTAATGCAATTGTACTTAAAATGTACTGCAATATTCTAGCTCAAGTTGCAGATAAGTTATAAATCTTGATAAATAAATTATTTTACTTGCAGCCTGCCATTTTTAATAGCAAGCAATAGAGAATGTATGATCCTGTGTGGAGTAAGGGATTTCTTGCATTGTCTATATGCAGGTACACATTATGTACATTAAAAAATACATCAGCCTATGCTTTTTAAATACATGGTTTGCTTGACTGATGGTTATTTCTACACTGGCCGTAAACTTTGCAGTAAACAACTATACCCATTTGGAGGCCAAGCTTCTGCAATATATTGCACCAGGGCATGCTGGCTGTTGTTAGGTTTATCCAACTGCCATAGCAACTGCAGCCAGAATATAAAGAGCTTCTCAAAGAGGCAACTTTACACAAGGTCAACAAGTCCCCTGACGAAAATTTCATATAGTGCTCAATCTTAGAAATACAGCCAAATCTTTGTTCTCTTTATAATCCTTAGGCAAAAAAAAAACCTAATGACAATCGCAGGCAACGTATTAAATGATAGCATTTTGAGCACAGCTGGGATTCCATTCTATAAATAATTTTCAAACTATTACCCAACAACGTATTGTGATTAAAAGCTGACAAGGTCTTCCTCAATAAGCAGTTACCAGCATGGTTTTGCTACTAGGGACAAATGATTTTCTTTCTAAAAAGATTTTTCTTTTCTAGATGTGACTTTTCAGGAGCTTCTATAAACACGTCACTGTCACTTACAATCAGTGGATACTTCCTTTTGTTGAAAGTTAAAATTAATAAAATCTTGAGAATCAAAAAAGCAACAATTACCATAATCAGATTCTTCCGTACTTTATAACAGTATTATTATACAGCACAAATAGGCTTATTTAGCAAAAAGAGAAGCTTTCAAAAATTATACTAAAACACTTTGGAAAATATTGTGCACTACCTGACTGGGAAATTCTAGCTTTTATAATCAAAGTGCTATCAAAGAAAAGTTAAAAGTGCGATTCTACAACAAATAACTAGGTAAAAAATGGCAGGCTCATTCAATAGGTCTTCTACCAATGCTTCCTTGCTATTCTGTGTTACTGGTTCCTCATGGGCCTTTTTAATCTGAGAAATACTAAATTAAAGGGTGGACAAATAAAACATTAAACAAATATAAACAATTTACTACTTCCTCATCAAGCCTATGAGATTTAGAGGATCGATGTGCAACAGTTCATAACAAACAGAACTCTAAAATCTTGTTTTACAGTGAAATAATGAAGGAAAAATATTTTGCATTTTAATTACATTAAATTATAATACATAAAAATTATATACATTTTATTCAAAATAGTCACTTCTATAACTGAACAGGAGGAAACACGCTAAGTGCACACCTAAAAACCAATGACCCTCAAGCAGCTGCTTGCATTTTAATTTGCCCTAACAGTCTAAATATTAGACCAATATTCCATTAATACTTCTAGCGAATTGAAGCCTTGAAACAATGTCCAAAAAACAATCAAAAGAACTTGGGACAATTACAGAAAACAAATTGCTTGCATTTTCAAAGCAGATGTTTGATACCTAGAACGTGAAACAAAAAACCATGAAGCCAGGCACTTTGCAGGGTCAGAGAAAGAAGGTTAAGAAGTTTCTAACGTCTGCCAAATTTTTATTGCCTTTAAAGTCTTTTGAAAGTATTTTAATACCTTAATTTTCAAATCTTTTCTATCACATCTGCTTCTCATATTAAGCTCTTCTTCCAAGCCTACAGTAGCTACTATCATATTGCCTACAAAAAAAACACCTGGCTCTCTAACCCAAGAGCTGTACCTCAACAATGATCAACCACCTAGTCAAAGTCTTTACTGGCACCACAATGCCATGCAATAAAGATAACATACAGACAGAAGAGTAACTTTTATGCTAACCAAGCTCAGATAAATGAAACTGTTCCAGCTGACAATGCAACATAAAGTCACTGTGTATTACTGTCTTGGTTCAAGCAAAGGTAATCAACAGGTAAACTTCCATTTGATTTAATACTGTAATCTCCCCTTTTAGATGAGTTTTAAACTGTTTTCATAGCTAGCACTTCTCAAAAAAAGTTTAGAGGATGTAGGTGGGTGGGACAAGAATCTATTGATTTTGGCTGTTGCTCCTTCCTTGAAAGCAATACTGGTTTATCATTATTGGATGGTGACATAGCACACAGAAAAATGAAGAGCACATCACAAGAGCAAGTTCTGAAAGCAACGTTTAAAAAAAGTTGTTCTTAGTCCAACACTCTGATCTTGAGTGTTAACATTCATTCACCTGGATTAAAAAAATGCCTAACACATACAGCAGTCCAGCACCTCTTCTGTCCCTGAAGTCCACGAGTTTACTCTGGCAAATAAAACTGACTGAGGAACTCCAGAAGGAAGACTTCTTCAGATCCAAGACACAGTCTCAACAAGTCCACGACACTGCTGACTGCTAATGGGAAGGACAGAGGCTAGCCAGCATGCCAAGACAAAGATACCTGTATATTCCTGTAGCAAACACTCAGAGAAACGATAACTCCGTTTGAGTGCCAGAGCCCTCAGTACATTTGGTGCATTTTCTTTTTAGCAGAAACAAAAGAATTAGATTTCATGCCATCAATCCTTCAAAGCTATACTTGTCTTTTCATTAAACAGCAAATGCATTTACCTCAAATATTTTCAGATAAAAATCTCTAGTGATCCTGAAATGTTAAGCTGCTCAATCCCCCATAGCCTTGACAATTCTGCAAAATTACTTAATGCAAAGGCTAGAGGCCTCCAGAGCAGAGCTGATTCCTCCCAAAGGATAACTCCCCTCCCCAGCTGGATGCAGTTCTCTCTGGGAACGACTTCATGACATCCATCTCTAAAATTATTCAGGTCAGTTCCACTTAGAAGAGAGTGTTAAGAACACCTGAAGAGCACAGACCTAACACCCCAGAAGGCTACACACATTGCTTTTTTATGCATTAATGTCTCACAACTTTTACAGTGTTCCCTTCCACATTCCAGAGATGTGAAAGCAGCTCAGCACTTCATACACAGATTATATTACTTGCATCTGAAACAGGGGTTTTTTTCCTCTCCCTGTCCCCCATTAAACTGTATTTGTTCTGGTTGTGTGGGAGAGGCCAGTTCTAGCTGTAGTTACACTCTAATATTACTGTAAAGCAATACCATGCTGCCATGCAATAGCTCTTTAATATCAACCATAACCTTCATAAATGGGTTTGTAACGAGAAACCCTTGTTTGTCATTCAGTAGGTATGATTGATGCTATGTGAGTGAAGTGTAGCCACAGTGACCATCTCAATAACATGAACAGCTGCCAAATATTCATTTAGCAGAATGAGTTTAAAAAACTTTGAGCAGATTGCTTTCACAAGGCTGCTTTCAACAAAAGGAAACATAATTAACGAGCTAATATCAGCATGTGTCTGGCTAAGCTAATGAATATCAAATTACACAGAATCCTGTATAAATCATCATTATCCTGAATTTTAATTGAACTTGCAATTAAACATGACAAATTTTATATACACTAAACCTTTAATTTATACTTTCAAATAAGAAATAATTTATCATTTTTAGTATTTCATAGTTAATTTCCCAATATGTACACTTCTAATTAACAAGGACAGACAGGCCTTAAAAAAACAAAAAAGAAAGAAAAACACACCAAAACCTGCTGAATAGCTCCATTGGTTACATCAACTTTCAGCAGATTAAAATCAGAGGCCAGAAACTTAGAACAGCGCAGCAAACCACTGCTTCTGCAAATCATATTTAATTTCAAACTCATCCTTTGAGTACCATGTGCAGCTAGAAGAGAACTAAGCTGCAGCAATATCTACGGGGCAATTTGAAATCTGGGTTAGGTTTCTTCAAAAGAAGCAACAGTTTTGAAACAAATTCTTGGTAATAACTTTGTAATGCTCCATGTATACAATTTCTTAATCTTATCGTCACTATGGACTAGAGCTGTCACCATACAAGCTAGTGCTTTTTGACAAAAGAATATCTTACTCATTATCTAGTTTAATCTTAGTTATAGCCCCTCATTTATGATCATTCCCTTTTGCTTATCTCCAGTATCATCCAAGAATGTGAAGAGGATTCCTTTCCCCACCTCCTAATACTCATATGCTCCAGTAATTTTTTCTGTTTCATCAAAATATTACAGTTTCTATTAATTTCTAAATAGAAAAATTTGACTAAATGGAATAAAATAAATGGGTCTTACAGCTGTGAATGTGAAGTTTAGAGGCAGAAGCAGCTGCATCGCTGAAAGCAGGCACAAAGTGCTGTTAGCACATCAAACTCAGATGGAAGAGTGAGAGGAAAAAAATACCATGACATCCATGCCAGCAAAATCTGTGGTATAGAGATGGTCAGGATAGCACGAATGTGCATTTGTTCAAGGAGTTTCAACAACAGTAGATGAAAATGCTCCTTCTTCTGGCATACCTTGCTCTCCCCTAGGAGACTGCCAGCAGTATTATGCTGGCACAACTGGCAAGACAGTGAGCTAACACAGGCAAGCCCCTGGCTAGGAAAGGCTATGCACAACTAAATGGCACTCACGAGGAAAATGTGGCCAAACCCCAACTGCAATTAACATCTATATGGCTGCAGTGAAGACTTCAACACTTTCAGACACAAGTCTCATTGAAAGCTCAAGACAGGGCATACAACAGATTAAATAAAGTATTCTCAGATACTCAAGGTTTTAAAAACTTGCTTTCATTCAGTTCCCTAACACTATTCATCCTTCAAAAGCAGATGGATGTTTCAAAATCCTTACTACAAAGAAGAGTCTTCATCATGCAATTTGCTGAACCTTCAAGACAATGTGTATTGTGAGGTCCCATTGCTCGCTGACCATAGCAATGAAACAACTGGGGAAATAAAAGGATGAAACTAAGAGAAACTGAAAGCTTCTCCCACTAGAAAACAGCTTTAGGAATTCTATTAATTCCCACAGCAAATTAGGTCAACAGCTTTCATATTTACAGCACTCAGCAGTTAAAAGAGTGAAATTTCTGATTTAATGAGCAGTAGAATTAGGGACACAACATGCAATTTCTGCTACTACTGTTAATTATAGTAAACATGTTTGTGTACTTCTTGCAGTCCTTGCTTTTTCTCAAGCCACCTACATACTTCCATTATTTTATTTTTATCCACTGTTCTGCCTGCTTTCCTAGGTATTTAGTACCTGGCTATGCTCATAACTTTTTAAACACGCTTAAGAATGAACTCATCTGCCCATGCTGACTAACTGAGATCTGGATATCCTAGAAGAAGCTCAAATGTTTTCAGACCACTTGAAGGAAAGCCTCTGTCGTGCAGCTCAGCAGGACTTCATTCCTATACATCCATTTCCCCAAAATGCTTCGAGAAATGCAAAGCAAAAAACCCAGAAGAAACAGTAGGGACTCAGTGAGTGATTTCCAGAATTATTTCTCCACCTTGTTGGTAGAGTTCCACAAGTTACTTAATCCCTAACAGAAATCAGAGACAAAAGGCAATTAATCAGCAGAGTAGTATCCATCTCTGGTTAGAGCTTCCTAACTACTGAGGTATTGTTGTGATTCTGCCACACTATATAATCTTCAGTAACTACTCTGCCTCCCTGTCTCCCCATTTATTCTCTCAGAAAGAAGTATACTGATGCTTAACTTACCCAACAACCATTTTTTTCCTCCACTAATAAATCCTTCTACTGAATATTTGCACATTTTTGCTCCCATATTTCCCATTCAATCCACATGCAGAGCCCTCACCTTTCTGACACCACTCCTTCTGCAAACACACATTCTAGTCAGCAAAAATAACATTGCCTACCCATCACTGAGAACAAATAAATGAATTAACTCAGACATAATTCTCCTCTAGGTTTTCCTAGTGCATTTTGCATTGTCTGTCTACTTAGATTACAAGCCCCTCAGAGCAAGGACACATCGTCTTGTTTGACTTGTACAGCTCTGAGCACACTGTTTGCACATAAATAATATTAACACCAATGATAATACTGGTTTGGCCAGTCTCAATACGCATGAAAATGAGGCAGCAAGTGCTTCTATTTTTCTTTTTCACATAAGGAAATGTCATATTTCTTCTCATTTTTCAGGGACTTACAAACCTAATGGAACTGCACGTACCAAGGCTCTGAATGTTTAATGCTTTTGCTGAAAAGCACTGTGTGTTCATGCAGGAGAAGCAGCAGGACAAATATTTTCACACGTTTTCAGATAGCTGAGTGAAACCGGCTCCACCAGAATTTACAGTTGAAGACTACCAGAATTTACAACTTGTGAAATTGTGGCTGTCTGTATTTTCTCATTACAGTGTGCTTGCCAGAGATAGAGAAGGTGGGGGGTTTTTACCCTTTTTTCTCTTTTTTTTTTGCCATCTACTGTCGCACTACTTCCTAGTTAAACCTTGTCTCAAGTTATCAACACTCTCTGGAGAGATAAGCTTCTTCTCACTTACAACCTGTCAGTAATAATCGAACTTTCAAGACTCCATCTCGAAAAGAGACTACTGGAGGCACACAGGTCACAGGAATTAACTGCCACCAGTCCTTGCAGAAAACTAAGCTCATCAATCTATAGCTTCTCGTCATAATTAGAGTAACGGCTTCGAAAATTTGGGCTGATGTTGACTCGGTCTTATGCCACAAAGACCACTGATTAAAATCTTGGTGCGAAAGTTAATGATAAATGCTGGTGGCGTTGTCGTGGAGACAGGGACAAACAATTCCCTTGCCGTGACATTTTCAATGTCCTGCAGAAGAAAAACTGTCCTCTTTAGTGTGGCACTGTATGAAGCTTATTTATGGCTACAGGGCTTGCTGGATTGATGACTGTCGTAACACACTGTCAAATCCTTTACTGACACATTCATTTTTTGAGCCCCTGGTGTGGCAGAAATAAAACACAACAAAAATGTGAAAGTATTATTTATCAGTTTCTGTTTGAGTAAATAGTGGATGAAATAAATTTGGTATATGTTTGTACCCAGATGTGCACACAACTCTCGACATTTATTAAATGCACAAGAAACAAAGTATTTAATGCAGTTGAAGATTCTCTTACCGTTTTTGACTGCAGTTTTGCAATGGATTTTAACAGACAAAACCCAAAGCTAGCGTAGTTAAAGCTTTAAGAATAGAGCTTTGACTGTACTCTGTCCATACCAAAATATAGTCTATTGCACACTTGGCATTAAAATTTAAGCATCTTTGTTTTGATACTGCATTTCAGAAAGTTGGGCTGAGGTTGCCATGAGCCTACTGACAATAGCATGCTCTAACATTAATATCTGCAGCATTATTTTTATCACTTTGAAATTAGAAGGTGATCCTTCCGTCTTCTCTTTCAGATAAAATTTGTTTCCGTCCCTTCAAGTATGGTGAACATTATTTGTTAGCTTTAAGGCTCTTGCTAGCTTCCTGCAGCTTTTACAAAGCACCAGTTAACCATTACAAAAATATCACTCTGGACTACAACAAGTAAATTTACAGTCAGATCATCATCAGAGAGAGCTCAAAATGTATATCTGAAACCTCTGCACTGAATATACCCAAAGTTTCCGTACATAGACTTTCCATACTGGTCACGTTTTCAGGAATCATGCCTGCTTTAGCTTCCAGGTTGAAAATCATTAAAAGAGGAATCCTCTGCTTCAAAACTCAGAAGCACCTTTTTCTGTCTACGGAGGAAAAAAATAGAAGTCCAAGATTTACTCATTCCATGTATTACAAAAAGAAAATAAATCCACTGTCGCTTTCTCTCCTTTTGTCCAATGGACTCTTCTTTAAAAATATTTAAAAATATTTATTGCATCTCTTCTAAGTAAGAAAATCCTGGGGGAGGGAGGTGTCAAATTAGCACACTGTTCTTTCATGATACTTAAATACAAAGTGAGTGAGCAATTCTATCAATGTTATCCACAGATACAGCAGAACACACTGAGAAAGTTCTACATATAAAAGGAAATCAAAATCAAAATTTGGTGACTGAGCATGATTAAGACTTTGTAGGTGGAATCTGAAAATGTGATAGCTACATGGATGTTCTTTAATCCTCAGGAGCTGACTTACCTACCATCTATGTACTTCCTCCCACTCACCTCCAGTTCCACAGCATTCCCACCACACAACATGATTTAATATACATATCTCAGCCATGGAAATGCTCTTAGGATGTTTACATGGCAGTGTCTTCAAACCTGGACCCAGATAAATCATTGCTTCCCTCAACGCTGCGTGTTTGTCAACAGGAATAATTGTTATTTACAGCCTTTGAATATTCTCTACTTGTATTATTTTGGCTTACAGCTTCAGAGTTTGGGCTTTAAAAAGGTAAAGGATCCAAACTAAGAGGTATATCTCTAATCTAGTATTTGATAACTACTAGCATACACTACCAATGCTCCAAGTCCCATCAGTAATTTAAGCATGTAAATAAAGTGCAAGTTTCTCAAGACATTTAGGGATTTCTAACAAAGTGCTATAAATTACTTCACAAAACATTATGAAATAATTTTAGTCAAGGAAATTAATAATTAATCCTCCAGAGCTATCAAAAAGAAAAGAGAAAGTCCTATTTTAATAAAATTAAATCCTTCAGATTTCTTAGGAAACTTTGTAAAGCTTCAGCTAGTACTAAACTGTATTAATACATGAGGTGGTTTAGAATTACTTGAATTTCTCAATTGCAGCATTCAACCCTTCAAGTGAATACACAGCAAAATAAATCTGCCCCTCGACAATTTCAAGTTCCAAACACTTATATCTAACTGATATAACAGAAATTGTCATTAATTATTCCTTTTTCAACTCTGTAAACTATATACAGATATTTCAGGTTAATGTATGTATTAAGTGCAGCAGAGTTTCTTGTAAAGATTGTGACAAAATGTCAGTCTTTAATTTTCTTCACTTTGTTGGTTTGCAACTCAAACTTATAATGTGAAAGTGTTTTTTAAAGAGGGAGAATTAAAGTGGTCTAAAATGGTTATAAAATACAGTTTATATCCTTCTTATACCTGATGAAAAAGCTGAGTCTACCACATGGTAACTCTGGGTGACTAAACAGATTGTCAAATATATTTTAAAAAACCAAAAAACACAACCCAACCAAAAAAACCTCTAGCAGTCAGTTTTAATTTTTTCATGGCCATCAGCTTTTCTTGTCCTATTAGTTACCATAATAGCAACATAGTGTTGAGCAAAATACCAGAAGCTTTCATTAGAACCATTAACATAATTTGATAACTGATGGCATTTGATTTCTGACTTTTGGACTTCAAGTTAGAGCTTGGTGTAAGATATAATCTCACTGATTGGATGTTTTTTAAAATACGATCACTTCAAGTTATATTTCTTTGTTAACTGTAATTAATGTTCACATTTGTCACAAATTATATTATTTAAGAAAGAGGCAACAACAATGAAAGATGTGACAATGTTAAACTCATGTTGTCTTCCCCCAAATGATTAAGCCCTAATTTAAGGATTGCTCAAAATAAACTGGAGCCATGCATGCAGTAATGGATACACACAGATAAGAACTTTTCAAGAAAGTATTAATGATTTTGCTTCACTTAAAAACAAATTAAAAGTTTAATACTAAATCCATCTATGTCAGATGCTTTAGAGGCATGTTCAGGATGCTCTACTTCTAGTACAGTATTCAGTTACACACTGTTTTCCTGATCTTTAAATAGAGTCAAAGTAGTAAGGAGAGCTTTTTTTGCCTGCTGTCTCTGCTGGTGTGAGTAGGGATTTACAGACTGATAGAAACTTTCCCTCTGCACAGTTCTTACAATCAAACTTCCTCTGCTCGCTCAGCATTTGGCCACACTGGTGTTAAAGTCTGAGCTCATAAGCCTTGCCTCCTGGGAGGGCACCTCAGTCTGGTACCTGCTCTGCACTGCCAGAGCACCAGAGATGATAAGGGTAGGCAGTTTTCTCTCATAACCAGGCTGGAGAAGCTCATGCTTGTGTGCAGATCACTGTGGGGATGTGTCCAGGTCAGTTATTGCAAGTCACATGCCTCTTCAGTGTGGCAGGCAAAGGACTGCAATATAAACACAAGGTTTTGAAAGCCATTTTTGTATTGACAAATGAGTGAGTAAGGGGGCAGGGGGAGGGACATTTCTATTTAACTTGGTCAGGTTAAGGACCCAAAACAGACTTTAAGGTTCAAAATGTCCTATGTGCATACAGCAAACTAACTGTCCTGCAACAATATTGCATATAATGCATCATCTATGTCATATCAATGACCCTCTTTGCTAGGCACTGTATACAGTCATACAGAGGCTTTGAATGGACATTTATGGGATCTTTATTAGTAATATAAATCCTGCATCATCACAGCTGCATTAAAAAATGCAAAGGAATACACGCTGTCATCTTATAAAGATTTCAGCTGGGTTCACTGGGGACCGTAAAAACAAACGTTCACATTCAGACCCTTTGGCAAAACTGTAAATGCCAGAAATAGTCAAAATTTTCAAAACTTTAAAACATACTAATCTAAAATGCTTTGGAGAAAGAGAAAGGGTGAAAAAGAAGCAAGATGATGTGGCTTTACTTTTAGTCAGAAACCACATTTTCAGCTAGCCTTGAAAAATAATTTTGTGATATCAATTCATCATTAGCATGCATTAAGCCTTCAAAAGCGAGAAGGGCTTATAAAATTTTTAAGTAATTTTATATGTAATATTCTTCTAAACAAACAGTGATTCAGTAGGCATAGAAAGTAGCGAAGTCAATACAAAAATACTTAATTTTTAAAGAGAATTGTTTTGGTTTTTTTTAATTTCCAAGATTAAATAAATGAAAATTACTAAATACTCTTACATTCAAAAACATTCAAACAAAAGGAAAGTGGCAAGAGAAATTCCACACCTCATCCACCTGTCTGAAGGTAACATTAAACCAACCTTTTCTAGATTTCTTAGAGTGGAATTTAGGGCTTGTGTGTTTCAACAGGATTTCTCTCCATTGGGAATTTGTACTTCTTAATCCTCTCTGAAAACACCTGATACAAGGGCAGGGCTCTTACTTCCCTTAGATTCGAAATGTCTGCCATGACTTTAAGTGGCAGTCTGGCAAAGGACAGAGATTTAAGTTTTAGAGTCCACTGCAGTAAAATCTTTCTCAGCAGTGTGTGGTTGGAGAAAAAAAGGTTCAATACATATTTTTTAAATTACAAAAGGATTCCAACATAGAGGGCTGAAGTCAAGTCATTGAAACATACTGCCTGTTGGTACCATGTCCTGTGAAGTGGACAGTGACACAACTGCACGGCTGTTCTTTGTCATCACAATTGTTGCCATAGTGTCTCCTCTGCAGCTGATATAATCATGTATGCCACTATTAAAAAATAATTACTTCTCCATGCATGAAACACATTCACTGCAAAGATAAAATATAGTTTGGATTCCACTTCATATTTTGCTTAAAAGTTCTTTCAACTTCCTGGCACAATGAACCTCTCTAAATCTCAATGCAGTATTAATCATTATGAGAATTTCCTTACATTTACTGTAATACCAATTTGCTATGGGATGAATGCATTTCAATTTTTCTAATGCAAAACTTTAATTTCTAGAACTTACAAGACAACTGTCACAGAACTCAAACTGCAACAAACATTGCTTTGTCTTTGATTTTTTTTGTCATAAGAACAATTGAGACAGAAAGGAAAGAAACATTGAAACTGTACTGATGTCATAGAAGACTGCAGAAGGAAATACCTAATGCAAAGCCAATCCATTGAGATATTTTTCAGAAAGCACAGTCCATGCCATATTGTCCTTTCTGTGACTCAGAAACAAACAAAAAGAAGGATAGTTGGGTATTAAGAAACCTGACAGTTTAGTAAAATACACACTATTAGAACGTATATAATATATGCTCACATAGTTTAATAGGGAAAGCAAAAGCTGCACACACAAGCAAAGCACAAGGAATTAATTCACTGCTTCCCATGGGCAGGCAGGTGTTCAGCCATCCCCAGGAGAGCAGGGCCCTATCACGTGTAACAGTGACTTGGGAAGACAAACATTGGAACTCCAAATGTTCCCCCCTTCCTCCTTCTTCCCACCACTTTATCTACAGAGCATGGTCTGGAATATGCCTTTGGTCACTTTGGGTCACCTATCCCGGCTGTGTCTCCTCCCAGCCTCCCGGGCACCCCCAGTTTCCTCACCAGTGTGGCAGTACAACAAAGCAGAAAGGCCTTGGCTCTGGCTCTGTGCAAGCCCTGCTCAGCAACAACAGAAACATCTCTGTATTACCAACTTTGTGTTCAGAAAAGTTGAACAAATTCAAAGATCAACAAATTCAAAACACAGCCTCACATCAGCCACTCTGCAGACATACATGGATATATGAGGGTGCTGGTTTCAGCTGGAGTAGAGTTAATTTTCTTCATCTTCATCTAAGACAAGCAGTGTGCACACCAAGCACTTATAAACATAAACAGAAAAGTCCCCTAGATGGACACAGGTTTTGAATACTGCAAACCTTCATATTGCATAGAAATGACTTTGGTTATTCACAAAGTACCCAATAACTCCATACAGGCAATGTACACATCATCCAAAAAGACACAAGAACACTGTTTATAGAAGCAAAAAACACCTCCAAGCTAAAAACTTACACCTAGTTTGTTGTAATATATTAGTCGGGAAGACATGCAAAAAGAGAAACTTAATATTCTAACGCCTAAATGCTAAACTGTGAAGAAACCAGAGGATATTCTCTGCTCCTAAGTGTTAGAAGGCATCATCATTATTCTACCATACCAAAGAAAAAGAGGCTATTAAATGTAATGCATAAAATAACATTTAGCAAGAAAATCAGGATAATTACTTCACAAAAAGGACATTCAGTCAAGTTCTAAACCATTGCTCTGAATTGAGAATTACTTATGTCTAAGTTAAATCAAGTAAAACATCCTAAGCAGTCCCTTAAAGAACACTTGAAAATAACAGGAGGAACTACCTAATTCATCATGCCTTTTTTTTTTTTTCCCCTGTTAAAAACAGTGAATTGCAGGAGGTTTTGACATTACCCTTCTTGTTTGCAAATTCAGTCTGTTTATTGCAGGTACATAGAGAAAGAAGGTTTGGTTCCATACAAGCAGAAATGAGCATTCAGGTTAGTTGTGTGTAAATCAAATTAGAAACCAGTACAAGTAAGGGTCAGGAGCACACTCTGCTCGGAACTCTGTAATCACTACAACACCAACACAAGGGCCATTAAAAAACTTTGAGTCCAAAATATTACAGTAAGAAAAACCTACCATACTTAGAGGAAGGAATAACTGTCACTTGACATATAAAAAGTGCTACAACAAAAAAAAAAAAATCAAGTAACATTCACAAAAGGATAGTAAAGCACAGTTAAGAACCAATACAGACACATGCTGTCCTATTTCTTTGTTACATTACAAAGCTGGACAGCACATCTTTAAACACTGCTTATTAGAATGCTGAATCATTCTCTGTCACTTCACAGACCCAACACTGATAATGTATTTCTTCATAATGAGCAGAGAAATTATTTTGGAAAATAAGAAGCAAGTCTGGCAGCTGTTCCTTACACAATCCTCTAAGTAGAACCACAACATAACATGAAGACTCTAGGTGAGTACAGTTTCCTACATGCTACAGTTCTAAGTGTCCCCATTCAGATAAGATGATGGTATCCACACAGGCCAGGTGGCAAAGAGAAATAAAAGTAAATTGTAATAAAAGATTGTCACAGAATCAATGCCTCATACTTTAAAACTGAGCATTTTGGCTCTGCTTCAGCATTCATCAGCCAAAACCTATTATCCTATGACAATATTCCATTTCACTGATATCTATTCATTATAAAATATATATATTTACAGTATTTGGAAGGTGATTTTTAATGCTGTGAATGCCCTTTAAAAGGAGACTATTTTAACATTATAGATTCCAAATGACTAGTCAAGATATTCAATTCCCTGTTTAAATCTTTAAATATACTTAGGAATTCCTTATTTCAATGGGCTTTCTAATGCCTGTTCCTTTACTGTTTAAATATATATTACAACGTAAAAAGAGAAAGGTCTTCATTAACTCATTGCACTAGGGGAACTCACCTTTTTATGATACTAGTTTCAGTCGTTAATCATAATGCTTTACAAGTAACCAAGAAAAGTGACAATAATATTTATGCAGATCACTATAATTGAACTTTTCAGGTTTTGAAGAAGTCTAAGAGAGTTGGGTATCCCAACATATTAAATTTGGAAATCATAACTCTGACTGGCATAGCAAACTCATTGCATTCTTCCCATAACCATAATACATTCTGAGTCTCAATCTCAGTTGCTTACCTTATAAAAAGGCTTTTTCAAAAAAATTATCATCAACAAAAATCTTGTGCTGTTCACTTTTTTTCATCTTTAAGAATTCAATAGGAAAAATACAGCTTTTTTGTTTGTTTTTAGGAGAAAAAAAAATCTTTGTCTAGGCAGTACATTTAAGAAGAATTTTAAGAAGTGATAAAAGCAGTGAAGTCTAAAAACTGCACAGAGAAAATATCTCGTAGCATCTGAGACTGAGCACAATATTATCAGTGTCAGCATACTGATGACCCAGATGGTATTTGTATGTTTGAAGTATGACATCTATACTCCTCTGTCATCCAACACAAGTAATTAACAATAATCAAGTGGGTGTTAATTGGATATAATGGAACAATCTCCAGTCAGCCTGAGCCTACTATTTGCCTCTTACTAGTAATTATGAACACTAAGTACTCACGCTAATCTCCTTCTTCTCGCTGAAGCCAAACAGAGGTGCAGTATTTATTCAGCTGATAGCTTGTTTTGTCTGCAATTTAATCTGTTTTAAGCCAAGAAACTCATAATTTGCAGAGCCGTCACCAGCTGCCAGGATCACACAAAAGAATTCAAGGCCCTAGATGCCAGCAATTCAGTATATATAATCCAGGGGAAAAAAAGAACAATCATTAATTAAACTGACCTGTTACAACCACAGTAGCAACAACACCTGGACATATAAACACTGGAAATTACCCATTTGTGTAACACCTGATAAGCTCATAACTCTGACCCATATTCATCATCCCGAAAAAGTGCTGTTAGATCACAAAACTTTCAAAGCTGCTGCTCTTTTACTATGCAAGACTGTAACAACCCTTTCGCTGATAGGAAAGTGAACAATCTCAGCCACATCAGTGTAGCATGTGCTTGGCTGTTTGATTACTACTACTGTAGCAAATTGAAAGTATCTTATCAAGAGTGACCATTAGAAACGTATTACCAGCCATTAAGCAGATGGTTAGATGTTTTAAAATAGCTTTTACATAGCAGTAGAGTCCAGACTAGTCAGCCTTATTTAAGGTTCTATTAAAAGCAAAAAGGAAGAAAAATAAATAATAAAAACAATCCTTTTCTTTTTTTCTTTTTTTTTTTTTTTTTTTTGTGGTGAAAGGGGGAATTTTTCAGTGGTTTTCAAGACCATTATGTAACCAAGGTATGAATCAGAGAATTCGGTACAAAATTTAAAACACACTTAAATGCTATGAAATTTACGTCCCTTGTAAAAAAAGTCTTCCATCATTGTAAAAATTGGATTGATTTAACACATCAAAATATGTAAAAAGGTAGCATGCCACATTAAGAAGATCAATATTGATGAAAACTTTTAGGAATTATTCCCAAGGAATTGTTTGCATCATTTAATCCATCCCAAACTTTGTTTGATTTAAAAGGGATTGAATTGGTTTGTGCCAAGACAGACTTTTTTTCTTATGTTACATGTAGGTGTCATCACTATGCCAATAACTAAGACATGCATTGATTTACAGAAATGATACACTATTTGGAGTACAATTGCTGATTGATACAGAAGGCCAGAAACACAGGCCATTAAGTACCATTATATTATTGATTCCATGCTTAAATTTGGGAAAATCACTCTATACATGATGAGAATCTTGCAATTTTCCCATGCCAGTTCACATCTGCAGTTGGGGCTTCAACTTGCACAGTTTAGAAAGGAAATAGAATCATATGGAGCTTTTAAATCAAATACCACAAAGTAAAAAGCAGAGCAAATCTCAATATACAAACAGGCCCTTAACACAAATAATATTCAAACATTCTAGTGGCACCTTCTAATCCTTTACTGAAAAGAAAAAAAAGTATTCTACACAAGAAATACAGGTAAGTTTAGCTATATCAACTAAAATTTTCAGAAATAAAATCACACTTTGCAGCTATCATATTTACCCTTCCCTCCATTATGGACTTAGTGATCACAGAATGGATCAGGTTGGAAGGGACCACAGTGGATCACCTGGTCCAACCTTTGTACTCAAGCAGGGTCATCCTAGGGAATAATTTCCCTGGTGTCTTCTTTTCAAGCAATTTTTCTCAGAACTTACCCCCAAAATAACTTTATCCAATTTTTTCCACATTCTTCCCAAACACTATGTCTCTTTTTTGAGTCCAAAATTTTCTTAAGCCCTCCACAAATTTATTTTAGGATTTTACCTCCATGGATTTCTCATCAACATGAGAAATCTGTCATGACATCCAGAGAATGACCTATCAGAGTCCATCTAGTGAATTCATACTGCTCAAAGAGATGTGAGGCTTCTCTGCACTGGGCATACTACTTAAAGAAACATTTTCACTCCTATTCAGCAGAAGCCCAAAGTGCTTCCAGGACAAAAAGGACTCATTCCCAAGCATCAGATAAATATTACAGCTACTCTTTATCCCACAGTCCTCAGAAAAAAGAATTAAGGAGAGTTGCCAAGGCTTCACCAATATTACTAAACTGGAAGTGACCAGCATGATTCAAAACTGCATGATTTACCTTTCTGGACAGAGCATTAGATGGTGGGGGTCTCCTAAGACTACAGTGCACTTTTCCTCCTTTTCTAATTCTGCCACTGTCCTGAGGAGGAAGAGAGGATGTGGGGGCTAAATCCCCAACTTTCTGTGCCACAGCAGCAACAGAAGAAAGGGAGTGCGAAAAAGTGAAAACCATTCACCTGAGGGGATGGGAAGGGCAAAAAACTTGTAGTATTTCAACAATTTATTACCGTCTTTTATATGAGGAGCATGTCTTGATTGTTGGGTTGGTGTCTAAAGGAAGAACACAGGTGGAGAAATTTCAATTAAATGACAGTTTCATTTTGGATATACCCATCTGCAGCACCTTACTTTGATTAGTTCTAATGCGAACTAGCTTTATAATCATGCACTTTTCAGTTTGCCAGCTGTTTTGGATCCCACTCTGCAGTGCCTCATTCATCTTATACATGGTAGAGGGTATTCCCATTTGGCACCTACATTAGCATTTGGTACTGCATAACAGGCACTTAAAAAATAGATACTTCAGTTACAGTACTGTATCCATTACTGGCTACTCAAACAGCCTACCATTTTTTTCTTTTCTGTTAACAGAGCTATGCTATCAGTGTTTATTCAATACATTTGCAAGCTGCAGCAATGAAGTATCTGAAGTAAACTCTGCTTTAGCTTCTTCTTTCTCTCTAAAAATATGCCCCCTGGGCAGATCACACACACACAGAAACAATAAAAAAAACCCCCCTCCAATAAAGATTAGGTGCCTTTCTAAACAGCATTTTGAATTAAGTCAAAGAGGACAGAAAATATTGCCCAACTGAAAAGCCAATCTGAGTTTAGAATTTAAGACAGAAGTAACTCTCCATCGAGTGCATCTGAAGCAGAAAACAATTCTTAGCTCATCAATCCACTGAACCAAAATGATTGTTAAAGTCTCAAAGCATCAATATCCATCAGAATATATCTATTAAATATCTTGATGCCATCTATGTCATCCATGATTTAACTTCTGGGTAAACATGAAATAGGAACTAATAGAAAATACCATTTGAAAATACAAGGGAAAAAATGCTAAATTTGTTATTATTTGTTAAAAAACAAAAAACCTGACTCCCCAAAAAACCCCACAAAGGTTTTCCACATGACATGTTTTAGTCACGTGCAAAAATTGCTCCTGCAATCTTGAAACAAATCCCCTTTTGGTTCAGAATATAAAACTCCTGAGATTAGTTAGAACACCTGGGTATCTCCTAATGTACACTATGATACCATTTAAGTACAAACTTAAATGAACACAGCTTAAATATGGAAATGATCCATATAGATGAATGACTATCCCTCCACCTTGTGAAAACCAAAATCCCAGTGTTATTGCTATCCCACTTTAAAGAAACCTGTCAGGACTCTCACTGGCACTGTGAAAAGCAACATGAATGGCAGAAATTTTGATTGATGTCACTGCCTGCCTGTCAAGTGAAACAAGCAGGGCCAACCTAATCATGTTAGATTAGAGGATACAGAGATGATATAATATTTTTGTGTTATAGATATGCATGCAGAGTGTGCATGCACAGAATCACAGGAATGTAAACATATCTTTCAAATAATACTAAGTATCAGAGAAAGTGTATTATCAAACTATTAAACAAAGACTGGGGGACTGGGATGGGCTTTTTTTCCCTTTTACTTCTGTGATTATGTGCAAGTAATGTTCATGGATTTTCAAGACTTTGCAGTAGACCTTCTACATATTTTCTGGAGTTGTAATTCATTAGTTTTCTTTTTATATTGTTATACTGAACTAAATAATTTGTTTTATGAATCTAGAGTGAAAATTATTCAGCTACCCTTTTCTAGAATACAGACTAATCTGCAGATTTAAATATACAGTCAGGTAATCTTCTGATAATAAGCTCAATAAATTCTAAAAAGTGAGAATACCTGAAGACAACAGACCTTCTGTAAGAAGGTCACAGAAATAAGTGATTTTATCAGGCAAAGTGTGCAAACAAAAAACATGTCTAGCTCAAACAGGAGAGTGGAATATGATTGCAGCTGTCTGATCATTTATCACCGAAATACTTGCTCATTTGATAACCTGTTGACTGATAAGTAACCAATAAGAAGCACCTCCACACTACCAAAAATGATGCAGATAATTCAATCCCTCAGATTAATTTAGAAAAAGGTATCCTAAGAATATCTGAAAACCAATATACTTAAATATCACCTGTGAAAAGCTTAATAAACAGAAATAAAACCCCCAAATCACAAAACTAATCCCCCTCACAGCACCCCCCACTAAGACCTGAACTAACCTGAACAGAAAAAAAAGCCCAAACTTGTCAAAAGCAGCCAGAACTACATTTCAGCTGAAAAGAGGTAAGACTCTGAGTTGAAAATCAAGCCTTTGGTCACATGGCTACAGAGTTCACAACAACAAAAGTACAGAAACAATTTCAATTGCATGAAAAATAAATATTTTATCCTATATACTTCAAGTTATAAACTTTTTTCTAATCTGGGCCCTAATCAATATTAAATCTAAATCTTCATTTGATATTTAGTGTACAAAATGTGTTCCATACGACTGAGAAAAAAATATAATCTTTGGGATTTAGATAACGATAAATAAGAGAAATTGTATCAAATATACTTCCCTTTCTTTGTTTCTGTATACAAAACACAGACAGGCCTGATGCTGGATTGCCTTAGTTTTGAGCCTGGTGCTGAAAGGTACTCAAGTATTTCTCTCTTCCACTGAGGCAGTCAAATGTACCAACATCTTCAACAAGACTAAGCCTCGGGTTTTCATGTTTTACCTAAACTTTATCAGACTCAGAACAAGGGAAGAACAACACAATTTGGAAGTGAGGGTTTAGTTCCTTGACAAAGACTGTATGCCCACCTCAACTAGCATTTCATCCTGAGCCTTGAAACCCGACAGACATAGTATCAAAGCACATCCTGAATAAATTGCTACAATGTGTCTTATACAATGACTGCCCGCTTGTTGGACAGTAAATTTAAAAGAATTTGCCCTCACCTTTAAGTGCAATCTAAATAAATATATCCACACACAATCCCTATCCAGCCATATAGAAGCAGCTATTTGCATATCATCCATGTGAGCCTTGGAAAGGACAGCAAGACATCACAGAAAGCATCTACTGAAATAAATTTGCTTATGTACACATAAGCAATGCTAACATATTATACTGAAAAACACAGCCCAGAGAATATGAACCTGGCCAAACAATGACCCTTTCAACGTGAGCTCCTCGAGGCCTTAACCTAAAGCAGCAAGTTTTCTGTTTGCTTATTCCATGAAGAAACTCCAGGTTCTGCATGACCCTCATTTTTCCAGTCTCAGATGTGAATTTTGCTAGCTTTGGAAACATTTTAGGACTTACACAGAAATTTATAAAATGTCAGCTTGAAAATTTTAATTGACTTATTAGCAATATCTCTTCTTTGAATGACCTTTTAGTCCTCTTTATAACATATCACCTACTTTTACTACCTTCTGGCTGACAGCTTTTAATATATTCCTTCCTAGTGGATGATATCATCTGTCCTTGGATGGAATTAACTAAAGCACTACACATTTAAAAGCTGACATTAATCCATATCCACAGATTTTTAACAGCTGCTGGGATAAATATTGTGTTTCCATGCATTAGGTTTTATATAACAATGACTAGTAGAAATAAATTGAGATTAAATATACACTGGCAACATCAAAGCCAAGGAGAAAAAACACTCAGCTGATAAATGCAGTGTTTTAGTGGCTGCATATATCAATGACTAAAAATACTTACTATAATTAGCAATAATAATTCAGTTATAGTGCAAACATAAGGTATATTTTGTTACTACAGCATTGCTGTATCTCTCGATAATCACATTTTTAAAAAACTTCCATGACAAGAGCACGGGCTTAAGACTCATGGAATACTTTTTATCTGTTTCAAAAAATACAGCAACTATTACCTGTCACATTTCTTTTTCAAATTGTGTATTTAGGTTTGCACCCATAAAAGACATGAGTAATCTACGGCCTTAAATAGAGCAGGGATGAACACTCCAAGTGGTGCACAGGAGAGGAAGCGCTACAACTTACTGCAGGAGGCACCTGAACAGAACTCCCTGTGAACCACTGTGAAATTCACCATTTGTCAAAGTGAAAAACATACAGTTCCACAGACCTCCCTCCCCTTTCCTTTTGCCTATGGAAAGAAAATACTCATCAGTAAATTAATGAGAAACATTTGCAATGAACTTGAACGTGTCTGTAAGAGAATTCTTGAAAGTGAACAATTACTTCCACCAGAACCTGTTTAGTAGCCTCCAGAATTGTTAATTACTAGTCTAGAGTCAGTAATAAAAATAAGCAAACGTGTGTTAGGTCTGTGCAAATATTTCTGAAAATAACAATATTAATCTTTCTCAACACATGTCCAAAGCACTTTATAGAAGTTGTTTGTTATTCTTTCCCATTCTGTTCTTCCATGCATGCACGAGTTTCTTGGATACTCTTTAAGAAGTTGTGGGGTTTTGGCTTTCGCTTTTGTTTTGCTTTTTAACTGAAGAGCATTAAAACCTCAACCCTCTACCCTTTATCAAGAGCACCCATTGCTCTTCATAGGTCTTGCTTTCAGGCAAAATATTCCACATGAATTACCAGAATCTCACTACTCTAAAATGTACAGAAAGAATACATAGTTCTTAAAACTTACCTCACAGAGGAATTTTCAGTAGAGATGCTAAAAAGTTCTTACTACAATTTCCATACATAATTGCTTACTACAACATCACAGAGTAAAAAGTAGTACAATAAAATTGAAAGAAACGAATTGATACTCCAATTAATTCACAGCTCCTAATTTACAGTACAGATAACTTGGCTGAAAATACAGTAAGTTTTGTAACAACTGAATGAACTTCTTTAGCTATGCTTAATATTTTGAAGGCAATTTTATGCATCTATATTATTTGATATGGCTAATTCTGATGTTTCAGTTTGTATCTCTCTCATGCAACATTTGTGCACCCAAGAGTGGAAGTTCCTAAGGCACAGTTCTAGGACAGTAAGTCATACTGTCCTTTTGGATGGATACAAGTACTGAAGAGGCACACAATCACACCATTTAGAGTCTGATTCCAGAACAGCAAATCAAGCCTGAACTGGGAGCTGATGATGAGGTTCACTCCCCTTTAATCATTTTACTCATTCAACATATTATATGGGAATGGGAATAACCCACACAGAAAAAACCAGCACTTTGTATACTCCAGCATGGTATTAGAGCTGTAACTTACATAATTGTGCTGACACCTACCAATCCTACGTCAAATCTCCTAGGCCTCATACAATAGACTGTAACCAAACTTCAGCTCTCCTTCTGAAGAGTGACAAAAGGAAGAAAGGAATTCACTGTCTTTGACAGCTTTTCATCAAGAAACTGGGACTCAAAAGATACAACTTAGTGTCTCCAAAAACATAGGAGAAGAGTAAAGCTTTCCAGGTTTTCTTGCAACTGAACAGATAACCCAGGCTGCTTTATCATATATTTGTGATTCAAAATAGCAGACCTAACAAAACCATTATTAAAAAGATTTAAAATATTTTGCTTTAGAATTAAGAATTGGTAGACAATTTCCACCAAGAAGTGTATTAGCCAGATATTCCTAGAGAGTTCTGAATCCAAACAATTCCTCATACTTACATGAAAAATTTGTGTAAGACATGCAGTCACAAGAAATTTCTGAGGGCATAGACTTTTTTGGTAACACACCACATTTGGAAAAATAATCTGGGCATTCAAGATACAAATATATTATAAAGGTTTCTTTAAGTATTTCAACCTGAGACACAGTTACCTATTACACTGAAAAATTAAATCTTAAATCTCAGAGATATTCCTGCCATAGCACGCTATCCTGCACAGGATTTATTACACTTCTAGAAAGATCCAAGAATGGAATTCTCAACTGGAAATATCTGGAATCTTAATGATCCACATTATTTTAATATCAAGCAACCGATGTTTTCAGGCTGGACATTTCAGACGCTTCTGTCCGTAGAATAAGAGCCTTTAGCAAGCCAGTAACATATGATGAAAGTATTTCCACATACCCTGAAGCTGACACAAAGCACGAAATCCTAAGAAGGGCTCAGAAAATGATATTCAGCTTGCCTCAGTCCTGCTCATAGCAGCACACCTGTACAATAGAAGAATCTTCAGAGCCCCTATCACAAGCACTATAAAAGTCTGCCAGAAAAAGCTGCCCCCACACTGAAAAGTACTGTAAATACGGTTACATCTCTGCTCTTGTAACAGCTAAACATCTCCTCACAGGCGAGCTGATAAGTGGTATCTACTGTATGGATACAAACAGGCCTCTAAGCAGCTGAAAAATGTTATGAAGAACTCAATTCTACCCCATGAGGTGGTACTACTCATGGCAAGAAACCAGCACTTGGACTAGAATCAGAGCTCAGCTGGAGGATGAGGACAAGCTGGGGAGTGGAAGAAGTCATGAGAAGGGGAGGGAGACCAACAGAGAACATATCAGCAGTTTGGTACCAGACTTTAACTATTTAACATAGTTTTAAAATAAAAAAAAGAGAAGAATGGGTAAGAGTCTTTCTACTCACAGACATTAAGCTCACGTAAACATGAATTGGAGATAAAATAAACCACAGATTTAATTATTTCCACTGAATTATAAGCTTTTCAGGGAAAGAATAGGCTACAAATTAGAAAAATTATTATAGTCTTCAATTGACTGAGATTTGTTCACTTTTTTTACACAACTTCTTACTCAAAATCCCCACATGTAGTAAAAAATCCCAGTGTTAGATATTCCTGGTTTACTATGCATACATATATTTGTGTATATGGAGTATCACCTCCCTGCCTTTCACTTAAGAGCTGTAGAAGCTGCATGTTTGGGTAGAACCAAACAGTGAAGGGTTTATCTAATACCAGATTATGAACACCCTGAATTAATAGAGCAGAAGATCACTATGTATGTATGATAATTGTTCTTAAATTACTTTCCTGTTTTAAAGTGGAAACATATATACACATATAGATAGATATTAATATACAATACCGAAAAGGTAATATATTTATATGGTTTTAAGCAAAGCTTTGGATTGAATTCAATCTGTTACAGTAGAAATTTCTTTGTTTCACTAGAAGACTTAAAATGTTATACTATTGCCAAACCTTGGGGTTTGTTGTCTGGAAGAGGTAACTGCTTTCTTATGACAAAGACTTGAAAGATATATTCCTTTAATTTTTTTCTCCCCTACTTCACGTTCACATGTGTTGAAACTCATTGCTTCTGGAAATGAAGATGCTCTGGTGTCAGCTGTAAAATCTGTATCTCACTTCCTCAGACAAGTGGATATTTATTGACAGGGTGTGAGAGAGAAAGAGAGGAAAGACTGCCTGTCCTGGAGCCAGTAACCTTGGTGAAGATGCAATGTCACAAACACCAAGCCATCATTCTCATAGATGTACAGCATATTATTTAAAGGGAAACAAATATCGGCCACTGAATGTCACTGCAAGGACACATCTTCTGCCTCTTAACTAAACTTATCAGTGCAGTGGTTTAATATGGTACCTTTTTCATCCTCCCCTCAAATTCATCTTACAGAGCAGCTCTTGACACTACCAGAGAGCAGTCAAGACTAAGATTTAGTGACGTCTGCTTCAAACAGATCTAGATTTATTGACATTTGTTGCCTGCTTCTTCTCTCAGTAACTGCACACAGGATTAATTTTAACCATTTCTTAAACTCTGGGAAACTGCATACTTACAGTAAAAACAAAATCAGACACCCAAATCAGTGCTACGTTTTGGATTTCCACTGTTAATTAGAGGATAAGAACTTTAATTGTAAGACCTTTAACACGAGGGGAAGGTTTTGCTGGAATTTGGATGAAAAAGGCACACACCAATCCCTTTTCAAAAGGAAATCTTTTTTCAGCAGGAGGGGAGGATTTATACCTCAGTGGTTTACAGAAACATGTGATTAACAGCTGTACATGAAAATACTGCAGGAGGAAAAAAGCCTCATCTTTTAGTAACTACTTCAGTAGTGAAATATTGCATGACTAATTCAGCCTTTACTAACTACTATGACCTGTACTTTGTGATAACTTCGAAACCCCCAAATTAATACACACTCTAATGCTTCTACTTTTCTACAAAAATTCTTAGTGGCTGAATAACAGAAATCTCTTTCCACAAGGATACATAATTATCTTGGTGTTAATTCTTATAAATTATATGAACTGACCGAATTCATGTATTTCAAGTTGAGAAGTGACGCTCAGAACTCAACTACACAATGATCTAAATGCTTGAGCTTGTGTACAGTATAGACACAGACATTTCTTCACAATACAGAAAAAACCATTTACATCTATATTTTAAAAGGATGGATCGATGAATACACTCTCCTGACTTTCCTAATGTTAGGTAGAAGTATAAATTTGCAGTCTTCTGTAAAAGATTAACTACTAAATGAAAAAGACCTTCTGGATGTAAATTTAGAAGTCCAAAAACACCCAAGAGGCATAACTATAATTATTGCTGAAGGAAGCTGTTTAAGACCAAAAATACATTTCCATTAACAATCAAAATTAGTTTTGATTGCCTTTTTCTCAAGTTTTCAATGAGTAACCTTTGATGATAGCACATGATAATGATTCATTAGAAAAAAAGTAATTTGTATTTCAGAAGTATGCATATTAAAAAAAAGTCAGAAATCGTACCAATGAAAATCAAATGCCAGAAGATACAGAGGACTGTTTGGAGATGAACAATATTCCAAAATAAAAGACTTACCATCCGAGTACCTCCTGTACTTGTGCATACAGTTTTACAGAAGAATGATATTAAGATATATTAATCAAAGTAATTTATGCTTTGCTTTACAAGATATAAATCCCTCCAAATTGTACTATCTACTCAGTGTTATCAAAAGTATACTTGGTGGGAGAAGCACCACTGAGTACAGAAAAGCTGTAAAACCTGTCTGCAGACTACACAACAGATATACATCAGCTCAAAACTTGGATGACAAAACGCAGGGTTTTTACAGAATTTCTACATGCCAGGAAAACACACTTTATTTTATGGGAAAAGGCTGCAGTGTATCCTTATAACAATATAAATCTTCAGAACCCTTGTGATGATATCTAATTTACGTGGCTGTCACTGGAAAATGTGGTATAGTGAATTATACACAATACTAAGCTTAATTATGAACAGTAACCTAGAGATCTTGATTAGAAATCATTTGCTCTCGACATTCAGAGTCTGTAAAAACAATGATGAATTTATATAGCACACAGCAATTCCAAATAAATTATTCCTAGAAAATCAAAAGGAAGGTATAGATTATATAAGAAATTATTTCTTAAGATCGCTGCCAAATTTTAACTACACCATCAAATACAGAGTCAAAGTACAAGAGCAGCAGTCTGCTTCACATAAAAATAGCTCCCTAATATTCACATCAATTCTTTCCATCTTCAAAAGCAGGCATTTACAAACTGTGGGCCAGATCCCAATGGCAATGCAGAATTGGAGGTAATTCATCGGCAAACCCCCGACAGAAGTTCTCAGAGGCGTTGCCATTCCCACCACTACCACTGCACTTTTTCACTCTACTCCAGTCAGAAGGACGTGGGGCAGAGAGGGGCTTTCCCAGCACATTTCAGAACCCCTCAGAAGGGCAAGTAAATGTTCAGTACCCTTCTAGCTTGCATGTGTTAAAGGCTTCTCACAAAGGGTAGCTCAGTTGTGTTTGTAAAAACTCAGGGTTTCTATCTCCCTTGCTGCAAAATGGACACTCAGGATGACTACATTGTGACATAAAACTAAATCAAGGAAGATTTCATGTAGTCAGATGATCCTTAAATGACGGAGGGTCTCTGAGAAATAATAATTTTTAACATTAGCATTGCTTCATCTTGAGTGTGAAGTAAACATAAACAAAATGTTAAATTATAAAGATCACTTGCATCATTTTACATACGGGAAAAATTCACATCAGTACTGTGAAGCATTCACCATTTTACCTTAGCCAAGCCCAGTCCCTAACTTCTTAAGCAAAACCCTCTTTCAGTTGAAGAGACCTCCTGAACTATACTATTTTATTTCAGAGAAAGACCTTATATGTAGAAAAAGATTACATAAATCATTATTACAACAGTAAACATGTAAATTCTGATCAATAAGTACTTGCCTCCCCCTCCCCCCAACACTAACAGCTGCAATAAAGCTTTAAATGTAAAGCTGAGCACAACCAGCCATAAAAGTATGTAAAATAAATGAGGATAACATAATGAGCGAATCCAACATTCATCTCATAAATATAACATAACGACCACAACTAAAATGTCAGAGAATCTAATAAATCAATATGGTAGGACAGAGCTATCTTTATGCTTAGCATACATAAAAATATATTTACATGTAGGCTTTTTTTTTTTTAAATCAAGGATCAAACAAGAAATATTATAAGAAATTTAACTCCTTATTAACTTCATTATTCAAAATCTGATGCTATTTTTATTTTTGTTTTCTTTACAACTGTAGAGAGCAGACAACAGTTTTTTCCCATCAAAATAACAAAACAAATTAAATTATTAATTAGCATATGAAGTAAAATGAAAGTATGTGTTCAACCCCTTGAATAGACAATTCAGAGATACTGTTTGAAAGAGTATCTACAAGAGCAGGTGGAGAATTTTATATAAATTCAAAAGTTTTTAGAAAGCCAGATGTTTTGAAAATCAATTTATGACAGCACACGTTTTCTTAATATCATCTGAGAATTTACATCAGGTATTTAACTACAGGTTACACAGTTGCTGCAATACTAAATCTATTTTATCTGCTGTTTTGAAAACATCCACGCACAACAGCTACAATAACAAAACATTGTGCAGACTCAACAAAAGCCAGCTTTATTCCAACCCTATCCCTGATTCAATTTCAAATTCAACAAGTTTTGTTAGTATTTTAAGGACATAAACCACTGAGAGACCACAAGATATAGCCAGATTTACAAGATATTGCAGCATATACTAATCAAAACCCGTTCTGTGTCTCTGAACTGGACTTTTGCACAATCTTTTGCATTCTCTTGCCATGTTGTTCCACCAAGTGACACCCATGGCATCAGAGGAAACACGTCCCCGTAATGCCACTGAAAGACACGAGATTGGCATTAGAACAGCTGGGACATGGACACAGCAGGTCAATGTTTCCCTTGGTTTGCCTCCACCACTTAGGGAACTCAGCATGGGAGCAAAAGCCTTTCATTTGGCTTCAGTAGCACTCTCAAAATGGTCACTTCTGTTGTCCATCAGGGTTATGTACTATTTATAGAGCTGCAGCACTGTTTTCACTAGAAAGGTTGCGCAATCCAATACACACCATTAGACTGTAGCCAATGGCTGTTGACTTTCAAGCATTCAAACACATCATCCCAGGCAACAAACAAAAATTTCTACATGCTCCTTACCAACCAGGTATCTCCAACAGCTGAGTAGGGAAGGCCACGCTTCCCAACTATAGTGACTTTTAAAAGTGTCTACGTAGACATTTAATCTAAACTAGCCATTAATTATTACAGCCAGAATTAAACACTAAGTTACACAACAGCCTGCCCTTTGCATTATACCCTGATGGCTTCTCTACCATAGCTTGAGTTCTTTCTCAAGTATTCTGTGGTTCGGTGTCACTTACTATTGCAATGTAAAGGTTAGCACTGTCAGTCATTTGTGTCTCAGACCAGTTAGTAAAACTATTATCAGTTATTATCCAAGTCTGGACATTGTGGAAGTATCTTTTCAATACAACTACTAAATGCTTTCCAGTAGATTCTGCTTTTCTTATCTGTCAGTGCCTTGTGGGGAAGCCTTACAGTGAACCTTACTCCCACAGTCAGGAAATTAATTACGTGCTTAAACTTACTCCTACAGCAAAGAAAAAAAAAAAATGGTATTTTCCTCTCTCCACTGTGGTCAACCTGAAGAGTTGTGCAGGTCTTGCCATCTTCTAGACTTCTCTTCATACTGCCTTTCTCTCACAGAGACCACAATGGAACTACTTAAACATTTATCAAATTTGCCTTGCAACAAAAATCACTACGCAGGTTAAGTAACTGGTCTTGAAGTTAGCAAGAGAATCAAATTCATCATCTTGTATCAAAGCATAAGACAGCAACTGTCTAAGGATTGTCTCTTTCCTAATGAGAAAAGACAGAAGAAAGTTGGAGACTCTTCAGTAGCACCCTATATCAAACAGCATATAGGACATACAGGACTTGCTAAGTGGATAAATGCCATTAAAGTGAGGTACCTCCTAAAGCAGAATGACAACTAATAGGTTTTTTCAGTAAAAACACAACATTGCTTCTTTTGATTGTTAACTTGTATAAAAGTCTGTAAAATATGAACACAAATTCATCTGAAGTACATCCAACTGAAGGGAAGTCTTCAGGACACTGCACTCAAATATGATGACACAGACAGTCAAAAACAAGAAATCCTGACACTAGACCACTTCAGGGAAGGTATGAAAGAGGTATTGACAATGATGTTCGAGACTGACATTTGCAACCACTTACTGGACTGCTCCCTGCACTCACCCATTGCTAATTAGTACTGACACATGAATCAAACACCTTTATCCAAGCAAATCTAATGCAACTGAGATTTATTTTTAAAGTAAGTAACTCAATTACCACAGTAATTGCTCAAGTACAGTTGTTTGCATTTTCTCAACAAAGAACTTTCTTTTGCTGCAGCAGTCTTTTCCCATCACTAGATTATAAATAATCATAATAGAAACATATTGGACAATAGAACTGAAAGCTCACATCTCAAAGACAGCCTTCCTGACTAGCATCATTCACAGACTAATTCATAAATTACCTGAATTTTGACTTACCCAGATTCTAAAAGCATTCTTTCATTTACAATGTGTAACACACTTAAGCAAACACTGCATACAATACCACTCAAAAACATTACTTTGTGTCGGTAGGTAAAGATATTTTTATAGTAATAACTTGATTTCTCTTTACTTCACCCAATTTATTTTATTTTAGCTGAGAACAGTGGAAACTTTCTAGTTATTATGAGAAGAGACAGAAGTCCTTTGAAAAAAAATTGGTGACTGCATGCAGATTGTTCTTCACAATGTTACCTCAAAGATAAGGATTTATTCCCTTTAGATCCTCCACAACTCACATAGCTCAAAACTTAAAATATTACTTTATTTGTACCAATAGTTTAATGGTATTGATGTTTCCAACACTGTGTCTGCACATTTTAATCTGTCAGTTTTGGGGTGAGGATGCTACTAAAGGGGCACTTATGGACAGAGTGGGCATGCAGAGGTTTTCCATTGATCCATGGTACCAAAGTGTAGCAAGTGCACAAGTTAAAAGAAATCAAAGATTAAAGCCCTACCATATTACAAACAAACCTTTACAGGTACTTAGATCTTAAACTGAATAAAAATTATCAAGTTCCCAAGACAGTCGCATCTGTTAGCAAATAGGAACAGGAACAGAGTTTTGGAATTCAACAAATTCCTGGAACGAGGAATATTTTTGCATATTAAGTTGCATTGATTAACCAAAAGTGTGTAATACTGCCTATAAAAAGAGAAATAATGTGCAAGTATAATATGAGAAAGTTTAATTTTCAGGAGTAAGGAGATGGACATATTCAAAAGTGCAAGTTCCAGTTTCATTGTCTTACATTTTGGTGCTTTTCCAAAATAGCTAAAAAACATACAAGAACCTATCTGGTTCCCAAATCTATTGATAAATGGACGATCCGCCACACAGAACTGCAAATTAAAATAACCATTGAAGTTGTCTTTGGTTTTTAAAAAGAAAAAAAACCTCACAGTACACCATATAGGTATGTATAAATAAATGAAGTCAGAAGAGAGGAGTGCAGGAGAGAAGAACACTGCAGTTAAAATTATTTTCATATTCCACAAGTTTCAAGGCATTTATGGCCAACTGGAAAAATATCTGACTCTGCTTTCTGTCCAGTTTTTCCTCAGAAAAAACATATATTTAAGCAAAGAGTTACATAAGCATAAGAAATCATAGTATATGTTTTATGATGCCTCAGGAGAAAATAACATGAAGTCATATTTTTTGTGGAGAGAGGTAGAAGTCCCACACAATACATATTTATATGTCTTGCTCTCTCCATAATTGGTTGTCTAGCACACAGATCAAGTATTGACATAAAATCAGATAAGCATACATGAAGTAAAAGCCTGGTACTGAGTCTAACATTTTATACTTTTATACATATTATTTCGATATATTTTCTTAAACATGTACACACTCTTCTTCCTGTTTTTCTCTGCTGTATACACTGTTATCCTTTTTTAACCATTTCTTTTCAGTCTTTCTCACCTCCCTATTATACCGTGTTTCCCATATAAGCTCAACATCTATAAGCAGTTTAGGACACAGAAGACATGAAAAGCTGGAACTATATTCCAACACCCACAAGAGTAATGCCATTGTTCTGTATTTTCCAAGGAATGTCCTGTGACCATTCATCTTCTCTTTGATTCAAAGCACATCTACTTCTATTTCATTAAATTACTGGTGATATGAACAAAGACACATTTGGGCATAATCAAACGATACACACAAGGAGGTTCCAGCACAACAAAGAAAAATTAAGATATTGTGCAAGGAGTGTTCAATAACTTCAGAGAGAGCACGGTGGGTTTTCTAATGCCCTATAGATATGTCTTCATATCTAAATATATAAAAATGCATAGATAAACTACAACAGAAATACGTATACACTTTCTGAAGGAAGCATTTACATGTCATTCCAAATTCTTGCAATATGTTGTTTAGGCAAATGCACAGCACAATTTTAAACTAAACTTGTCTGCATGCCCATTTTTTTCTTGCTTCAGACTTTTTCATTGACAATTTTCTTATTGCCATGTAATTATATCTAGCTAATAAATGAGAATCCCCTCAAGTTTAAATTGACTGGAGGAACCCTGCCTAACAAGAACAGTAGGTTCAGCTTCAGACTGACCAATGCATAATTATTATGCAGCTATTATTCTGACCAAATAATTTTCTTACAGGAATGTCTGCTACTTTCATTAATCTACACTTTTGGGTACACTCTCTGCTTTTCAGCAGTCATCCTACAAAAGGTGGGTTACTTAAGAAACAATTAGGTGCGTATACAAAACAATTTGCAGGCAGTCTTACTCTTTCAGCTTCCTAAGTGAAGTGCCTTTCAAGGCTGATTTATAACACTGTCGTCTTCAGAAGGCAAAATAATTAATAGGAGCACGGACTTCTAATTTCAGTGACTTCCAGAGAAAGTGGATTTCATTTGATTTATGATGGCCGGTGACTTTGCATTTTATCAGTTCATTCACTCATTATTTATGCTGATGACCAATTTCAATGGGTCGCTATCATCTAACTCGCTACTAATCAAAGAGAATTAGGGTTCACTGCATTATTTAGAAGCCACTAATTTATCTTCAGAACAAGTATCAAGAATAGTTTGGGGCCTTCTACACTAAGAAGAGACACAGCTGGCAAAGTCACAGCATTTGCGTGGTATTACAAATGAATGTCATAGGGGCTACTTGCAAGAACTACTACTTTTTACAGAAGTTTCAAAACAGGCAGACTGTATAGATAGAAGACATACAGGCAACATTTAAACAATGAAATAAAACACATCCCTTCTGACCTGCTACGTCAGAATATTTAAAATATGTGTTTTCTGTTCCCTTTGCAAGCAATTCAAAGATGCTTTATTTTAAAAATTCTCTCTCCTCCTCTCTGTTAACTAAATGGAAATCTTTGCACCAAAATAATCCTAGCTATCCTAGCTGGCACATTTCTCATTTTAAAACTATTTGAATATATTTCTAGACACAAGAAAATAGATCAAACTGAAACTTAAACATTCAAAAATTGAGTTTTATCAGCAAGCAATAATACCAAATCACAATCAATCATTTGAGGAAAAAACTCTCCCATAATTGGGGGGGGGGGGGTGTGGAAAGGCAGCAACATGTGCCAGGTAACAGTTTTGGACCTTCCCCTAAAAGAGCAATAGTCTTTACTTTGTATTTTTTAAGTTTCAAATGCTAAGGTTGGAGAAACAGATGGGGGAAATAAAACGTTGAGCCTAGAGAGGTGCAGAAAAACAATGATTTACTGGGGCCTCCACTCACGCTCATGGGAGTCTTCCTGAAAATATCATCCACTCATCCTTAAGCAAATCAGATTTTTAAATGTGGAAAATTAGAGACTTCCAAGGCTTCTCCATAATCCCAACACCCCTAGGGCAAGAAGAAAAACTGTCACCTTTCAAGCCAGAGGAGGTGTGGACCAGCATTAGTGTTTTTCACTTCTCTTATTCTCTCCCCACAAGCAGGTAAGGTGTCAAAAGATGGGAAGCAATGAGACTCCAGGAGATGCTCATTTTTTCCACCTCTGTTTATTAAGAGGATGTGAAACAGCCCCAAGCAGCTGCCATCCCCATGTGCTCCCTGGCAAGGGAGAACCAAACTGCTGGCCTTGCCTGGCCCCAGCTGCCCCAAGAGAAAAAATCCACACAGAGTTGGTGGTGGCAGCAGAGATAAACCTTCCACCCAAGTGCCCCTGTGCAAGCACAGCCCCTCATGCTGCTGGTGTTTCTTCCCAAGTGAGTTTAACTGGGGCTGTGGAGGGGTCTGCCATATCTTCCAAATGAAAGGGGCATTTAGGGTGAAAAATAAAACACTGCCGTGCTCCCAGGAGGGGAAAAAAAAAAATACACACAAAAAAAAGTCAAAACACAAACATGTTAACAATATGATATTTCAAAATATGTATTTTTCACACACTTCACAGAATAATAAAACATCCTAAGCTGGAAGGGACCTACAAGGATCACCAAAGTTCACTTGAAGACTCTCCCCTCCTACAAGGCTGCCATTTACAGAAGTAAGATGTTTAGCAGTAATTTCTCTATATTGTTTCATTAACTTTTTCTTGGTTTTGTTTTTTTTTTTTTAATACAAACTCTTTGTTCTCTGCTGTGTGAATTGGGGTTTTTACCTCAAGCATGTACATATGCCCTGTTGCCTGCCCATATACACTTGCTCATAGTCTGAGGCCAGGCCACTGGGACATGAAAACCAGAAAGGTAAAAACTGAATAATCATACCAACACATGACACTGAGACAAGACTCTAGAAGGAAACAATTAGGAAATAATTATATAAGGCTACCAGTTTTATTGGACGAAACTGGTATTTTTGTTGCCAAACAATAATTACCAACTGATTGAAATGACTAAGTAGCCATTCAGATTAGTGTTCATCAGAGTTTTGTTCACATAAACACAACATGCTCATCATACTAATGATCTGAAATAAAACCCATGACTTGGCATAGTTTTCTGCACCATAACACAATTTACATTTCATTGCTAGCAAAATCCAGCTGAAACACTGCAAACCAGTCTGTCTTTACACTGGTTTGCATTTTCTTTGCTGTCAATGCACATTTAAAGGATTTTTCTCAAATAAGCATTTACACCTAACTTACCACAATTAAGTCACTTCTGTTAGTAAAAAATGACTGTACATTAAAACCCCCTATTTAAATTTCCTCAATATATCAGTAAGGCTATAATCTCTTTTTTCTACTAACAAATGTAATTTTATGAAAAAGGAATTGTATCAATGAAATCTGCAAATTTTTTGATTTATTTTTTTTAATTTAATGGAAGTATAAAAATCTAAGTCTTCAGCCTAATAACAGCACACCAAGTCCTTAAAACATAATACTATGAAAAACATTCTTGGGTGTATAGTTCTCCTTGCAGGAGTCAAAGTGAAGAATTTTTTTTTTTGTTAATTGTTTGTTTCAAAATTTTCAACTTGCAGGCAAAATTCGCACGTGGTCTATGATACGTAAAACTGCTCATACACTTCAGAAACCTATTTCTATAGCTAGCACTAAGCCAACATTCAGAGTGCATGAAAAAAACCTTAATCTATAGAAGTTAACACAGGGGATATTAGCACTCATGTGATAATGGAAGGACTGTAAATGACCAGGATCTTTGGAGCATTTGCATCACCTGCGTATTACATAAAAGAAGTTTCATTAATCTGCTCCAAGTATTGAGAAAGTGAAGTCTCCTGAATCTCTCATTCATACAGACGATATAATAAGGAAATTTATAATTTATGAAAATCCTGAGTGAAACCTCAGGAAAGAACACCTATAGACCTGTAATATGCCAGGTGAAACTAGAAAACCCCACACTACTTTTCCAAAGACCCAATTCCTTAATGAGCAGAGAACAACAACACAAGACAAAGGTGTGAGAAGTAGCTTCGGTAGCGAGTAAAATAAAGAAATTATTTTTTCTGTACTGAAAAAAATCATGATACCTACACGAGTATGTCCCCTAAGGCCAAGAACTGAACTACACATCATTAAAAACAAAGATATATACATATATAGGAAAAATGCTCAGAAGATTAGTTTATGTCAACTGGGGCAGCAAAACCCATGAACATTTGCAAAGTCCTTAGTCCAGTGGAAAAGATCTTTATTGCTCTGGAATTTCCATACGTACTTTCTGCGTGTCTCCAAGACCATTTCTTTATGAAGTAAAAGATGCACCACAAACCATAACTGGATTAATCTCAGCAAAAGAAACAAGTTTTACACTAGCTGAAAAAATCCTAAGTCTTTTAGAAAGGGATATGCTTCAAGACTGAAATTCATGTCTTAGCTTTGCACACTACTACAACCTCCAGACTCTGAAGAGGTCTCCCTTACATGTACGTAAGTCACTGTGATAAATCCTAAAACTCCCAAATTCAAAACAAAAGCAAAAAAAACCAAACCCAAAATCTTAAACCCAAAAAAAAAAAAAAAAAAACCCACCCCTCCAAAACCCCAAACAAACAAACACCTCAACAGTTTTAAAGAAATGGGTTCAGTGGAGAAGAATGTCTCCTCAAAACAAATTTAAACAGTGCTTCTCAAAAGATATTGCTGTTTTTCACCTGATTTGGCACATTCTCAGAATAAATTTTAAAATAATTGTCTAACTTAGATATTTTTTAGAAACAATTCTTAGTAATTATACATTTAGCAGTGGTATGAATTTGCATAAAACCCTCGCTTTCTACATTTTTCTCTCTAAATAGAGATATTTTGCATTCCCAAAAACTGAACAAATACATTTTTAGATTCTGATATGACCCCTTCAAGCAAGCAGCTGTAAAACTTCCATTGTTCATGAAATCCTGCATATGTACATCCCCAAGTCCCCTCTTCCATTCAATATATATGAAAATGCAATTTACTGTACGTCAAATGAAAAATGCAGTTTTCAAATGCATGACAACAGGTGCTAGTTAAATGATCAGACACTATTTGTTACCTAGTCTCTTACTCTCATTTGCAGCATGATAAATTGCATTTTAGCAGAGCACTGCGATCTAAAGGGTCTTGACATGCTTTTATTGATTTGCATAGGTTATATGCATGTATTCCTGTTTGTAGGCAAATAGTGCCACGAGTAAATTCAAGTCACCGTGCCTCTGTTTCACGAAAATTGCAGTCATCACAGGGGAGCCAAGATGGAGTGAGGTTGGGTAAAAGAGACACATGCAGCCCATTGGAATCTTAGAACCTCTATTAAGATTTATAGGCTGCAGGATTCTTTTGGGCTTCAACATTATTCTTAGTAAACCCTTTCTGTCTTCAGCTGTTTATAAAACCTGGCAGCTTTAGCAAAGACAGAAGCTTACGTTGTAGGTAGCACAATTTAACATAATAGTGATAGCCTGTCCTCTAAATATCCTGATACTGATTTTGAAAGAGAAACTGTATATCCTCGGTTCCCTCTACCATAATTTGAAAGGTTTTCTTATTACTAAGCAGTAATCTTCCCACCTGCATTTCCATAACACTTTGTGATCCCCATTAGTTGAAATTAGTTAATGCATCTGTCCTCTTTTACCTCTTCTCAAGTCAGGCAGTATCATTATTTCCCTCTTAACGAGAAGAAAAGCATCCTGCATAGAAAGTTCAAATACCTTCCCAATGGGGTAAAAACAACAGCTCTAGAATAAGGAATTGAAACTTCCATGCTGGTGTTTTCTTCAATGTGATCCCCCATCACCCCAGTTTGCATATAATTCCCTTAGTTTGCTATCGGCACATGCAGACGCCTGCACTCAGCCCATCAGCTGAAAAGAGAGCTGCTGGAACATCCACCATACCCCCACACAGCACCATTATCTCTACCCATGCACACACATCACTTTATATCACAAATGTTGGAGCTGGCATGACACGCTCAGACTGGTGTCAACCTACACAGGCTGCTGATCCAATCATTTCCTTGTAAATTTGCACATTACTGATAAAGGTTCAGGTTACTGGGGGAACTGTTAATCTATCAGGAAAAGGATTTAGACTTGACAGGCATACTTACACCTCAGAGTATTCAAGGAGCTCTTATTTATATGTTATTTCAGTACTTAAAATTTATTGAAGAACTGTTTCAGTGTGGTAGTTTAGCATTAATTTTGATGGAATTCAAGAATTGTATTCTTCTCTCTGTACCACAAAACCTAAAGTCAATCAAAATTAAATCTAATTGTAAATTTAAGCTCTGAAAAAGGAACACACAACAAATATTAGGAAAAACATGGGATAAAATTAGGGCAATACAGAATGTAGCATCTCAGAAAACATCCTAATTTGACTTGGATACTTCCATTCTAGAGTTACTTAAAATTCTAACTAGAACTACTGCAGATGGGCCACAAATAAAAACAAAATAATTGCCCACATTATCAATTTTATATGCCTACAAGTTTTTCAGTTTATGAAGATTCTATTGTATGTTTCCCAACAAAGAATGGACTACAGACTGTGTTTTCAGGGACTATAAAATTTAATGTATAAGCACATCAAGATGAACTCCAAGAACATTCTTTCTTACTGTCCACCCAGCATGTTTCCATACAGTTTAGCAGATGAAAATGATGTACTGACTGAGGAGAAGCACAGTGGGGTAACAGCTATATCTAATTTACACTTAAACTGGGAACTCATTATCAAATACGATGTTTTTTTAAGATTAAATCTACTTGGAAAAGCCATGATGAATAAAGAAACACTGCTACATATTCTTTTAAATTGACACAGAAAGCTGTCCCCTTTGGAATATCTGTAACAGACAAATGACTATCCCATAAATTCATAACTTCAATATTATATGATTTTGCTGAAGTAGTATTTATATAGTTCTGTCTAGGAGATTCACAGGCCAACTACCTTCAGCTTCAGCTGCTCATTTGTGTTTCCACACTAAGCCTTCAATTGGAACAACTGCTTGTGGAGTTGCATGACAAGAAACAACAGAGAAATGAGATGACTAGGAATCCTTTTTTTCTTACTCCATTCTTGACATAGAACAGCTTCTGATCTGGTCCACCTTTCAGCCCCTACCATAAAAAGAATGAAGCAACTGAAGGACAACGAAAGTATAGGAGAAAATGTTAAGGACACATGTAAGGCAGCACTGCTCATCAGATTACTGCTTATTAACTTAAATTTTCAGTAACAAAACACACAGAGAAATATTTAATGTGGAATAAAAAGATTGTAAGTGCATCTGTGGAACAGGAGAAAAAAAATGACCAAAGGAAGATAGGAGAGTAAAAGTAAATAATGCAAGACCATAACAATAAGCCCCTGTGAAATCTTGTATGCACTACATATCAGAACAACTTCAAAAGGAAATCTGAAGAGGTAAAATGAGGTGGCTTGTTAAATTATTTTGGGAAAGTAAGAGACAGAACAGTGGAAAGAATACATTCCATCTTTAAAACAGTTTGTGTATGGGCAAATTAACAGAATTTTTGTTCTAATATTTTTCAAATCATTTATGCATCTAAGCCACTGCCAGTCAGTTCCTTCAAGCCATTTAGTTCAAAAGAAAGCAACAATATCTACAGTGCCCTGAATGAATTCTTGCCTCCTAACTTTCACCCTCAACACACTTATTTAAATTTCAAAAAATGGTACCTGGAATAATAAATAAGCATATTACCACTCTGTCAGTGAAAACAAATTCTGATTTCAGAATATCGGTATTGCCTCTACTTCGCCTGCTGGGCTCATTCTCTAGCCCCATGTTCACATTCACAGGCAGCCTAGAACAGCAGGTCTAAGTTCTCAAGGTGCCAAAGGTTTTGCCTACGAAAGCAAACTTTTAGAAAAAAGTCATAATACAAACCCCATGATTTTTACTCAGGTCATTGACACAGGCTGGTGCTCAAAAGGAGCACCCTCGAGTGCCCAAGCCCACAAGCATTCCTTCTCCCAGATATGAAAGACCAGTTTGTATGTCCCTCCCATCCAGGACACTAAAAATAAGCTACCAGAAGTGGCCACAGACACAGTGCTTTACCACAGGGAAAGTCTGTTTTTAGGCAAGCAATTAAGCACATCTAGAACAGCCCAGCAACTTGACTAGGCAATAACAGTTACATGAAATCAAAGCACAGGAAGGTATGCTATTAGCAAGTATACCAGCTGATTTCTCCTTAATTACAATAATCTTCCTGTTGAAAAGGATCTATGACGGGTTTTTTTCCACAACTAAGCAATGAAAGAAAAAAATTGAATTCTGTGTACCTTGTAAAGACAAATAAAGTTTGCAGAAAAAAAAAAAGGGGGGGGGGGGGGGGGCGGAAGATAAGAAAGTGGGTTTTGAAGTTTTATATTGCAAAATTCAAGTCTGGGGAACATAGAAGGGCTCTTGGGATTTCTTGCTAAAGACCTTGCCTCTGGTACAAATCACCTATTTGTATGAACATCAGAAAAGATATGAAAGATTATTCAGTTCTCCCTAATGAGAGGAATTTAACATTTTTGGCATAATATTCCATGATGTTTTTACACAACATCTTCACTAACACTTCAAAAGCCATCAAAAATATACCAAGAAAAAGGTAATTACTATTACAAAACATAGAGATGAACAGATTAGAATTAGTGGCACTATAAAGTTATTGGTTTTCTCCCCCTCTCCTGCTTTGTGCAGAAAAAATTAGAATTGCTTGATGAACTATTCATTTGCTGGTGTAAAATACATGAAAGACGACACTGCCCTTCTGGGACATGTCTGCACAGGGGATGCAAGCCTTAACACAGAAATATATTAGTGACCACTGTATCACCTTTCCCAGTTATGGTACTTCAAAACCTGTTTTTTCCCCATATTTCTCCTTTCTCCTCCCTTTGTTTCAAGGCCACCTTCCTGCAACTTTCACTGAAGCTGTAGTGCTGTAAAAATTTTTTTGTACCTACAAAAATTCCTGCATATGAATATTTGGAACACACTTGTTGTGCAAGGCTAAAGACACACGGGAAAATTCCCAGAAAGCTGGCAAAAGCTTCAGGAGCTGAGTGCCTAGCTCATGAAAATATGTGGGAAAACCTTTAAGCACCATTTTGTTTTCAAGAGCATGCCTATATGCTGTAAAAGACTGTACTGATTTTTACATAAATGACTAATAATTAACATGAACTAGAACATAAAAAAAAAAAAGCAACCCTTTGATAAACTAAGAGTAAGCATTTTGTAGTTGTAGATGACCACCACAAAAGCAGCTCTCCATCATGAAAAGAGGATTGTTAGGAACTTGTAAAAGGCAATTTGAAATTCTATAGTTCATGATTGCAGAAGAAAGTATAAAAAAAAGATCAAAAGAACTTTAAAATTGTGGTAAAGATAAAATGCACTCCCTCCAAACATTTTGGGCCTCAGGAATTAAAATCTTATGTGGGGATAAACATTGCAGTTAACATTCAAGACTGAAAATTTAAGAAATTCCTGGAAACATGGCAATATATAAAGGAATTTCCTCACAGAAACAGAGAAGCAAAAAATCAGCATTAGCAGTTAAAGCTTCAGAAAGGTTAATTCCACAGATCAAATGGGTTTTCAGGGCATTCTTTGCACACTGAGACCTTTATATTGAGAAGCTTGTCAAATAAAGGCACTCTGAAAGGAAAGAAAGCAGCCACGTCAAACCATACGTGCAAGCTCATAAAGCTGAAATTCCATCACCATATGTAAACAGGAAATCTATCTGCATTTTAGTAGCCCTCTATCTAAACCCCACTCCCTCTGGAAAAAGTGTGTTCAGCAGTATTAGGGCACACACACTTTGTTTGTGCTTATTAAATAAAAAGAAAGGATCACCTTCAACCATATTAATGATGGACTGGTGGATGAAGGATGTCTGCAAAAATTCACAACATCTGTTTGCTCCACTCTCTTCTCAGTGTGCTGCACCTATTCCTCATGCTTAATGATGCTCATCCACTCTGCAAGTTTTACGAACAAATGTGTGTTTAGCCACATTCATCATTCTGAATGAGCGTTCTTGATGAAGCATCCACTGGCCTGTTTCGCTCTTTCTGCTACACTTTAACAAATGACAACTGCTCTACGTATTTTTCATTTGTTAAAAATAAAAAGCTAAGTGAAGAATAGGCCCAGCAAATTTTTCTTTTACTCCTCTGTTAACTTTACTGGAAAATGGAATACAACATGCATTTAAACTGCATGCAGGTTCACATGCACAAATCTAAATGGTGCATACAGATGGATAGTATTTTAAAAATACAGCAGAATACAATGTAGCATAACAGACAAACATTCTTTCCCACACCAACAGGAGTAGTTCCATCTTTTTATGAAGGTGATGTATTTCTCACTCTGATCAGCTTGGGGACTGATTCTGTGATGTTCACAATGCCTTAACACAAGACACTTGGCATCTTTTGGTACCAGGCCAGCAATACATCACAGTGGACATCTGCCTTCTGTTTTCCAGCTTTCCTCCTTTGAAGCACACCAATATTTAAAGACATGTTTCCCAGAAAATGTGCCTGCTGTAAATGTCACCCTAGAAATCAACTGTGAATAGCATTACATGTCAAATCTATGATATTTTTTCCAGTTAGAAAAAAAAGACTCTAAGAAATATTAGTGAGCAATCAAAGCAAGAGTCAAATCTAATATCAAAAAAAAAAAAAAAAAAAGTGTTCAGAAAATTTTAAATGTGGAACATCTTTGGAAGATGTCTTCCAGAATTTAGAACAACTCACAATTCTTATTTCCATTCGTACACAGAAAAATTAAAATGTTCATCCCAATACCCATTTTCTTAAGCGTTTCTTTAGAAAATTACTGATGCAGTATACAGTGCAAGCTTCTCCGGCTCATCTTCTGGTAGTATTTCCTATGTTTGCAGAAGCTATATAGATTAAATGAGGTTTCTTTCTGCAGCTTAATGCTATTCCTTTGCTTTACTGATTGAGCCTTTGGGAGCCCTTTTGGGTCTGTACTGGTTTTCTGCACTCATCTGAATTAGTAACATCCAGGAGGCCAGAGGGTGCATTGGACGAAGCAAGTAACATTCTAAAACATCAATGATCTTCACTATGAACAATGTTTATTGCAAGACAGGCATCTAAGACACAGGCAAGTACTGGGGTTCTGGTTTTCATGCTACCTTTTTAATAACTAGGTTGGAGGAAAAAATGGATCTTGTAAAAAGCCTCCTAATAAAATTTGCAAGAGGCTGCCTTACGAGAAGTTCTACAACAATTTTCGTTGAATAACAAACTTGGTGATAGTTCTCAATGAAATAATTACGGACCAAAAGAAAATAAGAACATTTTGACTCTACCCTAAGAAAAAAAACTCTATTTATGAAAAAAATCAAACTCTAATCCTAAAATCATTATGTCCAGGCCAAAAAAAGGCATGACAATTCAGTAAGAAGTTATAAATCAGGGAGTAGGATCAAACAAGTAGAACTTCTGAGATACTGAAGCTATTTAAAAATTATGTAGTGCCTATGAATTTAAAGACAACCAACAGATACAATTCCAAATAATTTCTTACTAAAGCAGACAAAAAATCCTCCATTAAAACCTCTCTCTTAAACATGCTATATCAGCATGTACTAATAACTAAGAAGAAATTGGCATTTCTTCTAACAAATATAGTCTTAAACTTATACGTCAAATTATATCAATTCCTTAAACTTAGCAAATGGCTAACACTCAACGGGGCAATGAGTGGAGAGGAACTAATTATCAGAATTCAGACTTCCACTCCAACTTGGCACTGACAGCATAGCATTTTCCTGATATGCAAATTCTATAAAAGTAAATCCTACACTAATAGCATGGTTGGGCAGTGAAATGCTACCTTACCCTGTTCATGAGATTTCACATAACTTAGAAGGCATCAAAACATTATAAAAATAATAGCTAATTGAAACCTCTAAAAATTATATCCTGTTTTACCAACATTTTAAAGCAAAAACTAGTATCAGCTCACTTCCTCTTTATCTGAAGTTGTTAAGTCAGAGATAATAACCAGTAAACTTGTCACAAAGCATAATTCCTAGCAAGTTATGTTCCATAACAAAAATGCGTGATATTATGGAATACAGATAAAGACATACTCAAATTCAATAGAAGTTGTTATAAATCAGCATGCAATGGGGTGTACCCTTCACAAATTAGTACAATGTGAAAAGAAGATCATGAAGTTCAAAACACCGATTTTTTTGGCAAAATGTAGCAAGAACTTCCTGAGATATCTCAACACAGATTAAAAAACAAGGGCAGAGGAAAACTATACAGTAAGTTAAATGAAATACATAGAACCAGAATCACTAAAATTTATACGAAATTGCAGCCAAGTCTGTTCAGGTTCCTCTGAGGTTTAAGTACTAAAGGAATCCATTACTAGGCTTAACAGGAAATTGTCCATGACAAATCTATAAACTATATAGAAAATATTCCTCTTCAAGTAAGTACAATGAACACTGCAATAGAACTGACAGCAGTTGTGTATTTTTGTTATAAAAAGGAATTTGTAATTTTAAAAAACCACAAATTATGGCTCCTTGAAAAGAGTGCCTCTGATCATCATATTTCAGAAATTAGGTCCCATAGAGGATTCTTTTTAAAAAATAAAAAAATTAATTTACATTTTTTGCTAAAAATGCTTTTTCTCTACTATAAAACAGATCTGTATTTGAAAATAAAAAAAAGGATTTATGCAAAAAATAACCTCAAGGGGATCATTACAGAAACACAAAAAGTAATTTTCTACTAGAATTGTAAAGTGCATTTGCAATAGATGTTTAAAAATATGGTTACAAAATACATAAAACATACAAATGAATGGGATTTAATACAACTGCAATAATTTAAATGGTGTCCTTATTTAAGTGACAAAGTTCCTGGAAGAAAGGGAAACACACCTTTAGGTAACTTAAAATTCAAGCAATATTAAAATGGATAAATGTATTTTGTACTATGTAGATACATAGTCATCATTTATCCTCATGAGCTATGTATGCAGAGAGTATGGATAGTTTATTAGACTTCCTGAAATAAATCCATAGTCAGAATGACTCACTCGACAGAAAAAAGAATCATGGGGAACAAAAGAACAGCACTGAAAGCAACAAGTGCAATTCCACAGCTCTACAAACAAGAGAGCCCAAAAGCCTGGCTGGTCCCGCTCTCTCTCGCCTGTGCAGAGCAGCAGTCAGTGCTGGGAGTGCTCATGCCCCAGAACTGAACAGGAACATCTCCTCTGCAGCTGTCACTGAGCCCTCCCCAGAGTGGCAAGGCAGGCTACAGAACTTGCAGGGCAGGTACAGTCGCAGACAAACGTTAACGCAAACTGCACAATAGGTCTCAAGAAACACATCACAGTACTTTTGAGAAAATCAGAGCACAAATAACCCACAGATTACTGCAAATTACTCTGACAAAAATAAGTCCAAGCATATCTGACAGTAAAATTACACTCTCCTCAACAACAGTATCCCTTAGGTAATCCCCCTTCTCTCCCCATCCCGAATGTTAAATTGTCTCTTAGCTTTACAACAAATCAAGGCTAAAAGCTGCATACTGGCAGCACTTCTTTCATCTTACATAAATTTTATTTCTTCTCAATAGCATCAAAGTGTGGTATACTTTATGAAAATTATGAAAAGCATCACAAAGAAACAAAAGTAAATGATACAAGATTCAATTCAAAGCATATGAAGGGCACTGTTTCTGCTATCTACAAATACATCAAATCATTACTTCCTCTACTGCAGCTTGAGTTCATGCTTTTCCATGGGACAACAAAGATAAAAAAAAAGGTATGGGGTTTGTACTTCATTTTTCTCCTCATGGAAGTAAAAGGGTTAATATCATTTACATCCCTATTAATATGATGCTATCAGCTGAAGACAATGCTAAGTTGCTCATAAAATATTAAAGATGGCACCTAGGACAAGATTCAGATTCTTTAAAATAGGTCTTGTCCTAAGTCTTGCCCTAACTTTCCTATGGATCGAATCAGAGGTTCTATACAAGTATTCTTTTTCCCTTTCTTCCATCCCGTATATGATCTTATCCAGCAAGAAAGGCAGCTCATTGTTTTAATTTGTCTGCATAATCAAGCTGACACATAATCATCTTACACAGAAGAAACACGGAAATATGGATGGGGACAGGATGCGGTATGGCAGGAGGTGACGGACTGCTGACAGAGCCTATCTGTGGCTCCTTTAACATACACTTCAAAAAGTGGTTTATATATCCAAAAACCTTATTTCTGATGTTTTCCATTAGGGACAATTCCATATCTTAAAACAGATCCTTTAAGGCTTTCTCCTCCTTGTAGCTGTAATTTCAATCCAAATGCTGATTTTCATATTTTTGGGTTATCCCTTAAAAAAGTTCCTCCCTTTTATTTACAATTGTGCCTTCCCATTCCCTCCACGTACCCTCAAACACTCTTGAGCTCTCTTCCCAGTAGTGTTATGAACAAAGCAATACTGGATATGTATGGCAACAGAGGAAAAAAATATTAAGTACAGTTTGCCTGTATAAGGCTCCCAAAACTTCACTGTGCGCTACCGATTCCATCTAAATCTACATCCCTGATCAGACGCTTCTCCCCACAGCTGCTTTCTAAGCCTCTTACCTCTGTCTAGAGACTGACTGTGCTGGGGAGACAGTTTAGAAGCCCTCTCTCTGATGTGATAGCTGAACTTTCACCAGCCTTCTGGTCCTTCCTCAGGCTCATTTTAGTCTCTGCCAATCTCTTTGTGTCGCTTCCCTACCTCCACAAGCGACCAGGATTCCTCCAGCTTTTGTATCTTTTAAACAGTGTCCTGCTTCCTTCCACACCAAGGCATACAGGGAGGTTTGTCAGAGGTCCCCAGACATATTGACGAACCTGGACCAATTCCATTTATTTACAACTATGAAAAAGCAATAAATAAAACAAATAAATCTTTGGTATTGGGATTTTGTAGTGGGACAGTAAAACACTCATAACAGGAGGATATATAGCAAATAGTTTTGGCTGGTTCAGACAGTACAGAAGTGAACCAGCAAAAGACTGCAGAAACTCTGAGGCTCCGAGATCAAGTGTTGGGTCCTAGTGACACCAGACAAACCTGGATTCATGGAAGGTTTTTCCATCCAGTATTGAGCATTTCCCTCCTTAAGCTCAGGAGTTCCTTGCTGACCTGAAGAAATGTTGAAACTACAAAGGACTTTAGTTAAGAAATTTAGGGAGTGCCAAATTAAGACTTAGCTGCGCAACTTTCATGTAGTCTCCTAATACATATTCAAAATACTGCAATAACACAATCATGTTTGCTTCTGACATTACCTAATTCTCTAAATAACAATCTGCCAAGTAAGAACATGGGATGCAAGGACAGACATGTAGATGAAGAACCAGAAAACTAGAGAAAAATGGGAACCACTGAGCGACAAAGACACAAGAAACAGCCAAGATGGGGTAAACTGACCTTGGGACCTGTTGGGCTCCAACACACGTACAAGAAAAGCTGGATATGTAAGTGAAACAGTGAAAGCAATCTCACAGCTGACAACCACAATGTCTGGGCAGAGATAAAAACCAGAGAAGACTAAGAATATGACAGAGAAGATTTGGATACCTATTTTCCCAAAGGGTTTCATCCCAACTACTCCATAAAAATTAGGACAAAATGCAGGGAATGCAACCACATTTTCAGATGGGCTGTCTGTCAGATTTCCTAATCAGAGCTGAAAAAAATCCCAGAGGTCTGACTGCTTTGAGATGAAAACAAAAACCAAAACCCCACAACATATGATCCAGGAAATAAAAGTAACAAAATGGAGGCCAAAACCAATGAGCAGTATGATGTTACCTTGCTCAGCAGTGCTACCCATGAACCACCTAATATCCAGCACCAACAGTGAAAAGCCACATGCCACAAGGGGACAACCTGATCCATCCAGTTTCACAACTAAAAAAAGGATAGATAACAGGAACTCTATAAGAGGAAGATAAACCCAAGGATACTCGGTCTTATTTGGGTTAGTTGAAGATAAAAGTGCGGTTAATTCTCCCCACTTTCTTGTTGATATATAGCCATTGAAGAATGTCCATCAAAATAATCCTACTATTGATCTATAAACTTAAATGCTACTTTTCCATAACTCCAGACTTGCCTTGCCTAGGCTTAATGTTTGGCAGGATTGCCCTAGCAGCCTCCAGCACCTGACAAGCGAAGATGAAAAAAATGCAGAATAATGTCATCTTGAATCACTATCTGTTCATACAAATGTATTTCTTACAAAATGTATGAAAACGGTATAAATATTTTCATTGATTGCCATGCCATATTCTTAGATGAGAAACTTAGTAACTTCTCATGTGTTCTTTGGAAAGAAACAAACAATTTTTAATGTGTTAAACAAAATTTCCAATGTGATTAACTTAAATTAATCTTAAAACATATTTAGATTCAAATCTCACAGCACTTCCAAGTTATACAACACTTTACAGATAATTTGAGAAGGCCCATCAATACCTCCCTATAAAAATTGTACTAGACATCCCTCCAGCAGAGACTCAAAAGACATAATCCTTACAACACTGATGTCTTTAAAAAATAGCTCTTCAATGTTTGTGTTTGATGGTAGCATGCAGAGGAACTTTGTTCTGATCTAGTTTTATTGTACAACCCTATTTAAAAAAAATGTCACCACATGAATCTAGACTGACACACACAAATATTTTACACTAATAAAAGGTTGACACAAAAAGAATAAATATTGTGTGCTTTAGAAGCAGCCTCCACTTTAGACACAACTGAGTTCACATCTTTTATATAGGACATGTCAGCACTGTATAATCTTGATGAAATCAGACAGACCACACACCTGTAATTGACTTAACTGGGCAAGAGACATAACTGGTGCTCAGAACTTCAGCCAGAAATGCTGTTATTTGGCAACAAGAAAATTACACTCAAAGAATGAAGTTTAGTAGAGATGTTTTGCCATTGTTGGCCCATCTCTTTATTCATTTGAAGTGCTAAAGTATAAATATATTTGAGAAAACCACTTGAATACCTATATTTAATTTCTTCTGGTATAATTTTATACTTTCAAATCTGTTTTTATTTTATTAGTCCAGGACAGAGAGCAAATAATTTTCATTACTGCAATAAATGAATTGGCAAGAATTTACAATTTTTAGTGCTACGGCTGCATTGTGTGAAGAGTTATATTGTACAGCTTTTCTCTAGGATCATTTCTAGGGTATGAAACCTAAACCGTGACAATGCTGCATCCATCTTCTGAGTATATATGGCACAAGCACAACACATTCTCTTAAGATGGATTTTGCACAAAAGGTTTTTCTTCATAATAAAAATATCTCCAATCATCAATTCCTCATACTTTGCCTTCCAGGTACACGCACACTTTAGACACTGTGTTTACTTTTTTCCTTTCACAAATTGTAATTCATCCATTTCATATAGCAAGTAAAGCACTGTATGTCCAGCTGCCCTGTGCGTTCTCCATTTCCACTGGGACATTTTTCTGGGATAGAATTTGAGGACTTTCTGCTTTTAGCGAGCACCTGACCAGAACCACGGGCAGATTTCAGTAAATCCATAAATCTCAGAGACACTCCACAAAACTGCAGAATCTGTGCTCTGCACACTCACCATGTTAACTGATTTCCATAAGCATTAGCTCAAGCACCACACCAAGCAGATACACATTTACATCCTTCTGAGAAATTCCAGACAGACAGCAGATACCCCTATTAAATATAAGGCTTGGTTTACTCTGGCTGCTGAGATGTAATATAAGTCTGATCTGTACCTGCAAGTGTCCAAGAACATTATTTTGTAATAACAAAGTTGCTTTCTCGTCAATGTAAGTTAATACACTTTGAAAAAAATAGATTAAACTAAACTGGAAAAGACATTCATTATGGAGTAAGAACACTCACAGCAAAACTAATCAAGAATATAATTATATAAATACAACTATTTAAGAAATGTATTTTACTATTTCCTAAATAAATTTTGTGCAGCAGAGCACTAAACAACTAAGTGTGGGGACATTCTCATCTCAGTTTGTAACAGACTCAAAATCTGATTATATATGTCTTAGTAATTGATTTCAAATCAACCCAACTATTTATTCTAGTCAAACTTCTCAGAGAATAAAAATTAACTCATCTCATTTGCTCACAGCAACACATGTAGCCTTCAATCTTATACATCGTAATGAGTTTAGAAAACTAAATTACAAAACCAAGAAGTAGGGAGGACACACAGCTATCACCTGCTCCAAAGAGCTGTTATACGCCTCTATTAATATTTGTAAAGCACTCTCGATTCACATATAAAAGCAGCTATACACACAAGGAATAGTACTGCTAGGAAATGTTACAAACACAAGGTTCTTCCTTGAGGCCCTGCTCTGGCTTTAACAACACTTGCTCTTGGCTCTCATTCAGCCAGCCCCAACAGCTGAGAAACTCTTTGGAGCTCCTCGAACTAAAATAAGACAGAGAAAAGGGCACAGAAACCAAACAGAACATGAGGGCATGGTTGAAATCAACAGAAAATATTGGGGAAGGGTGAAATTGCTCTTAGAACTTCTGGCAAGACTAAAAAAGGAAGAGTACTGGTATGAGGAGAATGTGAGGCACAAAAAACTCAACTCTTGGTATGAGTGGAAAAAAGGCTCCAGAAAACTCCCAGAGTGCTAAGAAAAGGGAACAAAGTCAGAAAGATCTCCTGACAGAGAATGATGGTTCAACAGGTTTAAAAAATGAACAAACTGTCAGGTGTGGACAGAAATATGTGTATAGCTGCCTGTATAATGATCTTGGCCTACTGTGAAACCACCACAGCCCTAAGCATATACACACACAACAGACAATTCATCCCTAGAGTAATACCTCAGTGTTTTGGTTTCTTTAAACCTGTCAAAAATTACATTACATATCCTTTTGCGATATTTTCTTTTACAATATAAACACATGAGCACCAAAAAAAAACTAGTTAGCAACCTATTCAGTAGTGAGACAGAGCATGAGACACTAGCAATAGTGTTAATTTTGAGTTCAAATTATCATTGTTATAGCAGGGAAAATCTCCCCAGACTCTTGTAGCTTCTTCCTACATAAGGAAAACCAACAATGGTGGAATAGATGGCATGCTTCTGAAGATTCCAAGTCATTTCTCCTTAATTCTGGAGGAGTCCATTAGTATTTATTTTTTATTTGCTTTTTAACGTCTGAGTGTGATTTGTGAAGTACCAGAAGCCAACAAGCCTTCCAAGCCAAAATTAGGTTCTCAAAGCTCTAGGAGCAAAGCACACAAACAGTGGGACAAAAAGGGAGCAAATTTCTAATGCAAAGATCTGGATTCCCAACTGATAGCCCTGATTCTACAAGCACACCCAGACTACTTCTTTCTTTCACAGGGAAACAACAACAGGATCAAAGTCAAAGACTACTAAAGACAGAAGCTCTTTCTTTGTATTCAGATTCAAAACAAAACAGACAACATCAGAGAAGATAAAAAGAAAACATCTCAAATAAACAAGGCAGGGCTGGGTAACTCCTTCAAGCTCCTGTGGGTTAAGACATGTAACTTGCCAAAGAACATTTTGCAAACACAAACAGATGTGTTTCTCTTAATTCCCAAATAGTGATCAAGACAATCCAAGCCCTGTGAGCACAATTATCCACAGTATCAGTAAAGGCTAGGATGGAATCTCCTCAACCTAAACCTGCTAAAATACCCAGACAAGGTAGCATACCATGCCACACAAATATCACACTAACTTGTTTTGCATGACTAAACCACAGTTTTTGTAACAATCCCACTTCGCTCTAACTTTATATCATGTTCCTCACCTTGGGAGACTGTGTCTTATTTGCATTACAAACTCTTAGCAAGTCACTACGGCTCAGAAAGGGTCTTGCCACTACAGGCATACAGGAGCCTGTGCTCACACGCTGCTAAGCTGCCTTTTCTGGGGCAAAGATTACAGGGAACAGCTGCTCCTCCCTGGACTCTGTCAGCTGCAGCTGGGCATCCCAACAGAACGGGCAGGAGAGTCCCCCATGCTCCAACACAAACCCGACAGCCTAAGTCACTCTAGTACAAACAAGACACATTGAACTGATAGAGTATACAGCAACAGCCTTCCCCAGGCCAGCCAAAATCAGCTCTGAAAAACATGAAAAGGACAGCATGAAGCAATCCAAGCCATGTTTATCCTACTCATTTGTTTTTGTTAAATATCATATATTGAAAAAGTAAGTTGAAGATGAAGAGGTATTCCTTGCTTCTCCCATTGTAAAACGTAATTTCTAAGATGCATTCATAAATTCAGAAAGCTGTTTTAAGATCTAAACTGGAAGCAAAAGCTAGCTTTGAGTACATCAACCATCTAATATTCTCTGCTCAAAGGTGACTTGTCAGAGACCAGCAAACAAAGTTAAAGGTAAAAAACTGCTCCCTTCAGGATGCATCCTGTCGTTAAAATGTCATTGTTTGCATAATAAAGCACTTCATGTGTTTAACCTTTGGTGTAAATATTGTAAATGATATTTCTTTTTCAGATAATTAAACTTAGCGTGTAAAAGAGTGACAACTAGTTATAAAATCTCATTTGCACTTCCCATCCATACTGCTTTTAGAATGAATGATAAGGCTTTTAACTATCTTCAGCTGAGAAATACTGTTTATAATAGAAAACAGGTTTATACTTGGACACTTTAATGAATCATTGAAATCACTGTTTGTTAGACTACTCACAGAAATAAACCCACTGAAGTCCAGGAGATCTTCTCTAAGAAGTATACCGCAATGTCAGTATGGGCTACATAATTAGAGCCTCCATGATCCTTCCTAATTACCTGGAGACAAAAAGCATAGCATTTCCCCTTCAGGATCTCCACAGTTACTTCTTCAATCATTAAATAAGCTAGGTCCAGGCCTGTTTGCAGGTATTGCCTGTGGTAAATTTGCTTATGATCTGTAGTCAATCAACTACAGATTTGTCATTATGCAGCTATGATTTATCCTCTGGCATATCCTTAACTTTCTGCCTTTGTCCATCTGCCACCACTTTGGGAGGGCAGTGACTCTTCACCCTCAGACAGATGCCTAGGTGGTACAATTACCATTTAGAAGAGCAAGTACCCAGTATTAATTTTCAGGCTACTCTTCATAATGTTTGTATTTCAAACAAGTTTTGCCCCATACATGTCATACAGCATGTAATATGCCTGTTATATGAACTGCAGTACTCTTTACATGCAACTTTTAGATAATTATGAAAGGTTTGCTGTAATTGAAAAGGGAAAACAAGAATCACTGACTTCAGACAAGCACATGAAATGCACTGCCATACAATGACTCTTCTTGTAACTCTATTAGAAAGCGCCATGACATAATTTCATTTTGTAATGTCCCATTTTTAAGCATCATCTCATACAAGTCTTTAAATGTGCTAATTGGAAATCCCCACTATGTACAGAGAATTGCTTTCAAAATGCCAACAGTTCCTCTTTCATCAGAGTACTCAATAGCAGGAGAAAAATACTTTCCAAAATTCAAAGCATTTTGATCTGGTTCTGTCAAAATGCTACATGTTCTCAGTTGGTAATCTCTTTTTTAGTCAAAATGTGACTATTTTTGTTCAGGATGGTTTTTCTAAATATGATCATCTTCAAAAGTTATAAAAAGAGAAATAGTAAAAAGAAATTACCATTGCTACTTTACTGTACTACCTACCAAGAACCTTAGTGTGAACCTCTACAAACATTTCAATTTAAATTTAGAACATTTTTAAAACATCTAGTGCCAAAGAGACAGCATATGGCTTAGTTCATTAAATACATATCCATTGAACACCAGGAATCTTTAGGTAGCAGAAAGGGGTATCAGTAATTAGCAAATAGCTACTAATTTATGGGTAATAAAGAGCTGCTGCTTACCAGCTTCTCTTTTCAAAAAAACACTAGTGCCTCCCAGACTTTTTCCACAATAGAAAGATATGTCATACAAAGAATATTTTGGACTCAATTCCCTATCAGCAGTCACAGAGTGATGTTGTAAGGGATCTCTGGAGGTCACCACATTCAAATCTCGCACAAAGTGGGGCCAAAACTAAGGTTAAATAAGGTTTCTGACGACCTCCACCAGTGCCTACACTATTACTTTAAAAGACTAGTTAATTCATGGAATTCTTCAGCCATTAGGTGTTCTCTGTTGGTGGCCTCTATTCCCATTTCTGCTTGGTAGAATACCAGGGCCTAACAGTAAAAGCAAGCAGCCTGGCAGCTCCTCCTCTTTTCCAACTGCTATTACAGACATTGAGACTCATTTCTGCAGTGAAACCACCAGACATCTGTAGAAGCAGTAGGCAGCAAAGTGGTAGAGCCAGGAGTGTGCAAGTTGCCAGATGCATATGGACAACAAGTTGTCTGCAGCCTGAAGTGTGAGAATCAGCAGTATTTAATCAAGGAAAACATTAGAAGAAAGACTTAAAGCTGAAGTAGCTAACAGTTTTGCTCAGAACAAAACAGCAGATTGCTGACACGACAGGGTCTCTCTTGAGCATGCCGAATTGCAGCAAATGGAGCAGAAGACTGGCTAGTGGGTTGTTATATTCCAGATTCCATGTAAAAGGTGGTACACTGTACACCTAAATGTGCCAGGATGCTTGCCCTGATGACAAGCCAAACCCACCACGGAGTTACTGCTGCTAGGCTAGGCCAGACATTACACAAAGAAAGTTTATAAAACCCTGGCCAACCCACTGGTCTTCCCCACTCTCAGCAGCACACGAGCCTTTAGCAGAGTTGCAGTGAAATCGTATATGGCAGTAGATATCCCAGCTGTAACCACAACAATTAACAAGTAGGAATCCATACAACATGAACGCTGTGACTCTGACTTTACTGACCTTAGATAATGCTTAGAAAAATCAAGCATTTGCAGTCATTTCGGGGCACTGCCAACATCAAATTTATTTCTCTCACTTTTGCCAAAGCAGTAACTATCAGCAATACAAAGATCGCTTCGTGTGTGTGCCTAAATCCTTCATTCCCTACCCATTCCCCTGCATCTCAAAGTAGGTGCCAAATAGGACAAGAATTATTCTTTCTTTCCACAGATGCAAAAATAAGACCTACCATCACAAATTTACATAAATGTATATATTTTCACTACTGGAAATAATAGAAGGTTCCCAGATGGACCATGTAAATCTATTAAGAAAATGATCCAGTTTGAAATATAAACTTCTGTAACACATTGTGGTTCCAGAGGTCTTTCACAAGGCATTCCTTAAACATCACAGTTCACAAGAAAACTCTTGAAGAGTTCCCAGTATCTATAGAACAAGCATGAGCAGTCCCTTGCTAATGTTATGCAAGTGACAATAAAACCAAATGACCAACATGCTGTTGGACGTTTAACAGTGTGGAGAAATGACGAAAGGATGGGCTCAGGATTAAATTTTACAATGCCATTTCTCACTTTCCCACTCCCCAGTTGCTCAGTGCCTTGCCACAGGTAAGTCTTCTCTGTTGCAGCAATAGATTTTTTTTGGTTTTGTTTTCTTGGTTTTTTTGATCTAAAACTGGATCAGTAAAACAAATTAGGTTAAAAAAAAAAAAAGACATACCTGTATATGTTGAGAGAGGATAAACTACAAATCAAAACAACATAACTGCAATAAGGACTGGAGTGGGATTGGACACCTTAATCCAGCTTCATCACTGGTAAATTATCACTTTGGTATACAAGTATTACGTTAACCATGACGTGAATGTCATAACTGAAACCAATACTTCTTAGTTTTAAAGAGGTCAACTGAACCAATCTACTTCACCAAAACCACAAAAGGTCGTCTTCATTAACAGATATTACCAGTGCAAAATCTCCTCTGTATGCTGAACAGCGGATCTGCTGGAAAGCGGCTCTGCAGAGAAGGACCTGGGCATCCTGGTGGACCCCAAGCCAAACAGGAGCTAGCAGCATGTCCTTGCAACAGAGGCTTACAGACTCCTGGGATGCATTAGAAAGTTGACAGCAGGCAGAGTGATCTGCTTAGCAGAGATGAGGCCACAGCTGGAGTGCTGGGAGACATGGACACACTGGAGCAAGACCAGTGAAGGGCCACAAAGATGATTAAGGAACAAAAGTGTCTCTTATATGAGAAGATACACAGCTGGGACTGTTCAGCTGGAAGAAGGGAAAGCTCAGGAGTATCTTATCAATGTGTATCAATACATATACACTTGGAGGGGAAAAAACCAAACAAAACCCAGCAAAAAACCTCACAAACAAACCGGGTCTGGAAATTTAAGTAGTTTTTGTGTTTGAAAGCTAGCTGGAAATGCGCAAGTCTGCTCTTCATGTCTCTGCTGGCTACCTTCTTACAAGGACAGTGAGAGGGACCTCAAAGACACAAGGAAAACACAAGGCACTCCTGTGTAGTTACAGTGGTTCCAATAGAGATTAAATTTCCATATTATGATTTGCTGTCTGCCTCAAGAATGGAAAAATCGGTGATTTCACAAAAAAATATTTGTATCACTATCTGACAGAATACACTTGATTGTTCACATGACATGATCGAAGCAAAACTAATTAAGATAATTATTAATTCATAAGCTTCATTCCTTCCTTCCAACACTTTCAGAGTTCATTTACTTCACAGGACATCAAGTGAGGCTACACTGTCACTACTGCTCTACTCAGATGGACTTTTAAAGGTGGCAAACCGCAAGTAAAAGTGGCTATAAGTTTCAAGTATGGAGGTCACACTTTGTCTGCCATGCAAAACAAGAACAGAGTGAGATTTTGCTTGAGATAGTAACTCCTGACATTTATCTCCCTTACTGTTTCCTATTTTAATGGTGAACTTCAAATATTATCATAAAACTCGTTAAAATGAACACAGTTACTAATTCTGTAGTAAAAAATTACCACAAAACACATTTCCTATCCATTAACAGTCTTCCCCTAACTTTCAAGCAAATGAAAAGTGATGTCCTATGCCACATTTATTTTATCCATCTAGGTGTCTTTAAAAATACTAACAGGCTCTGATACTATTTATGAACTTTTTATAACTTTATGAAAAGACCTGTAGCTGGACTAATTAGAGACTACAACAGTCCTTAAAAAAATAAAGAAAAGAGAAAAAAAGGCAGGGAGGGCCAGGGTCTTAAAACCATGACTAACCTTATGGGGTGAATTGTGACTATATTGTCAACAACCTCAAGCAGTAATATCTCACTCTCCATTCAGGATCTGCTGATTTCAAGTGAAACCACTTGTGAAATTAGGCTCTAGCAAATACTGAAGTATTACAATTCAATCCTAATAATTATGCATTTTAGAATATTTCGAGAGGGAAAGACCTCTCCAAAAAACTGCAGATTAACTGACTGAAAAAAATTAGCAAAATCTCATTAATTCATCATCACACTTAGACAACTAAGTCCCTATATTTAATACATTGCAGAATTTTTATTTATATATTTAGTTTCCAATATGATTCCCTTGTGCCAAAAACACAACCTTGAAATTGCTACAGTTTTAAAAATCTGAATGCTTTTTAAATATAGAAAAATTAGGCTTTTCCTCTTTATAAGAGAACATGCCTCCATCAAATGAATAATTTAAAACCCTTAAGTCATCATATATTCCATTAATCTTTTTGTTCAATACAAATATTAGCAATGAGACATTGTTGTGAAATCTTCAGTAGAGGTTTAATTCAAACAAACAAACATGTTTTTATGCTTATTTTTATGAAATGTTGCCTAGATGAAATGGATTAATCTTTAAAATTAAACAGCAGTTTGTAAAAACTGCATTTACCATATTGTGAGCCTGTTTGGAATCATCACAAATACAGGTATATTAGTTTTTTTCATGTATAGCAGATCAAAGTGCATTACATTAGTTCAAAGACACTGCATTATTCCTCTTCCCATCTACAGTATACTATGTGAATTCTTGTCATTATATCAATTTAATCCACTGCCATTTTTTAGGCTACTGTTTGCCTAACCGAATGAAGAACAGAGTAGTTGGCATTTAATGTGACTGCATCACTTTTTCCAACCCGCCTACTTTAAAGAAGAAGTTTGTTGAGTGCACACAATTCACTTTACAGATCATTTGAAATGCATAAACAATTCCAAATGCAGAAATAACAAAAACAATAATTTGTCATTTTGAAATGCTGAAACGCTTGGAGGAAGATTTGAATATAGTACACTCTTTTGTTTGTAAGCATGGTGATTTGCCAAGCTACACCTCACACTGCACTAACCCTAGGGCATTCCAGTCACAAACACACTTTGATCTGCTGTGCTTTTGGATTCTCTCTCAGAGGGCTCTACCTTTCTTGACAATCCCAGAGGGAAAATGCAGCCTTGCATTCTTTCCCTTCTACCACTCCAAAATGAGCACTCCATATGCTTGCTGCTAGTTCAGCCTTGCACTGTTTTTCCACAAGCTTGTTTATATAATAACGACAGCTGCAGGATTCTTCTGCTTGAAGTTGTGAATCGGATATATAAAAAAATTAAAATAAAATAAAAACCCCACAGATTACACGAGAAATGAGAACTCCAGAAACAGTGTTCTGCATGGTCTTAATACATACAGTGAAAACTAGAATGCTGCCACAATTTTGTATTGGTGTGTCTGGGCATCCTATTTTAGAGAGGACAAAATACAGTTAATATTTACTTTATGATACAAACAGTCAAGAGACAAACATCAATGGGTAAGAAAGAAGGTGAAAGTCAGTGGATACTAACTGCCAATCAGATCTGCTGAGAAAGAATAGGTATTGCAAAGGTTTCAAAAGTGATACGAATCTATTCTAGAATATATCTGTATGTGTTAACAAAAATGATAGTTGTAGCAGTGCAAGGTGGTTTTAGTGTAAATACCTACTTTAATCTTGTTAAAAATACATTGACAACATAAAGAATCAAGCAGCAGCTTGATCTGGTACTATATAATTTAGTATGAGTTCAAATGTTTGAGAGAAAAATAAAAAGGAAAACAAAAGCAACAGCCCTTAGGTCTTTTGTCCATACTTCTCTTCAGAGTTGGTAATTGTATGTCTTTATCTTTGTGTTCTTAGTAACGTTAGACATTTCCACACACACGGTTGACATATTTCATTCTGGTCTACTACCATGATAAAAGTAATGAAAGTAAAATTTGAGGGGATTTAAAAGCATACATTAAACGAACATTATTTCAACTTCCTCACCCCCACACCACTCGCCCTTACTTATTCATCTATTCCTTGCAAAGGGGAGTAACTGTACTACTGGGAAGGAGGAGAAAGACAACTCTGGAGGGTTCCAGAGATGTCTTGCGATTGATTTCTTGCTCCAGTCACATATCAGCCTTCAATTTCCTTCTTTCACAATGAATACTAGCGAAGAGTACAACAGTGATGAGGAAAGAAACACCAAGTATGCTGTTTTTCTTATTCATTGGAAAAGCCCTGAATGACATGCTTCAGAGTCCCAAAAGTATCACAAGAAATTGGTTAGTAATGACTAAAAAAGTACAAACAACTCTCTTCCAAAGTAGAAAATTTGGCTATTGATATATAAGGTCCATTCCTGCTTCCATTAACCAACAATAAACAAAATATCAGACACATAAAGCTCTACTATAGGTGCTTCGCAGAATTCCTACATCTGCCGAAGTACCCTAAAAAAACCCCCAACAAACCAAACCAAAAAACCACAGCTAGATATACCTAAATTCTAAGGCAGTTCATAATGTTGTGCCATATTATTTGATACCATTTCTGAAAAAAAACCTCTCTGCTTAAGGTGATACATCTGATACACCAAACACATCTTTAAATATACATATGTCTAGATTTTAAGCAAACCTGCATACATGCAAAAGGAGCACCATTCCATATATGGCTGTTTCATATTCTCTCTCTGAAGCTCTAACACTTCAGAGCAAACCAAAACATAATATCACATTAAATAAAAAAAGCATTTATGAACATTGATGACCAACAACTGGGTGCACATAAAATGGTACCAGTTTCACTTTCCAAAACCCAAGAGCAGCCACTTTGCTTCCTTGACTCAGTGTACAAACCACATAATTAGATTCTTTATTTAAAAGTAATCATGTAAAACGTACCAGTACTCCCATCTATAATAGCATTAGCAGCATAACTTGACTAACACAGACATGAATTAATATGCTTAGTTTTTAATACTACCTAATGGAAGAGATGGAAAGCAGAAAAAAAAAAACAAAAACCTCTCCAACAAAAATCGAACGCTTGAAAATTGAAAAACTCAAGATGCCAAAAGAGATTCTTCAATGTCTCAGCCATTTACTGAAGAGATCTTTTCTCATTTGCTGATGACTTTGGCAGAGCTGGTTTTGTCACCAGTCACTCTCTACTTTGTTTAATTATGCAGTACACCAACAGAAATTTTCTTTCTGATTGCATAAATCACAGTGCTTTGACACCAACCTCAATAGGGGCTGCTAGAACAATACAGTGAGCGCTATTGACTCCATCTCTCAAGTCCACAAGGTGTATCATTTAGCCAAGAGTGATAATTAGACACAGAATATACTGAAAACTGTCAATAGGCATGTCAATAGGAGGACTCTTAGCATCTAGCATCCAGTGAATCAATGGTGTTTTTTCAGCTATAAAATCAAGAAAATGATAGCTTTCAAATGAATGGTGGAAAGGAAACACGAGGCTCCTTAGGGAGGAATAAAACAGCTCAATTTTCCTTCACTGAGTGGCTCTCCAACTGCCTCACTCAATGGAAAAGGTCACAGAACATTACAGCAAAATATCTCTGAAACAAGATGTACAACAATGCTGGGACATGACATGAAGTACAAGCACACTACAAAGGCCTGTATATCTCTGACCTGACAGAATTAAAGCATGGGTCAGCAGATGCCAGACAAGACAGGAATTGAAAGACAATGATTGATCTGTGTAGAAGAAAATATGACTGCCTGTCCACATCAAATATGTATGTATGCATGAACAGGATTATATGTACTGTATGCCCCCTCCCCTCACAACACTTTTTAAAGCCATAGTCTTGCTTTCTTTTTTTAAATTATTTTATGTATGTAATTTTCAGCTGAAGTCCAAGGAAGATATAAAGCTGATCCTTTTAATGCATAACTTTTTGTTGACACATTCCTACCAAAAAACATACCAGACTTAAACTGATACTGGAATACCACTTACATATATCTTTCTAAGATATATGTACACTTCTGAATACTGGAAGAGTAGGGATAGGAAGCCATTTTCATTCACTCTCAACTCTTTCACCTAAACCTTTTAGTTGGCATAGAGAGACAAAGGATTCCCACACAAAGCCTGCTCTGAGAACCAGCACATCTTTTAAAAAGCCTGGTTTATACCTGCAGCTGTGAAGTAAACGTAGCCTCTGTACCGTGGTTAGTTGAAATGGTCAGAAATGAAACCAGAAACAAGAACTACAGTGCTGGCAGGACAAAGGGAGGAAATCAGAACAAAACCGAGCAGGTGACGAATTTCAAAATGGACACAAATGTGGTTTGTTTTTTTTTTTTTCTTTTCCTTTGTACCCTAAAGCAAATTGTCTTTTAAAAGGTGGCTACTTAGTAGTTGCAAAGCCAAGATATGATACCCATCTTTGGACATTCAATGCATTTTTTGCCCCAGGGAATGTTTCTATGAAAGTATAAAGGTGCCCTGAATAGCAACTGCTAAGTGGTCCTGTGGCATTCCACACTTCTCATTTCTTCACTAATTGCCAGATCAGTTTCTTTAGTAATTGACGGCTAAACAAAGTTATCCCAGGATGTGAAAGTCAAGCTCAATTCTGCTCAATTTAGCTGCTTAGATCAGCTAAAGTATAAAACCAGTCATAATTTAGGTTAGAATCTAGCTCATGCTCTTCTGTCCTTCTGAACTCCGTGTAACTAGGACTTGGGAGCAACCACATTATCTCCCCACTAAAGCCATAAGAGGGGCATGTTCACGACTCAAAGAGGAGCAGATCTGTTGAATAAGAAGCTGCCATTTTTACACTCACCTTTCCATAAGTGCTTTTTGGTATCAGTGTGTTTCCTTCAGTATCTGAACCAGGAATATACAAAATAAGCCACAATATTAAGTCTTGTTGACAGAACCAACGTAAAGTAGGTTTTCTTCTGCCTTTCTTGAGTTGGAAGTTCTTGCACTGAATAAAAGATAAACCTTATTTTTTCCCCCCTCCCCTCAAAAAATTGGTATGTGAGAAACGTGAGTTCAATGTGAAATGAAGTGTCTCATCATGGAGGTGCTAGTAGAGAACAGAATGGCACCACCAGCAGCAATAGCACTTCGCAGTCAGGAAAAAAAAAATAGTTAGAACTGCTCTTTTACATGATCAGTATTCAAGAAATCCTGTCATAGACAAAATATGACTACCTCTCATCTGCTGAAATCACAATTTGAAGCATAAACCCTTTGGACATCTTATATTATTTCATTCTAGCAAGCTTACAAGTCTTCCTTATAACATTAGACTAGCCTTACAACTACTCTAGGAATCAAAAAGGGGCCCTTGTGCTTCAAATAGAAAGTAATCTCAGGGAAATATCTGTTATGCAGTATAAAAATATAAGATATCTCCTTAATGTGGATGATTTATGAACTCTCCCCTCATACACTTTTACAAACCTTGACCAAGACATTAAAGTAATTTCTGCAACACACAGCTACACACCTTACAGAAATGCAGCTAAGGAATCCCCTTTTTATTTAAACATTTTCACAGCACCGTCTAAAACCACTAACAGACTAGAAGGACAAACTAGCTGGAAATTCCAGATATTCTAACAATATGAGTAATCTTGTCCAAATCTTTGTGCAAGATTCTCCAAGAAAGGAGAAAATTCAAACCCAAACCAAGTAAAATTTAAAAAATACCACAACTGCATGATGTAGGAAGAATGATTTATGCTTTTTAAGTACTCTCCCAGAACAGTGCATGTCATGTAATCCATTTTCATGGATTTTAAAACCACTGATAATTTTTTTCTCTCTAAATGGATACATCTACAAGTCTTCAAGCAGTATTTTCACAATTATGAACACAGATGTGTTTTTAACAAATTTAATTGCCAAGGGTGTGGAAAAGCAGTAATCAATGCTTAATACACTAGAAAATGAACAAGGGTGTAGATCAAAGAATTTCAAAGAGCACCTGCTGCAGAAGCTAGACTGTCAGGAAGGCACTAAACACTACGAGAATTTAGGGAACAGTTACAGAAGTGCAGTATTTCTGTTAGTAAATCTGCTTATGAATTTCCTCCTCCTTTTCCCCAACCTTTTATTTCCAGTCTAACACTTCATCTTCTTTATAATTTTTTGCCGAACTTTAATTAGAGAAAATTCAGCATTTTGCAGTGGTAGGCCCACAATTCAGAAAACAAAACAATCTCTTCCTCCCCACCCTCCAAAAATAAAATTGAAACAAATAAATCCAACTTTTTAGCTTGGGACCTATTACCTAGAGATAGTATTTTTTTTCTCAAAATAACCTTCAGAGAGAAAGTTCTCTCACTGCTAGGGATTAACTAGAGCCCAGTGCCAAGTTTTGACACAACAAGCCTGTGAATCCAGAGTGTTCTTTATTACAGCTCCTGTCACTTTCTGTTTCTCATACCTTTTTTGTCAGTAGAAATCAAAATTAAAGACATAGTATAAACAAGTAGATGACTCAGCATTTTAGCCGTTTTGAAATCTAATAAAATAAATGTTCTCTAGCTTCATTTAATGCCTCAAAATTTCATAATTTTGTCTAAAACCTAAAGTCATGTCTACACAAAACAGAAATCTGCCTGTTCCTGTGGTCTCCTCTGCTTCTCTGTGAGAGATCTGCTGAAAGACACTTTATCAATGCAAAGGCATGTTTCATGACAGCTACCAAAAAAAGCAACAGCAGTTTCAAAAATCAAAGAATGTTCCTTTGGGAAAGCATTATTTGCATGTTCATAATGAATACTTAACTACACATCTGTGCAACCCTTTAGGTTGTGTGGTAGGAAGTGATCTTTGAAGAGGACTTTGCCAACTTCCAGCAAATACTCACTCAACCTTTGCTAGGCTGAATAATAGCAAGCTTATCAGTTAGCTTTCAACATGATTTTAAACAGTCTATAAGAAGCCACACGATGAATTACTGACTGAACTGACCAGAGTGCTAGGCCAAAACTGCCTTAAAATCAGGGGTTCATTGCTGAACAGGAATTCTGATGAGGTGTTACAGTTTATTGCTTATCATTCATCTGCTAAAAAAATAAGCACTCAAACTCAGCATTGCATGCACTACAATACTTAAATAACAAGCAGGTTGGCTTCTAAAAAAAAAATCCAATAATTATATGTTTTTCAATCTATAAAGGAAAAACTGGTTTGAGATTATGACATGTGCACACAGAAAGATGCCCCAACACATTACCTACAGTCACTATCTTAAAAAAAGATCTAGAAAAGCTATGGTGTAAGCAACTTCCCACTATTTAATCTGTCACAACTCAGGGATCAATTAATGGAATATTGGTTCAAAATATTAAAATATTGCCTTAACATGAACCATCCTATACAAAATATATCACACCCAGGTTTTGCCTTACATACAGATATCTACACTCGTGCACAGTCACGGTCTAAACCAGCAAGATATAGGAATGTAAAGATTCTAAGAAAGAACTGCACTGTGCTACACAAAGTTATCAGTTTTTAAAGTTAGCAGCTACTTTTCTTGCTAAATCTATAAAACACAATGCTATGAAGACACAGATAAGTATCTTTTTAAAAAATCAAGCTAAAGTAATACAAACTTTTATATGAAGACAGTATTAAAGATCCTAACAATAAAACTGAAAACCTTAATCAGACATTGCTATATTTCACATCCACCAAAAGCAGTCTATACATTTACATTAGACGGGAAGCATCTGAAGGTAGAACTTGTCTCTTAGGTAGTACAGTAACTTTAAAAGCTCTACTACAGACACAGATTTCACCAGAGAAGGAGCTCAATGAGCATTTCTATATTAAGGAAACTCCCTATCTGACCATTCGGGAGGCATGGATGGCTCCAATTAGCCAACAGGTCCCTGCCTGACTCCCTACACATCCCACACTCAGTCAGACCAGGTTTCCTCACAGTTCAACCCCGGGTTTCCCTTTGTAGAATCCCAGAACTCTCATTCCATAAAGTAATTTATTCAGGATGCAGTAACACAGAAGTAGCTCCAACTGGTTCTTCCAAGAGGGGCCCCCAAGCTAAGGAACCCCTGGGCTTTTATCCCCCCACAGTCCAAGAGCAGAAAGGTCTCACTCTTCCTCCTGAGTCCTCAGCTCCTGCCACGTCCCTGAGTGACCGGTCCCCTGGCTCAGACCCAGCTCCCTGAGCCCTTTGTTATGCAAAGTGTTGGCAGCTCACGGCCTCTTGATCGGGCTCCCACCAGAGCTCAACCTGCAGCTCCCACTGCAGCTGCACCCCGAGCCACTGCACTGAACGTGTTCCTCAAAACCTACACCTCCATTCGCCGTCTGCTTACCTTATTCTTACGTACTGGCCAAGGTGTCGTGCAATACTCTCCTCCCAAACATCCCCACCATCTCCACTCATTTTGCATTTTTTTCTTTGAAGTTCATTGGTTCTAAGAGAGAGGTTATTCAGCAATTTCACTGCTTTAAGTGGCTCATGAAATCTAATAGCTAATGGCAATACACCTGCAAAGAATAACAGCAAACTTGTTATAGAGGTAGGGAATACTGCATAAATTCCACAGCAACACTGAACAAAAAAGTTGGAGAGTAAGAGAATCAAGATTTACCACTGTCTTTCTTTCTCAAATAAGTCAGGGAAAGACTTGCAGGAGCAAGACTGGAAAAAAAGAAGCTGTGGGAAAACTGGGATTAATAACAAGAAGCCCTAAATTTTACCTTTTGTCATGGAGCTCATTGATTTTAGATAAAGGCATACAATCAAAGGTTCAGCAAATAACTGATAAGAGAGAGGTGATAGGATTAAAAACTTGAGCAAAACTTAGCAGGGTACTGGCAAGCTATTAGTTAAAGGGACAAACAACTGATAGAGTATAAACAAAGGCTATGGAATTTAAGGACTTTGGCAATCTAGTAAATAGCAAACTATTGCATTGTCTGCCAGAGATGAAAAAAAAATCTCAGATAAAGTTTGGTATATCTAAAGTCCGTCCATTGTGGGCTTGTAAACAAACCACAGAACAACAAGATTGTTGCTGTCATTTGGGTCAGCAGTTTATTCAACAGCAAGAGCTGAAACTGAAGTGGGTGCTTCTGACTTGTAACACCACACACAGTAAGAGAACAGAAAACTTACGGATATGATCAACAAGATCAAGCTTTTGTCACATGTGCCAAGAGACCCCAAAAAATTAAGAACAACATGAAAAGAATAAGTTTCAACAATCATTTGCAACTACTTATTCAGTACTCTTCAGTGACAATCATTCTGAACTGTATTTTAAATACATCAGTTTTGGGGGAAAACAAATCAAAACCACACAACAACAAAACTATACAAATGAAGCAACGTCACAGAATTGATTCTCTCTCTTGATTTGCAAGTTCAAACTGGCAAATCCTACAACTGCTCACTCCTATCCACTCCAACACATCCAAACTCCATTCCTACCTAGAAACACGTATATTTAGTTATCCAAGAATGCTAGCAGGGGAATTACCTCCAAAAAATATAAATGTTGCAATTTAAATAGGTCCTTTTACACAATTTGATGTATCAGGAAGACAGGCAGTGCATGAAGACATATAAAGTACATTTTCAAACACTTTGATATCTAATCTTGATATCTAAAACCTTCACAGGTTTTTGAACACCCACTCCAAAAATAAAAACTAATCTGAATAAAATTATGTTTCCAAATGGGGAGGAGAGAGGAGGAGGGGAAGGAGAGAACCTTCTTTTGTGTTTAGCGTATTTCTCAATCCTGCTGGCTCAGGTCCTGTATAATGGTGTCGGGAGGGTGGCAGCAGCAATTCACATCATATATATAAATAAAGCTTTTTTACAAACACAGATTAAAAAGCTGGAAAATCATCCATGAGCGCCATGAATGCAGATCTCTCTGAAACAGGCCTTTTGCAGAGTGTCTATGTATATGTTGAATAAGTCTTCACACACCGGGATGTCATCCCACTGATCATTCTGGGCCTTTGGGGACAGGGTGGAGGTGGGGAGGTGTGCATGTGAGTGTTACTTCACAGGTTTTTGAACACCCACTCCAAAAATAAAAACTAATCTGAAGACAGGGGGAAAAGAGCAACTGAGTGACGTTTTGAACTGTCTCTAGGGTAACAAATATTTCCTAGCCTCAAAACCAACAATTTCTTACTAACCCAAACTGGTACCCATGAAGAGCTTTCTAAAGCACAAAAAATAGCCAGGTATGATTTGCATCTTTTAAAGTCCCCTTCACTCCCTAGCTTTAGTTCAAACGAGTGGTAGCGACAGCACTGAACTTCTACTACTATCAACAGGAGCAGCACATGCTGAGCAACATCACAATAGTCTAGTAATGTATGCCCAAGACACTCCTTAAAATAAAAGGAAACCAAAAAAATTGCTACAACAAAAGCAGTGAAATTAAGGCAGAGAAGCTGGCAGAGAATGCACTTTACTGTGACAATAAAGCCCTCAATATATAAGATTTTCCAATATTTGGAAAATTACATCTATTGTTATTTTTGAAGCAGATAACACAATTAAGATCTCAAGCTTACACTTCTAAACCACACTGCTGATTTTTGTCTTTCAAATCAAAAGCTTCTGCAAATTTAACTAAATGATACAGCTTCCTCCTAATTCCTTTACTAACAGTATTTCTCTTGCAGCTCATAAAATCTGTTACATGTTCAACTTTTGAATTTAATTTGCATGGTAATTGCAATAACAATAATACTTCATCATTAGGATAATATAGGCTAAGATCCTATGTAATTTTCACTTTTTAATGGAAACTCTGAGACTAAGAACACAGCTAAAATATTATATATTAATGTCAATATAGCTAATACCCCCCAAAATCCCACCAATTTACTTTTCACTGACAATGTTAAAAGAAAATGATTTATGCAGATCAATCACCTAGCTCATCAAGTCATTCACTGACAGCCAGCCTTCATCATTGCTATTTAAAAGGCACTGCTGACAGAAAAGACCGACTCTTTGATTAAGGGCTCTGTCTGGCTAACCTTTTATTTGAAGAATGATTGCTGCTGAGTGACAAATACTTTCCCATTCATTTCAAGGAAAAGATATTGACATTCAAATTCTTGATGTCTACACTGAACAGATGCCACTGTTGGCAAGTGGCTTGATAGCAACAGCAGGTACACTACTACTCTGGGGGGTGAAAAACAGCACCACTGGCTCAAGTTAAAGGCTCTCAACAAGTGAAAGCTACAGATCTCTCAGCCAAATCCTCTCTCTTCAACAGTTATCATCAAAGAACATCTGTTTGTTGTTTCTCCCTAGTCCTCTTCTTGAAAGTGTCCTAGCCTCACCTTGACCCCACTTTCAATTGTATTGGATGTTATTACTAAAAATAAAGAGAACTCAGCAGAAAAGTGACCCTTTGGTTGAGAAGGGCGTCCTCCCTTACACAACATCCCCAAACACCAGTCAGGGAAATCCCAAAGCAAGGGCTGCTGCTTCCGCACTAATGTGATTTCTGTTGACAGTAATGTGAAATGGAAGTTGCATTTGCAGTATCACATACAAAATCAAAGCCAATATGTTTGTTACTTTAAGCTGATCCCTCTGTCACTTTCTACTTTATTACTTTATAAAAAATAAAAAAGGAGCGAGAGAGGGAAAGAGGAGATGAAAGCTGGCCAAAAGCAGCTGCCTGATAATGGGCAGTAAGTAGTGAATGTTGAGATCCTGTTTCGGACAGAATTTACAACCACAAGTACCCTAAAAAAAGAGTCATTAATTTATTTTTCCAAATAAAAATTACAAATCGAGATAGCACACCAGGTCACAGACTTCAATGTTAATTGTTTTCAAAAATAAATCTATCATACAATGCAACATTTCTTTCTCTACTTGCACATTTCACAGATCTTAATCAGATTCAGCACACAGATGCATATCACTTAAAAAAATTCTTTTTGATGCTGCCTGATGAGAGTTCCCCAGCTTCTCTACTACAAGCAGTAACGCGTACAGGGATGTTACAATTAAACATCTCTAATAAGTAATATGAACAATTCTCCCTGCCATAGCATGCCTCCCCAATTTCTTTTTGTCTAGGGTGGGGCATTGGGAATCAATATTCTGCTACATAATATATCTTAATATTTTCCTGATACTAAAACTCAATTTACTCTTCTGGAGCATCGCAGAACGTCTGTTTATCATTGTATTAGGCATATTAAGCCATCCAAAAAAAGATTCTCCACAGCAATAAACTCTCTTTGGAATTTCCTCATGAGGTAGCTCTGCCACATAACTTCACACAAACACACCACTCAGTTAGCAAGGCCGGAGAGGGACACAGAGCCAACATTGCTCCTGAAGAAAAGCGTGGCTTGGGGTAACAACCTTTGCTTTTCCTACTGTCCAAATAATTTGCTCCCCAGCTTCTTCCCATTTCTGAAACCCATAGCACAAGATCAATGGCACAGAAACAGAAGCTGTCGCTACCAGGAGAAAAAATGAGGAAGCCTTGCAAATCCAGAGGGCAAACAGTGTTACAGGGGTAAAAAGACAAACTCATTTGACTCTCTGTACAAAAGAAAAGAAACAACAGGAGCAAGGATAGAGTGCACCCCCTCCTGATGTCTGTCAAAGGTGCAGGTGAGTATATATTTACAGCATATCTGTAATACCATCAAGACTAACTGTCATCTACCATTTCATTTTTAATTGCTTACTAGGTCAGCAAATTTCATGGTTACAGAAAAGCTTCTGTGGTTGTGGAAAAGAACAAAACCAGCACACTTATTATTTCTAAATGGACTGTTAGCTGTTCTGTGATTTTTAAATAGTTTGTTCTATCTATCAGGAACAACCTTACATTAAAAACAAACAACCTAGAGAGGAAAAAAATTTAGCATTAACAACTTGTGGGGGTTTGATTGAAGATCTGATTCACTCTGCCTTCCTATCCCATACAAGAAAAAAACTATGGAGTAAGAATAGCTTTACTGGGTCAGAGCAGAAGTCTCTTTAGTCCAGCACCTTTTGTCCAACAGTAGCCTGGAATGAGTACAGGAACAAGATAAATCAATTTGGAGTCAAGTGTCCATAACAAAAACCAAAAAAAAAAAAAAAAAAAAAAAACAACAACAAAAAACGAAACAAAACCAAACCAGGCCTTGTACTGCAGTTTCTTAAACTTCACGCACACTTACTCATAAAAAAAATAGGGGGTTTTTCATGTATCTAATAATGGTAAATAAACACAGATTTACAGGCTTGAACTTTATTTAATAAACTACTTGATCATATGCTTGCTCTGACATTCTTCCATTTTAAATAAAGATTAATCCATGACAGAACTCTAAGGCTGCCACTGTAACGAAAAAAAAAATGCTCTCAGGTTTTCATAGGCTTCTTCACATGCTCTAGTAGTATATTTTTTTTTCCTTAAGCATATTTGAATGAACTGTTTGAATATGTTTACTCTTTCATCTCTACAGCTTTGAAAACTTCATACTTCGTATCTGATCTACAACAAAGCAATAAGGACTGCAGAGGTTGACAGCATGGACATAATTGAATACTACCATCAATGAACTGCCATGTTGAACAATACTGACTTATAATGCACTTCAAGATCAACCATTTACTTTTAAAACTATTTCCCAGAGAGGTCTAAAAAGGAGCAGCTTAGATTTTTTTTCGTAAGAGATCCACAGAAAAAGAAATCGATTTCTATATAACTCAGTAATGATTCCTGCTCTTTACCAGCAGATTTGGTTTACATACTAAATACACATGGAAACATGTAAGCAATACTTTGTAGATGTCACCTCTAAAAAAAGATCAAGAGAAGAAAATCAAATCGACAGTCATTGCATTTACATAATCAGTGAAGTGTCATCATGTGTACCTTTTCCAAGGTGTACCACACCAAGCAACATAATAAGTGATTGAAAGACAGAAAATTAACATGGAAATGAACTAGCAACAAACAGCAATTCATAAAGGAATTCTCAGTATCATAATAAAACACTAATTATCCTAAACTTTGGAGAAAATGTTTTGACACAAAAGGCTTGCAATGTGTATCAAAAATAGCTTTAACCTTTTTCATATTTGTAAGAATGTTAGGCCAAAATAGAAATACATATAACGTATATAAGTATAGAGAAGAGAGATTTTTAACAAAGCAGAATTACAGCTATCACAGCAGTTTGTGGGTAAATTATTAGGTTTATTACTCCTAAAGTACTTTGAATAGAAGTGTTCCAGCTGTTACATCTGATCACCAGCACACTGCCAATTTTCTCTGCCAGATAGTCCTTTTATGCATTGGGGAACTTGTTGCAATTAAGGGATTTTCTCATTTCTTTATAATTCTGTGACTTAAAAGGGCATCTTAAAAATTCAATTGCATCAACCATATTCAGTTCCTTTTTTTCAAATTTGCTGCCTATGAAACTGAATGAAATCACCAAATCTACTTCCAGTGAGAAACCCAGGTTAACATCTTTCTAGTGATGCTGCATTAGTATGTTGCTGCTGGTACATCTGACAGCAAATAGATACAGTAAACCTTACAGCATATTTGTGGAAAATCTTTTTAATGAGATGCTTTATGCTACACTAATCCCTCACTACCTTCAGAAACATATTTAAAATTGCAGGCTGTTCTACCAAAAATAATATGTCATAGGGTTTTTTCTCAAAACAGTTCAATTTCTTAAAAAAAAAAATTAAGGCCAGAAAACAGCACATCTTGACTAATGAAGAAGCACTAATCTTCCAGTATTCTAAAAGTTCTCATCAGTAAGATAAACCTACTCAATTGCAAAACTGTGTCTCCATTACATTTAATTCTTTACTCTATAGTCTCTCAAAAGATATTACTTATTTCAAAAGGAATGGAAAAATTTCATCTACTACTAGAAGATACAGCAACACTACAGCAAGTAGAGTATATGTAATAGTAGAATAGCACACATGGGGGATGAAATGGGAGACTCAGGAAATTAAAACTGACTGTATGGAAAGTGCTTAAGTAGGTATGATTTATGTATTTGCTCAAGGTATTTAATCAAAACACCCATGGGTTTTTGATAGTTTTTTTGAAGAGCGACATATTCTAGAAGTGATTACTCTGAACATGGGTTAAAAGAGCACATGAAAAAAAGCTGTCCTCCAATGCCCACCAAAACACACTTCTAAAAGAAGAGCTCCCCTACCTAATCAGCAGGGCAACTTCCTTCAGAAAGCACTAATCTGAAGGATTTCAGATTAGCCCTTCCCAGGGCTAATCAAGCCCAATCTTGTTCAGTTTGTACTATCTGACAAGATACTGCTGTACCACACAAGGTGGTCTAGCAGGTAAGTTTAGAGCCCAGCCTACAGCAACTCTGAGCTACACTCCCAGGAAGAAAATGAGGGGAACATTCCTCAGACAAGAAGTGATTTGGCATGCAGACATAAATGTCATTTCACAGACCTCTCCTACTAACTAAATACGCAACCTTCACCAGAGCGTGCATATTCCTCGTAGTTTTATAGCTCTGGACATTCAGAATTTTTTAAGTGATCACAGAATTTGGAAAACACCTCATGCATATACCCACAAATGTACTTAATCACTGAATCAGTTCAGGGCCAGAACGAACTTCTTTTCTCCATATTCACCCATCCCCTAATTCCCTGACATAAAAATGGCATCGGCACTGCAGCCCTTCTGCACCTCTTCAACATCCTAAGAGGGATCATCTGACCACCAATCAGCTGCTCTAGTATGCATACAACCACTGCTATGCTACACTGCACATATATAAAGCCATAAATAAGGTGAGCCCAGTCAAAGGAAAATTCCCTCCTTAAATTTATCACACTAATTTGTTATAGCCACTAGTCACTTATGAAGAGTAATCAAAAATTACTGTATTGCAACACCTTCTTTCATCAGCCTTCATTTGCCAAACAAAACTCAGCTTAAATTGATTAAATAATTATTTTATCATTTCTTTCATTGCACCTAAGAAAAAAACATACACCAGTCTGGGCTTCCAGCAAATCAGCTATTCCACGTATAAAAACTGTGCTAAGATCCATGTGCTCTGTTCAGAAGACTCAGCTTTAAAAACAAAATTCTAAATTTGAGATATTACTGAATTTTGATTGATCCATAAGTAAGGAATTAAAAGCAGGTAATATTTCAAATACATCTACACCCTCAAATAGCCACAGAACATGAAAGACGATGAGAAAACTAACCAGGGAATTAAGTCCACAAACTGAGTGGAGCTCTTCCTGGCACTTAGCTTCTCTCCAGCAAGAAGGCCTCAGAAAATCTAGCAGGAGATGGTTTTTAAAATGACTGCTTTGCCATTATGATACACCAGACTGCCAGTAACTCAAAAACAGTGAACTAAAATAATAGGTACATCATGAAGGCTCAGGAAATTCTTATAGCTTTAGTCTCAGAAGAGGCTTCCAGTAACTAAAGTAAAAAGAAGTTAACTGTAATTGGTAGTGATAGGCAACTCAGAGACTGTAGAAAGAAGCCAATGCTGAATAACCTGATAAAGTTTTTAACATGGTTTGATGAAACATCTTTTAAAGACCATAAGAAAGATATTAGAGTCTCTTAACTGTTAATAAATATCACTGACCAATTCAGAACCTGAAGCTGGTGAATTATTTATGCTTGAGTCTCTGGAGATATTATTGACTATTAAGAATCAGAGCTCCCCATTCCATAGATTTCAGGACACACACAGCTGAAGTGCTCTGGAGAAGGGTCATGGAAATATTAGTCAGTTGGAGAGAAACAAGGAGAATCTCAAGTACATCATTGCCAGTCAAGTACTGTTAACTATGATAGTGCCTTGGCTCTCATTCACTCCATTTCTGCACTGCAACTATGTTCACATGCAGTTCTTGCTCTGAGCTGTTCAGGAACAGTTGCTCTAAATAGTTTTCCCTTGCTTTACACATATCTTATACAGAATCTCCAACATATCATAAAGTTGCAATAAATATTCAGTTTTTGACTTCTGGCACAACAACGAAAGAAAGATGAAAAAAAGCAGCAAAGTGTTTCCTTTAAAAGAAACTGGAAATACATGCATTTACTTATTCCCAAGTTGCACTGTGACAAAACAAAAGGGATAACAAGAAAGATGGATGGAGCTGGATAGAGACTAGGATCCACCTCCTTCCCCACAATGCCATGAAAGAGGAAATACTCTCTCACCTCATCACCCAAATGAAGTGACATGATTTAAGAAAGGACAAACTTAAAAGGTTTTCCTTCATTTTGAAAAAGAGAGGGGAAAAAACCCAAAACACAGAAGAGCTTTTTGTCAGAATTGACTACCATGTCTATCCTGACTCTGGGACCAAACCAGGGAAAAAAACTGACTCAAGAAGCTGAAGGGAAATAGTTAACAGAATTCCAGTTTTCCAGAAGTCACTGTTTTGAGCCCAAATTAGTGTTTATGAGGTTAAAGCATATAAATGTGTGTTGACTATATAATTTTGTCTAGAAAACACACCTTCAACATCCCTAATTAGGGAGCAATCATGTTTTACAGTACTGTGCAAAGTTTGTCTGCTTGTTTCTATTAACATCTACCTCTAAGGAGCTAAACTATTGACCCAGAGCATCAAGAACAGCTGCAGTTCTGGGAAGGCTGTGTTCAAACTGCAGGAGAGCAGAAAAGGTTGGCAGTGGTCCCAGAGGTCAGTTGCTAGACCAGACAAAGTGCTGAAAAAGGCTGTCCATTGCAAGGCTTCAAACTCAGCTCTGCTCCCACCCACTGGGTGAGGGCAGGCAGACAGGAAAGGCTATGGACACCCCAAAGAGCATCCAGTGCAGTGGGAAAGGCAGGGGGTGAGCTCTAAGGAGCAAACAGTTTCTGCAGGGGTCCACAGCACCCACCAAACCGTGGGAAGTTGATAAATAGCTGAAATGATGCAAATCACTTCAAATTGAAACGTGAGCTACATGAATAATGACAAGAACAATAATAGTTACTCAGAAATGACAAATTCATCCAAAATAGGAAAAAAAGACAACACAGGAGCATAGAAAAGTCATTAGGAAAAAGTGAAATATTCCAAAAATACTGCTTAATTTAAAGCTGAATGCAAATGAATACCTGTATTTTAAAATCTGCGTATGCAAAGTGTTGGCTTGACAGTTCAATCCCAGCCCCCCCTTTGCTCCTCTGCAAAAATAGTCCAGCTGATTGACTCAGGCCTGTGTAATGTATAGGATCAGTACTCAGGAAGGAGTTTGCAATCAGTTTTAACAAGATTGTATTTTTAGCTATCAAGTCCTGATAACATAGTTCTGATGGCCAAGTATTAAATATCACATTGGCATCCTTTGTTGTGAAATAATAAAAATAGAATGGAGTTTTCTATCCATGCTGGTTTTCTCATTTTCTTTTTTAGAATATATTTAATAATTAACAAAACACCACACATTAATATTTAGCCTTATATGAAAGCATTAGATGGCTTTCCAACTTTCTCAGTATAAAAAATATTTTCCTCCTATTAGTTACAACTACTTTTGGATATATTTTTGTACATTGGGACATCCCCAAAATGTATGGTTCTGTGAAATAGGTTACATCCAAGTCTGAAGCCAAAGCAAAGCATTAGCCCATAGCAGATCGTTGGCTTGGTATTATTTTGGTTGATGTTAGTAATGCTAACAACTAAAAACATTTAAACACACAGGTAGCATTCTTTTACTTAAAAATTACTTGTCTCAGAACAGGAAAAAATACAACTACTACAGCATAAAGAAAAAGCTGACTATGCAATCAAAAGCCCAAAGGACCCAATTTCTTCTTAAAGTACCTGATGGACATCGTGACAGTCTGATTACCTTCTACCACCAATTTTTGGAACATGTGAAAAATACTGTATGCTTCTGGCTGGTATGTGGTCCAAGATGACTCATAAATCTTCCTTTATCTCCTCCGTGGTGTTAGCAGAAAAGGATGAGTTGCTTTTTTCCATCTCATTCACATGTCTTTCTGTCTGTTACCCGTGCCCTTGAGCAAAGATTACTGATGCCCTGCCTTTGATATATGACACATCACATACAGCAGCTTTTCATCAAGTGAATTAACCTGAAAAAATGCAAACCTACCTGCCAGTTGCTTCCCAACTTTCCACTATTCCTTTGTGTACCTTCTCCCTAACATGCCACACAAGGCATGAAAGAACAAGGTTACCAGTCAGAGCAAATTAAATTGTCATTCGATGGACACTGACGTAATTTATCGAAATACACTAACTTAATATTTACCTTCATAACTGATTCAAATTGTAAAATATACTTTTCATCATATTCCTAGCCTGAAAAATGTATCTATTTAAAAACCAGAGGATGAACTATCTGCTCAGATCACCCTAAATTATTGCTCTGAGTCATATATAATAACTGCAATTCATGTAATGCATTACTGATACAACTCTACAAACAATTCTGCCATGCTGATCCATATAGTAAGATTAGTCAGTGTGCTGTATATGTTGTTTCGATCTCACAATTTAAAATATAACTTTTAAATAGAAAAAGCATTAATATCTTAAAATATTAACTCTTTCCAATGGTTGAACTGTTCACAAGAAGTACTTTTATTATGTGAAATAAAGTATGTTGCACTTTTTCCTTAGTAGGATTCTTTTACGAAATGCATCTGTGGGGTGCTCTCTTTTCTGCCTATGCCTTCAATCTTACATTTTTAAAATGTCATTAATACTGTGCTGCTAATTAGCAAGATTCACACACTAACATCTCTGAGACTTTATTTATGCTTGGGATTTTTTTCTACTGTAGATTACATTTGTAAGTGGTTACTGACAGGATCTCAAAGAAATTTAACTACAGGAGTTCCTAAATATTCCAGTGTTTTTACAGACAGGATAGTAACCTCCCAATATAACAATGCATTTGAAAATATACATGCTGCACCTCTTACAAAACTCTTATCAAAATTGTATTATATCTTCTAATGAAGGCAGTGAGTGAAAAATATAAACATTGATGTATATTTTCCAATGCATTGGCTTAAGAGTAATATGTTAAAACAGGATTAATGGCACAAAGCATGTACTATATAAAAATAGCCTGTAGAAAAAAGCATTAAGCAATTACAACTCTAGCACTGAAGGCTCCAATATTATAGGGTAATATTTCCTTAATGCTAGACTTCATTAACCCTAAGATAATCTCTCATAAATTTCGCTGATTTTTAAGGAGAAAAAATAAATTATGTTTATTAAACTACTGAATATGTTTATGAAAACAAGACATAATCTAGTGCTATAAACTTCTTGTCTTTATCTGAATAATCAGGAAGCTCATAAATAAAATATCATATAACAAAGTGAGTGTTAAAATTCATTACCGTAATAGCTATGCTCATGATCTATTTCATTAACACTCCTCCTTTCTTTGAATAAATGGGTTCTTGGGTCTACCAGAGCAAGGCCATTTACAAGACAAAATACTAAGCTGCTTTTTCTCATTTTCCCTTATCTGTTCTATTCCCAACTTTCTAAATTAATTCTTCCTTTAAATCTTATTGTTCCTTCCAGTGTAACTCATAGCACATTAGAGAAACTTGAAAGAAATATAAGCAAAGAAATGGGTCTGCAGAGTATAAGTTAATTAGGAATCTAAGGGACTGGTGATGAGACTTGATGGCATTTGGCTTTGGAATCAATTTAAGAAGCTTAAATTAATTTTAAAATAAAATATAAATATATTGGAAGTTCAAAAGAAGTCATACCTCAAAAAAGCCATGCTAACGTTTCAGCCCCAACACCAGCTAAAGTTAACAATATACAATGGCACACCGATTTTATCTCAAATATTTCTTCAAATCAACATGGATCAGAAGAGCCAGTAGCTGTTAGTGAGGCAGTAATATCGAGGCATAAAACTAAACATCAGCAACTGCAGAAGTCACCATCTGCAATCAAGTACGTAACTATGGGATCCAACTTAACATGTTACTCCTTAACAACTCAGTGCAGAACCTACTTTTCAGTCCTAACAGCAACAGACCATCTTTGTATCCATCAACCTCAACTTTACTTCTTTTATCCATTTCTGCTCATTTCCTATATAATATATCCGATGCAATCTGGATAAATCCTCTACCATAACACCAGGGTTGCAAGAACAGGTCTTTGGGAAAGGTGCAAGAGGATATCTACGAACCGCAGTGCTGGGGGACTTCCAGATGCTGAAGCTGCATGATCATGAGGGGGCTGGAGTGGACACGGGCAGACAGCAGGACTGATGGCTTTGGATTGCCCTATGTGTCCCCTTCTGTAAGAATGGGGCAGCAGTCTTAAAAGTTCATCCTCAGGGGAATGTGTCATATCATATCTAGAATGATAGAATTACAAGGCTTTTAAAAGATGCAAAATCTGTACCTTCCCTGATTTTAGAGGCACTTCCTAAGGCACAAAAATGCAAGAAAAGAAGATCAGACTCTTGGAGAACTAAAAACTAAAAAAATGTATTGTTAAACTAAGAAGCTACCAAAGATGGTAGGTATACACCTATGCAGGATACTGTTTTAAATGGAATTCTTGCAGAATTGTTTTGTTTTCCACCCACAGAAAAGGCACTGTGACACCTCCTGATGCAACCACAACAAACTGCAAAGTCTCACATCTTACATAGGAACATAGTATTGGTAGTCAGAACACCACTATCCATGAGGAAAAGCAGCAGCATCTATGAGGAAAAACTAAAAAGTGCCATTGACCTAGTGAGTGCTTAAATTGCATTGCTCACTTCCTTCCTAGAACGTTGAAGAGAGGATAAGGGATAATACAGTACCTTACACACGCATTCTAGGCCTGTATATTAATTCATACAGCTCTCCCGTACACTTTCAATAGGTAAATTTGCCACCAGAGGACACTGGTTTATCAAAGGAAATTACATACAAATAAATGCAAAGTGTATTTTATACCTTTTATCAGGCCAGCTGATAAAACTGCAGAAAATAAAAAAGCAAGCTGGGCAGGCTCTCCTAACTTGTTTTTCAACTTCATCAACTAGATAAACAATATATTGCAAATTGTATAGTTTTCACGCTAATATTTAACCTCAGCAAACTACAACTGATTATCATTATACAAATCTTAATGCAGATCAGCAGGTTGCCATAGCAGACCATAACATACAACACGAGAGCCCGCCTGAGGAATCCTTTGATCATATTGTTTTCTGTATCACCTTTATCAGCCCTGTCTGAGCAGTCTTGTAAAGCACATGCTTTCCCCTGAATCCCATATCAGATCTACCTGCATTCAAAACCAATGATCATGGCAGGGGGTTGCATTCTTTTACCAAGGGAGAACCCAAGTGCTAGAGCAGAGATTAGAAATAAGCAAATACAGTTTAACTATCAACAATGGTTTAGGTGATTAGGTAGAGACATATTTTGAGAACGTCCATTTCACAAAGAGACAAAAACCAAAATCCCCCAAAAAGCTTTCAGAGTCATATTTCAATTAGTGTAAAGCAACACTCCCAATTATGGGAACTCCTGAAACCCAGGACTACAGAGCAAGATGCAAAATCATCAGTACCATTCATTTTATTACCATACAAAGATAAAATACTGGATATATTAGCTAAAGCATTAATAAATTATTAGAAGCTGTTAAAAGATATTATAAATAAGCAGTATGTGCATTATTGATCATGTCATTTACTGGACTGCACAACCAGTTGGTATAATGGATCGTTATCCATTCAATTTCTGATGCTCTGAACTGGGGACATATCCTAACACAGATGGTAACACATTTTCTTTGTTTTGAAAATTGACATTAAAGAGCTGAAAAGCAGGAACAATGTTTTCAGGAAATGCCAATGTTTCTCTTATTGATGTACATGGCGGTTTTTCCTGTTGGTTTGGTTTGTTCTCTTGGAAGGAATTTTTGCCAATACCATCTCCAGGAACAACATTGTGCCTGTGGAACAGCTCAGAGCTAAGCACCAGAGCCGGCACCTGAATGCAAACCCAGTATGGACAGTGCTGGTCTGCATGCTTTGAAATAGGAGGAGGCTAATCACTGAGCTGAGATCTCACCAAGGACCATGGCATTCAATTGTTTCTTTACTGAGAACCACTCAGGAACAGCCAGCACCACTTGCAACACAAGGAGCAATGATTTTAATAATGCATCTTTGCATGTAACTAGTATTCATCACAGCTGTAGGTGGGCTTGCATTCAAGTTGGTCAAGAGTTCTACAGGGAAAGAAAAAAAGAGAACTGAGCTGTCAGTGTCAAATCACAGCTGATGAATGAGTTATCCTACAAGACTTTGCTATATATCTCATTGGACACACCAAGCAAAAAGAAAAGAAAAAACATCAAGGGGAATGCTTGCATTAAAAATATGACTCTAGAAAAATTTTTGATCGCTCATGATGTGTAATAAGTCATCTGTCTGTCTTAATAAAGAGAAGTCATTATTTACAAGTGAACTAATACCAGTAGCTGTGACAAGCAAAACCAACAAAGCCCACAAAAATATAAAACAGCTGTTCCATGCAGTTAGGCTAAAAGAGAACACATTCAATGTTTTAGATGCAAATGCACTTAGGCTTACTATCTGCTCAAAGACAACCTCCATTACATGTTTGGAACTGAAACAAATACCAAGAACTTTTCCTCATAACCCAACTTCTACAGGAAAAATAAAAAACATGTTCTTTTTACAGCATGAAGTCATAGGAACTTGTTTCATGCTTTGGATTGATACTTGTGGGTATGATAATTAATGTGGCCTTTCAGACAGATGTACTAATGTGCCAATACTACATCATCCTAGGATACTGTAACTTAAAGTCTCATCTCCTAAATGTAAGGCACCCCAATTCAGGATTCCTGTATCCATTATCCATGTCTGCTGTTTTCTCAAGTAATTCAATCTTCATGCAGGTGATGTAGTGAAGTGTCACAGAACCAAGAAGGAGGATACCATTAAACTGCTTTGCTGTATAATTTTTCCATGTCAATAACGCACAGCTTTTATCACCATTAGAACAATCCTTATAAAAATAAAGCGTCAAACATACACCATATCTCTAGGCAATGCTACTGAAACTACATTTGCAATGTCTTAAACAACACAGGAATTATTTATTAATATTTTTAGAGTATTAGTCTCAATCAGACCCAAAAAATAAAAAAATCTTCATTTAATTGAGGTATTAAAAACCTTATTTGTGTTTTGTGTTTTCTTGACTTCTGTGAAATAAACTTAGATACTAGTGATTATCATGTCCAATAACTCCTCAAACCTAATAGGATATAGAGTGTTTTTCAAATTATGAAATTTATCTAACGTGAATAAACACTGAGATTAGATTTTTTTTTTTTCTTGGAAAACAAACTATGAAAAAATGCAAAGCCATTTAATAAAAAATGTTGTTTCAACTTTTAAATCAGTGACTAATAGTAGAAACTTCAACTGCCTCTATTAACCTGCAATTAAAGTAAGAAAAATAATCACAGATCAACTATTGCTTATTTTTGGATAATTTTACTTGACAAGTATTTGAGCTTGTTCCTGTTATTTATTTTCCATACAGGTTATCAGAAAATTTTATTATACCTTTTCTGCTAAAATTCATGCTTTTGTATGTTTTGGAATATTACAATATTCTGATTTTCAGAATGAGCAAGGTCAGATTGCCTCCTAGTCACAAAGCAAAGCTTAAAAGAAGCCTATGAAAGTGAAGGTGGTCTGATGAAAGTATAAAATAAAGCAGATATTTAATCAAGCCACTGAAGCATTGCTCTAAATTTATATATTAAATCTTAAAAATTGTTAATTCTGAAAGAAAAAGCAAATGGATGCCTTATCTGGTGAAAAATTCTACTGAACAGTTACAGAATGTACTAGTTGATCTCGCACATGAAAAATTTCTCTAAGGTGATTCCAAAAATAGTTACCAAACAAGAAATATTAATTTTCTTGGAATTCTGAAGGTTGTCAAGCTTTGGGAAAAACAGAGGAGCTTCCTGTAAGTATTAAAAATGGAGACAATACCACAACTAAATCCATCTTACAAAAACAGAAAACTTACTCTAATTAACTAAAATTTTCATCTTAATAGTGATTTTAGCCTCTTAATTGAATTTTTTTCTGAAGTCTAAATTAGTTTTATTGCTAATAAATGGAAAACATGAAAAACTAAATTGCATAATAAAGCATGAAGGGCATACAGTTATGAGCTACTGTGCCCCTGAGAGAGGCAAGCAGTGTTTTATGTTCAGTGAAAAAGTTAAGAGCAACATGCAAAAAAGGAAAAAAAAAAAATATTCTTCAAACAATTAATAACCACATTTCAGAAGTGAATTTTTAAAATATTACTATTTCTCAAGAAATGAGAAAAGCTGTAAATCAGTAGCACGAGCAAGCACAACTATCTTTTCCTTAGTGATTTATAAAATAATAAAAATAATTATTGGAAATATATCTTATCTGTCATTTAGGCCCTTCAACATTTGACAATTACATAACTAAAAAAACCAATTGATTCTGGCAGCTACAAATGCCTCAAATGATTTTATTGTCAACATTTTTTAACAACTCACTAAAAACTATCAAGAGTAACTTTAATTAAAAAAAAAAAAAAAAACACAACACTTTAAACATCTCATGGAAAAATATATAAACCACCCATTTTCACTTGTCTTGAAGTGCAAAAGAAACTATTTCCTTATGAACCCAAATTCCATCTCATTTCACAAACCTGTTTTATGTTAGACATGTTCAGTGTTCTCAGGCACGTGGTGAGTCCGCAGGTGTCCTGTGCGGGGCCAGGAGTTGGACTCCATCATCCTGGTGGGCCCCTCCCAACTCAGCACATTCTGTGATTTTATGAAGAAAGTGCAGCAAGCTTCAGCTGAGAACATAAACTTGTTTGTCACATGCATTAGATCTGAGCTGAACTCCAAAGCTGAAAGGAGCAACCACACAGTGAGGATGGTTTTCCCTCACAGACGTGAGACACGCCTGCAGTTCCCTTTCAAGCAACATTTAGGGCACATGCATCCCATACAATGGGACAAGTAAGGCAAGGAACAGGCAGCACAAGGCTCACAGCACTAATTTGTCTCATCTCAAACTGCCAGAAAAAATAAAATTCAGAAAAAACTCAAACACATTTAGAAGCAGCTGAAGAAACATGATTATTCTCTACAGCCTATACACCTAGATGAACTCAGTCTGGCATTTTGAAACAACTGTTTTATCAAGGGGCTCTCTAGATTCCTTATCATGGGCCACATCTCTTTTTTGGCTGTCCTCTCCCACGTGTCTTTTAAAAGGGCTTCTAAAGATGAAAGTCTCTAAGAACAGCATTATTTCTGTATAGCTGGAGTTTACAAGTAAAATGGGAAGCGGGGCACAGGAGCAAGTGTGTAAGGGAGCAAACACGCCAGAGAGAAAAATAAATTTGTGTTGTGGTTTAACCCCAGCCAGCAGCCAAGTCCCACACAGCCACTCACTCACTCCCCCACCAGCAGAACTGGGGAGAGAACTGGAAGGGGAAAAGTCAGAAAACTCATGGGCTGAGATAAAGACAGGTTAGTGGGGAAAGCATAAGTCATGCACATATTTGCCTTGAGGTTAAAGCAGGCATAGGAATTTCCACTTTTCGGCCCAAGCGCTACTCCAGGAATCCCATACACTGTTAAACAGTTCCATGTTTTACCCCAAGTGTGTTGGTGTTTCTGTGATGTTGGGTTTTGTTCCTAACTCCTTCTCCACATAGACACCCCCATGATATTTGCATGTGCAGATGACAGTTTAAGGAATGTAGAAACCTTTCCTGATGGGATGAATAGATTTAACAGCAGCAAAAACATTACTGCAAGTAAGATTCTTCATTTTTATACACTACTGTGTATTTTTTATTATTCGTGTCTAAGATCCTGTTAAATATTTAAACAACAATACAATATCAGTAAGTAAACTCTTTAAATCAGGCATCCACTATACTGTATAGTGGGAACAGATGTGCTCTTATTAAGGCTATATTGTAACTCAACAATAATTTGTCATATTTGACATATTGTTAGATTATGTGCACCTGCCAGAACTGTAGTAGCAATTACAAATGATATATATACCTCTTTTATTTTAAATACCTAAACAACTTATGTAGACGTGAATACGATGTATGGAAAAATTGTAATTTCCTAAATGTCATCACCAAACAACACCTAATGTCTCACAATTTCTTTTTATGTATATTTTATTATAGCGCCCAACTGTTTCAACACTCTAGTGGCTGGACTTTAATGTGGTTCAAGCAGCCCCAAGTAACATCACCAAATGTTTAACATCTGTGAAAATTGGACCAACAAATGCTCATATTTTCAGGAGGTCATGCTGGCCAGCTTTCATTAACAATTACTTTAAACTTCAGTTTTCTTTATAGCTTTTTAATTCAGGAAGGACACGTAAAGTTCTCCTTAGTTAAACTGTTAAGTTTATTCCAAACTCGTGTGATAATAATCTTTAGAATATTTATAAACTTTTGAAAGTTTCTTTTCCTTCCCCCAATATTTGGATCTTGTTTAGTCCACCCTTTACTTTAACACAGGGGAACAAAACTTCTAATTAGGTCTTAGGAGTTCACCGTCCTTTCAGACCAGAGTCAAAATCTCCCAGCTCTTAATTCCTTTTACTTTGTTTTCCTTCTTCCCCCCAATCCATCTACAATTTTCACACGATATTTATAACTTATTTACAAAATTCCTTTTTGCCATGGATATATGGTAATTCTATAACCATGAACTATTGTTATCTTGAAAACTTTGTTCAGAGTTTTGAATTTTTCTACCAACTTCATACCTTTAGCATATGGCAAGGATTTAAATGTGCCATAGTGTTCTAAACCAAAGATTTTTCACTATGGGGTTGGACTCCTGAATGGAAACCTTGAGGGCAGAACCCCATGGGACCCCAGGACATAGGAATTCTAGGGATTGAATTTTGGTGCAGGTTCAGCACTGTAGGGTGTACAACTACTTAATCTTTAAATGAGCATAAACAGATTCTTAAATGTGCATAGCTCATGGGAAAAAGGAAAGAAAAGATCTTTGAGTGATAGTATAAGTATAGGAGAGAGTGGTTAAAAGGCAAAGGTACACAATCTCTTCTGAAGATCAAAAATCCTCAGTAATTTGAAAACAGACGAGAGGAGACACCACTGATAATCTCAGCATTGCACACATTATCCCTACAAAATTAATTAATTTATTATCAATTAACCCTACAAAAATCCAAATCTTTTTCCCCTCACAAACTCCTCACTTCTTGCTGTAGCCTTTTTGAAGGAAATACGAGAAATAACCTGGAGGAGACATGCTCTTAATGATTTTTTTACAGCTTTTAGCAATATTGTCATCTTAGTCCTTTCTCCAGCAGGAATCCTTGGTTTTCACTGTATTATAAGTCTCCATATTCCACTAAGTGCCATTTTAATAGCATGTTGCAGGGAACCTCAGCCTCTAACAGTTAATTACAATAACAGGCTGTTGTGAGACTCAGCTTTGCTTTAGGACCTCAGAGCCCCACATCCAAATTGGGATAACACTCACACAGTTTGTTATAGTGGATTCTTTAGTGCTTCTCCCTTCTATTATTTATAAAGAGCCCTAGTGCAGATACATTGGAAAAGAAGGTAAATACAAAACTCACTCTAAAGAGGATGAAGTTATTTCATTTTATTTTGGAAATGTTTGCATTATGTACAAGTTTACATGGAGAGCTTTTATAGACTGAAATGATTTACCATTAGGGTGCATATTGATTATAATCTCCAGTTATTTAAAAGGAGACCTGTTTACTCCACAGCACTTAATAAACTGTGACATGTTTCAGCTTAACAGTGACACTGGTAAACAAAAGTTACTGATCTACCCAGCGAGTTATAAAACTTGTAACACGCTGTAAACAGCTCTGTCATTTTATTTAGCATATTGCATTGCATGAGCTGCTTTATTTACCTAGTGGTAAATCTTTATGTATCAAAAATGCTACAGAAGGCACAACAAATAAATTACAAACAGACACTAACATCTGACTAGTTAATCAAACAAACAGGACATATAACAAAGAAAAAAGCTATAAATATTGACAACAAGCTGCTTCAGCCACAAAAACATTCAATACTTCAGTTCTCAAGTGTGAGTTTTATATCAGTCCCCTGGAAACAGTTTGTATCCTCCAATAAATTTTTACAGTTGATTCACCTGCCTGATACCCTTCAGCCATTTCCTTCAGAAGCTGTCAAACCCGCCAACAATAATATATGGCCCGACCAACAAGAACAGCTGTAGCCATTCTCTCTGCTGGTTCCCGCACCCTGTTCTGCATAAAATAATACATCAAGATTAATTGATTTCCCGTCAGTCTCACAGAACAGAAAATTAATTTTCATGTAGCTATTTTCCCCAGCATATGAATTTTGAACATGGCAAGTAATTTAAGTTTTTAATTATTCATAAGTAGAAGAAGAAGAAAAAAGAAAAAAAAGAAAAAAAGAACACAACACAAGATAAAGTGAGCCCCAGAAAGCCCCAAGGCCATGGCCTGGACCTTGATTTGTGCTGAGACAACAATAGCATTCACTAATGCCTATATAAATAATATATGTATTAACATACATCTTTGTACAACACCAATTTCTCTCACTCTGACCCAAGACTACCAGGTCATACAGCAGCAGTTTGTCACAGACTGTACATGTGACACGCTACAAGGCAAACATATAATGTGTCAGCCATACTGGATTGACCCCGATTGCCTCCAGAGCATGAACACACCTATAACATAATGGGAAGGTAATGGTCAGCGTCTGAGGGGAGTAAAACTTGCTAATCAGCAGGGCATCATATCTCAGCCAACCTTCTCTTTGCAGGTGACATTGACTTGTGCAAAGAAAAATGCTAATGGAAAATTAAACAGAATAATCTGTCTTGCTCAAGTTAAATCTTTTCCAGATGACTGCTAAAGCCTTAAAGAAAAACATAAGCCACTCAAAAGATAGTAAGATGTCATAAAGAAGGCACATTTAAGAAAATTTCATTATCTAAGGTTCAAATTTCTATAAACAGACACTGCCACAAGTTGAAGAACAGAATTTGTAACCTTGAACAGAGGCCAGAACTGTACAGGTAAATATCCATAAGTCAAAGCATTCATTATAATAATTTGTGATGAAGTACAAACCACTCAATTATTTAATGCAATGAATGATCAATAAGTCTCAGACTGGATTTTTTATTTTAAGAAAATAAAAAGTACACAACTAAACTTGCACTGTGCAATGCTCACACATGGCTTGGGGTTAAGGGAAAGTTGCAGCATGAAAATGTACCATAAATTCAAAAGGAGTGTGCAAATGCCAAAGGCATGTCACTGAGAATATTAAACAACAGGTTTGCTTTTGAGTGTTCTTTCCATCCTTGAAAAGTTCTGGGAAGCTTTGTTTTATTAGTTAAACCTTTTTAAAAAACCCAAACTTTGACAAGGTGTGCCATAAAGTTACTGCAGAGGAAAGATGCCACAATCAGTGGCACTAGATAAATTCACAAGGGTGGAAGTTTTGCGTATATATTTTGACAAAATGTTAAATAATGAACACAAGGAAGCATAACAACTGCCACAAATGTGGCAAAAATGCTCAACCCAGCTAGAGCCCCTGTACTGGATTACAACCTGCTTACGGTGTGGCTGAGCACTGGGTCACACCAGCAGCTCTGTATATAAGATTCTTCCAGCATTTCGATGCTAAAACCATTGTCAGTGTTTTTCCAAAGGCTGCTTATCTTCCTATTCAGGAAAGGCTGAAAAACTACTACAACTCAGCATGTCTACATTAGTCCTTTAAAAGCAAGTTTTGAACAAGAATCTTAAGTTCTGTTTTCATTACTACAAAAGAGGTTTTCAAAACAGGAACCCAAGCTCAGTATCTTCTGAACATATCCACAATAAGCCTGTGGTTTAGATGGAAAATAGGCTTTTGTCTTTAAGCAGTGATACAGGTCAAAGGCCTTTATCTTCTGTACATTTACCCTTGCAACTATATGGATATCTAGTAACAACAAAATTAGCAGCAAACAGGATCAAAATGTGATCCCATGCACTTTCCCTGGCAATTAAATTTGTTAACATTCTGACATACTACTGTTTCCAACAAAATACCCACTGAAAATAAAAATTACATTTACTTCCAAAATGTAAAGAAAGTTTACATTGCAAAGTACTAAATTCAGAACTATAGCTCATCTCTATTGTCACATTTGAAAATAGTTGCATACAGATGTAAAGTCCCACCGAGGGGAAAAAAAAAAAGGCATCGGACTTTAAGGGGGGAGGCTTAAAAAAGTAGCTTTTGATGGATTTGCATTTTGTTATTTCCTTATCAAATTGCAAAATAGTTAAAAGAAATAGTACATATACTTGGTAATACCAGCCATTCTACAACTCTTGTCTTCCCAGTTTTTCGTGTCAAATTTATCTGCAGTTGTCCTTCTAATGTTTACTTGTTTTTTCTACCTTTTCATTAAGAAAACAACCTTATTGAGAATATAATGAGATCATAATGCTCACCGTTAAAATACGTTTGCAATCTTGTAAATGAAATATATAAACTAGGGGAAGGAAAAAAAAATCCAACTAAAAACCCACACACAAACAAAAACCCCCACAACTTTACAAAGTTGGTACTGCTGCTACAGATACTGTTCCTGGCATAGCTTAAAGGTCTTTGTTTCTGTAAATTCAATTGAATGTTCCTATTTCTAAGTCTAGCAAGAGGTTCTAATTATTGTTAGAAGCCTAATTAGCATTTAGTATTACATTACAACAACTGCAGCAAAATTGTACCCGTTCTCCAATAAACAGTATTCACAGTGTGCAATCAAGCTGCTGTACGATGCAATGAGAATTAATAGCACTGCACGACAATGGTAAATCCTACAACTCCCGCTGTGTGTGTTTAATAATTTTTCACTCCTTCCAGATTGTTCCCATCAAGCGCAATTCCCAAGATCCTAATCAGCTTTCCTCCCCATCAATACTACATAGGGATCTGAGCACTGAAAATTATCTGCAATTTCAAAAAGTGCTTTGTTGCATTATTAGGCCACTGACCTAAGAGGTAATGGGTAAATAGTTTCTGAAAAATGTCCAAAGCACAACATAAATTAAAGCTTATAGTCTTGCCTGCTGTTCTTAGCAGAGCTGTAGCTGCAAACTCTAACAGTTTTTACATAAAATCCTTAACTATGGTGTTATCTTTTACACAAAAATTAGTACGAAGATGAAAAGGTTTATATTTAAACAAGGTCCTTTAATACATTTTACACAAATAATATGAAGTTGGAGAGCCACGAGCACCTTGTAAATGTATTGCACGTGTATACAGACAGCAATCAGAGAACAACTACCATAGTTTTGTCTGAGTTCATACGTGCAGAATATGAGAGTCACTTCTGGCAAGAGGTGCACACACAAAGCGGTGCATCTAGAAATGCAATCAGTCTTCTTTGGTCTTCTGTTTTAGCCAAAGCAAGAAATATAAATCCTTGTCAGAATACCATATTGTGATGGTCAGATAAATTCAAAGTTCACCAAGTTTCCGTAGAGCGTATCTATTTCATACATTTCTCTGACAATTAAGATTAACTTAATAGAAAAACAGAGGCATTAGAGGGGCAACTTACTTCTACAGGGAAAACATGAAATGCCCTACTGATACATTACCAAGGTACATCCTCCAAATAGCCAGATAAACAGACTCCCTTCCTGGGTAGAACTGTGTCAGTGGTGGGGCGCTAAGGGAGCCAGACACCTCACTCGCAGGTCCATATGCTGGGAACTGCACACCAACAGACATTTGAATATCATGAAAGGAGTTGTAAGTTTGGCAAAGCACTCCCTCTGGCTTTGTCACAGTAATTTGTTTCAGTTAATGGAGTTTCAGCCTTTCCCCATAATCACTATCCCTTATTATGGAAATCTTATCTGTATAATAAACTCATCTTCTCACAAGGGAGTTCTCCCTTCCTTTCACAGTTTGTCAATGCCAGTACCATTTAAGTTTTACCATGTAGTCAGAAAGTAATTTTATTTTACCTAGTTACCACGACATATAAGATGCTGTGGTATTAATTACCAATCACCACTACCTCTGACAAACTGTGGAATTATTATTTGTCTTCAAACAAAAAGAGGATTTGTTCACTGATTCCACCCCCCTCAAAAAAATTGCAAAATTATTCTGCAGTAATTCGCATCTGTTTCTGATGAGCTGATTATGGATCACACTTGAAAAAAACCCCACGTTATGACATATCTGGACACAGTTGCAAGCATGTAGCAGAGAAGGGACAGAAGAGCTTGAGAAAGAAAGACAGAAATAGGGCATGAGGAAAAAGGTAAGAAAGAGCTCAACTCTGGGCTGAGATGCTGATATTTTTTAAAGAAAAAAAGCACACTAAGTCCAATTTATGCCAGTTGAATGTGAGATACACAAAGCACAACAAGGAATTCCATAATTTTTGGTTAGGCAGAGCTAAATATGAACTGCAACAAAGGGCTAGCACCAAGTCCTTTTTCCCAGTCGGCAGGGTTAATAAACACAATCCGTGAACTGTGAAGGCAGCTTCTCCTTCTCAATGGACATACTTGAAAAATGTGGACTTTTCAGTCCAGTCTGTAGATTACAGTTTTCCTGAACATTTCTGAAGCACCCCACTTTGCTAAAATTAATTACATGTATCCACAGAATAGAACATTGTATTTCCACACTCGAAGGCACAATAGCAGCTTGATCTTAAGAGGCAGGGAAAAAGGAGGTTCCAAATATGAATTCCTCATGAGGCACATGACACTTGGTGGCCTTCACTTTGGCTGTCACTGAAGATGTCATGCTGTCAAGTACAACTACTGCAAATAAAATGGTGAGATGGGTTTATCTAATGTAACACAACTGTTGTCTTTGCTACACAGCTAAGGACTATTTGCTCTTCGACACTTCCTCTCTGGTTTTCCCTCTTCAGGAAGCCCATAAATCAAACAAATTTACACCTCACAAAACCAAAAGCAACATAACTAATTTTACTATTAGCTGTGGATACGAAAGCTGCAACAGCCAGATGAGAACGTGGGCACAATTTTTATTCTACACTGACACTTGTCTCCCTGGGAGCCGTAACACACAGTTGTGTTGGTGACTTTGAACTCACTTCTTGGCCGTCAATTTGTGTGACTGTAGATGAGCTCCTGAGGCAGCTTTGTCCATTACTTATGAGTTTCTTTTCACTGAATGTTCAAAATTTGCCTGTCATTCAGTATTAACTCTTTTCTGCATATTCTCTTCCTTCTTTTTTGGCCTTTAAGTTGGCATATTGTCCCCAAGTTTGAAGCTTTGATATACAAGCAGGGGTACCTGATTCATTTCACTTAAAAATATGAACCCAATAGACATAATCCAGAATCTCTGGCTCTCAACCGGGTTAGCATATGTTATATTTGATTTGTATTTCTATCAGTATCAACCCAAGCATCCTTATATACACCAGCTATGAACATGATTTATAGCAAGTCATTCAAGGGAAAGCATATAGCTTCCCTTCACAATTTGACGTTATCAAGATTACTTCAGAAGCTGGCAGCAGCTACCACAAGCAACAAGCTGTCACTGTAAATAAATCACTCCCTCAGAAATAAAAGTTAAAAATATAGATTAACGTGAACAGAGGTCAGTATTTTAGGCTTAGTTTTTGTTTCACCTCTCAGCCAAGCCACAAATCAACCCTGTATCTGACCAAAAAGACAAAAATTAGCACAAAACCTTACATTTGTATTTAAGACACAAATCAGAACAGAAATTAAAAACAAAACAAACAAACAAAGGTAGATACCATGCCTTTGGGTAGCCCAGTTTATCAGATTAATGACATGGATTTAGTCTTTAAAAAAAGCACCGGCCAACAACTTGAACAAATGTGGTCATTGGGGCTTACCTTACCAGTTTTCAAGTATTCTAAATAAAACCACTAACAACACTCAATATGAGTTTTGGGAATGACTGTTCTCATACTTCCAGTTTCTATATAGATACCCCTACTTGAATAGCATTCTTATTCCCAAGGCTACTGCATCTTGCTCATGTAAATCTACAAAGAGGTACTTGGAAAGGCCATCAACAGAAGTACCAACGTACTCTGTGGTAAGAATCTTAGCTTGTAATGCGCAAATCCCATCAGAGTAGATTGAAAATTAGTACAGAAACACAACTTGGCCTACCCACCTTCAACAATAACAGAAAACAAGAGTTCCTAATTAATCTGCTTTGCTTTTCTTTCTTAGCGAACCATGTTTAAACTATAAAGAAATTCAAATTACTGCCTTAATAGTCTAAGGTCTTGATTTACTTCAGTCTAAAATTTAAATAACTCATTTGTTACTCAATCCTTTAAGTAAAACAAGTCAAGTGGAGGAAGCCACCTGGAAGTAAAACTCACTAGAAAGTCAAAACAGGTTTTGATAGCTATTACACAATGACAAAAATATTTTCTTGGGACTTGGCTCCCAACTGAAATGTTTTTATCACTCCTTATGATATCCCAGTTTCTTTTTGGCAAGAAAGCATCTAAAAATTCTACTGGATGATAACATTAATTTCAGAAGTGTAATTCAGAGCACTTGCTGATTAAATTATCCCAGAACATTGGGGTCTTAATAGGACTCTCACTTAGTGGTCTTTCCACAACTTCATCCAATAAGGTATTGTTCAGTAACCTTACAGTTGTGGTCATCTTCCACTATCAGCAATTCTCCAGCTGTTGAGATGTCCTCTATCTTGCTTGTCACTCACTTTATGTCTCACCAACGCACTTATTTTGCATTTTGACACGTGAAAAGCCATACATGTATATTTCATTGTCAGAGGACTCTAAGCATAGAGTATGCCAAGTATTAGGACTCAAAGCGTATTTTCTCTCCATAAAAAAAATAAGAATCTGAAATTCCAGAAAACAAATTTGTTCATTAAAATATTCACAGTGTTTTTGATAATGTGACACCATCAGCTAGAAAATGTGAGAGTTTTGAAAAAATCTCATTAAATTATACTGCTTTACACTACTCATCCAAGTATCTTTTTCAAAGCCAATACAGTATAAACATGAAAGAACCTAACTATGAAAAGTATATCTCCTACAGTTTACCACTCTTTGATATGTAAATAATTCACTGCAATCCTTTTTAATATTTTCCCTCTATTCTTATGCTGATAAAGCAGTTTTTGCTGTAAAAGAATATACTACATTTATTAGCACACACGTACAGGTGTATGCAAAAAATACTGTGTGTGAACAGAGCTGAAGAGAAGAAAAGATGAATTTTTCATGCTTTCAAATGTAATAAACACAACCTTTAAGATACGTTTAAGTTTACTCTGTATGTGTGCTGTGTTTATTTATGGGCAATACATGAGCAAACATGAAGATCTGAAAAGTAGAAAACAATTGAGGTGAAAAAAGCTATAATTAATGACCAACATTAACCGAAGGCTTCTAGACAGAAAGATGAATCTCCATGCCCAGTATACTGGCCTACATGTGGACAGATGCATTTGGATATTCTAGACTTCATCTGGGGGCTCTGTTCTTAAGTAAACAAAGCATCTCAATTCTCTCCAGCTCTTGTAAGAGGAGTCAAGATAGCTACATGAATACTAGCAATGATGTCTGCACTACAACCCAAGGGCCCAAACCAAATTAAGCAAATTGATTCATTATGCATTCTAGTCTATGACTTTTACTGTGAACTTTAAAAGGTAAAAGTTGTCAATTGGCACACAAGGGAGTACATGTACCTGTGTGGAGACAAGCAATAGGGGAAAAAAACAGGAGCAAAGCAGAAAACAACTAGTCTTCAAATACTTTGCTACAAAATTTTAAAAAGCCAGAGTGATTCTGTGTTTCATGATCAAGGAAAAAAATATTTGTGTCAGTTCAGGCAAGAACAGATATCTCATAAGGCTCTAGTGAATAGCTGCAAAGCATGCAGCAGCCAGAAGGTGAATGCTCCGTTCTCCCAATACACAATTAGTACATTTGCTTATTGAGTCAACAACTTCAATGCAAATGCTATGGTATGTTTGGCAAATGATAACTAGATTATTTGATTTTGCACTTGTACTCTACTTCTGAAATCTTGTAGTCACCCCTCCTCCTCCTCCTTTTTAAACCTTTTTTCCCCACCACATGCCACCTCCCCCCTCAGCAGGGGCCTTGGTCATGAAAAATTACTGTGCTACCTTGTGCCCGTAAGAAATTGTAGGGCCTGGTGTTCGAGTTATCCAGGCATAACAAGTTATTTCCCAGCATGCTCACTGATTAGGTACCTTCCATAACCATAAAGTCAACAATAATCTACCTACATGCCCTTTCTGCAGGTGGCTGACCTATAAATGTTAAGTAAGTCAGTGGCAGTTCAGTCTAAATTACTTGCAAAGCATTATGCGTAAACATTAATGCTGCAGCATGTCCTTAACTATACAACTGGGACTCTATAGTCTGCAAAATAATGTTACTTGATATTTTTTCCTATATAAAAGCCTTTTCCCATTACAAAATTATGCAATGCCCCTCTTACCTGATGTTCCATTCTTTCCCTCAAGTCTTTCCCATAAAAATTAAAAGCAACTTCCTTTAGTTTGAGGCCAATTCCTCCTCTTTTAAGTGCGTCTTTTCTAAACATCTAAGGACCCAACATACTGACACAGATTTCTATCCAGCCCCACTTTTCTGGGAAAAACTTTCTAATAGAACATATTTTTTAAATTCACCTGACTTCTTCCACTGCACAAACAAAAGATTTAGAGCTTAGTACTTAAAAAAAATCCAAAACCTCACATACCATGGGAACCGCGAGTATCAAATAAAATGTTATAACATGTACCATAAAAGCAGTGTAGGAGTAACAGTGGCTGCTATGTTCGAGTGGCAGTACTGAAGAGCACAGAGCCTGTGATTTCATGCAGTGCCCTGTGACTGGAATGATAACAATCCACATTCCCTGTGCAGTCACTCAAACACTACCCTTTGGGTATTGTGGCGCTGAATGCTCTTTGCTATTAACTACAAGCAAGAGGAAAAGAGTATGTCACCTTCTTGGAAACTCCGAAACGCACACTTGTCTGACACTGTTTCAAAATCAAAATCAAAGACTTGTCAATTCTTTTGGTTGCCTTCCTGGATTAATTCCTCCAGAGAAAATGCTAAGGAGAAAAGCATCCAGCAGATTTAGTAAGCAATGTAAGACACATGATTTTGTCATCACTGAGTTCAACAGTTAAACTTGTCCAGTACCTTAATTATGAGCAGTCCTAAAAGTCTGCAATTATAAATGCTGTCAAATTAGGTCCCAGAATTATCTCCAGGTGGTGGAGGCAGACATATGGTTGTATTTTACTATGAGGATGACAAAGGGTGGAAATCAGTTTTTAGACCTGAGTAAATATTTCTCCAGGACAACTTGTGCAGACAGTTGGTACTTTACAATAAAGTTAGCTCCAGCGATACAAAGTACCAACACATCTCTTCTATCTCTTCTCAGTTTAAACATCACTTAGGTACTCTTCTGCAGAAAACAACTTTTTTTTCCATCCTCATTTTGCCACCAAAATAAAAAATCCAGCAAACAAACAATGAAAACAACCCCGCTCCTTTCATCTATAAAATGATTAAAATATTTGGAACACCTCAAGGACATTGCAATAGCTACTCTTAAGAGGGCAAAGGAGATACCATGAGAGCAACACTACAGAGTTTAACCAACAGCAGATTCATATCAGCTTCTTTACATAGTTTTTAAGATAGCTCTGCTGAGCCTATTCCTTAAATTATGTTTGAGGGAAATAGACAAAAAAGATTGTACTGTATTCATATTAGTCTTTGAGTTACAGAGTGACTGGTGACCAGTTTTGCTCATCAGTAAAGCAGCCAAATAGGTCAGTGTTCCACCACCTCAGACTACAGACTCATCAACACACCTGCATAGCTCATGTTTGGGAATCCTTCCTACTGCAAGACATGGATTACAAACTCTAAGCAATTAAAATACTACCCAATATAAGCGTTGAGGCATATACATTTTCCATCATTTCTACCTTGAAAGAGATAATCCACTTTTGCAGTGGTATAAAATCCTGATGAGGAGCACAAGATTCTGAACCTTAAATGGCCACACGAGCACTGAACTCCACTCTTTGGTAGTACAGTAGCATTCAACCTGAAATCAGCTTCAAAAAGAAGTTAGGAAATACAATGACTCAAAAGGAAGCAAAACATCCAAACAAAAGACACCCTTCTACAGCTGCTCAGAAATTCAGGACGGCAGAGATGGATGATGTGCACATAAGATAGTCAAGGCCGTGCCATTTTCTCACAGCCACAGCTCCCATTTGATCAAGAGAGAAAAATCACACACATGCTCCAAGTCTCTCTAAGCTACAACATGGCAGTATTTCCAAGTGGCTCACCACTGCTTACTCTTTATAGCAAAAATACACCATGTATTTTACCTTCATTTGGATTCCATGTTATGCTTTCAAAAGAAGGTATGACATTGCTGTTCAAATTTAAAAGAAATACAAATATTTCTGGAACAGTACCCTTCAAAAAAATTAATCTATACTGTAATGTCCCTTGTACGTTTAAAAACCAGTACCAAATAGCAAAATATACACTATTATTACCCGGAACACATTTATTGTATGCCAGAGCCCAAAAACAGTTAAGAAAATGGAAAAGTTGCTTTTTTCCCTCTACACAAATTTGTTAATGGGGAACATAATGGTAAGCCATGTTTGCTGGCATTCTGTGAAACATCTACAAATTGCCTCTGCAAAGCATTATAGGTTGTCAGACTAATGCAGTTGAAGATAATTTGGCCTTTCAGTGAATTGAACCTCACAGCACGATTATACTCCAGCACCAAGTAGAGTGTCACAATTATTCTTTCATGCTGAATTACCATATAATGTCATAAGCCTACCTGTCATAAGTCCTGCAGCCAAGCTTGAATTTTTTCTAAATCTATGGTTCATGGGAAAAAAATGAATTTTTTGCATCTAATGGAAATCTGATTGTTTTTATCAACAATGAATTTCATAGCAAATCAAAGGATATGCTTGGACAAACAATCTGATACTCAAGGTTAAAAAACACACAAATAATAAATTGCTGGTGTGTCATGTTCAATTTTTACTACTGCATTACACTGCAATAACCATAACAGGATCTAAATTGTTGTCAGAACATTAAACAAACCCCCTTACTTCACAAAGGCATCCTGCCTGAGTAATTCACACAACGGAAACAACTATCACATTTTCCACTGTCCCACCACCATACCATACATCAATGCAGTTTATGCATTTGGACAATTTTTTGAATAAATTACTTCCATCCTGGCTGATGTTGCCACTTTGGTAAGAGACAGATCAGTTTTAATTGTCTTTTTGTCTATACTGAGCCACTGTTTTTCTGGCTTCTTCCTGCCCTTACATCCTGAGCACCAAAATAAACTATGACCATATCAAATTGCTTAATTCTAGGCAAATCAGTGCTCTTAAAAGAAAGAAATCCATGAGCTCACTTGTCATTTCCACTGTTATTAGTCTTCTTCCTTGCATTCACCTAAAGAAAGTTGGGGAAGTGGGGGTGGGGTGCGTGTCTGTGTGTTTCTCTGTGTGTGCTTTTAAGTAACAAACTAGCTCTGACCCAGCCTAAACAAAACATTATGTAAATTCAACCCATTGCATTGGTTGGATCAGTATTACCATACAAAACACTAACTTCAAAACCTTTACTTCAGCCAAAATCCCATTCCTCGCAAATAAGCGTCAAACTAAAGAATTACGGGGGGGGGGAGGGGGGGGGGAAGTACAAACAAAAATAAACATCAGACCTTAATGAGGCTGAAAAGGCTTCTCTCCAAACTCAAAATAAATGCATGTTTCTTTAGTCATTCTTATCTCACATGAAGATACAGTGTTAACTGCACACGCACATACAAGGGACTTACTCCGTACTATGTGAAATGAGATGCTGGGAATTGAACAGATCAACACTGAAAAACTATATTCAGCTCATTAAGGGCTTATTTTTAAATTCTAGCTTTACCTGCAACTGAAAACGGCTCACCACCTGATGGATAGTCATTAATGTCATCCTACATAAACTCAGCATACTTGTGATAATTAATACGTTTGTAGTTAAACAACTGTACATTGAGTTTTACTTTCATTACTTAAAAATGAGCAAGTAAACAGTATTAATGCTTGGAATAGAAAGGACATAATTCCTTGTCTCAATACAGAGCTAGAGCAGAAGTAGAGATAAGGGCAGCCTTCCTCCCTTTGCACAGAAATGCTCACACTCACTGTTGTTTGTGGGTTTCCCACCTGCCCAAGCTCAGCCCAGTGCACAACAGAAGAACAAGAGGCAACCATCAGCACAAACAAGCCGAGTCTGTACAATACAGAGTTAATGACTTAACACATTTTGTGTTACCTTTATTAGCAAACCAACTGACATAAACTAACATAAGTTAGATCAGTCAGATCCAAGTCCATTTTCTAAATAAGACCCCCTTGTGATTGCCAACAGTTCAGCACAGCCATTTGTATCAGTGACTTTGTGCTGGTGTCCTCCAGATGCAGCGCCAGATCACTGATGTATTACTGGCCAGAGCAGAAAAAAATCACCTTCCTATTGGATGACAATTCAAAGATAGAAACATTTCTTAGCTCCTATTCTCACATTTTAAAAATGAAAATAATAAAGCTAACCCCCCCCATCTCCCTCACCTTATGGGGACAAAAGGTAATGTATGCCCAAAACATCAATACCAGACTTATTTTTCCTTCTTAACTAAACCTTTACCAGTTGGTACCGTTTATTTATAACCTCTGAAGCAATAATAAACACAGAACTATGATTTACTTCAAGCCTTTCTATTATTAAAACACTTTGTCTTATTGTTTTATTGATTTACAATCTGTCCTACTTACATTTTTAGCATCTGAAAACAATCAAGGCACAAAGCTGCAAAATGTTTAGACATTAATTGTTAAGAGACAGCATTTTATTCCAGGCTAGGGGTTTGAGTCCTCGACTGCTAAGCATTCTGGTACGGAAATGATTTATGGCCTTGTAGCAATAACGATGCGGCAGAGCCATTAACATATTGGCAGACCCTAGGATGGATTATCGACATTGATTATTTCATGGACCACTGATATCCATTTGTTAAGAGAAGCTCAAAGATGGCCTCTCTCTGACTGAAATCTTTTACGAGCAGACAGCATTTTAAGTATTAGGAACCTGGGATTTGGGCAATTTTTTTCTCCCTGCTCCCCTCTGCCCTCCCCCCAGTCTACCTCTGTCTCCTCTTAGTCTCTAACAAAAAGTGTCAAAAATTAAAGTTCATTCTTCTCTATGGTCTTAATTTCTCAACTCATCATAACCATGTCTTCTTTAAAAATTAATGATTGCCAGCATTTAGCCACCGGTTGTTGCTATGAAGATCTATGCAAAAAGCAAGGATCCCTATAGAGAGCATGATATATGGAATTCTCTTTATTACTACAATAAAACTTACTGACATTTCAATACTTCTGCAAATAGCATTATAGTATCAATCTTCTGAATTAGGTTGAAAATTAAGTTGTAAATTAAAAGAAAGTGTACTTTGGAATACAACATGATATGTCACCTAGAAAAAGACCTTTGTGCATAACAGAGCCGAGCAGAAAAACTGAAAGATAAGCCCAGGTGCCTCTAAAGTGCCTATTTCATCATAAAGGATCTAGGTTATATTTTACAAGAAGAACACAGTCTGAAAGCCCATATATTTCACCTCAGGAGAACAGATTCGAAATCTCTAAAAAGAAAAAAAAAAGAAAAAAAAGAAAGAAAGAAAAAGATTAATTTGACAGCACCAGCTCATTAGCAGAGATGCCAAAAAAGCCCTTGCAAGGGACAGGTGGGATTTTAGGTGGAAGAGGGCTCTGAGGGTGGAGAGAAAGATGGAAAGATGAGAAGGGAAAGAAAAGGGCTTTATTTTTAGTGTAGGACCTCAGTGAAAATACCCTTCCTTCTTCAAATATACTTGAGTTACCAGAAAATAACAAATCATATCCACTACCACACTTGAGTTGTGCCAAAAAAGTAAAAAGTATTATAAATTATACTTTGATTGAAATATAAAGACCTTCACTTATGGACCTGTTTGAGACTGCTAATAATGCAGGTTAATGGCTGAAAAATGAATTTCTGTGCCCCCCAAGACAGGTCTTTCAATATTTTCTAAAACAGGAGCTGCTAATGAGGTGATACATCAGACTGAAATTCAAGCTAATATAAAAAATGTATTCGTGCTCACTGTGCATAAACACAAACTAAAAAAGTTGTTTTGCAATATGAAAAAGCACATACATTAATACCCAAACAAGGAAGATGTTATACAGAGGAACAGCTACCAGCATAAAAGAAACCTCAGCTCTCCTCTGAGAGATCATTCCTCTGTATTCAGCAGCCTTAATGGTAAAGATTTCCATGACCAACTCCTCCATTTTTAGGAAATTCAAGAGATACAGAGGTTCCTAGATACAACCACATCTCTTTCGTGCAATCAAGCTAACAAGACTGCATTATTTCTTTTTTGAAGTTATATGATTCTGGTATAAAGATATCAGGAAGTGAAAATATTCCTATTCACTAAAAGGGTAACAGTCACTACATGTTATAGAATCAAGTCAGTTATCATTTACAGCTTATAATGCCCTTCATAAAATGGCCATCTCCTTTATGGTTTGTCACAGTGCTTTTGTACAAAGAGCATTACACCTTAGAGTAAAACCTAATTTTGTTTAGGTATGGATCACCATCTTTCAAAAACTACCCAAAATACTTGGAAAGAACATGGTGCTCTTAGCCTCACCACACCTGAAAGTCCAAAACACACCTCACATTGTCAGAAGTACTTTTGATGTCTTAACGTGTAACCAGCTCCTTAAAAGGGATAACATACACCTGAAGAACACTGGCATCTTCCCCAGAGCTATCACCAGGTGAGGAGGAACATTTGTGCAGCCTGGTAAATATGCCAGTGTTTGTAGCCACACAGGATCCAGGAGAGAGATGGGTTCAGAGAATGAAAAACTGGCATTAATTTTTAAATGGGAGATAACTTCTAAATTTCAGTAATAAAATTCATGTATACCATGAAATGCCTGGAAAGAAAAATAATCCCACACGCACACATTCAACGCCCGGAGTAGCAGGTACATTTGTTTTCAAATGCTTGTGAATCCAAGCTCTACCACCACATCTCCAGAAGGAAGCAACTGAAACTCCTGAGATCCTGCAGGAATCCCAACCCCAAGCTGGCAGAGTCAGGCAGAGGAAAGTGCCTTTAAGCAAGCATTCACTCAGTGGGTCTCCAATACCTGCTCCAGGACTGTCAAAGACAAGCATGGTGCTCCTCTCACCTGGAACAGCCATGAACACCATCCACAGTTGTGCACTCCAGAGAGAATCCTTAGGGCACAGTTAGAGCTGACAGTCGTCACACAAAAAGGAACCACCCCAGCACCAGCTAAGCAGTCGAACTGATCTTGTCACATCAATATGAAAAGGTACAAAAGTGAATTAAATCCAATGGCAAACCTGAAAAAAAAAGGCACTAATTTTCCAAGTTTCATACAAAACCAAAATCAGGTGAGAATTCATCTACATATGCAAAACCTTATCACATGGCTTTACACATGGAAAAATTCATAAGTATCTCACAATATTGTTTAGTCATGGTATCAGTTTGAAAGTGCTGCAGTATTCAGTGCAGTAACAGAGACTGTACACTATTCATCAACATAGGCAAGCTTTGTAAGCCCTCTTTGAAGATTTACAATTTCTGCATGGACAAGATGACCCCCAAATTTAAATTCATCTTTGTTCTAGTTTAGAAAACTGATAATGACCACTCACACAGCTGGATTTTAAACACACCACCTAGAAAAAACAACATGAAAAGAACAAACTAAAAACGCATTCTAGTAAGTCAAAGACTTGCATAGCCTATATGCATACCTCAAATGAGATTTCTTTAATTGTAATGGACTTCTGTTTTTACAGTATTTGACGTGGCTAAATAAGATCTCAATGATGAGTCACTGAATCTACTGTTATAATTGCAGATCTACAGTACCAGGTTGAAATCAGTGTCACATTCGCATCCCTAAATGAGATGCAATGACTACTACTACTGTTTAGCAGCAGATCCATACAAATTTAAATGGACCGTGATTTTTCTATAGCCAGTCCTCAGACATGCTGCACTTCCCATTGTCCTCATCACCTAAAACCACTAACCCACAACTAGTATTAAAACAGAGCCTCTGTTCTATTAGTTAACTTCTAAATGACTAATACACACAGAAAAGAAACACTTTTGAGAGAAACAGGCAAGGAAGAAAGAAGAAAAGTGACTCAGAGTCATGTTTGTGAGATTTTCACAGCTAATCACACACAAGACTGATTCACTGCTCACCTCGCTCTGTTCACTCATTTTTCATATCATACTTTTCACTGCCCCATCAGCCTGCTCCACCAAGGTCAAATGAAGGAAATGATAGCACACATACCACACTAAGATTTATTATAAACATTTCTGCTTTCTTCATACGTGGAGGAAATATGTTACTGACATTACTGTTTATAAAAATTAAGGTAAGCAGTAGAGGCCATCAGACTGGATAAATAATAAATGTAAAAAATTCAATAAAAAGGGAGTAATTTGTCTCTACTCATTTGCAATGCCTGAAGATTTTTTTTTTGTATCAACAAGACTATAAATGCCTGAAGGTTTTTTTTTGTATCAACAAGACTATAAAAATTTCCAACATATAACATGAAAACTATCACTGCTACACAAGTCAAGTATTAGCACGCCTCTTTTTTTCCCCCTTCCTTTCTTATACTTTAATTGAAATATCAAACCTGAGGCGTAAATGCTACGTCAGTCACAGTAACAAAGCAAAGTCTCTGCAAATTCATATATGTAACAATTATGAATGAGTGCACACCCAGAAGCTCAGGCCTGAAAGTAACCCATTAACTACATGGGATGATTTGCAGCATGTTAACAAAGCCAAGTGATTTGGCCATGTGTAAATTCCTCCTTAGAAACAAGAGTGGTATTTCATTATTGTAAATCAGGAGCTAACACAGTGAAGAAATAACGAGTTACCTACAAAATACCTACAGATTCGTCAAAAAGGCAGTCAAACACCAAAAATCTTGCACTTTCCATCCAAAAGCCTATTTTGAAGATGTCCAAATCACCTTTGTACTTTAGTGCCTGGCATGGAAACTCTATGAGACAGTACAGAAGAGAATAAATAAAGTTGTCTTTCCACATTGCCTATGAATGACCACAGCACATCACTACACCAATTTTCCAGGACTACAATGATTTTACTAAAGAAAAATTTGTTAAGATGTACTTAAGATCTTTCTATAATACAAACAAAGCATTTCAGTACTTTTTCTCAAGCTGTAAAATTATTTTTATAAAAGAAATGGACATTTTTCTTGGTATCTCTTCAGTTAATTAGTTTAGATTTCGCAGTCAATGCTAAATGACTACAAAAAAAGATGACTGAAGATTTAAGTGAATGCAGGGCCAACAAAGCTCTGGTTAGTACTTCACCAGCACCTCTGACCAAAAAAAAAAAAAAAATCATATCCCTGTATTTGCAGAAATACAGAAGTACAGAAAAATACTGCAAAATGTGAGAGATGCCAAAAATTTGCTGCAAACATCAGATGTAGTATATGCATCCACGTTCAACATAGAAATTATTGACTGCAATCTACATTAAAGAGACATCATAAAAAAATACACCTCGATGAAATAAGTCAGAAACAGTTACACTGAGAAAGACAGGTCTCTAATCACACTTATCTACATAAATGAGTAACAGCACTTTTTATTTAGACACTTATCACAAATATAAACTAGGAAATTAATTAATGTTCTCATATATAGACCCCAGGGACTACTCCTGACAAGGCATAAGGGGCTTATATCAGGGCTGGATATAGTTGTATGTACAGTAATATTTGACATAACACTCCCAAAAGAACTTAGAGTAGTAAGAACTCTACTGTTTTAGTTTATAGCTAAAAAGTATTTCTATAAATAAAACGCATATCTAAGCAGCCAGGGCATGTGACATGGAACTACAGGATCTAATTTTCACTTTTATTTTCTATTTTAAAGAATTAGGAAAATAGAAGACCACAAGTAGAGAAACTGCAGATCAGCAGTTTTGGTTTTTCTCCCATAGAACTTCATTTCATGCCAAAACAAGATTAAATCCCCCTTCCCAGGGCACCTTTCTGCAGCACTGCCTCTTTGCAAGAACAGAGGATGCAGCAAATCACCGCCTGATGTTAGCTAAATTACTTTTAAAAACAAAGGAAATGCAACATATGTAATCTAAATCAAAACCTCTTATGCCCTAAGAAACCAGTTACTACTTACACTAAGAACAGCACCCATATTTGTCATATTTCACTATTATACCATTCCTAACCAAAAAGCTCTAAAAGACAGATTCTTTCTTTCCTTCAAGAAAGGAATTTTTAAGTATACACTGCATAAGGGCTATATAACATCATCTTCCATCAATGTGACCAGAATTATTCTACCTGATTCTCCCCAATCCTCAAAGAGAGACCAGAGAGTAGTACACAACAGAGGTAACTCACACCAGCAACTCCCATACCTTCCCAAAGACACACTGAATGTGTCCAAATCTTGAAACCAATGTGCATGACCAGGCTTCAAAAACAGATTAGCAAATACAGTGTTAACAATACCAGTTTTTCCCATGTAATTTCTATACATCTTTCCAAGCCCAAAATAATTCCCTGGAGATATGTAGAGACTCCATTAATCAAGACAAGTTCTCCAGTTTAAAAAAGGTTATGTGTTTCATGGACACTCTGGAAAGCTCATCAGGAAAAACACTATACTATAATTATCTTCATAGCAATTTATTCATTGACATGCATAAGACTAAATTGCCTTTCTTAAAATTCAATTAAACACATTATATTACTATGTAAATAGCTGTTTCCCACATACTACTGAAGCCAACAACTGAGGAACAGTTTCTCTTTAATGAATTGCATTTTTCTCCAGTTGAAAACACATCAGGGCACTACATGGAAATGTCTTGTTAGCAAAGTGCATTCTGGTTTTTCATAATCTGCTGAGTGGAAGGAGAAGTAACAGCTTGGGCCAAACCATGCTCTTCAAAGTGTCTGTGTGAATCCAAGGGATTCCAACACAACCACCCAATGTTGCCAGAAGATATTTTGCCCAGTATGCTGTATATAAACATTCATTTCTATTTGCATTCTGTGCTGAAATGGTATTTGATTTCTAAAACTAAAGCAGTGGATAAAATTAAGACCTACTGATTTTCTCCAGTAGGGTGATTCCTATTTTTCTATTTCTACATAAGTAGATAAATAACAACAACAACAACAAAATCTTGTGTGATCTCATGTAAATAAAATCTCATAGTAGTCAAAAGCTACAGGTCTGTTCCCCTTAAAAAACAGACAATAATATTGTGGTACCAAGAACCTACACGAGTGGGAAAGCATCTGATTTTTCTTCAGTAAAATAAAATGCACATAATGGGCTTATTATTACCATGCATCTGAATGCAGTATCCAAATGCCTGCCTCTAGCAGAAGCTCAGTTTGTAAGAGAAATAAATATTTTTATTCACGATAGCAAAAGCAACAATAACTGATTAAAGTAAATTTAGTGGAAACATTAAAATAACAGCTGTGGAAAGAAAATTTATTTTTGTCTAGCATACTGTGTGAACTTATTGAAAATAATCAAGTACTCAGTTTGAATTAACTGAGTGTGAGTGAATCTTGAGAAAAGGAAAAAGAGATGGCAATAAAAGGCACTAACAGGAATTTGTTAGCTCCTTCTCTGCTTGGTTTCTTCATATATTTTAAGAAAATCTGCAAAGATGCAAAGAATCCTCCTGTGTTCAGTTAGCAGTAAGTAAATTGCTGTGGGCTCTGAGTGCTGGAATACTTTAGCAGGCAATTCCTCTCTGTCTTTCATTCTGTTTGTCTGTGTTAAATTCCCCCTCTGCCCTCATCCATTCTCACATCCAGTTCCCAGCTTTGTCCATCCATCAATCCACACACTTTGTCAGTGCTGACTTCATCCTGGCTCTCACAATCACATCCAAGCAAGGCTGCTGCCACGAGGGAGCTTTTCGCCTCCCATCTGCGTCTCCCTGATCTGCTGACTGGGGCCCTGCCGCTTGTCGTTTTCTATTGCACAGGCAAGCAAAACCACTAATACTGAGCCTGATTTCTATCGCGCAGCTTTTCACCTTTCCTATCGGGAGGAACAGAGAAAGAGACAGACAGACAGAGCAGGGGAGAGAGAGAGATGTTTGCTGAATTTTCTAAAACAATTCGTACTCTAGTCAGGTTGAGGCTCAATTCATCTTCAGCTCTACAAAACATCAATAGAAATCACAAGGAGAAAATGTATCACTAATTAAGGGTTGATAAGCTCTACGTCAAGAGCAGTTTAGGAGAAAAAAAAACACCTCACCAGCATACAGAGATTCTTTACCAGCTGAAATCCATGCAGCAGTTTCATGGCAACTTTAAGTTAAAATCTCATATAATTTTCTTGCATAAAATAGGCTGTCTTAGAAGCAAGATTCTGGGAAAATAACACACCAAAACCAGATGTGGCTTCATTCAAAATGTAATTTACAAAGATTTAAATTTCAACTGGAAAAACATAAAAGATGACTAAAGAAACAAACTGTTACCTAGCAATGAAATTATATTAAATCACTGTGTTTTTCCTGTTCGTTTTCCTCAGTTCAGCAGTGCAATATTCTAAGCACAAAATAACTACTATTAATATTTTCCTTTTAATTAGGATCTAGGTACTTGCAAAAATATGGTGCTACTTTGTAAAAAAAGTAAGTAATATAATCACCTCAGCATTAGCAACAAATAAAGTTCTTCAGACATTCTGTTTGTGCACTGCAAAGTAGAAACAGGGTGGAAAGGTATATGTTATCACTAAATCAGCAGTTACATGAGCAAAAGCATTTTATGAAATAGAAATTAACTCATTTTCATCATTATCATATACTTGACTCTACCTGTAAAAACAAAATGGAACAAGAATGTTTCTGACAGGTCATTTCAGGAACAGAAATCACTTACTAAGGAACTGAAATCTTCCTACAAACAACTTCTACGTCCTGGTATAAATCTTTTTGCCTAATTGAGTTTCAGTTTACAGACTGCTCACTCACAACAACTTTGTGACCATACTATTTAGCTCTACACTAAAAAAGTATTTTGATACGTTTGGATGAAAGATCCCATGAGCAAAAAGGATTGTTCTATGAGCTGTACAAAGTACTTCAAATATTCTGGGACTTGCTGGGCTACAAAAGGCTCTGCTTTCAGTCCTGGTTATATTACTAACTATCCCCTTACTGCTGAGTTCAGTAAATCCTGCCAATTCCTCACTCCTCAAAGACATAGAAGGAAGAAAAAAATAAACCTAATGATCAGACCCGGGCTTTTTTTCTCTCATCAAACCCCTTCCCTGAGGGATCAAACTGTTCTTTCCTCAAAGATATACTGACACACCCAAGAATAACATTCTGTCTACATGTATACGTTTAATTATGATATCACAAACAGATTTTACTTTATTAATTATTTTTAACTAAAACTTGAACATGAAGCCAATAAAAGAAAACACACAAAAGAAGAAAAAAGAGAGACTTGAGGGTGATCTTAGCTAATGAAAATAAAGATCTTCCCTCAACATGCATGTATATGTGCCCTGGGCCTTCCTGCCATACAACCTGTATTTAATTGCACTTACTGGGAGAGACAGAGCCCCAGAAGAACACCTCACTTTTATTCCCTGAACCACTGGTCTCACATATGTTTCAGGTATGATACAGTAGGACTGAAAAGCAGCAGAAGAAAGTCTTCTTTGCTGTGCTACTATACACATCAGACATCTCTAATTAGACAGCAACAAAATTTTATTAATAGGCTGGACATTATGGAATGAGCTTGTTATAAATGGGCCCTGTCAAAGCCTTATTCAGCTACCAAATGAGTATTCTCAGTTCACTGCTCGCATCTGAAGCATCACCGCTGGTGCCGGATAACAAATGATTGCTATTAACCGTATTGTTAGTAATGATGGCTGAAAACAAACAAAAACCCATAAATAACAGTCTACAGAAAAATTAACCCATAAACTTGATAGATATCCAGCTGAGAAATAATAAATGACACTTTGGTTCCTGCTGGGAGAAGCTAGTGGTTTTTGTTTTCTTCTCTGTCATTAACACATTTTCTGTGCTAAAAATTAGATTCTGATATATAATTATCAACGCTTCCAGATATTAATTCTGCTATCGCTCCCTCTGCTTCTCTGCTGGTTGGGTGTAATGTTATTCACAGATTACTCTGAGAAAACACATCAAACACTTAACAGAGCAGGTCAAAGTGACAAGCAGCTTTTGCTGACAACACCAACCTGCACAGCCTTTTTTACCCCGGACACAAAACAAATTTCTCATATTAATTAACTCTGGTTTCTTTGCAGCTAGAACAAATCTTTGCTATGTAACATGAGCTATGCATATTCCCAGCTGTCCTAATGTAGGCTGCACTGAGGAGGAAGAACTGACAATTATTATCTTGCTTTTATACAGTGAAATCCACATTTGTTAACATCCTAGAGAAATATGCCTATTTTCACAGCCAATTAAAACAAGTTTCTTTTTAACAGATATAGTTTCAGTGGCAAAGCCATGCTTTCTGTCTCCTTTTAGGGGAAAAAAAAATAAACTGACAATGAATAACAGTCAGATGTTTTCACTGAAGCAGCCCTACTTTATGCAATAGAAGAAAATTTTAGAGTGATTTTTCACCTGCCTCTTGAACACAAAAACTTTGCAACCTTCACACACAAACACAGCAATGAACAAGTCTTTACCAGAGCTTAATACAACCTTGATGAGAAAATGCAGGGTAATATCACAAAATAATTACACATCACTGCCTTGAAAATGTTTGCATACACGAGTAACTTGAAGGAGTGTTACTGATCACAGTCAGTCATTTGCAGCATCTGAAGCCCCAGCCAGCAGCAGACCCCTCCTCTGTTGCACACTGCACAGAACAGGTTAGATGGACCTTCCTCCCCCTCACACCCTTCCTAAAGACTTCACTGTTCACTGTTGCACCCACGGAGTGAAAGGCTGCTCACACAACCAAAGTTATGTATGCATGTTACACTGGCAGGAACACTTTACATTTTCTGGTTCATGCTCTGCACAGTTTGCAATAATTTTTTTAATACTACTCATAAGCCTTTTTTATAACACATTTTTAACTATTTTGACATATATTCGTATTTGACTTGCTGTATTTATAGTGACATTTAAGTTCACTCATTCGAGCAATGACTTTCAGTTCCTTAGAGTTCGATGAATAATATGCTTCAGAGTATTAAAGAAAAAAAAACCCTTAGGTAAACAAAATTAGAGGATATAAACAGATGTGGATCACTGTAAAGTATGTGGAATGCACAGTACGAATCAGACAAATTTCTGGACATTATTTCCTCACCTTCCCCCACCTACAATAAAATATATGAGAAAAATCAGAGCAATGTTTCTGCCAACAAGTTAGGAATTCCCTTAATTGCAGTTATTCAAGGGAAATGGCTTGCTCGCTATTCACATGTTCTTTTCCAATTAAACAGGTTTCCATTACATTTGTAACAGCATCTAAGGAAAAATATTTGGGAAAAGTATTTAAATAAATTAAAAATGAAGGTTGGAGGGAGTATTTCCTGCTCTGCATGCCTAGTTTTTAATTTCCACATTGTGTCCCCATGGCCATGTTTTGCTGATGACAAGAGTCTGACTGCAAATCCCATACCTGCTATACACTACGTTTTCTCAGTATCTGGCACTGTGATATTAAATAACTATAAAACCAGAAAGCCAAAATAACTAAATCACCTGGCAGCCAATTTCTGAGAGTTAAACCACAAACCCGGAAAATGGTGGAGTGTGTTGAAATAATGTAAAGGAAACCCATAAATTCAAACTTTATGTTCTGTAAAGAACAAATATGAAAAAGGCATCAAAATAATGAAAGATTGTTTATGTATTCTGGCATGAAATGGGAATGTGTTATGAGAGAGAGCGCAGTGGCAGAGACAGATCGACAGAGCTGACAGTGTGGTATTCATCCTGCATGGTACAGCAGACGTCCTGCTAGTGGCAGTCGACAGCGCAATAAATCAAGGGCTCTCGATGCTGTACCTACAGCTTATTACATCCAAGATGACAAATAAATAATAATCCCTGTCACAGCGGCCCTTTGCTCAAGGATTGAGCCTGAAACCTTTTGCTCATCACTCCTGGTCTTAAGTGAAAATACTAGAACAAGGGAATTGAAGGCCACGGTTTACTGAGCTCATGAAACACAAAGCAAGCTGGCCACAGGAACTAAAACCAAGCAGGAAAGGTCAAGTAGAAAGAAAGGATAAATATTTAAATATCCCAGAAAAAGGATGGCAACATTTCACAGCTGTGAAACTGCAAGAGACCTGTAAAAACCCCAAGCCTCTCAAGTCAAGGCCCCAAACAGTTGAGACCGGTAGCATTAAGTTCCAGAGTTTCTGTTTTCCAGTTACACACTGGGGCACTTCCCCCTGTGTTTGTTTGCCCCCTCCATTATACCCAAGTAAAATAGCTGTACAGTCAAGGTGGGTGTCAGGCAGCAAAACCACTGCCCCATCCCCTCCACACCATCCCCTAAAGGCAAACACTCAACCTTGAAAAAAGAATCCCTAGTTCTCCCTTTCTAGTATTTCTCTCCCAGTATTTACCTTCTTAGAATGCTTTGAACATTTAGGATATCTTTGAGTTATCCATTCAGAAGATAGTCGAAAAAAGAAAAGTGTCAGTACCAGAACTAATACTGCAGAGAGGTCTCATTTACCTCAGCTGGCCCACCAATTATAAACACAGATGCATACAAGGTGTCTTGAATCCAGTATCAAATGTGACACAGGTTTCCTTCTTCAAATTAAACATGGATTTTCTGTAGAGTCTGGTAGAATGTTGAAGTTAGGAAAAACATATTTATTTTTGAAATACTTGTAACAGAGTATACTGTGTCCACTTCATGTCTCTCTTCTTTATCATTTAAACTTGCAGTTGTATTTTCAAGCAATACAGACAACACTGAAATAATCCAATGCCAGTTCTCAGGCTCATTATTGTCACCTGCAAGTGTTTTGTCTCTTAAGGTAAATCCCTTGCTCACTCTTTACTCCATTTTTAAAATAATATCCCTTAACAAAATCTGGTCAATACAGCAAGTAGTATTCTACAAGGTATATTAGAGCAGTACGACATCATCAGAAGCACATCAAAAAATATTAACTTACACTGGCTATCAGGTGCTGAAAGGCACCCTCCTTGATAATGACGATCAAGAGCTACTTCGTACCTTTTCTCTGATCACTGCCAACTTTTTTGTACTTTTTCAGATACATTCCTATTTAGTGGGGTAGCCAAGGATAATAAACAATAAATAGTTTGTCCGTATCTTATTTGCGCAATGCCCATCCAGTAGTTATTGTCTTCCTTGGAACACCAATTCTAGGATTTTTTTGCCTTCCTTTCTTTCTAACTTTGCCAATTATATTTGTTTAATAGCTCTTACTAAACACTGCATATACAAAATTAAGTCTTACACCTTTAAAATACATTTTTTAAAAAGCTATGCCAAAACAACCCTTGTATTTTTGTACAAAAATGCCTCATAACATTCATATGAAAGATCTGTTTGGCTTACTGTCCATGTTACCTAAACATATTAAGGTTAGGAAAGAATGGTCATGATCAAGATAGATAAAACCAGGCCTGAAAATCAGCATATTGCATAACTACATCTATACGTTTATGCAACTTCAATAGGTTCTAAAGTAAAGGGACCAAGCAAGAGGTTGTTAACTGAGAAACAGCTACATAGCTTCTAACTGCAAAGCACATAAAATCCCAAACATTCATAGCTTGAATAACTTGATTCTAGAGTTTGAAGGCACACTTGAGAGATAAGGCTTCTTATTAGAGATAATGTCTGTTCCTAGATCAGTAGATTCCATGGACAAAAGAGTTAAGTTTTGGGATTCACAAGCCATTCTTCTATGATCAAACACTTTCTCCAAGCAACATATTTCAGTGAGAAAAGGTCTGCATTCAAAATTGTGCTCATTAGTGTCCTGTGTAAGTCTTTCAGATCTTTGATATTTTTAAGAAGGCCTTTCCTTTTTTTAAAAAAAATAAACCATTACATACAAAAATACAACTAATATAATAGGTAGCAGATAAAGCAGATGACTTTGACCAGTACATAACTCCTACACACAGAGCAGCAGATGAAATCTTGATCTCTCAAATGCAATAAACCTTATTAACACCTGCAAAACAGGAAGTTATCTTCCTTGTTCCTAACCTGCAGCTGTGATACAAAATTACAAATAACCTCTTAAGCACAGCTCCAGTCACCGGGGTCAGTATTTTACAACATAGCAGCAGGCAGCTGAAGTAAAACTCTGCTGGGCTTAACACCGCAAACCCAAGCAGCATTATTGCAATGGTTTAATTACGGTTTAAATACAGTTCAGGACTAGGTCAAAAGTTCCCAGTATCCCCAGGAGGACAAAGCACTGCCCTTCAATAGAAGAAGCCCCTTCCAGCTTGATGACTCTAAAATTGTTGCGTTACCAATTGGAAAATGTTTAATTCATACTTTAAATACTGTAGATACCAAGAATTAAATATTATGTCACATTTTGATAAATACTAATTTATAACCTACACACAAACTGCATACATATGTATGAACAAAAATACTTGGTGAGAAGGATTTGTATTTCCTCTGCAGTGCACTGAGGCAGGGACAATACTTCTTCCTGGTGATAGAAAGCGACAATTGTCATCAGACAAAGCATAAGACAACTGCTATGGAAGCTGGAGAGCCCCAGAATCATTTGAAAAAAATAACACTTTGCACATTTCATAGACACAGGTACACATAAGTGACAACTTATTTTAGGATATACTTTATACTTAATTATTTCTATGAGTATACTGGGATACTTTATCATAAACTCACTGAGTCCACTGTATTTGTACAGAAACAGTATTCTGAAAAGTGAACCCCACTGCTAATGTTTTTATTTGAATAAATTATTACCCAACACAGCAACCATCAACATTTTACAGAATGAGAACACAGATTTCTGTAATTTTTCCGGCCCTAATGCCAGTCACTATTGGGAGCATTTAGTTATAAATTGTCTTTCAATAAAAGTAAAAGCTCCCAAAACAACAAAATGAAAAGACACAGCAGCTTAAATCAAGGAAGTCAATTTCCACATGCCGATCCTAAATATTTCATAGCCCTATTTTATTCTGACATTTGTAGATGACTAAAGTGTTACAAAGGAAATAAAATGCTGATTAAAGAGTTCACTGTCATAAAGGTTACTGAATTGTAAATGGCCCTTTCCATCTTCCTGTTAATAGGTACCCAGCTGTAAACATCATGAAGGATGTGACGGGAGGCCTGTGCTGCTCCTTTAGGAGTCGTATATACATTAATCACTGAATCACCAAGCCATGCTTAATTGCAAGTTGTATATCACACAAATCCATGGTAAGTAGAAGGAAACTCATTATTGCTGCTTCATAACTACTGGGTACTTCTCATTTTAACCTTCTCACACCTGGGACACTGTTGTTTTACAATGTGAATGCAGAAAAGGCATTAAGCCACTAATTATAGTAACACTGTATGTTACCCTGCTGTTTGAACATTTTCAAAGTAAAACAAAGTACTATCAACAACAGAGAAAAATGGCATTTTTTTTAAACTAGTTAAGTGAATTTTACAGGTTTTTTTCATAGATTATAACGCATGGAAATCCATTTTTACTTGGTAGTTTAAAGAACTGGTTAAATGACAAAGAAAAAAACCCAACACTGTATTTTGTTTTGACAAAATTATTGATTTAAATCCCATCCAATAGCACAATACTATTTAAAGGTCACCTAAAGAAAAATGAGTTTACACTCCAACAGAGCAAGCTTATCTGCCATGAAAGTGTAATGATGTGTTTATACTCTCACTAGTGTGTATACATTTTTCAGAAAGATAAGAGATTTTGTGCAGGTGAAGTCTGACAAAAAAGAAAAGGGAAAAAATTTGAGATATTTGTGTAGCTGCTGCACCACCAGTGTTCATTTCAATCATCATTTCAATAGGTTCCCCCTTCATGTGTTCTTATGAAGTATTGAGCACCATAGCAGCGGTAATTCTTTTATGCCATTCACCAGATGTTTTATCAGAACTTCTTGAAGATTTGCAAAGTTTACTGCACAGCTTATGTATCTAGACACTAACAAGTGTCTTAATAGATATAAAACACATTTCAGTTTGAACATCCTTATGTTTGAGTGTTTTAATGCAAACTGGTTTAAAATTTTATTTCACAGTGGAACACCATATATCCTGGCATACTGATCAGCTAAAAGTATGTTTATTAATGAAAATCATTCAAAACTACTTCATTGCAAAGATAAACTCTATGCAACCAGTATCTCTTCCTAATGTCATGCTACCTTCTTATGTTCCGGTTTCAATTCCAAGAGTAGAAGGAATCACTTTTTCTCACACCCAGGATGCATTAACATGTTTTAAAGCAGCTCTGCCCCAGGATATCCATTATCTGCTATCCCAGCCCTCTTGGCACTATTCTCCACTCTGTAAGAGGCCTAAAAGACTCTTCCATTCCATCCTCACGGTGCTCACATGATCCCTTTGCAAATGTATTTGAAGGACCTGCAAACTAATTACAGCCCTTCCCTCTTAAAAGAGAATGTACACAAAGAACAGTGGTTATGGCTTTTGAATCCCTCTGCTCATCGACACCAGCTACTGTTGATAGGCTTCATGCTTCTCACGGATTTAGTTGTCAAGAAAACACAAGCAAACTCACATGCACGTCACAAGAACCAATCACCTTTAAAATACCTGAGCATTTTACTTCATCATCCACAAAAAAAAACAAAACAAAACAAACTTTCGATCAAAGTAGAAAATTTTTATCTTATTTTGCAATTCCATATTCACAGATAGAGTTTTCTCAGCTTTCCTGTTGCCTTCAGATGTTGACATGTGCAAAATAAAAGGGAAAATCGCACCGTAACATCAGAAAGAAACTCAATATCTTTGATTAAAAATGCAGTAAATGTTTTAACATGTGCCAATAGAAATTGTATTGTGGGAAGTCACATCTATTCTAAGATTATGGATGCCTGTGTTAGGATGGGCCTTTTAAAAAATTTAACTACAAGCACTCCAAAGAAGTAATCATAAACAAAAAAAAAAGCTTTTCTACATTGTTTCAGATAGTAGGAATCCCAGTTGTCTTTACTTTTGGAAATTGTATACTCAACAATGCCCAGTCCTTGATCATGACAAGCAGAGCCTCACATGTTCCTACGTCCAGTCCATACCTCCTTTAGCAAAGGGGAAGATTTAATCTGAAAAAAGATGCTCTGGAGAAAGAAAAGCCTCAACACCCAGAATGACTTCTCAAAACACTCTCTCTGCAGTGCTCAATACAAGCAATGGTTAGAACAAAAATTCCTCTACCCCTTAAATTTCCATTTTTAAAAACAAGGTTGTTTTCGTCATTTCTCTTCACACAACAAGTAAGCAGCGACATGCATGAGCTAAAGAAGATATTTATAAATTAGGTTTAGGTCTCCATACTCTGGAACTGTACACAGAAGTTCAGATATAAAACCAGACACCATGACAATAAGGATACTCCAGTGACTGATACCTAACCCAAAGTCAGCACCTTGGAACTATATCCCTACTCTTTTATTTCAATGCCTCCGTTTGTTCAGTATACAGGGGGGGTGGAAGAACACAGTGCAATAATAATTTCCACTAACTGGTAGGTTGTCTGAAGGCTTAATCCATCATTCACTTGAAAAATTTCGGATAAGAAGTGCTTCATTAACTCTGAAGAGCAATTCCTCTATGCATGTCTCTTGCATTTTGTCCCATCTTTATGCACTCCATAACCTTCATACAAAATTATATTAATTTTAGGTATACAATCCTTTGTGCTGAGCCTACTATTGAGATGTCAGTCAGGATAAAAAAAACAAACAAACAAACAAAAAACAAAAAAAAACCCCAAACATGGCCTGTGATTTACTAGAAATTGTAGACAACACCTGCAGATCTAAAAAAAAAAAAAAGAAAGAAAAAAAAATGCTGACATAAGAAGAGAAAGTGACATCTAAAAATAATTTCAAAAGAGCTTTTGGTGTAGATTTTTTTGTTTGATTAGTTTGTAATTTTGGGGCAGGCTTGTATTGTTTGGGCTGGATTTTTGAAGGTTTCTTAAAGAATTTTTCAACAGGAAATTATTTTAATGAAAAACACTATGTTCTGCACACTATGCAGCTGAACACCTATGCACCAGATAACACCCAAAGTACATTGTGCTGACTTCCTCTCAGAGCACACAAGGATATTTTTTGCTGTATATCAAAGGCCAGTCTCCCTTGTTTAATTAGCTGTACACATGCAAGAAGACCAAGCACACAAAAACTAGAATTTTAATTGCTGTTATTCTGAGACATCTAAAAGTCTTCTCTCTTGAATTTTGCTGTCACATTATCTAGAAACTTATTACAAGTTTTTTAATTAAAAACAAAAAAAATTTTGAATGTGATACAATAGAGAGAGCATCTGCTTATTTTATAGAAATTATATATTTATTAAAAAAGATTGTTTATACAGTAGTCCAATTGGATAAAAAAATTACTGAATTTTACAGTCAATACTACATTTCATTTGCTATTTTGTCCTGCAAGTGACTACAAACTTTGTTATAACATGACGGGGATGTGAGTTTCAGAACTCAGTAAAATTTCTTTGAGGCTATAACAACTCTTAAAAAGAAAGTAACTGCCAAACATGAGATATTATTCAATGATGTAACTAAAACCTGTATCAAATTGTATTTGAAGAATCCTGAAAGTTTAGGTTGAGAGTTTTTGAAAGCACTATGTACAAAACATTAGATTTTCCCACATTTTTATTTTTTGGGATTTTCCCTGTTACTCCAAGGCCAGAGGGGATGGGAGGGGAGCAGCAGAGAGACTGCGACCCCACAGATTACAGTCCAAAGCAGACCTGCTGTTTCTTGGGGGTTGTCTTCTGCAGTATATTACAAATTTTCTTCCTGAAGCTGTGCCAGGGTCTACACTGTTTGTTCACAACAAGCTTGGGTCTCACACAGAATTATCCTGAGGGTTGCACAGTTCTATACTTTTTTGTTATAAGGACATTATGTACTTTTACAAGAAAATGGAATTACTGAACAGGTTCAGATATACTGCAGAACAAGCCTGCTATTCTCAAGCACAATGGCTTGATGTAGATAAACCCCAAAACAATCCTTTGTTTGGGGTAATAGATCAGAAAATAAGATGACAGAAAAGTACATAAACCGAGAGTGAAGTACATGCTCCTATGAGTACCAATCAAGTAAAAGGCTTTGTTAAACGCAGTATTGAATACCGCCTATTCAATGATCTCATGGTTCATTAGGGAAAGCTTCAACAGGTAGGTAAGTCACAGGATCAGCATAAATTAGGCTGTTCCTGTGACTAAAGTACGCAGTATGCAGTAAAATAGGTTTTAGCTATTTAGTTAGCAGCTCTGAACACTGAAATTAGTCACAACTCCACCGAGCATTTGACCAAGTGAACACCAGACTAATTTTAATTTAGGGAAAAAACCTCCTGGAAAGATGAAAGCACATTCCATAAAACTACTGCTGCTGTTAGACCATCTAATCAGAATGATTTAAAAAAAAAAAATTAACAGGAGTAAGAAGAGAAACATCTGTGTGGTACAAACCCTTGCTCACTAGAACACCAGTACTGCATTCTTGCAGATGGTTTACCAGGTAACAAGGAACAGACAGCTTAGATTTAATAGATTTTCTACCAAGTTGTGGAAAATGTCGTGGACCCAACACTCATTGTGATTGTCATGGCAACACTGGGTGATATTGTCATCTCATAGCAAGCACAAGTTGCATCGATAAATAGTGGTTACTGTCAGACAACCTATACGCTGACACTTGCTGTTCATCATACTTTTATTTTCACACGCAAAGAGCAACAAAGTTATGGTCTATACTTGGTGGTAGTTTGATAACACTGAAGGGAAAATGTGCAATTCAATTAGCAGTTAGACAAGTATCTGTCATAGATAATAACTTCTTATGTCAGGGAATCTACATACTGATCAATGTGAAGCTATGTGCAATTGCTTATACCAATCATAAATCGTTTTTTATTGATTGGCATTCCAAATCCTTGACATAATTAGAAGCTACAGAATGGGTCACAAGGTAATGCTGTGTATGTCCACAAGTTCTTTATTTTCAGGCTTTTCCGTAACCCATTGCATTCAGATTTTGCTGGAAATGGAGGGACCCCTTTTTTTTTAATTTTTTTTTTTTATTATTAGAAAATTAAGCATGAACTGCCACCTGATAAAGCCCTGATAAATGCCAGAAGTTAAAATGGGAATTTCCCGTGTCTGGATCTGATTCCTGTGTGCAAATGGAGACTTGCCTACATCCTGCTCATAATCTGATTTATACAGCAATTTATTTTATACATTAGGCACACTGTATGCAGTCTGAATGATGCATAAAAATTTCATGCCAAAAAAAAAAAGACTTACTTGCACACAACTACTTTTCAGTTATTATTATCTCTTCTGGTTACCATCATACAGTAGGTAGGACAAATGACTTGATGCAGCGCATACATTTTGCCCACATTTGCTCATACAAACATTTTGATTGGTACCTATTTCACTTCACTTTCAGCAGACTCTTACATAGCTTAACAGCTCTGTCTTTAAAGACATCAGATCTCACATTTGTTTGTAAAGTCCTCTGTGGTGACAACCCCCTACCACACACCCACACAAATTTTCCTATGTACACATATAAGGCATGGGGTTTATTCTGTGGTGTACTTCAAATAAATGAGCCAGATGCAGTAAGGGAAGCTACTGTTGCTAATTTTTGGATTATCATCATATATGTATGCTTCCTGTACTATTATCAGTCAAATTGAAGATATGTTTTTGCACAGCTTTTATTTAGGAAAATTCAGCAAGAAATACATCTTTCTATATTTTCCATTTATTAGAAGTCTCCTTTCATCCAAGAAATATGAGACCTGAAATAAATTGTACCATCCTGCTTTTTTTTTTATTCAAATCCTTGCCAGTGCTAGGCAGTATGCTAATGAAAACAGGTTGATAAATGACTCCCTGATATTTTCCAGACATTTTTCTCTCAGAAGTGCTCTAAACTGATGTAGCTCAAAGAGAATAAGGCGCATTAAGTCATTATATCAATTTTTGTTACCCAGATACTTCAGTCCCAGTTAAGAGCTGACAGCCAATATAAAACAAGGCAAGGGCATCATACGACTCCATCGATCAAATCTTGTCGTAGATAGATTGCCTATTACACAAATAGAACCAGCAGATTCAGTTTGTAGTTTTATGCTCTCCAATTAAAGGATAACAGGGTACTTTCCCATAAATCTGCTAATTGCAACCGAATTAATTTAACAAATTTTGCCAAGCACAGAAAAAAGTGATTGGTTAAGCTAATATGAACTAGCACAGGTTGTCACAAAGCAGGCTCCATAACAGGCTTTTACTCTACCTTTACTGGGCAAGGTGTCACAAGCATTTAACTCCACCAGGGTTCTTTGGCAACAGACAGCTGACAACCATAAAACATTGTACAAATAGGAGATAATTTATTCACTGTACTTCCCCCCACCCCCAAACCATGGAATAACGCCACCTTTGCACCTAATTAATGTTTCTCTCTAAGCAGGCTGTTTTTCTGAATCAGTATTATACAAGCAAAAGCACTAGATCACAAAAAGTGCTCCCTCATGGGCACTCAGCAAACAATGGCAGTGATCTGCAAAAAAAGAGAAAACCAGCCCATAGCAGTGCTGTGAGAAGCAGCAGAGACGCTTATTAAACAGCACAATAATGCAGTGTACTATGCTTTGGATATTATTCTAATGAGCTTAGATATTCATATGGAAATAGCTGGACTGACAGAATGGTAGATAATTCAGATCTATAAAGAAAGAGCAATCGCAAGAGATCTCTAACTGTAACTTATGGAAGGAAATTAGGAATGCAATCACCTTTGCAATGATATGTTATTGTGATAATAACCAGTCCTTACACAAAAAATAAAATAGCTATTTCCTAATTAATTTAAATAAATTTATACCCAAGCCCAAGAGATATTTTAGGAGCAATTCTTCTCACTAGCACAGAAATATTATTCTTGTGGATAGCAAGTTTTGCACTAAAGCAACATACAGCTGTGTATGCCTATATAAAGTACAAAACTACAGTCATGATTAATATGAAGACACAACAGAGATAATCCCTTTGACACATTGGAATTTAAGATGGAGGGTACTATTATCATTAGAAGAGTCAAGCATTTGAAAGGCAAGTTGGATGCAACAATGGTAAGTTTCTAAATAGTTGGCAGCTGAAATCCAAATGCACAGCCTAAAATGAGTACTTAATCCAGCCTAGTTTAGTTTGACTTTCTTTTCCATGCTAAGTTCACTGCCTATGGTGCCCGGACATTCACAGGTTCAACAAAATTATAAAAATTTTAGAACAAACAAAATAAGAACAGCACAAAATAACAGAAAGAGAGAAAAAACCCCAATAATAATAAATTTTTTTAAAATCCCACACCCACAAAAAAACCCAAACACTTGAAGTCAGAAGTCTGCATGCTGTATTTGCTTTACAAATACCAAGACAATTTTTCTATCACTTTTAAAAATGCTTTTGAAGACAAAAGACACTTGCAGAGACACAGCAGCCCTTTCCCTTAAAACAGTTTGGAAAACCTAATTTGCTTCCACCCTGACAGACTTGCCAGAAAAATCCCAAATTTTACTCATTTCATGTGTAGTACTGTTTAACATGTGGTTATTTTTGCCTAGAAAGGAAACATACAAAAACCTCCCCACTTCAGAAAGAGGAAGAGTTACAGCTTCTCAAAAGGGTAAGGTGTCACAGCATCAGCACAGAGAAAAAAACAACAAAACCAAACAAACAAACACACCAGGAGAAAGAGAAGATTTCTCATGCAGAGCCAGCAAATCAACCAACCAATATAAAGGAACAACGGAAATGGATTTCCAAAGTTCACAGCCAATTTCATGCTCTTTACTCTCCTCTGAAAGGAGAATAAAGCCAGACACTCAAGAAACAAAATACCCAAAAAACACCCACTTGTTCCAAATTATAATAATTAGAAAATAATTTATGCAATCATTTTTCGCACCGAAAATTTCTGAAAAAAACTTTTATCCCACTGTCACCAGTGGCAGCTGTGTTGCTTAATGTATTTCACATGAAGTAGAATATTCCTTTTTCTTTAGAGATCTTTGGTATGATAAGATATGCATTCCCCTTGAATATAATACAGAATACAGCAATGTAATTCAGTTATTCAAACAGATTTTACTTCCAGGGTTATTTTTATAATGTCTCATTTTTCCACATAACTATTAAGAAGAAGTTGCCACTCTCTTAGTTTAGATATTTTTCCCAATATGATTTTGATCATAATTAAAGGTACTGAACATGAAGCCAGTGTTCTTTTTTGACTTCTGGAAGCACTGATGTACATGACTCTTATTTTTACACTAATGGCCCGAATGTCATACATTAAATTGTGGGAAAATTTCATTTCAAAGTGGAAAGCTTTGGGAAAAACAACAGGTATTACTGGTCTCTTTATTTCTTTAGTCCTTGATTTCTATTGACCAATTCCACCTACATCTAAATTTTACTTGTTTGCATAGGTAACATGTTCATAAAAACACCTGCAAAACTAAAAATACAAACAAGATGTAAGATCATGACAATACCAAAAAAGTGTTACGTTGAATTTATAAAAGAAAAATCCCAGTATACAAAATACAAAAACAAAGAGTTAGAAAGGAACTCAAGCAATCATCTACTTCATCCCATTCCTCAGTCAAAAATGAAATGCACTCCTGTGACAGTTTGTGGTTTGATAACACACTCTGAATGTGCCAAGTCATCAGCTGTGCACTCTGTGCTCCAGACATGACAGTCTCCTTCAAACCTTTGACCATCGACCAAACAAGGAGAAGCCTAGACTACAAAAATCTGTAATCAGCTAAGACAAAATGCGCTGTGATCAACCTACCAAATATTTCCAGTTAAATTATTTTGAGCTAGGTGAACTAACAGAACCCACTGTCCATGCAGAGAAACTACCATGCATAGAACATGCCACTATCTTTCAACAAATGGCTCTCAACCTGAGTCAGTAAGTGTTCATGAGTAAAATGTCACAGTAAGCTTAAGTTGCCAAAGATCTCTGGCCATTAATTTGCTTTCCAAAGTTTTTTTTAAGAAATCTAAAACAGCCCCACATACCAGTTCCTGTCATGTACCCCAATCTGGTCCTCAAAACTCACTTATTGTGTATTTTTATTTTACAGCTAGGACAAACCTTCAAGACCAGACTATTCCCTAATCATAGAACGACCTGTGGACAAAGGACTATCTTGAAAGTTAGAAGGGCATCATACAAGTCAACAAAAAATAAAAAAAGAAAGAAACGAATTACAGACATGGCCAGCTTTGGGTAAAACAATAGGTATTACTGGTCTATATTTCTTTAGTCCTTGATTTCTACTGACCAATTCCATCTACATCTAAATTTTACTTCTGAATAGGTCTACAATAGGGAGGATCTATTCAGAACTTCTTCCCTTGTTTTGACTTCTGCTAAAACCAATCGCAACTCAAATCATCACAGTCCTGTTTCTGTAACATGCCTTTATTCTTTTTTATTTTTCCAATTGTGCAAAATTTTTTCAAAAATCATCTTTTTAATACAGACATTGCAGAAGACCTGTCATCAGGTGAATCCCCTTCAAAGAACTGCAGTTCCAGTCACCGAGCTCCTGACCTCACCCAGTTACTTCACACCCCCAATGGCAAAGAAAGCTTTGCCATTGCCAGCCTGCCAAAATGAGAGACAGTGCCTGGAGTGTAAATTCAGGATTTGCCTTAACACCCTCAGTTATCAGGACAAAGGAAGTTACATGATTCATGGCAGGCTAAGGGACTCTCCCTTAATACAAACCAACTAGCAAACATGAAAGGTTTTACATCTTCTGACAAGAAAAATATAGACTCTAGAAATGCTTTCGTGCAGATTCATCTTTAGCCAGGAGCAAAAGTGTCTGAGGATTTCCTTATATTTATTGGTATCATTATGTGTACAGGAATGATCCCAGAAGTAGGGCAGGGCTGAACTAGTTTTTAGCTAGATAAGTATGCATTATTTTTAACTCTAGGAGACTATAAAGAATAAAATTTAAGTGGCTAGCCTAACTAGTAGGAAAAAAAAAAGAACAAATGAAATAAACTAATACAAAATCTAAGGCATAAAAGCATTTAAAAATACAATTAAATACTAAACATGACAAAGGTATGATGAAGTGTAAAGATCTCATTAATTGTGTTTTAGATCTGCTTCAGAGAAAAACAATCAATGACAATCACTCCATATGAACATCAGTGAGGTTTCATTAGTTACTGGTTATGAAACAAAACCTCATTAATTAACATTAAAAAAACCCCCATACATATACATGCATTTAGTCTTGGAGCAAACAGTATTTCAGTATAAAAAGAAACCTTTTAGGAACTTGACTTGCTAAGCTATAGTAGCTTTAAAAACAAAAAAGCATTTTGGGGACGAGATCAGGTAAGCAGGTAAATTTTGGTAAACAAGACTAGTCTAAGTAGTTTCTCAGTTTCACTGAGTAGTTTGATTTATTAAAAGTTTTCAGACTGTAGAGACAAAGAAAAATGAATGTTGCCATTTTATACATATATATGTGTGTGTGTGTATATATATATATATATATAAATATCCCTTCCTCTCAGTGAAATTCAGATCTGTTTTGAATTAACAGAAACTAAGAGGAAAACTGGTTTCTTAAGAAAATTGCATTATTCTTTTGCTGCTGAGAGACAGTTTGGCAGCACAAGCCAGGGTCCAGGCAGCATTTCAAAATGCTGGGAAAACCCATGACCGACTGACTTTCTCCATGTACAGTGAAAATGGTGACACTTTCCCCACATTTTACTTGTCATTCCCATTATGCATCACTTTCTGTATAGTACATTTTTAGTATATACAGTGTTTCCGAAAACTTTATTTTGAACTTGACTGGGATCTTCAACAACAATCCTGCAAATAAATCTTTTACCTGTAAAAATGGCAAGAATTTAACAATTCTTTTTGCCTGTTTCCTCATCAAAATACTTTATAACCTGGCCTGAGAACTAGCGCTTCAAATAAGAGGCCAGCTCAGTCATTTGGCATTTATTGTAAACATTCCTCTGAGGCACCATCTCTTTTTAATTGATGCACTCTTCAAAGTTAAAACAAATATTTCATAATGCCTAATAAAAAAATCAGATGAGCCTCTAACAATCATATTTCAAGCATTTACTAGCTTTGTCTGCATTTTGATCCAGGAGTAAATGCAGTAACCTAAAACTTGTACTCTGACATTTATTTTTTTTCCTCCTAATATAAAACTTTGAGGACACACCTTTCTTCCAAGTTTTGGATTCCCACTGCAAGAAGGAAACAGTAACAAATCCCTTCAATCACCCTACAGGATGTCCTGTTTTGAAGTCTATTTTACCTCTATGTGTCCCTGTCACACAGATCCATCTTGAGAATCTAGAACACAAAACCTCCTCTTTGACAGCAATTAGATACAAATAGATGCAATTTTTGAGAATCATTTCATAATTCAAATAATTTTTCCACTCCAAGAAGGCTGATCTACTTTTCAAAACCAAATACACTTTCTTACAGAAATGACTGAAAAACTATACACATCAGTCTTCTGGACACCAAGGTTTTACAGTGGTTGGTTCACTTGGCCTCAGTTTGAATTTCCAACAAGACATATCTTGTCTTTACTTCCATCAACCTTATAGGGAGGGCTTTCCAAGGCCAAAGCAGGGCTAGGTAGGAGACATGACATGTTCCTACAGGTATGCTCCACAAGCTATCCACATCTGCACATCTACAAAGACAGACAAATGTGCTGTTCCCTGTGCTTATGGTTGATTCCTTCTGTCCTCTCAAAAAAACTTACCTACGATGAAGCACTGAAGTGAAGCAGTCTCTACAGTAAGCACATTTTTTAATTCTTTAACCCCCTGCTCCTGAAGTACAGCAGTTTGACTGGTCAAAGTCTGTTATTACAACCTTTCTATTCAGCGAAAAGTATGTGTTCTAAATTTCAAAATTCATTCCACTGCAGCTTGAAAGAGTCTCATTCATTTTTGTTTTGTTTTCCAGGGAAGAAAATGTAAAGTAACAGTTTCTGATGCCCCAGGAGTTTAAATTGGAAGTGACAGAAGACCTATTAGTTTATATAGAAAGAGGAGAACCATCTATTCCCAATGCATCACCAAACACCTTAAAAGAAGGTGATAAGGGTTCCTCAGAAGAGATGCCAGCAACCCTTGGAATAAAAGAAGGTGGGGACTGATAGTACCCACCCAACTGAAAAATGATGACAGAAGTCTCCAGTAAAGCAGTGTAAAGTACAGAGAAAGCACAACATGCACAGGGAAATCTACTGATTGATAGTTCCCATATGTGTTTTAGGGTAAAACTGTAGCCCATAAGGTCTGTCCCTAGGGTCTTGCCTCCTTTTTCTTCACATCTGGAATAATAAGATTATACTGAAACAGTTGCCTACTATCCAAGAATAAGACTTATTCCAACCTTCTATTTTAATATAGTTTTGATAAACAGAGATGTTCTGGAGGGAGGTACACCTGCAGTCCTATATACACACACTGCTGCTCATCCAAGAAGTGAAACATGCAAAATTTCCCATCCTTACTAAGAGCCTTAACACCTTCTTTACAGTGTGTTATGCAGCCAGAATAATTCATTACATCTTTTTATCTTATGGGTGTTTTTCCAGTGAGCCACTCAGGACAGCATGCACAAACTCTGACAAGAGACTGCATGAATACTGTTTCTGACAGAAAGCAGAGTTCAGCATTTATTCACTGTTAATTTGACTGTACAGTATTATCAAGATTACTGTAGTGCACAATGTTCTTGTAAGGTTATGAACTGGTTTGCATCCTTCCAGTGCTAGAATTTAATACTGTACTAAGTGTGATATATCTCATACATTATTAAACCCATCCAGTTCTGCAGCAAGTTTCTATAAAACCACTGCTGAAATACTACACTCTTAAGGTGCCTGACAAATATGAAAGATGTAATATTAATATGGTTATGTTTCAGATAGGTGCATTTAACCCATGCTAAACAATCTGCACATTCAGCTTGCGTGTTCCTGGGGAATATTTATCCTATCACTAAAGCCTAGGAAACAGGGCTTTAGTATATGGCAGCATTACAAATAGTGCTCAGCACAAAGTAAAGTTACAGACAAAATCTGAATAGGCCAATTAATGGTTTTAGAGAGCTCTATACAAGCTATATAATTTTCTGGACTGTGGAAAACTCTCAAGATCAAGAATGAAAGCACTGATCAAATCCTAGGATGTACTGACATTTAGGATCACTGGCTGCATTTACTGGCCTGCAGGATTACATGAAATACCCAGCTTCAGTGCTGGGTATTTCAGTGAAGTAAAGCAGGTAAGGCTTTACAGCATATGTGCATCTCTTCAAAACTCTTATGCATTTCTTTATTTTCATAAAGCAAACATTCTTTTCAGGGAGAATGCGAAAGCTCTATTCCAGCTTCTGCAATTTGCTGCACTTTTTCCACTTTAGAGACTTTCTCAAGAAATTCTCTATCAATAAATATTACTCCCTGCCACATATCTGCTATGTCAGTAATACAGAAAGAAAAGAAAATATGTTTAAACACAATATAAGGCAATGTTCCACTTAAGTCATGATTCTCTGTAACACTACTGTAAACCTTCCTCTCTTCTGAGAGGTCAGTAGGTGTTTTAGCATCAGCTGCAGTTAGAACAGATGGAACTCTGTGCCTGATTCAGGCCAGTATCCAAAGTAATCCCCAAAAATAATTTTTCACTCAACACTCTTGGTTTTGCTCTCCTCAGAATGCAAAGTGGTACATACACATACTAACACACAAACTCACACAGTGCCCCTGCTTTGGTGGTCCTCTAGGAGAAACTGTTATGCTTAAACTGTTATCCTTAAACTTCAGCCCATCTAAGCATAAATTATTTTCAAAGAAAGCTTCACCTACACAAAATTAAAATTAAAAAATTGAAACCCCCCCCCCCCCCCCCCAACAAATAAACCCTAAGAAAATAAACAAAAACTGACCCCCTAGACAAATAAACAAAAACTGACTTAAAAGAACACTGGGGGGGGGGGGGGGGGGGGGGGGGGAAATCAAGGCACAAATATACTACTTTCCAAGTTTCCAAAATCTCTGAAGTTTTTAAGAAGAGGTATTTAAAGTATATTACAGAAAATCAGTTAAATCAGTTATTCTCTTACAATTCAGGTGGTTTGTCTCACTTCCTCTACTTTGATTTGAGCAACACTGAGCTTATCTTATAATGGCTTGTTCCAAATACTAATTGTCCAAATGCTAGAGGGACTCCCAGGAGTAAGACAGCAGTATCAGAACAGAGTAGATTAAAACATTGAACATCTATAACTCATCTTTTTACATTTATAGTAATTTGAAAGTCTGGCTATCATTAGCAATACACTGAACATACTAAAATGAGAAAATATCATACTATGGAATTTTCCATTTCTGACAGCAATTTAAACAGACGTGAGAAACACTCAATTGTGTAATTAAGCTATCTGCATAAAAGACAACAAGTTTTTTCCTTTTTTTTTCTCCTTCATCTTCCCCCTCCTGTCAAGTACATTTTTGCAGACATTCTCAGTTTAATAATGTAAAGATCCACTGCAATTTTTTTAATTGTGCTTTGTATTTATGCATAGCACAAAAAAAAAAAAAAATACAGTGACATTACTGAATAAGTTACTTGACAGCAAAAAGATTTTTCTTTTCCATTCAATAGCTTTGTTTGTTCTCTTCCCATCCTTAACTCAGCCCAAACTTTTGAAAAGCAATGTATATATACATTCTGAAATACATCTACATTGCAGTCAGACAATGAATGAATTGTACTTAACTGAACACACAGTGGGTAGGTGCAGTGATATTGAACCAACGTTGTTCCACTGAGTAGCTGCCACTGTGACCTATAAACACCTACAGTATCTCCTGGCAACCTTAAATACTCAGCTGGGAAGGGGGTATCTATTAAAGCAGGATTAATGTATAGATCTTCAACCCCACATCTAGCTGAAATAAGAAGTGAAAATGAAGGAAAAACTAGACTATCCACTGTGATAGAAGTAATAAAAGGAGAACATATTTCTCATCTGTTAACCTTGAATATCTGCTAGCTCAAGATTTTCACATTCTTCATGTATCACTTCACTGTTCACTCCTTAATAACCACTCGAAAATCAGCTGCACATTAAAGAAATGCAATATAAATTTGACTGGACTCACTACATCTGAGATATCCTCCAATACAGCATAAAGCTAATTTAGCTGTCACTTACTGTAAGTAAAATGACAAATATCTGTAATATCTGTCAAGATATGAAAGCTTTAAAGAGAGTTATGCAGCTGTCAACATTTTGATGACTTTAACAAGAGAAAAATAAATGAAGAGAGAAAACAGACAGCACGTCTGTTGTGTATTCAGTTGCCAAAATCTCCTACTTATATTACTTATATTAATAATAATAAAATTACTTCATAAAAATAAGATAAACAACAAGGACTTCTGAAATAAACTAATAGAAGTAAACGTATTAGTACTGGTGAAACACATCCATAGAAAACACTGCTAAAAAATGGAATGTAAGCCTCTTCAGTAACTCCATAATTATCATAGTATCAGCATTTAATTTAGAATTACTATTTATGAACCAACAACATAGGAAGCCTTAGAAACCACAACCAAATTATGATTGATCAAATATTTAGCTTCCTATTTCTAAACAAGTTTTATTCTTTACATATTGTAGTGATTCAGCAGTAATTTAAATCATTTTACCTCCTGAGGGAGGAGCTTGTTCAGCTTCCAAAGTTGCAAACTTTTTGCAAAAAGGCATCTTAAGGATTGGCTGTAAAGACATTTTGACTGAGGCAATTTTCATCCCCTTTCTTGCGCAGGTATTGTCAGTCTATTTTTATTTAGCTGTCTGTTTACAGGTGCTGACAAAAGCGTATGCTTTCCTCCTCTCTCTCTGAAGGAAAACCGGAACATTTCTTTAGAGTCTTAGGTTGACTTATCCCATTTCATATCCAGCTTTACAAGTTTTGCATAAAATACCCTACTATAAAGAAAAATCTGAAATATAGCTATTTTATCTAAGATTTTCATCTGGGATACAGGACTAAGTTCTACGCAAACAATGAAAATACACCTGCCACTAAATACCCCAAGAAAAAGCAGAACAGAAAATTCCTTTCTTTTGTATTGGAAAGAATAATGGAAGTTTTGAAAAATCTGACTACAGCAAATAGGAGAAAAGTGTCTTCATTTTCGTATACTGGACTCCAGCTACGTAACCAAGAATTAAATCTGTTTTGAGAATAGGAATGCAAATCCACTATTTCAGTAATAATTTTAATAGTAAAGAAATCTGACATAGCAGTCAGAAAGCTGCTAAAATCAAAAATCTGTATCTTTTAATGCAGTTTTTGATTTTGCCCGATTTCAGACCCATAGTACCAGCCAGACTTTTGTAAAGCAGGAATTTATGGAAGACAGAAAAGAAGCAGCTAGCTTGCTTCTCATCAAACCTCAAGGTGAATCCCCAGAATAAGACATCGTTTTTCCAAGATATAAAATATAAAAATGAGCTCCTACAAGAAACAATAAAGGAGATCATATAAAGGATCCTAGAAGGAAGCAAGAAGAATACATTCTATCTTGTGATTAATATCACCATATTTGTAAAACAGACTTCCTGCAATTGCAGGACGAGGTAGTTGCTGTTTGTTAATAGAATGCCCCAAATTTTCTAAACAGTAATTTCAGCAGCTGAAGAATAAGGCTGAGTTTACACAGAAGTCTCACTACTACGCCGCCAAAATTATAGGAGGTTTTGCATCCATTTATCTAGAATAATTAAACATCTGTATTTACATTCTTACTTCATTTGAAGGCAATGCAAACTGATTCAGCTTAAGTTGATTTTCTAATCAACTCATAACAGACTACAATAAACTTCCCCTCCACTAAGATTATCTATTCATGGCTTGGCAATAGCTATTTAAAGACCTTTCTAACTAGTAAAACAAAGCCTGTGAAGCACTTTCTTTTTCTCAAAAAAATAAAAAAAATAGCGTGCACATGTGTGTTTTCTTTCTCAGTTTTCAGTTCGTGATTTCCCAGATTTCCTTATAACACCATCTGAAGGCAAAAAATTTATTGGCCATTTAGAGACAGGAGACAAATTGCCAGGCAGATCTCACACTAAGCAGGATCAGATTTACTTGAGACTCCAGTGAGAGACCTAAGCAATAAACAAATAAAGGAACCCAGAAACCATGAAGATTGCTCTATACTGTCATTAATATAACAGCAGAAGTGATTCAGTATCTCAATATGGCCCAAAAAAGAGTGGTTCTAAAAAGCAGTGTTCATTTGTGATCCTCAAAAATTCTATGAAGTTTTAAGTTTAAAGAACAAAACTCATAGAACAGAAGTACTCGTGGGCAGGTGATGAGGAATACACGACTCAGTTAAGATTTTGCCCTACTATTAAGATGCCCTACTACATTTGACCCATAACATTTTACAACCAACACATATGGGAGGGTTTCTAGATGAAAAGACATACGTTTTCAGGTTTTTTATAGGGTTTTGGCCAGAAAGAGATTGGCATGAAACATGGTTTGTGGCTGGTTTGCTTGACAATGTTTGCCCATTCTGAAAGACTAATGGGCATATCACACCACTTGGCCCCAAAACAAAGAAACAAAGCAAAACTGGAATAAGCTGTAAAAATAACAGTGTAGAATTCCCACTAAATTTTTAGCTACTAAAAATAGTAACTTAATGACTGACTTACAAACAGATTTGCACATCTATTTTTCTCAACAACCATGTTTCCTATTTCATTTATATGGATCTGTCAACACAATCAGCAAACCATACTTTTAAACCAAGAATAAAACCACTAAAAAGACAACCCAGGTTTAGATTTTTTCATAGTGTCCCTCGTGAGAAGGACATAAATTACTCACCTTCTATTATCAGCAACTTGTTTTTTAATTTATAAATTTGATAGAAATTTTAAATCACATAAGAGCTGTATTATTGTGCATAATTTACCACTACTCAGTGTACAGACTAATTATCCTTAATCCAGAATACATGTGCTAAGAACTTGCAGTTCACTTAGCAGATGACATTGGTTACAGTTTCTGATGGTGTCAGGGGTGGGGGGAAATGGGAAAAAAAAACCTAAAATCAACATTAGCTGTAAATTTATCTTTCTTATTTATACCTGTCCAAGCTCAGGAAAAAGAAACATGTCTTAGATATCAGAAAATGAAGCCTTCAAACATTGCTACTCCACATTATCACACATCTGATTTTTAAAAACAGGAACAGCTGCATTTACTGATAAGAAAGCAGGAAGATGTTGTATGTGTTTGCACAGATGTTTGTAAAATCCTTCTTTGTTAAGCATATGTCTAAGAAATAAGCCACCTTTAATCTTCTCTAATGATTAAGTCAAATGAAATAAATGACATGGCATAGTATCTTTAAAACATATACAAATAAAACAAACTAGCATTCCTGTTTTCTAACAGAAAGGAAGTTATTTCAACTTTGTAACTTCAGTTATCACAACTACTAAGAACTGATTAAAGATCAGTGAGATTAAATGTCAAGCAAATATTTATTAATACTACTAGAAGAGTATACTTACAATCATAGTCTGTACATCAAAGGAGGATATGGGAGGATATCTCCCTTGTAAATGGGAGGTATTCCAAATAACTGAATTATGGATTAACAAAATATTAAGAGCAACCTTCACTTTACAGTAACAGCATGTATGATCATTTCAAGTTTTTGTTATTCTTCGTTATATAACTCAGCTAAGCAATCAAGAGGTTTAGGAAATTCATTTTAAGAGAATAAAAGAAAGGAATGAACTTGTAAAAAGAAAACTCCATTTTTATATTTTACTCCAGGTGTGTACTTTATACATGCATGTTCAGCATAAGGTGCCATACATATAATATCCTCTCTTCACATACCCATGAGAAGAGTTCAGAGACAACACATGCAACTGGGACCTAGTGAGCTTCTCAGAACCTAAATCAGCATATCTCAAGTGAGGATCTGGGATATATGTACTTTTTTTAATAAAGCTGGGGTAGGTTCCTCTGAAGCCAAGTACTCTCTCTCTCAAGCACTGCATCGTAAACTGCCAAACTACATCTGAATAATCCCAGACTACCAAACTCAATAATGTAACCAGAATTCAAATCCTTCACCCAACAAAAAAATCTTTAGAGGTCGTCTAAACATTTAGGTAAAACCAGTCTGCCCCAGAGAAGCTGGGCACCCACCCAAGGCAAAAATTACTTGCATTCACATAATTGGTTCAGACAGGGAAGGGTGAATCTTCTTGAACCTGAAATTCACATATTGTAGTGCTTATGAATGGGCAAAACCCATGAGAAAAGTTAACACCTATCTCCTAAAGATGAGAGGTAGAGAATTCAGGAGCTGTAGGACCCCAGGGGTCCCACCACAGAGCAAAGCTGAGAAGGAAGTAGGACTGTCACATCAGCAGTACCAGCACTGTGTAAAGAGAAGAGTCAGGTTATTCCTTACACAGCATCTACAGCCTGGGAAATGGACCATGTACACTAAAACAAGACCTGAACTCCAACCAGAAACCATCATGTAGTGTTTAATATGGCTGTTTATTAAGCAAGCACATCAAAGTAGAAAACTGCTTCCTAAGGAGCAAAGAACTAGGCTGGCACTGACAAATAGGAAGCATTACAAAATCAAAAGAAAATAGCCCACTTAAGAATTGCCCCACCCATTAACTAACAGCCAGTATTTCAGATTCTGAAGTCATCTCAGTTACAAGAATTTTGTAGCTAACTATGTACTGAATGATGTATTGTGTAGAAGAAAAAAAGCACAAAGTATATGAAAAGCTATGCAAAATATGAGCAAAAAAAGAATATCAGATTTCTTTTCCAGAAGCTTATGTAACTTCCCATTTTCATTCAGAAAAAAAACATTCTTTTTAACAAGGCCTTATTTTAAGAACTTAGAGAAGTTCAAAGATATTTTTTCAGAACAGATCAATTCTTGCTATAGAGCTGATGCGTCAAAATTCTGCATGTTAAAAAGCAAACTCATCATTTTACAAGCAACTCATTAAAAATGAAATTGTTTTATCATTACATGAACTCACATAAATTTGACATGGATTTTATTTCTCACTAAGTAGTACTCAAGCTTGTTGCTGTTCTTTTCTTGAACATGAGGAGATGGCCCCTTCCAGCAAGAGCTGAAGATACAGCATAGGTTAAATGCAGGTGGATTGTTCCTTCTGACATAGAAGAGATTCCAGCTGGGGGAATAGTAAATGAAATCACTCAACAACCTAAAAAACATTGCTTTCTGTTCTCAGGGCAGGCATAGGAATAGTAGGGCAGCCCTGTACCATATATTTCTGCCACATACTTCTGAAGTGTCAACTACACAAAACAGAATGTGAACTGGTCTTTCTGCTTAGACTCAAAATTAGGTCAGCCTACAGTAATGGCTTAAGATCAAGAAAACTTTCCAGCTGTTCATTAAATAATTAGGCTAAGACTCAACTCATGCAACTGAAATCATAAAACATAAAGAGCCTCTAATTACCACAATTCCATAGATATATGTATTAGAGGAGACAGCATGGAGGTGAAATGGCTCTATAACATATCATTTTTTTGCTCTTAATGAAGTCAATGGCTGCCATAGACTTTCAGTGACAAAATGAAAGCCACAGCTACTACGTGTTTTAGAACATTATGTCAACATTTAGTACTGCCAGTGTCTATTTTAAAATAACCTAAATATTTTACAAGTTTAAGAAAAAAAAACAAAACAACTTCCATTAACACAAGAGCAAGCAAACAAAAAAAAAAAAAAAAAAAACCACCACACCAAACCTTTGGAAGAAAACCAGAGGGGTTAGGCCTTTTTGGAGGTCTCTACTCTTTAATGATTCTTATTCCCCAAGGCAAATCTATAAAAGTACAGCTAAATACTCAGCACAGCAAAGGGATGCCAAACTACAGAAGCACTGATGTACAGAAATATAAAAACCTACAATGAATTAATCAGCTAGAATTGGAACCACAGCTCTGCTTAGCCCCATTCTCTATTTGCTTTCCTCTCTGTGCCACAGACCATGATGAAGTCTTGGCTTACAACAGTGTGGACAGCGGGAGGCAGGAACAGATATCCTCAAACAGAAGAGGCCAGAAGAGCACTGTGGTCTGCTGATCTATCTGAATATACCTTTATCTGAAGAGCTCATGGAGAAACAATTTAGAGCCAGCAAGAGGCAAGATCATCTCAAATGAAGGATGTCCAGAAAGGCTATGCAGAGCAATGAGACAAGTCCAAACATACAGATATTTTTTTTGTGCTTTAATTTTGTAACAGTAGTTTGTAGTCAGCAAAGAATCTAGCCAAAAATAACATTGCATGTACCAGGCATTGCATGGTTTAACTACTGCAAATCATGCTGTCTTTGTGTTAAACCTGCTCATGGATTTTGCAGAGTCAACAGTACATCAATAGTGACTGATTATATTAATTACCTTCTAGATTAATATGTGTGGCCTTTTCAGCTGTGTTGTTAAATGGAATAAAACCAAGAACTGATGCCACAATAGTGCAACTTAGACTTTTCCCATGAAACTTGACTAGTTTCTGTGTTGTAGCAAATGGGAAGTTTTAAATACTAACCCTCTATCCCTTTTGTCCTTGCAGGCCACAGTGGAACAAACATGCTCATTTCATGCACTGAGATTGCTCCGTTTGGCGAGATTTCAACAAGAATTGTCTTCTGAGACTTTTAATCAGAAATAACACATCTCAATATTAACATGCCAAAATTATCTTGTTCCTTCCCCTTCCTCTTCTTCATTCTTCTGTTTAATGCAGATACTCTTGGAAGTAAGAAACAATCAATCCTTTTTGTTTTGCTGAGCAGAAAATGATAAAAAATATGGTAGAGTTTCTTCCAAAGCTTTGAAAAGTTTTGCTTTGGCACTTGCACAGTCAATCAGCATGAAGATGTTGTTCTGTTCTGGGAACAGAAACATAAAAGTCCATCTGGTGCTGGTCATAAGAATGAATGCATATTTTACCATTGAAACATATTTTTAAAAATCTGCTATGTATTTCACTAAATATATCATCAAACTATATCATCCCAATACCCTAGGTGGAGGCAGGAAAAAGGGGTCTGGAGGAAGTCACATTTCCCCACTACAGTGACTTGACTTCACTGTATTTTTCACAGCAGAAATACTGCCATTAACTTCCAGTTAAAGGACTGATTGTACAGTAACTATTTGTGACCATTTCATCTTTAAAAAGGTCACTGGGAATAAATTGGGGCAGGGGTGGGGAAGGGAAGTAGAACAGAAAAGAAAGAATTCTCATGTTAAATTAATAATTTCAAGATCCAGAACAATTATCTCATACCCAGAAAAACACAGGTTTTGGTATGAAGTATGCTTCAGATTTTCAAAATTTAACAGTAAAACTAGGTTATACAGTATAGCTATACAATCATTTTCCTTCTCCTGAATCATTATCACAATTTTTCCACTGCAGAAAATTTTTGCTATCAGAAAGTCACACAATAGTACTACTTCATCAAGAAGAGAATATTTTCCTAATTCTAGAAGCAGACACTCTAAATTAATGAAATGGTGTTTGACGTTAAGTGATCAATCCTAAGTGCAAAAAAGTGATTGTATTTTATTTTTAAAATGTTGTGCTGCTTAATGCTGCTATCAAGTGAGTCCTAATATTTTCATCTGCACTACTTAAATTAGCTACCATAATGTAAAGGAGAGAGAAATAGGAGCCATGCTGAGATTGACAACCATAGGAGTACTTTGCTACTATAGTCTATACTTCTGAACTGTCCTTAAAACAAAATATCAATCTCAAAATTGATTTTTGAATTTTAAAAAATTATTATTCTGTTATCCTTCAGTCATCTTTGAAGGTTAAAGCCAATTTTAAAAGACACCTGTGTACAGTTATATTGGACTGTCTTCAGGCTGCAGTTTGACTGAGGAAGGCTTCCAAATGACAAAACTGACACTGCACTAATACTATCATCTCCAAGGGTTTAGCTCAGGCTCCAAAGTGATGTCAAGGACAGATCAACATTTGAGATAATCCACAAAATGATTCAGAGTATATAGAACAGGTATAACTGGCTGGTTTACACTCAGCTTCACATTATGTAAAGGACAGCATTAATTTGACCACTTGTATTAATTCTACTTGGCAATGTTAACAATTCATTCAAAACATACTGAAAAATTTCTTCCAATTAATATACTACAAAGGAAGGAACCAGTATGATGCTTAGAGAGATCATCCCAACACAACTGCAAGTGAGGCAATAAGAAACAGGTGATTCTAATCTACCCCACAGCATATTACCAAGGACTGATAGACTCTGTAAATATTTATAACCCCTAATTTATAACTCAACTAAGGATTTTGGGGCTGGTTTTGTTTGTTTTCTTATTTCTGAGAGGAATAATTCCTGTATTCAAAGACATATATACACCTGCTAGGTAAAAATATAATATACATATTATGAACAAGTTAATACCTGCACAGTAAAAAGAGGAAAAAAGCAAAATATAAAAGGAGCTCATTAGACTGTTACAATAATCCTTTCATCATGCTCACAATTACTTAAAAGATTTGTACATATTTAAACTGTGAGGGCTTCTTCCCAACCCCAATGTGTTACTGAGCTTACTCGTGGAAAGTAACATAGGAATGCAGAACAACATTAGAAAATATGGTTTTTATTAACAGAGCATTGTAACTATGGAGAATCAGAATCCATTTTAAGATCTATCCATATCTCAATACTCAATATGAAATGCTAGCTATAGAGTAGCTCTTTTATGCTCATTGAAATATTTTCATCCCTTTTGTTTCTTTTACTAATAATTTCTCATGCTAGAATTCAAGCCTTTAAACAATGTCTTCCAAACACATCATAACATGATTATAAGAAATATACTGTATTCCATTCTAACACCCTATCCCTTCATCCATCCGTCACTACAGGTGTTACATAAATGGATACACAAATGAAACTAATACTGAGGGTTTCTGGGTGGCACAGGAAAAACAGAAACAGGATTAAACTATCCAAAGGCTACTTCTACCACAAAGCCCAATACAGCTGGGAAGACAAAAAAAAAACCCCAAAATATGCAACACATCTCTGCCTTTCTATCCCAGCAAGAGAATAAGAAATCCCCCAGAACTGAGGCTGCAGCTGGTGGGCATGCTGTCCTTAGCCATGACTCCAGCTCAAGAGGTTCCCATCCTTCCACTTCCCTCCAATTGTTTTCAGGCCTGCTTGCACAGCACTGACTATCAGATATGCTAGGACAGCCAAGGAGGTGACAAAAAAAGTGGAACAAGCAGTTCGCAATGGCAGAGGAAATCTTTTCAATGAATACTGCTGCCATAAAAATGATATACAAAACATCACCTTCTCAAGTTTGTATCTGTTTTATAGAACTCAGGCTTAAGCATCTCTTTCTGAGGCAACAGGATGCACAGGCAATCCAGCTTTCAGAGATGAAGCTCCATGTTTATATCAAATTTAAAATTTAACATAGAAACAGTTTATTTCACTAACTCTAAAGGAAATTTTTAAACATTAATGAAAAACGGTTCTGTTTATTCTTCCTCCACCAAAACAACAGACACTTTCACAATGGTAAAACTAACCTTTTGCATAAAGCAGAGGGTCACTTTTTTCCCATAGCATGAATACCTAAATGATTGTATATGGCAGAAGGGGAAAAAACCCACACCACTTCCCAGGTGAAGAATGCCCTTGTGTTCACTTACATAAGCTGACACTTGTCACTACAGTTGTACAGTCACTACATATGCACAGTTTCAAGAACATTAAATTGAACACACAGGCCATTTTTCAGCAGCCTGTGTTCCAACAAATAGCATATCCCTGGATTCTTCTTTTCTTATCAAAAAAAGGACTAATTATAGTTCTATATATAACGTTGGTTTCACAGAGGCATTTTCCCCTTTTAGATCTGCTGTGGACTCATAACATCAAAGACACCAATGAAAAGCTTCACAGAAGACAAATAAAATTCATTTGAGATAGTCATGTATTTATTTCAACTTCAAGAGGGCAAAATACACAACAAGAACATTTCCCAGGATTTGACACTAGAATTAAAGAAGGAACTACATAAATAGAAAGCCAAATATAAATATGAAGTAAAAGCAATGATTAAAACACATTAAAGAAGAAAAAGGGCATTAAAGTGCTACTGTCTTCAAGGTACTAGAAACAAAATGTTTCCCTTAGAAGCATGTGGGATGAAAACTGTGGCATTTATTCAGGAAACAACCTCACTCCTGATTATGGAGATAAATTCCTAATGTTAGGCTATAAAGTAATCTGAAGGAGAAGTAAAGTACATGAAAACCCAATAACAAAGTTATCAGCTATATAGCAGAAGAACAAGGCAAAATGAAGATGTAAAATGAGAGGTACAGTAGGGCATCACATTTTAACAGTCATTGATGGGAACAACTGTTCCCATGTTCTCTTCATTTATACAAATCATGGGTATTCCTTCTGAATAACATCATTTCAGCTGACATGAAATTAAAAGCCCTCAACAGGCAAATGAACCAATGGAAATTTCTGAAAGGGAGCTTCTACCAGAAAAATACTCAGGCATTAAAATCTGCTTCTGGTGAAAAGTAACTTTTCTGCCCCACCATCAGTCTCCCTCTACCTTTTCATTCTGCCTGCTCCTTACACAGGCTAACGACTCTTACCATTTATCTCCTCAACATAATGCCTTTGCCAGCACTGCAGCACAAGAGACATTTCAAGACGCACGCCTCCAGCACCGAATCTTCTGACTCAGTCCTCTGAGTTACAGTTTAAATGTTCAAAGAAAACAAAGAGATGCAATATAATCACAAAATAGCAGACAGCAGAACAGAACCATGCAGGAAGGAAACAGCAGTGAGCTACTCAGGGCAGTCAAGAGCTTTGCATGCTACACCAGGAGGTGCTGGTTCAGTACGATCCCAGTAAGAAAAGCAGTGTACTAGTTATGAGAGCTAACACTATAAGAAAACTAAGATCATACAGATAATCCTACATCCCCTTCAGCTGCTGGGAACCCCAAGCTGTGCAGCATGGCATGGGGCCTCCCGTAAGGGCACAGCCCACTGTGCAGATACCATCCTTAGAAAGGCTACACCGTTTTGCTCATTTCAGCCCTCACTGGATTTTCTTCAATGAAAACAACTCTGTGTTTCATTTCTACTGCCAAATGAAAGGATGTTTACATGAGAGCTTGCTGCTGCAGCCCTGGATAAAGGCAAGGCCACACAGCTGGCATAATCAGCAGGGAGAAGCTGCCCATGGCTCCTCTCTGGCAGTGGGAGGCTCGGCTCATCCTGCAGCCAGGGCACCTGTGCAGCACAGCCCAGCCTCAGGTCAACTGTTACTCCTATTCACCCTGCTGTTTGATCATATTTTGTCAATACTGAACCTCATCAGCAACATTTTTCTGTTTTACAGGACCTACAGTCTGTACTTGGAAATAATCTTTAGCTGTCCACATGGGAAGGGTGATAAACCCATAGTTTAAGGCGAGCAAGAGTTCCCCTATTCAAAATCGAAGTGCTTCCTTTTGGGTTCTCAAAATAATTTTATCTGAAGAAATTTTTGCTTGCTTGTGCTAGACTGATTAACAACACTCAAGGAACCTTCTAGGAAATCTCAAAAGTGCAAGGACATCAAGACACCCAACCTATGCAAAAAGGTTGAAAAAAGTTCTCAGCTCAATTAAAAGAAAATCTCCAATGGAAAATAGCACAACTGTTCACTAGACTGGATGAAACAGCTCAGCTTGCACACCACATACTCTGTTCACGAATAAGAATTTTTTAAATGTAAGAAGACGCAGCAGTGCATTCTTCTACATTTAGAATGGCAAAGCTTTTACTGGAATTAAATATTAATAATTTTCATTATACAATTTTTTTGATACAGGTTTTCAATCTTTTTCTGTTCCTGTTGTGGTATGTTGGGAAATATTTTCTTTTTCCATGTTGCCAATAAAAATAAACAAATTGCTTATTATGATAGTGTATTCCTAAGGCTTTTAAGAGAGCCTTAACTGTAGTTAAAGCTCCTGTAAGTGAAAATTGCATCTCCAGTGGAACTGAGATTAGACAGCATAAATTCTAAATACACTATTTATGGCAAAAAGAAACAGAAAAACAAAAGCAGTAGAGAGAAAACGCAAGTCATACTTTCAAATCCATTTTTTTTTTCTTCCTTGTGTATAAACATGTAAGCTGACTAAATGAGTAGGCTGGATAATTGTCTTTTCTAGAATATTGATAAAATTTTCCTCATGCTGAAGGAGTTTCAGGGCAGGCTAAATTACTTTTGCATACTACAACTTGCCTAGTACACTAGAAATCAGAGTGCTGTCTCTGAAATTCCACTCTGTCTTCTCAAGCACATGCTTTTTCAAAACAATTTTTCTCTCTCCCCTGCCTTTTTCTTAATACAGAAGGCAGGGAAGAAGAGGAATACATTTGTTCCTCCCGTTTTTTGGAAAAATTCATCCTCTTCCAACACATTTATTCTAGACGAATCCAGAGCCTAGACTGTTTTCTGTCCATCCTCTCTAAATTTTAATTATTGCCGAAGCAATGAGAGCACATAGACAAGAGAAGCAGATCCTTTTAATTCACATGATGTCTCTGAAGGTTTTTTTTATATAAACAGACTTTTCTAAATGATCTCCAGTATCATAAGGCAACTGTTATCTCAACGGAAGCCAAAGCAGGGAACAGAGCTGGGTTACAGTCATGTAAGTATGCACACTCACAAAGCAGTCATTAATTAAGATATGCCTGACTGATAGCAATGCAGTCACTCCTGTCTACAGAGTTTCTCAGGACTAGCATGTGCTTTTAGAATCTGGGTAGCCTTCTCCATGGCTCTGCCCCACTGGCGTTGATTATGTATGATTAATGGTTTAAAGGAATAAAAAGAGAAAGGTCAACTTCTGAGTTCAAAACAGAGCAGCTACATGGGGAGTAATTAAGATACTTGTGTAAGCATGATTAATAAGCACAAACTGGCACACTGTGCTGTAAACAAGATGCAACCAGATGGTTAGGATGAAAAGGATTTTTCCTAAAAAGCAATTTTTCAATGCCTTGAAAGTTGGCTTATTTTTCCTCCCTCTAAGCCTTACACAACTCATTATCTACACATCCTAAAGGGAAGAAAGAAATAGTAACCCCTTCAACATTCCCCCTTTCCTGGCTTTTTTCACACAGATAACTACAGTTTGCATGTAAATGGATTCAACTCATCTTTGTTTAACGTTGCCTTTTATGTCGAGTTTCATGAATTGCTAAGCCTGACAAGGTTCACTGGGAGTCTTTTAACTCCCACCCACAAGTTCTCCCTGGCTGTCATGTGACTGGCAGTATAGAGGGATCAGCAATGGCATTTATGGGGAAAGCGGGAAGACAGGTGTCAGAACGGTCCAGCAGGCAAACCGAACGAACACTAATCAGCTCTGGTGTTCTTTTACAATCCATATCTAATTCACAAGTTTCATTCTTTCTGAAAAACAATTACTAGGTTTTGAAGTTCATTGTGCATTTACTCAACTGTCTCTTCACATTAACGTAAGTGGGAACAAGAAAAAGAGTCAGCAGGCAAAGGACATCAAAAGATCTTAGAGAAGATGAAGGCTTTATTTTAAAGTAATATAATTACAGATGAGCATAATGTTTTACAATACATTTAAATGTATAGTTACATCCTTATGTGCTAGGAAAATATTGGCTGGTTGTCTCTCGAGCTGAAACTCTGGTACATACAAATGACTTTGCTGAGAGAAGAAGAATAAACAAAAAAATCTCATTGCAACATCAAAGGAATGGATATTAAGGCAACAGTGGGAACAACAGAATCAGTACTCTGGGAAGTATCTACACTTATAAGGCTCATCTCTGAGAAATAATAATAAAATATTACAAAAGGAATATTTTGCACATTTCAAATTCCTCTCAGTTCAACATATTTATTCTCCATAGGTAAACTTTACTTCATCTGCATCCAGTTTATAAAAAATTTTAAAAACTCAAAACCACAACTCTCCATTCCCCACTGACAAATCCTCTTAGAGTTTGAGTATATAATCTGGTAAAGCCTCAGCTAATCTTCATTGGTGGTAGTGTTACTGACTCCAGTACTGGGAAATTTTTTTTTGTGTTACATATAATGTTAGGAGACATCTTAAACTCCAGTGTGTTTTCTAGTAAAGTACAGATATCTTAGGCACTTCATTTTCACCCCCACAAGAAGTTACAGGCACACAGCATCTGTTTTGCAAATAATCCTTTCCCTCCATGTAAATCAACATCCTTTCAAGGACTTCTATACACAAAATAAATACTTGGTAAGTGAAATGAAGAAGGGCCTATATCAGGACCTCAGTGTACCATGATCTGATTGTTCAGCAGCAGAGCTTGATGTTTATGCAACTTTAATCTAGAAATATTTCCTCTATGAAAAAGTAACACATTCAAATACACATTTTGATTAGAAACTTAATACAGTACTCAAGTGTTAAGTGACTTAAAAGTTTTCTTAATGTCTGAATTGTGATTCCAGGAACAGGATGGGCACTCATCTAGAGATACAATAGTATAGGAACTTCCAATCAATTAACCAAAGACAGATGAAAAGCATTTTTCAGTTCCATGTCAGTAAATTTTGGCAACTGAAAAAGCATCATGGTATGTAACTGCTTTCCCTGTTTCACTAAGCACATCTTTCAATTTCTAGCAAGACAAGCCTGTATCAATCCTGACTTTTACCACTACCCATTAAATAATGCTTCCCAGACAGGCAGTTATCATGCAATTCTATAACAAAGTCAACAGAGTGCTAGTATACTTCAACTTTGAAGTTGTTAAAAGGAGAATGTTACTAAGTTAAGAGTGACCACTGATAGGCTAGCACTGCCAAGGACACCTCTCTAGACCTAGATACCCATAGCTAAGAAATGGGATTCATTTAAAGCCATCCTATTGGACTGCCAAGAGTTTGGCAGCAAAACAATTAAAGCAAACATCTCCAGACATCCTGGTCTCGCACAATTTTCAAATTCACTTTGCAAAAGCAATAAAAATTAATATCGATTATGCCCAAAACTATTGTTAGGACAAGTCTCAGGAGTCCAAACAACCACGATGAAAAAAATCAAGCTCATGTGAAATATGCATCCATTAATATTTGTGCTACTAGCTTATATGGGATGAGTCAGACTACAGCTTCATCCCACAATCAATCAATCAATCATCCTCATATTGTATTTCTGGGTTTTTCTATCTATTGTACAAACAAAAAATAAGAACAAACTGGCATGGATGTTACTCACCAGTGCTGATGAGTAAACAGGAAAGAAAGCTGGATAGATAAATTTGTGCTTAATACATTCTACATACTGAGAGCTTCAGCTTCAGACTCTGGTTACTGATTTCTTAGAACAAGTGTATGTATTCAACAGTGAGTAGTAATTTTCACTGAATTACTATTTTTTTCTAAACCACAATGCATTCTGAACAATTTATATACTACACGGAAGTCTTGGACTTAAAAAACTGAAAGAGAAAATGTAATAAATAGACAGACTTTACTGTTTCATAATATTTCAGCTAAAAGGCTCCAACATTTCACTGAAATACAAAATTACATCGAAATTAAAAAATGAATTCTTTAAATAAGGAAAAAACCCTTGAATATATTTTCATTACCACTCAGAAAGGTTTTCATATATACGTACGCAAGTAAATCAACACTAAACCTAAACTTTACCCTAGAAAAGCATAGAATGATTCATCTTTCAAGGAAAATTTGAGAAAGATTTAAACTGTCCAATGTTAACTAATCCAAGCACACACAGCGAGCAAAACCACATTACAGGCACACAAGTTAAGAAGTTGTCCCTGTGACAGAGCACCCAGGCTCCACACCAAGTACATGCTGCAAGTCTTCTCCTTAGCACCTCAAATTCAAGTCAGACAACTCTTTTTATGCTTTTTATGCTCATTTTATGCTTCTTTCTTTCTTTCCCCAGCAGAAAAAGTAGAGTATTCATGTTACCTTAATGGATTGAGCTCCATATTAACAATTCTATTAAAAGCCACACTTAAGCCATTATTTTTTAAGTATTTTCTGCAAGACCACATTGGAGAGTGCTCTTGCACCAGCTGTGAAACTTTACAAGGACAACTGTATATTTCTATCTGGTTTTGGTGTCTGAAATGGCATCCTCAATAATGTCTGTGACTTCTCAACAGCTTAAAAGGAAAAAATTATCCAGTTGAACACAGAAACAATCAAAAATCAAAAGCCATTATGACTGCACTGGGGAAAGCAGCTCCACACAGTGTTTTTGCAAAGGTCCTATTTCAGACTACAGTGCACACTATGGACAAACACACTGCAGTTTCTCCAGACTGAAAAACAAATATCAGATTGTTGCAGGCCTGTTTTATCTTTTTAAACCAGTTCTACCCTGGCAGCATCTCTAGTTCAAGCTAACTGTGAGTGACTTCAGACATCAGGACAACGCTGTTCCACACGCCAGCAAAACTGAGAACTGACAGGTAGACTACAAATAATGACAATCACCCAGCAGCAACTAGGTTAGCTTAAGCTTTTTTTTGGGGGGGGAGGAGGCCCTCAAGGCATAGAAACTAGTGCATAGACTACAATGAGAGATGCAGATAGAGTCCATACGGTCAAACTACCCTGATTTTCAAACAAGACTCAACCAGTATGCAAAGATGTCACTGAGTGATATCAGTAACATTGATAACCAACAACATTTTTGCCAGTAACAACCTTTAATCATCTGTGTCTCAGTGTTTTGAAGTGATATATTTCAAAAATGTCAAAACTCAGTGAAATGTGGTACTAAAATTAATAGTCTGTTTGCTTTCCCTATTGATATACCAGGTTTCAGACTGTCAAAGTGCTTTTAGTTGTAAAAGAAAAAGTACAAAGTTGTTTTGACAACTACAAAAAGATTTATCAGTTACATGTACCTGCTGAAGTACCTAGATTCTCAAAGTGAAAATGTGTGTATGCAAGGTTCTAATACTAAAAGTTGTCAAGTGAATATCAATATATTAATCTTGCAAACAAAATAAACTTTAAACTATTTTATCATATAGCATGTTACCTTGAGCTAAGGTGTGTTACTTAGCAAGACTAAATTAATTTTCTTCATCTGCTTTGCTTTTAGTAGGCATTTTTTTCATGCTTGCAAAAGTTGAATTCATCTGTGTTGTAAAGTTGATTTATTTCTAAGCCATATTTGTGTAATATACCTCATATGTATGAGTACACAGCAAAATGCATGTGCACACAGAGAATAATTCACATTTGTGTTCTCTGTTCCTTATCTAACTCACTTGAGCTAACATTAGCAGAATAAGCACAGAAAAAAATCCTGAAAAGATTAGAATCCAAATTCACACCATTAGACTATCATTATTATTAGGAAAGAAAGGGCTTTATTGCATCTCATCAAAATCCTTTGCAATCTGGAAAAGAGGAATATTCACATCTGTTAAATTGCTGAGACAGCAAATAACAAAGCAACAAAACCCTTTCATGTACTATTGCTCAAATTTATTACTAGAATAAATAATGCCAACAGCTTTCCATTCTTTTTAAGTCTAAATTAAAGAGTATCATTAGTCTTATTGGGATATTCCTGAAACTTCTAAGTGTCTGCAAGCTATTTTACATTTGCTTTAAGAAGCTCTGATAGAAACAAACTTCTATAACAAGTATTCAGCATTGAAGCAAAAATAGCAGAAGTGGACAACAGTAAACAAATTACATTTACAGTTTAAGCTTCATATTCCTAAACACAGCATGCAACCAGTAATGCTACTCTGTGAAAGATGGATTCAGTATTACAATTATAAATTTTATCAGCTAAATAGTTGTGACTATTTCACAAGCTACATTGGATGCAATTATTATAAAATATTCTGTCAAAACTTTTAGTATTTAAATTTACTACCCTATTTTATTATTGCATTAAAATATTCATTAAGAATTATCAAGCACTGCTCCATATAATTCTGTAAGATATCTCTGCTTTTCAGGTATAGCATTCCTAGAGAACATCAAGATTTTTAGCTCATATTTTTTCCTTTGTATTTGCTACAAAGAGAATTGAACTTTCAGCAAAGTTTTATTCTCCATATCAGATCAATATGACTGACAATTAGTACTTCCTGCATTATATTATACAGCAAGGACAGCTAATAAAGCACTGGGAAACCACTGCAGATTTCCTCCCTTCACTATCCCACGAAAAGCGTGAAAAACAGTCTGTAACCTGATGAATTCTGAACTCATGTCATTCTCAATAGAAAGCTCATTCTTTTATCTGGATCTGTATTGGTAACTAAAATGGAACTCTTTTCTACCACCCAAACCCAAAGCATGTTTCCCTTTTCAGCCTTAACACCCTTACTTCTAGAATCAATTAATAATATCATCCTTTAAACATCCACATGAATAATTCTGCAGTCACTTTACCTACATTTATTGTATAATGAAACAAGACTAGTGTGGGTTGATCATGAAGAGACCTCAGTGCTCTTCGAAGCTTAAATTATTCAATTCCAAAAATACACCACTATATCCTTTAAATATCAGCAAAAGTTAGGATTGTATTTAGATAATAATGGATCATTGCAATGGATCATTTTTCTTAGATGATATCTTAATGCCTCAAAGAAGCTTACTGCCCACAACTATAAAAGTTTTATTTGAAGCTTTCTCACTCAGTCTCAACAGAAAGACAAATTTTCTCAAATATGCTCAGTAAACAAATGTTGCTCCAGAACCTGCAAGCATTACACAAAAAACATGCAGTAATTTATATCATTGCCTATGCAATGATGACTAGATCATCACCAATGAATTCCACGTAGCCTCTCTCATAAAGGCTTAACAAACTTGAAGAAAACCACATGCATCCAAGTTCAGTCTCCAAAAAGAATCCAAAAGAGAAAACAAAAGCCTCGAATTTCTTATATTCATAACACAACACTCCTAGAAAATAAGGTTGATGCATAACATTTGTTTTTCAAGTACACTGAAATATCAAGGCTATACCTAGCAAAAAGAAATCACACTTGAGTAACACATAAAGCAAGAAAGCACAGCATTACCTCCTTTGGTAGCAGCACACAGTAGCAAGCTCCTGCATAAAAACCTCTCTCTTTTTAAGGACTGAAGATTGTTTTCAGCAGCAGAGCATCCCTGTTTTGTTTAAAAATTATTTTTTCTAAGTTCTCATTTGCAAGTGCTGAACTTCAGAGCAAGAAAGCTTTCATCTTTCCACCAAGTCCTTACAACTGAAACTAGCAAATGGATTCTACACATGAACTTGAAAAGAGAGGTCCAGGTGAAAGCTATATAAGACTTAGAAACTGAAACACCTGGGACAGAAAAATCGTTTACCCTTCTCAAGTGATTTCAGCTGTAGCAGAGGGCTGGGGTGAGGGGTCCTTGTTTGCTACTGAAAAGCAATGACAATCTGTTTCAGTAATTTGCTTTCTCTCAAGATTGTGCTATGTACTGAAAGGCAAAAGACAATGAGCTCAAAAAGATGACACTCCTCTCTCACATCCACCTTTGCTTTTCTCCTGTACTGTAAAGTCACTACAGTCACTTTCTGAGGAATGGTGGACTCTTGTTTTTTCCACAGTATTTATCACCATTTAAAATTAAGTTAATTGTAGGTAATTTTCGTTAATTTTGATAATTCATTATAGCACCAACTGGTAAATACAGCTAACCTTCTGGTTTAGCACAGTATAAAACTGGATCAGAGGAGCAGTGAGAAGGAGCAAGTGATTAAATTCCAACCAGCACCTTCTTTTTAAAACGCCAAGTAGAAACACCTGTGATTGTCTAGAGGCAAAGAGGATGGGTCAAGACTGTGTCTGATGTGGTTATTTTGGTAGAATTTAGACTGGTAAGCTGCAACAGCCATCCCAGCTCTCAAATTGCAGCCTCTCCTCCAGCCTAAGGAAGGCTTGTCATGTAATGGCTACCATTTGCAACTCTTAAGCAGTGATGTAAGAATACTGAACACAGGATAACTGGAAGTTTGACCATCTCTCTGTACAGCTGAAGAACACAAAATGTTTTGTTTCTTTGAAGCAGTTCCCCTTGAGGCCATATGTCCTGACAGGTTCACTCCAATCCTGTGACTCTACAAATACCTGAACTAATCACTTCTGTTTTCCTTACAGAGTCTTACTCCATGCCTGCCTGGTGTCCACAGAACACCAGGTTTTCCTTTGCAGCTCAGCCTCCCTCTCTCCAACACCACCAGACTTCACACTGCCTGTTCTTCAAGCCAATTCTCTCTGCAGTATGGCACGGGGTTATTATGCTGCAGCCCCTCTGCAGCCACAAGGCTGGCAGGCCCTTTCTACTGGCCAAAGCTGGTCACCTCCACTGGCTTCACCCATTCCCCCACCCAGGAACTCACCCACAGTTATTTGGGAAGATTATGCAACACATACACTGGCACTCAGTCTCCATAGGTAACAATCTAAAAATAAATGCTTTATTTCCCCATAAGGAAAAAGGAAAAGCCTCAGAGAAGTATACCATAATTATCTTAACAGAGTTAGTACAATAGGTGTCTATATTCACAAAGCAAAGCTATTGTCAGAAACAGAAATCTGTGCACAGCAGCAACATGCTGTTCTGCAAGGATGTGTGACTCCTGCTAACACTGTAAATTATTTATACATACTGTTTGGACACAGGCTGGTTTCACCTTGTGAACCATATGCCACCTATGTTCCCCTCTACAGCTCAAAACAACCTCCCATTCGCCATCTATATCCTTCTTATGCCATGACAAAAAAAAAAAAAAAAGAGGCTCTTCTACACCTATACAGCTTAGAATAAGGTCAAAAATAAATGCCTCCCCCTTCAAAACTTTTAGATCAGCTGTAGATTCTTTTCTTTCAACATCTCTGCTTAGGGAAATAGCTGTCGTTAATGCGGTCTCCAAGAAAGCCAAGTCAGATTTACCAAAAGGCTACCACAGAGATTTCTCAAAAGTGATTGAAAAATAAAAACTGAAGAAGCACAATCAAAAACTGTACAAGGGCCAAGGCCCAGTCCTGAAGTAAAATAGCAGCAATGCCATGAACCAGACAGTTATGAGCAGTGCAGCAAGGCAGAAATGAAGAAAAAAAATAGGATTAAGTAAAAAGATAAAGGAACAGTAATGTTATATGAAGATTCAGTTTAAAGTATTATCAGGACTATATCCATATGAGCAAACAGTGAGGTCCAAATTGAGCAGACCTCCAGAGCAAAACACTGGATACTAAGGACCCAATGTCCAACATCAGATGCTTTTTGGAGGATTTTAATGGCTATTTCATGTAACCTGTTTCCAAAGACTGGATGCTCAGCAGCAGCTGGAGCATATCAGATGCACCTCTGAGAAACATCCTCTAGTTCAACTGTGTTTGAAAAGAATCCAGATTCTGCACATCCAAACACATGGAAGAGCAAAAGTGGTGCCTCCAAAGCACAAGCCACATCCAGACTAAATAGGCAATGCAGACATGTCCTAAAAGTCAAGAGAGAGCAGGAGCAATACTGGCTCTCTGGACAGGACAAGGCTAAGGATCCAAATGAATAGCTGGCAATAGAAGCAAAGTATAAACAGCATACTTCCTTGAGAGGCAGAACCAAAATTGTGCATGCTGAAAGTAAGATATTGCTAAGGCTGCTTTTCCTTTTTATAATCTGGTTTAGGCTTAGGTAACAGTTTAATACATTAAGCCATTCAAGAACTAATATCATGGTAAAACAGGACTTCTTCATCCAGAGAAGTGCAGTATAGTTCAGAATTTAGTGCCTGTTTTCCCTCTGTTACAAAGTAATCTGGTAATTGGTACATTTTTGTTTTAAAAAAGGATTTTTAGTCACTGGTTTACATGTTCTGAATGGAACAATGAAGTTCAGTATGATAAAATCTACATGCAGTAAATTGCATTAAGCTACTAATTAGCAGTTTCTTAAGCTATACCTGACACATTGAATCTATGACACTATTAGGAAAATGATAAGTTCTGTGGAAACCAAAATTTATTTATATATTTCTTCCTTTTGCTTACAGTGAAAACCAAGAACTAGAGGGATTTCACCCATAACACTATTAGGAAAAAGGCTTAGACTTAATTATTAAATAGGAAATTATCCTTGCTCATTTTGGTTAGATTATTGTATCCAGTGAATCGATGTTCACAAGCCTAAGACTATACAAACAAGTGCTTATGAGAGAAAACCAGAAAGCTAGGGCAGCACAGGAAGCACAGCAAGATTAGTGAACAGATTGTGTTCTTGAGGGCTGTCACGAGGAATTGGTAACGTGATTATTGGAGCCCTTGCAAGACCAAGACCAAGCTGAATCCAGTAAAACATCTAGGGAAATGGCTAAGTAAGCATTTTACAGGCTCCATTCAGTGCTGATATGGCTGTAGGCTGTCATATAGAATCTAAACTCTTCTCCATCTTCTATTCGTTGGTGTGTCCTGAGCAGATGGAATTTGACAGTGATAACAGTGCTTTCTCTTAGCCAACTTTTTCAAAATCACTTCCTCCATCTATTTGAAAAATATGGTAATTTGCCCATGTTTCCATGAAGGAAAGTTAATATTTAAATGCAAGGCAGTGCAAACAAGCAAGTAAAAGAAGGGCAATAGCACTGACCACTCAGTTCCATGCCTCCCCAAATGTATTCCCAGAGTCCTCTGCCTCAGAACAGAGACACTGAAGTGATCCACAATGTGCTACCTAGTACTCTTATTAACCACAGCAGATGAAGTATCACTGTCCATACTGAATTTTCCTGATGGCTGTTTTACTTTTTTTTTTCTTTTTTTTTTTTTAATATATAATGGCCTACTTGCTTTGTATCTCCTTATAATTATTAGGATAATATTCTACATTTATCCTCTGTTTTTCCACTGAGCCTGCTACTGAGAGATGGGCAATCTGACAGCTGAATTATGTATGGCACTGCTGTCAGTCTCTGAGATACAAATGTCTTTCTCCTACAGCCAACAACCTGAAGCCATTTAGCACCAACCTTACACAACAATAAGCAGAACTAGTACCATACTTCTACCTCCTAAACAACCCTACTAGCAATCTTTATTTTTCCTTGTAAGCTTTCAGATGGACAGCTCTAAGTTTTACTTTAAAAATCAGTGTACTTTCATAGCACATTGCATAAGGCTGATGGCTTATTAAAATTAACCTTCATCTCAAGGCAAAACTCTTCATAATACAAAGCATCTCATTTTTAAAAGTCATTCGTATTTCCAGGAGAACTATATTTATGCAAACACTGCTACCCCAAGCAGTTGGGACTTGGCAGTTCATGCATAGGTGGATTAAAAAGAAAGGGCAGGGAATGGGTCAGATGCAGAGGAAGAGCTGGTCACTTCATTTATTTACCTAATCTGCTTGGCTATTGCTGGCCAAGTTTGCTCTTGGAACAATGAGAAAGGCCAATTAATTTATCAATCTGTACTCCTCTCTGCCATAACATATTTTCCCCTTGCCAACAAAAAACGTGTCCATTATCAGCCAGGTCCCTGTCCTCCCAGGCAGCTCGTGCAGCTGTATAATTACACTTCTTCCCTTGACAACTTGCATGATTGTTTTCCTAACAGTATATTACTTCGTTAGTACTTTCCAATATACGTTATTTTTAAACTGTCACTTTTGCCCAACTCATCCCAATTCGCACTCGTCTGTTTATCATAACAATCATTAATAACTGTCACTCCACGCCATCAATTTAACGAACTCACTCCCTCATTAGCATGTTCTAGCATTTGTTCCGTAGAAAGGCTGATTATTTTCTACAACAGGCCAAGCCAATTACTTTAGTGAAATGGAATCACATTAATCAAAACTTAACAAGGTGGCAAATTTAAAGATATCAGATTGCAAAAGACAGCATAACTAATATGTCAATGTCAGAGATACTACGTAGGTATGCAGCAGCTGTACTAAATATATCTCTTCACGAAGGCCACATGAATTTTGACATTTCATATGATCTGACAACTACCAAAGTGATATTAGAAAGCTGGAGGCTGGGCTGAGCTGCTCCCAATGGCTTCTGCACATTCTGGCAAGGGCAGCAAAGAAATGCCATGAGTGAGGAGAAAAAGGAAATAGTGACTACATATGCCCACAATGCCTAGTAGATGGCACTTTATCATGTCCCTCTATGCCAAGATATTTTCTTTTACACTTTAAATGATGATGCTCATCAATTGTACCCTGACAGCTGCATCAGAACCAGCTGTAGACATGCAACATCCAGCAGCGTGAAAATATGCTGACACAACAAACACATATTAGTTTTTACCTTTTGGTCTACATGGCAAAAAGGATGGAAGATTTTTCCCACAGCCTTTTTCCTTTTAATGAGTAAATTCAGACTTTTATTTTTCTCTGTCACTTTTAGAAAAGGTTTAAAGTCAAAGAGCCTGCATCACAAATCTTCACACAATCCACCAGTTCAACCATTTCTATATATACTTTATTTATGCAGCAGCAGAAGGTAAGCACTCACCATTAGTCCTTACCAGTGGGCAGGAAATTACAGCTTTGTTAAACACATCTCAATGCTCTTTGGTTTTCAATACAGAAAGAAGCAAATGCTCACGGCTCATTTTAAAAAAAAAAAAAAAAAAAAAAAAATCAAAGTGGGGAAAAATATCCCAAGGCTTACAACTTCTGTTGTATAATATTATTAAGCCTGGTTATATCATACAGTTCAAGAAATTGCAGTGATTCATTTTTTACAACTTAAATAGCTATTTGCTTCAGTTGCCAGGTTGAACATGATAAATGCATATGATAAAAAAGAACAAAGAGAAGGGCCAGTTCTTATAAACCTACAACATTAGTCAATGTATTAACCCATTCCTTTCTAACTGTTGGCATTTTAGAGTTCATCATGCACAAGTCTGCTCACTTCAACCTGCGTTCTACTAAATACTTGGATTGGGACAAAGACGTGACTATATGAAGTTTAGTCATAAACGTTTATTTTCGCTCATTTTCGTTTACCTCTAAACCACCAGTACTTTTAAGAGGCAATGTTAAGCCATCACCAAATCTAAAATCAGAGGAAAGCTAGACTAAAAACAGAGCTCCAAGATCACATCGCCCATCCCATACTTGTTGATATAATCAAGTTAATGCAGTTTTTAGTCAAAATTAAAAAAAAAAACAAAAAACAAAACCCCACTTGTGAGAAGGTGCACTCGTTTGCCCATTGTCATGTATTTATTGTGAGAAAACTTCTTATATTCAGTCTGTATTCCTTCAGCTACCATGTGAGCATTATTTGTTATTCTTCCTCTAATGACTCTGCAGAACAGTAGGTTACTAAGAAAAGGCAGCAGCCATTTTTCACACGTTTTTTTCACATATGCAGGCTTATACACACTTCTTTCTCCCAACACCTATCCTAATTTGAATTTTTTCCAATTTACTTTTAACAGTCAAAAATGCCATTTTAATTTCTAAGATAATACTGTAATGTAGATACTGAAGCAATTAGAATTTTTGCCAAAAAGCTAAATTAACTCACTAACACACTTAGCCTGCTAAGAAATACTTGTCCCATATGATATCAGCTAGTATCCTTTGGGTTCATTATTTCTAATTAAATTCAAATGACATGTTAATAGATATTAAACCTTTACGTGAGAGATATCGTAACCTAAGATTTAAATGTAGGATTAATTTATCTAGAAACACCAACTGTTAATATTAACAGAAGCATTTCTAGAAAAAGAATTTTAAAAAGAGCAACAGGAACAAGATTTTTTTACATTTGAGCACACAAGTGTGGGAGACAGGAAGTTCAGATTATTTCAAGGGATACAACTAAAAGTGAAACTTCCTCTGCAAATGATGAAATGTTCTTCTCTTTTAGTTGCCAGTTTCATGATTACAGGAAATTGAATAAGGTCAACAGAAAACAGAAATTAAAATACCATCTCATTTTACATTTGAGAAGACATCAGCTTATTTACACTCCTCACTCTGGATTTTCTTGATCCAAGGCAAGAACTAAGCCTTCACATCCCTCAAAAACCAACTTCTCTTTCTCTTCTGTTTCTACAGACACCCTGTAGCACACAGACAATGAACAGACAATATGAGGTTCACCAAACCACTGACTGCCAAACTCCAGCTGAAGCAGACCTGAGGCCCAGCTCAGTGAGCACTGCTCCTGCCTGTTACCAACATTCCACTCCTCTGGGCACCAAGGCGGTAACAGAGAGTATTTCTATTTCCACCAGCCTGCTTAAAGAAATATTCCATTTTCCTCACAGCAATAACTATTACCATGATAATAACTAAATGTGCATTTCCACCTTTTCTCCACTATTCAGTACAGAACTTTTTAAGATACTACTTTAAGGTTTAAAATGCATGGTAAAACAACAGCATACATTAAAATAATGGATTAATGTTTCAAATTATTACCACTAACTACTACTTTCCAACTGTATTTTATTAATTTAGTTATTGCTTAGAAGACTCCCTCCAAAGCAATATATTCATATCTTTTTCCTTGTGCTATCTTATTCTTTCATATCAATTAATTACCAAAGATGACAACTTGAGCTAGTCTTTGTAACGGTTCTCACTTTGTACGAATAAATTATGCATAACAATATAGCTCTGTTCACAACCATTCAAGGCAGAATATATTCTCATCTGAAGTATAATAATTTGGAATTGACCTGCTAAATATGAAAGTAAATAACAAAGTTCTCTACCACAAATTATGCTAAAAGCTCCATTGTCATCCATTCCTGTGCATCACTTTGTTAGAAATGCAAAGACGCTTGTCTTTTTTAAACCTTACACTATGAACCCTGGCATCTTTGAACTGCTTCCAGGAAGGATGTGGTATACATATTAAATGAGCATCATGAGTAGGAACATTAAAGCAATTGAAATGAAATTAAATTCCTGGATTTGGAATGATCCATTTCTTTCAAGATACATGTAAAAATTTAGCTGCTGCCTTTTCAGCGTGTGCTGCATGTTCTGTCTAAGATTAATCCCACAGGAGGTTTTTTTATTTCCTACTCTGCCTATCTTTCATCTTCACCCCAGACTAAGCAGATGGATGTGAATTCAAAGTTTTCTGATCTTTAGCACAAGTTATGGAGGGTTATCTTTGGCTGTATATCTTTCTGCTGGCAGCACTCCCTTGGTGATGAAGGATTAACCACCACAGCTGTCTCTTCCCAGAATGATGCAGTGCAGCGCTCCTCAACACGACAGCATCACTTAATCTTAATGTCCGCTCTTCCAGCGCAGCCGCGCAGGACAAAGCCAATCAACATCAGATGCCACCAAGATGGACCTACTGCTTGGCCCTGGAGTCTTTCACCCTCACACACCTATTAATCAACATCATCCAGACCAATCCCAGTGTTCACTTCTTTCAAACCACAGTTAAACTAAGCCAGGTTTTATATTAACAGACCGAGAGATATAGAAATCTACCCAGAGATAAAGCATGCATAGGCAGAACTGTAGAGCAAATTCAAATCGAGTTTTAAACCTCCTTATTTACAAAACAAAGGTGTTTATTTTGTTTTAAAGCATAACTACAATTTCTAGTTTCAATTTGTGAGATTGAAACTCACAAATAAGAAAAGCTGCCTATTATCTTTCATGTCTCCAAAGACTTAAGAAGGCATAACTACATCTTGAGCTCAATGTTTTTATGAGGAGTTGTTCTATCCCACAAATAGAGAATGAACATTAGCAGAAGTTCCTTAGTCTTCTGCAGAGACATATTATCTTGCCAAGATTTATGTCCTCTACTTTAACCTATTGTATGCAGACTGTTTAGTATTTTCCCCTGTTCTATCTGCTCCCCCAAGTTCCAGAGCAATTATAACATATCTCCTTCCTTTATCCCTCCTCCCCTTTTTAAAGCTAGCAAGTTCTCAACAGCAAACGCAATAAAACAGTAAATTATTGCTAGAGTTTACTAAACAAATGCAACCTAGTTAAATTTAGAAAAATCTTCGCTTTTGCTTACATTTGCAATTTTACTGCTGAACTACTGGTATTTCTTACTTATGCAACATTAAAATGTATAAGAAATCCTCTTGTGTGCTATATGCAGCAACTACTCTTGATTTATAATACCCAATTTAGAAAAAAACCCCACAACTAAACCTGATTTAAATCACAGATTACTCTGTAAAACACAAGCAAGGAACTATTCCAAATCCTAAATGTAATTTAAACATATTTATATTTTACAGTGATGTATTTTCCCCCATTCCTTGTCTTACTACTGTAAACTTTCTGTAATTATATAAGCAATTTCCCTGAGGTCACAACATTGATCACAGTTATATATTGCTCAAGTATTACAAAACATAACTTGCAAAAAAATATTGCTGGACATCACTACATAATTTCACACAAAGAACTGCACAACTGAAGTTCAAGAGCGCTGAATTTGGCAATGGGGTGTTTTCAATAGATTATTCATTTCCTCCTCACTCCACCATTAAATGACTATTGTTGAAATATTACCAAAAACATTAAGTTCTCACATCGAGAAATGTGTAAGAGGGCAGAATAAGGGAGAAGAGCATATGAAACAGCTAACATGGGAAGCCAAGGCATGCTTTGGCATCTCTTTAAGTTATTCCTTTCCTTCATTGCAACATCACCCCACAAAGTGTCACAGTGGCATAATACACTGGAAGGGCTCACAGTAGAAAAACCCCACAGGAGCGCAGCTCAATTTTTAGTGTTTCTGGTTGAGCGAGAGTTCTCACACACTTAATGAGAGGAGAGTTCACAGCTCTCAATGCACTATGCAAATAGATGTTATTTAGGAGCAGTTAGTGTTGGCACGTTGCACAGCTGAGCTGACGCACCAGTCACTGAACACTAGTTAACAAATGCAAGGCTCCCCTTCGGGAAGTTGCTTATAAAAAAAGGAAATGAAGAATTGAAGATAAAGATCACTGCAAAAGCAGTGACAATAAAAGGCTGAAGACCAGTCATTCACCACGTATATTGTACAAACACAGCAAACAAACTGCAAGCATTTGCTTTGATACTGATCTCACATAGGTTTGAGCAGGTTGGGCTCATTACATATACAGGGAGTTCTCTTGGACCATTCAGAATGACCCAAATTGATTAGCAACACACACTTTCTCAACCAACTTCTCAGTTTCAAAATCAGAAAATATGAACCCTCATAGACCCACCAGCTGAAACAGTCACCTGGCTGCAACCAAACCAAACTAACTTGTTGATAGATGCAAAAAAACCCCAGGGCTCAGTCTATGCAGCAAGCTGCTATGGAGACTGACTGAATTCCCCACCGGGCAGGGTGGGCCTGCAGGCCCTCCTCAAGGTCAGAGGATCACTCAAATGAAATAAAGACCAAGCTGTTTCCAACAGCACCACGTGCAGTCTTGGGCAACGTTATGTCTCTCAGTTCTCGGAGGCGAATGAGTTAGGCTCATTCCACTTCCCCAAAAGGATCCCTGAAAACAGTACTCCAAATAAGGAACAAAGATGACAAACATGCATGAGTTTCAAACTAAGCAGCATGGAATTCCCTTCTGTTGGCTAACAGGAATGTAGGAGCGCCAAATTGCAAGAGAGTCAGATCTGACCTTCAAATAACAAAGGAGAAATCCTTGCAAATCTCAGAGTATTTAAGAACACTTACTTCTCCAAAAAGTTATTTATGAAAAAAAATGTGGAATGCTAATATAGTACATTAAAGAACATGACTTCCATGTTACAGAAAGATTGCAAAGACTGTACTTAAGTCAGGATGGGTCAGTGCTAAACCTGTGAGCTTCAATAGCTAGCAAGGCTCCCCAAGGTTCACAAGAGTTCATGCAGGTATCAGCTCCTTCGTTCAAGAACTGCAGTCACTGCTTTCAGGTACTATGCTGATCTTGTCGAATATCCTGCAGTGCCTAAGTAGACAGCACACCATCTTTAGAAATAAAATAGTGATATTACATTGACTGCCATGCCATGAATGAGTACTGACTCAAAAACATTGTCTGTCTTTCAAATCACAGGAGATCTTCTGCTAGAGTTTATGAAGGAAATAGGAAAATCTGCCAATGAAATATTGAAGAATTAATCAGCATTCGAGAGGTTTCAAGAGCAGTTTTCTTCTGAATGATTTAATAATACAAGATCTTTTTTCTCCACAGTCCTCTTGAAAGATACTATTGGCTCAACACAAAGCTACTGCACAGAAAACTGACTGATTTCTCCTAAAGCCATGTCTCAAAACCAACAGTACCAAATTATGTTTTGGCAGACTTCAGCTGTCTCTACATATGCAAGTCCCACACTGAAAAACCCTCTAAGCTTTTCTTCCTCTCTTAATAAATCACATCCCCAATGTTTTACATATATATTATTGCCAGCAAAGATGACAATATAGGAATCGCAGCAACAAGGCAGTAGGTTTTTTGATTGTCTCTCAACACAAAAGTAAACATATTTCAAATCCTAAATAGAAATGTCTGCAGCCATCCTGCTTTGCAGATTTAGGTCCCTTTTTAGGTAAAGTATATTATATTTTCCAAGCTGTTCAGTGGTCAGGAGCATAGTATAATGTCTTTACAGATATTCTTCTCTCATAAATTTAATATCTTAATTTCAAGTTCTGAAGTCAAACAGCTATACATATACATACACCATACACTTAAACAGGCCTTCTGAAAAATGAAACCAATGGAACAGAAAGAAAAGGACCTCAGAAAAAAAGTGGACTAAACCCTTATAAATCAATCATAAAAATAAATACCAAATACCAGATAAACCATAACAATACAAAAGTCTGACAAAATTATCCAGGCAAAACCAAACAGCCATTTTTCTTTTTAGAGTTAATTTTTAAATTATTCAACTGCCATCATTTGTCTGTTAACTTTATCCACAAACAGCATCTGGTTAGAAGCACACAGTTGAACCAGGACCTCAGCTATTGAAAACAAGAATTTTCTGAGCATTTCTAGGAGGTCACACCAGAATCAAAATCACACTTTCTTTCATGAAAACCTTTAAGCATATTTTTCATGCTTAAGAGACCAAAATTCCCACTTGTGAAACCTTGTGCTTCCCTGGCACAATAGTCTCTCTTGCAGATGGTTGAAAGAGCTCATTGTCTGAAGGACTGAAATTCAGGGAATATGGACGGTTTATAGATCCACTTGCTCCCATAATTTGAGGAAGCACCCATGAAAGCTTCTTTTTCAATAAACACTGAACAAATACTGAACAAAATTTTAAAACTTCTCAAGCTACTTTGAAAAAGGAGTTCAAAATCTTAAGTCCCAGATATACTGGATTTTTTACTGACTACTTTCTTGTTAAAAAGGCTGGGTTAAAGAAAAAGATGTTGCCACTATAAGACAGCAAACTTCGCACAATAAAAGCTCAGCATCATCAGGTGACAAAAGGGGTTAACTTATCAGATACCATTAAACTATAATCAAGGGCCTTTGTATTCAGCTTATGCCCTTGCTTGCATTTGTCAAGGGATGATAACAGACGGCTTACAAACTCTCTCCTCATTACTAATTCATTTTTTCACACACCTGTTAATTATTAGCAGCACATAATTATTAACAAAAACCATGCATCAAAGAGGTTATTTGGGTATATTGTCACCTATATCTGATTTATGCTAGTGGAGAAAACCATAAATATATTTCAATGTTCACATAAAACTGGGGGGGGGGGAGGGACAGAAGACAACATGGGGGTAGGAGGGGGACATGGGCCAGAGGGGTGAGGTGCGAATGTGTTTTATGTGGCTTTTCTTTTTTCGAAAGTGCAAGTTAAAATCATTTACCAGCATTGTCTTGCTATGCCTCCTCACCCAGCATTGTGAGAATGGAAGTCATTAAATTTAGCAGAGGGTGAAAAAAGGCACAAACAACAAAAAAACCCAAACATAATTCAATAAATCAAGGTTCTTGATACTTTTATCTACAAAATGTCTAATACTGGCATTAAAAAAAAATACAAAAAAACCAAAGAAAACCACAAAGAAATCCTGAAACAAAACAGGCAAACAAAACCGAGACCAAACCAAAACAAACCACCAGTAGGAATTTTAACTCCAAAGGTCTGGATAACTTCCAGCAGGGATAGTTAACCCTGCTCTATTACCTTTATGAAGTTTCAAGGGCCAGTAATGTTGTCCGTGTCTTAACAGGCTGCTGCAGTGGTCTGTGCTTAACATTGTCTCAAACAAATATAGCAAAGATGAATTCTGAAAAACTAGTTAGAATTTCTATATGGATACCCAGTTATAGCTTAAGATCACAGTAATTTAGAAAATCATTACAGAAAAAGAAAAGGCATTTTAAAATGTAACTGATGGCTATTCATCTCAACATATGTCATCTTGTCAGGAACTTCAGAAAATACATAAAAGGGTGACCCACTGACAAAGGAAACATAATGCAACGTTTTGCCTCTATTCTTAGACTTCCATACTGTCTCTCTCCCAGCTTCAAAAGCTAACAAACTTTTGAAGGAGACTTTCAGAAAAGGAAATAAATTGAAATTTCCAACTCCGTGCAAACCAGGTGGCCAAAGCATTTAGTGGAAGTGGACCAAACTCCCATTCTTTGGGGAGCGAGAAACTTTGAATCAGCAGTGTACTGGGGGTGAGTGACCGTGCTCTGACAAAGCTGGACGTATGACAGCGCCTTCCTGGAGCACCAAAGAACAGATCAGAGCTTCTTGAGAGGGAGAACACGACATCCAAGCAGGATGTACTCACTATCTGTCAACACAGATATGGGGAAAAATTTGGATCTCAATATTTGAAACAGCGTAGGAGACTTTTCTAAAACATGCACTTATTAGTAGGTTATTAGAACATGCACCATTCAAATCGTGCTTTCCTGCCCATCCTTTGGAAGACAGAGCCAGTGTTTTCATTTGAGTCATCATCACCATGCCCCACAGCGCTGGTTAAAGACCACAGCACAAGTGTGAACTACAGCCTTATTCTAGCATTGTGTAAAATCAGAACATAACTTTGCTAAATGTAGCTCAATTGGCAAGCAAGAATTGTAAGAAAGCAATGCAACTTCCACTAGTGTTTTCCCAGAAACACAAAGAACTTCACTGGTTAAATTCAAAATTTAACACAAAAAAAAACAAAAACAACCACAAATCCACACCAATTCCTTTTGTTTATATGGAATTTTTGGTAACAATAAACTATCGCAGTAAGAAAACAAAAAAAAATACATCTTTGTTGTCACAGTTATCACCACAGTTGTGCAAACAAAAACAGAAGTCCTCAGAAATTTGATATTGTAAAATTCAGATGTTTTTCTTTACTGTGCTTTTAACTCCGTCCTAACAGAACTTTTAAGCTCAGGTTTGGTGCTGTGGAGCCATTTTCTTATGGCGTCTGTTCACATCAGAGCAGACAAGTTCACTGCTGTCCACGCAATACTGCTTGAAGGTAACTTAGAGAAGCGTTGTGCTTAGAAAACAAGAAGCGTGACAGTATTTTGTCACTCCCTTCTCTTCTGTCCTTAGAGCTACTCACTTTAATCAGCAGTATTTCTCTACAGGAAAAAGCCATTAATTTTAAGGGCCTGATTTTTCCAAGAGATTGTAAGAAAACAAACATTTCAGATACTTAAGAATTTGATTTTTTTTATTAAAATTGCAATCAGAGCATTGAACTCGGCAGGCAAGTCTTCAACTGGGTACTGCTAACATTAAGTTTTATCAGCAGCTGAATTGCTGCTCTAGTTTTTAGCACAAACAACACTTTTTTTATAAAAAGTCAAGAGCCCAAGTATTCAGCTACAGGGAAATTAAACAACATTAAGAGAGAAGATACTTTAAAAAAAAAAAATTATTTAATATCTACATTAAGGGTCCATGCAAACTAAATCCAGTGCCTCCAAAGTCAGTTTCCTAAATATTTCCTCATCTAAAAGGGAATGTACAGAACATTATCTGCTGACAAAAGCTGAGTGCTTTCCTTTCTAGACACTTGTAATGCAGTTCCGTAAGGTAGTGTGGTGCTGAATATTAGGACAGTTAATGTTCCTTGCTGAAAAAGGAACCAAAATCCAGTCTTAAACAGCACAGACAAAGGACTCTTTTGCCAGTGTCCAAAAGGGAAAAAGGAAAGTAAGATCTTAAACTAATTCTGTTTTAACACTAAACAGTGATAGCAAAAACATGAATAGGTGATAATCTAATTCCATTCTGAAATAAGAAGGAAGAGTCAAAGTAACACACATCACAAAATTATTAAAAACATATAACAAAACAACAGCAATAAAAAAAAAAACCCTCTACTGACCAATCATCTCTTTTCCACACAATACCCCTAGTATATTTAAGGATTTTTTTAAAGATATTGCTGTAAAAGTGTTAAGGAACCTGAAATGTACATAGTTCTTTCCATTATCTCATTTACATAAAGGGAGTGTGTTCTCTCAATCTAACTTGCAAGGACAAAAAAAGTTTAAGAAATTCAAACCTCTCCTTTGTTCAAAAGCCTTGCCAGTTTCTGTTCTTAGTGATTTATTTAAATAAAATGTTAAGTGGTAGGTGTTAATAAAATCACGCATGTGATAAAATGACTATTTTTTTAAAATCTGATCTGCAATAAATTTTATAAATTCTGATTGCTAGTTATTCAAGCCGTCAAAGCTTTGCCAACAATAGCCAGCAGAGGTCTATTACTGAAGTAGTATTAATATAGACATCATCACCAATTCAAAGCAGATAATAAAGGACTGACACATTTATTATCATTATTAATTAACAGTTTTCTGAGATGGAATTAAATCAATATGCTGCTCTGATATCATTTTAACTAGTTATGCAAATCAAACATTTAGAGCCCATGAAAGGATATAAATGCCATTCAAAATTCACTTCACACTTATTACTGTAATATCAGAACTTTCAGGCTTTGCTAGTAAAAAAAGGACTTAATGCTCATTTAATTACACTCAGACATAAAGCTTATGGAATGAAAGTTGAAATAGCTGATTAGTTAGGAAGTCACAGTAAGGCTATAACACTAGGGATAGACAATGAGATAATAATGTGAAAATGCAGAGCTTTTGCTCAGAGTTGTTCTGGCAGATCCTATTAAAAAGAACAATGACATGTGTAGGAGAAAATGTTTTAAAATTACAAAGTTGAAGAATCTTTCCTAAAGCTAGGAGAAAAAAGAAACCATTAGTTGTCACTTACATAAATAGAAAAATGCGATGTTAAATCATGTAACATTTTTTCTAATTATGCGATTACAATATTTAATCTTTTCGATGTGAAATTTTAACTATTTGTCTGCATAAACAACATCGGTAAAGAACCTTCTTTGGCAGAATAAAATTTTGATACAGTTTCTGGGAGAGAATGAAGCAGCAAGCAGCCTGGCAAAGGGCTCCTGGCTGATGCCATTGGAGATGACAGCCTGACAGATGAAAGAGTCTCCGGTGAGGTCAGAGTTGAGGCCGAGATGGCTGGCAACAGCCGGCCCTTGGCTAACCACAGTGGCCACTTACGATCAGGTTCTAGGCCACCCCTCCAGCACCACGCAAAAAGAGCATCTCTGAGAAGCCCTCATCAAGAGGCCAACCAAAGGTGGCCAATAAAGAAAAAAGGACAAAGACCCAGGGGTCTTTTGATCTCATGCATCTTTGATCTTTGGACCTGTGCATTAATCAGAGGAGCTTTTTGTGTGGGTAGTGCTTCACCAGTGCAGTGTTGTCCTCCACTTTATCCACAGGAAACTTTAATAGGGTTCCCAGCAGCTCAGGATCTCACAAGTTGTATGCAGTCTGCGCTGTAGAAGACACTAACTAAACTTAGGTTTTGCATAGTCAGTGTGAATATCCATCACACCACCAGGTTTTTCAAAACTGTGGGATGTTTACCTAGATTTTTTCCCACAGATGTTGAGCTTGCACCCCTGCCTGCTTTACACAACACTACATTGGGCCTGAAGCTTAATATGGAACTTAGTATGACTGCAGCAGGGGAAGTGACAGACTTCTTACTTAGCAGAAGCGTCTAAATTGATCATGGTCACAAAATGAAAGTTTTGGCAACACTGGAACATTTCTCCATTCAGTACACTCCATACTTCAGGGACAATGCTCAGCCTAAGTCTTAAAACAAGCAGTCACAGAACAGATTTATTTGCTGGGCAAAAAGGATCCTTTCCCCACTCTGTCAAAGTAGGACTTAGAGGATGAGGTAAGAGGATGCCAAGAGGCTGGATCAGAAAGGCAACCATTTACAGAATAAGGTAACTCAGATCTCGTTGCTCAAAACTATTAATCATTAATGAAAAAACAATACATAAGGCAAAAATATAAAATTCTATGAAAATTATTAGAAAAACCTAACTTGCAAGATTCCTATCACTGCATGAACTAACTCAATATCTAGGTAAGTTAAAATACTAGGCTTGCTAAATTGTCTGGCATCAATCAGTAAAGTGAGGGCAGCCACATTCTGTCAGATAAGGGTGAAACTGAAGTCTCATCTCTATATTCTTCCCTGACTCATTTTATGATTAGCAAGAAGCCTTGCTAGTAGCCAGAAGAAAATTTAGACCTATGAACTGAAGACAGGTGAGTTAACTCTCTTCACAAAGAAGTTGACTCTGGCTGGTATGTAAGAAAATTTTGTAGCTGGCCAGATCACTAAATTTCAAATCTAATTAGAAAAAAGTTCTCTTTTTTTGCACTGTGTGCACTACAAAAACAGAATATGGCATGCTGTAATGAATCACTTTTTGCACCCAGTATCAAAACATGTACTTCAGGCATTAAATATCAATAGTGCATGTCTGGAGAGCACTCACAAGCCTAAATAACTGCTCAACATTTTTTTCTCCTGTTCAACAATACTGAATCAGGAGAAGTCCACCAAACACCAGTCAAACTGTCTGATAACCTTGATCAGGTGGAAGGGTGCACTACAGACAGGAAAAAGAGTAAACAATCTAGCAGTGCTCCTTTGAGCACACAAAGCAGTCTAGAAAACAGCCATTTTTATACTATGTAATTGGGAGTATTTTGCCTTCTGATTATCTGGTTTTCAAAATTATTTGGTTTTGATGAGACCTTAACAAGGCATTCCTAGAAGCACTCCTACACCTGCAAAAGCCCCCAGAAAAGCTGGGGGCTTAAAAATTTGCTGGTTTTATCTCTGGTATAGAATGGAAACAAACAACTTTTTCAAAATTCACACCTTGTCCTCACTCTGAAAGTATAGTTATTATTATCTCAAAAGTAAAAAATTATTAGAAGGGGAAAGCTTTGCACCATACAAAGAACTGGAACAGCTGGGAAAAGTCTTATCTACCTTTAAAAATGCCATCGATCCTACAGCAGAGACAGTCAGGTGATAGCACCTTTGTGACAAATACTTTATTGCCATCAGCTGTCTAGTGGCACATAGCAGCTCAAGAGGAGGGAACAGTTTGTCACCAGAAAGGCTGATGCTATGCCCTACAATTGTTAGGTTGAGACCCAGGGATCTGAAATACTTTTTTCCATAACTGAGGTAGGGAGATCTGCCAAAGCAGAAGAGCCCGGAACTGCAACCATAGCTAGGGAGCCAAAGACAAGGATGAAAAAGGTAGGGGGAAAAAGGATTTCTAAACACAAAGAATTTGAAGACTGGTGTGCAGTAAGAGTAAAGTTGTGCTGCTCCAGCCTAGAGGGACAAAATGTTGGCAAGTATGGGGAATATCTTCCCCAAAACTCTGTGTTGCATTTAAAAGTGAACCATTCATTTCCCTTAACAGTCCAAAACACAGAAGACTGAAGGAAAACATAGTAGACTGCCAACACCTACTATAAGAATCTCCCTGCAACTGTTTCCTTCTCCCACTTTAATGGCAGAAAAAGGGGGAAATGTTTTTCTCTGGGTTCACTTCATTCAAGACCACTCTCTCACAGAATACTGGCATAGGGAATGTTGTATTCTCCACACAAGATGAAAATTAAGTTTTCAGTTCTAAAGGCTTTAATCTTGCAAGTTGCCATTGTTGAAACCAATAGGTAATAGCTTGGTGGAAGAAACAGGAGTTTAATTTTGCATTGAAAAAACAGCCCAGTACACACAGTGCAGCAATCATATGTAGAAAGAAACACTACAGGTTTGGGGGGATTTATTAATAATGTCCAACCCTGTTCACATCCCTGCCCCCACCCAAAAAAAACCCCAAACCAAACAAACAAACAAACAAACAAACAAAAAAAAAAAAAAGGCAAACAAACAGAAAAAAACACACAACAAACCAAAAAACACCCAAACCACAGGAAAAAAACACCACAAAAACCAAATCCAAAAAAGAAAGGCAAACAAAAACCCTCAAAGGACCACGGAGCTGTGCTGTTCAACTCCTAAGCATCCCATTCAACCAGCTCTCATTTAGGCACACAACAGTAGATCCAAGACAAGTGAAAGAGTTTTAGTACAAAAGCTTCTGTAGCCTAGAAGGTCAAGCTGAAACCCTGCTTAGGTCAAAAGACACAATGAAATGCCAGATCTCTTCCTATCACTTAGGTTTCATTATAAGACTTCCATTCTTTGAATAATAATTCAGCTTATCTGAAATTCTTGGCAAATAAAAGGCCCCAAACTGGAACAAATCGAGTACACTTTGGCTGACAGTGAAGTACTGGCAGAGCTGAAGGCCAAACATGGCAGTAACTTTTCAATACCTCTGGTCTAGGTTGCTTGTAAGTTTTCACCCATGTTGTGTCTTCCAATTTAAAAACTGATCTTGCAATCTACTTAGAATGACACAAAAAAGTATCCAACTTCCTTTTACTATCTAAAACTGAATCAATACACTTTAAAATATCCAAATGCCCAACTACCATATGCTCTGATGATGTCTCAAACAGAGAGCAGAATGCCTGAAAGGACAGCTCGGAAAGAGAGATCATCCACCAGCCAGTAAAACTGTCAGAGCTTAAGGTATTACTTTTGAACTCCTAAAATTTGTCCAAGTAATTTTAGAGACATTGAATTTCTTCAGTATTCATGGTGTTTTCTAAAACTTCACTAAATATCAATTGCTTAGCAGGCTTCCTATCCTTGTTAAAGTCTCATCAAATCAAACACTTCAGAAGAAATCAATGAAGACTCATCCATACTCTCTTGAAATTGGAAGAACATTCACAATTAACTTGCCAAGCTCATTCTTCCCTAATGACAAAATTCTGCTTCCCCTGCTCAGACAAAGCAGTGACCTTTCAGAAAGCTTGAGTAAGGAACCAGTAATGAGAACAGGATTAATACAAAACAGAAACCAAATTATTTATTTGTAAACAACTAAGAGAAAGCCAGGAGGCAACAGAAACTAACCTGATGTGGAGATGAGAACCAGGGTGACTTCAACAAGAACCCACGGAGTGGGAATGGTGTACAAAGGTTAGATGAAGGAAGGTATAGATGTGAAGTGTGAAAGGAGAACTAGAAGTTTTCTGCTTCACCGAGCCTACTACAGTAAACTCCATTCCAGATTCTGACAGAAGGGTTCCCAAGTTTTTATCTGCTGTTAACAAATACCTGTGAATTGACTGGTAGTACATGTCCCCTTTTGATCTTCTTGCTGCACCTACTGAACATGAAGGATGGCAAAGCATGCATGCCCATGTTACAGTCCCTTGGGTGATGTGTCCACTACGCAGTCTCCACCCCTGACAAAGATACATGCAGTGATGCAATCTTTTTATTATTTACACTCTTGTTTGAGTGAGAGAGAGAGCACTTAGTTACCCATATATGTGTTTGCAACAGTGGCTGCAAAGCCAGAATGACAGTTTTAGTTAAACCATATGAAAGACTTCCAATAAGAAACAAATATTTAAAAGGTTGGGGGTTTGGGTTTTTTTGATTACTATAGGTTACATTTACAGGGACGCAAGTTTAGTATTTCTTGTGACTGCTTAGCTTACCAACCTTATAGTTGTTGGCAACTTCAGAATGGGAATTATTTCCAAGCATGATCATCTGTCATGTCCACACTGCTTTCTGGAGAGCCTGGACACCAGAGAGATGCTGCAACATCACTCAATGCTACATATTACCTGTCCACTCAGATGCCAACCTGGAAACCAGTGGCAAGAAGCTACTTTAATGATAACAAGGTATTACTATCAGTAAGCATTGGCCACTTGGCACGCCAGCTCTGCATTAGCTGTCACTTGGAATATCCTTTCTCTAGGCATTAACATATTTCTCAGTTCTTTCTCAACTAAAACATAACTGAAAACAACAGTATTATTTAACTTACATTTCATTATGAGTAACTATTTTGATATGACAGTGTTATCTAAAATATCTCTCTTTAGAGTCCTGCAATCCAAAGAAATAATGTCAGCAGACATGCTCAGCGATAATCATGAAATAATAAACTGACCTGGATTCCTGTTCCTTACACTATCAAGCAACTTTAATGTTAATTTAGTAAAGCCTCAAGGTCAATGTGAATGCCAGTACCACCATCCTTGTTTCATAGCTAGGGAACTGAAGCATAGGCAGGTTAAGTAACATGCCCAAGGTCAAAAAAAAAAAGGAATATATATGAAGACACAGCATCAGTCTCCCATTTCTTGTGTTGTCATCACATGAGGCCACTTTTACACAGAAGAATCAGATTTTTAATGTAATTCTAGGGAGTAGTTAGTCTTCTGATTCCTTACATAAATTTTAATGGCACAGGTACTTTCTGAGTCTGTGGCTCCAGCTTCATTATTAGTCCTGCTTTAGTAAGGAAGCAGCAATATGATTCTTCCCTGACAAGAAATACCAGCATAATTTATTGCATTATTACTCCTCTGAACTGAAAGCAATTAATTACCTCCAGCAGGATGCACAAGTGAAAATTCATCAGAGAAATGTGATGAAAAATGTACCCACTGCTTTAAAATAATAGGTGCTTAATGGTTTTTTGTTTGCTAGCTAATCTAGAGCATCTTATAAACAACTAAGGATTGGTTATCAGTTGCAAAACCAGGTTTTCCTCCCTTACATTGTTCTATTACCCATAATCTCAGAGAAGAGGAAGAGAACACCAACATGTTCATAATAAAAAACCACAATCATACTATTTTTTCCTGTTATAAAACTGGTGGTATGTTTGTATGTAGAATGCATGATAAAATATGCATACATCTGTGTTGGTAGTAGCACTTCTTTTCTTTATATGTCATCAAACTCAAACTAGAAATTCCACTGGAAAAGTTGGCAAAGCTATCCTGCACTTCCACAACAGAGAACGTTCCTATGCGTTCTATGGGAAGGAACTGCAAAGTGTGGTTGAAGGAAAAGACAATATCACAAACACAACTTAGACTGTACTTCAGCAGCTTAGTATAGTTCAGTATCTATACATGTACCACAAACCTTCCTTAGTGTTCAAAGTAACAAGAAAATAACAAACAAAAGAGTGGTTTATGTTAATACACTGGGCATGTATGTTAAAGATAGGCATAGGGCTAAATTCATTACATTTATATCAGCTCTTCAGAATTATTCACATCTGTATGATTCAGTAATTGTTTTTTCTATAAAGTTATTGGAGTAATTTTACTCTGTATATTCCCGATCAATTCCTCCTCTCAAGGGCACAGTTGAAAAGTGATATTTGAAAACGGTCCCTGATAGATTGCATGGTTAGTCAGCAGCAGAGACAAACAACCTAATCCAGCACAAATTAGTTCGGCTGCCAGCAATAGTTTTATACAAAGATGTAAATTATGTTGTCAAAATCGGTCGCTTTCTAGCTTGCTGCTCAGCTAACAAGAAACCACTTTGGCTGATAAAGATGAACACTAAGCTTTCCTCGCTTACAAATTTGCAAATCTGCCACTTCAGCATTCTCTGAGCCACAAACAAAACAGGCCCATAAAATTTCTTCCTTTTTTTCACACGGGTATTTTTCTCAGTTCTATTTCTCCACACAGAAATACAAATAAAAATCATAAATAGAATTTGGAAAGTGTAATGGACTTGAAAATTTTCTTTAAAAAAAAAAAGGCAAACAGGACAGCCACAGTCAGCCACTTTTAGCATTTCCAGCAAAATCGTGAGACATGATACTCCAATACAACCACCCAGTCATACCAATACTTTAGGAGATTTACTGTACAAATGCAGCATTCACAGAACTTCTGAACATAGCCCAAATGTCTTGATCAAGAGAAAATACACACATCTATTTTAATGTAAGCTTAAGTGTGTCTTTGGAACTGCTCTGGATGACAGTGATCCATCTGTATCTATTACTTTGCATGTTGTTGTGAAGAGTAGAAAATATATATGCTATTATTACCCCGATCTGCCCACTTTAAATGTAAACTAGATAGATCTAACATTTGAATGAAAATAATAATGCATTATAACTGTAATTATATCCAGTATAAGTCAAATAAATAAATTATAAATTACAATTACCCTTTAAAGTTGCTAGTCCCACTATTTGCTTTAAAATTAATTGCAGGTGCTCCTGAATGTTTTATTACAGCCCCAAAGTTGTATATTTCAAAGAACAGTACAGATGATTCCTGTTTATTTGTTAAATTAAAGCTTTGTTGGTAAAATTACAGCTTAATTAATATTATGGGTACTGTATAACGAAATAGTTTACCTTGTGCATAATTTATTTCCACATGCATATCTCAGTACAGACCCATTACAGCTCTAAGGCAGCTAAAATAAAATATTCCTCCTTTGCTGGCATTTTTCTAAATAGCAGTTCACTAAATCAATATTATTCACTTGGTATTTTTAAAAGCAGTGTATCTTAATAATTACACAGCATTAGAGTAGGCAATAATTTCACTTGCTAAGCATATTAAATTTAGCAAACCATCAGTCAAATAGTTTGTTCTTCTTCAGAATTCGTAAGCAAAGAGTGAGAGAGTTTGGAACCATGTTACTTTGGTATAAATGTCACATACAGTTTAAGGCTGTGTATGTGACTCCCTAAGCAAGCACAATGCCATACATCTTTATTAGTTTCATTGGTCAGTGCAGTGACCAGTTGTTTATACTCATTACGCAAGACAAGGTGAACCATTTGGCACAGGCCACAATCACAGCTAAAAACATATGACTTTGCAGAAAATAAAAACTGTAGAAAAGGCTGCACACAATGCTGTGTATACATACTACAGAATAACATTATTTATGCTGTTTCAGGCTTTCAGTTTCTCAGATATGTCAAGGAAAATCTTCTTTGGGCTTTTTTTTTCTTGATTTAATTTTCCGGTTTGTTATTATTATTTCTGTGTTCATCACTAGAGATTTCCAAAAAAAAAAAAATTAATTAAGCCAATGGAATAATAACCCACAAGCTAGATGAGCTAGATGCATGTTTGGCTGGGGTTTTTTTTCCAAAGTACTGCACAGAAATCACTGTTGCTGGGGTTTTTTCCTCACAGAATATACTTCCTTACTCAGTGATTGTAATGTAATTAAATAGGTGATATATTAAAGCAAATGCATTAAAACAAATTACAGATTCAGCTATTTTTTTTGCATTATTTTGATTACTGTATCTTGTACTGCCATGCATATACACTTCTTTCATCACACAGAGGTAAAATAATTTGTCTCTAAAGAGAAAAAAAAATATTTGGTTCTTTTTCCCACACCCATCTTTATTGATATTTCAAGATAATCCAAAATATATTTTAAATTATTCTTCCTGAACACACCTGTCCAGCATACATGTGCCCAGGTGTTAAGAAGGTGGAGGGCCAACATCAAAATAAGGAATTAAGGATGTATAAACACAGTTTTCTCTTTAAAAATAGCTGATAAACCAGCCCAGGAATTTAAAAGAATATATCTTTCGTGCCAGATGACAGATGTTCACTGATAGTCACAAGGATAGAAGCAAATCTGGTAATAGTCATATTTCAGGTATTTTTCCTTCCTGATGTTGCAAACGAGAAGATTAACTCCAGGAAAGACTAAGAGCATAGAGTACTACTGTTGTGTCTGGGGTAATCTCCTTATGATACAGGAAGATAGAGACGAGTCTGGAGAAGACAACAGGAGGGGAAAAAAAAGCAGGAAAAAATAAGCAAGGCTTGGAGGGGAAAAGTAAGAGAATAAGATGGAGATGAAGATTTAAAAGTACATCACAGCACTCAAGAATGATGTTTGGAGACAAACACTATGCAGTTCAGGGGATATAGCCATTTATACTATAGACACTTGCAATACAGGCAGTGGATTTGTGTTTTTAAGGCATGTAAGTAAAGCTTTTCCCAGGAATATTATAACAATTTTCATCCCACAGTTATCTACAGAAGAACTGAAGTCTCATCTTGACAAGCTCTAATAGTTCAGCATCCAACAAAACTGAGAGGAAATCACTTGTACAGAACTGAAGAAAAATACTCAGTACACTAGAAAGTTAGCAACTGCCTGCTCATTTTACACCATGTTTTCGGGAGGGAAACACAAACTCTTATGTCAAAAGTGCCAATTTTGATCCATCAGGTCACCTCACTCACCAAAACCTCTTTCAAGTATGGATAGACTACTGACACATGCACCTTAGTAACAAGTGTAGCGTTCCAAATCCTTTTCTCAGGATCCCATATTGATACTGACTACAATCTCAACCAAAACATGCATTTGTTTACTAGACAAATAAAAATAAAACAAAACCCAGAAAACAGATCAGAAACCAGAGCCTATCTAACCATGGAGAATGCCTTTGTATGCCCATTTTTTGCCTCCAGTTAAGCCACACAGAGTGATCCTAGACATGGCCTAGTACTTTCAGTGGAAACTTCAACTTGGCAAAACTTCCACTAATAACGACTAAAGTAAAATAGTCAATCTTCTCATTTCTCTAGTAAAATAATTTACATAAATTTCTTATTAATTCAAGGGCTTGGTAACCATCAGCCCACACCATTAGTGGTAAGATTTCTTAAAGCGTAGTGGAAAAAGTTGGGTTTTTTCCTGAGGAGGAATTTTAATCATCCCATGTTAGCATAACTAAGCAACCACAGAAACCACGTTTTAAAACCAACCTCCCTAGAGACTATATTCCTAGTGTACAATATTAACAGCTTTACAAGGCTCAAACTACACAAAAAGCTGCTCAAGATCTCAACTTCCCCTTCTGTATTCACATGCAGATTGAGAAAACTAAGTTATTTGGGCTTCCTGCAGAAATATATTACCACAGAGATATTAGGAAAATAGGAGGGGAAAAAAAAAAAAAATCAAATCACTTATGTATAGCAGAAGTTTCACAAACAACTGTAGCCCAGTTTCCCACAGAGCAGGTCTGTCAGAAGCACAGACACCCTAAAAATCCATGGATCTTGTTGATAATAAAAACAATTTTGCAAAAAGAAAAATGCTTTGCATCAGAGATGCATTATGATTGCAAGAATGGTTTTCTTGCCATCCTGTAGCAGGAGCTTCATCTTCACCTGCAGGTTGGAAGTGCTTGGTTTAAAGTTTCAGACACTAAAGCTCTCTAAAACAGTGATTGGGAAAAAATCCCAATTTTTTCTTATCTATTTCCTGAAGATGTCTCTTAATTCCAGAGACATCAAAGCACTTGGACTTTTATAACCATAAGGATCAACCTGCCATTTGATTCAAAGAGATAGATATTTATAATATTGAATCTTTTAAAGAATTAGTACCTTTCTCTCCAGCCACTGCTGTTTGTGAAATCTTTGACTTTCAAGCCATTACTGCTTCATTATAGAGTAGAAACAGTAAACAGGAAGACCACTTGCTTTAACATTTTGTTCCTTTTAATCTGCAGAAGTGTAATTAGATCATGCACCTGTGTTCATATTGTAAATGTTCTAAAATCCAAAATTTCACAGTTTTCCAATATGCTATTTTTCTCTGTAATAAAATGTAACCAAAATTTGTACCTTCTTCAGTTTGCCTTTGCCATTACAATAACACGCCTGAGTTTTCAAAATACAAATCCTTGCTGAACCTTGGCTGCCAATCTGTGAATATATAAATGCTATTATCAGTCATGCTGTTTATGTATTTTACACAGCACATATTTGTGAAGGTTTTTAGAACAACAAAATCCATTATAATGTTTTGAAAGCATACTCTAGACAGATGCTTGATTGACTACATTTCAATTCTTCTGCCACTATGAAAGTTTGGGGTTTTTTCTCCACTTGCTTTTGTTTTTATTAGAAGGGCACTTTTAAGGGAAGATTTTCATTTCTGTCTACTCAAGAAGCAGTCAAGGACACAGCAGCAGCAGAACCATACCAACTTTAGACAAAAACTGTCTTTATAACTGAGGGAGAAAGAACACTGAGCTTTTAAAGTGCCTCTTTTCAAATGTATCGTAGATAGGTCTTCGCATCTTGCCCATGCCCTCTGATTAGAAGGTGTCCAAGTACAAGTCTTTCTCTTTTTTCAAAAAAATCACCTTAGGAAGGCAGAGTGCATACTAAAGCTACTAGTCAGTGAATATGTATTACAACTGTCTGACCTATGTTTATGTCACCAGATAAGTGCCTACACACAGGTACAAACAGGCAACTGAGATCTTTTTCCCTTCAAGAAAGGGGGGGGGGGGGAAGGAAAAAAAAATTTTAAAAAAAGGAAAGAAAGAGAGAAAAAAAAAACATATTCAGGCAGACAGGAGAAAGGAGTACTATAGAAGGTCCCATCCATACCCCCCCCACCCCCACCCCCCGCTGCTTTCCCTGGACTGTGGTATGAAAAAACAATGGCTTTTCTGAGGCACTGTGCAGACAAGGCAGCTCTGAAAAAACTAATAGCCATGATTAATGACAATGGGCTAGAGGAGAGTTGGGACACAGCCGCCACATATATCATCCTTTCCCATCAGTCTCTGCTCCTCCCTGCCCCTCTTCCTCCTACCAGCAAGGCATTATAAAAATGTCTTATCTGCTTTCGACTTTTTTCTGAAATCACAGTACTGCTGAAAAAGAAGAGGGGGAAGAGAGAGAGAGAGAGAGAGACAAAAAGGCAATAGGATGAACAAGAAAATGGCATGTAAAATAACTATAAGATATTCCAGGGGAAAATGCACGAGCTGTAATCATTCAAGATTTCAGCAACTTGACTCTTCACATGCTGAAGCCACATTTTCAAGGTCTTATCTGCCATATGGTTCCCTGTTTGGATGATTTATTAGGTGTAGAAAGCACACTGATAAATTTTACTGCATTTCCCTGAATAGGCAACCTATGGTGTCAATAACAAAGCTCAGGCCGCTTTAATGAAAACTGTAAGCACCAAAGGGTAACCATTTATTTATGAGTCACTACAGTATTACTAGGGCAAAATTTATCTTCCCTTCTCACGCACTCTGCAGAAACCAAATCTGGTCAAAGAAACAGCGATCACATCCATATGTCAGTGACTTACTAACATGTCTCCTGCACACTCAGGGCTTGTAGCCAAATAAACAGTTTCCATTTAATGACTATTTTCTCTAATGTAAAAGATGCTCTTATGTTTTAAAACTTTAAAAAAAATACATTGCTGACAACTTGCATATCCACAAACTATTACGCAGTGTTAATTTTCTATGTTCAAGAAAAAAACAAACATATCAAAAATAAAAATAATCATTTATCAAAAATAAGAATAATCATTTCAGCAGTATAAGCTTTAGCTGTATAGGAGTGGATCCTCAAAATCACTTTGGATAATCTTGGAAAATAGGAAGCTAAAAAAAATGGCAGCTTATAAAGGAAAAAAGCAGTGTTTACTGTTCCATCAATGATTTTAGAAAATCTAAAAAACTGACACTTTGGCTTTAACTCAAAACCCGTAACTCTTGAAATTTATTTTGTGTATCTGTTTTTTTTTTTTTTTTTCCCCTAAGGCTTTAGCTTAAAAGAATGTTTTGCAATTCCTTTTCTATCTCACACATTGATTGTTACTTATCTCATGCCCACAATCCAAGGCACTTAAGACACCCAAAGAAAAATTAAGAACTGCAGAAGATAACTGCTTATAACCACAGTTATAACCACAAAGGCAAAATGAAATTCTTTGTTATTCATCCTCTAGGAAAAATATCAACGACTCAGAACTAATCAAGACTGACAAGACTCCTTGTCTCTCTCCTCACACATATAGGCCCCATCTTCTCCCCTTTTAAAAACCAACCACCAAAACGACTCGTGCACCCCATGCATCGTTTGGTATGAATATAAAGATTAGCATGAACACACAGGGTGAGGTGTTGGCTCCAGACACTGTGGCCTGTGGTTTTTCTCCCTAAAGATAAGCAAAAGCATATATTAGCAATTCAATTAATTTCAATTTCATTATTACATAACTCCAACAACTGTGTAAGTCTGAAGCAAAAGCTCTGCTCTTTCAAAAGGTCAACTGCATGCTTGAAAAAGCCTTCTATTCACCTAGATACTTCACTGGTAGCTTCCAGATAGCAAACTACTGAAAATCTTGCCCTCAACATCCACCTTTAACTCAGATACATAACATGTTATTGGTACACACGTCCTTTTTATTATGACTATAAACCTCTGGTGCCAATGAACAGTTCCTGGCAGATGTCCAACTGCAAACGTAAGATTGGAGCCCTTGGGGGCATGGAGCACAACGCGGTTAAGGAGCTGAGCAGTTAAAAGACTGGCTTTCTACATGGGTTTTTAACCTTTAACTAGAGTTGCTCAAATAAGGCTTTCCACGTAAGTAAATGAATGCCATGGTCCAATGGCCGAGGAAAGAGCCACTCCAGGCTGGGTCAGGCTCTTATACAAAGCCTGACTCCAAAGAGACAGGGTACTTTGTCATGACCAATGTGCAAAACATCCAAAATGACAGACTCTAATTAGTAAGCAACATTTTCTGAATTAACAAGCACCTTCTTTCTTGCTATTGAAAAATTTCCTAATGAAAGAATGCCCAAATTACTGCATATGCATTTTTTTCCTCAATTTAACACCTGAATCACAGCCAAACTGTGCATTCTGAAATCCTTGATGGAAACCATAACAAACAGCAGATTGGGCATTTTTGTTCTCTCACTTCTCCACCGTGGAAGACTGTTCTGAAAAGAATTTTAGTATACCTTTTTAGCAGGGGAGCAGATAAAGAAAGATGGACCTGAAATATCTTAGTATTAAAATAATCCATCCTACATAGTCCTGAACAGGTTCTTCTCTATTTCCCCCCACCAAAACAGGGTTCAGCTCTACTGTTCTGATTAGAGAAAAATGCTGGTAAATTACACCAATGTAAAGTTTCGGAGGCTCAGAGTGAAGACTGGTATGTCTTTCATAGTCACTGCCCAGCTCTTCAGTACAGCTTTGAATTCAAGGACTTTCATACTCAGGATAAACCCACCAGTTACCTTCACCCATATGCTGCCCATCTGAAAGAGCCTAACAGGTGTCACCACTTGTCTTTCTTCTCAGGGCAGCTCCCTAAGTCTGACCCTGTCCTTTATCCCATCCAGCACACAGCTCCCCCCAGTCACACACACTGACCTAGGGAGAAGATTTATCTGTGAATGAAATAACTTTCTGTCATAGCCTTTCCATAAGTCAGTTTTATGGAGTAAGAAATGGACTCCAACTTTTTTAGCCAACAATCATTTTCATTTGGCTGTCCTCTGCTGATAGTCTAGATGTTTCCTGAAAGTATTAAGAGAGAAAACGTATGCCAGACTATTAGATGTAAATTGGTGCCAGGATAATAACAGTCAGCTGCAACTGTCCATGCATAAAATGTTTTGTCTTCTTATTTTAAAAACACCCCACAGTTTGTTCTTTACTCCCCTCCAAAAATAAACTCCACCATGAGCTCCACTGTAATGATCTCCAGGACATTGAGTTTTATAGTTAAGAGTGAAAAATCCTGTGCCTACACTGAACACCCTTCAGAAGGAGGAACTGTATTTTTATTGTGTGTCTATCCACTAGAAAGAGGACTCCAAACCTAGGCAGAAATTCCTCAATACCACCACATCACTAACAGCCCATCTCTATTTCCTCACAGTACCCGTAGTCAGGGTGGAAGGGGGAGACTCCTGGAAATGGATGCCACTCACCTAAGTGCCTGTGCTTTAGATGTTGATTAAATTTATTTTTCCTTACAATACCAGCATACACATTTTCAGAGCAACTAAGCTCATGGCAACAGCTGTATAACCCATCATGTATACTGTAAGTTCTATGAGCTTATCTCTGGGCCTATTCTGTAAAGTCAGGTGGAAAAGAGCATAATGCCAAGGCTGCAAGTGGTCCTTTCACCATTGTTAGAGTACAGCTTGCTTCAGCTCCACTTTGAATCAGAATTATGCTGAAACTGAATTATAGCTTTCTCCCCCACGTACATTTATGCTTATTCCCCATAGACTGTTTGGGTGTCAAATCTGCATAATCACTGTATATTATTTTTCAATAACCATAAAGCAGGCAAATCACCACGCTGCCTGACATCCATTAGCCAATAAGCGCACAAAGTTCTTCACATTTTTCATTCAGTGGTTGTTTCCCCACAGCCGAACTATAAATACAAAATACACTTTTCCTAACTGTTTATATTTACTTAAAGCATGCAATACACTTTCTCCCCTTCATTCTCAGCTTACCATAACATACATGATTACAGATATGCCCAAAAATATTACAGTCAGGAAAAGAAGTCAACACAGTCTTCATAAAGACTATGATTTTGGCTCTGGTATTTGGGGCACAAAACACAAAATCTCTAATGGAGATCTTCTCTAAAGAAACCACACGGCAACACAGAGATCAAGATTTTAAAGTTGAGATGGGATGGGATGGATTGGACAAACTAATTTCTATTTAACAGAAGTAACTGCTATCATAACCAGTATGTGGTTCTTACTGCATAATTTAAGACATGGAAAATAAGGAAATGGGATTTGAAAAATGGGAGAAGAAAATGGTAAGAGACTGTCTCCATTTAAACTTTGAGCTTTTGACAGTTCATGTTTTCTTCATACTTTCAGTATCATTCTTTTAATCACTAACCACTTAATTTCATGTCCCTTTATATTTTGATTTTGAAATGAACAAATTTAAATCCAAATGCATTTCTCATACAAACACCTGGCCCTAGACCTTACATAAATCAAAACAGTTATTGTAGTACTATATTCAAGCCATCCTACAATCACATTTAAAATCAGCAGCCATACACACCAAAATATGTTTAGTAATTCTTTAATGCTTATACAAATTTTGACTGCATAAATTTTGAATTTTATTGACTTATTATTTGACTTACATAAACTTGTTATTAAGCTCTATGGCACATACAGTGGCACACACTTTTGTAAAGAGCTAGAGTACAATATTTAACTACCCATCGTAAACACCTTCACATGTTTGAAATAACCCATTGGACAACATTGTTCACCAAGTGACATCCTTTGCTGATTTATGAAAGATCAAAGATTGTAGTGGATAAGTATTAAGAGGTACATACAGTATGGGATGAATAACTTTCCTCATTTTCAATATTTCTTCTGTTTTTTACAACAAATTGCCTGACTCTCAAGAACAGTCTCGTAAAAAGAGTGAAAAACACTTTTATCCCAAGCCTTCTAAAGACTTCAAAAAATAAGTGGGAAACACTTTTGAAAATATAAATATAAATACTTCTAGAATTTTATAAGTAGTACTAGTCTGACTTTCATGTATCTATTTATACTAAATGGTCAAAAACAGCATAGGAACAAACAGAAGATAATTACTTGATGGAGACTTTCCTTTGATTTCAAGCCTTTGAATAAACAGAAGGTTCTCCAGTAAATATATTTCCCAGATGGTGTTGGTTCTCTGGAAGACTAAGACCATGGATGTTATACAGACTAAAATGTAATGAACTGTAGGAACTAAAATATAGTTGCTTTTGTCATTATCAATTCCCTTCTAACAGAATTTCAATTACAAAAGGAAAAGGCAGCTAGCCAGAACAAAGGTTGGCCATACTTAAATCTTAAAAGCTAATGGCAGCTTTTGCCACCACTGCCATTCTTCATCACAGTGGCCTGCAGGCCAAGGAGGCCCACAGAGAGCCTTCTGCTGCTGACCTGCAGCACACACTGGCAACAGCACAGCTACAGCCACTGACCAGCAGGGCAGAGAGAAAGAAAAGGAAGAGGAACACGGTCCTTTCCCCTCCCATTCCACAGCTGGCTGTGGTCCTCACAACAAGAATTTTTGCCCTATATACAATAAAAATGTATCTTCTCTGAGCTTCCCTAGATGCATCACTGTACCATGGAAGATAGCACAGAGCCTCTGCCAGTTCTCCACTACAAGGAAAGAGCTCTGTTTCTGGAAAAATAGAGTGCGAGGCAACGGAGCCACAGGTCTGTTTTGGATACGTGGTCTTCAAACAGGAGCCAGGAAAAATACAGGCAGATAAATCAGTATGTAGACAGCCAAGACACAAAAAGTCTTCTCTCTCTCAAATGAGATGGACTAAATACCACATTGTGCTGCATCAGAACACACAAAAACATTGTCTAGCATTCACTTAATGGGAAGTAGAAACTGGGTTTAACATAAAATATCCCAAAACTGACATGCAGCCATTTAAGGGCAACAAGTTGAGAAGATGCAACTGATGGGGGTGGAGGCTGCAGTGTGACAGTATTTCAGAAGATTAATTACAGTTTCATGAGCTAGAATAAATAACCAGTGAGAGATAACTTCTCCACACAAAGAACTTGCTGTAACGACTCAGAAATAAGCTCATACATCAGATATTTTTGAAATCTTTATGTTTTAAATTAAGACCACAGAATGACCTGATTGCAAATTATATAGCTTTAAAACAGAGAATTTTGAATTCCAGGTATCAGAAAACACAACCATTAAAGTCTGAATAGATAAATCTTGTTAATCATGGAATTCCCAATTTTCCTTGCATGTGTTTGCTAACTGTATGACTTCTTGGAAACATAAGCATTGCCTTTCGTTACTTCTTCCTCAGCTTGTCAGATACTTAGGTAGGAATTATCTTGGATTGCGAGGATGGAGGATATATGCCAACAGAAAGACATATTTATGGCAGTTTCAATGAAACTCAACAGTAGAGGTGCACATGTTACCACATCTCTCTGCTGAAGGCAAGTTAGCAAGTCTGCTCTAAGCTCCACTATGAGTGGTCTTTATGTTTCAGTTTTCCTGTTTGCTTTATTATTTGCTCACCATTTCCTGCTCTTCACAAACCAAACTAGCCAGCATAACATAAGCAGTAAATGTCAGAACTATACAACAGACTTAATTACATGTCATTGACACCACACCTCACTTTGTAAACTGTTAATTCAGAGCAATACTGTGCCTAATGTCAACAGGGAAGGAAAAAAAAAAAAATCAAAGCAATTCCTCAGCAAGGGAAAGATGGAAGAGCTGGAAAGAGAAAAACCAACATTTTCACAGAAAAGGAGTGGTTTCTATGCTACCTCTAGTTAAATTCTAAGAAAAGACAAAATTAGACTCTGAATTACCAGACAACTCAACCTCAAAAGAAATGTCACCAGCTACCACCTACAATTACTTTCTTCAGTGTTAAGAGAAAGTGCTGCACATACATACAAAAATACAAACAAATCCATATTTTTGTAAAAGGATGAACATTGTGCAAAAAGATTCTACTTAATTTTTTTCCCCTCCAGGTGTTCCACCAGGTATATCATTTTTGGACACTGATAGGTTAAGAAACTCTGATATCAGGTCAATACATTAGTGGACTTATATTTGACCAAAGACATGTTTGCAAAAACAAAAAAAACCCCAACCCAACAATCATAAAACCCTCACAGAATCCAAAATGAACTTCTGAGAGCAAAATATTTGCATTTCTTTTTTATAATCTTTTCATAGTCACCTCATGTCTACCCACTTCCTTCATTAAAAAAAAAAAGAGAATCAGTAATTTTAAGAATGCATTTTGTATTGCATCCATTAGTATTGCGTAATTCTGTATATATGCAGATTTTCTCCATGCATTAAAAAGCAATTTGCATCCACTGCTCAACTACTTTTCTTTTAGTTGCACTCACAATGGAAATAGTTTAGGAGTTCCTCTTATGCCACTTCATTTCTCTTAAAAAAGAGAAGACTTTTTCTCACCTTAATTAAACACAGCACTGCAGGGGAAAAACAACCCTCTGTATGGAGTCTGATCTCAGAACGCCCCAGCCAGTATTATAAAATTTCTGCAAGTATGACAAACAATTCCAAGTCACCTGGAAACAGCTGTAAGGATTCACAACTGTAGCAGTATCTTCATTATATTTAGTCCCATTTGACAAGGTTTGTAATTGAAGTCCGTTGGGACATGTAATACTTCATTACCAGTTATTCTTAAAACACTGTAAACTGGTAGTTTGCTCAAAAAATACTTTAAAAAGAACTTTAACAAAGAACTACCAATGGCTGCAGAAATATGAATCTACATTTTCAAGGATGTTTGGAAACATTCGTTATAATTAGCAAAACAAGTATTGTCCCCATGACAGCCTTTCTTTACAAACCTTTGAATGTTTGACAAGAAAAGGTCGTGTTTTGTAAAATCCTGGAAAGGTCATTCAATAACAAATCACATGAATGAAATCACAAGAGTTCAAGGAGGTTAACAGAAACACCACAGGCATTAAAGCATGTTTTCAAGGTAAACAAGGTAAAAGAAAAACAGACTGCCTCAGCTCTGGAAGAAGAAAATAGCAAGTAGACTCTAATTTGCTACACACTGTAATTTTAAGACATTTTCTCTGCACTTGGTGGTTTAACAGTACGTATTATTTCTCACGTTCAATGCATTTAGTAAAGGATTAACAGATAGAAAAGCCAAAACATTTAAACATCTCTTCAAATAGTCTACATTGACCTTAGTAGATTTTCCCTCCTTAATCTTGTGACCAGACACTTAAAACAAAATAAAAAAGAAACAGCAAAATTTAACTTCCATCTCAACTAAATCTCAATCTCAGATCTCAGAACTTCACTGCTTGAAACTCTGCCAGCCTTTCAGCTAAACACTTTGACCTGCTTGTGACCTTCTATTTCCAGGTCTATTTTCTTCTTTACCAAAAGAACACAACATTTTTCACAGGCAGGAATAACAAAGAGTTGTTTATATAGGGTAATTTAACTACAGGATCAGTGCAGGGAGCAGTGTGATGTATTTGATCCACAGACCAAGAAAAAAGCTCTGCTCACCAGTGTTAGAGAAAAGCCTATTGAATAGTTTTCCTGGGGCAAGCCAGCAAATTGGAGTTCTTTTCATGTATAGGCATAGAAAAAACGAATTCAGGAATGATCCTGGGTCTCTGTCTCCACAGGGTGTTAAAGCCCTGCCCTGCTGCAATTCTGAAGTTTTAAAGTTCCATTATCTTGGGGGAGAAAGGCAGTACTTATTTACATAAATTCAACATTATTCAATAGAATTTGTTACACAGGGGGAAATCTCTTCCAACACAAAATATTTAGAATCACCAACCATGCTTAGTTTATCATCATTACATTTGTGTTTTCATTTATGACAGGCTATTTGCAAACTGTAATTTATTATGAACCTCTTTATGAGATTAATTTAACAGGATCAGACCTGTGGACCACCTAAAGTTTGCATGTTGACTGGCAGCAGTGAGTCTCACAGAAGAGGAAAAAGTGCTCTGTGGCAGCACAGGGAACTGTTTCCCAGAGAAGTTCTATTCTGATCCTAAGTACAGAGTTAGAATTTAAACTTAGCATTATCAGTTCAAAGAAGTCTGAAAGCATTAAAATTTAATACCAATAATATTAGATACTTCTCAGACACCTCTCTCCCCCTTTCAACTTTACGTAACACCAATACGTTTTCCACTGTAAATGCAGCAATGTAAAGATATGAGGTTTAATTTCTTTTTTTTTTCCCCTACCAAATCAGCTCAATAGTAGAGCTGGCAAATCCAAGCAACTTGGCTCTTTCATCAACCAAAGCTGAACAGCCAAGCTCAGTACCGTATTTCATACTGGGAGAGGACCATGGTTACACTGGGTTCAGCATTCCTTGGAATGAACAACAGACAGCATTAGCAAAGAAAAGTTGGCTGCCCCCTGTGCACCACCCAGGCAAGGCATCAAGCTTTATGTAGCTAGTTACAGAAATGCTTATTTTAAGTTTCTGCTTAGTCAATAGCATGCTATATTTGTTTAGGGAAAGTGATCCAGCAGAAAACTAAAAATACCAAGAAACAAATAAGCAAATATGATCATTTTTCAATTAGAGTGTTCCCCTAAGCTGACTTATGCTATAGCCCCAACAGTTTTGCAAGAAAGCAAACAGAAGAAGAGCAAGACCAATGCAGCCTGTGTGCACTTCAGACCATGGTGCTTTGGCCCTTCTAAGCAGGTGTGGTCCTCTCTAATATCCTACTCCAACCCTTTTCCAGAAAAGGGGGCAGAATGGATGCTACAGGAAACACAGGAACCTCATCAGCTGTTTGATGGTCAAGGAGTTGGCATCATGCTTAGACATCTGTGTGAGCCTAATAGCAAGAACAGACATCAGCAGACAAAGCATTACCAATACAAAAACAAAACCTTGGAAATTATTTCCAGGTGAAATCAAGGCAGTCATGGCTGTATTTCTTCTTTTAAAAGAAACATGCATACCTTCAAAGGAATTAGGAGGCATAATACTAAATATTGAAAATAATCATGAGTATTTCAAAGACCCTACTAATTAGCATGAACACATGCTGCCTAAGGTTTTGCATCCACAAATACATGAGAAGACTATGTAAATAAATACATTTTATCAGGAAGAAATGTAACATTGCTTCCTAGACAGCCATTAAAATAACATCTAGCTTATACCTAGTTCTGTCTATATTCACACACTGTAGTTTTTTGTCTTATTTCAATACTATTCACATGCTATCAGAATGGCTTTCATTCTTCACTATAGAACAACTCAAGACATTTGATTCATGCAGTGCCAAATTTTCCTGGGTTTGTATGTGACTGCTTCTCACTATGGGCCTTATGCTGTTCTTTATAAGCCTTTTAGGAGCTGTGCAGGAAGTATTCTCTGACATATGGTCCAGAACTTAGATGTTAAGAGTGCTGTCATTGTTTCCAGCATTCAGGGTTCATGCATTACTTTTTCCTACAGGCTGCAGGTTTGCCTTTTTATTTTGAGGAATTCAAAAAGAACTCATCTAGAAATGTTGCTTGTCCATTAGTGCTATTGTTTCTTTAAAAAGCTATACCAGTTTGTACTATGACTGATCAAAATGACTATCAGAAACAAGACACCTCATTTTGTCTTTCTTGCCAACTATTTTAGCTTATTTGCCACGAGCACAGGGTATAATTAATATCACACAGGAGCCAGCATTGTCATTTTTCAAATCATTTCCCTGGAAATGTTCTACACCTCTTAATGGCCCTGCTAATGCTGTAGCTGTCATGTTTTGGACAGCTGCGCTTTTACAAGACAAACTCAGCTGCGCCATGTGCCTCTCTGTAGACTTTTTAGCTCAACGGCTCAGAGGCCATGAATGCCAGCTGGTAACGGCTATATGGAAATCTTTGATTAATTTTTTTACCTCTAGACGCTGACTGTTGCTCAAATGTCACCTTCCCAGTTTTCATCCCTAGCCAGTATTTTTTCCCCCCTCCCAGTACTGCTTGATGGATGAAGAATCAACTGAATGGGCCAAAAATCTTATGACTAATTAAAGCAAATACAGGCTGCCCAGATGTGGAGAGAACACAAAGTCTGGAGAGGGGCCAGATCACACACAGGAAATGCTCCATCATTCAAGAGATGCAGCTCTTAATGATATTTACCGGGATAGAGTTAACATATACTGATATTGCCACCCTGAAGAGTAAAGTGACACGAGCTGTGCTATGTAAGACTTTACCACCACAGCTTGCAGTCAAAGCAAGTGTGCAGTCTTCATCAAATGTAAACACTTCTGATGTAGGAGCTGCACAGATATTATGGAGTGACAAAGCAGCTCAGATTTTATTCTGATTTACTCAAGAAATGATTGGAAGATAACAATACGATCAAATTAGCACTGCTCAGCAGTCATATGGTGGGGCAAGGTGGCTCTAGTTTAACAACTGATCTTGCCTATGAAGCATCCTCTTACTCAAGCCAAGAACCAGAGAATGTGTTCAATAAACCAACCTAACATATTGTAATTTCTAATAAATTCAAGTACATCAAATGTCCATTTCTGCCACAAACACCTCTAATATTCTCCCATTCAAGGTTCACGGTTACAAACGGTCTTCAGTCCTGAAAAAGAAGACTACAACACTCCTTCTCTGATCATGTCTGCAAAATTCTTCATAAAGCTCTGCTCATCAGTTCAGCAGCAGCAATTCTCCCAGCTGAAACCAGCCAGGCCAGGAAAGTGACATGAACAGGATGCTGCTAAACATGCACAACTCAGAAACGCACACTATATTCTCTTCTGCATGATTTGCTGCCATTTAAAAGACAATAAACAGCAACTTTAGATTGCTAACAACATGTCATTTAAGGTTTGCTGTTGCTCAACATCAAGAAAAATCAATGCCAGCTCTACAGGGGCAGAAAACCCAAAGAAGTGAGCTCCATTTCAGGTCTGTTTGAACTCATTTCCTTTCTCCATGGTTGCCCCCTTGTACACCCCCTCAGGCATCCCCTCACAGCAGGCATGACAGCTTGACACATTGACAGCTTGCACTGAATGACAACTGATTTGTACAAATTTCAAGCCTTATAAATCTACCTGTCACAACAACAACATAAAAGAGCTTGGACCCAGCAGGTAACTCAGAAAAAGCTTCCCCTGACAGCATTTTCTGAAAAGCAATGGCTTGCCTCCTGCCAAAAATTCCAACTATCATCCTTGTATAACTTTGAATAAAAATTCAGGGCCCATTTTCTTGCCAACAGGCTACCAATCGTCTTATTTAAAGATTAAAAAGAGTGAATAAGAAAAGAAAAGCCATCCACAGAATTTCATTTTATACTGATATGAAAGTAGTACCACCTGCTATGGTAGGATTACCACACCATTTTTCTCTACAGTGCTCAGACAGAGTAAATGAACACGGCTTTTTACGGTATTTAAACAATATCCCAGATTGCAATGCTGCTATGCATCCATTACATTGGAGCTGTTAGTCAATGCCACTCTTGCTGATAGAAGTTCAAGAGTTTTTTTGTTTTGCTTTGGGAGGTTGCTTTGTTTTATTCTTTTTCCTCACTGAGTTGTTAAAAAAGCAAAATTGCAATTTTAGAAACCAGTAAGGCTTTTCAAGCTACATTTTGCTGTCCAGCTCTAGAGGAAATCCACACAGACATTAGCTAAGTGTTCATAAGCAGCATTATGCAAGTGAAAAGCACAGCACTTAATGCTAACCCTTACAAAGGGATCTAAAGGGAACACAGTAATTTCAAAAAGATCTATCTGAAAGGAGTTTATACCAAAAGACTTTTGAAGTTGCCAAGAAGACTCTGCAAAGATGATATACGTGATATGATATTTAAAATTATGCAACTTTAAATCATTCTGGGAACTCTCCACAAGATCACTTTGTAAGTACAACAGGACATGCTATAGGAAGTATCAAATTAGCTGTCTTTAAGCCTGAAAAAAAAAGTTCATTAAATTATGCATGACTGGGGACAGAAAAGGTTATTTGTGTGTTTTAGTTAAAAGTGGCTTGCAATTATAGTTTATAAAGATTCAAAAATAAGAGCTTTCTACTAAGCTGCTGGATAATAAGAGCAATTAGTTATACAAGTATAATTTACATGAACTATAAATTCAGTCAATGAGACTACAAATAAATGCCTGTATTTCCTTTTAACTCAGTTATTACTGGAAAATTTAACTGTCCAAGTCACTTTGCACATGTAGCAAGCTGACGACCAGTGCAAATAATAGCACAAGTTGAGTGCTACTTCACATTTGTAGCTATCATGTGCTCTCTCTATATTTGATACATAACCTAAGATACTGAAAATTCAAGTTTTTCTGTATTCAAGCTTGGCTGACAAGTCCCTCATTTCCTTTCTGTGATGATTTAGTGCAGAAAATAGGAAAGTAGGAATACTCTTATGCAAAATATTCTAACAAAAAAAAGAGAACAAGCACAGCAACACAGAGGCACTTACCATTCATGTGGACATTTAAGGGCTGCCTTACATTTGCTTCAGAGGAGGAAGGGGGGAAAAAAGCAAATATTATTTTATATTAAAATAAATACACAGGATGTGCGAGCAATTTCTAGCACTTTGAGAGTGTTTGAATTACAAAATAATATTCAAAATTCTTTTTTTCCTAACAGGCAACTTTTCAAGAAAACTAACAACCTAGCTTCACTGTTGTTTCCAGTGAAGTTGCAACTCCTCCTTCTTTAGACTACCCTGATAGTGTAAAATTACAGGAAAGAAAGCTTAAGCAGACTGTTGAAGACTCTCCACTGAGGCATAGAAACCTACACCTACATAAAATAGAATTATCAGAAATCATGGTATTTTCAAAACAAGTACCATCAACCAAGTGACAAAGGTTAACCACATTGCTTCTTGAAAACATCAGCCAAGGTAAAATAGTCCTGGCATAGAGCACGTGTCTCAAAACTACTTGCACTGGCTCCTGAAAATACCCAGCCTTATAAAGGAGGAAAAGACAAATTATTTTCATAGCTCCGTTAGCTATGTAGCCACCATTACCCCTGTGAAAAAGGCCTAAGGTAGGTACCTGAAGATAATCAGCAGTTAACTAGATGTTATGGGCAGTAAGTGAGTATTCTGGTTCAACCACCTTGGATGGGAAACAAAGGATGCACATTCTCTTTTTTCAGTCCTGGGAATATTTTTTTAAATCTGTTTTGTCAAATCTTCCTTTACTTCTAACATTTTCATACACAGATCAACACCACCTCTGTAGTCAAAAGTGACATAATGCAAGTAGTAGGTGGGTTTAGAAAACTTCTCGTAAAATTACAAGCCCTGGAAGAGGCGCTCTAAAGCAGCTGAAGCACTTCACCAACACCTGAGCCATCACTGAGGGACAAAACAAAGAACTTGTCCTTGAAGACAGAAAGCAAATTTCTTATGATGGAAGAGCAAAGGCTTGAATTTTAGCCTTACTGGAGTTGCCCACTTGCCCAGATTTGGTAACCATAAGCACTGCCACATTGATTCTTTTTTTCCTATGCCAATACCACAGCATATCTAAGCCTTGCTTAACATACACAGCCACAATAGGGCCCCCAGGTAAATACATATTATTTCTCAAAAAATGTGTTGAGGTAGAGAGGAGAAGAGAGACAGCTACACACATACTGTCCTCAACTTCTCAATCCTTCCTATGTGCAGAAATACAACAAAGGTGGTGTCTCAACTTTCTTGCATATAAGGACAGAACTTGTTACTGATGGAAAAGGACCACAAAATAGCATACCACCTGTGAGGGGCAAGTTCTAGAATTTCTAGGATTTTGTCCCTTTAACCTGTGGAAGTCAGTACATTTTTGCCACTTAGAACCCTCTGTGTTATTTGTAACTGTCAGTGGAAGGGAAATCTGTAATTGTTAAGAGGGAAAGAGCCTGTGCAAATTCTTCCCGGTGCAAAGTGAACAGTCAATCACTTTTATAAGGACAGGAACAACCGAAACTATCCATTCGTATACTTTCCTTTAGTCAACAATATTACCTTTAGTAATCTGGGGAATGTGCATCCATAAATTACAGAAAGTGTTATTGCATTGCTGAATAAACAGCAACATTTCCATCAGCAGCAGTGGCAGCACCACAAAGGTATAACAAACAGACTCAATCATTTTCTTGTCAAGCTTTGCAATGACTGCAGAGTTTACTGCTGGAGATAATGTTGCTTTCCTCAGCATTGTGTGCCAAACTGCAAACTGCTTATTAAAACAAAACCTCTTTTTCTGAGCAGCATGAGTTGGATAATCACTTATTGCACTCAAGAAAAAACAGGTTTGATGCCCAGAGGTGGTTAGCAATCAAGCATATGCATTAACATTTGGTTTGTAAAAACTGGTTAAAAAAATAATTGAACTAAAAAGGAATTATGAGAACCAGTGCCTCAGGTTTATCGTTTTCCTTGTTAATATATTGTTACTGATAAAATATTCCAAACTATTCTAATGTGCCTCTAAGAGAGAAACTAGCAAAGAAAGAAAGGAGTGAAATAAAATTCAACTAAACCAAATCAGATACCTTCTCTTTAAAAAATGTTTTTTAAAAGAAACAACTGGATCGCATCTTTCCATTCCAGGTACAGGTGGCAACCTGCTTTTCAGAGAAGGGGGGGAAAAAAAAGAAGTAAACTTAAAAACTAGTCAACTGTGTCAGAGATACTGCTGAAGCACAAATCTATTATTACCATCCAAAGAAACAGCTTGGCATAACTAAGCCGACCAATACTCCTGAAAAACCCAGTTCAATTTTCTTCGCTTAAAACAGATTGACAACCCTTTTACTTGGTTGAATAACAGGAAAGTCTGAGACACAAATGAGCAAGCTCTGCCATGTCAAGAAAACACTGCTGTAAAGCAAGCCATTATTCTTGACTTCAGAATGGCTCCCTTTTTTCCTCTTTCCATTTTCTTAATGATTAGAGATATATTAATATAAAGGTAAGCAGACAGCCTTCTCTCTGCTGTGTTGGCAGTACTGATTTCCTTCTAACACTGAGCTATCAGCTGCTCAAGAAAATGGAACATCCAAATAATGGAGATTTCAAGACTATTTTAAGTTGGAGCAGAGTACTCTGAGACTCTCAAAGCCACACACAAAAGAGAATTTTAAGAGGATGACAGTGGCATGCATCATTGATCTTTAGCAAGCACATGAACACAATTAAAGCCCATATTGTCTTCAAAAAAGAAGAAAGTGATGGCAGCCAAGTTCTGGGATCCAACACGTGGAGCACTTATGATATCCTCAGGCTGGGAAGTTCCAAACTTACAAAACTTCCTTTGATTCCACAGAAATTTGAGTAGCTTTTTCAAGAGTACTTAGGTGACCTGAACCTAAACACTAATGAATTGTTTATATGGAGAACAATCATCCTGACTGTAATTAGACATAAAAAATAAGCATTTGTATCAGTTATATCTTAAAATTAATTTGATCTAGAAGAGGGTTAAATCAAGCCGATCTGCACATCTGTGCTTCCTTTCACATTCGCATAACCTGAGTAATTGCAGCAATGTAAGCCCCTAGGAAAAAGACTCCAACTTAGAGTATGATGATAAATATTCAGATGTTTTAACTTGGTCAAATGCAAAATCATGACAACATTCTTATCAGATTTCCATGTAAAATGGAATTAATGTTGATGAAACACTCAATTAAATGCATTCATAAAATACCTTTGTAGCTATTAATATTTGAAAATATCAATTAATTTCCTTCTCCCACCCATCAAGAAAATTAAATTTCTACACAGTGATATTATCCAGAAGAACAGCAAATAAGAAAAATGCCAAACCATCTCCTACAAACAGCCTAACTCTTTGATCATGTTTGTGTTTATTCTTTTCCTTTCTTACTTTAAAATTTTTACCCTCATAAGGCCTTTGCCTTCTTTCTCATACTCTTCCACCACAATCACACCTACAGACCCATTTCCTTTTACAGGTGTAAATACAGGTTCTTCCCAGAAACAAATGCACTACCTCCCAGACCCAAAATAAAATCTTCAATATGCTTGTGTTCATTCTCTTTCACATCTGCTTACTCTTAGCGTCTTGTACTTCTTGTCACTCTCTAGTCCTCTCAAGTATTCACATATTGAAATTATCTATAGCTTTCTCCATTTTTCTTATTCCTGCTCCTCTCCATAACTCTCAAATGCCTCCTTCCAGTCGTAATCATTTCCCCTTCTCTTACCACAAAAGCCATTGTTTTTACACATCAATACCAAGACAAGCATCACAACAAGGAAAAATGCTAACTGAGAAACAGTAGCTCCAAATCATCCATCATAATTCCTTGAAAGCTCCATAAAAAAGAGATTTTTCATACAGTACAACTACTGGTGGACATTTTTTTTCAAAGTGAGCAAGTGCCTCATGTATCAAACAAACTGTTGCATTGCAACATGCCTGAACTAACATACATAAATAAATGCAGTAATACACCCACTCTTTTTATATTTAACTAATACCATCATATTCAGTGACTACATTTGCAATTGGAGATGATTCAGTTAATATGCAAGTTACCCTTCAGAGCACTAGGTGTATGATCTGCTACCCAAAGGTTCCAGAGTGTCCCTTAATTTCCATCATTATCTACTGACATGCCCAAATGATTCTTTGGCTACTTGTTAATAAAAGAATCAGAAGGTGCTAATCTCATTATCGCCTTGTCAGCAGTTCCTGTCAGAGCATTGTTGCCCATTAATCGCCTGCTGCTGCAGTCAATCAGGATCCTGCCTCACACTCCCCAACATGTTTATGCTTTTACCTGCAAGGATAGCAGCCAACCAAAGTGTCACAATGCACTACACTGACTAGCACCATGTTATGGAAACAATTATTTACCTTCCTCTGTAGCATCACAGGTATGATTGCGTAGTTCAAAACAGTTTACCTAGGCTGAGGCTCTACATCTTCCACTCCATCTTCCTAATTTATTACTTGGTTTACTTTACAGTCATGCTAACGCAGCCAGGGAAATAATTGCCGCCATATGAAAAACCCCAAGAGGATTTCTATGCCCAGGCAGAAAACTGCCACTCACTGTTCTAACTGAAGAGTGCATATTTATTCCTACTACTTCAAACAGTAGGCATAATTTATTTGACAATACACATTGTGAACCTCACTCAACAGTTTGTGTATCCCAAAACACTTTTCTCACTATGTGCTGACAGAAATTTCAGAGACAGATATCCATGATCATTCAAAACTTCGCTCAGATTGGTGTATTTTTAAAAAATCTAATTATTTATCAAGCCTTAGGAGTAGGTTGAGGTATGAAATTTATATTAATGAGGCTAGTATTTCCATTTAATGAAAAGGAAGATAAACAAAGATAAACAGTAAACAGCAACAAAAAAAAGCAATGAAAATAAAAAATGCAGACAAAATAAGTGGGAGGAAGAATCAAGATAGCATGCCAAAGGATAGAAGAACAACCTGTCAAACATATCCCTGTCTTACTAGGAATACTTATATTACCACAGTTTTCAAAAACAGCCTAAAATTTAGGTATGTAACACCAATATAATAGATCAGGCATTGGTCAGCACACCATGTTACAGTTGGAACAGAAAACTCAAAATATCCATTTCTGTGTCCACCCAGTAGCAGCTTTACACTAAAACTGTATAGAATAATTCTCTAAAATCCATGGAACTATCCAAATAGAATCACCCAAAACCTTCTGGCTCCATCCAGTCTCTGTAAGTCTTAGAAAGAGAAAAGCTAATGCTCTGAGACTGAAATTTGCTCTCTACACAAGGAAAATAATTTGGGGTAGAAAAGGCATAAAAGCAGCCCAGATCAAAGATTCAAAGAAAACAGATCAGTCTGTGATTTGTTCTACTCACAACAGATAAGAACTCTTTATTCTTTACAAAAACCATATACTACTCTTCAGATAAATACATAGCTACAAAAGGCCATAAAACAGACTTGAGATGGTGACCAAGAGAAGGTGAGGTATCCAATTTCCCAAATGGTTGAGATTCGAAGCTAGCTCCAGCAGCGATGCCCAACATATTAACAAAAACTCATCTGCGTCTTCTGACCATAAAACTCCACTTCTATGATCTGAATTTTATCTTTCACTATGCAATAGACACTACAAAAATATAGTTCTATGCTTGAGAGACTAACATCCTTTAAAACTGCCACCCTAGGAACCATGAAATCACCCCAGCTCTAACAGAGCTGTGAAACACAAGGAACCTATGTAGACAATACAGTTCCAGGTGCCATTCATGCTATGGGCTCTGAAGTTAGCTTAAAAAAATACCAATACCCTTGTAAAGCCTTCTCTACAATACGATGCATGGGAAAGGCTCTCAGGAACATGGGTATCCAAAATAGCTTGTAAGTACCTTCACAAGTTATTCCCAACCTGATCAGCATACAAAGATTTTGGCAGTGCAGAGGCAGGAACACAAAATGCCAACTGCCCTTTAATCACCAAAGCCCTCCAGTATCAGAATCTCAGCCAGAGATGACTTTCATGAGTTTCCCCTCTCTATTAGTTTAGACAGTTTCAACTAGACAATCAGCATAATCTGTTTATACATCAAAAAGCAAAGCATACAGCAAGGTTTGGGGGTTTGGGTATGTTTTTCCCTACCAAAATTTCTTTTAGTCCATTATTTAGGGTTACTAAATAATGTGCAAGCTCATACACTTTTTCTACTGAACATCAATGGAATATTTTGTCACAGGCCTAAGGCATCCACCAAATCTAAATGAAAAACCAACTGAAAAACTGGCTATGTGGAAAAAGGTGAAAAAATGTTATTGAGAAAGATGAAACATATTTGCATCTCAATCCAGACATCCCATGTTTGCCATAATACCACTACATAGTTGAGTGGCACAAGTGGAAGCGAAATTGTTTTGGCTGAGCTGACAGTAATAAGGTTGATATGAATCACAGAACCATTTAACATGAACTATAGTATAACATTCAGTTTAATCATGTTAAGTGTAAGGGAAGGAAAAAGTAGAGTAAAAGGAATATACAAGCAATTTACTTGCAGGCATTTTTAACAACTTTATTTAAGCTTGTTTTATCTGCATAAAGAATATCCCAATATGCTTGTTAAGTGAAATGAAAGTGGAAAGTGTTTCAAGTAGCATAAAGACATTAAAGAATGCCTTAAAGTGTATGAAAATTTTACATCAGCTCTTATTACAGTTGATTGCTGAACTGACAAGGGAAAAAATGTATCTCAGATTTCCCTCCACTTGTACATTAATAAGCACTTTTTAAGCACCATTCTGCAAAGAAACTGAAACACTTCAATTCTGAAAGAATGGCTTTGACATTACCTCTACTAATAATGAATAATATCAAGATATATTTTATTTTGGAGAAAGAAAAGACCTCTCCTGATCTCCCATAATTCCAATTTATTTTGCAAAAGTAGATGAATGTAAACCAGTTGATGTTATGCTAGGCAGCCAAGGATACTGATGGTAACCTTTACATCTCATGTAGGCTTATCAGTGGTAATTCATTAGTAAGGTTAAAAGCAACCTAAAACTCTCCCAATTTGGATGGTAGTTTCCTTTTTCTTTTACTTGCAGTGAAAAAGAAGGGGTTTGGCTTAGTATCTTAACCATCCACATGTAACTGGGTTTTTCAGATACCACATTTTTCAATGAGGAAGATTTCTGTCTTCACTGGTTTTTTTACCTTATGAGACTAGAAACTCAGATGTACTGTTCAGTACTAAATGTCTAAGGGGATTGAACAGATCCAAACACCTACCAAAACCAGCTGCTGAGAACAAATCAGACGTACTGCATTTATAGCATCTGAAATGCACTCTTTAACCAATGTGTTCAAAGAGCATGCAAGCCCTTATGACTAGGTAAAGGTTATATAAATACTTACATTTTCAGAGTACACTAGAAAGTACCCTAGACCCAAAAGGACTTCCTCAGCCTACAACACATCTCCCAGCTCTTCTTTTGGCCTGTTTGATTAGGATTTAGCCTATGCTGACAGATTATCTTTGGAAAGGCCCCTGGCTGTGCCAAAAAGAACAAGTTAAGCAAAGGATTAACCAATACACTCTCACTAATGCAGTCAAACTGTCACTGGGATCAAAGACTTCCACAAGAGACAGAAAGTGATTTAGGCAAGTGTCCCTCCATGAATTAATGCAAAATATACTATAACAGTCACTTTGTGCCTGACTGAAAGAATATAGTGCTCTGCTTTCACTTCTCAGAATGAAAAGAAAACAAACAAAAAAAAAACCCAACCTTTGTATTTAAATCCAATTGTTTATTCTTTAAGTAAATACTTCCATCTTCTCAGCACTTCTTGGAGACAAAAGATGTTGTAAGAAGTCCAAATATAGAATTCTTGCAATGGGAAACCATTAAAGAAAGAAAATTCAACTCAAACAATGTAACTGAACAGGTCTTCAGAGCTCACTGCTAATTTTACTTAGTCACTTGACACTGAAATACAGTGTAAGATGAAGTAGTTGTGGGCCCAGTTACTAGTTACGTAATAGTCATGATTCAGGAGACAAGTAGTCCCAGAAACCCCACCTAATTTTGCTCAAAGCATGTCATTTTTATTAGTTGTTGTGTGATAGACATTTTATAAGAAGGAAACTGAAAAATTATTTACGCCAAAAATTGCAGAAGCATCCTAATACAAGAAAAAGAAAACTGCTAATTATACTTATAATCAGCGTGTTAGAGTCAACACTGTTCAAAAACATCAAGAAATACAAATAATTCCACAGACATAAGGCAACTAGTGTTACTAGTGTTTTATTAATCAGTATATCAGTATGTGGGTGATTCTAATCAAATAGTGATCTCAAGTATATCTCCTAACAAAGTGGCCCATATTAAAAACAGTGATGTTCTGTGTGTACCACTTAGGGGAGTATAAATACTGAGAATTAGTGCCAAATTCTAAGAGACAACATGTAAAAAAAAAAAACTATTTCAGCATCATATCCTACTTACCCAAACTCTCCAGCTTCCTTAAAACTAAAGGGAAACAATAATTCCTCTTAATGTAATGTCTTCTTCAGAAGCAGATGCAATTTTTTCCTTTTGTGGCAAGAGGTTACTATAAACAGGCTATTTAATTGTGGATTAAAGCAACAACAGAAGATGCATAACAATTCAGTAAAGAGACTGGTGCTACATTTGTATGAGAACAAAAAACTAGAAAAAGTGTGGAAAGAGTATTGTCAGCACCTTTAATAACATTAGGAGGTAGAACTACTTATTACACATACATTTTTTTGTCTTCCAGGTAATATCTCATTCTGGTCTCTGAAAGTGTCTATATGTAAAACAACTATTTTGCCCCCACAGAACTCAGAAATTTTAAAAAATGTATATACATAAATTTATCTTAATTTAGCAGTGCCGTTTTCCTTGAGCATTTGAGCTCTGTTATTTGGTAACAGACACACAAAGACACAGTGTTAAGTTATCATCAAGTTTTCCCCAAAATACTATTATTTAACCTTTAGATGCTCAGATTACAGAACAGCTATGTTTACTTTGCACAGTTCAGAACATACAGTTTACATCTAAAGAGGGTTATAGCAAAGGAAAAAAAAAAACAAAAACAGGATAACTCCAAATCAATCCCAGTTTCATAAGTAAATTGTCATCTTAAGTTTGTTTTAAAGAATGAAAGGGCTAGAAGTTTTGCATTTCTACTTTTGTTAAACAATTACTCTTTCCTCATTCTTTATTGTCCTGTAAACCTGTAATCACTAGCTAGTCTGCAAAAATGTGAAACCCAATCCTGATCTGAGACAAATTTTGGAAAGTTCATAGTATGGCAACACACACACACAAAACCTCAACAAATAATTTAATTAATTAATGGTAAGAGCTCATGACAGCTGCTCTCTAGAGAAGCATTTGTAGTCAGAATGCTTTAAGGAAAGCATACAGTATTTCATCACTGTGTTTAGACTTCTTATGAGATACAGTGTGATTAATGGAGAAAAAACAAATATTAAAAGTCTTACCATGTGCCAAATTAAGAAGAGCACTTGATAAAATAGGCACCACTTCTTGTGAGTAATTTGAAAGAATAACTGTTTTTCATTACAACCACAGTTCCCAGCAGGTCATACATAAACCAAGCCAGCTGCAGTTCAAACAAAGGTCTGTCCAAAGGATGGGCTCAAGGTGCAGATAAATCATTATTGCAAAACCAGTGCCAAGCTTCACCATCCCTTCTGCTTCTTTCATTTTAATAAATTGGGCTTGACCCCAAAATTCAGTTCTTTTAAATACCGTAGCTTCATTTTTGTCCCATATTTTTCCACCCTATCACACATAAAGATTTATTTACAACAACCAAAGCAAGTCAAAGCTCTAGCAATATCCTCTAAAAGTGTTCACATGATCCCCAAAGTTTATAGAAGCTTATGAGTAAGCTACATGACCCATCAGGTGTATGGTGAACGATTCATCTCACTTTAAAGCTACATACTTGAAGTTAATTCTTGAGAAGAACTACAGCAGTATGTTCACAGATTGAAGTTTTCCATTAATCATTTTCAAGCCACTCTTCACCGTTTCAAAAAAATTTGAGGCTAACTCAACTCAAGGAAGACAAAGGAATAAATAAAACCAAAAATTTAAATAACAACACTCATATGGCCCAATATTCCCTTGGTAAAAAAAAATGTTAGGTCTTGACAGGCTATGACAAGACCACAGGATGGGATCCTTGATGTCATCATGACTGTGCAAGAACCTGTTCACTGGTTCCAACGGCATTTATGGGCAGATCACCTGAATTTTTCTGCAGTCTCTCACAGATTTGGGGGTTAATGTGCAATAACCACATGATTTTACCTTCCAATCTTCTCACCTTTGCTAAAGAGTCTAAGTCTACCTTTAGAGTTCTTTATTCCAAAGTACACAGAGTAACTAACCAGATGCCATGCAGTCACTGTAAGCATGCTACCATGTGCATACAATCTATTTTCACCTTGCATTCTTACTGGTTTTTATTGGCAGTTCAGACTTACAAAACCATCCCCCTTTAACACTTCCAGAAACATACCTTAATTTTCTTAAATATTAGCACACGTTAGTAAAAGTGGCAGTCATTATACAAGTTCAGTTTTTATAAACTTAATATTGTGGTTACAATTTCCCATAGTCTTCCTTACTGTAGTTCTTTTGAAGTCAGTGCCTGGTGAGAAACCTTGTTTAGACAGCTATAGGGTGGAGCTGCCAGGCTTTTAACTGTGCCAGAGAACACAGACCACCATAGAGGAGCACACAGGAGTCCTTATATCAGAATTAGTAAAATCCTGTCACTAAAACGAGTGTAAGTCCAGGACTGGTATATATCATCCAGGACATTACAGCTCCCAATCACAGCTTACAGAAAAAAATTACATTCCAGAAAAAACGACAAAAAAAAAAGTTTAAAAAGGGTGTGGGAGAACACAACAAGTAAAAGTATCAAAATATAACAGGGACCAAACATGGGGGGGTTTAAAAAACTCAAATACAGTAAGTCTCATTTCAATCTGTGCAGAATAAATAATAGTTTTAAGTTCCCCTCTGGGGACCTGGATACATCCAAGATATAAATCTGAATACAAGTCAGCACTCACTTCATAAAAATCAAGGAGAGATTAAAGCAATTAAACATCAAATGTAGCATTCTGGGTGTCTTTCAAGAGCAAGAAGGAGCAACCCACACACACACACACATTGTTTTCAAAATATTTGAAATCCTATAGAAATTGTGAAACATTACATTGTGGTATTCTAAAGTAATATCTCTTGTTTATAACCATATAAATTTAGTCCCCTGGCACTACTGGGCTTATATAATAGAAGAGAGTTATTTTAACAGTGCCCTGTTAAAAAAAGAAGCAACTCATTTTCAACTCATTTTCTCCAGTGGGAGGGAAGTGTGGTCTCATGTGAGAAAGGGAACATGCCTAAGTTATTACTGTAGGAAAGCAATCTGTCAAAGCCTGGTCGTTTTGGCATGGTGAATACCACTGGTGAGATCAGAGAGTCAGATCCTGCTTGCAATTACTGCTAAAGGACCTTGGATACAGGCAGCCTGCTATCAATTATTCCCCTGGCCTCAAACACTTGGACTTGTCAAGTTCCCAGTGTCTTCTGTTTTGTAACAGTAAGAAAAAGGGCTTCCCATGATCGGTTCTTGGAAGTTTCTCACATGTTGTGTCACTCCAAAGTGTCATTAACAATTCAATTAAAATTTCACAGCACATGTCAGCATATTCAGGTTTTTGTCTGCTAAAATAAGGTCCAAGACAGATAAAGCAGATTCTGTCTCAAAATCTTGACTTTAAAAGTTATGCTTTCATATGTAGATTATCAAACATGACACTGCCTGCCACCTCAGTGAAACAGTGTGTTTGATGTCCCTACTCTACTAATAGTACAAAGAAAAAATTGTTTAACTAGAAAACCAAACAGCAGCATCACCTCCAAGATGTTACAACTTGCATCATTTGTTTAATTTGGTATAATAGCAATTTTCTGCTTGTTGTTTTGGTTTTTTTTAAAAAAGTCTCAACCAGTCTATTTCTGATGTTGATTTTATTTTTAGAAACCCTTAAGTATTAAATTATAGGGTTTTTTTCATTAGTTTACTTTCCTGGGTGGGATTCTGTAAAAAGATTAACTCCAGATGTATAGTGTAAATGGATTTAAATTCATCTAAAAGGTATATTACTAGATATGGCCACAAAAAGAAGACATACTGTTCATTCACATACTTTATTCTTAGTTCAAGGGCCCCTCTGCAATTTTTCTCCAATTATACAACGTAAAAAAATTTAACATCTTAAGGTTTTCAGTAGAATTGGAAAGAAGGTTCAGTCTTAAGCCTTCTAAGGCAGCTTTTTCTCTAAACCATCAATAGGTTTAGTCATGCAAGGAGAAGATTCTTTAAACTTACCAAAGACTTTGTTTAAAGCCCAGGAAAATGTGGACTGTCAGCATCCTTTGTGTTGTTTTGCAGCTTAAACCCATTCCCCAGTACACTGGTGACCCTCTACCCCAGTTCTCTAGTTTTTCTCTGACATCAAACTCGGGATTATTGTTAGATTTTCTTCCAGGAAAAAAGGAGATTAGAAGCCCAGCTGCAACAGCTGACTGACAGGAGAGGGAGTAGAAAAAAATACATAGATAGATGTGAGAAGTTTAACCACCATATTACCAGAATAATTTTCTTCCACACACCAACTAAAGGCACTGACCAACATACCCATGGCTTGAGAAGCAAACTCTCCAAGAAATGTGGGCATCTCCCCTCAGAGTGTCAAGGCAGGAGTTGACAGTTGAAGGCAAAAATGATTTGCATGTAAATCCCGATGAAAAGCAAGCTTGCACCCTGAAGTTGTCAAGTTTTGCTACCAGTCTGACACTTAAATGGGCTATAGCAAAACTTGATTTAAACTGAGGAGAAAAAAAACATGGCAACTCAATTACCCCCTTGCAGATCAGATCTGGCAGTTCAGGTCAAACTTTTCACCCTGCCATTTCTCAATACCTGATGCCTTAAAGAAACAATATGTATTCCTCCTACAACCCTAGATGAAAATACATTTCCCATGGCTCCCTACTGTGCCTTTAAAAGTGAATGGGGGTGGGAGGGGAGGTAGGTTTAGAAATATCTTGCAAAGTTGAATTTTGGTTTTGTTTTGTTAAATTTTCTCCTGACCAAAATAGCTTAAATTATATGGTAGGGAAAATTCTCTTATGCAAATGTATTTGCCTAAAGGGATGTCTAGTGTATATTGACTTCTAGAAGAATTAATTTACTTTTGAAAAACTCCCATCCTGCTGTAGTTTAGAAGCCATATTTCATTGAAATAATGTTTGCCTGTAGCATCACAGAACACAGAACTACTTTGATCTGCCCAAAGGATGTGAAAAAAAATTCTGAAGTGTGAAATTTCCTGAAAATTAGAGACATATTTATATGGTGCAGTCAGTTTGTATAGTAACAAGGACTGCTCCAGAGCTACAAAAATTAAAGCCAAATATTTTCTAGGACTCAATTCTTCGAGCAGTTCCATCCTTCATCTGGTCAATTCATGCAATGCCTTCAGCTTCAGAAATGTAACAGGTTTCTGTAGCAGCAGTCAACAGTTGTAACACCTGCTACTGATTTGTTTTGTGTCCCCAGACCATCCACCTCAGCTATTTACAAAATAACTATGCTCTGTTCATTGCCATTAAAATGAGATGTCTGAGATGCACTTCAGACACTGCTTTACAGGCAAAAAAAAACCACAAGAGAGAAAGAACTTAGGTTCTTTAAACATTAGAATTAAGGAAGACGTTAATGAGATCCCTTATCTCACAAAAAGTTGCTCATTTTACTAGTACAAATTAGGGTAATTGCAAAGATATATTCACTGCACTGTCACATACTGTCCAGAACTAAAGCCTCTATGCACAACCCCCTCTGCCTCTCCATCTCAGCTGTATAGTTGATGTCAGTTACAACAAGAGGAGAATATAAAATACCAAAATGCCTCCTTTTTGCTGACTGGAAAACACTATCAATATTCATGATCACCTCACAACTGGTGCTCCTTCCTCAACTACTCAGATCTCACTACACCACAATCCCATACTGTGACCTGCCTGAGCAAAGTGACAAAATCTGGCCTCCTACTTTAAGCAATAGGAACATTCTGGGGCAAGTTTTCTAATACTAATCTTTCATTTGTGCAATTTCTACATGTGTACAAATAATAAAGAGTTATCTTAGACATTTCATGAGCTAGTTATGCAAAATTTAGCAAATTGCATTGCTTGCACCACTATTGACCCCTGGAGAATGTTCCACAGAAGATGAGTGCACAAAGCAAGAACAAGCCTGTTACTTACTGCAGGCCACTGCATTCACTACTACTACATTTCTAAATAAACTGTATGCTCAGACAGCAGTTGGCACAACTGACTCTAATGCTAACACTCATATATTTCTATATCAAGATTAACTTTATTCAAAAATAAAGTGAGCAAAAAAACAGTAGTAAGCAAGAGGATTCAACTTAGGACAGCTATCTTTATTGTTTTCATGACAGGTGTCTGTAAGAATTAGACACAATATAGTTTTCTGCTTCTACTCAAGAGACAAAAAAATATTCCATTACAGTTATGAACATTTTTCTATGTTACTATGAACATCTCTGACCATGATACAGTATCAATGAAGGATTTTAAAGCTTCATGTGATTGGGAAACATGCAAGTATTTCCAGTATTATTGCTTAGATTGTAAAATTTTTGCAGTAAAGATTTTTTTTGTTCTGAGTTGTACAAAGCGTTGTCAAAACAACATCCTGCTGCAACAGTGACAATTTTATACACCCCCAGAGCAAGTGCAGACATTATTTCAGGGTACTTTGAAATGTTGCCATTTTTATTTCTACAAATCTAACTCAGACTACACCTGAAAATACAATCAGATCTTTTGTGAATCGGACTGGAGTATTCAAAAGATAAATTACCTCACGATTTGGTCTCAGATTTGGTCTCTAACTTCAGTTACATAATGCCATCTTCACTTGCCCTCATCTTTCATTTCTGTAGTTGTAATGAAACCTTAAAAAACTCATGTCTGCAGTCTGAAACAAACCTCAATTATAGAAGTCTAACTAAGCTACTCTACCTCATTATCACTGGAGGAATAAAAATCCATCAAAATTTTCTTAAAAGAAATCCTAAAAACTAACTTTGGGTGTAACATTAAGCCGCTCAGAATCCATAGAGTCCAAGTAACTAATTTGTCATAAATCTACCTAAACTTTAATATTTCAACAACTACTCTAACTTTCACACCTGAAAAACTGGGGGTTTGGGGTTTTAAATCATTTCCACTTAAACAGTCTCTTGCTAGAGAAGGCAGCACGACAATTCTCCCTCACCTTTTTTTTAGGAGTTTTAAAACATAGGGACATAAATTATTTTTATACTGTTTTTGTGCTAACACACTCACTCATTCAGCAACTAAATCAACAGTGTGGGGAAACTGTTTTATTTCATTATTTCATTAAAAGTCAGAGTCGATCCCTCTTGAACTACTTGTAAAGCAAACAACAGCAGGTTGGTTGACCCTCCACTGAAGGAAAAGATCACACTGACACAACCAACCAGCTTCCTTACGGTGGTTCTGGACTGAGCTAACCCCCCTGCAACTTGCAGGGAGTAAAACAGAACTTCTGCTGGAAGCTCACAACAGGGTGATGTCCCTGACTCGCCACCAGCTTTATAAAATCAGGTGTGAGATTCCAAAGTAGCAGGTGATGCAGTAGTAAGAAGTTAGAAAGGAGCTCATTAGTATTCTATCCTATCGAGGAAGAAGAGTGATGATTTTTCACCATGGTTCACTTCTAGCCCAACCGAGAAGCAGTTCACATACAGTCACCTCCTCATCACCAAGAAAAGGCACAGTTTCCAACTTACTGGCAGATAGAAATCATGTACTTCACTGCAATCTAGCTCTGCAGAGTAATGATATGCATTTAGAGACCTCAGCTATATGTAAAGTAACATGCTACAAGCAGGTTCTCAGAAGTTTCATGTAGTCTGAATTCAGCATAAATCAACTTACTTCCATAAAGATTAAAGCCACCTTCTCCCTGAACAGACACAGCAGATACTGCAGTACTCACGTATGCCCTTACACTAACCCCCCAGAATAGCACCATTCTACCCCAGGCAGCTCAGAAGTGTTACCTATTTTATTTTCATTTTTTTTTATATGAAAGTGAAAATAAAATTTCCACAGCTATTATACTATGCTTAATTTGGAGCATGTGGAATAAGAAAGAAGACACTCTCCATTGTTCAGTTCCCATGGTGCACAAAATAGTAGCAGAGCAGCACTAACCAGAAAAACTTTTCCTTTTAACAACCTGTTCTGATTCCACAGACAAATGCTCCTACTACAAGACAACAGTCATGAGATCATGACTATCAAAATTTTCATTCAGATTTTACAAATGTACTATCACAGATGTATAAAATTTGCAGAAAGCAGCATTCCATAACAAATCAGTCTGACAGCTTTGCTAATTTCCAGAAAGGTAAAAAAATATCTTCTGTAAAGTTTAAAATGTCAGAAAAGGAAGACTGCTAAAAACAGTGCCAACATATTTTCAATAAAAGCACACGCACTTGGCTTATGGAGTTGCCTGGTGCCACTGATCAATAAACATTCTTGCTTCTGCTACTATTCACTGGAGAGAGTTTCAGTGGACTACCACACTAGTGCACCCAACACAGACAGTGCCAGTGGAAAGTGAGCCTTACCTATTTTTTTTACTGTTTTTTTATGCCTAAAGATTACTTAAGATCTTATTGAGTCTAAATACATTTTGTTTCTTCAAGGCTCACAGAGAGAAAGAGAGCCTAGGTTAGGTTTTCTTAGTATCACCCTTATAAATTCAAAGGTCCCCCTATTTCTGCTCAGAGCTAAATCAGATTTACAACAACTGTCAAAGCATAGGATGACAGATAAATTAATCTTCCCTTCATGAGTTTACATTCAAGGCATCTGGGCTGCTGATCTGGCCCTAACAAGCACAGGGTCTCTACAAGCTGTCGTTTAAAGCTGATGCTTTCATGACTGGAGATGAATTATTCTGTCATGAGAATCTATTTATTCAGGAGTTAGAAGGTGGGGTTTTGGCTGCAGGATAGGATGATTTCATGGGTTAAGGTCCCCTTGAAATGTCTGTTTAAATCTTGTCCTGGAGTTGACTCTAATACGTTTGGAATTTTTAGGACATTTACAGAATAGGGAAATGCCTTTTTCTTCCACAAAGTTTTACATTTTCCTCAAGCCTGACACCAGTAGAGGACCATTCTCTGTACAGCAGCTGATTATTAATTTCTTTCCTCCAACTAAGGTTGATTATCCAGACATTAAATGGACATTTTTTTAAAAAGCATGATTCATTTCACAACACTGCCTGCTATGCAGCAGCCTGCTACAAAACAACAGCTTGCTACAATCTGCCAGGATGTTTCCTTATGGAGAAAGGAATGGTTGGTAGAGGAGCTGTGAAAGCCCAGCTGCTGGACACTGATGCAGCAGAAGCAATGCCAGTCCTTGAGCAAAGCAGTCAGGGAGAAGTTTCCAAGTATTCTATCTCAGGTCAGCAACATGCAGGGAAAATAAGGCCATCAAGAAGTCAGTTGAGGATCTATAAACCAAACAAGAGGATAAGCTATTGAATACTGCAAGACATTGAGTGACAAGCTTCAGTCCATCGTAAAAGACAAATTCCACAATAAACCTTATGTGTATTTAACCAGTTCACTCAATAGTTAAAAAGATGCCTATGTCTTGTTATCTAATAATAATGGACACCATTCAAATATGGGACACCACAGGGAATTTGGGAGAAGGGATGGGCTTAGTCTGTTAAACAACTGAATACTCACGGTTCAATGGCATGTTCCTCAGTTCAGCTTAGAGCATGAATCCAAGCCAGGTTACCATAATATTGTTAAAAGAAGCCATTAAGTGGTGAAAGAAAAGAATCAACATACAAAATAGATCCATATCTATCTAGGTTCCAAGATAATTTTGGGCAATATTATATTGTAAGAAGAGGGAAGATTAATACATTTAAAGAAAAAAAATAGTAATGTTTGTCCATCAAAGCAGCAATAAGAAATATTCATTGTGGGAAGAATGATAAACCAAAATAACTTTCTTTTCCAAGGAATAATTTTCAAGAGCATAAAAGGAATAAAGAAAAATCCAACACTCTTCTCAGAAGATAACCCAGTTGCAGGCAAGAAATAGCTGATTTTCAGTAAGCAGTGAGAAGTGGTATTAGAATGCTAACATAGAAATGAGGCAATCTAGGAGAAGCTCGGTTTTACTGTTGATACTTGATTTGCCATTTTCTCCATGCTCCTTTCTAATCCATATGCCTTCTTCACACAAGCTTTATTTTTTTTTTTTTTTTAGGGTGACAATACCCTTTTGGCTATATTCCCTTTTACACATATATTCATCATTAAAATGTCACTATGGCTCTTTTATTATTCAGAAAAGACAACATTCTTTAAAAGGCCTGAAAAATACACCCAGAAGCTGATCTATGCTAAAACTATCACTCTTCCAAGAAGACATCTAGTCTTCCTCTTCAAGCTGTCATTATCAGCCATGAAACCTGCAGAGAAGTCCAGGTTCAAAGTGTGTCCTCCCTTGAAATTTCCTTAATACTGGCACCCTGAACTGCACAATGTTTTCTCAAACCTCCCTTCTGTCTTTTTAAGGAATTGCAGGGGTGTGGGAGGGTGAATTCCACAGAATTTGAAAGCAGCAAATGTAAACAATGCAGAGACTACATTTCTTACTTAGGCTAAAACTATTTTAACCACAGGACAATTTAAAAACATTTAGAATACAAAATGCAAATGTACATTTAAAACAGAGTTGATCTTCTACTAAGCACCGCTTACAATTTCCACTGACCTAAATCATCTCATTTCACTATCCAAATCCCACTTGCTTTTTCAGTTCTAGGAATTCAGCCATCCCAGATGTCTGGTTTTCTGTTATCACTTCAAGAGAGATTTCAACAAAACTACACACAGTAGCAGGACAAAACATTTTGAAAACCTCTCTTCTGTTTATAGACATTGCAATGCCTTGGAAGTGTTAATTGAAAATTTAGCATTGGGTGCTGTAAAGTTGATCAACTTGCCTTTGAGAAAAGAAGCCTCATATCACTCAAACCAGACCTCTGAATTTAATTTGCCTCCAAATGCATCAGACAAAGCATTTTGTTTTTCTGAAGGTTTAAATATAAGCCAATATAAAAATCAAAGGGCCATTCCTTTAGGATTAGCATCAAAACAAGTTGACGCTTAAAAAGCCACAAAGTACAGTAAGTAGATCTTAGCAAAAATCATGCATCTTCCTAATTATTTTTAATATACTTCTACTAAGCACTGCAAACTAATGGAAGATCTATAAGATGTTAAGGAAAGAGGGATCAGTCTGTGGTATTTATGACTTTAGTCATTCTTTCTCAAAACAACAGATGAAATAAAATGTATGACATTCCCAAAGAGGGAGTTTCTACTGTAATTCATCTTAAAATGCAATGTTCTGTCATCTCCAGTAACACTTACTGAAAGCAACCATCAATACTTTTTGTCAAAAACCTGCACTCTGTGTAAAATGTTCCATCAATCTCTATTTACATAAAATAAAAAACTTTCAGTGTGATTCTAAAGCAGAACCATTCAGATTCTCAGTCTTCCATTTTCATGCTCTGTTGAAAAATTATTTTGACTGACACAAAAAAAATCCCCATGCCTAACAATTTATAGTAAGGGTTGATTTTTTTTTTTTTTAATGTAAAGCAAAACCATGCAGATTTGTTCTTTTCCATTGATCAGCTAAGCAAAACAAAGCATTTTTGTGTACTTTGAACCCTATCCAGCTTTCCTTCTATGTTTAAACAGTCTAAATAGTCTTACTTATAATTGGTGACCAATTTTGCTAAGTAAGCAATTTATTATAGTTCACTTAATCATGTTCCTCTATCCCACATGCTTTTCCAGACATATAAAAAGCACTCAGAGTCACCATCCTATAATTTTACTCACATGACCAGTACCATAAATTTCAATCTGAACTAAATCACAAGGAGAAGAATATATATGTATTCAATGCTTTTGGGTTTAGGGGCATAGTTTTCTAATCCTCATATCACATTCACAGTGTTTCTAAGCTATTAGGCACCAGCAGATCAATACTCAAATAGTTGTTGTTAAAGAGCACAGAGGAAAATTGCAGCAGAAATATACAGCCACAAAGCAGTCATTCATTTCCCAAGTACCAAGCCCACAGCCCTATTACTGGCCACATCCAGAAATGAACTAGCTGACTTGAAAAGGGGAGCGTAGAGTGCTTCCCAAGTTCATTCCTCTAGCGTTTCCTCTAGAACAGAAATGTTCTTTTGCTTTATCACCTGCTCAAAGGAAACTGTGCACCCCACTGTGTAACCGAAGCAGGTCTTTAGGCCTGGAGGAAACAAGACTGGGACAGGCAATGGCAAAGCAGAGCAGAGCTACCATGGACAGATCACACAAACCCCAACACCACTGGGCTCCAGAACAGCACTGCGGGGGACAGAGCAGGACCTGGGTCTTCCCTGAACCCACAGCTGGACCCCATCAAACAACTATTGCACAGTATTTCCTTCTCACTAAATGGATTTGATCAATGATTTACCCCACTTTATGTACTCTTTCTACAACTACTCGTAGAAAACTATTCAGATCAATGGTCATTAATCTGTAAGTTTTATTTTAAAAGGTAAGATGAACTAAACATTTTTTTCCTCTTTTTGCTAGAGTATTTTTTCAGCTAATCACTAAGGTGACTTTCAGCTGGGGATATGATTCAAGATTTGCCATCCCACTCCACCCCTATTTGTTAGCTTATCAGCAGATCCTTCGCCATTTAAATATGAAAACACTCTGGAAACAAGGACCTTTTCAGAAAATATTGCAGAAACAGAATGTAGTCAGCTCCTCGATGTTTCTGAACTGTAGACAATGGAGAGTCCACAAACAAAGCAAACAAATCCTAAGGAAAATGGGAGAATACCTAACAATAAAACAATACCTAAAGGAGAAAAAGGAAAAAAGAATCTAAGAAAAAAATGCCTACATTTAAGCAGGGATCTATAACTTTAAACAATCAGAAGATAACAGACTAAATTACAGCATTAAAATCTAATGGACAATCAGATAAAGAATCAGAAAGTTCTTGTAAAAATTTCTAATTTTCATACCCATTATTTGAGATAGACAGTAAGACTTTATTGAGCCCAACTTCATCCCCACCCCAAAGCGGGGGCGTCGGGGGGGTGGGGGAAGAAAATTCTTGCCAAATCCCAGCTGTTAATAAAGAAATAACATAAATTTTAGAAAGACCACAACCCATTTTCTGCAAGCTCTCATTTCCACGCAGCTATATGGAGCCACAGCTGAGCTCACTGTCACATAAAGCACATGCTAAATTTGCTGGCTGAGTAGTATCACTTGGAGATACAATCAAAAGCTCAGAAAACAAGATATTTATTGCTCCCTTCTCTAATGAATCAGAGACCCCAGCCAGGACTCCTCCTCTACGTAAGTTATATGAATTAATTAACTTTCCTAGTCCTAAAATTCAACAGTTGACAAGTCAGTAAGTAAAACTATTCCAACTTCACCTCATAGCACTAAAATGAGCAGTGTCTTTGTAGTAAAAAAATCTACCATTTGATTTCTCCTGGTTTTATGTGTATTTTATTTATAAATTACTAATGTCTTTCCTGGGGGAAAATGGATGAAATAATACCTACACAAAACCATCTTTCATCCGAAGGGAAAAAAATCCCCAGTACAAATCGACCCAACAATGGGGAGCTATTAGCAATGAATACACAAGCAGTGCTCAATTCTGCACAATCATCATTACCTACACAGCTGAACACTTAATGTGCTACTTCTAGAACAGTTACAAAGTGGCTGCCTACATTGTTTTATAGGCAGTCAAGAAAAGTAAGAATATGATGTATGGCTAGGAAGAAAAATAAATGTTGCATTTTTTTCTCTTTCACATAAAATAATGTCCAGTTACACAAAAATTTCAGCTGAAGATCTCAAGGTACACCTTGCTTTTTTCAAATCATACGACACAAAATCAGGTACAGTACAAATGCATCCCTTTAAGTGGAACTAGTAATCATTTGATTACAGCAGACATATTTGGTCAAAGAACTACAGATTTTAAAGCGATTAAATAATAAAAGGTAACGCCTCCCAATCACTATAACATACATGACACAAACAACAGGTGAACAATAGCAAACAAAGTTACTACAGACTTTTTTTTTTTCTTATCAATACATCACATGCCAGGAAAGTTAAAAGTCAGCTTTAAAAGAAGAAAAAATTTTTATAGGCACCATGAAGCTGTGTACACCATCTCAGATGCTACTGGACAGAGAAGGTGGGGAGAACCATTTAAGTGGACGCATCCTTTCCTTGCATGTCTAAGATCCTTTGCTCACATCATAAATTCATGGTTTGCATCTATCACTCCACTATACAGCTGGCCTGCACCACTCTTCCCCTGGGAGGGAATAAAATAAAGTCAATCTACGCTAGGTACATCTAGGGAGAAGAGAAACCTGTTCAAACACAACCAAATGTGTCCTGGTTTTCACTTGCTTCAGTAGACAAGCCAGTATTAGACTTCTTTTGTTTTGTTTTTTTTTTAATAATCACTGTTACCAAAAAAAATTTAAAAAAAAAAAAAAAAAAAAGAAAAAAAAAAAGAGAAGAAAAGAAAAAGAAGAAAAAGCCACCACAGGTAATCATGCAAATAGGAGTAAAGAAGTTGACTGTGAAACCTTTTTCTTCCTTTCAGCAAGTACTGATTAAAATAACTGTAAGGGTCTTTAAAAAGCTGACAAAATAAAATTGTAATAGCACAGTGCAGTAGTGGGTTTATACTTAGTTCACTGTTCCCCAGATGTTTTTGCAAAACACGAGCTCTAATTTTTCAGGATTAAATTAAGCTTTAGCCTTTTATGCTTGTGGATGAGAACAAGTTCAATGTTGCATTGGGAAGTCTTTGGGTTTCAAAGAAAAAATGGCCAATTTAGCTTCATTTTTTTCAGGAGAGTGACACAACTAGAATCTGACTCAAAAATTCTAAGAAATATAATTCCAAGGAGTACACAATCAATCTAATCTGGCCATCATAGCTGTCAACACCCATTCTTCACCTGCCTGAATCTTAAAAGAACCTTCAATTTATTCTGGCTTAAGCCTGGCAGTTCCCCCAAAAATGAAGGGCTTCAGTACCAGCAACACTACTTTATTCCAGTTCTTCCTGGAATAAAAAGCAAGCACTCCAAAAAGTAGAAAGGCAGAACAAGACCCCTTAGAAAGATCCTTAAAACCGAGACAAATTTCTCCTGAAGATTGGGCAAAGCCCAGCTAAAAGATTCACCATACATCAGGTCCGTTTCTGGGTTTGGATTAAATCCAGAAGTTTCCTTCCTCTAACTCACAAGAGGATGCAATAAAGCCCCAAGTTCCCTACCAATCCATTCTCTGGAATACCTCTCAAAGTCATTCCTGGTCTATCCCCGTTATTCAACAGAGTGCTTTCGTGCAATTTTGTGAACACAGCAACACACTAAATCATCCTGGCAACATAAAAGCAGCACAACTTAAACTGGCGAACTGTCAGTGGAAAAAAGATGGGTCAACTGTAGGAAGAGGAGAGAAAGTGAAGGAACAAAGACAAAGCTGAAAGCAAAAGACTCCTTTTGGAGAACTACCCTAGAGGTATAAACAGGGACAGATTCTTTTCTCAGCTCTGACTGCTTTAAAAGATGCATCAACTGTAGAATTAACAAAGGTCTCAAGCCACCATCTCTAATCTAGTTCCTATTGACACAAAAAGCCTTTCACCAGTCTGGTTCACCCACTGACTTTTCACATGGGTCAGCTTTTACTGAGATCTCCTAGTGCCTTTCCGCAGTCTCCTGCCCAATGCTCACCAGCAGTTCCACAGGAATGGAAGCATCACAGGACTTTATCCCCAGCAGCCAAGAACTGAGGGAAGTATCTTCCAGCACATGTGGGAAGCAGTGAGGGCATCACTGGTGAGGGCACATCAATTCAAACATGATTTTTCGGTTTGATTGTTCCCAACAAAAACAGGTTAATCCAAAGCCCAAATCATTCATGCTGACCATGCAGTGAAAAACCTCCTGGACAAAGGTTTGTTTTGCTAAAACAGCAGCACTTTACATTCACCCATGTAACACAATTAATTTCAATGAGGAGAAGTTTATAGCAAAACTGGGCAGAAAACAGCATTGACTGCCCAAAGCTTAAATATAACTCCAGAAATACTTCTACTCAAATCCCCAGAATCTGGGGTCTGGCTGTGATGGCCAGACAGTGAACTGGGGTCCAAAAAAAACTTTACACAGCTTAAGTAAAAATACCAACTGGCTTTGACCTCACTCCATGTGGGATCACAAAAGTATGCAGAATTTATCAACTGATGCATGTTAATGAAGATTACCAGTGTAAAATTTCTTCTACCAGCGCAGGAGTGCTAACTTCTGCTTAAAGAAAAAGAAATGGATACAAACAGGAAACTGATGTACTGGGAAACTTAAAAAAAAAAAAAAAAAGGTTCATGCAGAGCAGCTCCAAAACACAAATATCTATCATTCTTTTGTCCTGGTCCTGTCACTGTCCAGGGGCCAGCACAAAAGTACAAGATGAAAACCATTAATTTTAGGCATCATGCAAAAATAATCCAAATCAATTGCCTCCAAGCTCCCCAAAATAAAAAGTGAGCAAGTCTGATCAATGACTTTCCATTAAGATGATGAAAAACGGCTGCTGAATTTGCTTAAGGGAAGACAGAAGCCCCGTACACACTGCACTGCTCTTTGTTATCTCTCTAGTTGAAAGACAGTACAGATAAAGAAATCTGCCACATGAAATTTCAAGACTCATCCCAGCTGGCCATAAAAATAACAGAATTTCAAAAATTTAGAGACCAAGCCTATTACAATGTTACAATTCCCACTTAACATTTCCCAAATTAAAAGTCCTTCCAATAATAACAGAAATTTAACTCTAAAAGCCTGCATTAGTGAGTGCTAGCTCCTTCCAACTGTTTGTTCAGAGACTCTCCAACAAGCATACAGCACACTGTAAGAATTCAATTTGGAAACCATCATCTAAAGCACAGAGGAGAACAGGAAAGTCATATTGCTATAATGCTTAGATTATCAATCATCTTGACAGTTTATTGGCTTTATCACCACACATACCATTAAAATGATGTCTGGCCTAGAATGTCAGGAGGCGAACATTAAACAGACCAGGATTAAAAAGCAGATCCCAAACAGCACTCCAGTAAAGTTTCCCATCCACTCTGAAATTAGTTAGAGCTGACTAAGTAACTGGCACTAGACTTTGAAGAAATATACAGCCTAAAAGGCGCAGAGTCAACACAGACCTGACGAGCTGATAGGTAATGTCATGTTATGGCAACTCTAAAGCTCCTGCCGTTGATTTATCACGTACTGTGTGCAACAGAATGATTGCTAATGGAGGGAGGGGGGAAGCAAAACAACAACAGCTTAATTTGATGCTTCTTACAGCCAAGGACTTGAGTCAAAAGGGTCAAATGAACTCTTTGAAGTAAAGGAGCAATGTGGTTTTTTATCAATTTTGTAATTATCAAACACGCACATCAAAAATAACATTTTTATGGAAAAGTAATTTTACAGATTAGGAAAATCTAACTGACAAAATATATTCATAATTCAATCATAACAGATAACTAAAGAGATACAAATCCTGAGCTTTTAAAGCACAGCTCTATGTATTAGTCTGGTAACTAAATCCTGACACAATTAAAATCGTGTATCAACAGAGTGTAATTGAGAACCGTGTCATTTGTTCAGAACCATACCTCCATGTGCTCAGGAACATGCAGGCAGGCAGTTACAGATAATTAAATGCAGCTCCCTTTTCCTCCAATTCCTCACCTCCAAAAACATCTGACATTTCTAAGGATTATTTTAGTTCCTGTTTCCTTATCTTCTTTTTGTCTTCATTTTCCCCCAAAATGTACTGGCATTTACATTGTCCTATTTTATTTAGAATAAATATGTCCATTTAAAATTACAAATGAGCTAATGGCATGTCCAACCAAGAGAACCAGTCAAATAAGTGAGTCACAGTATTTATTGAAAATATACTGTTTATATGCTTTCTTATGTCAGTCAAAATCAACATGCACATACCCATGTCAATTTTTAACAGATTAATCCAATAGCAACTCCAGCCTTCTATACTGATTTATCTCTCATCATGCACACTGCTAAAAGGAGTACTTCTATCTCTGAGAAAGGTGTTGGGACATTTACTATTTGCCAAATACTGATAAATCTTTGTTGCCTGTGCACTGAAGCTTTAATATTTTGATCCCATTGCAAGTAAGATTCAGCTCTGCAATTACTATTTTACAGTCCACACTCATATTTTGAGGGACTGAAGCAGTCTTTTTCAGTACATGCAGTTCTTTTTTAATTAAGACAGCTAAATGAAATTCTAACTTAAGAAAAAGTGCTGACTTCATACTTGATAAACCATGGCAGCAATTTGTAGTAAAAATCACTCTTATCCTTAACTGTGACATTTACTATGTATCGGCTCACACAAGAATTTCAGTAAGGTCAGAGCCACAGCAGAAGTCTATCTGAGCTGAATTTTAAAATACAGGTAAAGACATCTAGAACTGTTATCTGGCAGAAGCATACAAAACACACACAATTCCATAAACAAGACTGAAGAGGAAGAAGAAAAAATATTTTGCTATCGCCTAAGACCTGAACACTTCTCAGACATCTGGCATCTCTGAACAGCCCAGGTGGAAATCCTAATTGACCAAGAGGATATCCTTAATTAGAAACCTTAAGAGAAATCCCTTTGTTGCCTCCAACTATCACACTGAGGCTGAGAAGCAAGGCTCGGGACCGATCTAACAATGGAACCATCTCCAACAAAGGGAAGTTTAGATGCTAAACGTACTATTGGGAAGTCAGGAATAGAGGAAGGAGCCCTCAGAAAAGCGCAGATTACTGAAAAGCAAACACAGATGTGAACTCCCCTCTCATCAGCCGTTCTTCACACAGTGATAGTTCTATGCATTTATTTGACGGAAAGTTGGGGAGAAGTGTCCACGGAAGAAAAATGTGGGGAGAGAAAACACACATAACCCACCTATAACTGTTACTATGCTGTCTTTAAAATTATTGAGGAGAATAAGAACAATTTTCTCCAGAAGTAGATGAATACCTACCAAAAAAGCACTATCAGTATCTTGAACAGAGAACAGTCATGTTTGCCTCAGGAGTGTCCACTTCATCAACACCTGCCCACTCCCAGCATGTAAAACACACTGCACTTGTAGCAACAAAGTGTTACAGCAAACCCCAAGATATTATGAGGAGAGAGTAATTTCATCTCTCACTGCATCAGGGTGCACTAAAATCAGATTGCTTCTCTATGAGCTTTACCTCTCATACCACAAGTGCTGTACCCAGCAAGTCCCCAAGGACCCGGGCCTCACAAGCAGTTAATGATCCATTAGACAGCCACCTTGATGCAAACCAGAAGGTGGCTAATGCTCTAACAAAGTGGTCCTAAACTACAATAACAGACAACATTCAAGGATTACAGCCACAATAAACCAGTAGCCATAGTTAATAACTGTAATATTTCATTAAAATGGCTAGAAATAATGCACACCAGATACCCAAACAATTACAGGTGACCGCAATAGTATTAGAAAAGTTGCAATATAACACTGAACGAAAACAAGTTAGACATTTGCCACAACACACTGAATGTGTCTTCTCAGCATAAACTCTTCCTAGTTGTTTCACCATGACACACAGAAAAATTAAAAAAAGAACAGAAATTCAAGAAATAGCTGGTGTATTATTGCCAGTTAAAATAAACAAGCAGCCTCTCTAGGAGTAGCAAGAAGACTTCTGCTCTGTTACTGTGCAGCTCAGCCAATAAAACTACCTTTATAACGTCCACTTGCTTATATTTTTCTTGAAGACTACCACACCATTAGCTATGTCATAAAATATGCATCAAACTTCACATGGTTTAAAAATGTACCACAGTCACTTCATGGTCCCTTCATGCACCTTGCAAATTAATTTACAGACCTAGAACCAGAATAGTTTAAAGAATTATAATCTTAGTTTAAATATCAAAACAAATTATATTACTGAAGAATACTGTAACATAGTTTGGGCAATGCTTTTAGACCAGTATCAACGAGATGGCAAAGAAGATCCTTTAAATTACGAAGCTACCTCTAATATACTATGCTACGGCAAAAGGTATATATAGAAGCAAGGGAAAAAAGGGCAAAAATTAATATATTAACTACTTAATTTATTTTAAAAATTCATTATATACTAACTTAAATTAGTATTAATAACATGAAACAGAACTCTTCAGAAAGCTTTGTGTCTTGATAAATGAAAAGTATACCATGAGTGCTAACGCCTGTTTATCAGAATTAGGATATTAGATGGTATTTCTGTTGTTTTGTTGAGTAGATAGTAGGAACCACGTCCACTGAAAGCATAAAAAAAGGAGGCCAAATAAAGAAAAACTAGTTGGAAGAAAAGAGTGGAAGTGTGATTTCTACAGAAGTTCTGTAAAGCACTATTTTACTGGCAATATAGTTACCCTTTGGCAATGTGCCATACACCCAGAGAAACACAGGCCCTATAAAAAGCCTGTGACATGGTGCAAAAGAAGAGTTTTAACACACCCTAAAACACATAGATGGCAATGACAAAGATATTTACATCCTGACAGAATGCTCTTGTAGTTTTGTAAAAAGTGCAATCAATTTCATCACTGAAGGAGAAAGCTTGAGAAGATGAAGTTAAATTAATTTAACTTTTCTAGCTGGTTTAGAATTTTTAATTGGTTTGTTGCTTTTCAGAGGTGAATGAATTGAGTACAGATTAAGTGACTGCTAGCTAAAACAAAAGTCTCGAGATCCTGTGGCATAGCAGGCACTACTGCCTCCCTGGGCAGCCTGTTCCAGTGCTCAGCCACCCTCTGTAAAGAAGTTCTTCCTGATGTTGACGTGGAACTTCTTGCGTTTTAGTTTATGGCCATTGCTCCTTGTCCTGTTTCTAGGCACCACTGAAAAGAGTCTGGCAGCATCCTCACCCACTTTTGAGATGTTTGTATGGATTGATGAGAACCCCTCTTGGTCTACTCTTCTCCAGACTAAACAGGCCCAGCTCCCGCAGTGTCTCCTCATCAGAGAGATGCTCCAGACCCTGAATCATCTTTGTGGCCTCCACCAGACCCCTTCTAGAAGCTCCTTGTCTTTTTTGTACTGAGAAGCCCAGAACTGGATGTAGTACTCCAGATGTGGCCTCACCGGGGCTGAGAATACATGTATTTATATATGTATACTTACTTAATAATAGCAATTACTGCATAACAAGCTGCAATGTGCTGCCCAGCACAGTAACAAAGCAATTCTGATCTAAATACAACTTAGCTGTCAGAAACAGAAAGCTGTCATTGTCTTTACATTTCCAATAAGCTGCCAAGATACTTACTCCTTTATTCATCTCCCACTAAATCCTCTCCCCAAAAAGTGTGGTAAGAATCTCAAGACCATTACCCACATGGTTTGAAGATATTCAGAGGTCTCAATTATTATGTCTTCACTGGAGGTTAACGCTTGCTTTGTGCAAACCTAGAATACAGCTTTCAGCTTAGTCCAGTTTTCTCCAAAAAGAGTCTAGTCTGCACGTGCTTAAACCACCTTGTGGAACAAATTGGTGATCAGCAAGCAGGGACTTCTGGGGGATGTGCTTTCCAATTTCATTGCTGCTCCAAGTAAAACCACTAACATAGATGCAGCCTCAGTTATGTCTGATCTACCCAAGGGAAAATGAGCAGCAGCAGTTCCAGCACAACACAGGAAGGCATCAGATAGCCTGCTGAAATTACACATGGTGAAAGTTTACCACTGCACCCTACAAGCAGTGTACTGAGTCAAACCAGATCCCATAGCTCCTAGTCCTGGAGAATCCCAAGCCTTCCCTTCCAGGTGCTCCAATATTCTCATCCAACTGCTTGTTGCTGTGCAATTACAGCACGCAGCCTCCAGGGTTCAGAGTGCTTGGAAAGCAAGAAGATACTGAATTGTGTCCTCCAACCATGTTGGAGCAGGTGGGTTTAAAAATCAGTAACCGCATCCTACTTCAGAGTGTGAAAAGAAAGATGATTTTTTCCCAGCTATTCCTGGAAGAATATTCTTCCTTAACTTAGGAAATAAGATTTAATAATTAACTTTCTTGTAAGTCTACAATTTCAATGGTAATTGTAGGACTGATAATTCTCCTACTCATCAATGCAAATCAGTGTGAACTTCAGAGATACTATGAAAAATACAGTGGTATTAATTTCTGGGGGAAGATTTTAATAATCTCCTCCAAGCAGTTTAAGATACTGCTGTATAATTTGCACTGTATCCTTACCCAGAATTAGAAATTCTTATCATTTAAGAAAATTGTATAAACTACTGTTATAACAATCACTTTCATAAATGATCACCGAAACTGTCTTTATTAATTTTATACTGAAAGCCCATAATTTAAAATCTCAGAATGCAAATCATACTTTTACAGTGAGGTATACCTACATGTCTTTCTATTTACTGTACTAGATAAAGAAAAATGCTGCCAAAACAGCAACACTTAGTACCTCTATACCAACCATAAAACTGAGTAAGTATTTTGAAATCAATCAGCTTGTAAGATCAAAACTAAGTTTCAGCAACAAAGCCCTTATGCATTTTTTCAGTGACTGCTAGGTGTGTTTGCTGCCTAATTCTGATCTGCAAAGAGATCCAAATTCCAAGCTTGCCAAAGCTGCTTCTCTGAAGCAAGTGTTCTTCAATCAACTAAAATGCAGTATTTTAGGGCATGCAGCTCTCTTATCTGGTGTTAATTTTTCCTAAACAATAAAGAGAATGGAGCAGTTTGGAATTGAAGTTAAAAGTGTCCCAGGACTGTCTCTATTTTCTAAAGCTTTACTGAGAGCAACCCTTTACTTGGTCCCAAATACTGAATGATTATGAACACAAAGTCACGGAGCTAAAAATAAAATAAAAATAATTACTTAAATAAATTAATATTACATCTTTTTTAAAAAAAAAAATGCTTTTCAACTCAGTCTTCTTTTTACCATCTTCAACTAGTATCTGAATGCTACTGTAACCTGTCTGAATCTAAAGCTTTCTGAGGCTGGATAACATACCCTGTAACAACACAGGTGTTCAAAGACATTAATGGCTTTAATGTTTAGGATAAACATTCCATTATCAGCTGCCCAAATTTGATGAAGTTTTTTTTCAGACCTCGGAACAATCATCACAAGATACAGAAAAGCTCCTCCCAAATTAAGGACGTTGCAACTCCAAATTACTAAGGGAAAAACTTTTTTACCCATGCTTGGTCCTTAAACCAGCTTCACTTGAGGTGAGGGGGGAAGAACAAGCAGAGAGTAAAGGGAAGATAAATTTGTCGCTGAATTTTTGAAAGTTAACACATCCATTGTATTTCAGAAGTTAAAATATTTCAGTGTACAATTTCTCAAATTACAGAAAAGAAAACCCACAACTAGTCAGAACCAGACCCTGTGAGCAACACCTCACTGTTAACTTCCGAGACTCCACGCAGCTGACTTTCTTGATCCCACGACCTGTATCATACCCACACACACACAACATTCACATTCCCCCCTTCCCTTAGGATTGTTATACTCACGCTGGATTTCTTCCCGCCAAAGACATCTGCATCCCTCTTCTGTTAAAGTTTAACAAAACAAAGCCACCTTTTACTGGTTCCACTGAGGAAATGTCAAGTTCTAAAGTTACAGAGACCTCTAGAATGTGACAGGTCTCATAGCAAAAAAAATATTCCCTACAAGTAGTTGCCTACTGATAGGGGAGGAACAGTTTAACCAGAAGAAACATCTCTGTGCAACCTTGGTCGCATACACAATGAAATTATGAAAAGTTTGGGCTCTGCAATAAGAGCTTTGGAAGAAAAGTCCTTCAGGCTAGCACACGCCAGTAGGTTTTGGTTCAAAAAACCAAGTACTGTACAGAGATGATGCATATTTCCTTGTTTTCCATGTCAGAAATATAATCTCAAATTTAAAAAATTAAACATTATTTCACAGAGGCCACAAAAAGCAGTATCCTTTTCATGAAAGTAGAAAGTCTCCAGACATCCTTTATATTCTTTCCACGAGCATTGCTTAATAAATGTTGCAACCCTGAAGCTTTTAAATGTAGTAGTGATGATATCATCATTTTAAAGGCACTTTAACAGAACATTAGGAGAAACAATTTCTTTTCTCAAAATCAAAATAACAGTAACCAAATTGATTAAAAGTGGTTTATAGTAAAAATATTCACAATATCCACATTTACAGGCTTCTTTAGGTAAGACTAGCAGATAGTATACAGAATTCTGAAATAACAAAAGAGCCCCCATGAACTAATGAGGCACAATAAACATTTCATTTAAGTTTCAAGAAATACATGCTAGGAAAGCACAATTTTTACATTATAGTGAGTAAGAATAAATACTAAATAATAAATATTTGGAAGAATATAGTATTTCCACCTATTGTACTTAAAAGCTCAAAAATGTTTTCAATTCCATGCATAGAGCTGCTCTGAAAGCCACACTGAATATATTGCCTTTGTTTGTTCAGGTTATGCACAAATAAATATTGGGATGACAGTTAAAGACACATCCTTGAAGTAGTCTACCCAATAAATTTGGAAAGAAGAGGAGGAGGAATAAAAAATCTAGCTGTATAAGATTCTCTTTGTTGCCTGCTTGTTAAGGAATCCTTCTGGCACAACTGAGGGGATTATGAATTCACATGTGAATTTATCCCCTATTAAACTTTTAGTGAAAGGGTCAGTTAGCAGGAATGATAAAGCTCAAGCACACCAGTCACATGCTGGCAGAGCATCTGTGACTGGCTCTACTCAGGCATATCACTGGTTTATAGCTTTAACATCGAGAGGAAGCTACAGGGGCGGGCAGAAAACAGGCCACTTCTGAAAAGATTGGAAATAGTGAAAAGTACAGTTTCACACAAGACAAAGGCAGTGTGACTTTGTGACTTCAGGTCACACCTTTTTACCTTTTTTTTTTTTTTTTTTTAAGAGAGCACTAAGGAGACAGAGCAGGTTAAAATCTCCCATGTCACTGGCAAGGGTTCTCACCATCTCTTAAGACTTTTCTGTAGCACTTCAGCCACTCAGATCTTCCTCTTTTCCACCCCAATTCCTTTTCCTTTTTCTACCTTAGCATCCAAGCAGCACTCCTGGTCCTACATGTATCACTGCTATACAGGTAACAGTTAAAAACGTACAGCAACTGTGCCCATGCTGAAGCCTGGTCAAAAGTTACATTTACACACCACCTCAATATCTTATACTTCCTTTTTAAAATTTATACTTCTATTGCAATTACGCAATGTAACGCAGACGATCCTGTTTACACCTTCCTATGGTTATGTTATTCCTACAAGAGATTTGGTTCAAGCTTTTGGGGCAAAGAAAATACAAAAGTACAAAGGCCAGCAACAATACAGCAGCTAGTCATGATGGAAGACTCACCTTCCTTATGACAAGAGGTTCTGTGCAGCCAGTCTGCACATTCTCACCAGTCACCACGTCCCCTGTCCAGCTGCCCTGTCACCTAACTTGTCTTCTCAGGCTCTTCTTCAAAACTGTTGGGATTGAGCATTCTCTACAGAGCCAAATGAATCTGACCTTTCCCTAATGCTCCCAAGCTGCAACTCCCACACTGTGTTTGAGCACACACCTAGACCTCTAAGCTGTTCCAGGGCCCATGTAACAGGCCTGCAGGCTGGCTGAGCCCAGCACAGGCAGGGATGTGCCTGCTGGTGCAGCTCTGAACTCAGGACCATGTTGGGAAACGCTTGCTCCCTTCCCCACTGTGTGACTCAAAGAACCCAGGAGCATACTCCTCACGTGCCTGCACTTGCAGGACCTAATGGGTGCAATATCTTATGTTGAGACTTTCTGAAGTCTTGTTATTTTAGGAGTCAGTGGTAATACGGCAGATACATTACTTGGCAATCCATTTGAAATGTCCTATTAGTGAATTCTTTTGCATTAAGTGACACAAATAAAAAGATCATAACAAAATCCTGACCTTCAGAAAGCCTTTACCAGGCTTGGAAGGAAGCACATTGTAAAACAGCCCGCTAGATATATTGTATGGAAAAGTGAAGATTTCCAGAAATTCTGAAATAATACTTCATTTGCCCATAAAGATAATGCAAAACTACTTTTCACAGTTATCCACAAAAGCTAGATAGTGAAAACTGGATCATACATACCGAAATTGCTTTGAGGTAAAAGGGAACAACTAGTTTGGATTAAACATGCTTTCTGCTCACTTCCCACTCCAAGTAACCCAATTTTCTATAGTTATACACTTGCTTTTTCTGCACATTGTGGTTTGATCAAGAATATGCCTAAAAAAGGCTTCTTTACACTACTGGGTCAGTTTCAGTCTGCAGCACAATTGATACAGCATCTATTTCTATTTCCTGCAACGATGAATAGTCCAGCACTCCTGCCAAACATTTGTCTATGTAAGTTTAGACTTCACTTTTGTAGCATTTTTAGCCATCATTCAAATTGCTTCCATTGTTAACAGAAAGAAAAAATGAACTTAGTTACAATCAGACTGATTAATTTATTTAGCTAACCTTTTTTTCATATTAAATAGGAAAAGTGTTTCTCATGTTTGGAAGAACAGGCTTACTTAGTCATATTTTTCTCAACTCTTGTTTTTAATCTCTTCCAAATGGTCGATTTGACTGTGCTGTTGATGCATATGCAATTCCATATGATGCAGTTGCATTGCACAGCTTAACATATGAAAACAACCGAAGACCAGAACATTTAGCACCTGCAAAATAATCTTCAATTACTGCCTTTAGCCAGATAATAAACTAAGTAAATGACAGCCATGTGCCATGCTAATGAACTTTCACAAGAAGACTGAAAAATGTGAAAACAATTTTTAAAAAGAAGTGGTGATTTAGAATAGTTTTAGGCTCTGTAAGATGGGACTCTTTTATAAATTACTTTAAAGGAACAGTGTGCAATCTGTGAGACAATGAAATTTTGCATCAACTAATCATCAGATGATAATGTTTTTGTATCATAATGAGGACACAACTCAAAAGTGCCTTCACCATTTCCAGGAACTGCTCAACTGCTGTCTTTTTCACCCACACAAAAAGAAAGTGAATAGCCATTGAAATAATTTAAACACCTTCTTTTATAAAATATAAATAAATAAAGCTTGCTTGCTATTATACAGCTTGGAGAACTTTTGTTGTCAGAATTTGTCTTTTTTTTTAATATTTAGAAAGAAGAGTACAATGAAGAAAAGCATGCCGGTTTGCCATCAAAAGCATTCATTGCTCTGACACACAAACACCTGTCAGTGGAAAAAGTCTTCAACTTCTTCACTTCTCTTTACTACGAAGCAAATGCGCATGAAGCTTTCAGACTATTTTCTTCCAGTGTTTTGAAGTACCTTTCAGTTCACATGAAGGCTAACAATTGCAAAGAAGCAGAAGCGAAGGAAAAACTGGCACAACGGGAAGACTGAGGAGTAGTGAAAGCCTCCCTGGTTATAGCTATTCTTTTGTTGAACACACGTATGGCACACCCATTTTAAGTACAGCCAAAATTATATACCAAAAAAAAAAAAAAAAAAACCAGGAAAAATATTTCAGAAATTTAATTCCTAATGTAAATTTCTTCCCCTGCAAATATTTTTTTCCAAGTGAATTTATACATTAACCACACAAATCATGAAATATTTAATGAGCAACAGTAACAGAACACTATTTATATAAATTTACAATTTACATGTATGTTTTTATGCATTTATACAGTAATCCCCAATTACCTTATTCAGTGTGTAACTGCAAAATAACTACAGCAGACTAAGTCAGTTTCACAGCTAACACAACTACTGAAACAAGAATCAACATTTTTCCAAAGTGTATGAAAAATGTAACAGATTATTTTGAAATTACTGTTGCCCATGGCCACATAAATGGAATTAAGCTTGCTAATTTTTTAAGAAAAAAATCCCAAAGTATCTGTATCTTTCACTGACATAGATTAAAATCTTGACAAATTTTGCATTAAAAAAAAGAAAACTCGCAGAAGCATCAAGCCAGCAATCTTGTAACAACAAAGCCTATCCTTCTTGTGGATTAGTAAACACTCACTCACATTTGATCAAGTAGTTCTTCCTCCAACTCTCAGTGCTCAGCCTCCCCTATCAATCCAGGGATACCTTTTCTCTGAAACAATTACACTTGAGGAGTTTTGAATTTCTGGTTCAGACTAATCCTTTTAACTACAGAAGCACCTTTCAAGCTTCCATTTGACACAAGTCCATCGTTCATCATTTGCTGGTGCATATGCTTTTTGCTGACAGAGCTCCATTACTAGAAAAAGCTCAGTAAGTAAAGCTGATTTGAAACAACTATATATTATAGATAGCCTACATGAGACATGCTGATTTTGAGTCCAGAAAATCACCACATAAAAAAGGAAGGGGGGAGGGGTGGCTGAAAAGAACTACTTAATTATTAATATACTTTCACTTCTTACCAACTGCTGCAATGTGATTTATTAGTGTTAATTTGCAATTTACTTGGGGCATGGGAAGAGAAATTTAACTCTATATAGTAAGTACATAACATGCTTTGGAAGTCTTGGACCAGAAATGGTTTTTTTCTTTGATTAATAATAAAACAATGCACCAGTGCTATACAGATCCCTACCAACTTCAGCATGTTGTGATCATCAAGCTGGATGGAAATCAATATGCTGAACCATAAATTCTGCAGCACAAGAAAGAACATACTTGATTCTATTTCTTGACCAGTGACATAATTCAGGTAACATTAACAAGGCATTTCTGTTGTATATTTGGCAACAGTAAGTGATTTTCCAACATGCATTAAGGTTCAGCATTTGGTGTAGTTTAGTATTTCAGCCTCTATTTTACCAATGCAAGTATAGGGCAAAGAGGAGTTAAGTAATGAACTCAACATTCACATTTTCTTATTCACCACTTTGGCTAATAAACCTTATGGCTACTGCAGGTGGGTATAAGAAGATTTCACCAGTTTGTCTGTGCTCACTCAACCTTCAGATTTTTTTTTTTTTTTTTTTTTTTTTTGAGAGACAGTCAAACCATAAGAAAAAAATAAAATACAAAAATAGGGAGTATGGTAACAAGAGCTGGCAGAAAAGTAAAGGGTCTAACAATGAAGTACAATTAGCCTTCATGAAGTTCCTTTTAGGCGTTATGAAAAAAAAGCACTTCCATGGAACCAAGAGGGTACTGGATGTCAACTAACAGTTATATCCCTGCTTTTTGAAGTGCCTTGCTTTGGAAAGGGATAAAGACTCACCTCCCCTAACATTCAGAAACATTAGGCCAATTTTTGAGGGGAAAGAGTGAGAGAGAAAAGAAAGAGAAAAGAAGCAGCTGAAATAATAACAGATTTTAGGATCTATCTTTAAGGTATAGCCAGATAAGGCCTTTTCCAGCAACCAGTATTCTTTTCTCTTCACTGACTGGAATGAAAGAAGAAGTTAAAAATGGCAACAGAGATGCAGTTTGTTGTATTCTTGAACAGGAATTAAGTTCTATGCTTCAGTTTGAGAGAATGGGACTTGTAAGTCCTACCTATATTACAAATTTTTGTACGTTACGAGAAAATTTTTTCTTTTCAGTTTGTAAGCACAGTACAAAGAGCAACACATGGAAGTAACATCATTGGGATAAAAACTGGTTATCTTGATAGTCCATGACTTCTTAGGCATTTGACTTCTTTGTTCCAACAGATTTGTGACACCAGTTACTTTAATCAATAGGAAGTATTCAAGCTGCTTATGATGAGTTCCTTATGTAGACATGGTGAATACTTCTCCCAGAAGACTGCATAGGAAGCCAAGACTGGAGCCTGGTGTGCTCTTTGCCCTCTTCAGCCTAGATGTTAAAGAAGCTACCTCAGAGTCCTTCACATGTCATACAAGCAGCATAAACATGCCTGAGGCATCTCAGTTTGCAAAAAAAAAACAGGGCCAATTTCTCTGATTTTACAGTATACTTAATACAGCACAATACCAAAGCTGGAACATTCTTGAATACCTTAAGGAAATTCACATTTATGCATACAAAAACAATCTCCAAATTCAGGACAAGAAATTTGTCTCATTACCTTCTTACCTCCCATACTGGAACTCCTGGTAACCATGCTCAATTTCAGAGTATTAAGTACAAAATGAAATGAGAGTCCTGTTCCATGCATTTTTTTCCCTGATATCACCTAAGGAAATGAAGAGACAGGGAAAGCGCAATGTGCACTTTACTGATGCACTTTTTAATAGCTAATGTGATAACTTAACTAAAACAACCTAATTATCTTCAATTGTGAGGAAATATAATCCCCTTCTCCTCTATTCCCCCTACCAAACCACAAACACAGTCTTTCTGTTTAAAGAGAAAAGCTGGTACACTGACACATGGAAAATAGTGTCTACTGATTTACAGGTATCTCATTTAGAATTATTCAAATTTTTTAGTATATTTTAATGAGAGGCAGAAAGCATATAAGCTGCAGATGGGAAAAAAAATCAACAGGAGTGGACAGAAACAAAAATCTAAATAGAACTCAGATGATCAGACTAAAACAGGAACAAGCAGCAACATTTCTGAAGCAATTAGAAGGGAAAACACCCCCCTTCAGCAGGGACAACACCAGTGTTTTCCAAAGCCACAGTGATTGCCCAATTATCCCTCCCTTCTCCTCTGTTTGACCATCAATTTCAGACTAGTACAGGAAAACTAGGTTAACATGATCTGAGAAAACTTAAGAAGACTTTTAAATGCTCACTTTTATAAACCTTTATTTTAGTGAATGTGAAATATAAGCAAAATAGCTGCTACCAAAGTTCATTCTATTTCCAAAGATACAGTAAATGCTTAAGAGTTTAAAATCTCTTTTGATCGTTACTATAATTTTTATATTCTTTTCATGGATCTAGAACACAAGCACTTAAAATCTTACCTTCAGTGTTATTCTAATTACATATTCCATATATAGGCTGGATATTAAGTTGTACAGTAGAATAATTATATTAGTTTCTAAAGAGTTTATCGTACTTAAATAGTTTATAAAATATCACGGTTCCATCAAGGGTGTGTCTTAGTACTTACTGGGAAACATAATGAAGAAAAACAACATAGAAAGTCAACCCAGGTAAGTTTTAAAAAGTACCATAGCAATCAATAAAAGAAAAGCAGTGTTTCCTCACTACTGCTTCTGTGCTCTTAGAACTTTGAATGAGCTATACCTTATAGCGCCTGTTCAACTCTCTGATATTCACATTCTCTTAAAAAAAAACCTCTTCAGCAAGCTACTGACTACATACATAATTATTTACCTTCAGAAGAATGTGTTCATCTGTAAAACCTATAAAAACTATACACTATTTCAGAAAATACACCTATTTCCAGAAACTAAAAATAAGTTTTCAAAACTTCTTTGTGTGTACATTGGATGTCATGTTTTGCTAAGAAAACAGTTCTCCTCACTGAACAATCCTTCAAATTACACAAAAAATGTCTACCCCACACATCTTTGCCAAAATTGAACTCTGAAGTTCTAAATTAACGCAAAATATTGATCCTTTATTAAAGCAAACAAGCTTTAGAACTCGAAGAGACAATCTAGGGTTGATCCATCCTGCATTTCAACTCCCATACCTACTAAAATGGGAGAGTGAAGTACAACACACTTGCATCTGACAAGGATTGGACCTAAACCTATAGCATGTTGATTTAACACAGCCATCAAAATCCTTGCTTAAACAAAGGTTCCATCTGTTGCCATGCATTTTACGTTAATTTAAAAAATGAAATTATTACAGGCCCCATTTAGCTACAAACTGAGAATGTGCATACTCTTCAGAAGATTACTCACAAGCATGGTCAGGAGTAATGCATATAAAATGGCTACTGGCAGTGTTACTCATTTTTTATTTACTACACAAATAGAGCAGACTAAAAATGAACATAAGGTCCTGCAGGGCAAACTCTGTGTTCTGTAGATATAAAAACATTGCTCATTAAGAAAAAAAATCAGATACAGTGGCTACATTAGAGAACAGTTAAGTGTGTAAAGAATGGAAACATACATCAAAATACAACAATTTTGTATTTTCTAGGAAAAACCAACAGTGATACTGATGTTATGAGTCTCCTATTTTTCATTTAGTAGGTCTCAAAACTAAATTATTAACAGTGGACCACTCTACATCAGTCAAAAAGACTGAACACGAGACCTTTTGCCTGAGGTTAGACTCTGAGACACTCCAATCAGCACATTTAAACTCTTAAATATGATGTTGCCTTCAGTATTTTTTCTATCTAGCTTCAAGAGCAATTTATGAGCTTATGAGAGACAGATGCCCACAGAGAAAAAACTGACCTCTCTTTTTCACAGGACGTGCAAACTTCAAGAACCTTGAACCTTTCTAATCCATCAACAAAATACTTGTCTTCAGTTGCCAGATGGGTATTTGTAAAATAAAAATAAAAGCCACACACAATATTGAGACTAACAGCTCAACAATGAGACAGAATTCTATCAGAATACCTATAAGAATCAGAATACTGTATGTCCATATAGCTGCATGTGTATATGCATGCAAGCAGCAGAGAGAGAACACCTGTAACAGAAACAGCATCAGTGTAACAATGAAACCTCTCCAATGGCAAGTTCACCCAGTTTGTTACAATAATAAAGTAGCACAGGTAGGATAAGCAATTAAAAATAATTTTTTAAAATATTTAAAAAAAGAAATAATGCTTGCTTCAAAGAAGACATCAGAGACTACAATGCAAAAGACTTGTCACAGTCAACTTTTTGTACTGGCTGCTTACCTGCTAATTTGAATGTTTTTCTTGTGAATTATATTGTTCATTACAAAGATACAGAGTGTCTAGTTTAACTCTTGTCAGAACAGCTAGAAATGTGGAAGTCAGAGTTAAAGCTTTACTTTCTAAATAGTAACAATGCTAAAATACATTTGCACATTTCAAAAGGTAACAGCCTACTTTTATTACAAACTCTACATATTGATAAATCCCAGCTCCAGTCAGAGGTCAGCAAGGCATGTTTGACTGTCTTCTACGTACTTCATCTGTCTCCATGTGTACCCAAGAACTGAGGTGTGTACACATCTACAAAGTAACAGCGATCCACCAGACTTCAACATTTTTTACCTAGGAGAAAGCAATCCCTGATGCAGTATGTACTCTAAGCATCACAGCTCTCTATCTGATGAAGAGGTTGTCAGGACTGGAGGGAAGTTTATATGCTTAAATTATAGCAACTGCAATAGAATTATCATATCTTTTAATCCTTAATGCTAGACTGTTCACAAAATATCAAATGCTTTTATAGGGAGTTGCTCTCTTTCCCTCTCGTGCAGTTTCCTCTACAGCACATTACCCAAGAACATGTCAACCCCAAATATCTACTTCTTGCTGTCAAATTACAGGGAGGAATATACCTTGACTGCTTGCAGTTATAACACTTATTTAAGAAGCAAAGTAAGTGAAGAAGACAGGATCACACTGAGTTACACCTTTGTAGTATAAACATCAGTATCCTAAGTCCCAAAATACTCACGGAGGTGTAACATCATAAATATGTGCTTATGAAAAGACTACCACAGTTTATCATATGACAATCATTATGCCTTTTCTAGTTTAATACAAGTTACATTCACATCCAAAGATAACTGAAAAGCTTAAAATCTAAATTTTACCAGACTGGAAGGCTGAGACGGTTCAAATCAGCACCATTTGTTGATTGCTGCTAACTAAGATTTTAATCTTGTTTGAAAATCTTTTGGTTTAAAGTAAAGAGGTGTAAGATATTTCTTTAAACTGAAGTGAGCTCCCCTCTGAACCAACAGCAATTTGGCAAGGAAGATGAGCTGGCACATCAGAACACTCTATTAGTTCATGAAGACCAAGAGCTTCTCTGTAAAAATATGCAAGGGCCTAATGCACTTTGACAAATGACAACAGTTATTAAAGGACAGCTTGTGGGAGTATAATTGCTTTGTGACTTTATCACTATTAACAGAAAGAACATCGGTAGAGAGTTAACAGCATGAAACATGAGTACAGGAATCCACCAAGACCTTGACTCAGCAAAGCACATGAGGACATTAATTCCACTCCTGTATTACAAAACAATTAAGAACATGGTTAAGTGCATGCTAATATGACTGTCATTTAACTGGAGAAAAAAACAGTCATCTTTTCAGGGGCCACGACAGTCTACATCACAGTATACATAGATATATATACTATACAGATAGGTAGTACTGCTATGCTAGTATATGATTTCTATAGATAATGAAAGAAATCCTTAACAACTTTGCTGTAGTCTTCATATGGATTATGTTGAATAACTTACAAGATGACTGTAAGTTTGCAAGGACTCCATCTTCACAGCTCTGCCCAGAACATTGAGGGTCTCCTTCCCCTGCCCCAAAAAACCCCAACATTTTCTGCATGCATCAGTTTCTCCATGTTTCTCAAAAATACTTACCAAAGCTGAGGTATAAATCAGTTTATATTACAGGAGTTTAATGGTTTCAAAATAGAAGGAGGAATACCAGTGAGAAATCTGACAAGGTTAAAAGGAAACTGAGGAAAGGTTGAGGCCTACCATATATTAAATAAAAATCAACCACGATGACTTTTCAAGAATTACAACATAAGATACAGTATACCATTGCTCAGAGTAAGGGGAAATGAGGGATAGGGCTCCAAATCACATGGCAGCATTCGCTTTGTACAGAAATAAGATACATTAACTCTTGGCTCCGTGCAAAGCACTGACTCCTGGCAGAGGCAGGACAAGAGATTCGATGCATTGCACTGAACAAGCTCAGAATTCACCGTGAGCCAGAAGCCCCTGCCTTGCTCATGGGCAACACTTCCACAGACCAGTGAGGCTCCAGATTTTGCTTTTGTGGGGATAGCTGCACCTTCCGCTTCTTATGTTTTTACAGTGGCAAAACACTTCATACAAACTCATTGGAAGCATCTTGCCTGATACAACACAGAACTCCCAAGTTTCACACTATCTTCTGAAAAAGCTGTGTGCCACTGCAAACCTTGCCCCTCCTCCACACAACAGCATTAGCTGAAAAGGAAAATGCACACACAGTATATTCAGAAGGGTAGGTAAGAGAAAAAAAATGTTTAAATATTTACTCTATATCAAAGGTCCAATCTACACAACAAGGAAACAAAAATTCACAAAACAAGGGATAGGTCATTTGGAATTCATCACAGTCAGCTTTGTACTGTTGGCACAATGGTTGTACCATTGGTTTGAGGGGTTTTTAGCACAGACGTGTTGTATAAACAGCTATTTTTAGCTATGCTATTTTTCTTTTAGTAAAAAAGGATGCATTGGGTCCTCAGACACTAGGCAGAGTGCAGTTGGCTAACTATTATTCACTATGGAAGGATCAAGCATCATTTATTAAGTGCCAATTTAGAGATCGCCACAATTGGTTCTGTGTATTTTGTATTTCCTTGGAGTTAACAATTACAAAAAATTGAAAGAACTTAATTAAACAGTCATAGAAGTCTATATTTTACCTAACTTCAAAGGAAAAGGTTTTACAAGGTTTACATCCCTCTCTCTGGAGTCATTTGTATACCCAGCAGCCAAGAGATGCTTGGTGTCCCAGCTCCCCCAGTGTCTCAGCCAAGATATTGGTATTTGGACTGATCAGTTTGCTGAAGTGACAGTCTAAGACTTACGCTAAGCCATCACATCTTTCCAGCCACTCACATAACTAACTCACCTCCTTTTCATCCTTACTGCCTAGAATTATCTGTAAAACTAGTGTAATCTACCTAACTTTCCCAGCTAGGTTTCTTTTTAACTGATTCAATGTTGGAGTATTGTCAGTATTTTATTCACCTGCTTTCTTCTCTGCTGCTGCAGATAATATCATCTCAACAAATACTGTGACTGGTCACATCCAGAGTGTTCAATAGTCAAAGCTCAGTTTAACTAAGTCAGATATCTACAAATGGAATACTGTTTGAAAACAACCCAACTTCTTAGTAAACCCAACCCAACTTAGTAGATGCTGCTCCTACAGTTTCTCAGCAAAGGAAACTTATTACCTCTAAATGGAATTTGCAATGAAATGTTGTGGGAGCCAGAAAAATCAGTATCTGCTATAGCTGGGTATGGCCTCTAGTGTCATAGCAGAGATTATTCTTGCATTACATCAACCCACATGAAGCAGCTATGTTTAAGGACTGAAGACAATTTAACAACCATTTGTAGGCTAGCATCAACATAAGGTCCCAGAAGACAGACATAGTAGAAAAGGAAAAGCAGGGGTGGGGCCGTGGTGATAGAAAAAAGAAGAATCCGAACCAATACTCCTTCAAAAACGATTCACTGATTGTTTATTTCAACACCATAAAAAACAATCTTTCACAAAACAGATTTGCTTGGGTAATACATGATGTCACCATAAATCTTATTTTCATCTTCTATCAGAGCCAGCAGTTTTCTTGGACTTCTCTGAAGGAGGGGAGGAAGAAAAAAATTTTTAAATAACAATAATTTAAAAAAATAGAAGAGCCAAAACCATCTTCCAACTTTGGCAGAAAAGGGTCTTTTTGTTCCTAAGACATTTGTCTTCACATAACCCACCACCACCCTCCTGTAGGAGTCATGCAATGAGAAAGCATCACAAAGGGTTATCAAAATGCAAAGACAGTATCAATATCAACTTTCTACTCTTTCCAAACAATAACTTCCTTCGTTGTAATCTTATTTCCTCTTCAGTGAATTGTTCATATTTAAAACAAGAATTAATGTCATCTATGCCAGGAGACCATCCAATAGAAAGACAGCACTGTGTGACAGAAGTCATGAACTGAAAGGAAGCCACATGTTAATAACAAAGACAAGCATACAACTTCCTCTACTTTGGCCCCTTCTTTTTGGCTTTTATTAGACTGTGTACTGCTTTTTGCTTCTTCTTAGTCAACTAATTATAATTTGTCCACAAAATATAAATTTGCTTTTATTCTGATTACAATTCTCCACAATGACCTCTGTTAATTACACAGAAATCGCTTTAAAGGACTATGGTGGTTGATGAATCATTCATGAGAAACAACAAGAAAATAGAAAAAAGCCCTTAACATAAGGATTAAGCTTAATACACTTCAAGACTTTTATTTCTGATGGGCCTTATGAATTATAGAAAACACCACAGCATTTACCTTTGTCCTCTACAGATATATAAAACATACTCTGTCTGCTCATGCAATATCATTCCTGAGCCTCCTAGTTTAAAGTTCATGACCATAACATGCTCTTTTATTATATTAGGCCTATCAGCTTTAACAAGGAGAGAATAGCAACATGCTAATTTTCCCTCTCTAGTTTTCAAGTATCACTCTTCTGACATCACAAACAGACAGCAGATGCACCATCTACAACACACATGCAATAAAGAATAATACATATTTGTGAAGAAGCTCCACCCTGAGGTACTGAAAGCAGTAACTGTCCCACTGACTTAAAGAAAAGGCCAAAGTACAGTTATGTGCTGTAGAAACATATGGTTGGTAGGCACTACATTATCATGTGAGATAAGATACCTGGAAGCAGAGGAAACATTTTTGCAGTCACACAGAATAGAATGTGTAGAAATAAAGCGGAAACCAACACAACTGTCCATCACTGGGTCATCCAAGGTAGCAGTCAGGCAGCACAGGAGTGATTTGAGAAGAACTGAGTACAGAGCAATCAGAAAGGTTAGCAAAGTAGAGCAGCACAGAAGTCCCCTGTATGTGCAAACTAATATACTATTCATTAACATATATCAAACCTAACAACTGAAATACCCACCCTGCACGCTCCCAGTATCACAGCAGTCTGGTAGGAGCAACAAAGCCTGTTAGAACTGATGGCACAGGACAGCACCTACAAATCAGAAGATCTCAAACTACTAAAGAAATATACAACAGAGCAAAACCAGTTCTGCAAGCTATTCAAAACTTAAGACTGTTCTTAGTTTATGATTGAAATTCCTATGTTGAAATTTCTCAGGCCTTTCAGGTTTCATTTTTCAAATATCCAAGGAAAAATAAAAACAACATTAGGCTCACATTGAGTGGATCCTCCATTAAGAAAAACATCTCTATTAAAGGAAGATAAAGATAGATTATGTATAGGCTAGATGTAATAAAATTACATAGGCATTTTTTGTGACTTGTGATCAGTTACGAGTTTTAGGCTTAAACTGGACAAGCTTAAATCAGGATAGTAAACATTGCTCCTTTCCATGGTAACTTTGATAACATCATGAAGCCACCAGCTAGACCCCTTGCAACTGCTGGATGCATCCATGCTTGGCTTGGAGAATTTCTAAGGAATCATAGACAATTTCCACACCAAAACTAAAACAAAATCCCCAGAAAATAAGCATCAGAGGAAACAATTCCTGAAACTTACCATCCAAGACACTTCTAGAAATTCTAAAAGTGACAGATCATCAGTAAGACTGTACATCTTTGCACATTTCACCAGAAGGTCTACATACAACTTTACTGAAATTCCATCTTCAAGATTTGTTTCCTCTCCCAGTAGGAATGTTTCCAACACCCAATCTGAAAGCTTCTGCTATTGTATCTTGTATTACAGAGGTAACATGCTCAGGGTTTTTTTAATAATAATTTTAGTTTAAAAAAACCTTGAGATTGTTTTTCTCAAGTCATCTAAAGGATGTCTGGAAGCATTAGGCAGGAAAAGAACCTGCTAACCACTACTAAAAATACTACTGAAAAATATACGCCCAAAAATGAGAAACCACAACAAAGCAAAATTACTATAGGCAGGCTGGGATTTTGATATAAAGGAGGAGATTTATTCTTACAAAATTCCCCAAGTTTGCTTATGCAGCTATCAAGATGTGGACAATAAACTTACTCAAAGTAGCCTATGTGTAGTTGGAGACTACTTTATTTCTTCTATTAGTTGCATGCAGATGTGGATGTAACTTTGAAAGCTTGCAATATTTTCACAAAAACAGGGAGACACAAACCAAAAGCTGTGATGATTAGTACTCCTGAGTACTACCAAACAAATTACTTCAACAGTTACTATTTCAATAGTTAGAAGGCAAGTTCAGAGTTGCAAACATCAGCATATAAATTTAATACATGCTATACATATTAAATATGTATAAGGAAGATGGATATGGAAGGAGTACAAGATCAGAAGACAGAAAACTGTTCTGCAGCACTCCAACAAAGTATTGCAGTACTTGGAAAAGGAAATTTTGTTTTTAAATAATCCCCTTCAATAGTCCTAAAATAATAGCACATAAAATGTTTACAAAGTGAGCAAAGCAGAACTCAGTAATTTGGATTTAAACATTAATCTCTGCTAATATAACAAAAGAAATGGTGTATAATCAGATTCCACTTGAAATATCAACCAGGCATTCTACATAAAAATAGTGAGTATAGGTAATTTATTATTAAAATAGCTTTAGGAGCACTCAAGTGACCAAGGATTTTCAATGAAAAATTAAAGCCAAACAATAGGCATAAAGCTTAAAATGCTATTTACACACTGATTGTATGGGGGGAAAAAAAGGGTGAATTACAGATCTCAGAGCAGTGTTTCATTAAACTAATTGTAGTCTCAGACTACTTTCTTCTTCTCTGATGAAATATAATCTGAAGAAGAAAAAGAAACTCAAACTAGCACAACTGAAGTTTTTATAGGTCACATGGGATGTCTGCTGCCATGCACCAGATGTGAGTAGGAAAAAGAAAGTGGTCAACATATGATATTAAAAACCAGTGCAGTTTCAAATATTTTAAACATGATGTCAAGTGCATTCAACAGGTCTACAAATGCACTACATTAGCCTAAATTTAGTAGGTGATAATTGAAATCAGAGATCCAGTCATTACTGCTGACATGTTTCTAAATACTACCCAATAAATTTTTGTCTGTTTCAGATTCTGCATGACAGCTGGCAGTCGGGAGGGGAATCACCCAGAGGGTATGAGAGCACACATGTACATTTCTGTAGTCAAATTCCCTTTTTAGAGTTAATTGAACAGTGATAATACTGTCATACAAACACATGCTCCCAAAGCAGAATTCCACAAGCTGAATGTTTTCTCCAGTCTCTTCACGGCATCTTGCTGCAAGCAGTGGGTATGAAACAGGACAGTAAATTAATTAACTCCAACTGTATGTCCTGTGTATGAATTCTCATGAAGAAAATTCCTTCAGTTCTCTTAGAGAGACCAGATCTGGTACTACTACTTATCCTTACTGACCATCTCTTAATTTTTAGTTAGAAAAGGAAGGATGTCCATCAACAGTAGAAGACACAGTCTTAGCCCACCTCTTTTTTGCTGTTATCTTTGTTATTTTTATAATTATATACCGTTCAACCAAAAGGAAACAAAAATTTCTTCTAAGTCTATAATGTATCCTTTCTTTTTAGCCTCTGCTGCATCATCACCTTATGATACTTTCACTATCAGATAATACAAAATGCAGCCAAGTAACACATGAGAATAACCTATCTCTAGGATCATTTCAGATCTGGTAAGTGGACAGGTGTCAGCCATTACTTCTTCCCCCATGCAGAGGTGGTTTATGCAAGTTGGTATGAAGAGCTGATAATTATGTTTGGCATGTATAGTTAATCAACAAGGCCTCCTCACAATTCAGTTTTGCCATCTGTAAAATGGAGGCAGTGTTGTCTTTCTACTTCTCGAAGCTGAACTTCAAAGCATGTGATGAAAAACTGCCTGAGAAGACACACCTGGCACTTCAGATACCAATTATTGGCTTTTGACTGGAAATTTAAACACCTACTTAGAACCAGTGAAGGCTGGAAATGAAAAAAACAAAGCTTTCACTAAAAACTTACAGGTATCCAAGGCTCACAAACCTTTGTATACAAGCAGCAAACACTTCTTAGTTTTCATGGATTATAATATTTTAAAATACTACCTAGCAAAATAAATTCCAAAGAGGTTTGAAAAGATTAGCTTTTTAAATTAAAAAATAAAGTAGGCCTTCAAGAGAAAAAACACCTTCTCTCTTAATATTCATTCTATAGGAAATCTACTTACAGAGCAGCAATATTTCTTAAAAGAAGCTGCACACTACTCATTCTTAGCTTTTTAGACCCTAAGACGCAGAAGACTCATAAAATTACTAGCACCTATTAGAAGTATTTAACTCTGTTACTGGTCTCAATAATTAAAACTAATTTTACAACTGACATTAACCATGGACTGAAGTAAGAGAGCCAGGAGATACTTTGAGATAAACAGAGTAGTCACAGATAAAAAAAATTTGAGAACCCCACATTAGATGGTGGGAAGGGGAAAAAGAGCATCAGTTTGATATTTTTTTCTGCTACTCAATTAGTTGCTAGAAGAAAGTTTTTTTAAAAAAATAAAGAAAGAAAACTAACAAAGAAATCCTACAAAGTTAGGAATGACAATTCTACCTATATTAAGTAGTATCAGAATTCAGAACATCTAAGATTTGCTATATTGACAGCTCTATTTCAAATGCAAAACCCAAGTAACTTTAAGACTTTTAATAAATTGTTGTTCAGAGACATCCATCTTGAAACATCAACTCAGTCAGCCTCACTACAGATCTAGAGTTAGTCCCTCACCAGATTGTGAAATGCCTGAAGTTCAGACAAGGTCATTTAGAAACCAAGTGACAGATCATTTGGGAAGGAGGGGGTTACACAGTGAGTGTCCTGTACAGCACAGGGTTGGTTGTAAGGGCTGCTGAAGACAAAAGTGCCAATCTACCTTTCTTAGGACTTTTGTTATAAAGTAAAAAGTAAAACGGCAGCCTCTTACGACATTTTAATTCTATTCCCCCTTTCTACCACCTCCATTAAAACATTTTCCTCCTCTCTTTTGTGCTATCCAATATTAAAAATCATTTATTGCAATAAAGGGATTTAGTGATTTGGGAGTAACTTTTGTATACTGTACACCCCCTAGACACCCTGAAACTATGTTAATAATTTTCTTCCTATTAATTGTCTCATCAACTCACAGCTGGCTATGCTTTTTATTTCATTATGTTATTCATCAATCTAAAATAGAACTATAACAGAAAAAGAAATTGGAACAGAGCAATTTCAATATTTCAAAACAGATGCAAATCAACACTAGGGATGCTACATAGCATATTTTTATTGAGACAATTCTATACATGTTTGAAAAATGAACTTGTAATAAACTCATATCCTGTGAAGGTATGTTTTCCCTTCCATCTTATGAGCTAATTATGCCAACACAACATAACGTTTTCCTAAATGCCTTATAAACTGACCCAGTTACTCAGAAAGTATTATTTTTAAATTGATGTGATAGATGCAAACTGGAACGTTTGGATTTCAATTCTGGCACCAATTCCCAGATCCCCTTCCCAAGTAATTTAAGGACTTCCTCCCGATAGTTTTTCATATTCTTTTAACTGACATTTTATCTTTATACAGTATCTCAGCAGAATGAACATGCACTAAAACAATGACAGCCCTTCTTTGGCTGTCATCTCTCATTCTGGCAAAGACAGATGTCTTACACTGGCTTATGCCAATAATAGAGCCGACAAAAAACAACAGAGACTACCTGCCTCTGATGTAAAGGCACCAATTCACATTTGTGACACTCATTTGTCAATTAACAGATTTCTTCCATTGTTGACACATGGGACTTAAAAGATGTGGGCTAGAATGTGATGAATTAAAAAAGACAGATGAGTAAGCTATGAGCTGCAAAGTAATACTATAATGTGCTTTAGATAGGAATATCAACTGACACCCCTGACAGGCCATACAAGGTTTTATTTCATTTTGCTCTGTATCTAGGCTTCATACTTTGTCTTCTTTGTTCTCTTTTCATCAAGCTCCTAACATCTCATTCTGACAGCCAGAGACATTTAAGGCACTTTCGTTTCAAATGCAAGTTAGCATACTTGATTTGTCATTAAAATGCAAAACGATTGCCATTGCAGGTAAATGTAGGTATGCTTAAAAGGTTGTATCTGCAAAGTAAAAGCTGAAAACCGTTTCTGGCTGCTTTGCTTAACTCTTTCCCGAGCCTCAGAGTTTTTACAAGGCAAGTGTTACCATGCTGTAATAGAAGTGTAGCAGCACCTGCAGTTTGATACAGGGTACACTTTAGTATATTTAAATAACATCAAATCTTAAAGTTACAATGTCAAGCACAGAGAGGTACTGTCAAGTTTACACATGGAGCCTTAGCATGACTTACACATCAATCTGAAAAGAGTCTATCATGTAAAGCTTTCTGGGGTCAAAGCTCTCTACTACCTAGACACCAAGGAGGAAAAGAGGGGGAGATTTGTTTACTCTTTTTAATACACTAGTTGTGGTTGAGTTAGCTGGAATCACCAGAGAGGGAATTTCAACAGCAATTTGCTTTTTCTTTCAATGCTCACTTAAAGAGACATGAGGACCTTAAAATAAATAAAGAAATACATACATACAGTACTCTGTAGCAAAAGACGAGGACAGATTTAAAAATTTTGCAGAGCAAGAGACCTGCACAGGATGGGCATAAGTAACACTTAGCTTTCTACATAACATGCATAGATGTGAATGCACTCTATAATATGAAGAAGGTTATTTCTAGTCAATGGGATAGATCTGAACATCAAGAATCTCATTTATGTTCACCATATAAAATCTAGTGAAAAGAAATACTTATTATTGTCTACAAGTGGTTTGAAAAGCAGAATTATATAATTTAATTGAGCAAATTTTCTTGACACAGAGGTTAAGTTCATATATTTGATTTTAGGAACTTACAGAGAAACCTTTATCCTAAGTTTGTACCTATCTTTTTTGTAGACTTTCTTGGTTTTTTTCACTAGGGGAAAGAGAGTTGTGAATATGGTTTCACTCCATTCACTTGGGCACAGAGGTCTTTTTCCCTAGTTTTGTTTTTCCCCTAAGAACGAGTGTTGTATGGAAATATGCAGTCAGGGAAACATTCAGAAAATTTGATTTAGATTATGACATCATAGTGCATTAAATATAAGGTAGAGAGAACCTGAAACATTTGATGCTTCTGTGTATAGAATGAAGCTTACTGACCATTTTTGATGCTATTCTGCCTACTGCTAAGGTGCATCTGCTACAATATAGGTATTATTTATTCATTCCATGTTATATGATAATAATAGGCTATGCTGTAAATACAAATATCAACTTTACAACAAATAGCTGTCTTGACCGGTTTCTAGTGCTACTTTCTACCCACACTAGTCTTAAACGCTTCCAGGGCACGTATGTACCCACAGAGAAAGAAAATAGGAAAACAAAAAAAAGTGCAAGATTACCTTAAAGCTGACTTCACCATTTCACTAGGTTTTAAAATACTAGGGCTACAGCAACCAAGACTTTCAAATGGTATACTAAAACACACAAAGAAACACATTCACACTTTTAGCACAATACACACATTTGTTCTCTCTTCCTCCACTGACCAATTACTACGAAGTGAGACAAAATGTACAGTAATGCATTAGTCTCCTTAATTTTAGAAACTTTTCCTCTGCTCAATCATTTAAATTCAGGTGAACCTCTTGTTTCAAACTACCTCTGGTTGCAATGACCAGTGTCTCTAATTCAGTGGCAAAGTAGTGCCCATACTGAACAGGTTGAGATAGATTCTCATAAGAGGTATGTCCAAATTTCAAAAGCCCTTTTATTAGTGGTAGTAAGAGACCATGTGGTATGACTTATTTAAAGGAAGCTGAAGAATTAACAGTGAAAGAAACTGAACTGCCCTCTGACATTTCCCACTTAGACTGGCAGACAGTTTACTAATTGTGCACCTGGTAGAACTAGAACCAATACTGCACATGAACAGAGCTAACAGCTGGCTCCCGTTACACCCAACACAAGCAACAAAAGAGAGACCACTGGCAAGAAAGCAAGAACCTCATGTTGCACCTGCACCCAAATCTCTCAGCAGCACCTCCAGCAGCCTTCTACTCATTTAAGGAGCTGGAGGCAGTGGGGAAGAAAAGGTTGCACAGAGTGAAGGAAAAAAGTAAACTGGACATACACAGCCTCTCGCTTAGTTGGCTTAGTTTCCATTGCCTAGAAAACATAGTGCTTGATAATTTTTCCCAAAGCAATTCCAGTATAATCACCTTCACATATGACTGTTTCTGTGCTATTCCAAAGTACTTCACTGTCCAACATACAGAGTGTATTAAATGCAAGATAATAGGTAGAAGAAAAAAGTGTTCAGATCCTTGAGCAGCTGTGATTTGAGCATTCACACACTGGACTGTCAAATTATCTTAACATAACTATGTTGGAAGCAGAGTTTTACAAATATTCAATATACTGTTAATCCTTGGCCTGTCTAGAACATCTTTTCTTCAGCCTTTAAGTGCTCTAAAATAATCACTATGCTTTATCACTTAAGTAACTAGGTCAACTATGTTCAAGTTTTTCTTATCTCTTCAACTAAAATGTCTTGAGGAGTCCTGGGAGTCTAAAATACAGCATCCTCATCCAGTACTTTTGTGGCCACATGGCCTTGCAGAGTCGTGGCACTTCAGTAAGTTTAGGATCTTACAGAAGGCCCAAGAAAGGTCCCACCTTTCAAATGGTTCAAGGAGAATTCTGCTGCATTTCCTCGCACTTTAAGAGATTTTACACTCAAGAGATTGAAGGTTTTCTGCAAGCAACCTCTAAGTAGTATGTTCTTTCCTTCAAGGTTACATATCAAAAGGTTGTCAGTGACAAAGTCCTACCACAAGTGCTGAATCAAAGTAGAAAAATACTTGAGCATCACCCCCAAGTTTACATACATTAAAAATGTAATTTATATACCATACTTATATATAAAGGAATTATACATACCTCATAAAGATCCTTATTGATAAGATGTTATTTTGTGTGTGTGTGTGTGTGTGTCTCTGTATGTGCATTAAATGCCAGTAAGCTGGCAGCAGTAGCAGCCACCACACAATATGCTTTCTATGAAAAAAATAAACTGGCTTTGTGCACACATCCAAGTATTACCATCTGCTACAGCTCATACAGCAACTGCACAGCAAAAACAGCAGAGACTTAAGCACTTGAAGAGCAGTGTTGGGCCAATTTGCAAGAGCCTATCAATCTCCCTGACTTTTGGACAGATTAAACTATCCCCTAACATTAGACATTTTGCATCTCTTAACTTACGTTCTTTTCAAATGTATTTCTGCCACTGTAGTCTCTCATCATAGCAAGGTTTCCTACAAACATGGGCAATGAGAATGGCCAGATTATAGAAAGAACATTCACCACTTCTATTTATAGACTCAGCAGGAAAATTAAGTTAAAAAGGCAAAATAAAGTATTAATAAAGGAAATAATCTTCCAGCTCTACCAGTGAGCAACTCACTCAGGCAAGCATCATCAAAAGGAAAGACCAGGAGAAACAAAACAAAAAATATAAACAAAAATTATAAAATGCCACATAATTGCAAGCATCAGTTCATGGGTAAAGACTGCAACTGAGCTATAACACTGCATTAACCATGACCCTAAAGACAGTGTAATTATTGTATAGCATGTCTGGTTTGACATGCTGACTCCAGAGCCTGAGAAAAATACATGGCCCTTTTGCACTTCTATGCTCCTCACTCTTCACGCTTGCACGAGCTAAGGGTTTGGGGACTGTCCTTTTAAACTGAAAAACCATCTCCAGGATAATTTATGTAAAGATGATTTATGTAAAATGCAAGATCTCAAAAATGGCACAAATCATGCAAGACCACATAAAACAAACAAGTGATGCATAAATAGAAGCTCCATAAGGATTTTCCTGCCAAATGCCAAGTAGCTTTTTACACCATGACCACCAGCAGGTTTGCTGAACACTACAGGACAGAGGCCCATCTTAGTGATTAGAATAAGCAAAACTAGTCCAGTTCTTTACATCTGCAACTAGATGCTGAGAATCTTTTATATATTTCATTCAGGTGAGAAGAAGATACCTTTCAACAAAACAAAGAGGAAAAGACAGAGACAACAATTCCAGGGTTAATGCAGGTTCTTCCCTTCAGCCAAGCTCCTTGTCCTCAGATAAAAGTTATTTCTGCAGTCCTTCGCTCTTGTCTCACAACAGCAGTGATGAGGAAATACTGTTTTAGAGTAAGAGAGATTAAGGAAGTCAGAAACTAATAATGATCCATCTGATTACTGTACTTAACACATGCTCTTTATCATGCCCTTTTCTTTGACCCCCAATGTTCTTGTAAAAAAGTACTTCTCAGTCTTAAAATCCAGATAATCATGGGCTATGCAGGAGCAGTCACCAAGGTATTATTTTCAATCTACTGACATTCTTTGAAAGCTAAAACAAGTACACCAAACTATTTCTCTTCCAATTGCCAATACTTTCCACAGACTGTGATAATCTTCCATTTATTAACTGATGTTCTCTCTAACAGAGATTCCTATTGTTCAAAACAGAATTCAACACAAGAACTGATTTTAGTTTAAGACTGGTTACAGTTTTCACAAGAGGAGTTGGATTGACTCTGCCAGCGAATTAAGCGCTCTGGGTACCCAAATAACAACTGCAGATTGCGTGGATTTAGCCTCCAACGTCACTTTAAAATCCAACTTCAATGTCATACAGGAAACCAGATCAAGAAAAAGCATTCACTCCCTGCAGATTCAAACACAAAGAAAATGATGTGATGCAAACACCAGTTCACTGGGAAATGCTCTGCCTCAGTCAAAAGGTTTTACCAACAGCTTTGAGACAATGGATGTTTAATGAGATCCTATCTCTGTTCAAGTCCGAGTTGGTCACACATCTTTGTTCAGAAGTACAGATTTCATTTTTACTCATAATTGCAACAGACCCTTAGACATGGATGTCACCAAAAAAAAACCTTTCATCAACCATCATAGCAATATTCACCAGCTATAATTAAGGATGTAACAGTCAAAGCTTTATTTTAACTTAATATGAAATTGTGCTATTTGTTTAATATTTTTACCAGATTTCAAGCTCTAGTAATGCTCACAAGAATTCTCCGCTACACAATATGAACATCATTGCCCACCCCCCCACCCCCCCCCAAAGGCTCAGGTAAAAAGTTTTTGCCCAATTCTACCATGTGATACATCCTCAAGACAACTCCTTCCACAGTCTTAAGCCTTCCTGAGAAAAGCAGAACAGAAAACAATCCTGTGTTCTGACCTGTCAGGTACTGTAAATCAATGGATAACGGCCAGCACAGGGGGTCAGAGGTATATATACCACAGTGTTTTCACAGTCTGTTAGTGACTATGTGGCCATAAAAAGTCAAGCAAGGATCAATGGACAAAAAGAGAGGCTGCTGGGACTAAAGAAGATAACAGCCACCCGTATTGAAATACAACAATTTATACTCTTAAGTTCACCCTTACATATTACTGAGTTTGGAAAAATAACTTTTCCATTAAAAAATACAGCCTACATCTATGGCACAGTATGCTGAAATCAGTGAGATATTTAAATGCATACCATATTCCATTAATTTGATATTTTTAACATTAGTCATTGACTGGTCCCCTTTATATCAACAATAAAACGATGACCACAAATAAGACAGAGCAGGAAAATATACAAGTCACAAAAATACTCACAGATAATACTCTGTAGTGGCAAATATTCTATAATCACGTTTAAAGTTGACAAAACAACAGAACACAGGCATGGCTATTGCATGCGAGACAAGGTGTATCTTAATATGTTTAACGTTTTCAAAGTTTTAAGGTGGCTTTTCTTAAGCTCACCTTAGGCTTTCCTTGTACATTAGCCAGATCACACCTGGTTCCTGTTGAAATGCCACTTTTTAAAAGGGGGTGGTGGGGAAAAAAATGGAAGAGAGCAAGGAGTAGATTTAGCTTTGGTGTCGATCAGCTACCAAAAGTAGAGTTAATATCTGAAGTTTATAATTGCTTTTGTTACTGGTAATACTCTCCTTCTAGTTTTCCAATAGTTTTACATCTATAAAATTTTATCTTAAATGACTCCCTAGGTATTACCCATGTAGAAAGAACCCATCAACATACTTGTTTTCAGTCCATCTGGTAGAACAAGAAGTTCTTTTAGGAGAAAGATAATTATGCATAAAGTAGTCCACAGTGATTGATAAACATGTAAGACTTCAACAAAAAGACTATTATATCTGTAAATAATTTCAATGATTCCTCGTGTATAAACATTTATTTCAGCAAAATTATTCTAGGAGCTGAATTGCTTCTGAAGACTGACCACCCTTAGCAGCGTTAGTGTACAAGTATTTTTAGATATCCGTAACATTTCAACACTATTTAAAAAACAACATCTTGTGCTTACTGTAGGACATCCCTTTAAGGGTAAACTTTGAGTACTCACCTCAAACTACACATCTACTCAATTGACCTTGATACATTACTGCAGTAGTAGAAGAAAAATAACCAAGAATTTATAAATTTCAGATTGCTTAGCTACGGAAAACATTATCTCTTTGGTGAAGTCTCTCTATACAATTCCATTTACCTTCAAACAGTAAACAATACCCAGTATAAAATTTACAAACATTTGGAAACTATTGCTTTCTTAAAGTAAAAAAGAAAACTACTACTGAACATTTTTTTTAAAAGAGCAATACAAAATCTTCAATACTTAAACATTCTTCTTTCACATAGTAAACTGTCGTCATGCTTGAAAGGAAATAAAAAAACAAGGAGAGTGAAACAGATTAACTGCATAGCTCCAATACACTTATTACAGACAAGATACTATAAATCATCTTGAAACAAAACAGGCAATTATAATGTGCACAAATGTTATGATATTATGCATCTCTACTGGTCCAGTGGTTTAAATTATTGAAACTGATGGTTGAACAAGGGCATATCGTTTCAACACACTTGGATTCCTTGAACAATTCTAATTCTTCCTTTAGCTAGCCAGTGTTCTGCAGATCTCTAATGTCAATAAACAGATAGATAAATGTTTCTTAAATAATTCAGGGCACATCTAAGGAGATTAAAATATATGTCCAAAATTTCTCTAGCAATATCTTTTGTAAAGGATCACACAGGTTTTTTCCCTTCAATACTGGAAGAAGCATCTAAAATTAAAGCAAGTACATACATCTTCCTTCCAAGCATTCAGTGAGGACAGAGCAGCTCCTTTCTCCTTGTAACCACTACCCCATATTTCAATCCTCTCCACCTCAGTGTAAGGGAAACAGGAGTGAGAGCCGTAAGACAGAATCATTTCAAAACACAATCAGCTATTTGTAAACACTCTTTCCTGCAGAAAATCTGCAACTGTTAGTTGCAGGAAAAAGCAGCGCGTAAGGTAAATCAATTAGCTTGCTAATTTCTCACCCTCATTCATTTAGCTCTGCACTGTATTTGTCGTAATTGACTATAATTATGTTAATTACCAACTCCAGCATAATTACTATATTTATTGTCATTGAGCACACTATGTACCCAAAGCAAAGCTGGCATTTGTTGGGCATCAAAAAAATAAATAAATAAAACCACACAACTGTCGGGAGGGCTTTCTCTGAAAACTGGCTGATATACCTTTAGCAAATGAAAGGGCAAAAGAGATTTCATGCAATGCTAGTTTGAAAGCATCGGTTCATTAAGGATATTAATTTTCTGATAACTACACATTTAAGCATGACACACTGGAGCAGTATCTACAGGATTTAGCAATTATTAATGCGTGACAGTTTCAAATGCTAAGTGAATCAATTAAACAGCAGCATTCACAATTTGAGAAGAGATAACTGCTTCATAACTGCCTAAGACTACAATTTTCACATGACAAAAAAGGGCCATTCAGGCTCCTTCAAAACCTGACAGGTCAAGAAAGAAGTTTGAAACAAAAGCACCTTATAACCATCATCTCTCCTCTTTACTTGTCAGATCAACTTTGCTAGTGTCTCCGCTGAAATGGCATCACCATGCCAGCTGCCACAAGGTGATTTTTCATGTCTTGTCAAAGAAATCTTTTATTCTATTTGCTCTGCATTAACATGTTACATTTATTGATCAAGCCCTTTCTGCAGCCACAGCAGGGCACTGTGCTCTTATGCCTAAGGGGGCTTTGATGTCCTGGTGACATTCTAGACCGAATAATGCACATACTAAATGGATTTAATGCAGAAATGTGTTTGTGCATGACAGCTACATTAATAACAGCCCCTCATACTGATAAATATGCAATTGCTACGATTAAGAGTTACCCAATTATGGTGAAAATATTTTTCTACCTTATAAATAAAACCATCAAAAAGTTTTAACAATAGTACATTTTCTTCAACATTTTAAAGTGTTATAAAGATGAGTCTAAAGGCTTTAAAAAATATGTCATGCTTTGTTTTGAATTCTGGCTTTATTTCCATCTCTCTTTTGTTGTTCAGCTTCCTGTTCTGCATGTCTTATTGCTGCACAGACTGGGAAGGTGGCAAGGAAAAAAAAAAGCCTTTTTTCACATACTCAACTTACAAAGAGGAACATGCCCTGTAAAAACTGAAGCCCATTTTCAGGCTGCCACTTGCATATTCCCCCAGGCAAAAAAAAACAGGAGGCAGAAGAGAGAAAGAACAATATCTAGTCCACAGAGAAGACATTACAAAGCCTCAGCCTCACAAAAGTCATGGAGGAACATTGCAGACTAGGATTGAAGTTCAAGGGGATGTTTTCATACACACACCTTCTTCATCAGACAGTAGAAATTATGCACAAGCACATACTGTGCAAATTATTCATGCTCCTAGCAGAAATAATCTGCACCCTAGAGAGAGGGAAGAGATATTTGTATCTCCATGAGCACAATTATTGGATTAATCCTTCCTCATTGGCCAAGATTAAAGATTCACTCTCCCTTTCACCTCATAGCTTAGACCGAGAAGAAATCTCTGGAAGAAAAACGAAAACAACTCACATGCTTAAAGCTACTGAGGACAAAATTACAAGATGGGCTTCTCGGTGAACTGAACTGTAGATGTTATTTATGAAAGCATGGCACCTATTTGTACAAAACCACTGACATCTCTTATTCAAGTGCATTTAGCCTTTAATATGAAAGGAAAAATTGTATACAAAGTCATCTAGGACAAGCAAAAAAAGCTTTGAATAAGTTGTGGGTTGTCTGGGGTTCTTTTCTTCCTATGAGACAGTAAGATGCATCTCAACTAAAATCTTTGTATTTCATCCAAATCTCTACTCCCTACTTCCATTAGATCCTTCCTGCTCACTTACTGCTTTCTTTCCTTCACCAGTGATTACTATTCTTTTTTTAATGAAACCTTTAATTTTCAATGATCAACAATAGTTTGACTATTGTCATTCCACCTTGAAATCCTTTACAAAGTGCCCAGGTAACACTAACACTGACACATCAGTGTCTCTTCTTCCCATACTCTATGCCTTCACAAAATGAGAACCTGGGAATGTTTTCCACATATTATGAAAGGACTCTGTTACTAGGGAAGGCTATCAAATACAGTTGCCATGAGAAGCTCAGGAGCAGACTTCCAAAGTAAAACATCTCTGCTCCTGAAACACGCCTCATTGAAAATACACAGTGTAAACAGTTCATTTCTAAGATAGCTGAAAATCACTATCAAATCAAAAGAGCTGCTACAACTCAGGCCATTATGACCACACCAATAAAGCCGAAGAATCACAGCATAACTGGGGTTGGAAGGGGCATCTAGAGATCATCTAGTCCAATTCCCTGCTCAGAACAGGGGGATTTCAAAAGTTAGATCAGGTTGCTTGGGATTTTGTCCAGTCGCATTTTAAATATCACCCAGGATGGAGATTCCACAGCCTCTCTAGGCACCTCTTCCACTCCACCTTCCCTGTGGTGGCTGGAAGGTGGCTTCCCTTGCTGCAGCTGTGACAAGTGCCTCTTGTTCTTTGGCTGTACATCAACAAGAGTTTGGCTCCGTCTTCTTCACACCCCTCCCCCCTCAGCCCCAAAAGGAAACAAAAGGTATCAGAAAGTATTCAAACAAAATCTGTAATGAAAACAGCACAAGAAGTCACAAGTGGACTATAGTTGTCTGGGATTGAAGGATTTCCTTCTGCCAAAGACATTAGCAGGAGGCAGTCCAGTGGTACCATATCTTGCCAATTACAGCCCGCATATTTTAAGGACACACACGTTTGTCCCTTTGCCTCACACACAACATATTGCAGTTACTCCTCCTCTTTTGCAACATTCCCATATAAGTTCCCTTGTACCTTTCTCCTCCTTCTTTCCTTTCCCTCACAGGGAAAAGGGGAGATGTGTAACCATTGTGACTGGTGACAGTCACTTCGACCGCCAGAAGAAGAGTTGGATCCATGTACTGCTCAGGGTAATCAAGGAGCAACACTAGTTTTTGGAAAAAGGCAAACAAGAAAGACACAAAAGCAACTTTTTATGATTATGTATCAAGTGCTATTATTAGATCTACCACATCTGATGCAAAGATAATTAAGCATCTACACGGACCCTAAATTTTAATTAAGAAAGAGGAAGGCACTCTAGTCTGGGAAGAATTCTGAAGTCAGAAGAAAGCGGTGAAAAATGTACTTTCCTCTGTATTAAATTGCCAGTTCAAAAGATCTAATGACAACCCTCTCCTCCTCTGTTATATGGATACATCACAAGCAAAAAGAAAATAACCAGAAAAATCTGATAACAAAACCACCACACTTAAGAACATTTGGTCTTCTTTTTTCCTTTCAAAAAACACACAAACTCTCATCCAATAATAAATCAAATTGAAATGAAAACTAACATCTTTACTGCAAGTAACTACTGTGCTAGCAAAACACAGTATTCTCTTCATCTTTTCCTATATTCTGATCATCCTTGGTGTTCTTCACTCAACTTACACCTTTACCAAGAGTTAGCAAGTTATACTAGAAAATCAAACTCCTTTCTAAATCAACATTAATTACAACATTGTTTCCCTAGTGAAAACAACATATTAAACTTTTCAAATTAAGCATTTACTGGTAAAAATCATAAAACTCATTGCTATACCATAACATTGTTAGATTTTTAAGCAATAATACCTGTTTAAAGAAGATGACACTGCTTACACTTGCTTCAACAGCTGCCCAAGACATTCTTCTATATTCACATTCATTTAAGGTTATGACATTTATTACATATCTTGTCTGACTTTCTCTATAATATGCAGGTATGGAGTTTATATACAAGTGCAAACCAGTGTGAACAGCTACTGTACCATAAACACTTCACTCTTAGTTTCTATATGCTTAGTAAATCTAAGCACTGCTCAAATGAGAAACCATTACTGCTCTCAACCCACTTAGTATTAGCTTCTCAAAGGGGAAAAAAAAAAAAAAACACTTCTCCCCTTTCCCAAATCTGATTTCTGGTCTTAAAATACTTTTACAGATTTACAACTACAACTTCTCCTACATCACAAGCTGATTGTTCTTCCCCAAACCTCAATAAAACCAAATTATATCCCTTCTGAAAAACAGGCTGTGTTTTGGGCAGAAAAGGAAAGAAGGAAAGAAAACACAGATTTCAGAAATACACCACCAATTGTGCTCTCCATGAAAATATGATCAGAGTTTTAAAGCAGTATTTTACATCCAAATTTAATGTTATTATTTTACTTTATGAAATAGACTCAGAGAACTGTTCTTCAAATCATGCATTAACCGAAAGAAACAAACACTTTTTTTTCCCAAAAATGTAAAGAAGGAGCAGTCTTGTCAACATGTTAAATCTAAATACACATACAGACCTTTAATTATCTTTATGACAAAATGAAAAAAATTACCATTTGATCCCCTCCCCCAGCAAATGTCTCTTTTCTGATTACAGTATCCAAAGGTACAGAGTCACAGTATAAGGTAACAACAATCCACAGATTTAGTGTTTCCTTTGCTCTGCTACCTCTTACATGTAAGATTCAGTCTTTCAGAGTTGGCAAAGGTTCAGAAGAACATTTATGAGTGTTAAGTAAGTTAAAATCAATGGCTGTTTCTTCTGGGAAAACAAGGCACCACAGCACACTACTTTTTGTATTACTCCTCACAAGGAGGCTGTGAGCTTACCCCAAATAAAATAAAAGGAAAATGAATTAATGAGTCCAACCCTACCTCCACAAACCTACTTTTGTTATTAAACAGACAATTGCACTCCAATTCTTTCTCCCTACTTACCTGAATATTTTTCAACCTGAAAGATACTCTGCTGAACCTCACCAGGCTCTCTTAGAAGGATTAAATGAAATGGGATACTGTAGTAGCTAACAGGAATACCACAGAATCCTAAATCAATCCATACATTAAAATACTTAGAAGGAACTACAAAAGAGCTTAGCTTCAGCACTTAACTACACAGATGCACAAAAATAAAATCAAAGAACAAAACACATCACCTGGGAAAAGAGCATTATAAAGCATTTATAGTAATAACCAGAGGTCCGTAAGTAAAATTTTTAAAAAGGGAGAGAAGCACACACTTCACTTGTGTTTTGGTTACGGAAAATTCACTTTTGATCCCATTCTTCATTTCTTCAGGTAACAACACTTATTTTCCAATTGAAGCAAAGAACAAACCATAAGATTCTTAATAGGCATCATTTATGTTAACACGTAATAATTTTCTGTACTCACCTGGTTATTTGTGCTCCAAGTGTGGGAGAAAAGAAGACAAACATTACCTATAAAACAGTGTCGTCCACTTGATAACAACTAAATTTACCCGACATACATGTTTCTACTTTGAAAAAAGAAATACTCTATTTTAGGAGTTGGTATTCCAGATTGCACTTGAAAACCTATATACTGCCACATACCTTAACAAGTTGAAGCTAAGATCTAGCCTTTTTGCCATATGTCCATATTTTCTTCCTAGGAATTCTGGAATCTCTTCACAGTCCTGACTAATGTAGGACACCTGAGAATTGGAAGCAACAGGGAAACATTTCATGAGTAGATTTAGTAGTTTCCCTTCCAGATTCTGTCTCATTGATAAAATGACAACATGCAATACAATGAATTGTCATTAAGCTTTAAACTACCTAAGTTTTACAGCTATTACGTCTACCACACAATCTCATTTTCCTATTGATACCATAAACTAAGTATTTGTTACATCTATAGTCTTTATGTATGTTTTGTCTCCTTCCAGGTAAAAATACTTCTATTAAATATACCACATTTCTTCTATTTCACTGTTAATACTTTGAGCTAATGTTACGTTGTATTACCATTCTAATATGCTCCAGAAGAAATTCATTTGAAGGATCAGAAGCCATCCAAAAGATCTTCCCATTTGATGCTCCATACACAACAAACAAAGATTGTTTTCTAAATTTTGGTGCAGAAATACCTAAGCAGTGTACAGTCAATCCATTCTCTTAACCATTCCTTGAGAAGATTATTATGCCCAATAACATGCTAGGGACAGAGCAAGAGGGCTGCCCATGACCTGGAAAACTAAGCCTGCAGCCTCTTTTCAGACAGTCATGGAAATCTTAAGGATTTCTGGCTTGACCACCTATGATCAGATCACACTTCTAATTACCCCTCAAGTACATGTAAATGTCTTTTCTCTTTTTCATACCAGCCCATCTAACCCACCTTTAGCAAACATAGGAAGAATTAGTGGTAGCACAAAAACCAAGCTACTCAGATTCTGTTTGGTTTTATTTGTTTTTAGTCAGGATGAAGTGAGTGATATTTCCAGAAAAACACAAAAAGTAAAGCAGCTAAACTTCTTGTATCATTTCTGTTGCACTGTTTTAGAAGTCATCGGTTTGATTTCTTTGAAGAAACCCCACAAAGCTTTTCAAAGCTATTCTCACAAATTCTATTTATCTATACTGGCTCATCCTTTCAGTGTTCAAAATACTGGTATTTCAGATTTTGTGCTGCAGAAATCTTAGTTTCCCTTAATGGCCAACTTGCTAGTTAAGTACCACGTTAGACCACTATCTATACAATACTGTTATATATACATGCTTAATTATAAAGTCACTTTCAATACTATATCCCACTAGTCTAAAATATGTTAGATGAAAAATATGCAAAAAAAAGTCCATCAAACTTTGTTTTGATAGTATTTCACCTTCTGTTAAGACAGAAACTCCTCTGCAGAACAGACTGACAGGATGTACTTCTGCAAGTCATGCTGATCTCCTACGCTCTGAAAACGATTGCCTCTGATAATACTATATGGCATCCCATTTAATTCATTTTGTTCAATAACTTCAACAGATAAAGCTGACAACAGTGAAATAATTTTTATGAGGAGAAAACAGGTAGCTTGAAGCTCAGTGTAACAACTTCTTCCCCTTGTTAAATCAGACCTGCTCTTGCAATATATTCTGCTGCCAGACATACACACAACTTGAGCAAATATAAGAACAAAAGGGAAAGGAATTGTTTTGGATGGAACAGAAAATGTTTGCAGAATTTATTAAACTAAACATGTCGGGGTTTTCCTCCAGTTTACATCCAAGATAATTACAATGCATTTTACAACATACACAAAGGTATGCATAAAAATTGTTTCATTCTTCACTGAATAGCAGATTTCTTTAAATTAGTGCTTGCAAACCCTTTGAAAGGCATCACATTAACAGCTTAATAATATTTTGGATTAAGCATTTGGTTCAGTGTAAAACATTGAAACAGAAATGACTAAAATATGATGCCTACTAACACTAGGAGGGCAAGACTCTCTTGAGCAACTACAAACATAGCAAGAGCACAGACTCTCACTTTGCTTTTCACCCAGGGTGGAGCAGCTGAGAACGAGCAGGGGACTCTGGCCTGTTACACGCTGCTTCAAAAACTTACCTGGCCATAAAAGTTCCATCCACAAGAACAAAGTTGAAGAAAAAGGTTCATACAAATGTGGTTTAGAGCACACAGGAGGCAAAATACACAAAATGTTACAAAGCTTCAGCCTCTGAACTGTTATGATATGCAAATATATTTACACAACTGGTACAAACAGATTATTCACAGGCATATTTGCAGATGACATTGTTATCATGACCTTTTAATGCTGAGGCCTTGTAAAGGCATTTTACATCCATGGAGTCCATTTCAGCACACTCACAGTACAACACCATTTTTCAGTTTAAAACTATTATATTTATTTTTCCAGGAAATATACAAAGAGCATTCAGCTTCATACTTCTACACTCCACAGACAGGAATTTGCTTCAGATATCAAATAACTCTACAGTAAGAACAACAGAAACTGCCAGCAATGCAATACATGATAAGCCTTTTTGAAAAAGTTTTCCAGAGTTATTTCCCCACTCTTCTGCTTTTTAGTCTTTGAACAACACTGATATAAAACAAGACTTCAGTAGACAGAAGAAAGAAGACTATTGCTTCATTTTCATTGCTTCCGTTCAAAATCATCTACTCGTGAAACAATAAAATGTACATAATTCAGTATTCATCCTTCTGCTTCCATCTCAAATACCCTCAAAATGAGTATGAGCTTCCATGTACATATCCAGAGACATCACCACTGAGAGATGAGAGCAAACTTACTTTTCCCAAGACTCCACCTGTTTGGCTGCAAGGCACATCAGTAACAGAAGATTTCTTAGATTTTTCTATATCAGTCACAGAACATCACACAGGATTAAAAACTGGATGTAGAGGTTTCCATGGCTTAAGTGTCCAAATCAAATACAGTACAGGTTGGTCACAGTTAGTCATTACTGGTGTCCTATTCAATACCCCACCAAAATGTTCAGCTTCCCACAAAGGCCAGCATCAGATAGGCTATGGAGGCCTGAGAAATTCTTGCAGACTCTTCAACACACTGTATGCAATTCAGGAAAAGGTATGTTTTTTACAAAATATTTAAGACTTCAGTTAACGATCAATAGCAGTTGCACCTCTCTTCTGCTTTAGTTTCAGAGCACATTACCATTTAGTCTCTGTGATCATTTTACAATGATACTGTAATCTTAATAACCCATAGAGTAACATCTTTACTAAGGAATGTCACCAAAAAGGTCATGTATGAACTCTCAATACTGCATATTCTCTCCCATTGAAGGGAATATTATCTGGAGAATATTTCCAGTCAGCTGAGCATTTTACTCTATGCTGTTAGAAGATTGTATGGTGGGCACATAGCCAAATTAAGGGGCTCAAGGTATGCTCAAGGGAAAAAGGCAGCATGTCTCTCAGTGCCAGAGTGCACCACAGAGACCACAGGACCTTTCCTGCAGCAGCTGTAAAACTAGCCAATTGCCTTCATACTGCACACACTTACATGAATTCTACACAGAAACAGTGGCCAGATTAAAGAAGCAATTAGATGGGCATCATCCTGGTTTAATGGCAAACCATTTTCAAAAATAAGTCACACTTCCTTCTCTTTGGAGGAAAAAAAACCAATTCTAATTTTAGCCACAAGTTCATCACTAACGTCATGAGCTTTTAGCCAGATTTTTTTCAGTAGCCATAGAAGGCGCTGGGTAAAGGCCGGCAGGATGTGTTATATTTCCCAACTTCTCTCTAACCAAAACGAAACGTACATAGCGTTTTACTTTCAGGAGGAACAACACTTAGCAGACTCCAGTCCTTCTCCGCGGCCTCCCCCAGCCCGACAGAGCAAGCGCGGCCCCGTGCTCCATCCCGCTGGGAGCGCGCTGCGGCGGGAGCCGCGCTGCCGCCAGGGCACAGCCTCGGGGCCGCGCCCGCTGCACGTGAGCGGCACAGGGCAGCGGCGGAGCGGCGGCGCAGCCCTGCCCCGGCACCGGCGCTCCGTTATCCGCCAGCGACAGGAGCGCACCCCCAGGCCGCGGGACTCCGGGCACATCCCCAGGGCGCTGGCGGGGACGGCTCCTCAGCCCTTTCCCTTCAGCAGCCTCGCGACAGCGCGGCGGCGACGGAGCCGATCCCTGCGCGGCGTCCCGTGGCGCGGTGCGGCTGAAAACTAAACCCGGCCCCCTGCGCGCCCGCCGCCCCCACCGAGCGGCACCGGCAGAGCGGCGGGAGCCGGCGCGCAGTTGGGGCAGCCGCTCCCAGCGCCGGGGGCGGGGACGCGCCGGCCGGGGCGAGCTGCCCGCCGCAGGTGGGGCCGCCGCCGGCCTTGCGGGCCGCGGACACGTACCTGTGCTCCGCTCACCACGACCCCTGCCATGCTGCGGGGCGGCCGCGCCGGAGGTTCCGCGGGCTCGGGGCCGGGCCGGGCTGCTGCCTGGCAGAGTCAGCTGACGCGGGCGGAAGCGCGGCCGGGCCGGGGGCGGCGGCAGCGCGGAGTTCCCGCCGCCTCCTGCGGCCGGGCCGAGGGCGCAGCCACGGCCCCGGGTGGCACCGTGCGCCCAGCGCAGGGCGCGGGCGGGCGAGAGCGCGGGGCTGGCGTGGCCCGAGGTGTGCGTGTCCAGGGCACGGTCATCCCTGTCCGGCGGCTGCTCCAGGCCCCGCGGCGACATCCTACCTGGAACGCGAGTCCAAAGCAGCACACAGCGACTGCCGCGCCTCACAGAATGAGTCAGGTCGGAAAAGACCTCTTAGACCATCCAGTCCAACCTAGGACCGAACACCACCACACCAACTAGATCATGGCATGAAGTGCCACGTTCCGTGTTTCCTTTACACCTCTCGGGACGGTGACTCCACCACCTCCCTGGGCAACCCATGGCTATGTTTAATCCCTTTCCATGCAGAAATTCCTCCTAATGTCCAGTGCTAAATCACCCCTGGCACAGCTTGAGGCTACATCCTGTCGCCAGCTGCCTTAGAGAAGAGACCAACCTCCATCTTTCCAAACCGTCCTTTAAGCTGCACTCACCCTTACTCCAAGCCGCCTCTTCTCCGGGCTAAACAATCCCAGCTCCCTCAGCTGCTCCTGGTAAGACTTGTGCTCGTTCCGCAGCTTCTCTGCCCTTCCTAGCACCGGGCCAGCACCCCGTGGTGGAACAGGCCATGGGACGAAGGGATGGAAATAGCCGATCTGTCACACTGGAGGAATCAGGGCTTGGATTTCATTTCCCATAGCTAGATGACTTGGAGCATTACCTGGACTGGCTTTCAACCTACTAAGCAGCTCATTAATTTGTGGCATAAAGCATAACTTGCCTTTGAAAAGATATATATCACTGGTAAAGCAACACCTACAGAAAAGAAATGAAAACATACTATCTCCAAGAGAGGTCCACATCCTCACAGCAGTTTGTGGGTTGGTTTTTTTTGGTTTTTTGTATTTAGAACACAGGGTAATTTGTGTGGAAACCAAAAATACCTTTGGAATTATCAGAAAAGCCTGTCAAACTAGTCTTTCAAGATTCACAAGAATTTATTAATTAAAAATTCACAATAATTTATTAATTAAAACAATGGCATGATGTTTGGTTATCACTGTTTAGGTAGACTAGAAGAGCTGCAGGTTTTCTGTAAGAATTTTATACAAGACTTTTAAAGGTTTCCCAAGTTTGGATCCTAAATCCTATTAGTCATCTACCTACCTCTTCAGCTGCCTAAACACCTTTAAAAATCTGGCTCGTTTTTCCCCTTTATTGCTAATATAGCATACCTCACTCTTGCTGAAAGCAGAGGCACATGCTGTGAGGGGAAATAAGTTTCAGAAGGATATGTATTCCTCGCTGCAAACCACTTTCTGGAGTTTATTCAGCAACACAGCAGAAACCAATACTGTACTTGCTGCTCTGCCTCAGTATCAACAGAATAAATTCTTGGTACAGCTGTGGCACTACACCTTCTCTACAGCCATCTCTCCTTCTTCGCTGACTGCTGGACAGGAAACACAGAGCAAATAACTGAGGAAAAAAACGTTTTTCCTCCCTGTAGTTTGTATTGTGTTAGAAATGTCAGTGGGCCAGCATGCATAAAAATCAAAATACAGCCAATGAATAAATCACTCCAGTGCTTTGCGTGATCTACTTTTCCTTGTAAGACAGAAGAATCAAACCCTTCAGCCACAGCAAATAAGCTGATCCTACGCTGATGAATAAAAGTTCTGTTTCTCTAAGTAAGAGTTTTCCATCCAGGCATACTTGCTGGTTCAGGTCATCACTCAGCATGCTTCAAACAATCAGGGCCTTTATTTATCTATTAGATTATATAGTAAATAACATATGCCAAGAAAAACAAGTACTATGAGAACTGTAAATTTAAACAAAGCAATACATTCTCCTCTTTCCGTATCTACTTCTTTTTATCTCTCTTTTAGCTACAAGCATGTGGTTCCCAGCAGAATGAACACACAGCTCAAGGCTCAAGTGGCCCACTGCTACAGTTAGCTGTATTTGTCTTAATGGAGTAAATTCAGTTCAATACTGCACTCATGTAAAATTGGAATAACTATATTGAAAACAATTTAGCACATCATTATCTATATTATTAGTATTAATTTTAGTAGAGTGTTAGCTGTCAGTTTAGAGATATCTACAAAGAAAAGAAATCCCTGCCTGGATAGTTTACAAAATAGCCCACACAAATAATAGCAAATTTGGGGGTTTTTTCCGGCTTCTTGTATTGCCTGTCGCATTAACCTGCCATTGATCCTCCTACTTACTAGGCAAGACCTTGTCGAGAGGGAAAAGTTGCAGGTGCAGCTCCCTAAACCAGGTGACTTAAATTGATTTTATCATCTCCTCAATCAGTCGAGCTGAATTTTGTAAATTAAAAAAAAAACAAGGAGGTGGCAAACTTTTAAATGCATCAGGCTTATAGTCATTCTTTTGCAACAAGTTCAACATTTTCTTGTACAGACATGGCCTAGATTGTTATCTGCCATGGATAAATAATAGATCCCAGTCCTGTGCTGTGTAACAAAAAGGGAGTGCTACCGACCACAGTGACAAAATGGGACTATTACACTGTAGAGGAAGGGAAAAACAAAACTCCCTGGATCAGAGGAGAGGAGAACAGAGATGGCTGTCTTATTGTGATGCTTCTCTAGACTTTGAAAACTTACATCTCAACAACCTTAATTCTGCTGCCAGTTTCCTACAGGAAGATTGGTGAACTTCTCAAACTTAGTATTTTTAGAGTCTGCTTTATTTCCTAATTTCTTAAGTGCCCATCACTTGCACATAATTTTCAAAAGCAGTGAAAACTCACAGTTGTCTGCCACTGAAGGACTATTTGTAACATCTAATCTGAAATTGTAAGGAAGTTATAACATAGTCTCAGATTTCAGGCTGATGAGTCAATGTGCTCATTAGTTTGTGCCCCATGTTGTTATGAAGCTATATAAATACTGGAGGGCTTCTCCAGCATTAGAGCCTGCTGATCATCAGTGTCACTTTATAGCACAGATTCAAGATGAACATGAGGCAGCCTCTAGGTTCAGGCTGTTTTTCACCTTACCATATGTATTTGTACTTCTGAGCATCCTAAAACATTACCTTCTTGAGTCCTGGCCCCACGTAACCTGCATCATCTGAAGATTTTATTTAGCTTTGATAGAGCTGCCTATATGAGTAAAGCTTCAAAGGACTAAGGTTTTCACTTATAGAATATATTTTACAGTGGTTCCTCAGAAGCTGAAAGTTTTGTGAGGATTCTTTGTAGAGGTTAAAATAGTTTACATGACAGTTTGCCATAGCTGACCTTTGAAATGTCTTTTCTACAGTGTATTTATATGAAAAAATATAAAAATCACTTGTTTATTTAAATAATCAGTTTCACTGCCATTAGATGCAGAAGGTGGCACTTCTGTGTGGGCCATTCAATATGATTTCCTAAGATTTTTAACAGAATATTGCCAACACTGCTTGATATGTGAGCTACATACAGACAAAACCAACATGAACTTTAAAAAAAAATGGGGTTTTTGAGTTACACTAATATGCTTAGTACATCTCTGATACATATACATATATATACATATATATGCTGACCCATTCTTTGAGTAAAGAGCATTATACGTTCAAAATAATACCTGGAAACCAGTTCCAAACAACTGGGAAGCAATGTGTTGGAACCCTGGTAGGTACTCATCAAATCTGCCACTTATAAAAGTTCTTCATAAAATAACAGAGCTTTATGACATTTTAGGAGTCAGTTGCTTAAAATGTGTACTCAGTTACAATTAGGAAATCTCATTGACCAAGCAATTAAAATAATTAGCTAATACAAACCAGTAAATATGGCATAGCACCAAGCACCAAATGAGTTATGTCATTTCATATAAAGCCTTTGTATACAAGCATTTCCCTATCTTAAATGAACACTGAACATTTATAAGAGGAAATAATAGCAATCCTGACTGTTTCATTAACTGAAAGTTATAAAAATATTTGAGTTAATCAAAATGGTCTGTTTTCCAGCTTGCAGCACACTATGCATGTATGCCTCCATGTACACAAATACAATTATCCTATATTTCAGAGTAAGTCAAATAAACTACTGTCTACTTAAAAAAAACCCCACATATATATAATTTCTCCTGACAAAATAGTGTGTTTGAACAAACTGAGTTTTCTGAAGCAAATGATTTGAGACAAAAAAATCTTAGCCAAGTAACAGAATTTTTCCAACCTGACCTTCAGAAAATTTGGCTCACAGTTTACCCATAAAACTCATTTTCTTGATGCTAACAATGAAAATATTGTTTCAAAATATTTGTTAACAAGTATCCACAGCAATATGATGTGAATACAAACTGAATCCATTTAACTGAATAAGATTGACTGTAGTAGAGATATTTTTCTCTGTATTACCAGAGGAACATTTTATTCATATGTAGCTTCCCTTACACCTGTTTTTAATCACAAACAGTTAAATAGGGTGTTTAATGTCCAAACTAATAACTTCAGATATCTCCCAGGAAACAGCATCACTAGCACTCCCTGCTGTGAAACATGCAGGAAAAAAAAAACATGACAGAAAGATCATAAAATACAAGAAAGTATGTAGTTTAGTCCTACAGAAAGAAATACAGTAATGATGATGTCATTTGCCATTCCTAAGCTGAACTGCTGGAAATTAGGTTTCTTCTTTCCTATCTCCAAACTATTTCTCATACTGCCACTTATAAAGATATTTAACAGCCAGTGATAAACAGGTTAAAGGGATCTGAAAAACAAGTTACGCATATGTATTCAATACACTGGTACACCTTTTCTTGAACAGTATTAGTATGATAGTGTGATAAAGTGCTATAAAACTTGAAGATAAGAACATCTGAGTGACATTAAGGTGTTGGGGTTTTTTCCAGAAGTGTATGCCCATGCTGGAGTGTTTGAAACTCTGCAGGATAGATTTGTCCAGAAACGCAGTCAATGAAAATTGGTTATCTCTACTATACTACTATAGTACTCTATACTACTATAGGCTCGTGTAATAACTCTGGGTCTGCTTTGAGTTTCCTACTGTTAACTAATAGCCTTGATTTATATTTTCCATTCTTGTGGAGACTCATATGAGAAAGATAGGGGGGGTTAATATTTTTACATTAATCTAGAGTTTTTGAGTTTCACCCTTTCCTGCAACACAAAAGCAGAGTGTCCAATCTGATATATTTCCTACTTCTTGCATTTTGGCTCTTTCATTCCTCCGGTGTCCCCAGAAAAAACAGAATTATGTCTAAAACCATCTCTGGGATATATTTGATTATTATTTTCATATTATATGGCAGAAGTGTGGTATGAGCACAGTGAGGCTACATGATCATTGTGAATTAATGCAGCACATAAGCTCACTCACTGTTTTATTGCAAAGGCACCCTGAAGTTCAGCATCTTCTGATGTCTTTGAAAAGTTTCATTTTGTAACATTGTTAGCATCCTTTTAAGGTAAGTTTATGTATATACTTCAAAATGCATTATTCTGTAAGCTGAGTTTTCAAAAAACAGAACTATATAAAAGCTTTGATGACAGGAAAAAAAAACCTTTCATAAAATTTGTACTCAGTAATCTCATCTCACTTCCAATAAAGTTAATGACAGTTTTGTTGACCATGGTATGACCCAAATACAATTAAAAATCCCTTATGTTACATTATATTAGCACACTATAGCTATTAGGCTAGAAATATATTTAGTAAGTTACATGCTCAACAACTAAGACATCACAATTAATTGTGCAATTTATTTCTGCCTTCTCATAAGATATGTTGTGGTACAGTGTTGTTTTTTGGTGGGGTTTGGTGTTTGTTTGGTTGTGTTTTATAATACACAGAATTCTGTTTCGTTTAGATTATAGATTGGACAGAGATAAGTAAACTACCTCAAGCACATAAAATATCACTAAGTTCCTCGATGCACTGTATTACCAGAACTTCTAGCATTTGTAATGCACTTATTCTCACTCTATGCCAAGGGGAAAAAAAAAATCCTCTTCTTATTATCCTACAAAAAAGGGAACTGGAGCACAGAATGGATGCTTTATTTGTATAAAAACTTACCTTGTAGTCATCTAGGAAACTGAAGCTACACCTCCCAAGACCTAGGTCTGATACCCTAACTGTACACAATACCCTGTCTTGCCTTTGTCTTGTTTGGTGTAGGTATTATATAACAAAAATTATTATTTCCAGTAAAAAGATGGGCAAGAAACATAAATTCTTTACTCCAAGTAGACAATACCTGCAGCAAAAGAGTTATTCCAAGCTAAAAGGTGATTATGATTCTCTGTTTGTCCCATCTAGAGTATAGCACACAGAAGGAAGATGCTGACATGGGGCATCCACAAGCTTTGTTATTGCAAGATTATTGGAAGATTTGGACATGTTGCCAAAAGTAAACGTATAGCACAAACCAAAGATGAGAAATTGTATTTTTCAGTCCTTTATAATTCATGCACTCTAAATGTTTGGGTTTTCTTTCATAAAGCCATCAAAAGGATGCCGGGATTTTCCTTCTGCCAAGTTTCAAAGTCCTGTTGCTAATCATGGAGGCACAGAACACTTAATAATAAGATGGTAAGTTTTTTTTAATTTGAAAGAATTCAGTAAGCTTGGTATGGAAGCTTTTGCTACCACTTCTCCTATAATTATATGGTGCACAAATACACAGGAATTACTTTTTCCTAAGCCTAAAACAACTGACTCACAACAGATCTGAAGTGCTATACTTCCCTACAATCCATTATGTACAGGTGAATTTCAGGTTGGCTGGCTGCACAATTGTGGGAAAGTAAATGGCAATACTGAAGCAACTGTACATCTCTGGGCATTGATGCTTGCTCATAAGAATGCAGCAATCAGAACTCGGCGGGGGGAAAAGGGTACTAAAGCTAGGAGAAAGTCTAATTTGAGGCCATACAACATTGCAGTTGTATTCTAAATAACAGATTTGAGGTTCACTGAGGTATTTTCTTGTTACATATCTCTGTCACAATGTCTGGGGCAGCAGCTGTCTGTCACACTGTGCTGGTTTCAAAGACAAAACAAAACTATTGCAGGAAGTGCTTGAATACAAAGGTCTAAAACAAAGGAAGTGGGTGCAGAGGCCAGAACAGCTTTTGTTGAGCTGCTCTCTCTTGTTCAGCTGTCTTGGCAGCTCACTGTAAAACTAAATTACCAGACTAGCCAGAGGTGTTTTGGGTTCTTGACGGGGGTTTATGGGGTGCCTTTTTTGGGGGGAGTGAAGGGGGGTGGGGGGTGCAGGGAGGGAAGATTTTTGTTTGTTTGTTTTGTTGGGTTTTGTTTAGTTTTGATTTTATTTTCTCAAAAAGAACTATATTCACCTGATTAATCCAAGAAGACACATTCTGCATCTTATTTTGCAAACAATACTGCATAATAAGAGAGACCCATCTATAAATAGGCACATACTATTGAAAATACACATTGGATGGGGCCCTGTCCCCCTAAGAGCCATGCCCCTAAAGATGTGTCTTTACCCCAACAGCAAATGGTATGATCAGGAAGGAGTTCAAGCCAAGGTGTGGGAATACCTGACATTAGGAGACAGGTTCCTTCCGTGCTTCTCACAGCTTCATTCTTTAATCTTACATCTTTGAGCAGGTTATACCATCAAAGGGGAGAACCACAGCCTTCCACAGAGATAACAGATACATGATACCACTGCTGAGAGGAGTAGTAAGCAGGAGTAGAGTCCAATCAGTAGTCAACCTCCTACACTTCCATACGGAATAACTTCTGTATTTTAAGTAGCATATGCTTTTGTTCCCTATTGTTCAGTTCCAAAACAGTTGCTGGTTTTTGTTATACCTTTCAAGTACCAAAGATTCCCACAGAAATGTATGGAAGTTGCTAACAATTTGGATGGTTAAGAAAGAACAGAGCCCAAACAAAAGCCACCATCCTCTGCAGATTGTTAAACAGCAATTTTTCCCATTACTCACTCACTGCTTTCATCCACCCATCCTTCTGGGTGAGGAGGGATAAATATAGCACAGCTAGCATTAATTCTGCATCTGGAGACATCACTAGGAAAAGAACATGCACACACATGATGCAAGAGGGAAGAGCTGAAAGTTACAGAGGTCTCTCCAAGCAATATACTGTCCATTAAAATTGAAAGATATACATAAACATGAAAACTACAAGAAACAGGTTTTACACTTCTTGAAAATGTGAGAGAGTTCATGGGAAAGCAAGGTGGTTTAGTTTAATTTCACTCCTCTTGGATGGTGACTTCAGCATTTTATTCTTTTCTTCTACTCTCCTTGCATAAAAAAATATACTGAGAAATCCTTCAAATCCAGTAACATGTATAATCCCCTTTCCTACGTAAGATGAAGCAGAAAGAGTGACTAACTGTAGATTCTATAGTACCTGCTGATCCTGTAAGACATTTTTGTCCTAGGTTCTCCAGGTTCTCCTGCATCTATCACAATTCAGTCACACAAAGTTCAGTTCTTCAAAAGCTAAAACGTCATGATTAAGCAAGTGCAAGAACAAAGGAGCCCAGGGCAGGGTAAGGTATTTTCTGCAGAAACTGCTCTTTAACAAGAAAATGGCATTACTGTGAACAGGAAATGCAGGGGAAAAATTCCAACCTGTGAGTCAAGCAGTCCTGTGATATTAGGATTAAATTCATTACAACTTTGCCAAGAGTATTCCACTCCTTCTTTACAAAAACCTATGTTTCTAGACCCTTCTCACTATCCAAGTGGGAAAGTGAAAAGAAAGAAAGTAGCTGAGCCAATGTAATGAATCATTCATTGAGAACAGAGTGGTCCTCCATAAGTTGTATGTTATGTTTTAGTCTCCAAACCACCTGTACAAATAACAAAAAAAAAAAAAAAAAACTTTCGATAAGCCTTCATTTGGTAAGAAACACAAAAGAAATAGCAGACTAAAACCAAAGAGATTTCCTGTTTATACTGCAGAGATTATTAGAGACAGACCAATGCTAAATTTAAGGAAATTCTTGTCTTAATTTTGGAATCCAACTTTGACTCCATACGTATAAAAGTATCCAAAAACATGCTGATATTTGGCCATCATGCTGGGGACCTTTTCCACAATTACAAGAGAATGGTTCAGAGCTTCAAATTACTAAATGTTCCTCTCAAGTAAAGATGAAAGTGGACTGATAACAATATAGTAGAAGACTGACAACAATATAATATAAAGCTCTTCATGCTTGTGTTTCTTGCTGGAATCCCACTCAGATGAGTAAAGCTACTGTCAGCTGATGATGTTGGAAAACACACATGACTAATTAGGAACAAACTATTTTGGTTCAAGCAGAGAAATGTCCACATTACAAAATCCAAACGGAAACAGATACCAGTGGACATATTTGCAAAGGCAATGATTTGAATGAACATCAAAAATAAAATCACTTCACACTCTCCCAGGGCTTGTCTCTAGATTGAAATGGAGATAGCATGAGTTACACCACAATGGTGTAAGATCTTCCGTTTCAAAGTCGACAGTGCAGCATATTTTAATACCATTAACTTGCCATAACCAAAAAGCACCACAGGGTTCTGGATTGGGATTTATTTCTAGCAATGATTATACTGGTGAATCTGAGTGACAGAGTAGTTCACATGATTCCGTACATTCCTGTGCTACATTTGGGTCACATGTGGAATATTCTGTACCTTGTTAAGACAAGGCTGGGTGAATTCTGTAATAAAAAGTGAAGGCTAACAGACCTAGTCACAGATGATGCTGTGGTTTTAAGATTTAGTCACAATGTTATTACAAAAGACTTCATACCAAGCCATAGAAAAAAGGTTTGGGAAGTTTAAAATATTATTCATAAAACTTTTGCAAATTGTTTTCCTCTCTGAGGAGGGAAAAAAAAAAACCTACCACAATAACAACAACTCTGTTGATTTTAATTGGAGTAACTTGATTTATGTGACAGAACCCAGCGAAAAGGAAGCTGTCATAACAGATATCATTATGGATCAGACCCACAGGACAGAGGAATAAAACACAGTTTCACAAATTGAGTTCATAGAGAAGTAGCAGTAACCAACAAAAACTACTTTATTCTCAGCCCAGAACTCTTGAGAAATATGCACAGTTAATTCTCACAATAAAAGGAAATATCCAGATTAGCCAGCCAAGTTTCTAGCATTTTTTTCTAGATTTGTCAGTTGACTTAGACTTCCCTGCTGAAACAAGAAAGAAACAACCATTAGGATGTACTTTGTAAGAAGGTTTTGTTTGTAACTAATTTTCAAAACAATGCTATGCAGTAAGTAAGAGAACCTGCAGAATTGTACAGTCTGAGAACCACATGTTGAAGATGAGGTTATGCAGTAGCAGTCGTGGATGGTTATAAGCAGCAGCCATTGGCTTGTTTAACCTCATGCCAATTCATTAACCTCTTATTAAAATATTTATTGATATTTCACTTAGATTTTTAGTAATGAAAACTTTTTCTTTTCTTGAGAATATGCACCCTGGTTCACATGCTAATGGTGATACACACTCAGGAAAGGTCTCACTTGGCATCCCAGACACGGTACTGAAGCCTTGTAATCTCAAAATGCAGTTTGACACACACTTCAAATACAGCAGCCTGGATACAGCATGTGGAGCTTACTGTGGAAAATCCCAACCACCTTGGACCTAATAGCTAACTTGGAAACTTTTCTCCTCTTTTTTTTGATCTTACAGTAATTACAAGTCTGACTTAAAAGAAAATGAACTGAAAAAACATTAAGCTTCACAATGTGGAAAAAAAAGCAGGTGAAATAACCTCAAAGGTGCAGCAGCACGATGAGTATTTCTGTTTATTCCATATTTTAATTCTTATAAAAGCTTAGCAAGACGTTGAATACAGTTCTTCCCTACTGTTAATTATTCATTATGAAAAAATACATATGTTAGTGAAGCTACAGAACTGTCCACACTGTCACAAACAGAAAAAAGTTCTAATTTTAAGGTAACCACAGGTCTGAAAATCTTTTGTTACCTGGGAAGTTTGAGGGTGTCTGGTTTATATTAACATTTTTAAATTGCTCTATTTAAGCAGAAAAGATAAGACCAAAACCTTCATCAACTAAACAGGTAAGTGAGAAAAAAAGAAGACTTGACAAGTCCACTGATTTTAGAGATTTTATTTCAAGCTTAATGACCACTTATATATAATGAATACATATATTTCATCATACTGGCCCATAAACTGACATATTGAAAATAATATTTTCAAATTGTTATCTACAAGGAAATTTATTAGCATTCATCTTCTCCTTCTAGTGAATGGAAATGCATGTTAATTCTCTTCCACATTTACGACTTCAAATTGTATTCACTGTACAGTATAATAATTTGTCTTTCAGTGGAAAGATAAGTAAATGTGTTTGTAAAAATTGTTCATAATGATCAGTCCTTACTGCTATTTATACTGGTTATGTTAAAATATAAAGAAAGTCCTACCTAACACTTCTAAAATGTCATTCACCTGCAAATTTCATGACATTTTACATATATAAACCAATTAAGCACTACTATACCCATCTCAATTAAGCATTAATATCCCAATTTTACAGTTAGTTACACTGAGGATAGCTTGAAAGGTTGGCTGTCTTGCTAATACCGCTCGAGTGGGGATAAAACCCAAGAAGGATAATCACTTCTCCATGTGTAATTAAAAATGAAAAGTATTTTCCAATCTTGTAGAATGGAAAATATAAAAATAAAAGGTAAAATCAATGGACAAAAGTTTGGGCTCTTACAGTACTTCTATCTTTTCTTGTGAAACAAACTATTGCTTTACAAACTTCTTGGAGAGAGATGAATACATATGCCGAAGAGATTTCTACAAAAGTTCCACAAGATGTGGTCCTTTAGATCAAAGCAAAAACTGTGGCCCAGAAGTACAGCCCATACAAACCTTGCCTCTCCCCATCCCCAAGCCAGGCTAAGCATCTCATACTGAACAGAACTTCCACTTTGTACCATTTGGAGAGGGTTTTTCAGCTGACTCCCTTAAAGTAAGTCCAGGCTACTTTATACTTGTTTTAACAACAAAAATCAATGTATCCAATTAACATAATCATATAGTGTCCCATCATATTAATTCTATCAAATTTGCCAGTCTAATGCCACTAGGAAATAATTTTATTTCAATTTTATATTCTGATGTGCAAAATAAAGGTCATCCTGTTTATCCTGTTGCTGAGGCACTATAATCTATCACTGATTACAAAACTGGCAAACCAGTGTGTTTGAAGGTGCACATCCTAAATGTAACCCTTATTAGCAAGCATAACTGCATAGCTTTTCTGTATGCTTTTAGTACTAATATCTAGTACTCATAATTTACTGGTTTATAAGTGCTTTTTTATTAATACCTAAACTTATAATCCTTTATTGCTTTTAGTCCTCTAACTTGATATGCAAACAGCTATGGGTTTCTCATTTTGTATCAGATTTCTGCATATTCTGTGGGTGAAGAAAACATACTAGCTACTTTGCTATATTGTGCTGCTACCACACCTCTAAAAGGGGTCAGTGACAAATTATGATCTCTTGGCATTCACTGTCTTGCAGATTTTGCACCAAATGAGGCAGGGATGATACAGAGGTGATATCATTTAATCTTCATGTTCTATCCTCAAGACTGTCATCATGTCCATGAACTAAACAACAGAACCAAGAGTGTAGAGACAACCTCTGTTCTGGCACTTCATTTTTTTTCTATGCCCAACCCTGCATGCTTAATGTTCTTTTATTTGAGAGTCACTATGGTTGTCATTGACATTCTGAGCCAGATACTTAAGAGTTCATCTATAATGCCCTTGTATTTCTTCCTTGTAAGAGAAGAAAGGGTCAACTCCAAGTCCTGTTTATGTGGAATGGACTGATTTCCAAACTGGCTCCACAACTGTCCTTTACCATCTCCAGCCATGGGCCATTCTAGTACTGTGCATATCTTGTAATCACTTAATCAATGCCTCATGTCTAACATGACCTCTCAGGTGTGCTCTGTAAAAGCAATCTGACCCAATGTATCAGTTAGTGACAGCTCCCAGCATGCCAAAAACCTGTTAGAGGACACCTAGAGGACAGCCATAATGCTGTCGTGTCTGACAGCCCCAGCTCCTTCAAGAGGGAAAATCAGCCTGGCATAAAGGAAGTCTGGAACACCAGTTTTCTACCCCTGCACAGTCTATCAGCTAGAACTTTCTGAGGCCATGTAGGCTGTCATCCACCCCAGTGCCACAGATCTTTTGATATTCCAGTGCCCACACTGAGGACAGGTAACTGGAGAAATCTGTAGCTGTTAAAGATCTTTTTTTTTTTTCCCCTGGAGTACTTCATAATATTCCACAAGCAAGCATACATAGGCCTTCTGGGAAGATATAAGGGCACTACTGACATCCTTATCTTTTCAGTAGGTAGCTTTCAGGGTTTTTCCTTCAAGAGGCTCATCTCCGTGGCCAGAAGCAGCCACATCAAGGTGCCACCAAGTCACCTCTTCTTGTGTGCTACTGAGAAACTTTTCCTCAGCACTGGCCTGGGCTACTTCCAGCAAGCCGGATCTTCTCAGGTTTCGCTTCATACCTGTGTGTCCATACAACATCATAGTTTTGTTTAGTCATTGGTTAAAAGTCAGAAGGCTAAAAAATTAAAGGCCACATTACTTTCAGACAGATTTCTACAATTTGGTGTGAGACATAAAATGTGTGGCGCATGTCTGATGGCACTAAAGGGACACACAAATATCCAAGGCCTTCTGGATATTAGTGTACCTCACATGAACAGAGAAAATTAAACCCAGCATGAGTCTGTATGATCCCAATGCAGTACATGATGAAGTGAACTGCCTGCTAAACCAGCCTCAAACTTTCTGTTAGCAGGAAGGAAATTATTTGTTCCAAGGGGAAGCCTAAAAGTGAACAGTGTACACAAGCAAAGCCTGAGAGTATCTTAAACAGACAGGGTAGGCTTGGCACACCTCAAAGTCATGGGAAAGCTGAAGAAAAGCTTTTTACCAGCTCCCAGCAGCGATAGTTCACCCTCCCCCAGAGCAGTCACTCTGGGTTCAGCACCACTGCAGCCCACAGTGTACCTGAGCTATGCTCTTTCCTTCACTTGAGATATTTCTCCATAAATCTCTCTCATTTAAGGATTCCCCACTATTAGGGAAAACAGAGTTATCATTAAGGTTCCTCTCCAACTCATTGATACCTCACAATTCACACACAGGGATGAGGGGAGGGCTTTTTCACTTTGTAAGCAAGAAAAATCTGGTTTACTGTTTGACTTGAAGCAATCAAAAAAGCTAAACTGGTTTTATACACATTTTTATAATGCAAGACACTTGCAGTGTTTCAGGTATAATAAAAGCACTCAGGTTGGTTCAGCAATTTGCACAAGTCATTTAAGTTATGCTAGAAATGTATTATGACCAAAATGTTGCTAGAAACCAACACCCTAAAAAACACTTACTACTGAGAAATTATTTTCTCCACTTTTATAAATTATCCTAGTGTTGTTCCTCATCCATGACTGACAATAATACCTGAGTGACATGCATTATGCATTAAATATATTTATGATAATTCAGATCTATTTGTATTAAACAGCGATATCATATATTCACTTAAGATTTTAAAATGTTAAAGTTGATAGCATACATATCAGATCATATAGATCAGATTATAGTGGATATCTTCAGGCAATTTTATTTTATATGGAATAGAAGGATGGAAGACTAAGTATTTTTAATCCAAATACTGTACTCACAACTAACCTAAACTGACAAAAATCAAGAACTTCACACCTGAACTTGTCCCTTAAGGGTGAAGCAAAAATCCTTAGCAGGAAAAGGGCAAAGAATCAAAGCCATCCATAATATATGAGCAGAGGTAAAAAATTCAAATAACTTTACATCTGGAAGCTCAAACATGGAGCCAGTAACCACTACTGTCTAAAAGTCTGTATCAAAGATGTTGCCACTCTCCCTCCCTCCAGCTGTTAAATAATCTGTGAGCTGCATTCATAGGCATCCCTATCACAGAGGTCCCATCACACGACCGATATTTTTGCAGAAACAACAGAGAGGATATGAATGAACTGTTCTCTAATTATTCTGGCAAGGCAGGGGAGGACATTCTGCACTTCATTCTCTGGTGTCATCAATTTAATGTCTTTAGAACTGTTAAATTAATTTTTCTGTACTTCAGGAGTCTGTTTCAATTCTTAATGTTATAAGGATGAAATTCACCCTGCCTTTCAAAGTCTTATGAAGTCCCCAGTGTCACAGATCTTTTAATATTCTAGTGCCCACACTGAGGACAGGTAACTGGAGAAATCTGTAACTGTTAAAGATCTTTTTTTTTTTTTCTGGAGTACTTCATAATATTCCACAAGCAAGCATACACAGGCCTTCTGGGAAGATACAAGGGCACTACTGATAAACATTTGATCTATCTAGAGACATGCAGCCAAGATGTGTAAAAAATACCAAACCATCTTTAGCCCAACACTCCTCCAAGAGGTAGCACTTTTTTTGTGTGAGTATATACTACAAACATAAATATATCCTACCCTGGATTGGGTATTTTGGCATCCCATGATTATTTACTGTTCACTGTAAAAATGTTACTGCTTTCATTACTCCATAATAAATATATAAATAGAACTACAGACTGCCACAGGAAAGAACCATATTTCCTTTCAACTTTTCTCTCCGTTACACCAGGTTGCTCACCCAGAACTCAGCTGAACTAATCTTGTCCTTTGCTAATGCACATAACAGATTTTCATGCCATCCAAGTCATAGAAATTTCAAATGTTGGCCAAAAAAATCAAGATCAACTTAGCTCCATATCCACAACTGAGGTCCAGTTGTCTTTATTGCATAAATTATTTTAAGAGGCATATTGAAAGAAGGGGACAGTTCCAGCCAGGAATAGCTTTTACCTTCATGATGAAGAGCCCATTACAGTTCCACATTTGTTTATAGGAGTGCTGTAATTAGAAATATACCATTTCAAAAAATCCTGGCTACTCTACATAGTTTTCATGATGAGTAACAAAAAATGGCATCAGGTTTTAATTTTTTCTCCTTTGGTTTATGAATATTACTTATTATTAACAACAACGGATACAAATGGATACCAACAGTCCGGAGAAAATGAAGCACCTTTTTTAATTGGGTTGTTATGTTTACTGTTTTTCTTAAATATTATCATTTTGGTTCAACCATTCCTCATTCTTATTAACATACTTTGATATTAAATATCCATAATAAATATGAAGGCATCCCACTTAAATTTGGGAGGTTCCATTACAGATCATGTGGGAATGTGGGAATGAGACAGTGGGTGATTACTGAACCAAAACAGCTGCTTACCACTGTGCAATTGTTTTCATATAGAAGTAAATGAGAAAATTTCATCTTTCAGTCCATGGAGAGAAGGTGCAAGCCCTAACTGAAGTAGCCACAATGCTATTACATTATCTCTGTCTTAGAGCTATTCAACCAAAGAATACTCTTATACAGTGTTAATAAATTACATTTCAAAAATGGTGTTTGCTAATTGATTTTACCCTGTATATTAATGACATTCAAACAAGACTACCAGTGCTATATAATAATAGCATTTGTACTTTTGTCCTACTAGCATAATTATTCAGGATTTCAAGGTCATGGGTAAAAACACCATATTGTAAAAATATAAATTAAACAATAAGAACATTAACTCCAAATATTATAGAAATATGTGGCAACTACTAATTCAAAGAACCAAACATATGTCCTCGTTACATGCATAAGTTGTATTACACCATTTCATGAATTTGAAAATCAGAGGAGGAATAGGAAACCTTGATGATGCATGTTTGTTTCTGGTGACTGAGTAATGCAAAACAGAACTTGCAGCAGCACCAGCATATTTAATTCTGACAAGAAATCATGGCATTCAAACAGGAATGAGATGATCCTCTTGATTTGACTATACTATTATACAGCCAGCCACACTGCATAATGTCAGAGCTTTTCTACAGGCAGGGTGAGATTATGTTCTTGTATTTTTATGCCATGGTAATGCACTAAAGCATTTACTGTCTTATCCTGATTACAACTCTTTGTAATTGAAAACTAAATACCAGGACTCTGTTCTACAGATACAGAGCTGCAAAATATAGTTGAACACTGTTAATGGTAAACCTGGAAATGAAACTTAAGTGTCGCTAACTCTGTCCAGTCTCTGTTCTTCTATGGCCACAGTTTAAGAAGTTTACTTGAACAGACTTACTTACTGTAAGGACTTGTGTCTTTAATCGCTACCCATGACACTAAATGCAGTACATTTATCAGAGCTGGGAATACCTGAATGAAACTGGTCAGGGAAAAAGCCTCTTCACACTCCTATGCTACTGCCTACTTTGTCATCCATTAAGGATATGAACTTTCTGTGAATGATGTAGACAAAGAAGAAAGAAATCTGTTTGGGGTGGGTTTACTTATGGGAAAGAAATTACATAAAGTAGAACACTGCTCGGTTAATGAAAAATAAAAATTACAATTAGATGAAATAACATGTGTGCTTAATCATTCTCAGCAAACATGCAAAACCCTTCGTAGAAAGTACATTGAATTTAGAAGAACAAATTTTCATTGTTCAGGTGGTGAGAGTACTGATGAAGAAGAGATGCTGCTACAGGCACTTGTTTGGCTAATGCCTTTTCTTTTAAACATGGGGAATTTTGCAAGCAGAGTGTTATCCCTTCATAAGTAACCCTCAAAAGTTCCTTTTGACATCTTGTAAGATTTTAAACTAATCATGTAAGTGTTTTTCCTCCCACCTTACTGGTGGCTCAGCCATTTTGTCTCACTTGACCACGGGATAGGAGTGGCTGTGTGCACACTTTAAAGCTGAACTTCCATTTTCTAATATTTGGCACATTTTCTTACTATCTTTTCTTTCTTTACCTCCAGGTAAGCCACATAGCACAACAATGAGCAAAGAGGTAAGACTCCAGTTGAAATGATGTAATGCTGAAAATTAAATTTACACACAAGTGTTCTGAGTCTGGGTCATAGCTGGGTCACTCCTCTGAGTGGGAGGCAATCCAGCAAGGAGCACTGGATAATGATTTCTCTAGGCTGAGGCCCCTTTCAAGAAATATAGCACAAAGCTTTACCTTGATATCTGAATCTAATCTGATTCAATGTGTGTAATTACTGGTATTTGTTGTGTGGTAGTAAGGAGTGATATTATTTTGTTATATGCTGTATTATGTCTCCTGTTCCTTTCAACCTACTAGCACCCAGAAATAAGCTTTCCAGTATCTGAACCCTTACCCAGAGATAGTGGTTTAGATAAGGACTGGCTGGCTGAGGCTTTTTACAAAACACATACTGTTTAGAGTTGGGGGGATTAATTATTTTTCTTGAACAAAGAATGGAGTTTGTCTTGGTCGTTTTGGCACCACTACACATGGCCAGTGCTATTTTTTCTTAGCTGTATTTATCTAATGTGTTCATTTCCTTCCAGGTAGAGCTATTACACACCCCATCGTAACCCTGAGATGAGCTTTTCTGTAATAGCTTCTAAGTGGGCTCCATCTTGGGATGGTAAGAAGTGCCTGCAGAACATCTCTGCTCACATACAACTAAGCAGGCCTTCAGAGGAGACTCACAGGCTCTTCCAAGCAGTTCAGGCTGGTGCAACAGGCTTTGCAAAGCATCTATGAGTCTTAAAAACACAATCACATCCAAAGGTAAAGCAACCCATATGATTTCCTTCTGTTGCGCCAGTTGTCAGACTCTTGCATGTTGCGTCACCAATGATTTTGCACTCTACCTGCAAGGTTTCCTGCTGCCACCTGACAATTCTGCAGTCAGCCACAGGCTGACAACCACAGCACCAAGAGAGCGACTGTCAGGGCCATTTTGCATGAAGCACACGCAGCTCCTACCCAGTGAAGCCCTAATGTGTTGATTTACGGAGTCCTCTTGGCTGACATGGGAAAATGAGTCTGGTCATGGTTGATTTAACATTTTATGGGCAAAGAGTCAGCCTGCTATAGAAAGTTTGGACTAGTGCAAATATTTTACACATTCACACACAAGTCCACGGAAAAAAATATTCAATATACTCTGTGGTTTTGATGCTCACATCCCTCGAGCTCTACTGAAAATAACATGAGTTTCAACTAATTAAATACAAAGGTGTACGTTACGGGTCAGACCTTGAGGCTGAGTAAGCAGCTCCCGGTCTGCGGGCACAGCCGCCCGAGGCAGGAGGAGCTCGACCAAAGGCTGCGGTGAGGCGCCGCGAAGAGACGCGGGAGCAGCCGCGAGTCCCCCGCGCAGCGCCGGCCCCCGCCGGTTCCCTCCCGCAGCCCCTGCCCAGGGCCGGGCACGTCCCGCCGGCCCCGCTCTGCCCGCGGCGGGGGCGGGCGCAGCCGGCGGGCGGGAGGAGCGGACACGGGCGGCTCCGCCCGCCCCGGCGGAAGTGTCGGTGGCCGCGGGGTTGCTCCGCGGCTTTGGGCGGCGGCCCCGGCCCCGGCGTGCCGTGGGCGTTGCTGCTCGGGTCTCCCCGCCGAGAGGGTGGAATGACTTTCCCCGTAATCAGCTAAAGCAAACCAGCAGCGGAGCAGCCGCCCGCCCTGCGCTGCTGGTGTGCAAGCCCCGAGCCCGCCACCTGAGCGGGCAGGTACCGCCGAGCCGGGCAGGGGCAGCCCCGCCGCCTGCCCCGCGCTGCCGCGGAGAGCCGGGGGAGCGGCGAGAGACGGGCGGGTCCGCGGCCGCCGCGACGGGGCGGGGGCGAGAAGGGCCGGGAGAGCGCTGGCCGCCCTGCCCGACCGCCGGGCGGCCGAGCCCGCTCTCATCAGCCCCCTCTCCCGCCGGCACACCGGCACTCCCTCCGAGACGAGCGCAGCTGGACGGAAAATAAATACGGAAGAAAAAAAGCAAAAAAGGCTGTCAAATCTACCTCCGGCTAGTTCATCGCCCGAAAAGGGGGAAAACGCGTATGTCTGCGTGGGGTGCCAGGAGAAAGATGAGTGTTACTTTCATTAACCTAATGGTAATTGCAAAAAGACTCCCTTTTTGTCAGCTTCACCTAATCAAAACCGAATATCTGTATGTGGCACTGACAAAATCAGTAAAACTTCACCTTCGACTTTATTGATCTGAACAGACAGGCAGAGTTTTCTATGGTGTTCAATTTAGGGAATTAAAAAAAATCACTCCGCTAACAGCATTTGGTACATTTCTAACCCATATGTCACCTCAGTGCTTTAAATAATTATATTTGCATGCAGGGAGTGATTCATAAATATGTCAGGATTGTGAAATATAGGCAGGCATTTCAAACTTTCTATTTAAAAAACATGAATTATGGCCACGAAAAATGTGTTCCCATTTAAGGGTGATACGAAGTATTTGGTGTCTAGTACGGAGGCCCATCCATCATATAGACAATAAAGAGAGTTTTTGCCTGACGCTGGAAATTTATGGTTGCCCTTCTCTGCCCTAATAACTCAAGCATTGTGTCAGCCTGTGACAGCCTTTGCAGAAAAACAGCAACCCTGTTATCAATCAAAAAGCCCTTTTACATTTTTAGCAAAACTCTGATCATCCAGACACCCTTTTAATGTATATATTACATCATTATAGATCATTCTGCACTTTTACTGCAACTCAACAAAATGATCCATCACTTCAGGACCGTCCTGATGAACGCTGATGTAAATTATTTGCACGTCGCTAGTACAGTACAAAATGAAAAATGTACTTTAGGTGGAATTAATTTTAGAGTGTAAAAAGCTAAAAATGGAAGCAGTGGGGATTAGAGGAGACCTAAATGCATCATTAGGGATAACTGAAAACAAGCTAATAGTTATTAAAAATTAAGATTATTTTAACCTTTTGGGATCGTGGACCTAGACTATTTCAAGAAAATAGCTAAGATATATTGCATGCTTCTTCCTGCCCCTGCCAAACATAGCTGTTGTGTAACTGAGTTCAGGATCATTGTTCATTTGTCATTTGGGTGTTTAGACAAGGTTAATTATTGGGGTTCCAATGCCTTTTCCAGCCATATCCTTAAAACTCTTCCTCATATCTCAAAAGATGCTGTTCCTACACTGTACCTCCCTGCTGAAGACGCATCTGGTTGATCTGCACAGTTTCCATAACAAAGTTGTCAATAAACACTCTCTACATTTGGAATCGGAGTGAGGAAGCTGGAGATCGCCTCCATTGTGTGCCATGGTTAATTTCTGAGGGATTACTGTAACCAAATATGTGCTTAGTTGGTACAATTCTCTCCCGTAGCCTCCAGGCTTTCGCAGAAGATAAACACAAAGATGCCTTTATGATTGCTGAGATGGAATGATCAGACCAAGGTGTTAAAAAAGCTACAAGTTTTGGGGTTTTTTTTTCATTCTTAGAATCTAGACACCAAATACCAATTCAAGTTACTTATGTACAAATTAGGAAACGTGTTCACTCGCTTTGGGCTCGATCATTTTAGTCGTAGTTCATTTAAGAACGTGAAATGACACTAAAAATCTCCATGCACTTAACAGGAAACATACCCAGTCTTGCTCGTGTCATTGCAATCATTTGACTTGCTCTCTCCCTCTCCCTCTAGAAAGTTACCTTAAGGCGTATTTTAAATAACAGCTGTTTGCATAAGAAACACCTTAAACATAAAAGAGGGTAGATTTGGAAAATAGCTGTTGGCAAACGGGTTTCGACAAGGGAGTAAAAATTTTCACACTCACACATGAAACAATGTCAAGAGGGAAATCTGTCAAAGGGCTAAAAAGAGAAAGGTTGGGGTGGGGTTTTTTTTTTTATTATTATTAGGTGCATTAATCTCTTCCTTATCTCGGTGTAACAAAAGGAACAAAATTAGACAAATGCATTTGAAAACATTCTAGGTGAAGGTGTCTTTCCGAAAGCAGTAAGCAACCAGCCAAACAAGCAAACAAAAGTGATTTTCTACTCGTTTAGTAAAAATACCACTGACTACTAAAATTCACGTTCGCTTAAACGTGACTATTATTTTGAAGATGGCTCTGAAATTATCACCGCTTATAAAACGATTACCTGCATCTCCTGCAGAGTAAAATATATATTGCTCCTATGTGTTAGGAAAGTAATTACAATCATAAGGGTAAATATTTTCAGGTACTATATGAACAGGGGAGAGGTTTGGAAATCTTACTTTATGTTGGCAAGCTTTCAAACTATTTGCTTTAATAACATTCTGGAATAAATACCCCACACCTCTGCTGGATACCTGGGCAGATGCATCAGTTATTAGCTGAGCACATGCAGTCTCGCATTAAAAAAAAAAAAAAAAAAAGGGGGAAAAGAGCCTCTCCCCAAACGTACGAGTTCGTGGTGGTGTATTTCTGATAACCCATCACATTTCTTATCTTCTTATACAAAGTACTATCATTCTTGTGAGGAAAAAAAAAGGGGGGGGGGGGGGAAGAAGATGCACCATCTACAAAAATGCATTGCAATGTTTATCTTAATAAAAACATTGGGGTAGATAGTGAAATGCAAGTACTATCAAAGGAAATAAACTTGATGCACCGGATGGACAGACAGGTAACTGAATTGTGTTACGCATAGAAACACAACCCAGACACAACTCAGCAACTATGCGTCTGCTAATTAAAATCTTAATCTTGTTCGAAACGATAGAAAAGAGAGGAGGGAGAAAGAAAAAAACAAACATGCTAAACTAAAGGGCCTGTAGGGTTGCTGCTGTTCCGTTTAAAAGACTAAATGCCCTTTTCCAACATGATCTACAGAAGCTGACACTTATATGGCAAGAGAGCAAGCTCGCAGAGTAGGCACACTGGTGTCGAGGTTTCTGCAGTTCCCTCTCCCGAGGGGAAAATAGTCAGTCCGGGTTTTTTGGGTGATCCTGACCAGGGTTTGCAGCTCGCCAGCCTGACCTGTCAAGCGGATTATTTTAGAGGGAGATTAATAGGGGAGGCGGGCTGCAATAATAATCGTTTTGTTTGATGTGACAACTTTGATAGGCGTTGATTTACTTACAAACTGATAGGCTTTTAATTGAGCGCCTCCATCCAGCTTGAGATGAAAGGAAAACCGCATTGAAAAGCTGCCCGAGTGCCCTCGAGCCTCAATACTGATTAGCCATCTCGACAGTGAATAGTTCAAGGCATTTTCAAACTTTTTTTCCTCTCTCGCTCTCGTTCTCCTCTACTCCTCAAATATCTGCCAGCCCACTCCTTTTTAAGAGAAAATAAATCATTTCCATTGTGTGCAAATAAAATCGACTTGACATGCTTGCCAATAGCTGGTAGGTAAAGGAAAGTGTGGACTGGCACTTGTTAATTAATTCCTCCTTTGCTCTCCTTTTTTTTTTAAGTTACAGTTTTCCTTTGTAAGAGGAGGAAGACGGGTTCCAACCCTTGGAATTTTTTTTTCAAAGGAATGAAAGCAACAGCCACCAAAACTTCAACAAGACTACACAAGTAAATGCCAAACAGCAAACCGTCTGCACGGACTCATTAAACAAGAATCCCTCGCGAAGGTAACGAGCAGGACAGAATCCCTCTTCTTCGGCTCAAGAGAGGAAAGGAGTCCGCAGCAGGCAAATCACAAACTCCGCACCGCTTTCAAGCTGCAGCCCCGCCGCCCGCCCGATCCTACGCGTGTGCATCCTAACTCCGAGCCCCTCATTGGGAATCGTTTTCCGCGTGTGTTAAGCGCAGTGAATAAGCTCTCATAGCTCAAAAATGCTTTGGAGGGCGCAAAGGGGAGGAGATGTCTTGGGGCTGATTTTTTTACAAGGTTCTGCATAAAAAAGTTTACAGTACTGAGTGCGATTTAAATCTCATTTCAAAGGCTGAGTGGAAAAAAAAAAAAAAAGCGAATGAAAAAGCAGTCCTCTGAAGTTGCTAATTAAATTACCCTCTGATGCTTCTACTTCAGCCAGAAAGATCGGGGTTCGTGCTGTTCCCCCCGCTCTGTCCCCCGCTTTTCCCGTCGGTGCGCTGCCTGTTTTATACACGTACCGGCTATCGCCTTTGCTTCCCTGGCTTACAAGTAAAACAACCCTTTCCCGAAATCACCCTCACCTCCACAAGAAAAGAGAGAGGGGAGGAAAAATGGGGAGGGAGAACCTTCCCACAGCTGACTCTACCTTAAGACAATTAATCTTTAGTCTTTCACCCTGGGAGGCAGGATAAATACAACGAGAAAACAGATAGGAGTCTCCCCGGTCCTGTAAGGAAAACAGCTGTTCCAAGCACTTTAATGCAAATGAACACAAATGAAGGTTTCAGCTTTTTTTTTTTTTTTTCTTCCAGAGTTTTACTGCACTCCATTTATCAATTGGACTTGACAACAAAAGAAAGAACTGGGGGAAAACCTGGGGCAGATTCAAGTCACTTCCACTCTAGATAAAGGAAGGGGGGGGAGTTCCTTGAGGGCAAGTTGTGGGTCTTGTCAGTCCTACTGCAATATCGTGGGGTTTATGCAGGATTCTGTCTCTACCTCCTCCCCCCGTCTTTTAATTTTGTCTGTCTTGCAAGATACCGCGGTGATTGCAAAATGAAAGTACGCTTATGACTCTCCACTGAGAAGTTATGCCAATAAACCTTATCTTTCAGAGAAAATATAGAAATTAGGAGGTTTGTTAAAATTAATCGCATCTTTATTGAAACTAGAGGAGCCCCGCATATTTAGCCTACTCTATGCACTATAGTAAAAGAGTAAAGTGGTTTAAATAAAATACAGCAGATATACTTACTGCGCTGCAAGATTTAAAGGGTACCGCTTGGCGGGGGCGGGGGAAGGGGGGGGATAGCGAGGAAAACCTGCCTTACATATACCTCGTAAGAAGAGCAGGTCATTAAAGACTATCTGACACATCTGTTTAGGGACTGGGGCAGATCGGTGTTTCAAGGGAAGAAAAAGGACTTGGTTCAGCAGATCTAAACGTGAGAAAGTGAAAGTCCTTCCTCTCGTCCAACCCTTCCAGGATCAGCGCCTGTTCTGGTTGGAGTCCAGGTCAGGAATTGGACGCGACCCCTAAAGCACTTGCCTTGTTCTTCACTTGTCAAACGTGTTTTATCTCTAAGTGACCTTTTTGTTAATGTTGTAGATTGTGTGGGCCACCATGTCAGATCCGGAAACAAAAGTAAAAGATTGATTAACACATTTTGCCTGTGAAAAAATGTTATGGGATGAGGAGGTGGGGGGGATAGTGGGAAGCAAAGTACAAAGAGAAAGGAAAAAGGCAATCCAGCGCCTTGAAGGGCTGAGGATTCCTCTCGGGGCATCCGCCGGCACCGGTAAAAATGGGGTTGAGGGCAGAGGACTCGGTATCCTTCGGGAGCGCACAGACACAAAGCAGGACGTATGTAACGCCCGGTGCCTCCAGCATACCCACAAGGCTCCCAACACAGCCTAGCTGAAAATCAAACACATAAATGGCGAACCAGTACTCTCGTTAGGGCGAGGGGCCGCCTCGCCAGGCCCCCGCTGCCGGCGACCGGTTCAGCCCGGCGGGTGCAGGGACGAAGGACACTTTCGAAGAGGACCAAGAGGTAAGGGGAAGAGGAGCCCATCAGCCCTCCCCGACAGGGCGATGAGGGGCTGGGGAGGGCTACCGGGTCCTGGCAAACAAATCCAGTTTACTCCAAGGATTTATTCCGAAAATTAAAAGGCTTTTTCTCCCGAGGAGCCCGTCTCTCCCTCTGTTTTCCTTCCTCCCTCTCTCTCTCTCCTTCCCCCTTCAAGTCACACCAGGCTTGTAATCAGCAACAAAAGCTGACATAAATCAAGGGCGGATTGACAGGGGCTGACAAATAACTGATTGATTGCGGTTGGGGAGCACTGACAATTGACGGCGGGGCGGAGAGTCCCGAAAGGCGGCGGCGGGCTGTGCGTGACAGCCCCGCGTGTGACGACCTCCCCCAATCCCGCCGCGCTCCCCGCGCCGCCGCAAGCCGCGCTGCAGCGCCCCGGCTCCCGCCCGCTGCCGCCGGCGACGTGCAGGCCGGCGCTCTGCAGGTTCTCGTCCGAGCCTCCCCCGCGCTGTGAGGCGGGAGGGGCGGGAAAAGCTCCCCGCGCCCTTCCGCGGATCTCAGAGGGGACGCGGCGCAGCGGCGGCTCCGGAGCGGTCCCGGCGGGCCGACGCCGGGCAGGGGGAGCGCGGGCCGGGCCCGTGAGCGCCGTGCGTGGCGGGCGGCAGGTCGTGCTCGGGGCGGTGTGCGAGCGGCGGGGGCGGGCGGGGGGAGGGCGGCGGAGCCCGCGGCCACCCCCCGGCAGGCGCGGCGCCCCCAGCCCCGCGGCCGCTCCGCCGCTGCCGTGCGAGCCGCGCTGGCTGCGGAGGAAGAAAAACGTTCGCAGCGCGTGATGTGAAACACAGAATTAACGCCCATCCCATCCTAGCAGCGAAAACAAGGAAGGAGGGGAGGGGAGAGGGAAGGAGGACGAGAAAGGGAAGGGGGGGAAAAAAAAAAAAAAAAAAGAGCGAGAGACCATTAAAAACGGAGAAAAAAAAGCCCCAGAAAAGGGAACGTCACATCCCCTTGACCCTCCAATCACCTCGGGGTCCCATTTGATTGGAAGGCGGCAAAGGCTTTAATCTCAGACTAATTCAGCTGCTTTTGAAGTGAGTTTCTTTGCCAGATCCCGGGCTGGATGGGCAGCGGCTCGCATCACAGCTGAGCGGCGGAGGCGAGCGCTCCGCGCCGCGCCAGCCGGGGGAGCTGAGAGCGGCCGAGGGGGATCGCGGCACACGCTCGCAGCCCCCACCCCCGCCCCCAGCACAGCCCAAGGATTACTCGGCTTTTTTTCCTCCTCTTTCTCTCCGGCCGGCTCCCCCTTTCCCTCCCCCTCTCCACCCACGCCCTCCCCGCCAGAGAGAGCCACGGGACATTGTATGTTTGTTTTTCTGCTCGGGGGGCGTGTGGCTTTTTTCCTTTCTCGCCCGCAGAAAGCGAGCGAGCGTTTCCGAGTGCGAGCGGCGCCACTTGCCCCAGTTTTCATGCGAGGTTTTGGGTCATGATCACATCGCCCTCGCTTTCTGCTATAAGAAGTAGTAAGCGCAGCAGCAGCCTCAGCGAGCCCGGAGGCAGCCCCCGCCGCAGCCGCAGCGCCGCCGACCTCGCCGGGCCGAACGGGCACGCTGGGAATAACGGCAGCAGCGCCGCCGCCAAGCCCTGCTTCCACGCCGTCCCCCCCTCGGACCCGCTACGCCAAGCCAACCGCCTTCCCATCAAAGTCTTGAAAATGCTCACGGCGCGGACTGGACACATTTTACACCCTGAATACCTGCAGCCTTTACCCTCCACGCCCGTCAGCCCCATTGAGGTAAGGACCCGGCCCCCGTCGCTTTCTCCCGTCCCTGCCCGGGCGCTGGCTGTGCATGGCGGCTCCGCCAGCCGCCTTCGGCACTTTCCTGCGCTTTGAAATGCATTTATACCGGGACAGGGGCTTCTTTTGATCTCTAGTTAGTGCGAGGAACCGCTCCTGGGTATTGTTTCCGTGTTTAGTGGGATAATTTCTAGTTCCTGTGTAAATTAATATTTTCTTTTTGCTATTTTGAGCGCTTTTTTTTTTTTTCTTTTTTTTTCTTTTTTTTTTTTTTTTTTTGAGAGGAGGGTTGAGTGGAAGGAACCGATCCATGCTAGGGTCACGATCCGGCCACGCAAATAAGCAGCGCTCCGAGTGCCAAACAACCTTGCTTTTGCAGGGAGCGTTTTGGGGTGTGGGGGGGGACAGACACGGGACGGGACGGCACAACGCGGAAAGCGACAAGCTCAAATGTGGGTGCGGCAGGATAACTATTTCGGCTCCCCGACCGATTCCTTTCAAGTACCGACACGGATCTGTACTTCGGGGGGGCCTGTTAGTCCCCTTTCTGCTCTGTCGAGGTTGCCGGTCCCTCTCGGCATAGCTCGCTGTTTGCGGGACCGAAACTCGAAACGGAGCGGGTGGTGGGAAGGGTGTGTCCGTGGGAATGAATGATTTCATTAAGGTCTCCGTGGAGCGAGGACACCCTTCTCCCGGGGAGCCCTGCTCGCCGGCTAACTCGGGCTCTGTTTATAAATAGTGCCACCAGTCAGGGTGCAGAAATGCTGCAGTCGCTATAGTTCACGGGCGGGTTTGCGCGCCAGCACGGCCCGAGCGACGCCGAGACGCCGAGCTCCGCGCTGCCCGGGCCGCTGCCGGGGAGGCTGAAGGCGGCCGCGGCGGGCTCGCAGGGATACGAAAATCCCCAGCCCTTTTTAAAGGCTTTATGGAAAATGGTGCATTCAGGGGAGGGGGCTGTCAAGTTGATGAATGCGCACAAACTGTTTGTTACTTCCAGGCTGTACTCTGCAAAAACCTACGGGACAAGAGTCCTATGTATGCACCGAGGGTTTTCTCAGACCCCGATTAAATCTCTTTGTGTGTCCTTCTGATTTCCGCAGCTGGATGCAAAGAAGAGCCCCTTGGCCCTTTTGGCACAAACTTGCTCGCAGATAGGGAAGCCGGACCCTTCCCCTTCCTCCAAACTCTCCTCGGTCACCTCCAATGGCTCCGGAGGCGACAAGGACTCCAAGTCGGGCCCCTTGAAGCTCAGCGACATCGGCGTAGAGGACAAGTCGAGCTTCAAGCCGTACTCCAAGCCGGGCGCCGAGAAGAAGGAGCCGGGGGCGGCGGGCTGCGCGGGCGCCCCCGCCGCGGGGGTCGCGGCCGGGGAGAAGTCGGGATTCCGGGTGCCGAGCGCCACCTGCCAGCCGTTCACCCCAAGGACAGGCAGCCCCAACTCCAGCGCCTCCGCCTGCTCGCCCGGGCTGCTGCCGACCGAGGGAAAAGGCGGGGAGGACAAGAAGGACTCGGAGGGCTGCGGAAAGAGCGGCAGCGCCGGCTCGGAGGGAGGCCCGGGCACCACCAGCATCAGCCACAGCCGGATTAGCGTGAGCTGTGCCGGGATTAACGTGGAGGTCAACCAGCACCAGGAGAGCACGCCGGGCTCCAAGCCCATCGCATCGGACTCCGCCTCCTCCTGCAGCAGTACCACCGCCACCTCCTCCACCTCCGTTCTGGGCTCCGGCCTCGTGGCCCCCGTCTCCCCCTACAAGCCGGGCCAGACCGTTTTCCCCCTGCCCCCGGCGGGCATGAGCTACCCGGGGACGCTGGCTGGAGCCTACGCCGGCTACCCGCCACAGTTCCTGCCGCACGGAGTGGCTCTGGACCCCACCAAATCCTCGAGCCTGGTGGGGGCCCAGCTGGCCGCCGCCAGCAGCCTGGGCTGCAGCAAGCCGGCGGGATCGAGCCCGCTGGCGGGCGCGTCGCCGCCGTCGGTGATGACGGCGAGCCTGTGCCGAGACCCCTACTGCCTGAGCTACCACTGCGCTAGCCACCTGGCAGGCGCCGCCGGAGCCTCCTGCGCCCACGACCAAGCCCTCAAGTCCGGATACCCCCTCGTCTACCCCACCCATCCTTTGCACAGCGTCCATTCCTCGCTGACCGGGGCCACGCCGCCCTCGCTAGCCGGCCACCCTTTGTACCCCTACGGCTTCATGCTCCCCAATGACCCCCAGCCACACATCTGCAACTGGGTGTCGGCCAACGGACCCTGCGACAAGCGCTTTGCCACCTCGGAGGAGCTGCTTAGCCATTTGCGGACCCATACTGCCTTCCCGGGCACCGATAAACTTCTCTCCAGCTACCCCAGCTCCTCCTCGCTGGCCAGCGCAGCGGCTGCAGCCATGGCGTGCCACATGCACATCCCCACGACGGGCGCCCCAGGCAGCCCGGGCACGCTGGCCTTGCGCAGCCCGCACCACGCGCTGGGACTCGGCAGCCGCTACCACCCCTACTCCAAGAGCCCCCTGCCCACCCCCGGGGCCCCCGTGCCCGTGCCCGCTGCCACCGGACCCTACTACTCCCCTTACGCACTCTATGGGCAGAGACTCACCACAGCCTCGGCCCTGGGGTACCAGTGAGTGCAGGCAGCAGGGCTTTGACACACAACACAAAGTCTAGCGGTAAGGGAAGGAAGCCTTGCAAAACTTTATAAAAGTTGGAAAGAAAAGAAATCTGACTTTTTATAAAATAGTGTTCATTTGAGGACTGGATCCATGAGCACTGTATTTATTTATGTTAGCTTCAAGCGGGACAACGAATCATAAAGTGCATTACTAAACTGAGCTCAATAGGTAAAAGTGGAACACCCATTGTAGAATATAAATAAAAAGATAGAGGTCTTCTCTTTAATGTTACTTTGAAATTGCTATGATTGTATTGTACGTTCTTATTTAATGTCTCATTGAAACAAAAAAATTTACATGCATGTTTGTTACTAAAAAACAACTCGCAATTTGTCAGTTATAATTTCAAATTGCAATTATTTTTAAGGTGTATACCCTTGAAAGAGAATTGGTATTTTTTTGTATGTATTCTGGAAGAAAAACAAAAACAATTCTATTCCAAAAACCTCATTTGCCTTATTTTGTTCTTTAAAAGGAACACTTAACTATTTTTAATTTTTAAGTCCACCCTGTAAAAAGGGTTAAGTAAGGTTTACGTCATGTACTAAAATAGACAATGTATCGCTTTAAAGATTAAAATTCCGTATATTTGATGTATTAAAAGGTTTTACTTTTTTTTTTAAATACGCTTTGATTCTGTTATAAAACCCGAGTAGGTCTTGGATGGAGGTGACTGCTAATTTCTCCTTAAGCGTTTATTCAATTTTAATTAAAAATTAAAAAAAAAAACCAAAAAAAACCCCACCAAAACCCAAAGTTGTTTTTTTTTTTTTTTATTGTAACCCCAGGGCTCTCTTAAAAAATAATCAGTCAGAGTTGGGTTTTTTTTCTTTTCAGTAGAATTTGTTGGCACGAAATAGGAAAACTGAGAGTCACTTAAATCTCTTTCTTAAAGTCAAACTTTTTAAGAAAATGTTTTTACTGTGAAATACCTGGTTTTAAAACTAGTTTTCAGATCGAAGACTTCTTTCTTTAGAAAGAAATGGGGAAGGCAAGACTGTTTTGTAAAAGTGTAAGATGATTGTCCGAAAGCTTTTTTTTTTTTTTACAATGTAATGTATTACTATTCATCTCTTTCTAAATGAGAAGTTCAGAAGTAATTAGGGAAGCGCTGTTTGAGCTCATCCAGTTATTTTCAATTTCTTTCTTCAGTTCGCACCGCAGCACAAAAGATCATCACGTTAAAAAAAAAAAAAAAAAAAAAAAAACCGGACAGCTCTGAAAACTCATTTCCTTTTAAAAACGAAGGGACGGAGGAAAAAAAAAAAAAAAAAAGCCATCCGTTCTTTGGGCTGAGTTTGCTCTTTGCTGAAGTGCAGTGCCAAACTCGACGTGATACCGAGAGGGGCTGCCCCTGCCTGCGCCGCGTCTCTGCCTCCCCAGCCCGGGTTTCCTAGCGCCCAAGGGCCACCGCCCAGCTCCGGCTCGTCGTCCTGCATTCAGGTAGGAGCGGGAGCTGCGACGGAAAAGCCGGAGCAGCTACCGAAACTGCGGAAACTCTCGTTGCCGCCGAGATAGTGGGAAAAGCGATACCCAACTGTGTAACAGCAATGCCAGCGAAGGGCTTTGCCCCGCGGTCCGCCAGGCGCTTGCAGGCAGCGGCTCAGGCGGAGCCGAGTACCTGCTGCCCCTCGCTCGGCCCCGCTCCCCCCGCTCCCGGCCGCCCTCGCCTCGGCCCCAGCGCGATGCGCTGGCGGGGGGCAAAGTTGCAAGCGGCGACTTTGCTTGACAAATCACTGGGTTTTCTCCCTCGTTCTGGAGCCCTCCACAATATAATTACTGTTCAGAGTTTCCCGTGGTGCCCAGATGCTAATTAGTCTAATACATTTACTCCAGATAATTAGTGGAAGTTAGCGTTAATGTGCAAAGGCGAGAAAAGCAGCAAGCTACTGAAGCTCCAGCGGCCGCCCGGCCGTCCCGCACGGCTCGCTCGCTGGGGCCGGGCCGGACCCGCGGCGGGGCCGGGACACACACACACGGGGAGGCCGGTGCAGGGCCGCGCTGCGGCTCTTTTGGCACTCTGTCCGAAAGCGGCACGGGAAATGCTTTGCGCTTTAACCAAATGTACTCCCCCCCACCCGCCATAAATGGGAAAGGCACCTCTGCGTATCTCTGCTTTAGGGAATGTAAAACGAGCTCTCGTTATGAACTTATGAGTTAGAGAAAGGGAGGAGAGGGCAGTGCTGTTGACTGCACCAAGTAAACTTAGATAATAAAATAAGAAGCGGATACAAGCACAGCAAGTAATCGAAAGAAGGGCTTCTCGGGTCGGGGGCGATGGTGGTGGAGGATTCATCCAGCGAGCCGAGAAAGGCAGAACAAGCTCGCAGTCCTCTCTCTACGCCGCACGCCCCCCGCCCTCTCCTGCAGCCCGGCCAGACTGCCTGCCCGCTTAGCTATTTTAACTACTCTTAATTTGAGGAAAATTACATTTCAGGCTCCATCTGGGTGTGCAAGCAACAATTACAGTTTTGCCGCGATTAAAACACACCACTATCGACACGTTCCTCTCTTGCTCGTGTGTTTTACAATTATGGCTCTTCAACAGCTGCAGCTCAGACTGTGCTAGCCAAGCCCCATCGCCCATCAGGTGTTTCAGGGGCGATTTAAAAAGAGCGAGGGAGGCATTTGTGTCCTGGAACCCGAACTGCAGTTTTGAGGATTTCAGCTCTGAAAAGTTACACACAAAGATTGCTGATGCAAGTGATGAAATGAACACTTAATGCTATTATTACTGTTTTGCTCAGATGCTGTCCCCGGGATTAAAGAAAAATTAAAACACCTTCTTTTATATGTAGAGTGGTGATAAGTAGGTCTCTCTTCCAGGCTTGTTAAGTATATGACCTGGCAAGTGCCACCTACGATTTTGATATTAATGTATGAAATTCGCCTTTTTTTCTAACAGAGATTGACTTATGGACATTAATGTTTTTAGGTAAAAGGACCGCATTTGTTATTCCTCACCACTCCCCCTCCTGTTCTTACTAACTGGATGGGTTGTGGATTTGACAGCAGCCGCTGGTCCATGCCACCGAACTAAAATAATTTCACAGTGAAAAACCAGCTTGAGAGGACAAGCAACAGAAGGGCAAAACCCATCAAAACCTGAAACTGTGATCAATCTGACCAGAGTCAGGCATACATTAGTTTAAATTAAACAGTTTTGTCTTTCTCACAAATCTTTTTTGAACATTAAACAAAAACTCATGTAATATTTAAATCAACTCTTGTCAGATGCTAAGTGCAACTGAAGAACCAAAATAAAAATTAATGCATTTCCATCCGCTCCCAAAAGCTTACTCTGGATGCCACTTCAACAAAATACTTCTGATAAGCAACGCTTAGAAAAGAAGGGTCCTGTTTATCTTATCTATGGGGAAATGTAATTAAGGTAGTTTTATGAAACAATAAAACACCAGACTCCACAGACAGCAAAGGAGTCTCTGTAATATATCTGAGCCTAGACGGGCGTATGTGTCCTGGCTTATGTGCACAAGCCCACACCAAACACGTGCACGTACATATGCTTGCCTGGTTTTAGAATGCAAAATGTATACTAGAACTAAAATACAAGGATGCCTTTATTACAGCAAGATTTCCCTCAGTGATAAGAAACTCCATTTTCTAAGACCGGAAAGTCACCCGCTGCCCATTCACCACCTTTTAACCACTCTCAGAACAGCCAGCAAGGTACACGCAGTGCTGTGACTGGGACTGACCCTCTTCTCTCTAATCCGAGGTTTGTAGTGATCTACCCACACCTACAGTCTAAATCAGCCAGGCAAAGGGAAGCCTTCTGGGGAAAGACCCAAACTTTCTGAAACAAAAGTAAATGTGCATTCCTATTCTGTAAAAACATTGATCAAACATCATTCTTCCATACTTAGAAAAGACGTAGTGCACTGCTGCCTTGCTTTAATAGTGTAGGCTCTCATGACAGGCTTTCAATAGACCACATTTTAGGGTTTTTTTGTGGTCGTTGTTTTTTGGTTTTGGGTTTTCTTTGTTGTTGGTGGTGGGGTTTTTTTTCCTAATTTTGTTTGTGTATTTTCTTTTGTTGTTTTTCAGGTTTTGATTGGTTGGTTTTGTTTTTTGTTTGGTTTTTTTTTAAGGAAAGAATCTGAAGTGGAAAATCGCTGGAGCTACCAGCATCAAATCTCCTTTCTATACATATTTTTGGGTGTAATTTTGGACATTTCTAACCCCATGTTCAGACGCCCCGCCACCCCTGACTCTTTCTGCACCATGAAGCACAGCCCTCACTGCTTCATGAACAGACCTGAAGTAGGCAAGCAACCAGTTCTGATCAGAGGTGTCTAATCCCTGCTAAATCTCTTTCTCAGCTCACTCCTGGAAAATTCGGGGCAGACTACCTTTTCTTTTTTAAGGTAAAATTTTGTTGCAATGAAGCACAGAGGTGTCAGAAGAAAAAAGACGGACCCTGAGTCTCTCTGCTCTCACCTCTTCGGAGGTGGAATGCTTTGGCAGCAGAGACGTGGTTGAAATTTGAGCAGATTATGCATTTGAGCTTGTGCACAAATGCGAAAAGACTGTCCTAATGCTGGATATTTCTCCATCAACATCAACCAGGTGCTGCTGTTGCAAAAATCCCACCTCCGGCTGCTTGCTCTGTGCGTGTGTGCACGCACAGCGATGCACAGACTTTGTTCTCTCTTCACGTCTGAAATTCATCAACTACTCCCCCCTGTTCCCAGCCCCCCATCCCCTACGTGAAAAAAAAGTGAATCCGTTCAGGCTTTGAATATTGTAAGAAGCCTTGTGTGTGTATTTTTTTTTTAATCTTCAAATGAATTAAAGACAACCTGACAATGCTGTCATCTGTCTTCAACGTCACATCAAGGCAAGAAATAATGATAACAGAGCAGCAGAAGGACGCCCACTGAAACCTGGAGGATATATATACACATATATATACACACACACATATATGCCTTGAAACAGTTTGAAAGAGAACAAAATTAGATTACCGCTCTTAGGCTATCGCGGTAAGAACATGTGGGATTTTGCGTGTGTGTGTGTATAAATGGTTCATCTTTCCTGCCTTATTTTGTAAAGTGCGTGCTATTCGATCCAAACCACTTCTGTGGGATGGGACAAGAAGACGAGCAGGCACATTCCTCGTTCCCAAACTACCACGACCAATGGAAGCACAAAAATATCTCCCCTCCCCCTCCACCGTTTCAGGTTCACGTTCCAGTTAATAACAAACGTTACTGCTCTCCTGAGGCGCAGGCCAGAGCGGGCACGCTTTACGCGGAGGCCCAGGCGGGCACGTTACGCGCAGCTGCCCGGCGGAAGAGGAGCTGCTCCCGGGAGGAAGAGCGAGGAGCGGCTCCCGGGAGGAAGAGCGAGGAGCGGCTCCCGGGAGGAAGAGCGAGGAGCGGCTCCCGGGAGGAAGAGCGAGGAGCGGCTCCCGGGAGGAAGAGCGAGGAGCGGCTCCCGGGAGGAAGAGCGAGGAGCGGCTCCCCTTTGTCTGCGCGGGCCGCGGGCCGGTGTCGCTCCCGGCCGCCAGGCGGCGCTGCGGGCCCCGGCGGAGCTGAGGGCAGCGCCCGGAGCCGGGCCCGGCAGGGACCCGACGGACACGGCGTGTTGGGCCGCTGGGAATCGCCGCCAGTCCCGGAGGGCAGCATGGCAGCACAAATGGATTGGCTCCGATAAAAACACATAGGCCGGACTAAAAAAAAAAAAAAAAACAAAAAAAAAAACAAAAACGGTGGTGGTTGGGTTTGGGTTTTTTGTTTTTTTTTTTTTTTTTTTTTTAAATCACGCTTGTAATCTCATTCGCTCTGAAAGGTAAATAAATTGCAGTTGTGTGAAAAACAATTGGTGCTACATGTGTTCATAACAGATGGGATCTTATCACAGTTTAACTGTAATAAATTCTGACTTCTGGAAATTGTAATCTCTACTCCATGCTGGATGTCTCTTTTCTACTGTAATAATAGGGCTACAAACTCTTGAGAGCAAGCAGAAAAGTTTTCGGTGCTAGCGTTGCTCAAGAGCCAGGGCATGCTCCTGCAGCCTCTTCCCAACTGCGGCTCTTTCAAAGTTTGCGTGAAAACGCATCTGGAAATCAAAAGGGACCGAAAAACCTGGCGCATAGGGAGACAAACAGCTGATCCTTCCCCCGCTGGGTAACATTATTTACTAAGGCCAACGATAATAGTCCTTAAAATACAAGCAGAAAACCTGAGAACGAGCTCTCTGTGTGGAGAAGCCCTGGCAAATGACAGATCACGCTTTGCTTTGTGAAGAGAGAAAATGTGAGGAAAAAACCGAGCCCCCGAGGAAGGGGGAACCAAACTTTAGATTAATCCCCCTGCGCTTCAGCTCACAAAATTAAAAAATAAATTTGAATAACCACTGAAAGGATAAAATTATAATAATAAATTGTCCATATTCACTGAGGCTGCGGGACTAATTATTTTCACCATCTCGGCTTCCCATTGCTGTTTATCAAGTCGCAGGATAAATGCTTGTAAATCCATTACATTACCATAAATCCTTTCGCCACTTTCTTTTTGGCCAATGCTTTTGCAACATTAATTGATTTTATTGCACTTTCTGAAGTCACTGTTTATTAAACTCAAGCAACTTCTCTCTGAAAGCGTTGGATTTTTCCATCGACATACCAAACCCGTGAACGGGAATTACTGAGGCTACTATAGGATCTAGTCCCTTCCGCCCCACGCTGTGATCTCGATGGCAAATGCGAACTGCAAATTACAAGTTTCTAATAATCTACGCTGTTACAGAAAACAGCCCCTTTATCGCTGGTGAAAAACTAGTCTAGATCCAAACACCACCTTTCTCCATTGGTTTTAAACGGGGGGAGGAGGCATGAAATGCTACTGGGCGATGGAGATCTAACACACTAAGAAACACTCTGCGAGTCTTTTACATTACTTGATTGTCAGCAGTTTTTTTTAGTAAAGGATTTTCGATGTGTAACTAGAAGTCCAGTGCAATTTAGAAATGAGTACACAGGCTCCAGGTTTCTCAAACCCTTCTCCTTTTTTCTTCAATCAGCTTAAGAAAACTAGACACAACCAGCCTTAAACTGATAAATGATTTCTCACTTAATACCAGCTGATTTCCAGTTCCTTTACCTGTCACGCTAGCCCCGTGATCATTACTTAGAAGCGTTAAAAGCTACAGCGCTCCCGCTCCGTCCCGCGCTGCGCCCAGGCACCCTCGGCAGCGAGCTCCCTCCTCTCCCCGGAGGGTGCGCCTTCTCACAGCCATTGCCATCCTTTTCCATCAGACCTAACGAGGCAGCGTCCCCGCCATCGGCGGGTGCTACGGAGTCACCTCGGGGCACTTCAGTGACGCAAGAGTCTTGTAAAACGCAGAGGGATAATTACTACAGATCACAGAAGACGTACAGAACTGCTTGTTTTAGGTAGGACAGCATAATGCCGGTAATTACGAATGTACGCTTCGTGTTACAGGTTCAGCGTCTGTGCCCTATCCTTGGCTCCCTCAGCCTTTTTAGTCACATAAGCTGCTACCCACGAAGGCGTTTTGCAAAGGTGAACGCATCAGTTGTTAGTGATGCGGTCATTACTTACACTGGGAGGAGGAGGGGTAGGACAGGGGAAGAAAGCCAGGGAGCTGCCCCCTGCCTGCGCCTGACCCCCGCGGGCGGCGGGCGAGCAGGGCAGGGCTCAGGGCCCCCCTGCCCGCGGGACCTGCTGCGGCGCCTCCGCGGGGCCTCCCGTTCGAGACGAGCTACGAGAGAAAGGCCGGAGCATCTCCCTGCCTTCCTTCTGCGTGGGACGCGGATGGGGCAAAGCTGCAGCTCGGCGTCCTGCCGGCACGACCGGGAGAAGCCATTCGGCTTTTTCACGGCAAAGCGTCCTGTTTGGAAAAGACCACCTCTGCAGTTCATCCACTGCCACAGCTTTAGAGGGGTCGGTTCAGCTGGGACTTGGACGCACAGCTCAGATGTGAGGACTCACACTCTGTACAAGGGAAGTAATCCCACTACTAGCACCCTTTCAGCCACCACAAGATCTAAAACTGCAGCTGCAGTGTAATGGTTTCGTTTCACTGAAGTTAGTAAGCATTAGCCTAGATTCTCAAGCACACCAATCTATCTTACAGTTGCAGGGAAAGGTGTCCCCTCTTGTACAATTCACAGCCCTTAATCTCTTCGTGGAGATGTATTTTTCCCTACTAGGAAAGATCAACTACTACCATCATCTGCTGCATTCTTTCTCCATGCTTGAAGTACTTGTCTTGAGGCAGAGCAATATGCTTCAATTCCCTGATCTGAGAGATTTCAAACCCACAATCCTCACTTCTTATTAGGGTTCCTCAGTCACCTGGCTATTCTAATGTGGGAAAAATCTTCATTCTCTCCTTTGAAGGCATTTCACTTTGCATAAAAGTGCACTGAGCCAGGGGAAAAGAGAAGTTAAGGCTGTAGTTATGGTGCTTACCAAAGCCCAGAGCTCAGGTGTCCCTGTCAGTGCTCAGATCTAATCATGTTCCTACCCACTCTCTTTGCACAAGAAGAAGCTTTAAACATTTGCAACATGCCCTTTTCACCCTAGATGGTAATTATAAGAGATGAGTCTCCTACTCTACTCAAGTGGAATTGGAAAAAATCCAAATCTGTAGCCACCAAGTTATTAGATAAATAGCTAACTGAATAGGCACCTTTGAGTCACCAATTTTTCAAAGAAAGTAGAAACCACCATGGCATCTTAGGTGACAGCAAGCTTTGCCTGACAAGGCTTTAGTCAAACGTAAGGTTTCCCACTGCATGCACTGATTATAGAGCAAAGAAAAACTGGTTCTTGCTGTACAGTTCCCAGCTTTGTAAGTGAAAATATTTCTCCTCTTTGGCCTGTATTTTTGTTACTTTGTCCCACCCTGTATGGAACCACTGATAACCATCCCCACTAACCTGCTCACCACTGCCTAGATCAGGCTACCACAGAAATTCACTGATGGAGACCAAAACAAACCCAGTCAAAACCTTAGTTGTCCCTACATATTTTTACAACAAGATTAGAGTTAATTTTGTCAACTTCTAAAGAGAAAAATAATTGCCTTATAGCCAGTTTCCGTCATGAAATACTTGAGCTCATGAGTCTGAGAACATTCATAAGATTTTTTTTTCCTGCTTCCCCTTTCAATTCCTCTTCTTTTGCAAGATTACAATTTCCTTAAATACATATTGCACCAACAGGCCCAAGGAATGTGTTCCAGATAAAACAGATGAGTAGAAATAAGTGTGGGGGTTGTTTTAGTTTTATTTACTTATTTAAGAAGGATCAGCTGCTAAATACATTTCAGTAGAGGTGTCAAACATTTTATGAAGAGAGCTGATCACATTTATAATGATGGTCTTCAGGCTGACTTTATGGAGTTAGGGTAAAATGTTATGTTTGATCAAAAGCAGATATCCTTCATACATCAATAGGTTTATAAAAAGATTGAGAAAGGAATTTAGACCAGATGCAGCAACTAATTTTTCTAGTTTAACTGTGTAATTTGGTTGAGAAACAAATGGTTGTTGATGTATCTACAAAACAGGTACTGACAAATTCTCTGAGAAAACTGGCTATTCATAGTGCCACAATCTTGTTTTAGAGTTAAATAAACTGGGAAAGTGTTACAGCAGGTCTTACCTCCTCAATGAACAGCCAACACATTTAATACTATTTTAATGTACCTATTTCTAAAGTAACTGAGCAAAAATGGTACAATTTCTTGCATGTAGATACTATTAAAGTAAGCAAAAATACTGCTTAACTCTACCTCTACTGATAGTTATACCAGTATACTTTTATCTCTCTTAGAGAAGGTACTTGTGAATCATCATAGCTGTGTATAAACCAGGTCACAGGTTATGAAAAAAGCTAACTCTGTAAGGGAGAAAATATTTATTCTAACTAAGACACTTAAACTTGTATAAACAGTGTTCCACATGGTTAATTGTGTTCGCTGGTTAATGGGATTGTGTCAATTTACATTTATACATTTAAGCTATTAAAACTTGCACACACCCTAAATCCACAATGTAATGTGAAATTCTAGTCAGCCTGAAATCAGTAGAAGTTTTCTGAGAAAGGCAGGATTTCTCCTGGGACAAAAGAAGCCCTAAAGCTTACAAATTCTAATTTCAAATGTAAGACTGTGTAACACAGTTGTACAATTCATGACAATTTGGGAAGGCACTTGGGAATACCTCGGAGCAAACTATGGGAATTTTGGTTTTCTCTCTGTGATGAGAAGGTTTAGAGGACAAAATCTGAAGAGGCCATGCAAGGTACATCCATGTAAATAGGTAAGAAAGAAAACACTGAACACCTATACAGAGAAGAGCATGTTTTAGCCGTTGTATCACAGACACAGTCAACTTGGAACTGATGCCTGTCAAAATAATCCGAGCATGGGGAGTTTCATCAGCACATCTGTCTGACCAGTCACATCTCATGTTTTAATTCAAGAAATGGTTTCATTTCAGTGATGGGTGAGATGTGTGCATTTTTACTTTTTGTATGTTATTTAGACAAAGAGAGTCTTGTCCAGGTCTTTTGCCAAAAAAACCCCAGAAAAATACTTTTAACTTAACTAAAAAAAACCCCTTAAATTCCTTCATAAGAAAATAAAGGACTGTGAAAGGTTCTACAAGTTTGTTTGGTTGTTTATGCAGAGCACCTCTGAAAATATCTACATCTGTTCTGATAGCTAATAATCTTGGATGAACCAAACCAATAAAAATTTATTATTGCATAAGTAATTTATGTCAGCTTTTGTATGCATAGATACACAAACTAGTTTGCACACTAACCTGAGTACCAGAAGAATAATGTAGTGAGTTGTGCACCCCCATCCTGAAAACAATTATTGCATAACCATGTCATTTCATCAGCTATTAAATGGCAAACTCATTTGTGCAAAATTTTTCTAGGTTTTTTTTTTTTATTGCAGACTTTAAAATGAGGACAGGCATATTTCTGTGAAGTCTCTTTTGATGTATTTTGTAAGCTTCCTTTTATCTGTTCTAAACCCCATAACACTTCCCCCCACCCCCCTCTTCCCCCCCCCCCCCCCCCCCCCCGAATTAAACTATCCCCTCCACACCCACATTACAAGCTGTCCTTGGGAATGCAAGTACATACAATCCTGGAAGTGTAATAATCACCATCTTGCTTATTACCTGGGACCTCCAGGGCTGACTCACAAACCTTTACACCTCGAGTTAAATATCCTAGCAAGCAGCTGTAGCATATTCATATCCGCTGTTGGCCAGATGCAGCCACAGAGAGGGACGCATAGCACAGTGAACAGTGGGTTACATATGCATACCTACTCAAAAGCAAGTTAAAGATTGGCTAGAGACTAATCCATTTTATAGGCTCAGAAATTGATTTTCAGAGAAGCTGAACTACAGGTGCTCAAGTCTGTTAAAAAAAAAAAAAAAATCAGCCTAACTCTGGTGGTTCTATTAGCAGGGCTCACTGCAGCATAGGAAAGCACAGGAAACATTACCTTAGAGTCTGGTGTTCCCTAAGTCTGGGTCCATTGTGTGCTGCATGACACAGTTATTCTTTTCCTGGAGTGGTGGCTAAGGGCATTTGTTTATAACCACAAAATTAAGGACAAAACTGACTGTAAATGTTATCCATAGCAGTAACATTCAGTTATTTTTGGATGCAATGTACAATACGCTTAATCAAATCCTCATCAGAAAAATAAGAGGCAACAAGACATTATATCTATATTACTGATAAGTAGTGAGAGTATTGGAAATTAACCAGTTGTAGAAATCAGCTCTGGACCAAGTCAGACAAAACTGGTGTTAAGTGAAACGGGAGAACAAACTCAGTAAGTGGGTCTCTAAATGTTTAAATTTCAGGAAGGCAAACTAGTGTAGTTACATCAGCTGGACTGTGGAGCTAATAGGTTGAATAGAGAGCAAAGTCTTACTAATACTTCACATAAAGAATGTTTAAATAGTCAAGAATCTACACTCCAAACACAGTAAAAAGAAACCCAGGAGAAGGTACTCCAGGCCTAACTGGATGCACTACCACCCCAAGAAGTATTAGATGTGAAAAGAGAAACAGAAGGAACGCATGGGGAAAAACCCTTGTGTGTGCTCATTGGTCCTTAACTGAGAAGCATGGGGTGAAGTGAGACTGCCAAGAGAGGAGCTAGCCCAGGCTTTGCAAAGGGCATTAAAATAGATGAAGATTTTTTTTCAGTTACATAAATGAAAGAAAGAAACGAATGCAGTAAAGATAATACAGGCATGTTCCAACCTCAAATTGGTATGTTGCATTCATTTAAATGAGAAGGGCAATACAGAGCATGGGGTGAAAGGGAAACAAACAACTGATAGGAGTGACACTAGAGAATAAAAATCAGGTGAAGTGAAAATGAGATCCAATCTGGTGTAGCCCCAAACTACAGGAGTCTAGTTAATCTCCACTCCAACTCAGAACTCTAGGATTTGAGACGACAACAAGGACTTTCTACCAAACTTAAACAAAACAAAACTGACACAAACCAAATAAAGACTAGTATAAGAATTGAAATATAGTGCCTGACATTGATATTTTTTCATTTGGTTTCCAGTAATAGCCAACACTTTACAATAGCAAGTTGAAAGCAACAATGCACAGAAAATAAATAAAAATATTTAAGAGATATAGCCTAGGATTATTGAAAGTAGATGACAACACATTAAACTTCCTCTGATTTAAAAACAAACCTCAAATCTCAGTATTATGTGCTAAAAAAAGCATAAATGGCATAATTCCTCAATATTAATTTAGGATGACTGCTAAAATACAATGATTGTGGATCACCCCTGTATGGCAGCTAGTGCAACTTTCAACAGAGCCAAGGAAAAGCAATAGCATTGTGTAAAAGTCTAGGAAGAGCTCACCTGAAATAGTGCATTCACTCTAGCCACCTGCATTTGACAAATTGACTGGAATTAGAGCAGGTAGAGGAGGCCTGCTAGGTAGATGAGGGCAATGGAAAGCTTATTTTATAAAATGAGATTAAACAAGCTTGATTTATTTAGTCTACTATAAAAAAAGCTAAGAAAGGACAGGATTGCTGTCTAATTTTAGCTAAAAAGCTGAGAGAAAAAAAAAATTTAAAGATGACTTTGGCATGAGTCCAAATGGACTTCAGCTGGCCATGAATTTTTTTAAAGTATATGGTGGTAGCTCATTGTTTTTGACTTTATCCCAAATCAGTTCCAATGGCAAATGGTTCACTAGCAATGTTGTAAAGCAATCACATTCTGTAACAGCCATCCTCTGGGAATAGTGGGAATAAACCACACAAGTGTTGTTAAGATAGAGTACAGCACACTTCAAAAACAAATTATCCAATGTGACGGCTGCAGTAGGGAGGGGAGGACTCAGTAACCCAGCGAGTGCTGTCCTGTTCCAAAGCCTTGCACAATGGAGGAGTTGGTAGATAGAATTAAGTTGACCATGATTAAATAACATTTTTATAATGCAAAGAACTGTATAATACCAATGAGGAGGTAAACAATAGTATAAAGGCTATTTTTCCTTCTCACACTTAAGAAGCCCTAGCTTGATATTTAACAACAGAAGAAAGTCGCAAAACAATGATGTAGACACAATCACATTACACTTAAAAGAGTTACAGAATTCCCTTCTGAAGTGCAAAGCCATTATGACAGAACTTACTTTTTCCCGCGGAAAACAAGTTACTAACAGAACCCATAGAATCTCAAGTCAAACACATCAACTTTTAAATTTTTGAACAAAATAAACCTAAAGAATTCTTCCTTAAAATGAAATACCATATTGCAAGATACATAAACAACAAACAACCTAAAGGCTACTCCAATATAAAAATTCAGATCCTTTGTTTTAAAGGAAAACAGATCTTCATGACGTTTGCTTTCAATAGCAAAGGGAATAACATTTGAACCAACAAAAGCTTAAGTAGATGATGATTTGTAAAGGGATTTTTCCTGATACATACCTCAAAAATCTCCAAAAGAAGTTAATGTGATGGCAAACATTCCTCAGAGAGAAAAGAAGTAATGGCATTTCAGCTGAGGCACTGACCTGCTCGCAGTCCCGGCAGGTGCTGCTGCTGCTGCTCCCGCGCAGGGCCCTTCCCGCAGGGCGCAGGTGCCAGGGAGAGCCAGGGCCGGGCAGCACCTGCCCCTCACGGCCCTTCCTTCTCCAAGGACAACGTGGCTGCTGCTTCCATCTTCCCCGGCAGCCAAACACCGGCTTCGTGCACCGCAGCGCCCCGGCAGCCATTCCTGCCTGCCCTTGGGGCGTGGAGCGCGCTTGGGACGAGGGCTGATCATCCCCAGGTGAGCAAGTCACAACTCACAGGTTCTCTCAGTTTGCCCAATTAGTGTTACTAATGCCCCGTTCTGGGATGGAGCTGGTGACTGGGCAGATTCCTGTGAGGCAGCTGTAAATTCTGGGAGATGGCTGCAGTGGATGCATCCAGGCTGGGTTTCCTCCCACCAGTGACCGGGGAGGGGGACAGACACATCCTCGCCTTCTCCAGAAGCCCTGGCTGATGCCTCACGTGCCTTTGGGCCCTCGCTGCTGAGGGGAGGCACAAGGGAACCTTCTAGAACCCCCGGGGGTGATAGTGACTCACGGTTCACGATATTTAAAGAACAAAATCATATCTCAAAAAGGAACAACTCTATTCACTAGTCCTGCTTTGGAAATCTAGAATGATCTCCTCAGTAAGAAAACCAACTGGTCTTGGGCTTTTATTCTGAAAAATGTTATCACTGAATGTTTGTGTAATGCCTGATACCTACAGTCTGCTAAGACATTAAACAAGGATCCAGACTCCTGCCCATAGCATGTAAACTGTAGAAGTGATAGCAGAACTGATCTCTTCCTTCCAGTTTGCTGAAAAAAACCCCGATCCATCTTCATGGGCTTTTCAGGAGTTGCTCTCTGCTGAGAATACAGCTGGGACGAGTTCACATTAAACATGCCTGAACAGCCAGCACCACATAATTTCATATGGGCTAGAAAGTAGCCATATAGTGACATCTTTTAGGTGCTACTGAATTAAAAGCTACACTTACTTACTCATTAAAAAGGTTCTAATAAGGCCATTCAGTCCATACTTGAATTGTTAAAACCTGTATTAGAGAAGAACATTAAAGTGGAGCTACAAGAACTACACAAAGTAGAAAACAAACTATTTTAAATACATATTAAGAGTTCCAACTCTTAATATTTGACATCATGAGCAGCAGGTCCTAGTTGTATACATTCATTAATCTCATCCTTTCCTTGAAATGTATAGATTGCCATTTTACTTTTCTTAGAAGTAACCAGAGCTAAAATCAGTAACAGAGATAAATGATAGAAATGTAACAGTGGAAGTTCTGGGGCTTGGACATTAATGTTTTATTAAGGCTTTGAGACAGTACTCATGACAAAATTAGGCAAACATAGGTGACAAAAACAACCATGAAGAAAATAAAGTCTTTATGGTTAAAAGGTCTAATATGTAAGAGCTTTTTAGTGAACTAGGACAAATACTTATTTCCTTCCCCTTCTCAAAGGAAAGCAACTCAGTTTTCTTCTCCTGGGCTCATATATATAAAGTTGATGGAGCATTGTCACACTCAAAAACTTCCTTTTGGCAAAAATCCTCTTGCTTTTTGGCAAACAAGGGAAGAAAAAACTTTTCCTTCTCTCCATAGCATTTATTAGTTTGCTAATGATATTGAACACAAAATATGAAGGATATGCAGTTCATAACACCTCCAAAGGACACAGAAATAGTAGGCCAATAAGGGTGGGAGCTTGTAAGAGCTATGCCTACTCCACAAACGTGACGTTTTCAGATCTGTCAGCTGCATTTAGTAACAGAGATACACATTTTCTGTAAGTGCAAGCAGAGACAGACTGACAATTCATCTACATACAGAGTTGTGATGGTTTGACTGAGGGCTTGACTGCACATGGAATTATTCAAGAATAAAAGCAGCATTCTTACTGAATAACTGTCTCATGCAGACATGTTTGTTCTAGAATACAAACTAGAATAAGGTAATTACGTATGTGATAAGCTTCTATATGTAAAATAATTTTGTAGGGCTGTGAAAATTAGATTCAGATCCTGCCTCAGCATGAAACAGTTTTCAAGTAAAGTAATTTCTTAAACTTGGATTTTTGAAATTTTCTTCATTCAAAATTCTGGCAATCCTGTCCAGGATTTTTTTTTTTTCTGTTGAAACTAATTTGTCTTACTTTGTCTGAGAACAGGTTTTAAATACATGAGATCACTGTAGATTTCCTGTACTTTTCTTACAAATTTCATGTAATCCGGAGTCTTACCTGAGGTCAAGACTCTGAAATCTGGATTTATGTGTGGCTTGAACTCATGTCCTATCATTCTAAGGATATTCTGACTTGACAGTCTTCCAGTATCAGTTCCACAGTTCCCTAGAGTGAGGATTTCTGGCCCTTCTGTTTACTCATTCCCACAGCACATATTCCAGCTCCCTGTGCATCAGCAGTCTCTGGTCAGATGTCTCTATGAAGTGCTAGGAGGATGGAGAATCACACAAGTTCCAATTGCCTTCTGGCACGAATAGAGCAGAAAGTGCCATTTCAGGAGGGACATCCACAACTGTGGCCTGCAAAAGTTTGTACAATAAACTGCAAAAGATATGATAAAATAAATTACTAGTCTTTAGCTTGAAAGAACTAAAAATTTCAGTATCAAATCCTGCATGATAAAGAGACCAAAGCAGTTCTAAAATGTATATATTTCATATCTCTGTTGAAAGGACTGTGAATGTCCTACCTTCTTCCTCACCTCTCAGTCAGCATGGAAGTTGCAGTGAAAAGTCTTTAACAGCACTGTGAATTTTAGGATGTAAAAGGAATGGTCCAAGGCAGAACTAGGGAATCTAGACCAATTGATCTATAGATTAGAGGGTTTCCTGGAATGTGACTCACAGAATCGTTGTTCATGGTGTATCACAATATGAAATACCCTCATGAGGGAAGAAGACATTCTACTTCCTCAGCACCACTCTTCTTATATCATAACCCCTAGCCCACCAAGTTAAAGTGGGCCCAGACAGCTGCAAATCAATGTTTTAAAAATCAGCTTATTATTTCTAGCTATACTTGAATTGATTACCTTTAAAAAAAAATAAAAATCAAACCTGGAATTATAGTACAACTGTGTATACACTTCATATACTTCCACTGTATAACTTTGTCTTGCTGCTATACTGCTAAATGTAGTTTCAGTAGTGCTATCTTTATGGCATAATCTATGCTGTGTCACAGTGGGTTAAATTAAATCTTAAATTAAGAAGTTCCTTAGTGTCTTGGATCACTGGTCTTTCCCTTTTCAGAAGGGAAAAATGTAGATAATGTCATTAGTAAAATATAAACACAATTTTAATATTTCTCCACTACTAATTTTTAAAGCTTGAAAATTTTTTAAAGAGGAAAAAGTCAGGACATCTGAAGATTCTGTGCAGGTCAAGCATGGCTTGTTCTGTTGAGTCCCCTCCTATAACTGATTTGCTAAGCAGACAGCAGCAATGGAAAATCCTTTTAGTATAGGTGCTGTCCAGCTACAGAATTGCAAAACCTTAGGTATAGGGATTAGCATTATTTTAGGAATGATGGAGGGAAGCCTGCATCCAAGGCTTTGCTAATCTGAAAGAGCAGTAATGTGTCAGGCTTTTAGTCTGATCCTCTTGTGTAATAGTCACATCTGACAGTATTTTGGGTTTAGGTGTCTTAAAACTACAATAATTACTAGTCTGTCTGTGAGTTAGTAAACTGGCCTGAAACAGCTTTTGGACAAGTGAATGATCAGAGATGAAATAAAGAAATATTAATTATGTAAAAGTATCAACTTTTGGCCTTGCAAGCTGCTTAGTAGTATAAAGACTTTTTCTGTCTTTCCAAGGATAAAAAAAACCCCTTGTTCTTTCCTTGCTTTGTTGGGGCTTTGTACCTTAGGTAGGTCTGAGACAAACACCCAGATTACTGCAGAGCACATGGGGAAACAACAGGGACATTTTTCTTGGATGACCTATGGCAAGAAATGCCTTAAGACTTGTAATGCAGATTGAACCAGCACCTCTCATTCAGCAAAAGACTGATAACTGTAAAAGAGAAAGAGAGAAGTGAGGAAACAGGGATGAAATTACAGCCCTTTTGTTCTCTGATGCTAAGCCAGAGATGACTGAGCAGAATTGATGGCAGCAGGAGGATTACCCTACTGCCCCACTAACTCAAGAGGCTGAGCCCTGCTCTAACATCTCTGGGTACCTGTGGGCAGTGCTTCACACTCACAGCTGTGCAGTGACTGACAGATGAGGAACAAGTCCATGAACTTGTGCAGCAGACATCTATTCCTGCTTCTCACTAATTCCCATGCAACCACTCAACTCTCCACCACCTCTACTAGTGAAACTGTGTTGCTGGTTATTAATGCTCTTTTAACACATACCTTTTCAACTTTGTCATTTACTACTGGCAGAAGAGATTCTTGTAATGTTTTTCATTACAGTATTTGGTATTTCAATATGTCTTTATTATTAATAGATTGGTTTAATTCTAAAATATGTCAGGTGAAAGTTCATGGGGAAAAAGGAAGGGTCACGAACTTATACCAGAAAACTCACATAATATCCAAACTATTTTATAACATTAGGGAAAAAAAACCAGTAAATGAACAGTATGCTACAAGAGCACAATACATTCCCTTATTATTCCTTCATACAGGTCACCACTCATTGTGGAGATGGGGCACACAGCCCTGCAAGGATTACACATCCTTTTTTCAGTGGTGGCAGATGCTTTCTCCTTGCCAGTACTGAACATTTTCTTAGTCACAATTTTGACTCTGCATCCAGTTTCCAGCTGCATGGATGCAGCACATCAAAATACAAATCACTGTACATTTCAGCATCCTAGAGTTATTGGCAGCAACACTTTTCCCTCTAAAACACTTTCTTTTACTGTTCTTCAACTGTGTAGTTAAGCTTTGTGCTGCATGCTCTCAGTAGACTTGATTCTGTAAAACAGTGATAAGACACACTTACTCAGAGAGTCTCATCTTGTCCTGATAAATTAAAGAGTTGGCCTAAGGACACTACACCTTCATGTTGAAAGGTGCTCAGTGCCTTTGCAGTCAAATAAGACCTGCATAATAATTAAATAATACCTTTTAGATATTACATATACAAGTGCTATTGATTGAGATAATGGACTTAACAAAGCTGGCACAGTCTCAGAATTACTATTTCAGATATCTTAAAAACATTTTCTGTTTGTGGATATACCACATTTATAGCTGCTTCACAAACCACTGCCACATCACCAGTGTTTGCCTTCTAACAGCAAAGTGCCTAGTTAAATGCAGAAGTCAAGAAAACAAAATACTGCATAGCAAAGATGTGATTTTATACATCAATATAAATATACACAAAACTTTTAAAGATAAAATTTACTTCTGAACACATGTTACATGGATTCAAAACTGGAACAACATTTTTCAATTAAAAATTGTCTTTAAATAAAATTGACACTTGAGGGTAGGTGGTTTTTTTTGTTTTGGTTAGCAAAACCACGGTCAGTTGAGAAATAAATATATTAAAATCCCTTACATCTGAAAGGTTTTCGTACTAACCATAAACTCTAATAATAGTTGCATTCTCTTAGGAGAAACAACTGGCACATTGATTGTATAATGTCTGCTTGACTTGGGTTTGCAGTACCTGTATGAGTTCAAGAGAAGAAAATGCCTATTCCACTCTATTCCAGGTTGCACCTAGACTATGTAGTGAAATGAGCCTGTTAAGGCCAAGTCCCAACTCAGCCATGCAATTTTTAACTCAGAACAGAACTGCTCAGGCTAAAATTCTCTTTTCTTGGAGTATTTTTTCAAAGATACGTTAAAAGAAAAGGTGATGTTTATGTTCAAGCTCTGTGGCTATTCTAGGAAAATAATTGAGACAGAAGTCCTCTGCTCATGAAGCAAGTGCACTGTTAACAGGAGCTCTCTTCATTGGATGGGCTTCTTAGTGATACTGCCCCCTTCCCACATCCCCCCAAAAAATCACCAACACTGGGAATCACCTTGTGGGGCACACAAGGTGATTGGGTAAGGATTGGCATCTGGTTCTGACCTGCAATATTGTTTTGATAAGATAAAAGCTTTTGCACTACTGTCAGGAAGCAGCAAGGGCAGCTGCTCTGACAGGGAATAGGGAACCAAGGGCAATGTCACCAGGGCAGGATCCTGGCTGTCCCAGTGAGGAAGCAGGGCAGGACCATAGACAGCAGCTGATAGTCAACCAAGAGTACAGACAATTAGACAAGTTTGTGGTGATGAGGCCGATCCAGGGTCAAGCTGGCAGTCTATCTGCAGGTCAGGATCAGATCCAGTGAGTGCAGCTGGGATCGTGACCTCTGAGCAGGTTTGTGGTGACAAAATGAGGCCAAGGCCATCAGCCCATGGTTCAGGCTCGGGATCAGTGGGACCCATGACCATGGTCTTGCCCAGGCAGGGACTGAGGAAGCTCCAGAGCCTGTGGACATTGGTTGGGGGAGACCACAGGTGAAGTTTTTGAGTTGTGAGCGCCCTGACAACTACAGAGTAGAGTACTGTCACCAACTCATGTCATATGGGCCATTCAAAATGCCTTAGAGATGCAAAGAATTTTATCTTGTAATGTTTGAGTCTTCCTAGAGATAAAACAGTTATCCCAGAGTTGTCATGTTCCCTGCAAAAAGTGTTAATCATTCCTGTATATTATTTAAATCTGACATACTGCTTCCATTCAAACCCAAGTTACTTTGCCAGTGAAAGAAGAGTGGAAAATGAAAATCAGTAACCCGTAGAGATAGATGTATAATTCTGCATATGCCCAGAACTCAAAATTTAAGAAAATCATCCCAGGGGCATCTCTTTAGTAAAGTTTCACAACAACAACAACAAGAGGGAGAAAAAAAAAAAAAAAAAAAAAAAAAAAAAAAAAAAAGAGAGGTCTTAGCTTTGTCTAAAACTTTTTATTCATTTCATACAGAACAAGCCTAGTGACTGACATATATAGCCGCTTATCTGAAGATAACAATTACTCTTACTGCAGAAGTGTGTGAATTTTATGCTGCTCATAGAGTCTCAATTTGGACTCATTCTAAGGTTATTCACTAGAGAAAAATTATGGCATATAATAGGCTTTCTGCTTATAGTGATTTTTTAAGGCAGTTCATATTGGCTTATTTTGTGTAAATAAACAAGAATTGAGAAATCTAAGGCTAGGTAGAGGTCAGATTTTGTCACTTAGGGTCTATTCCTAAAAGGCCTCTTCTTGCAAATAGTACCTTATCCAGAATGCACAAAAGTGAAAGTTTTAGTCAATTAAGTTTGTTTAAATGGCATTATGGGGGATAAGCCCCAACTGTTTCAGAAAGTGTTATCCTAGTGTTCAGAGACCTTGTACTTAGGCAGTCAGCCAGAATCTATCACCATGGATTCACAACAATCAAGGCCTTGACAAGTTTTATGTCTAAAGAAAACCAGTTAGTCAATTAATGGTTAAAGACTTCAAAACATCTTTTTGTTAGTATGACACTGATTCGAAAGATAAAAGACTAAGGAAATCTTTTCAATACTTTTCAGTTCTTTTCCCCAAATCTTCTGAGGAGGGGGAATGACAAAAAAACCCTCCAACCACAAATCCTGCTAGAACACATAATAGTTAACTAGTAGCCAATGGTTTAGCGTAACACTTCCATTAGCAATTGGTACATTTCCTCTAAAACAGAAAGAAACCTTCAATGGATTTTACGGTTTCAGACTTCAGTCTTTTCTTTAATTGGATGTGGCCATTTAATTTTGAATGAAGTAGTTTTTCTTTTATTGCATTCTGATACATGCCAGCTTTGACAGAGAAAGCCAGCAACATAATGCTCATATGGCACATTAAGAGCCACACTCTGTTGTGGCTTTGCACTTCAGAGACCCTAAATTCTACAAAATTTGTTCATTAAAAGGCTTGACTACAGCAGTCTCAATAACTGAAGGAGGCAGAATTTCTTTTTTGCAAAACCTGTTTTTGAACTCTATGAAGGGAGAAAATAACAGATTATCTGCCCCAATTTCTCTTCATATGCTTTAGCTAGCTCAATCAAACATAGCTGCACGAACTGCAGGAGCTCCTCAATGAAATTCTGTGGCCCTGGTAATAAAGAAAATCAGACTGCATCATCACAGAGATTTTGCTCATCCTGAAAACTAACGATATCTTTCAGGAATCTGTATTTCTTCAGAAAACACATGGTTTTCTAAAGCTACGAGAACTCACGGCTCTAAGTGCCATTGAGCAGACACTAAATATTACACTGAGGCTCACAATCATCATAATGCAAGTATGTGCATACACACTGCCTTGTAGATTTTGTTTGTGACTTTGACCCTTCTCAGCAGCCATTTGGATGCCTTCTAGAACAGCCACAGATTTAAGATGTGCCAGATCCTAGGAATCTCTCAAAGAAAATGTGCACCCAGTACGTGCTTGCACAACTCTGCTGACATCAGCAAGTTTTTTCATGAACATAAATTGTTTGCTGAAGGAAAATCCAGTGTTTTCTCTTAATGGCCCAAATTTGGGAAATTATCCCTATTAGGATTAGTGTTCTAACAGAAAAATGCTAGCACATCACTGGACTCAGTTTTCACTGAAGTTCTGCAATCCAATGAAGTCCTCATTAGCAGTGATGGCTTCCCAAACACCAGTTTTCTTGGTACCCAAAAGATCCAGCTATGTAGATGACCTTGAATATACAATTTAGATATTCAAATGCAGTGAGTGCATCTGCAGACCTTGCCTTAGCTTTAAGAATATCCTATGTCGAAGTATAAGATCCAAAACCAGAGAAATAATGTATTCTCCTATATGAGTTTCAACATCAGTCTGGAGAATTCTTTGGCCTAAAGCTGCCCAGGATCCTTCTACTGTAGACCAAATTTTATTTTTCAAATTATTATTTTCAGGCTAGTTTCTTCTTTTAACAGTGAACAAACCTGCAGCAAAACCAATTCTCCAGTGGCAAAATACTGCACAGGTCTTCCTCTCTTCCGCTCAGACAATCAACTTCTGTTCCTTAATTGCATCTGTCTGAATAATTTTAAACCCATCTTTTACTTTTTTTCCTGTACAAGTTCAATAATTGTTATACTTGAAGGTACCTGCAGAGAAGATTGATGAATCATCTTCCAGCAGCCATCAGCTTTCAGAATGTATAAATTGTTTATTCCGGCTTCAGTCACAGAGATCAAATAGTCTCTTCACTCATATCACAGTGGCAGCTTTATCAGTAAGGTAGACGCATATGCGTTCCACAGTTGCCACCATTTTCAGAAAAACAACCTCAAAGCATCAACCAGGATTCATTATTTTTATTTAAATAGATTCCCTAAACATCACAGAGTCTAAGGAATGGTAAAGGGCAGACTGAGGACAGCTTGTATGGGAATTAAGAAATTACATGTCCTTAGTGCTTTTTCCCATGTTAATATAAACAGTGCTTACTGAAGTTCAAGGTGCTGACTTCATCTAAGCAGGTGAAAGGTGTCTTTTTCCACAAAACTACTATCAACCTGGCTGACGGCCTATCCACCTCATAGCACTGGCAAGGGATTTTCTTCTGTGCATAAATTACACTAAATTAACCATCCCTGGCAGGTTGGTGGTAAAACTATATATTTTTAGTGAAGCCAGCAGTTGGGATTTTCAAGGGCATTTTTCTTTTTGTTTCGATGGGAATAGCAGGGAAAGAATGTCCACCCTGAAAAATTCTGCCCTTGCATTTTCATTCGGCTAGGAACCAAATTGCTTTTAAAAGGTGCAGCTCATCAAGAGAGGGAGCCTTTGTTTTGTTTAATTCCAAAGTTATAAAATATAAAACTGTGGAACTGCAGTAAAAACATTTCAGCTAACTTAAGCAGGGATGCAATATATTACCAAATTCTTCCTGAAGCAATGAAGATTCAAAGCGTGGTTTCCTCTTTTTGCCTTTTCTTATTGTCACAGCAATTAAATTATTCTTTTGTGAAAAAAAATTATGCATCCCTCTATTTTCAAGGATATGTTTTAATTAACTCAGGTCTAGAGCTATTTAGAAAACAGGAGAAAATGTTTATCACTGCTTTAATTTGATTAGTTGAAATGTTGCTGGAAAAATCAACACTTCAACATGTGAAACATTTTCATTAATTTTACAAATGTCAACAGGGACTGGTTCTGCTAAAAGTCAGGGGTGAAAGATCTATGCCCAGCAGCCACAATGTATTGGAGAACTAAATCAGCTCAGTAAATCTGTCCCCAAACAGAACCAGAGAGAACTGAGTTGCAAGCATTAGAGCTGTTCCCTCTTTCCAAATCCAAAGCATGAACTCTCCTGAAGTGTCCCCTTTCCAGAACACTTCATGCATCAACCATTAAAAACAAACAAGCAGATGAGAAAAAAAGCCTGGCTTTTCAAAATGTCTGGCATTGGCCAACCAGAAAAGCCAAGTCATGAATCATTTGTAAGAAATTTTGACTGTGGCCACTGCTGCAACACATTTGGAAATCCTTGGGTACTCTAGGCCTGTATATAGGTATATATGTATACATATACATGAGTACAGTTCCTCTTGGGGTTCCCACTTCTTCATCTGCCAGCTGAAGTCCTTTGAGGTGAGAGGGGAGTTTTGCTAAGGGAAAAAGGTTCACAAATCTCCTATAAAGTTCACAGTCACATTTGACCATATTACAACCCAGCACAATTCATATGTAAATGAACTTGAGATGTTTCCATGAAATCCACTGAGAACCAACTTGGGGGGGATTTAAAATAATAGGGGGAATAAAAAGAACTAAAAGAAATTCCATTCTATCACAATAAAACACCCAACTTAAGCTAATTATTTAAGCATGCTCTTCAAAAGAAATAGAAAAACTTTCATTAAAATTGAGCACATGAACCAAGATTTAATCAACTGTAGTTATCAAATTCATCTAGTGGTAAGCCACAAGCTCTGAAAGGCCCCATTTGACTGACAAATGCAACATTTTTTTTAATTTGGACAATAAAAACAGCAATATTATTTAATGTGAAATGTGAAAAAACTACTGCAACAGTCACCCTTGCTCCCAAGCTGAGAGCTTGGCCCTGGTCCTCCTCTCACTGAGACTGTGAGCATGGTCTCCCCAATACATCTGATTTACATGGTGTGAGTGTGCCTTTTTGTATACAAAATTTTAGCACACAGCAATCTCTGATGGCTGATTACCACCCTCCCTCTCTCCTTCTTTCCTTTATAACTGAGTTTATAATGAAAACGTTGACACAGCCTTAACTATGGCAACATTAGCATTTGCCATTATAATTAACAGATTCTTTTTTTCCTTTGTGATTTGCATGCATATATTCTTCCCAGTGTAGTAATTACAGATGGTATAGCTTGTAATACACTATCCCTGAACAACAAATACGTTCTTTTTGGAGTATGTCTCTGATAAATTTTATTTAAATATAAAAGGTAATAGGCTGAAAATGTAGTTTGCTCACAAGTTTCCTTTATGGTTGTTTGATTGTCACTTTTCTGCAGATTTATGATAATCATCCTTGCAACAAAAACGTTTACTTCACTGTCTAAATAATAAGGTAATTTGTTACAGCTAATTACTCAAGTGCTTCCTTAATCTCAATTAAAAGATTCAGGCTGATTTTCTACATTTCTGCAGCAGTATGTTCCAGAATATCTTGTTAATGTATTCCCAATCACATATTTGTTAAGGAATGCATGGTCCATGCAAAACTGAAATGCTAAAATACATAGCTGCAATCTTAAACAATGATTTATTGTGACATGGGATGTGGGACATTTCCACAGCTTTTGTGATTGCAGTAATGAAGCTGTAAACCAAATAGCATGAAATGAAGCAAGGCCTTACAATTTAATCAGCTCGTAAACAGATCTACTGCATCAAGCAAATGACATTATTATCCATCCGAAGTAAATCATGCTAATCTCAGGAGATAAAATCAACATCATTAATGGTCACATGTCATATTCATCAACACTAAACCATCCCTTTTGACAGATTAATCCTAACTACAGCTCCCACGATGTATGGTAATAGGGCTTGTAGCATACATTTCATTCAGCAGTAAGGCTAACCAGCACTCTTAGTCTGCTATTACAAATAATTTTTTTATTGATTTACATATTTTAAAATGCATTTAAGGTGAGGTACCATTAAAAATCCTGTCACTATCACATATTTCTTCCTCACATTCTCAGCCTATATTAATAGAAACTAGAAACTAAACACTGTATGCCATATAAATACTTTCTTTAACACACTGTTAGTGGTAATTAAAGAGTTCAGCCTGTGTTTTTCATTCAGCAATGAAAACATTCACCCTTTTTAATAGCGTTTAAAGAACTATTGATACTATTATTCTAATATCTCATTTGTAGTGTACCAGAGCATAGTGCCCCTGGTCATGGATCAGGGCTCAGTCAAGCCAAGTAGGATCCTGAGGACTTTATTATCTATTATCCCATCATTAATACAGCATCAAAAACCCAAAGATGCATTTATGATATTCACTCTTCATTGCAGTTTACTGTGTCCTGCAGACTGGTTGTGTATTTCTGCTCTGACTCCAGCTCCTGTGTACTGCCTATTTGTTCCAAACACAAAATATATTTATTTATCATGGAACTGACCCTGTATGAATGCTTTTGAAAAGTGTCCACTATTCAAAGTGTCACTTTCCTTGAACAGGCACTGAATTATATTGACAGGCACATTATCAAGGGCTGCTGACTGACAGAATGAATGACTGCAGCTCCGTGCCGCATTGCCAGTCATTGACTGAGTGGGTGCAAAAATTATCTACAACCTTTGGAGATCTAAAGGACTCTGAACTATGGCTAGAAAAGAAGATATATGCAAGTGATTTACTTACACAGCATTTATCAACTTAGTACAAACATCTCAACTATTGCCCAAACTACTTCACTAATGTAGTAATTCATTAATGGTTTAGTCTCTTTCCTGAAACTATTTTTTTAACATCCCTTTTATGCAATTATTAATGTAACGTTATTAAATATGTGTTTATGTTTCACCAGGGAAATGGTTGCAGTAATAATTTTAAAAGCAACCACTGCCCCTTGCATTTGTTTTTAGGCCAATGTGGGTTAAGATGCATCTTAGTAAGATTATAAGGGCAAGGCAAAAACAATATTAGAGACTGCCTGTGGCTGACATGCAGCAATCAGTAAGTCTGGTTAAGAGAGAAGGCAGAATGCTTCCTCGACTGTGCTGGGGTTTTAGGAAAACACTAAACTAACCATAAAAGCATTTCATTTACTTGCCAAAATAATTTGTTCGCTAGGGGTATTTTTGATTGACATAATGGCAGCTTGAAGAAGTAGACCACAAAATTCTACCTTATCTATTGACTAGGAAAAAAAAAGGTAATAAAATGTTTCAATAAGTGCATTAATTTCAAAACCTCAAAGCACTAATGTAAAATTTACTGGAATCCACTGACCTTTAAATAGCTTTTAAAAATTTTATGACTTAGATTGTCACATTACTTACCAAGAATCCTTAAGAAACTTTTTTCCATCTATGGTGTGTTTTTAATGTTGAGGTTGTGAACATCTTCCCTTTTCTTCCACTGCCCTTTTTACTCTCACTGCTCCCATACTTGAAGCCCTACATAACTAATTACTTAATCTTTGACAAGCTGCAGACATCTGTGGTGCTTATCAGTGATCATGGTTAGAGGACTAAAAGAATCACTGATGAGAAGGAACAAAAAACCCCACCTTTCTTATTGGATTTTTGTGCTATTGCAAAACATAGTGAGAGCATGGTGTCCTTGAGCTAGTACTCTTCCAAAACTGTGTCCTAGTACCTCCCAGACATGTCTGCTCTTCAAAGGTTTACTAGTAAAGCCAAGATGAAAGCCATCTGTATATTGAGGGGTATGGTTTAGGTAAGCAAAAGAAAGAAACCTGTTTCTCAAGCAGTACCAGAAAAACTGGCAACAGAATTTTCTGGTATAAGTGCATATAAAGTAGAAGTTTTGCCAGCATAGCTATGGTGGAATGAATGTAGAATAAGAAGCAGTCCAGATAGAGCAGCGAGGCCAAAATTTTCCTGTGTAAACCAAGTCCTATGAAGAAATGTCATGAGAAAAAATAATTATGATCTGAAAAGAAAAAGGATGGATTGTCTCACTTTAATCTGCAAGGAATGATGAAACAAAACCATACAGTGGGCAAAGGATAGCAAGGGTGCCTCTAACAGCTCACTTACGTGCATTTTAGGAGTGTGTTTAGGATCATCATTAAAAAAATAAGGATAGTACCACGGGAATAGCAGATAATTAAGAGTAAAATAATGTGTTATTCTTATTCCTAATATTTGGTCCTCTCAGTTTAGTAACTACATGAAAAAACTTTCCTTGAGAATTTTGTATAAGGTATTTAGCAGTAGGACTCACATAGTAGTATTATGTGTAGTACTAAAATACCACACCATCTTAAGATTTTTCATCAGACTGTATTAAAAATACCATTAACTAATTATATAATTACAGAGAACTTTTATTCCATTTGTTTCATTTTTTAAATACAGCTGTAATAGGAAGATGTGCTTTTTAATAAATCCTGATAATATTCTATCAGTTTAAAGAGATACACATTGAACTTATGCAGATAACTGGCTTAGTCTCATAGTGATAAAACATATCAAGATATAAAGATCATTTTATTGCTTGAAAAGAAGTCACGACTTAAAATATTGTACTTCAGTTGCATGCACATGATTCCTATAATCAATCATCCAAAATAAACTCTACTTTTTAGGCATTTAATTAAAAGCAGACAAGCTAAAAACCTGCTCTAAATACCCATAGAAAGAGAGATTAGAACAGAAAATATCTTAATTTTTATGTATATATGTTTTTTCCTGGTTTAAGTTCAGTGCAGCTTAAGTCAATCTATTAAGCAACAAACTGCAGAACAAAGTTTGAATGCTAGTAAAATTACCAATTACAAGCCAATACTATTACCTGAAGAAATGCACAACTTATTACCAAGGAGATGACTGTTAAATAGTTGAGAATAATAAAGCCAGCTAGAAGATGTGGGGTACCCAACACTGACTGATGAAGAAGGCTGCATTCTCCTGCATGTAAATATATTTTGAAGGACATTCAAAGTAACATACAATGAAGTTAGCATTTTACTATCATGATGCACTGGTGAAAATGCTGGTGGAATATGCAGTGGTGGATGTTGAGGTCCCAAATTTCTCTCCAATATTTGAATTTGTCTCACATTTGTAGTAAGAAGTGGGAAAAAAAAAAATATTGCTTGCTCGTTAACTAGCATGAAATAAGTTGAAATGCATAATACTTTGAAAAGTCAATGTAAAAGATCCAGGTTGAAGCATTAGTTAGAATATACGAAAGATTTATATTATTATAAAACAACAAGAAAAAGCACTAAGAAGCCACAGGAATTAGCATAAGCTAGATATACAGAACTCAGTTTGGGACATCATTAATGCAGTGACAGCCTGCACCTCCCTCAGCAGACTATACCTCAAATATGTATTTAGTGTCATGGCAGCATTAGTTAAATAAAGGTACCAAGGCAAGAGAGACCTTATGAACACAGCAAAGAACTCCTGACAGCTGCTTTTCCTTTTAGCATTTGGCATGTAAAGTATAGTACGTTTATGCACCTATGCAGTAGCAAATTGGTGCCTACTTTATATTCCACATATTTCCTTCAAACCAGCTTCTCCTGATGAGTGATCCACATTGCCACTGTTTGGGTCAGAGAGATGAAAACCCTAACTTTGTAGGTGAAACCTTCATTTTCATCCCAGGTGACTGTAGAGCTTCTAATTTAGAGAGACAAAGGTTATTATGCATGGTAGGAAGGGGAGCAGTACCAGGTCTGCAAAATTAAATCAAAGGAAATGAGAAAACACTTTTTTATACTCACTGTATATAAACATACAAAATACATGTATCTCATCAGCAAGAAAAATTAGACCCTTTCATTTCTCATCTGCAAACTGAACAGTGACAGAAGCATGGACTTCAGCATACAATCTATCAGCTTTAATTTTCTCATGTTGAAAGAGAGAAATCCAGACTGAAGAGTAAAGAAAATACATCCTTTGTTAAACCTGTATTATAAAAAGATATAAAACTACAAAATATTTGTTATTGCACTCTTGACTTTAAAGTCTCCTTTCAAAGTTTTCTGTCTCCTACAACATTGTCAGAGATAAAATATACAAGCATAGGGATCCTTGCAGTTAATTTAAGGCTCAGTAAAGACAACAAGATAGAAAAAACCTCAGATTATTGTACTCTTGACAACCTTTGCCATAAGGTTAGTTAATTTTGATTTTTTTATTTTAGAAAAATCACTTGGAAAAGGCCTACCTGTGTTCCTTTGTTCTCCCCCTTTTTTAACTTCCTTCTGAATGCCATTTCCTATACCAGAGGAAAAAACCAGTTTATTATTGCATCTTCATACACACAGAAGATTGTGAAAGTGTGTTGATCCATTTCTTAGCTGTTGACAGTGGAGTTGGAAAACAACACTTTTTTGTACTGTTTGGATTATAAAAGGGTCTTGAACACACAAACTTGAAAAGATGGATTGGCTTCAATGGATTAGCCATAGCTTAAAAAGCCTTTTGAGTTTATATGGACATTCCAAAAAGCAGTCATCAAAACAACACTTTTATCATGAAAAAAATTTACTTATATATGTGATGCATGCTTCTTTTAGCAGCTCAGTTAACTTTCAGTTTTATGTAATACTCAGAGGGAACTTGAGTATTCAGGGTCTGCATTCTTAACTGAATCCCAGTGGGAAGATCAGATAGCATCTGGCCTTTGTGAATCAGCATAGAGTGGCTGCTGGGAAGGAAAGGGTAGTCCTCTGTTCCCATTTACTTTTGTACAGTCACAATACATATAGTGACCAGAATTCTTCCTGGCTTCACCTGCAGCAAGTAATGCAGTGGCATTGGCTTCTTGTCAGTCTTTCAACCAATCCAGTGAGCTAGGCAAGCACAGAAGTGTTTATTCATTAATTGCCATCTCAGCTCTTGGGAGTCCTTGGGAAACAATGTCTGAGCCACCACTGTTAACTCATCACGAAGTTCCTGAGGTAGTGCATCTCCTCCATATCCCTTCCCATCCCCTGCCACAGAAGCATTCCACCTCTGTGGAAAGATCTAGTCTACAACTCAACCAAAACCAGCTCAGTCTGACTTGCAGATGCCAGTGTGTTCAGCTTTGGTTGGGATTTAAAGAAGTTCTTCTCTTGTAAATGGAAAACATTTTGACTAAAAGCTGTCAAATTGCAGCAAGTAGCGAAGTCCACCAGGCTTTATTCACTGTCATTTTGTAGAGGGAAAGAAAAAAGCCTTCAAGGAGATCACATGAGTCATGGGATTGGGTTTCCAGAGGGCTCTTTGGGATTCTTTTCGACCAAGAATTTTCTAACACTGTTAGAGCAGGGGCTGTGTGAAACTCAGCAATTTTGACTGTCATGCTATTTTTCAGTTCCAGCTTTCATCACTTTGTGCCTTTTGGGTCTAACTTTGCCTCCACTTAAGTGGTTGTCAATGTAGAATAAATCACATGAAGAATACTTAGGGCCATGTTCTTTACCCAGCCCACATAATAGAGGAAGGAACTAAATCCTCAGAAATAAAGGGTATACTCTCTTACTCACTATGACTATTGAAATGCTGGAGAGTTAACTGTTACACTGAACATGAGAAATTGTTGTTTTCTCTAGTATGTACTAGATTCAAATCTGACAGGACTTGCAGACCTCTGCTACTTTTTTAGAAAATCAGGAAAAAAAAAATCTGTGTCTTTTAGGCACAATGCATGAGTAGAACAGAGTAATAAAGAATGTATTGCACAATGCATGAGTAGCTGCAGCACAAATTAATATATTGTGATGGGTTTAGGAGACAGAGGGGTGTCCAGAGCTGGACCTGGAACAGTCAAGCCAGTGATTCATGGCTTTCAGTAGCGAGGCCAATGATTCTTGAATTCCAGCCTCTGTAACCATGCCTTGCCATTCATTCTTTTTCAAATGCAAAATATTGCATTCTTTTCTAAGAGACACATGCTAAAAGACACTGGAACTCGTTAACAAACTGGAAAGTTAAGCACTCCTTTACATTTTAGGGCAGCAGATAAATTGGGATCTTAAAATACATTTTTTAAAGAAAAAAAAAATCATGGCCTGATTCTGACTTACTCTTGCATAGGAAGCTCCTGTAAGTGTGAAGACTCTAGAGAGGAGCCAGGTTCACAGTAGGAAAAGCTTATTTTGTTATTATTAGCAGCCTGAGGTGTGCTGATCATTTTACTCCTGGTATTTTGCCATCTTTTAACAAGCACTGCCACAAAATGACTCATGAAAAGGGGTTTTTGAATGGAGCTCAGTCATTTTGGCACAGATTCCGACTCTGATCATAGGGAAATCATTTACTTTTCCAATTACATGGTCAAGGCACAACCCCAAGTACTGCAGTCTTCTCTTCCCATGTTAACCTAGCAGGAACAGCCAACTAATAAACAGAAGAAAGTGAGTGTTTGGTGAACTTTATAGTCAGAAACTGTACACAAAAGTCTTCAGGCCATCAATTTCCATTCATTATTTACATGCTGCTCTTGAAGACACTTCTTGGATTCAGTTTTCAGAAATGTATTTCAACAACATACACAAAAATTATAGCTCCTCTTTTCAATAGCTATCTTTAGAAGTGACATGTAGCTGACCTGTCAGCTCCCATCCTTCACCTGGTGGTGGTTTAAATCAACTCTACAGAAGAAATCAATCTGATGTAAAGTTGAGTTAGACCTTTGGTAGACAAATCTCATTAAAACAGAAGCATTAAACAAACACAAGACTTTGTCACCTACACACTTGTTCTTCAGATCTAATCCACACAATGGTCTGTTGGACATGAACCCTTCACCCCTGTGGGAACTGAGAGTGATCTCCTTCTTCAAAGTATTGCTTTCATCCCTTCTTTCCCCCTTGTTTCCTCTCCCTCTGATCACAGAAATCATCTCAGTAACTCTTACTCAACACTGAAAGCATTCCAGCGTTTCATAGAGCCTCACATTCATTACTGCTTGCAGGACTGTATCCCACAGCTAGGCAGTACTGGGCTGATCCCTGAGTCACTGAAGTCAGAAGAGATTTTTCCACAGACAATAATGAGCAAATTTTGCAGGAAATTTTGTATTACATCCAGGTGTATTTTTTTATTAAAGGTATTTTTCACTTAATCTAAATAACAGGGCATCAGTATCCAATGGGTATATTCTTTCTAACTTTGCTCAATGCAAAAAGCTTTTTCATTTACTATACTTTTGGTTCAAGTCCACAAAATTAAGTGGGGCAGTTAAAACCAGGCAAATAATGTACCTGATGATTTACCAGATTTTATTTACATTATTATATAGCTATTAGATGTAATATTGTCTGCTCCTGTCACTCTCTGCAATGTGTTTGATGATTCAGGGAATAAATAAAACCCAGGGTTAGCAAATAAATGAGATCGGAATTGGCAGCACACCAAGTCTGCTTTATTTGACTGAGAGAGAGATGTGTTACATGGCCTGTTTGTTTAAATTACGCCAAGAGTTGAGATACACCAGGTGTTGTACACCATGGAATAGAGCCCTTAAAATGTTTGCAAAAACCAGATTTCTGTTTACTGGTTTGCCAGAATACAAACCCAGGAAGTTTACACTGAGAAGTTGAAAGAACAAGACTTTGTGATACCATTTTGTTATTATTTTTATTAAGTTACAGAAATGTCTCATATGTGCTAACTATCCAGTCTCCCTGTGTGTCTGTCTCTACACTGGAATATGTAGTATATGTAATTTTGTAAAATTATTTTAGTGGTTCTGAAATACCATAAGACAGTTCTTTAATACAGATCAAGCTATACTATCTTTATTCAACTAAACACCCCTTAAGTTCAGTAAATGGGAGATGGGTCTGAGACATTTAATCTGTCAGGGTTTTTTGCCCCACTGCCTCTTCCATCAGAGACAGCCAGACAGAGTGGGTTAAAACCTTGGAGACCCTGATCTGTTCTTTCAGAACAGGTATGGAAGAACAGTGTCACAAAGAGACCTTAGTAAGGAGGATATAGCACAAAATACACTTAAAAATTGTTAAGTTTTCCTTAGGATCATACTGAAGATGCATTCAGGGATTCACAGCAGAGATGGCTAGGCCACTACCTCTCCACAGCATCCTGCAAAGCAAGCAGAGTGGGGCAGATGAGGGATCCTCACCCACTTCACTGCAAAATCAGCCAAGGCAGTTCAGCCTACCATAGAAGATTGCCTGAAGTAATCCACTTAACTTTGCAGCGCTCTGGGGCCAATAACCTTTGGCAAGGGAAGAGGTTAAACCAGCAGGAGTTTTGTCTTAAGCTAGTAAAGTAATTTCTGCAGCGAACGTGAGACCACAGCCTGAATCAGGTTCAAAACTTACAGAGAGAAAGAGAGGTGGGGGAAGACAGAAAGGGGGAGGGGGAGTAGTGGACAAGGAGGACGGGGAGAGAGAAGCAGAGAGAGAGAGCAATCATTCCCACTTTATGATTGGTTACCAGCACTCTGAGAAAAAAAACCTGTATGTGTCTACCAACAAAATAAAGGTTAATGCATGTGAGGCTTCTTTAAGTTTCGCCCAGTCATTCCTGTGTTTTAGTATTTTCTTCCCTGCCTTGAATAGAAAAAGATTACTTTTTTAAAACCAACTGCAGCAGCAGTGACATGAGTTATCTTCCAACCAAAGTGGATTGTCTTGGATTCAGTTATCTCTGAGACTGCCTTTTTTTTGGTATCTTCAAGTGGTTATAACTTACAACTGCCTGGAGTGCTTTTATTGTCCAATTCAAACATCTTGATGGACAAAACATTCCTACTGACTCTCTCTGGAACCCTCTCTTCTTGAAGCCTGCCAAAGCCCGAGTTCCAGCATGCACAGAACACACTGCAAGTCTGCTTAATCTCGCTTTGCATTTAGCAAGAGGATATTGGGATAGTCCCAGAGAAATGCTGAGAGGTTTGTGTTGATCTAATGAAGAAGATAATAATGCCACGCTTACAAGGAAGCATGTACTTTGTATGCTGGTTAGTGTGGCTGAGTTGGAATAAATAAAGAAAGGAGATCTCTAGGATAAATTCCTAATTCCAGCAAAGTTGGACATAAAACTCCAACTGAATGTAGTGGAACCAGCATTTTGTCCCTGTTTTTGTTTTTTTTCCCTGTAGTTTATCTATTAATACAGGTGAATGTCATCAGTTCCCCGTCTATAGAAGAGAAAGAGATTACTGATGTACAAAGAAATACACACATTTTTTAACGTAACTTTCCTCAATAGTTTCTTGATAAGAAAGTGAAGAATCCACTCATTTTCCCATTAATATGAGCCCAAGTATTAGAACACAGGATGGATTTTATGCACAAAGCTAAACTACTGCTTTTCTCACCGCTGAAGTTTTTTTAAAACCAATTTTAATGGTCTTGCGAGTAAAACAGATTCAATAGGTCTGATCTGCCAATACATTACTCAATTTGTATGTCAGTACAACTCCATTGATTTTTGTGCTATTATGGCTGCGTAGAAATGAAATAACACAGTGTTGAATCAAACCTATTCAAAGACTGACTGATGGTGCTGTTCAGAAACCAGATGAATTAAGAAAAACAAAATATGTTGAGAGGAGGTGATGTTCCAGATGTGCTGTAGTGGGAGGAAGGATCACACACTATAACAAATGGGCTGGTTTCTATGATAGAACGTGTTTCACAGTGGAGAAATGATGTGAAATGTCAGGACGACATACTGTTTGTTTGAAAGCCTCATCATTGTCTAAAAATAGCCTCTAGCTTATGTTTTTCCTCTTTGAGAACTATTCTGATCCCAATTCTGCATCTCTATTTCTTCACAGAATAAAGTTTGCTAAGTATGGGTTGCACAGGCAGGAAGATTTGTTGCTTTGGGACTTGGGACAAAATCTAATTTTAGTAGGCTCTATGTTTCTGCTCATAGTGGTGAGGCAGAATATCAAATGAGCTGTTTAACTGTGTTAACACGTTTGCACTGGTTACAAGGTTCATTTTCATAATTCTTTCAATGACTGGCCTTCACCCTAACGTGAAAGCAAGCCTTATTCCATTAAGCCCTCAGTTCACCCAAGTTACTAAAAAATAGGGCCTCTGTATATTCTGAAGTTTAGGTCACATTAGCCAGCTGCTTGGTTAGGGTAATCTAAACCAAAACAAGAATATTGCTTTTCTCTAAATAGGTGTTGGAGGCCACAATACATTGTGGGCTTAAACTATGTTATATCACTTTAGCACAGAAGTCTTAAACATGAGAAAAATATGTGTGATAAAATAAGACCAACATTGGTTTTGACCTAGTTTGAACAAAGGTGCAGAAAAATCAATGAGCCCTGGAGCAGCCTAAATGCTTTCTTAGCCTTTTACTACAACATTATATATTACATGCAAATAATGGCACAAATTTAATACTACTATTCATGTCAAGTGATTTCTTTGAATCTATATTTTATATTTTACAGATCTTGAACAGTAACATTTTTCTTTTTAGTGCGAAGTTGCTCAAGGTTCACTGGAGACTCTTTTAAATTGCTGCTTTCAGAGAAATAACAATGTAAAATGACATTATGATGTATAGCACCCTTCTGAAGACTTGAACCAGTGCAGCAGCAAGTCACTAAAACCTCTGGGAATGAAGCAATCTCCAGGGCACTATTGTCCAATTGTCCTAACTGGATCACTTTTAATTAGTTGCAATTAATTTCAAGTGACAGTGCACTGAAATATCAAATTATAAAGCACAGGAAAACACACTGGAATTTGGAAAATATCATTGTTGGATAGTTTCTCTAGTACAGAAGAGAACTGATCTGATTGTTGTCTGCCTTAATATATATAATTTTAATAAATTTGTTTCTACAATAAAGATAAAACATGCAATGATGTTGTTAAAGTAGTAACAGAGCTTTAGCACTTAGCCAGCTGACATGCATCGGGCTAACAAGTAGTCCATTGAATTTTTCTACTGAAGAAATCAGTATCAATCTAACAGTTGTCTGTGTTACAGCTAAAATGGTTAAGGATTGTGGGTGCAACAGGCTAGAAACTCTCTGCATCTTTGTCCCATTCTGTCCCAATGGGCTGGTCATTCCCGTGAGGGACTAAAAAGACCCAAGTTGAGAGAGAGTCCTTATCACTAGATTTTAAGAGAAACTGATATTTACCCTCCTGCAAAGGTATGTTAGAAATCCTGCATTTGTCAGTGGTGGAGGCACCCCATCTGGGGGGGGGTTTGTTGCCAAGACATGAAACAATACCTATGGCCACTCTAGAATCCAGGCAAGGGTAGCCTTGCAGCAGTTACCTTATCCCTGACTGCCCTGGAATAAGCAACCTGTAGCAAGTTCAGCACAGCTTGGAGGTGAGGAACTGCTGGATCTTCTCCTTTCTGATCAGTGCAGTCAGAGCTCTAGAGAGTTCACACAGAGGCTTGCTGTATCCTAAGGCAAGAAGTAATGCATACCAGAGGAGTGGCTGTCTTTCCTTCCATGTCTCCTTAGCACAATCAATTGGCACCAATGTGCCTTAGAGATATAGATAGAAGTTCTATAGATTATATGTACCACGCCACAGAGAATGCACTGAATTAGAATACCAAATCAAGCTCTTGAGGGTTTTGATTTTGTAGATATTGTCAGGCCATATCTATGACAAATTAAAATACTGTATTTCTTGACACTACTAGAGGAAAAATATGTCTATGAGGTAAAATGGGGCCAAATTTTCAATAAAGTTATTTTAATGACAATATGTACCTCTACAATTCAAGGGGCAAAACAAACCTTCTCAAGTGAACTTGACTGAAGGAAGCTGAATCCTCCTCTGTAGGAACTGAAACACAATAGACAGGGGAAGACACAGTGCTCACTATTCTGTGTGCCAGTGCCTTTCTATCACCAACAAAAGGGAAAAAGTTCTCCAGGGAGCTGGCATGGGCCCATTCATTCCTTACTAACTGCACTGAACTCACCTGAAAGAGAATGGATGTATCATAAGGTATTTGCTCCCTTCTCTGCCACCTCCTCTGCATGAGCTGGAATAACTAACTTGCTTCACAAACCGGCTTTCAGATGACAGCTACTGATATAGTCAAGAGTCACCTGCAGCAGAGGTAACCTGGTCCTTGTGTGGTCTCCTCTCTTACAAATACAATATTGTTCTGTTCCTCTGTGATTACTTTCTTACTCATTAGATTTTCACAATTTGGAAATCTGATCATGAAGCTGATAGAGTTAGGGGGATTGGGAACTGTCTGAAATAATAATAATAATACATTTCTGAGCATTTACGTGTTCTTGTGTTAAGTGGGTCAGACACATTTTTTCAGGAAAGTACAGCTGGAGGAACAGTTTCATCACCATTTACCAAAAAATGCAAAATAGGAACTGGTATAATTCTCAAAAAGAAACTTGTACTCACTTAAACAAGGCTTCTTTCCTTGAATCATGTTTGTATACCAAGCAGTATTTAGTTAGCCTTATGAAATCAAGGAATCTACTAATTATCAAATTATTCCATGCTGCCAAATCTGAGAAGTAAAAATACATAAAAATTTCCATGAAGATCGATTTCTTATTATATCATGTATAACAATCAAAAACACTTTACTTTCTCCATTAAAAACACCTATATTTGTTCAGGTAACAAAGGCAAAATTAATTTAATTTGGTTTGAATGACCAAATAAAATTTAAGTCATGCATTTTAGAATATTTTTTTCAAAGCAATTTCATCATTCTGTCCTACTTAGAGCCACCAAGGATCAAGTTTGCTTTATTACAGCATCCTGCTTCTCCACCTGCAATCAGAGGTTCCTCTAGCCAGCTGCACTGAGCAGTCTCCTGGGATCTTACACTAAGAATGGGCCAAACTTAGAAATGATGCAGTAAAAATCAAAAGCACAAGGAACTGAAGCCTCAGTACAAAAGTCCTATGAAAAGCCAGGATCTGATCTAGAATAAAATTCTGGTGTTTTGGTACTCTGTCCAGGGTCTTCATTACTAGGCAAATTGATTTTTAATGAGGAGCTAGACAGAATTGGACTGGGCTCCTTTTTACAGCACAACCTATATAATTTCTGCTGCATCAAAATTTCAAAAGTGATTTATTTCTTTTTTTTTTTAACACTTTGGAGGTCCTTTTTCCTTAGAGGGACAGAATCTTTCCATAGCTGAGAAACAATGTGAACTGCAATAGGACTGAGAACTCTCTTATCCATTCACAGCGAGACGGGGGGAAAAACTCCACAGACTATTTCTTTTTAGTAATGTACATATTTTTCTTATTACGCACAAGATTATCCCAAATTACAGATGTGTTAGTAGAAAAGATCAGATAACCTGCCTGTACTTCAATGTGCTGGCTAGTACACAAGTTTAGTTTTTGTTCTTTTTTTTGACTATTTTTTTCCTCCTTGTTTCTCCTTATTTTGCTTAATTAACGAGATTCAAAATAATAACATGACCTTTGACGCTGTTATATGATTCAATATATTCAAGAGCATCTATTTCTGTTTGTATAATATCACAGCATAAATGGTGTCATCTTCTAACAGAGTGTGACAGGAGCTTAATTCCTGGTGCCTATGAATCAGGTCAAGAGCTCTGTCGATGACAGTGAGTTAGAGATTTACAGTAGACCAGACAAACTATAAAAACCTATGGTAGGGATTATGAGTTATCAAGATGTGCTGAGCTGGCACATGCTGCTAAGTCTGCGGTCAGCATTATCCAGAGAAGCTACAGTGCCACAGATGCACAGCCCTCTATTACTACCAGTTAGCATCAGAGTGAGTATCAGCAGTGGAAAGACTTTAAAAAGGTTTGAAGGCAGGAGGATAAAGAAGGGAAATCAGGAGTAAAATGCATGACAAACAGCAACATCTCCAGGACTGGCAACTCGTAAATCCAAAGGTTGCTAGCAAACAAACTGTACGTTCAGCACTTTAACAAAACCATTCAAGGAAATAACATCAACATCAAATTGAAAGCTTTTATTCCCTTGTTCTGGCAGGAAGTGTGAGGAAAGCAATAACTGGGGGAGGCTGCAGTTTTTCATGCAGTGATTCTTTCTTTGTTGCACATATCATCAACCGATTATTTGCAAGGGAGGAACATGCCAGGCAGGAAAAGGGCCTCTTGTTCTGTCATGCTTTTCCTTGAACTCTAGCAATTCCTTTCTTGATTTTTAATATATAAACACATTGCTTATGGCTCTACATATGCTTGCATCAATAAAAGCCTATGGGCAGATTAGCTTTTCCAAATCACTAGTTCTTCACAGTAAAGTCTGAGTTTTACTTGCTCAAAACTGGCTACATATCCCAAATAAGAGTCTGTTTGAGAACTGAGTTATATTTAACAATGATTTGTCATGCTTCCAGCAGTTTTCACCCTTCCTCACTGCAATATGGATGGAGCTTACTAAGGTCTTATATATTCAAAATATTTTACTTTTCATTTAAGTGATGGGTTCACTTTTGATTTAGGTTTCCCTTTTCATCTAGATGATTTAGAAAATGATAGCCACTATGACAGCTTTTAGGTTTCCCTGGATGCTCTCCTCTGCAAGACTTTAGAATAGAATGAGAAGCCTGCCATGAGATCACAGGCTATCACAGACTGCAGTTTGAGGTACCAGTGTTCTAATTTTCTTTCAATGTCCTGGGCAAGGAAGTTGATAATACGGAAAGAGGTACAGAAAGTCAGAATAACATACTGGCTTTGCCAGATGAAAATAAAATGTGGTCATACTTCTTTAGAACAGACAGAACATTTGCCCTGTCAGCAATCATCATCCACAAAAATTCCACTTTATCTCAACTGAGGTTGGTCCAACTTGCCTTTTAGCCTCCCAAGCAGTCTGGTTCTACAAGAATGAAGAGATTAAACCTTCCGGTGTGATAGGAGAGAAAGACAGCTGGGTGCCACCTGCACAATTATAGGTCCACTTAGAGTCTCAAATATTCTTGCATACATAACAAATAAAGAGCTGCACAGAACACCCTCCTGTAGAGTTTCCTACAACAAAGGGCCTACTAAAAAAATCATCCCATAAAATTCTTTAAGATTTACTGGAAGGAAAAGAATTGCCTCAGAAAAGATCAACCATACCCTTCCTACCAGATACCCATGCAAGCCAAGAACAGCTTGTAATTAATTGTACAAAAAGCATTTGAAAGATATAAACGTTATGCATTTTGGTCTGAAATGAGCGAAGTATACATGACTTCCTGAAATAATTAAATGAACTGCATGCACTTGTGCCTTGCAGCAAAATCCTTCTTCAATTTCTGAGTTTGATTTCTGTCAGGCTTACCACAAGATTGATATAAGTCAGCTGTACCAGCTGTTACCCATTGCAGAAGATGGATTTTTGAATGTATATCCTGAACACCTGCTAGAGGTAACCCATGTCTTATAATTCTATAGAAAAGTGCTGAAAACTTGGTTAATGAGCCATTGCCTTTTTTACAACCACACTGGGTAACTGCTATCTGTGTTTAGAAAAAAGGTAACTGATAGGTATCTACAAATTCTGTTTGGAAGAATTAAAAATCACCCAAGAACTTTGATATATGTCTCTCCTAAAAACACTCACACTTTCTCAGAATCTGCCCGTTAAATTTTTACATTGTGATCTGCAAAGTACACGGAACGTCACCTACCGCATGGAAGAATGGGCTGACTGCACGTCTGCAAACTAGATGCACACTGACCTGCCAGCAGTGATTCCAGTATCCAGGAATTTATTAGTAGAAGACAGCCACATAACAAATGGTTTTATTTACCCCTTTTTGGCTTTTTCAACATGCAGGAGGGCTCCTTGAACTCAATGGCTTGAACTAAGGGCTATATCAAACACAGGCACTCAACAAACAGATTTTCTCCCCCAGTTTAAACAGTGGTGCTACTATTAATGTACTGGGCTATGGCCAAGTCAGCACTTGCACTGAAAAGCAAGGTTAGTGATCACAGAGGATCATTACTGGCTATGACTAGGTAACAGGCTTTTTAGATTGAGTGGTGCCATATATTTTTAGATTGAGTGATGCCATAAGAGCAGTACTTTCCTTGAGATAGCCAAAGCAGAAAAAGCTGAGTAAGCCATACTTCTGCTAGAATTTCCTGTTTTCAAGCTACAAATGAATGTTGGACAGATATTTTCTCATGCAAAGCATATCCTTATTCTTGGATGCAATAAATCCTGTAAAATGAATGCAATTTTAAAAAATTTGATTAACTGATTTACATTGGTGACATTGAAGGTATTACAATGTATGACAGAAAAGAACTAACCCATCAACAGCACAACACTTTAGATGTTAAAAATGGTAGCATATAAGTGAAATTAAATTATTTCTCATGAAACGTAAGATTTTTTTTTTTTAACAATTATTTACCCAAATCATTGCAGTTGATTAAGCTAAAAGAAGAGATTTTAAATCCCACAGTCTGGTAGCACCGTAGTGGGAAAGTGGAAGCAAGAGGATCTTAAGACCAGGTTCTTCAAAGCTGACTAAGAAATAGCAGCAGACTCTATACACGAGAGGTAGGAATTGAATTTTGAAAGCTTTACTATGCCATCCTTGTACATCATATTAGACCCTACAATTATAGTGGACATACTGTTTTTCACCTGTGGGACACAAGCAAAACAGGATTATGACGTGCATGCTTCCAGAACAGCCACTTGGTTTGGTTTCTGCTCACTGAGGAAAGTATAACCTGCATCCCACACCCCCTTCATGCCTTCTGTGCCAGAAGAGCCACCCAGGCTATCAGCACTGACTGCTTCTGACCTGAGCACAGACAACAAGCAATGATTTCTCTGCAGCTGCTGTGGGGTCAGAATGGCAGATGGAAGACAGAGGAGATTGAATTGTGGAAGGAGCAGGGGTATAAAGGCATGGCCAAGAGGCTAGTTTCACAGGAGCTTATTCCTGCAGCTCACATCCTGGAAACTAAGCCTAATATTCGGTCTCAATCTCTTCCCCTGTCAGCAGCTGTGTGTGAAACTATTAGATGAAGTTTGTGTCTAATTCCTTTCTAAGGACTAATACAGAGAGAGGTCAATAGCCCTTCTTTGGCAACCACTTGACAATTTAAATGCTAGATGTCTGTGCATAAATCCAATAATCTAAAGTCCCTTGAAAATAAGCTAGCAGCTATGCTTTAAGTTTTGCTTGCTTTAAATGTGGAACAATAAAGTCATATTTTAATAGTTCTGTGTGTCAGTCAAGATTTAGGTAACAAGAACCACACTAGCCACATAGTCTTATTTTGGTTCCTTTGTCACATACACCATTAAGCATCCTATTTATTCCATAAAACTACTGAACTACTCAGAGCACCGATTGGATGCTGTGCCCAGGTCAGTACAGTCAATGAACCTGGTGTGTGGTAAGATTCTTACTTCATCTCCTGCTCTAGTTAAAATGTGAAAAAAAGCAGTCATGGCTAACACCACTGAACACCACTGTTAAGAACTGAAGCTTATCTTTCTTCTGCCAATGAATATTTTTTATGATGCTGAACAAGTCACTTTAAGACTTCAGAGGGAGTCGCCAGCCGTGTTATTCCTTGAGCTACAAGTGATCAACGTGAAACACTGGCCAAATCAAACTCTACTTGCTGTTGACTGGAGTTTTACTTTGAAATTTAGATCCTTTGTGTAAAAAGCCAAAGATGGAGGGAAGTCAAGGCTGTAGATGTCTCAACACGGACACATTGGAAAATTCTACCTTTTTTTCTTTTTACTCTGCCAGAATTCTGTGTATATAAATGAAAACAATAGAAGGGTAAAAAAGAAAGTTCAGTGATAGTTTTGAAGTAGACTCTGTGGCCATACAGTGAATGCAAAATTTAAGAGGTAAACAAGTATCTGTCTTACTGAGTAGCAAGAGTCTAATGGAAAGAGTCTAAAAACTGTAAGGACTAACCATAACATACAGTTTTCTGTGTTGGGGGAGAAGGTAAGAACAATTTGAATGCTCTGTTTTCTGATTCACAGAAACAGGTCCTAGTGAAAACTCTGGAGAAGTATGCAGAAGTCCTAAGGACGTAGGAGCTACCAAGCAACAGTCTGTTTTCTGTTCTGGCACTTCTTGATTCAAGATATTAAGCTGGTTTACTGGTAGTGTTTTAATGGTTAAACTTGGTCTTGCAGAGATACTTCACTGTTTGTGAAAGGTATCTGTGCAAGGTGAGAAGGGAATCAAGGCTGACAGTGATAATGTGTGTTACTCACCAAGCTCTGGGATGAAAGCAATTATCAGCTTCTCATGGGGCAGATGTTTGGTGACCCTGAGCTGCAGCATCACAGTGTGATATGGCAAGCTCACACAAACAGCAGTCATATCTGGCTGCCAAGCCTGGAAAGGTTTGCAGAGAGGAGCAGGACAGGCCTGGCCTTTGTGTTTTGGGCTCTACAAGCAGGCATTGCTAGGCTAAGTGCACACCAGCATAATTTCTGACCTGCCTGTCAGCCAAAGGGAAAATATCAACACAGCCAGAAGTCAGCATAAATACAGTTGCCAAGAAAGATATGCTGCTTGTATGGGAGGAAAACATGAAGAGATCAGCCTACTTTGTACCTGGAAGTGGAATATCTTTATTCTTTCCTACAACAGTTATCTGGCATGCAGACAGAGACAGTTCTGCAGCTTTCAAACACAAAGATGCCAGAGCCTGAGTTCACCAGAGCTCAAGTGGAGGAGATGCAGGTTTAACTAGGACTTAAATGAGAGACTTAAATCACACATCCAACCAGGCAGAAGAAGTGGCACTTGCAATTTGCTTGAAATTGGCTTTGAAATAAATGTGTTATGGTACTGCACAGACCTGTGCACCAGTGCTGGTGGAGGCTTTTCTAAGACTGCAGTCCAAATGTCTTGTGATCATTACAGATGATTTGGCATTTTGAAAAGGAGAGAGGAAAGTGGTTCTACACAGATAACTAAAAATCCTTGGCATTTAGATATTAAACTTCCCTACTGTTCAACTAAACATTGTATTATTCCCCATATTAGGTCCCCAAATCTATATGGCTTGTCCTGTTACATTTTACTTCAATCTTTGGGGTTTGAAGTGAAGATAGTACCTTTGTAATGCAAAACTTCTAAGTTTAGAACAGAAATGCTTATTCACACATAATGATCAAAATTCTACACAGGCCTTTGGAGATTTGTAAAGACATTCCTTTAAAATTAATAATCTAAATAAATGTACTGATATCTATTCCTACTACTAACACTTGATTTTCCATAATCATATATCCAACGCGTATAATATCCACAACCAGCAACATAAGACCTGCCATGTAGTTAGAAGAGTGTTAAAACTTTTTGCTTCAGAATAGGTGCTGGAAAAAATGACAATCTGGATTATTTCCTTGTCATCTCATTTTCAGGACCACTGTTAGGTTGGCAGAGCTGTACTTATAAAGAGACATTTTCCATCTGCTGTTCAACAAACACCAATTTGTCACTCTTTTTTTATAATCTATTTATCAAAATTTACTGTAGAGTCTCAGTTTCCTCTCTGTGTTTCTCTATTCCCTGTGCACTGGGATTTTTAAAACAGACTGTGCTCTCTCTTGCCATATGAAAGAAAAAAAGAAAAAGATGTTCACTTTGGCTCATCTGCTATGTTAATCACAACTGGGATTGCTTTATGACCACTACTTTAGTGTTTCTGCTTTGTAAAATTTTTATGCTATATAAGCATGCTGTTGGATAGGCTGTCAGTCAATATCCATAGCTCTGAAAGGATTTTAATATAGCACATGCTGATTATATATCTAGTGCTTTACATTACGTGATTACAAACGGCTTTGCTTCAAACAGATACAGGCTTCCTTCACCCCAGAAGCACAGTGATCTCCAGTTGGAAATACCAGCAGATAGTTCTCAGTTGGAAAGGACATTCCAAAACCATTTTAGTCAAAATATGAAATTGCAGCAGGAGGAAAATCCCGTGTTAAAACTATTCAGAAAATTCAGATGGGCGTAGTGCTAGATCTCCAGACTGGAACACAGACAGTGTGACAAATAATACAGTCTTGTCAAAATACTCAGCTGGTGTAAGTCATCATTACTGCACTGCTTTCAAAATAACAATGTTGATTTACATCAGATGTGAACCAGGGCAGCTCTTTCTCAATTTAGGATCATCAGAAGGTGGATACATACAGCAGCACAGCCATCCCCTCAACTACTGGGACAGGGGCTCAGGGAGAAGCACAAGGCTCCTCCTTACAGTTTTCCCCCTATGTTTGTCATCCAAATACTGATCCACAGGTCAATTCATTAAGACTGACAAAACTGCAAATTTTGCTGGTATGACTAGCTAGTTTAATTGCATTAAGTGTTTTAGGGTTCTTTATAAGCTACACAAATATTAGCAATGCATTGTGTAAACAAGTTTAAAAATCTCATAGTTATCTTTTGAGGTTAAAGGGACAACCTCTTCCTCCTCTCTCTAAAGAAGAGCAGGTAGGCAAAAATTCAATAGTTTTATCAGAGGCATGTGAAATTTATTACATGAGAAGAGCCTGAGAGGCTCGGGACTGTAGAAAGTATTGATATATGCCTTTCAGGAGCTTAACTAAAACGTTATTTTGTATCTGCCATAAAACATAAGAAAATATTGATGTCTTTTTTTAAACTTGATGTCAGCAGGGTATAATCAGAAAAGGAGAGGATGAAATGAAACATGGAAGATCTTTCTTTTCTTACTGAAGGATGCTTGCATACCTTTATTTTTAGAGATGAAAATCTAATGTAACTCTTATTTGGTTAACTGGGCTTCAGCTTGTGGTTTAGTTTGACCATTTTTTGCTAGCTTTAGTCTTACAGGGATTGTCTGTGGGGCTGTAATGTCTTTTGAAGGGACAAATTGGAGAGCACAACTATTAGCTGGGTGACATCAAAGAGCATTAATCTTCTGTTCTATAGCAAGGCCAAGACCACATTAGTGCATTTCACCCAGTCATTATTAAGACTGTAGCCCAAGGGTGTAATAAATGTTTTATGGCATGCAAACCAAGGTAATGGAATGCAAATTCCATAATACATCCATACATTTATTTTCTAATAGAGTAAATGATGATGTATTTTATCTTAGAAGAGCTCTGAATGACAAGGCAAGTTCAGAAATTCAGAACTGAAGATAAATATAGCCCTTACTTCGTTTGGGACAGCTGTGTGAGACAAGAGGAGGAGATGTCTGCCCTGTTAGAAATTACCTAGTAAAAATCTTTAAGAGCAAACATTTTTATCTTGTTCTTTAATGTAAATCTCTTTCTGGGAAGGTGGATGTGGTTATCTTACATTTTTATTTCTAATTACATTTCCCTCTTTGAATACTAATGGATTATTTTGCTTATATTTGCCTTAGAAATATATGGGAACATTAATGTATGAGATTTTATAGGTATCAGGGCAGGCATTTTCCCAGCAGAACTTAAGTTATGCTTTATTATATTGAATTCAGAATCTGAGGGATTAAGAATTCTTCCTGAGGTAAAACAGTTTAAGTAACCTAAATAATGACAGAAATATATATCAGTGTTCTTGTTACTTTAACATATCAAACTACACTGCAGAGGTTCCAGTAGGCGCAGTGCTGGTTGACTGGATTAGTGTGTGAAACCTCTGTAAGCCATTTTATCTGCCCCTAAGAAATGTTTTCATCTCATTCTTACCTTATTTCCTGATGATGCACAGTGTTTTTGATCCCACCTAATAGACAGTTTCATGTTCATTCATTGCTGTTTCTCATACAGAAATATAGTAACTGAAAGAGTAAATTGTATTACAGAGTGTAGCCCAAGTACACACTCAGGACTAGTAAGTAAGTTCTAAGACCATAAAAAGCCTCATAACTAAGGAGAACGGACAGGGAAAGGTTCTCAGTGACAGCTACACACCAAAGTCTGGATCCTGCACAGGCAGAACAATACAGTAATTCATGACAGGAAAACAAATCTGTTTAAATTTTATCCTCTCAATCCTTATTCTCCACGGAAATATTTTTCTCGTGTCATTCCTATGGCAAAAAGTTTGTCTGTGTGGAGCAAAAGTTAATGACAAGGACATCAAAGTGTTCTAGGCCCTCACATAATTTTTCACTGAAGCAAGTTGTCTTGATGACCCTGGATCATCTGTAGGATCTGCTTCCGAGCCACATTCCTGGCTGAAAGCGTTTATAGTATGATTCAAAACATACAAGAATTATTGGAAAGATTCCCACTGACTCCACTGGTCCTTAGATCAGGCCTTTTATAGAAATATAATATTTAATATATCCCTACTTGCATTTTTTTTCCTTGAAAGTTTATAAGAGAGTAACTCAAACAGAGAAGTTCATCCCTGCCATCACCAGAACTCCCCATAGCTGCACCTAGGAGCCTCACTCTGTATATGAAAGCAGCCGCTTTATGTCCCGGTGCTCCCAATCACTAGGGCATGCAAGCACTATTTCTATGGTAACTGAGGATTTCCAGGTGAGGGGAAACCTTTCAAAGAGAAAGAAAGAGAATATCGGTTGAAATGGATCCTTGAGCAGCACTGGTATCAATTGAGAAGGCACAATTAGTTGCTGTGCTGTAGTTCCTGCTGCGGTTGCCAGAATCTCACTGAGATGGTAGTGCCCTTATTTAGGCTTCATGGCCCAGAAGTTCTAGCAGGGAATGATGAAAACAGACAGGCAAAACCATACAGAAAATATTCTGAACAAAGCAAACTGTTGCATTTAATTTCAACAGAGCAACAAAAGAAAAACCTGCTGTTCACACACACAGCCTGCAGTGTTGCTGAGATAATGATTCTTTTAGCACACAAGAAAGTTAGACCTATTACTTTGCAGTAGAGAAGGAAGCCAAAGTGAGGAAGAAAAGGCATACACTGTGCTACATCTCTCTGACCTAGTTGTCACAAACATGCCCCCAGAAGAAGACATGCAGTTGTTCTTAACTTTGGGAAGTGCAAGAAGGAAAGAAGATTTCTTCTCACAGAGATACAATATACCAGACCACTAGCAGCCAATTGTGACAACAACCTCTGAAACAGCCCAGTATTAGTTTGATGTTTCTTTACTATTTTAATAAATGTGGAAGCCCACATAGCTTATGTCTGGGTTCTATGTCCTAGGCAGAAAGCTCAGGCTATGAGATTACCTAGAACAGCTGACTGAAGTCCCTGCTTGCTGCACTTTTAGGATTCAGGGACAGTCTTGCAGACTGGGATTAGAAGTATGGTGGGTCTTACAGTACTGCACCATGGAGATCCCATCAAGCATCAGGGGCTGCAGGGAATTTTTATCTGCAATGTCCTCTATGATTTGACATGACTAATTCCTCCCTATATTTTACTCATAAGAATTATAAAATTATGCAGAGTAACTACCTAGTATTCTAAGTCTTAAAATAGTGATATAGATATTGTAGTTTATGTAACTGAGCAACAAATTTTGCTATATTTTTCTTGAGGACAGGGCCAGAACCGTCAGGCTTAGACAAAGTTTGTCAGTATTAGTAATCTAGGTTTGGCTAGTAAATTAAATAACTTCAGTAACAAAAAGGCTAAAAGCTGTAATGAATAAAACCATAAAAAATAAAAATCAATGTTCACCTGGCATTTAATATCCAAATTGAACAATTAAAATAGTCTTTGGCATGATGTAAGCACTCACTATTGCAACACAGGATTTATTGAATATCTGATAAGGAGTGAGAACCTTTGAAGATAGCTTTAGAAAGCACTTAAATTTACTGCACACTTTTGTAAGATTTTTTGAAATAATTGTTGTAAAACATGATGCTAACTTAGCAGTTATAAACCTGTCGACCATATAAATTAACTAAGATGTGAAATCTCATTGCTATATCAATGAAAGAAAATTTGGTTTTATTTACTCTTTTGAACCTACTGTTTACTTAAAAAATATGAAGCAGACTGAGATAAATTGTATTGCACTTATTTTTTGAACTTGTAATAAAAAACAGGGGAAACTTGTACAATACTGAAAAATAGTTAGAAGCCTATTTCCAACTGATTTTGGTTTGTTTTTTTTTTTTCTGATGAGAAAACAAAATTTGCAAAACTTACAAAGTCCTTCAGTTTATTTATATTTTACCATGGAATTTCATTTGCAAACACTGACTGTATTAATCATTGATTCATCAGCTCATTCCAATGACAGTTAGCATTAACCTCTGCTAAGTGAGATATTAAACTTGCAGTTTTCTAGGTGTCAAAACTAAAATGAAGTTCACTTATGTGTGTGCTCCTTCCCTGCCCCTTTATTCTGGGAATGAGAGCTCTTTCATTTTCTATTTCCTGATGAATGATTAAGGTGAACTTGTTAAAGTTAATGCTTAATTCTGAAACAGATATTAAAGAGCTTAAAAGGAAAATATGCAGAAGTTTCTGCATTTCTAAAGATTGCAATAGGTTTATTGCATCTTGTGCTTGAAAGCTATAGAGGTTAATTAACTTCCCTGCATCATGAGCACAAACAATTCCAGTTTGAGTGTTAAGTGTTTTCTTTTACTGGTAGTGTGGATTTTAGGAAAGAAAAAAGGCAGGATAGTTATGATCACTCTACAGCACAATTGCCTCAAAGTCACACAAATCTGTGCACATAGGCTAATCTCAAACTATTACAGCAAGACCTAGGTTAGGGTTTGAAAAATCAGCTGTGAATTTGGGTGTTCCTTTCTGAACAAACAGTTCAGCAGTTTCTGCGTTAAGGTATCTCCAGTTAGCCATCCAGAATCATTAATAAATTGTTAATAATCACTTATAACTACAAACCTACTTGGTACAATTTTAAACCTATTCCCAAAAATGTAAATAGTAAAGATCCTCTTACTGTTGTGATTTGGAATAAGATTCCCTGGTACTTCTCCCCCAACCCCTCAAAAATTTATCTGGAAATGTGGACCCTAGGTTAGCTGTATTGCAGCTTGCCTCATGTACCACCACAAACAATTTGCAATTAGATACACAGCATTTACTCATGAGTGTAGCTGCTGAAGCAAGAGGGAATAACAATCAAAGGTGTTCTTTCTACTGCTCCACTTTCATTTTTCTTGCACTCCTCTTTGCAAAGCAAAGGAACCAGCACAGTTTTTGAGGAGGTAACATGAAGGCAGAAAGGTGAAATGACGCCATACTGAAAAAGAATACTATTTCAAATAGCAAACCAGTGGGGTGTGATTGTTATTTTTATGGGTTTATTGAAGAAAAACTTAATTTGTATATACAGTGTAGAGGTGTAACATGGCAGGGTTTATCAGCATTGTGATCTTAAAAACCACATACTAGAACTTTCTAGCAAATCACCATACAAGAAAAGACAATTCTGTCTATCATTTCTCCTTGCATTGATTTGCTCAATTGTTATCAGCATTAATATCCTATATAGCCCCTAAATGAAAATTAATTGAGTCAGGTTCTTTCTATCAGCCTGAATATATCATAATGTACAAATGTGGAATAAGAAAGACATGCTTTACAGTTTTCCTTTAAGCTAATTGCTTGCCTCTAAAAGGAAGACACCACTGAGTCTGGGCTAAGACCTTTTATATAGTGGTATATTAAGGGACAGCAAGTGATTCAGCACATTTCCTGTATGCTGCTCCATTGCCTATATAATATAGAGAAGTTCAACTGATTCCAGACATTTTAAATGCTTTTGTTTTGCCAGAAGAGATCTCTCTACTTTTCACTTGGCAAATCAGGCAGGAAGGATTTTGTCTCACAGCTTTGGGATATTTTATTCAAAATTTTCTTTTATCATCATATTCACCTCTTCTGGAAAAGGCTAAAATAGAAAATACAGTTACAATTTAACATTTGTCTGGTAGAACAGAGTGATGTGGATGGTGGTGGCACGCCTGTCACTTCTATGATGGCAAGTAATAAAGTGAAGATCCATTTTTCAAGCCAATTAATTTCTCTTTACCAACCAGAGAAGAGCTACCCTTGCATCTTTAAGCGGCAAACAAATGAGCAGGCTTAGGTCTACAACAAAGAAATAAAGAGACAAAGGGTACAGGACTGTAGGACAAGACAGATACATTTTGCTAGCTGTTATTGATAACATCCATTTTCTGATTTATGATACAGGTCTATGATTACAATAAATCATCAGTCATCCAGTACAGTGAGGATGAGCAAAAAAAGAGAAACTATTTTGAGATAGGTAAGTCAATGTTTGGTTACAAATGCTAAGTGAGATGTTGCACTAATCAGTAATCCTGTACTCATTCACTGATTTGGCTGAGAGCATCAGATTCCTTGGATCACAATGTGTGAACCCCATTAATTTGATAACTGTGAAATATTTGTCAATTTATTCCAGATTTCTACTCCCAAACATTTTAATCTCCAAAAACCTCATTTAGTTCTGTGCAGTATAGGTGGGTGAGGAGGGTGGGAGAGTCATATTATAATTTGAGGGGGAAGGGGCAAAAAAAGTTTTCTACCAGAGGTGGTGTATGAGACTTCAGACTGGACTTTTGAACTATTCCACACTCAACCGATTGGCATCCATTCTGGTGAAATTTATTTCAATCCAAATTTTACTGCACTGATGGTTGGCTTGAAACAGAAGAGAACTAACTGATGAACTATTCCCTGGCCAAAGCCATAATTTCTAAGATGTCCTTAGACACAGTCCTAGAGTAGCTGGATATAGTGACCATAAATGCAGCAGATGACATTGAAGCTAAAATCCTCAAAGCTCACTTTAAAATATAAGAGTCCCTCTATTATGTATTTTTTATTACAAGCTCAACACAGGTAGTCCAATCACGGACTTTTTCACAGACATAGATGTCTGCTTAGGGGATAACTGTTTAGAAGTTGAAGTTGAAAAGAGAAGTTGAAAAAATCTCCCAAGAACAAGGTAGTCCAAATTTACTTTTGGCAGAGATTCAAGATTACTTCCAAGAGTTTCACTGCCTTAAAATTTCGTGTGGTCTAACAAGGTATACATTTTGGTGTTTATATCTCTATAGAAATCAAATAAAAATCCCATCACTTTTGTTGCCATTCCCTCCAGAAGAGGTACATGCTTTCAGCTAATAGATTTACAAGTCATCAACACAAGAACTGCAAAGATGTGACTGTGGCTCAAGCACAGGTAAATGAGATTCTGCTGCCTATCACCACATCTCTTCATAATATCTGTATCTTGAAAGAAAGAACAGGATAGGCAGGCTTCTCTGTGACACTGAAATATTAGTATTCATTCCTTCCTTTCTAGTCCCAGTGCACTGAGACACTACACTGACAAACACAGGTCAAATCACAACTGATGGCTCTCTCTGAGCCATTGCTGCAGTTGGAGAAGTTACTAGAGAGAATTGGGTCAATGTGTTTATTGGGAACATTCTAGGGAAAAGGCAGGCTGTAGCAAGAAGTGATTAAAGGTATTAATTTAGAAGCATTTTCCCCTTCTGAATCACTAATAAACCCTAATAAATGTCCCCACTATTAAACTAGTACCTGTTAAAGGGATGCCGTCTTGCACAGCTGACATCCTGACAAATGTGATGACTGCCAATTCCACTGTGCTCTTGCAAAAAGTTCTGAGCAAATTCCAGTCTGAGGAATTACATTACATGTACCCCAGATTCCCCATTAAGTTTTAGCTGAAAAAAAATTGCATCTTATATAGTGAGCATATAAGGGTTAGCTGGCTCACAAGGGACTGTGTTTTGTCATTACTGTGAGGAATGATTCACTCATACACCCTTATACTTGGAAACAATTGCTCATGGAAGGACTTTTATCTGTACATACATCAAAAAGTTAAGGAGTCGTGTCCCAGTGGAGTCAGCTGATGGCTCATATCCTACCTCTGCAAATGATTTTCCAGAATTTCTAGAGTATGCTAGGGACACAACAAATTAAATAGGCATTTAGTAGACAGTGAGGCTGTTCAGTGACTGTACAGGAACAGAGTGACTAAGCACTCAGAGAGCAACAGCAATTAAGAGTGTTGGCATGGTTTGGAACTGTTGTCAGTGCAACAACATTTGCAAACTTCTCTTTTTTACAGGCTGATTCCAACACCTGCTTCCCATTGATACCCACACATAGCAAACTAGAGGAAGTGAAAATGACCAAGGATTTTTTACTAGCATAACACCAGTTTAATCTTAGCATGCAACTGCCATGGAAATTGGTGCCTCCATATCTTCTAGAAGCTTTCAGACCTGCAAACTTTACCCATTGCCCCATCTGAATTACAGTTTGCATGCCTGATCCTTCTCACACCACGGTCCCAAGAGCTCGGTCTGTAGCTTCACTTTTAAACCTGATTCTGACTTTCTGGCAAAACTCACTTTCATATATGGAATTAGATTCACTTACGAGTTCAGGACTAGCAGGATATAGACTTTGTACGGATCTTCTGGACAGGAATCAAATCCATTTTATAAAAGGTGGCTCAATTCACTAAGTGAACTAGCCTTGATCCGGGCAAAGTATTTTAAGTTGTCACTACAGAGGATCCAATTTCCTTGGAAGAGGTTCATCAGAAGAATCTGGTCAGAAGAATCTGGAAACAACCCAGCCAGCCATACTTCTGATGCAATGGCTCTGCAAGGGAAGGCCATGTGGTTAGAACAATCTAGATACTGCTAACCTCTCTCTTTTTCTTTTTCAAGTGTGTGCTTGGTGCCATTCTTGATTTCCAGTGGGGAAAAAAAAAGCACCTTTTGGCTTCAAGCTCTGAGCATATTTTTCAGTGATGGTCAAATTAGCTATGCTATCCTCTCATTTTAGAATGGGCTTTTGAAAGGCTCAACCTTAACCCTTAAAACCTGAAAGATGGATTTGGGCAAGGGTCACCCCTTTGTAGGTTTGGGTTTTGGTTGTTTTATGAGAAGAAACCTATAGAATTGATTTCTAAACATATTCTAAGCTCTCCAGTCCATGCAAAAATATTTATCCCCTATAGAGAAAATATGAATTGTACAGATGGATATAGTTATCTTCTCATGCCACAGTAGCTCAGCACATTGCTTACAAACAAGAGCAATTTAAAAATGTGCTCCTAATCATAAACAGGAACTTACTTCTTCAGGTGAATGGTAGGTCTGAGTAGCTTAATTGTTTTGGTAAGCTATTTTATGCCTTACAATACATTTTATTGTAGATTTATATTTCAGATTTAGCATTTCTAAATTTTGCAGCATCGGTGACACACAATCAGCAATTGTCTCCCAATCTCACTCTTCAGATATCTTTATGTTACGTTCTCAAATGACAAATATTTCTACTTAGCTGTAGATGTTGTATAATTTGAAAAAGAAAGTTTTGCAAGTAAGGAGAAACTGGAAAAAATTAATATTAATGAACTGGACAGAAAGAGAAAATTATAAATACTATATGGCTCGGATCCATGATAAGAGCAGGGCATCAATTTGTAATGGACAATAATTCATAACAAGTAACATATTCAATACATTTCATCTCTTTTTTGTATTCTAGCAAATTGCACACCAGCAGAAAGTGATTTTCTCTAATTTACTCGTAATTCACATTTTCCAACTATGTACTTTCTGCAGAGTTATTGGTCTTAAATAGTTTGTTTCCAAGTATTCCATAGTAAAAGATATGATAAGAAAGAGAGGTACTGAGTTTAGAGAAATTTTGAATTCAAACTTTAAATATGTCTTTTTTTTCCTGACTAGAAAGGTGTAACTCAAGGTTCAGTTTTCTGATCTAAATTTTCATGTTTACAGGCTTCTTTGCCTTCAAGAAACATTCCCTTTATCTAATCAAAATATTCTGCTAACTCATTGTCTTGAGTTACTCTAGAAGGTGACTAGAAAACAAGCAAAAAACCCACAAGCAAAATGAAAATGTCTGAAAAAAAGAAAAAGGAATTGATACTCAACAGGGAGTCACAGCAGTTTTTAAGTACCCCATGGAGTAGTATTTATCAAGAGCTTCAAGACAGTCAATGCATTCAATAACTTTTTATATTAGCTAGTAAAAGAGATGGGCAAGAAAAGACGGGTCCTTCCTACAATGTGGGAATGAAGAACACATATGCAAGGGTGAGAAAAAAGTTTCCTTTTGTGCTCTTCTCTAGAACATTATGGACCATCCGGGTTTTTGTCTGCATTGATGTGGCTTGCTTGGGGTAATCAAAAAATAAACAGAAAATCAGAACTCTACTGAAAATGCATAGCTGAGAGAAACATCTGCATTTTTATGGAGACCTGTATGTCCAAGGAGGTATCTTAGACAGTATCTTTATGTCAGTGATGTTCAGTCTTTTCTGAACTCATATAAACCCCATCTCAATTAAAAGAAATCAAAAGCTCTTCCCTAGTCACTTGCCTTATTCACTCACAGTTAAGAGGCAGGATGCCCAGAGTGACCACTCCAGCTGTGTGCACTGCCCTAGACACCTCTCGGCAATGCTCTGTGGCTTCAGCAAGGGACAAGATACCGTGAGTGAGTCCTCAACCTGTAGCACTTTGGAGAGAGCATCTGAGAGGAGAAGGATAACTTTGCACAGTTGCAATGACATTTTGACAGCTCTGTGTGTGTGTATTAAACTGATCCTTCATTCACATATGCATTAGTGTGGGAGAACTGTGTGATTTCATAATGGAAAGAGGAGGCAACTTCTAGCTCTTGAAGAGAGCTCTTCCATTGTGAAGTGTGCTGAGGGGAAGAGCCACAGAGCCATCTTTCAGCAGAACTCGGACACTGCTTGAAGAAGTAATGTGCAGTGACATGAGCCTGGCTCCAGCAGGAAGCATCAGGCATATGTCTCTACACTTACATGCACTGCCACAGAGAGGGAATTCTTTCCAGGATGACACAGTAGTCTACTGAAAGCATTTATCTGAAGAGTTGCACATTTTAAGTACCACTGCTCATTCTAAACTAGAGTTCTCTTTTTGATAAGCAACAGAAGAATATGCATACCTTCAATAAACACATATCACAAGAGTCTATACAGAAGATTCATGCAAGCTCTGACGTGCCCAGGTGGAGGCTCATGAATATATTGGCTATCAAACCTCTGTCTCAATTACAGTGTGTGTGAAAGATTGGTACCAAAATTCAGACAGCTTTGTCATTTATTAATATGATCTTAGTAAGGGCTTGTTGGGTTAGATCTATTCTGTTATCTGCAGTTCTTTGCTTTTGGTTAAGGAATATGCTGTTGAACTCACGAGTGTCATTCCAGTAAGAGCAATATTTTTGCTTGCCCTCTCAAGGACTGCAATAGCACCACCAAGCAGTGAGAAACCCTCTTTTACAGGAAGTAAAACACTGATAAATAGAAGGCAGAACTGCTTCTCTTCAATGCTTGTATCAGCGTTGCTACCTCTAGAACCTGTTAAGGCCCAGTCTTTTGCATTTCCTTCATGTACTGAAGTCTTAATCTCAGAGACATCTTATTTATAGTTCTGGCTTAGACCTCACAGTGCCTCATCAAGTATGTTCAAGTTGTCCCTAACCTCACCAGCAGGTGTTCTAATATCTCTAGCCATATCCTGCAGGTGCTATGAGTCATACAAGCTTTTTCAAAAAGTGAAAGATTTGTGGGAATTTCCCCAGGAATGTAGTTACATCCACCATGAATACTGCAACATCATTATATACACTTGAACAGTTTTGGGAAGACAAAGTCAAAATGAGTAGCTATTCTTCTATAAAACTTGTTTTACAACAATGCAATTTGTTCAGCACTCCACAGACTTTATATCTATGTTCATGTAACCATGTTTTCCTAATTTCTTACCCAAATTAACCACATGGTGCCAAAACAGAGTAAGAGGAATCACTTGAAAAAGCATGAGTCAACTCAGAACTATCCTGACTCTGATTTTATGAAAGTAATGAGTGTAATATTGAAGAATGAAATTTTGTTTTGTTAAGAGTTCTGTAGGCAAAATTGGTTCTGCTACCCTCAGATAAAGGACAATGTTGTTGCTGGGAGCAACAACATTCCAAGCTGTGGCAAAGGAAGAGTGCATTGCATGGGAAGACATTTTTCCCCTTTTCTCTCAGACTGTGAAATAGAGGTGCAAGTCTAGGGTGTGGGAAGGTTTGAGGAACCTAGCAGAAAAACTTGTTTTGTTACTTACCTTTTCATCACTTCCCTAAATAGCCTTTTACCCAGACCAGCTCATTCCAATTTGCTGGGACCTGATTTTGTAGAATTTTGTGCTACAGTACAAGTGCATATACTGTAAGCCTGGCCTCTGATGCCTCTGGTTTAGCTGTGGTCTGCTACCCAACCCCAGCTCTCCTCAACAATTTTCCTTCATCCGGCCCTTTCCTCCAAACCTTTGCAGCAGTAATAAGGTATTTTAAATACAAATATTGAAGATGACAAGACAGACTACATTAATCATGCCAATGATATTTCTATTTGATTTTAATGATGTTTTTGGAAGGGTCGTCCCAAAACACATGAAAGTCTGGCCTGACTACTTTCTGATGTATCGCTTCTGTCCCATGACTTGAGTTTTGCAACCTACCTTTCAGGTAAGGTAAGCTTTTCAAATTCAGATAATCTTTTTGACTCATCATCAAGGCCCCTACATCTTGTAGTTTGTTGTTCACCAAGACAAACTTTGTCTCAAAGTGAAAGTTAACATGATATAGTGTCCTTCAAAAGTAGCAATTTTTTATAGAATTTTTTTTTTTTTTAATAATTTATTATGCCTATCATGGAGTATGTAGCCTGGTAGCTCGTTTGCATCTCTAGTTAAACCAGTACAGTTCATCTGAGTCTGTCAAACTACTGGTTTATCATTTTTATGCTTCTCTCTTTCTTTTTTTCTCCACTGGAATCACCTCCATCTCTAAATATCATTAGGATTGACGGACGTAAGTTTTCCCAGGCTTACTTGGACATATTTCAAATGACTTATGAATAAATTAAGTTCCCCACACACGAAGTCCCATTGCTTAAGAAATCTCAGTGTACTGCTGGAAACAATCCTGGCTGGATGGGAAGATGAAACTGATTATTTAATAGAAGTTTTCCAACTCTCCCAGTTTTTTACCCTCTGGGCACAATGCTTTGAACTGGACAGCTTCAGAAGTGTAATGAAATTTCTCCTACTTATATCAAGGCTAAATCTAGCTCTTCAGTAAGAAGCAGTTTGTTCATGAGCAGTACTTTTTGCCTTTAAAGGCTAGTCAGTGTTTTTCAAACATGGCTTCAAGAGGCAATGGAAAGAATATAGAAGGATTGGAATAAATCAAATAGGAGTGTTCCCAAATTGGAGCCAGGTTTGTTTTCAAGTCCATACTCAAGCAAAATTCACCATGATGTAAATGGCAGTTTTGCTTGGTGGAGACAAACTGACTGGCCTATGCACAGAAACGAACAACCAACACTTTCAATATTTAGGGGTGTCTTTTCACCACAAAGACAGCTTAGATGGGAGGTTTATCATTTGACACATAAAAAGGAAGGTTTTATGGACAATTCTGTAAGAACAAACACTCATTATTGAGTTAGTTAGTAAATAATAATGATGATAACAGCATCAGACTGGTGACTGTCGTCAATGAGTAACAAGCTTATGCTCTTTGTGTATTTATTATTAGATTTTCTGTACTCATCAGAAACTGAGTGTAGCTTTGTTCACTACATATATCTTCATACTGCAATCAATATAATGGCACACTTTTCATAGACATCAGACTTTAATATTAATTTGCTCTTATTTCTACATCACAGAAAGACACAGAACATCTTCACTTCTATGATAAAGCCTTCATTCAAAATAAAGTATGGTTATATCATCACTGAGGTTAAGAAGATTTTATGTTTACTACTCAAAAGATTAATGGGTCACTCAAGCATTTACATTCTCATACATTTTTATGACAGTGCTATGAAGTAAATTTGATGTATGTTCAGAAGAGAATGATAGGTTTAAATGTCTAACAGCTGCTCTTTTGAATTTCAGCAATGTTTTAAGTGTTGCTACCATTTAGCACTTCCACCGCTCACTGCAATTTACTGTTTGCCTGCATTAGTTATTTGTGTTTGCACAGGAAGACAAAAGGAAAGAATTAGGTGCAGTGTAGAAACAGTTTTACTTCCTTTAAGCCACCTGAATCTAATCAATCTTCTGGCAAGCACTGCTTAGGAAAAAACCAACACTTTTCAGAGTGTTTATTGAAAGACTTCACTGAAAAAGCATCTTAGGCTGTGCACAAATACACACCCTTTCCTGAATGTAGTTTGAAGTTTATTCCACGTTTTGAAATGCATTTGATGGCCTCTATATCGCAAAACCAGTTTTGATGAGCAAACAACCCAGAGGGGGGCTGATTTCAGCAAAACAGCCCATTGAAATTGCATGGAGTTGGGAGTGGCAGTAGCAGCAGGAAGTTCTGGTCTTTTAGCTCCAATCAACTGAAACAGCTTCAAATGCTGCTGTAGTCTTTTCCTGTGTGACACGTACAACACTAAAGGCAAGGCACTGGGTACACTTCACTTAAGACAAGACTGTTTAACACAGCAGGGAAACATGGTTCTCTAATCACCCCCTACTATGCACCAGAGCCAACACGGGGCAATTAAATAAGAAAGATCAGAATGTCACTACAGGCAAGAACAAGCTGTGTCAGGGGACAGGGCAGTCATCATTAGGGACCACACAGATCTGCTTCCACTTGCTTTTGTGACTCCTTACTCCATATATAGCATCAGTTGTTTCATGAGTACCTGTAGACTATAGCAGGCCTCCCAGTGAATACAGGAGGAGTGGATAGAGCAGGCAGCTGGGGATGCTGCATAAAACCCTTCTCCAGCCCACTCTGTACTGCATACAGAGACTCAGTTCTATGACGAAGTTACATGTGTGACCACACATTCTCATTTGTCCCCATTTTGAAGAGGGCTTAGTTCACCCCTGAGTCAGAGTTTCACAACTGCCTCATTATGTGAACAAGCAAAAGACAACTACGCTGAATTCCAAAAGCAGCCAATAAATCTTTCAGAAGCCTAATTTTATTTTAGGAACGGTGCCTAAGGCAAGACTTGTGTGGCTTAGAAAGGGAAAATGTTTAAAACATTTGCAAAAGTTCTGTAAACCTGGTTTAGCCAGTTTCTGCTGTGTTACACTATTCTGAAGAGACTTAAAGCTTAATGGGTCCATCAAGTTGGGAAATAGAAAGAATACTTTGCCACTTATAGGAGACACAGGCTCTTGTTAAGTCTAAGGTTATCATTGCAACACACTTATTTCATAGTCAACTTTGTGACTGCCTGGAGGAATAAAACATGGAATTCAGTCAAAGAAGGACTCTAACAGAGTTCTAAAATTAAAAGGCAGAGTTCATCACCCATGCTACCATCACTTTCTGGTCATGCAGAACAGAAAACACAATCCTGGTAAATACCAACTGCGCACCTTGCTGGGCTGGTTATCACCTTCCTAACAAAATTTTCACTATTTGAAGCCACATTACTCAACTCAGTGACATCCTCCAGTCTAAGAACAGTCTGCAAACAGAAAATCAATCATAACAATTAGCTTTAGTCCCTGGCACCTCACAGCACCTCCAATCCCTCAGTACCTAGTCCACCATTAGACACCTGCAACAAGAATCCTGTGCCTTCTGCAGAGGCAGTCTGTGACTAGACATCATGTCTCAGTGCAAGGCACTTTGCCATGTGGGAGGTAAAGTAGAAAATGACTTGCTAACTCTGCAGCAAGTCTTGATACTTTGGAGATGCAAGAAAGAATTAAAGTGGAAAGAGGGCAAAAGTAAAACCTAAGAAAATATTTTTTTATAATACGGAAACTAAAGGACAGTGGAGTAGATAGTTTATTTATCATGCTCTGAGTGATGTGTATCTGAGAAGACTCATCATTAGCAGCCATCCAAAAATCTATGAAAATTGAACAAGAGGAGAAAATGTCTTGTGAGCTTTTAGATGCTTCAGAGGAGTGAGGGCCAGTTGACTCAGGCATGCAGAGAGAAGTAACTCACAACTACAGAACAGAAGTAACACAAAAGGACTGCCCATTGTGATCTGGATGCTGGCAAAGTCTTGAAATATCCACAGAGTAGTAAAAAATGAAAAAAGATGCATAAAAATTTAATATATGTTCAGTACAGATAAGCTGACTTCTTAAGGCATTTTAAGTAAAGCATGCAAAAATGTGATCATTCAAATTATTGGTCACTTTGTGTGAATTCATTGTCCCTTGTTTCCCTGTGCTTGTGGCTTCTGCTGTACGCAGTGAGGCTCATACTGGTTTTCCACTTTTCTCATATATTGATAAAAGATTTAAAAATATTTATTTGGACTCAAGATGTGTCAGCAGAAATACAAATTCTTAAGTTATTTAGGGTATGACATTATGTCTAAGAAATAACTCACTCTGATAGAAAAATCTGGACAATCAACTTCTCTAAGTTTGTAAAAATTCTCAAACCAAACTCTTCCCCACAAATATCTTCCAGAAGAGATTAATTTCCATAATGAATTATTAAATAATTATAAGTTAAGTTGACATTAAGTTGCATTAACATGTGAATTTGGAACAAAAAATTCTCAATATAATATTTGAACAATTTCATTTCCAGGGTCAGACTCAGAATTTTTTTTTACTTAAATGCTTATTATGCAGGCAACTGTCCATGAAATTAATTTTTAAAATATATTAAAACCCCTAATCACAAATTTATATTATGATTTCTATTCAGTAAATCAGAAACAGCCTCTCATTATTATAACGATATTGTTTAGCATTATTTTCTTCTGTACATAGATTAGTTGCCCAATTTCTTCAAACATACTTCATTATGAGCAATAAAAACCCCAGATAAATAAGTGTAGATACACAAATTAGGAAAAATATAATGTTATTAATGTTATTTTAATTTATACTCCCAAGAAAACTTACAGCAAGGTATAAATTTACTTGCTGAAGAAAATAAATGAAAAAATAATTAAACTCTAATTAAAATCACACTCTGATGTACAGATGCAAGGATGAGCAATTCCAGCTAGAGCATCATTAACCATGTACGTTAGCATTTGTTTGTACTTATTGCTAGGCATGAATTTATTTAAAAAACCCCCAAGACCTCATTTCAGTATCCAAACACATGCTTAGTGCCCCCTAAAGATGGTGTTTAAGTTGCTCAATAGCTGCAGATTACCCACACACTTAAGATCAAGCCCAAGTGAGTGCTTTGCTGAATTCAAGTCAAAATGTGACTCAGTCACAGGCTTAGTTTGTGCTTCTGTGCTGCATGAGGGGTGGAGTGGGGAGATGCAGAACCAGAGTGCCTCATCTTTCACGATTTCACATCAGGGGTGTGAATTGTGTCAGTCCTTGAACTCCTAGGGCAGAAGTGGGAGGATTTAGCTCTAGAACGTGGACAGACACAGCAAGAGGATGGCTCACCCACTGCTTGACAGCCAGCAGAGCTAGACTGATAGATATGCACTTAAAAGCAGAGGTGGGATCAAGATGTAAAGCACAGCACACCGAGATCACAGTGTCAGCACTCTGCATGCAAATATGTAATGCCTGCAACTGATACCGTGCCATGCACAGCTGCTCTTCTTTGTTTCTTTGCAAGAGCACACCACAGCTAATCGTGCATGCCAATTACCTATGCAAAACAAATATGCAGAGTGAATGCTTATTTGCTTATATATAGAGATCAAAAACATAGCGTCATACAAATTTTTTTGAGCCATGTAATGAGTCACTGAAGAGCCACGAATCAAGGGGTAGGAGTCCTCCTTCAAGTGCCTCTAGATACACCCCTACCACAGACTCTCTCACCTACTCGATCTGAAGCTGAGCAAGCAGGGGTTGCACACATATGTTCTCTTTGAGGTATTCAGGCACCGCAGATGGTCCTTATATCCTACAGCACCTTAGCAAGCTAGCCTAGGCCAAAGAGCTCAGCTGAGGCTCTTCTCTCTTCCTTCATTACCCCAAGCATGGTTTTCCGTGTTTCATAGCACCCTGATGTTTGCCTTAAAGACAACTGACAGATCAGTTAAGAGACAGCAAATACTTGCCTCTAAGCACAGAGAAGGGCAGAGTGAGTAAACATGTACTCTTCTCCACTTTGTGGCGTTGGAAAGGTATTTCCAAAAGACATGAAATGAAATTCACTAATTTCTACATCCAACACAATCTCTTGATAGCTCTAGAGTAGCTGGAGTGAATCATCTAAACTGTACGGATGCTGTAGCTTTGTTCTAAATTGCTCTGAAGTTTGTGCCACACTTTGCAACTGCAAAGTGAAAATAAAGTAGATCTAAAACCCTGCAAGTCAGAATAATTTGGTTTTACATTTGCTTCCCTATGATATGGCTGGTATGATGCAAAGATACTGATCAGTGTAGAATTACTCACTAATTTTTATATGCTTCTGAATAGTCTTTATAGAATTAGAAACCTAAGACATTTAATCTAGTTACAATGAGCTCTTTATGGTCAGCAGCTATTTACATGCTTATGTTTTCACCATGATCTCAACAAAACATTTTCAATCATAAGAACAGGCAACATTGATTTTGGCTTTTGGCCTTCTATTTCTCATGCCTCACTGATTATCCTGATCTGCCTTTAGACTAGCAGCATCATACTTTCACATTTTTCACTTTGGGAAAGGTCTCTCCTTTGGAGCCTATGGAAGAAACATCATGGGACAAAATACAAAACACTCTTGACTCAAGGCTTCAGCTTTCACACTGTGGTCAGCATTAAAGATGAGATTATACAGCTAGAAAATTGACAAAGAGACATCTCTGACTGTCTTGAATTAATTTTTACGGAGGAGGAAAATCTGTGTTATAGTCCCTTCTAAAAGGCTTCACAGGAAAGGAATATTTGTGGAAGCCTCTAGAAAAAGCATTTTAAAATATTGCTATACTTCCATTGAAATTAATTATACAAAAACCTGTTGACTTGAGGAACATGACTTCAGTATTTGTAAATAAAACATAACTGTAGGAAGCTATACAACAGAACTATTTTCCTTTAATCTAATGGAATTAATTTGTCCACACTCTGTTTTAAGGAGACTATTCTGCAGTTTATTTTTCCCACTGATGATATTTTGTTTAATTTCTAGTCCTCTCAATAACCAAAAAGTTCTAGAGTCTGCCTAAATATTTATTTGTTTCAGGCAAGAAAGAATTGAACACCAACAATTCTGCTTTATCTTCTCTTTCCAAGTTAAGGTTATTCTGATTTGCAAAGCTAGTTCATCAAAGATTACAGCAGCAGAAAGTTGTTCTGAGCACACATGCTGTGAAATACAAATTAAAAAAGGTTCAGGCAGAACTAATACCCAGGACACAGAGCAGATGCACCAAATGCATAAGGAGAATGTCTGGACTCTCCAAAACTTGCCAGTGCTCTTTGGCCCTTTAGAGACTGGGCCACAGGCTGGCCCCTGCTCTCCACACCTTGTACCATTATTTTGCTGAGTTCACTCCAACAGCATACCTGGCTGTAAAGGAAAAGCTCAAGCAGTCCGAGGGTAGACCCTGTGGTGAGGAGTGGGAAAGGGCAAGGCAGGCTGCAATCAGCAAAGCTGGGCTTCACCCAGAGGGCTGCAGGCAGCACCAGCAGCCCTTGAGGCCCTTGCACAATCCTGTGTTTGCAAGAGGGAAAGTGGCACAGAGCACTTTGAAAGCCATGACTTTTCTAACCTGTCTTGGGAAGCAGATGGAGCTTGGGCAGTAAACCTTTATTTTAACTCTCATTGCTGACAGATGAGAATGTTTTCTGCTAGTTGCCTTAAAGAAAAGCAAAAAGAAATGAAAGCAGACACAAGCTTTTCTAGCATTATTTGTTAATATTTTTTGGCAGCTGTACATATACTACTCTCTTGCTGTGACCATAATCGAAGCCTAATGTTGCTCCTAAGGAATGCTGTGGCAGTATTCCCACCGACTGCACTGAAAGCAGATTTGGGGCCTTTGTTTGGTCAAAGCTGTTCCAGATGGAGTCCAGAGGATTCCCACCCAGCATTCCAGTTGTAAAGAATGACTCTGCCTTTCTCTTCCAATAGTAGTTTTCTGGCTCCAAGTACAGTTGACCTGTTATGATCAACAGTGGAAACAATCCACTACCATTGAGCAGGATGACCCCTTGGGAGAAGAGGGTGATGCTATATTTTATTACCTGCATATCTGTCTAATCAATGTTAAGGTGGTTATATTTGGGGTAATTCAGTTTAATGTTGTATATATTGAAAGGGTTCCTGCTGGTCACAGGAACATAGCTGCTCATAGGATAGAAATATAATTATAGTACCCCAATGGAACAGATTTTTGAAGGCTGTGAATACATAAATCCTGGTACTGGTGTACCTACCCACATAAAACCATACCAGTATAATGCAGGAAAAATTTAAGCTACCCCAAAAGGAAATCTTACAATCACAAAAGGGAAAATTCTTTAGTTCTTCCGGGATCTTTAATGGTGAAAAATTGGTTAGAAACTTGTATTTGCATCACACTTCATAAAGTACTAATATTTTCTGTCATTCTAAGTAAGCTATCAGCCTAGCAGTAATTTTTGTGACCAGCTAAAGTGGGACTAGTAGTCAGATGACAGATGTGCAGAAACAGCAAGCTCTCTGGTACTTTCTATTTCAAAAATCACTGGTCACTTCTGAAAATTTAGGCTGCTATTATCATTATATATTACTTTGAAACAAAACTCTCCCTCCCTCTCCTTTGTTAGTAACTCACTGCTGATCTATGGCTCTAATTTTGTAAGCAAACTGATGTTTGTTCATGCAAGTAGGACTTCTGAGCGAGAAGACTGAAAATTTAGGCCAGTAGAAAAATAACCACCCAAGTTACCACAGCACCCAGCTTGAAACTTTGGTCCAAAGCATTTGACTTAACAATACCATAAAGCATTGCCAAGCTCTCAGTTCAGATGAGAAGATTCACCAAATCATGCATTGAAGTTTTTCAAGACTTATTAAGAAACCTCCAGGATAAGAAACTAACCTTTGTCCTCCCTTATGTTACAAGGCTGAGTCTGTGCAGGCCCAAAGCCAAGCACCCTGATTAGTATTCTAGTGAGAAACACTGTGACACCGTGAAGAATCCATTGGCACAAGGCACCTGCATGCTTAGATAGAAGACTTCTTGATGGGGATGGGTGCTGTTATAGGACACTGATACCTTTGGTACACACTGCAATCACCAGTTTAAGATTTTGTTTCATAAATCCAGGTTTTCTAGTTCTGGTCAATTTAGGCTTATAAACCTCAAACACATTAAGACATCCAAACTAAGAACAATTATGCTAAAATCTGATCCTTTTGTTAAATTTCATTATGGTGTGCATTGAGGAACAATTGCACATACCAAGAAAATTTTTTTAGGCATTCCTGTAACACATCTAATAATCTTGTGCATTGAATCAACAGTCTGAGAAAAACAGCAGTTCTGACCAATTATGTGGAGAGGAAAGCAAAACCATTAATATACAGACTTCACTTTCTTTTGAATAATTGTAGATACACTGTTTGCAGAGGTGTTTCATTGGCTCGGTTACTTTACAAGACTAGGAGGTACATATAAGCTTACAAAAGCTGACAGACAGCAGGGTTGTGGGAGGGGAACAACTCTTTTTTTCTACATTCATTATTACTCACTGAAATAGGCTTGTTTGCTTGTTTCTTAGTATCTTGGGAGCAATGATTAAAACCAAACCCAACAATATTTTCTTGTAAGGTTCTGAAGCAAATAGCCTTCCTTTGACTTCACCAGGCACTCAGCTGGGCTTTGAGTAAAGTTGGTGATTGTCTGCAAGCGACACAGCAGTGACCCAGACTTTGCAACCAAGAAGTAGATATAACTGTAATGCCTTATGGGCTTTCAAAACCTGTCCAACAGTTTTGCCTTTGTTAACACACATTTCAGTCTGACGAAAGATGGGCAAGGAGCAGAAAAGGCACACATACAGTATGTGATACTTGGTGTTCAGCAGGCAAATTTGTATGACATTTTCTCCCTTCCGTTTTCTCAGTGAGTGAGTGAAAGCTTGTGCATGTTTGTCAGACTGGCCCTCCATTAAATGTCTCTTCATGGAAATAAGGGGATATTTATGCACAGTGACTAATGAATGGATGCATTCCAGCATCTGCTATTGTGTATTTCCTGTAAAGTCATTTATTATTCTATCTAACAAACACAGTGTTCTTGGGTTGATGCTTAAGATTAATGAGGCATTTACTCCTATTCAAGAAACAAGTTCAGAAGACGCATTTTCTCCCATTCAGCTGTGCTGATAGTTTAATTAATGCCATTAATACATATAAGTCACCAGGAACTGTTTTATGGTAACACTGAGGAAAGCTGGCAAAGCAGGAAAATTTTAGAGGTAAAGCTACAACATAACACTTCCTTTGTTTCCAGGTAGTATAGGATTCTCCAGACAGTGGGTGATCTTACAAACTACATGAGTAACAAAACCCCAAGATGTAATGAGCTGAGGTAATGACAGAGTATCAGTCTTAACTCTCTGCTTGTGTGGGCTTAGTCAAATCCTTAATGTGATTTCACTACAAATTTATTTTTATGTAGATGCATGTCATATTTCCTCCCCCACCCCTTGTATTAGAGACAAAAAGAAAGAAAATGCCCTCTTATTGAAATGTAAGAGTTGATACTGTAGACCATAACCAATGCTATGGTCTATGGTTTAAAGATATATTAGGGGAAATTTTTCAAAGTGTGTACAGTTTCACTGATATGACAGGAGGAATTTAATGGCTCTTTCAGTGCTCATACCAATTTTTTGCTCAAGTTTCTGCATGGTGCCTTTTTTCCTTCGGGATGCATAATTGCCAGGCTTGCTTAGGCCAGCATAGAAAGCCTGGTGCAAACCAGAATGTCACTGGGTTCACATTTCAGAAACAGAGAACTGGAAAGTAAGGGGTGAGCATGGGAATATGCAAGTTTAAAGGAGGGGATAAAAAACAAAAATACAATGAAAAGGTGGCACTTAACAGGGCTGCACAACCCTGGTCCCAGAAGAAAACAACACATAAAAAGTGCACCATTCAGGCATCAAAACACAGGCCTTCTCATGCTGAAGTCTTATCTAGAGCTAAATTTTCATCCACAGACTTATGATTGGGTTTATCTTCTCCCAGTTGTCACCCAAAGTCATCATCTCATGACCTCACCAGATGTATAGAATATGCACAAGAAGCACCTTGAAGACAGCATTCTTACTGAAATAGAACAGCAGTGCAAGGACCAAATCTACTGCTGATTCAGAGAAGTAAATGCAATAACATAAAGCCATATTACAGCTATAGACAGCTGCTTGTCAAGCTTCTAGAGATAGAGCGCTAGCTGAATTTGTTTGAACCTCCTAATACAACTTTTCTTTCCTCATTTTCAGTTTTTATCTCAAGGACTCGTAACAGGAAAAGAAACTAACATAACAATGACAAAACTCCAAACCAAACAGCCTTTCAACATTATTTTAACTCTCCAAACAGGAGAAATAAACAAATCAAAGCACAACTGGCACTGCTCACAGAGGAGCACTAGATCTTAATGTGCCCAGGCTGCTGGCAGCACTGTGCAGTGCTTTGTCACCATACAGCTTTGCTGCTTGAGCTAACACCTTCGAAAAGCCACTCCCAGTCTGCAGTGGACAACTCCAGGTACAGGGATGGATGTTGAATTTGGTATAGTGCCTGGTAGAACAAGGAACTCCTGGAGAGTTGTACAGACAAAAGCCTATTACCTGCTCTGAGTGTTACTCCAATTCCTTAAGTAAATCAACAAAGTCCACATAACCCAATAGGATAAAAAAGAGGCCTTGAGGGAGACATTTAGGTCTTCAAGAAATATTTCTAAAACCTATCCTTCAACAAAACAGTTCTGCTCATAGTGAAAATTCAATGATTAACAACAGAAGACTGTATGAACATATTTGTTACTTATAAAAACACCTCCTCTCCACAGCTGTCCCAGCTAGAAGCTCTGAAATGGCCATAATATTGTAGTAAACATCTCAGCCTGAAGCAGTGATGCAACAGGTGCAACGACATGCTATGGACAGCTAGGGAGAAAGACCTGCTAGACAGGCATCAGGCATACAGACATCACCCGTCCCTTATTGTGGGAGTAGTACAGATAGAATTACACATCTTCTGCCCAGAGAATAAAATATAACACATCATCTAATTCTCAGTGTCATTAAAGAAAACAAATGTATTATTTAAATTTACTACTCCAGGTTGTTTGTAAGAAGTTGGATCAACAGCCTCAAGAAATGTAGTATTTTTTTCCTGCAAGGGTTTCCTAGTGCTTAGCCTGCAGCTGTTAGCATTGGATTTCAAGACACACTGTATTAGGCATGTAAAAGGACTTTCATTCCTCATTAGCTGCGCATAAGAAAGGATTGTAACTTTTAAAAAGAACTAAGCAGCTTTGTAAAAAACTTGAATTTTGCTCTAACAAAAATCATACTTGTTAGAACTTTTTTTTATTCCCAGCTGAACTATGCTTCAACTCAAAGCAAATAAAGTCATCAGTTGACTCCATTCTATTAGAGGACAGCATTTGGCGGGGGGGTGGGGTGGTGGAAAGAAATAAAAAATAGTCCAATAGGTCTTTGAACAGTGGTCCCTTGTCTGTCACATCAAGACATGGCTTCTACTTCACACACTATTGACCATGAAAAGCAATCTTGCGACTTTTGAAGCCCCATCACAAAAAAAAAAAAAGAGTGCAAGAGAAAACTTCTCTTGAAATGTCAAGGATGGGGGGCTGACTGCTCTCATCTCCTATGATTAATGACTTGTGGCCTTATTGTGTAGAGGCTGCTAATTAGCTTCAGACTGATTAAGGCTGCAGAATGCAAAATTCAGCTTGATAAACCTGGACAGCCTCTGTTCCCCACCTCAAACAAGCCTGGTGCAGAAACTCTGGCATGTAGTAAAAACATGCTCATTGGAACTAATGAGTCCAAGAGACTCTGGGCTCCACCTACTAGAAACTTGAACTGCAGTGTTTTCCTGTATAATTAGTTTTCTGTCCTGTCCTAGTTACCTGCTTTTTATCTAAAAACCTTGCTTCATACTTTGAGTAAGTATACATCATATACTAACAAATAACCAACACCATTTAAAATTTAGTTAAAAAGCAAAACAAAATAGCAGGAGGATACTTTTAATCTTCCATTATCCACTTATTAACAAATGAGAGCAAGTTCACTATAATGCTTCTAAAAAGTTGCATATGGCCTTCTTGGTTATTATTTTTAGATGCATTTAAAAAGAGAGCAGAAAAGGGGCATTTCTTAAATTGTTATTGCCTAACATTCTAACTACCTGCTTTACTGGAATACATGCTGAATCCTTTGTTTGGTAATAATCTCTTGCCATACCTATAGGGGTGGAAGTCTAGTACACAGGGAGTTTCAATCTCTTCTGCCATGACCCCCCTCCTTCTCTCCTCCCAGTCTTGGATTAAAGCTGCTTGTTAAATTCATCTTCATATGGAAAAGCATTACATTCCACTAACACAGGAAGGTTGCAAATACTTATTCCAGATTTTTAACACTGACCTCATCAAACTGATGCACTACAACATAAGGCTGATTAGCTTAATAACTGATTACTCGTCCTCTGGGCACTAGCAACCAAAATTAGAAACTTTAGCAGCTCATATAACAAAGTAATATGAGCTTATTTTTTCAGGTACCTACAGTTCCAAGAGGGAAGGGGGGAAAAAAAAATGTTTCTAGGCTAGTACCAAACAGGGAAAGTTTCTTGGTTTTGGTGGGATGGATTAAAATGCTAATAACTTTTTCTCCACTGAATAATACCTAGATAAAAAGACCACATAAATATCTGTGCACAAAGACAAATTAACCAAATTATCATAGTTTTATTATTTTTAATTTCAAATATATACGAGTCTGAATGCCTTCAACACATGAGCTGCTTGAATTCAAGAGGCTTCCTTTCATGCTCTGGATTTCCCAGAGCATCCTTCACTTGTGCCACCCATAACTCACTTGCATTGCTCTACACACACAGGGCACCTGTTACACCAGGTACTGCATGTTGTGAAGTGAAAAGACAGTCATGCTTCAAAAAAGTCCCAGTATTGCAAAATACTTTCACACAAGTAACTGCAGCAGGCCTTGCCAAGGGGAGAGTTTGCAGGGGTAGTGCTAAATTTATGATGAAAGGCAGCAGGTGACCATTGGAAATAGTACTTAAAGGACCATGAGGTGACTGCGATAAAAAAGGCAGGGAGAGGACATCATCCACAGCCTCTTTCAGGTCCCCAACAGGAAGCCTAAGTTTATGCCTAACTTGAAGCATACAAGTAATCCCTTTGAAGCCAGTAGTAACCAGGTTTTTAAGTACTTGTGTGTATGCATTTATTTCACTGTAATTATACAGCACCTACCCTATGTGGTGTAAACACTAACAGACCAACCTCACCATTCTGTAAGGTGGCACAGTTCCTCCAGCATCAATATATTGCTCAAGACCTGGGACTTAAACTTATTGTTTATAAGCATTTTTCTATGCCTTACCCTGTTTCTTTTTTGCCTTGTTTTGCTTTCAGCAAGGCTCTTTGTAGTGTCATAACTCACAATCTTTCTAGTCAGACTTTGTTTATAAAACCTCTATTGTTCCAGAACAATGGAGTTGTGACCTGTTCAAAGGCAGGACTGCAATCAGGGCCCTCTCCGTACTTTCTCAGGGTGCACTTTGTGACAAAGTGAATAGACCACACAACCCTATTGATGTCAGCCAGGAGGGGAAAAATAGGCTCCCTCAATAAATCTCAACATAAATCTTCTTACCCTATCTCACCATCTGTATGAATTCACCTAAAGCACAAAATTAATAAGCAGAACAAGTATTCCCAATCCTAAAAGATTGAAATACTGCTTGCAGACCAAAACGGATTTGTTTCATACTTAGGGCAGTTCTGGGGAATTCACAGGCATAGAAAGCAACAGGTGGAAACATAGCTTGGGCCAAGACAAAGTCAATGAGATTGACCCTAGCATCATGAATATACTTCACTCTTCTGTGGCAGTTCCCTGCTATAAATTTCCTCGGTTGCCTCTGCGTCCTTTTTGGAGCAGTTCCCACTTTGCCCGGTCAGCTCTGGACGCAGTAGGCTGTGGGGCCAGCCTCCGGAATCCAGGAGACCAGAGGTCTGGCTCGTGGGTCCTTCCACAGGACCGCGGCAATAGAGGCAGGTGGTGGAAGAAGGAGGCAGGCTCAATTGTGGATGAAATCTGGAAGGTTTATTGTGTCTCCGAACAGGAAACCTTGCCCCCCGGGGGTGTCCAGCAATGAGCAACCCTGAACGCGCCAGCCAGGGGTTTTATGGGGGGGTGGCAACACGGGCGGGATGACAATGGCATCGAATCAGGGAAGGAGAAGGACGGGTCTGCGGATGAGGGACGCACAAGGGAACCTATCTCGGGAAAGGAAGGGAGGGATCCTCCCCCCAAGACCAATCGCTCAACGCCCCTGCCAGAACTTTCTAGAAGCTTGGGAGGGGTGCCGGGGCGATTGGCAGGGGTCTGAGAGGAGACAAATAGAGAAAGCAGGGTTATGGACACAAAACCAGGAGGGTATAAACTGGCATGGTACAGTAACACGAAACCCAAAGGGGAGACCCGGACTGAACCAAACAAGACACACTCCCACACTCGGTGGCAGGTTTGTGGCTGCTGTTGCTTTCTTATCACCAGTGACTTGGGCTTTCTAATTTTGCCTCCCATGTTATAGAACAATTATCCACACAACACAAGTATTAGCAGTGAAACAACCACAACTTTTTTCCCTATTTGAAAATGTCATATTTTGTAGTTCTGGTTTTGAAGGTCAGGTAAGGGTTGCTTAGAAGAAGTTGAGGATGACCATGTCCGTTTTGAAGTATACTTCTAGTCACTCATCAGTGGCATTCACCCTCGTTCAGCTTTACATTTTTTTTTGGTACTTATGTTAAGAACATAAAGTAAGATAGTCAAAGAAATCACTGCAAAAAGAGAAGTAAAGAGAAGGGTTTTCCTTAACTTCAGGGGAAAACGCCTTCACAAGTTGCCTAGGTGTATTCTAGGCAGTTAAAACATGTGCATTCAATATAAGTTTTCATTATCATTCATGAAAGAGGAGAACTAAAAAGCCAGAGCAAGCATTAAAACAAGCAAACAAATGGAGCCTCCAACTTAATTGCATAAGTGTTTGTGGGAACACTGAAAGCACTTCAGAGCAGTGCTACCTTTTTGTCCAGTGTCAATACAGCTTCTAACGCAGCAGGGTTCCAGATTGTGACCAAATCTTTCAAACAGTACAGCATTGAGCAACAACAGCATAAAGCCAGCTAAAGCCAAGTTATTTCTAAATTCGAATTATTATTTATGTTTTTAAGCGTTCACGCCATTTTGACAGCAATAAAATCCTTCTGTAATGTATTCCATCTGAGCAGACCATATCAAAGTGCTTTGCAACAAATTACTGGTTAAAATGTGAAAAAAGAAATTTAATTGTTATAATGGAAGGCAAAAGATCCCATCTCAGTCAAGTCCTGCTAGAGGGAAAACACTACTGTAAATTCATCAAGACTAAAAGCATGAAGAAACTTGATTTTATAAAATTATATTTCTGCTGAATCAAGGCATATTTATAATACATAACCTTATATAGAAAATTCTAGGCAACTTGTTGTATTACTGGTTAGAAAACACTTCAACTTAAAATTATTGTTAGATACCATTAGTAGAATTGCACACTTATTGGTAATACAAGCTATCAATATCAGCAAAACATTTGTAGATCTGTATCTGCTGACCTGATCATACCTACTCAATGACCAACCACTCTGAATGAGTGAAAAACTAAGGGGAGAAAACACTCCTGTGAAGCACTTACTTTGGATTTTCGAAACAGAAATGGAGAGCAATCAAACAGTTCCTTATGTGAGAGACACATGGAGAGGACCAGCCTAGGGGTGAAGTAAGGCAGGGGAATCCACTGCTGTTTCTCCAGGACTTGTGAAGATAAAAAGGAGTTGTCCATACAGCACCTTTCATGAGTAATTCATTCACTTCTCTGTGTTGAAAATACAAGGAAAAAAGAATGAGCAACCTAAAAGGAACCTGACTATGACATCCCTCCCCTCACTCCCTCCAAATAGGCAAACCTATTTAGAACATCCACTATCTATTTATTTAGTAGCACTGAAGTTATTAATAATGTGTAAAAATTTAACTACATGTATTTTAAAATCCCACTTCTAGTAAAGCTAGAATAACTATGCTTTGCTCTAGCATAAAGCATTTTAAAAGGTACCATAAAGCAACCCTACCATGCACAGACAATGCCTTTGCTCCCAAGTAACACGTAAAATACTTTGTTAATCCACATCACTGCTTTTATAGTCTGATGATTGGTTCAACAGCTGAGTATCAGCACCAAATCAATTCAGTTGTCCTTGTTTATGCCTTCATTCACTGTGGTTACAGGGCATAGGCTGATTGCCTGAGCGCTGGCAGGATGACAACACCACCCAGCTGCCACTGCTCCTATCAGCAGAGGACCTGTGGAAGGCTGTAAGGACAACTGGAGTTCAGGGGATGCTGGAGTACCACAGAAGAGGGTAAGGTTGGGTGGGGCCAGGGGTACAGCTGCCCAGGCATCCCCGTTTTGACTGAGATACTGTGTGCGAAGTTAAGCGTGGCAATTGAGAAGTGAAAATGCTTATATCTTTGTTAGAGTTTGTGTGTCCCAAGCATGACACATCAGCCAGGTAGCTAAGGAGTCAGAAGGAACAACTTGAGAGAGCAGAGTGTAGAGGTGCTAGAGGAGGCTCAAGGGAAAAGAACTAGAGAACAGATTTGAGGATGTGAAGACCTGTGATGACAAGTCAAAAAATTACACTTGGGTTATGCATCTGTTTAACAAATTAAGATACCTGAAAATGGACTGACTGAATACTATGTAATAAGTCTAATTACTGGACACCTGTAAGAGTGTAGTAGGGTCAACCAGGTTAGTATCAGAAATACTTATAGGTCCAACAGTGAGACTATCACAATCTCCAGACACTTTTGAGGCAATAATCATACAACAGTTTGGGTTGAAAGAGACATTTAAGGTCCTCTAGTTCTAACTCCTCTACTGTGGACAGGAACACCTTTCTCTATACCAGGCTGCTCAGAGCCCCATCCAACCTGGTCTTGAACACTTCCAGGGATGGGACATCCCCAACTTCTCTGAGCAACCTGTTCTAGACACTATGTCTTGTTAGACAAATTAGGTATAGGGGCAGCAAGCTTTTGAGCATACAAACTCTTGTTTGATGGCATGAAGGACATAAAAATCAGTTACATGGGCAAACCTGGCCTCTTGGCATTTTGGATACGATGCATAAAACTTTGGAGAAATAAATTTCCTATTGCACAATATAAACCAGCTCTCCCAAGCTAGGTCATAACTGATTGATGGACATCCAGAGCTTCTGTATCTGCTTAACAACAAGGAAATTATTTTCAGCAATTTATGGTGTACTACAAAGCTACCCAAACCAAAACCAGTGTATTTTTGAAGCTGTATAAAAATTCGTGCCCAGGGATATCTGTGGGAAATAACCAGTACTTAAAGTAGGTAATTAAAATTATTAATAATAGCAAAAAAAATATATCCAGTCTCCAAGCACGTCATCATAATGCTTAATGATTGATTGTAATTGTAATAAATACTAATGAATTCATTTAGAAAGTAATGTAGCTTTATATGTTTGTTCACTTTCCTAAGAAATATTTGTGTTGGTGTTATGTCAACAATTTAATACACGAAAATAATTTATGATTATTTATTATTAGTTTCAACACTTAATAAAAAGCAGTTGTTTCACATAAATACCAAAGCAATCTTCAGAGCACATCTGTGTCCCCAGCAAGCACTCAGTCTGGCTTGTGAGTCCTTTTACCATCTGTGAGCCTGCAGGATGAAACTGCACCAGCCAGCTGAACGTCCCAAACAGCAGAATGAGCAGGCCTGCAGGGAGGACCTTGACCTAACCTGGGATTTACCAGCATCCAGTCTGTCTATCTCCAGAGCCAAACATTTCCACTGGGAAGAGATGCAGTCACTCCTCAACAAAATCATCCCTCCATACTGAGTTAATAGCTCTGAATAATCTCTCCCACCCCTATCCAATTTCCTGCCTTTCTGAAGTCTGTCCCTATACTGCTTCATCTTCTAAAACAGCATTCCTCTTCCCCCATTAACTTTGCTAGGGATGCAAATATTTATGACAGCTTTTTCAGCTCAGCTGTTTGATTCATCTGTGAAGGTTATTGGGTACTACATTAACCTCTTTTGCGCCACTTGGGATGTGTATCTCCTGCTGCACTCACATTCCTGATGTGGAGCATCTCTCAGCAAGAGTGGCAGCAATAAGCAGGGCAGTGCCCTCTGTGGATCTCCAGGAGTGTGACTGCAGGCAGTTCCTGCAGGGTGAGGGGACACAAATCTCCTGCCCACTGTGGGCTCAGAACTAATGTTGAGGCCAGCTGGTCACCTCTTCACTGTGCACACTGAGAGGGAGATGCCCTGCATAGGAAACGCAATCCTGCAATCCCTGGCTCTAGGATTGAGGTGATTATGTGATCAGCACCATTCTGCCTAGTACCTGGAATTGAATCAGGACTGGACCTGGTGTTGTCCCTCTAGGCACAAAAGATCACATCATTACAGCACTAGTAGGGATGGTGGTGAGGCACGTGGTAAATAGGCCACAGTAAAACTCTCTCTTTCTAAACCTGTCACACATGGATCCCCACTCCTGTCTCCTAGGGTCACCTCAGAAGGCCCAAACTGTGCCTGAGTCCCACAGTGGCCTGCATGCCCATGCCCATGCCGCTATTATGACCAGCTGACAATGCCTTTACAGTACTGTTTTATCTGATTCATCTCCCAGCTGTTCATCTTCCTGATTTATGCCATCAGCACCAAAGCCTGATTAGCAAACACAAAAAAGGAAGGGGATTCACACTGTCCTCCTAAGGTTTATGAGTGCTGGCACACCTTTTTTATTTCTCTGAACTTGAAATCCTGGGCACTGCGTCTGCTTTGTCAGGCACCTCCATGGTGTTTGACGGTAGCTAGTTGTCCTCTCAATTAAAGGGAATTATGGATCTGACTCAGAAGATTCAGTACACACAGTATAGGTTGTTGTGGGTCAAGGAATAGACCTTACCTCAGTCCAAAGCACAGAAGTATACTGAGAACTTTCAAGGACATCACTAACTAATCTGTTTTCGATTCCAAGCAAAAGACAAAGTCCTGAGATGGCAGTAGCCAGGCCTCTTCATCTCAAGAGCAGTGTGACAAGAGCTGGATGTTATCCTACGTGCTTCCCCTGCTCTTTCAAAAGAGCAGGTCTTGATACAATCACCAAGACCTCATGAAGAGTTGCAAAATTTACAACCTCAAGGTGCCTCAGGGGGTATTGCAATGCAGTTGTTGCAAAAAAGAGGAAGCTACCCCAAGGAGCTCAGACCTGGGACAAGCTTTTACAAATGCGTGGCTGCCATTCTGCTCGCACCTTTGCTGTAAATATGAAGCTCTACAGGATGAGGTTAAGAGCTGGGCTCTGTGGCTGACTCATCTAGCAGACACAGAGCTCCTGTGGGCTGTGCTGAGAGAGAAACACAAGGAGTAAAGGGATTATACTGTACTGTAGGTCGAGAGCCAGTTTTGGTGGAGTGTTAATCTCCAAGAGTATCATTGCCAAAGTCACTCCTTAATGCAGCAGTTCAAGAGACAGCCGCTGTCTTAGGACCCGAGGCTAACCTATTTGATGTCACACTACAAGTACAGCAGGTGCTGGGTTTGCAATGTATATTTGATGTCTAGTGTTGAAAAGTGAATTGATTGAAATGCTGTCAGGCTGCATTTTGAATGATTGCACTACTAATGTCACCTAGAGGCAACTTGATGGACATTCTGCCATACACAGAATACAGTAGGATGGAAATCATCATTTGCAAATCATCACCTTTGAAAGTACAACAAGCAATTCAGCTGAAAAAAAAAGAACTGGAAACATGTTGAAGAAACATTAACCTGAGGAAGTGAGCAAATCAGGAACACCAAATATTTAGGCTCATGGATTTCTCATTATGGGAATTTTCAGCCAACTGTATTTCTTTCAGGGTGTTTCATTTCAAAACCTGTGTTTTATCTGATAATGCAATTCTACCACAGGAAATCTAATCAGTTTGTCTTCTAAGTCTTTAGTGATGTACATTTGGGGTTTTGTTCATTTATGAAAGTAGTTTTACAAAATCTGTCACTATATACAAACGTGACAAAATGAGTAGTAGAATACTGGCATATTTTTGAAAGATATGGGGATTTAGCTAACAAATTCACATTTAGATTAATAAGAACTTAGTATTTAAACTCTGTAGTTGATCATATAAATCACAGGTTTGACCTATATTTCCTTACCCTGAGACCAACCTGGGTTAGAGTTTATAAACACTCATGTTATAGGATAGAGGTAGGAAAGATTTCCTTATTTCCACTGTCTACTGTTCTCCATAAAAGTAGAATTCTGCAATTAATTTTACATCGATCTGGAGATTAATTTTAGCAATGTGGTAAAACCGTTGGCTTATATGTGCTCTCAGAACCAACACCCCAGAAAGAGAAAGAAGCAGGACTAAGGAAACATGAGTATTTCACCACAGTCATATACTATTCTCAGCTTATGTTAGCTAGTCAGCAATAATGCTGAAGCCTTTCTTCAAGTACTCTTCTGTCAGATTTTCTGAGAAATTTGGTATGAATTTACTGTGAGTGTATTCTTCTAGAAAACAACAGAAACTAGGATCCAGGCTAGATATTCAACTGTTTTGTTTAAAAATCCTGTGGGGTTTTTCTTCATATACCAGTGTATTTATATATATATCCCCAAAGATATTATGTGCTCCTTGAGCATTACAGAACACAGCATCTCATCTAGAAGAACATTTCAAATTCCATATAAATTTGGCACCACACCAGGGAAAATCTATCCCTTCCACTAACGAATGGGGACAGGAAGCCATTTTGAATCTGCACAAAGTCACACAGCAAGATAAAGAGCTCTGTGTCTACTGAAAACAAAAAGATTCCATTTTGAAGCAGCAACTGCTCATACAATTGGAAAACCAAGTAGAATCAGGAGCAGACTTCTTCTCCAGCCCCTTGAAAACCCACTGCTCATGGTACCATGTGTAGCAGTGAGATGTTCAAGCAGACACTGCTTTTCTTGAGCAAGGAACATGGAACAGGCCCATGAAAAGGCCAGACCTTGACTAAAGGCAGGCTGCCTGAGAGCTCTCCTGCTGCACTGCACACATGAATCCTAAATGGAGCCACTCATCAGGGAGCAGAAAGAGAAGGGCTTCTCCAAGGAGAGGAGAAGCTGGGAAATGAGGGTAACTTGAGTGAAGCTCCACATTGCCTGAAGAGGATCAGGCTGGTGGTTGTAATGGGGTCCATTGACAGTGCCAGACTAGGTGAGATAAAGAGGCAATGGCAGCATCCTCCCAGGAAGCACAATCAAGAGAGGAGGCTGAAAATGGGTCTGTGATACAGGTCTAAGGTACACATGGGATACAGGACAGGAGGCAAAATTACCTTGCAGGGCAGGACTGGAGTCCACCCCAGAAAGCCAGTCAGCAAGCCAGAGCAATGGCTGGATGGCACTGGAACACCTATAACTTGGCTTAGGGGACCAAGCTCACTGCCCAAGGCTGAGTTGGCCCCGACCTGCAGGCAAGGGCTGTGGGACAGGGCCTCAGGTGAGCCTCACCAGAGCTCTTAAGGCCAGTCAGGGCCTCATACAACCCAACCTATGCTCTGGAAGGAGATGGGAGTCTAAAGCCCTGTTTAAGCAAGAAATGTTGCTGCTTTACCTCTTAATAAAAATATATACCCGCTCTTATGCTGAAAGGCTGTCATTTGGCCAACAAAAGATAAGGTGTTTCTTCAGCACCTGATATAACCTACCATATGGGCATGTATTGGGGCAAAAAATGTTCTGCTCAAAGGGTGATGAGCAGTTTTTCCTCTTACTTGTCTGCTGTGTAGACTGCAAAAATCACTTTAATGAAAAAAAGTTTAAATATATAAATATTTACATAAGAAATAGACCAAAAAAAAAAAAAAAAAAAAAAGAACCCAGTATTCTCCCTCTAAATTGAGCCTTAAACCATTAACTCCTATTAAAAATTGGGTAAAAGTCTTAAATGAGTAAATGGTAAAGGCTCTGTAGCCTGTGTGTCATTTTAAACATAAATAAAATTGGTGTCTTCTAAGGGAATCTTTCAATATTTAGAAATTAGCTGGCTGCCTGATTATTGAGAATTTGTATGCCCATTCTTTTCTTTCACTGATCTGTTCTTTCAACATCAGGAATGGTAACACTCTGGGAATTGTTTACCCAAGATCAGCGTGGTTCAAGTGTTACTTAGCATCTCAGTTAGCATTTCTCGGGTTTTAAATGTTTAGTCCTTGGGGAGAAGTGAAAATGACAGCAGGAAGAACCTGGAGTACTAAGTCCTGCTGAAGCTGGCACTTGATGACAGGAGGGCAATGAACACACCAGGCACTACATTTTATGATAGAGCAAACAGGGAAGTTTTTATTAGATTGTATCAACTTCTGCTGTGTCTTGAGCACATCTGAAAGAAAAGGAAAAAACTGCCGAAAGTTACTGGGTACAAAAGCAAGAAGAGTGCATGGAAAACAGGAAGTTGGGAATATGCTTAAATGGAAATAAACAGTAGAGGGAAAAAAAGAGACTTGTCACCTCTCACATGAAAACTATTCTAAGTGATGGCTTTGCAGTTCAGACGAGAAAGAGCTTGTTCCTTCCTCCCTTGCCCCCAGGCCCACCAGAGGGAGACACTTCACCTAGGGGGGAATGGCTTTGGCATCTAATGATCTGAGCCTCGTGTCAGAAAGATGAATAGAGTAATTTTCTCTGAAGTAAAACAGGGAACAGGCAATGAAAGGTAGGGTGTGTGGTGGTAGTGTGCAAATCCGTCTGTGGTTGGCCTAGAGTATTAGAAAGGCATCTGCCACACGAGGACGTGATATCGCATAAGAAATGCTAAGAGCCATGGATTCATTTTTGCAGGAAGTTGACATCAGGTTGTTTCAGAGCTGTCAGCCCTCTCTGGGCAAATTGATTGATCCATGGGTACAAGCACCCCAGCTCTGAGCACTTATGCAGAGTTTGGACACGCAGACACTGGCAAACATCTTGCTGACCCTGCTATAGGCAACCTGCTTCCAAACCGATAGAGATGTTCCATTCAGTCAGGGTCCTGCCTTCCTAGGCAGTGTTCCTGAACACAAAGAGTGGACCTTTATTTCCTGCTGCCATCACTTGCCATCGATCAAAGCTACAGCAGGGTGATAACCCACTGCAGACCAGAAAGGCTGTAATACACTTTTCCAGGAAGACAAATGCTTTCTGAGGCTTACCTATAGCTATAACATAGCCTTCCATCCATCCTTCTGTCCCCACACTTAGAAACAAGTCGGCTTCATAAGGATTCAACAGCAACAGACAGCTTACTCTCCCTTCCAGATGTGCTACTCTTCCTCAGTAGGTCAAAGTCCTCTCCCCAAACTGCAGCCATTTCTGGGAAATGCTACCAGGAAGAGGAATGCCTACCTCTCCTGTGTTACCTTCACAATATAATTGTAAATCTGCAACACTCTGAGCAGGCCACAAATTCCACAGGCCAAACCGTAAACACTGCAGGAATTCGAGGTCCTTGACATTTCACGGAAAGCAAAGCTGGGAGACTGAGGAAAACAAGCTAAAGGCTAAGTTAAGATATGTCTACCAGCTCCTAAGAAGGATCAGTTCAAATAAGGAACTGCAGTCACAATTTCCTGCTTGATTGTCACTTTCTTCCAGTGAAGAAATAGTCTGCAACTGGCCCCTGTCAGGAACAAATTACTTTCCCTTCACTGCCAAGTCAGCTCCACATGCCCTGCACAGAAGAGAAGCAGCACTGCAAAAAGTCAGTTTTCCCCAGAGGTTAGGAACTACACAGGCTGGTAATCTCTACAGATCATTTTAAAGGGGTAATTTACCCTGCATTTACTGAGAGGAGTATAAAAGGACTAAGTGAGAGTTTTGTTCAAAATTAATTGAAAAAAATCTGCCGGGTAATATTTTGCATAGGAATTCTCATCAATAAAAATTTTTTATCCCCTGAGAGCGAGCTTTAGGGAGAGCTAAGACCCAATCTAAATCCAACCATAAAAGAAATGTGGTGAAAGCATATTGGTATTTTAGCTTATGTTCTCAGATAGAGCCAATATGTACAAATAAAAAAAGAAAAAAAAATTAGAATTAATTACAAAGAAAAGTGTTTTGTGACACACTATTTTCAGACTTCCAATTTGTTTGCCTTGAGTGTGGGCAAGACACAATGAGCATTCTGCTTAGGCCTTCCTCACTTCATTCTTTCAAAAAATGTTATGTGTGAGAAAAAGGGAAAATCATCAACAATGCAGGTCCCAAGTGCAGGGTACTCACACTGGAGGGCCATTTGGAATTTATTCTATGGCACAGTCTAAGAGTCCTTATTCAGCACTTAAAATCAATGGTAACTTCACTGAGAAAGGCACGTCTGTCGGAGTTCAGAACTCTGAAGAAACTGTTTTAAAATACTGAGAATAAAATCACTAAAGCAATGATGTAAGCTTCAAATTAATTCCATTATCAAAAAGACTTCGCATATAGATTTCCGAGTTTCTCAATTAGAAGGTGTATTTTGATGCTTTGTTTTTCTTCATTCAGCCTAAATGAACTTTTTATTACAACTGCAAATTAACTTTAGTGTATCTATCATACTTCAGTAAGTCCAGATTTGGACAACTCTTGACTGCTTACTCAAGTTTCTGGACTTGTTCTCTCCTAGGCAGAGTAACTTGATCCATGCATCCTGTTGATTCTTTCAATGTCTAAAATTAGCACTGTGCATGCATGCTTCCTCTACCTGGGATCATGCTCCCTGACAGAACCAGGGGCAGCACTCAGGCACAAAGGCCCAACTGTTGGGTTTTTTGACAGGAGAAACCAGAAATTTTTATCTTTAACTTTACATACAAGGAAGAGATTCCATCCCACTCTCACATCCAGAGTATGTGACAAGTACCATTTTGTTCAGCTACATGCTGAAAATGGTAACATGGTTTGTAAGCACAAGTGGTGGCACCCATCCCAACATACAATTAGCAGTACCCATGGCTCTGACAAGTCCAAGAAGCTACGTGGCAGTCACAGGACTGCACACTTGGAAAGGTTGAAGAGAATCCCCCAGCCTCTCATTCCTCTCCTCCTCCACTCTTCCGTTCTCGCAAGGATCTCTTGGGAGACCCTTGCTAGAAAAACATTTGTCAGAAAGCGGAAGGCAACCCAATGGGAAACATCAGTGAACCTGCATTTACTTTATTTAGAAATGACACCCCATCCCTGTCCCCTGGGGCAAAACTTCTTTTCTAGACATGACCTCAGAGATGTGCTACATGCACCCTGCACAATTTATCACCATGCTGCCTATAATTAGGTTTGTTAACATACAGCCTAGTGCAGTCTTGTTGACTGGGAACTTAATCAAGTTACTATTGAGTTCTTGTATGCATTGCTTCGGGTGACTGTTTTACTTGTAGAATTATAGCTGTGACCAACGTGAGGAAATTAGCTCTGGACACAAGTTTTTTACTTTTTTTTCCCCCTACATGTGAAAATATTTAGCAAACAGTGACAATGATGGAAAACAGTAGGAAACAAAATGTTCTACATTAGTATAAAACATGAAAAATGCAGCAAGGACCCTCAGTGGTACAACATGTGTTATGCTGGCTGGCAGTCCATTAGGCTTGATAGACATTTCACTTACCTAAGTCAAATATAACAGTCTAGTATTCATTAATATAAGAAGGGGGTTGTGGAATCAAGCCTACCATCTGGTTAGAACGACAGAATAATCTACAACTCATGATTAGGTCTAAGGAGTGGAATTTCACTTTAATCTTTTTCATTGCTCGAAATTTCCATCTGCGCAGTACGGCACATCATTTTTCTTCAAGACAAATGTGCTGTTTTTCATGTTCCAAAATTAGATCAGAAGAAAACGATTAATCATGTCATGGCCTGGGAAAGGAAACAAAGCCCTGATATTTCTCTCTCTCTCTCCCCCCCCCCCCCCCTCTTTCCCTCTCCCCTACCCCCACCCTCTCCGCCCCCCCCCCCCCCCCCCCCCCCCGCCCCTCCCAGCTCTGGCTCTTTGCAAGGTCCTTTCTTTCCCTGCCTCAATTTTCAACACAACTTTCAGAGATTCACATTGTGGTGGGCTAGAAACACTCAGAAAACAGGAATCTAAAATAAAGATGCAGCTTTGATTTGCATGGCCGTTTTTATTTTCCCCTTGCCTCTCCCCCACCCCCAGTTTGCCACTTCATCGTTTTCTCCTTCTCTCTCTCCCTCTCCACCCCCTACCATGTGCCCCCTGGCACAGGACGACAGATGGTGACCTGTTTGCATGTGACACCGTAACTGAATCTAAACTCAAGGAAACAAGTCACCGGGCTGCAAATTAGTGAGACCACACAACTGTCAGGTGGCAGTCCCCTTTGACAGTTGTAGGCCATTATAGGAACATTGATGTTTTCGCAGTGTGACAAAAAGGAATCCTTTTTGCAGCAGACCTGTCTGTCAGCTGGCTCTCAAGTCATAACAAATCCCTGGCACTCAGCTGAGGCTGAACATTCGCAGCGTCAGGAGGATGATAAATGACCTGCAGGGCTTTGAAGTGCCTTGGCAGTTCAGATGGGTCCGCAGTGCTGACAGAGAAATATACACAACAGCGTAACCAATAATGAGAACATTAAACATTCCTGCTTTGTGACAGGCTGACAGAAAAACCCAGCCTCACATCAATCATCTGTGGAGATATAACCTTGACAATTAGCCCCCTCTCTGATACTCACAGTAACCTTTTTTTTTCCCCCTTCCCCACCTCTATTTTTTTTTTTCTTTTGCCTGGCTTATCTTCCCTGATCTTTTTTTCTGGTGTGGCAGAGAGGGGAAAAAACAGAAGAAAAAAAATTCTGACATCAAAAACGATCTTTTCCTTTTCCTCCATGCAAAAATAAAATATGCCAGGACAAAGTTTATTTGATGGACTTCCACCTATTTCCCTTTAGGAGAAAGGAATATATTTTTTGCCCTATCTACCAAAGCATCTGTCACTACAAATACTCCTAGCAGAATTTTGTTTACATATTATGCTTATTTTGTTCCTTAGGTTTTTTTCCTTTCCCCAACTCTTACATTCATATCAGTACATTCTGTTGTCAAGCATCGTTTCCACTTGTAAGAGTGAGATGATTAAGCACACGACTGTCCCCTTGTTACTGTATTCCAAGATCATTCAATAAAACAGATAGAATCTCAGCTTCTTCCCATAACCTTGTGTTTTCTTTTTTTTTTTTTTTTTTTGTATGTGCCTGTACTGGTTTGCCATTTTTTAAAACCCTTTACAGAGCAAAAATAATCTTCAAGGACAAATGAAAGGTGCAGCTAATCTTCCTGAAAACTAAACGTTTTTAACAACCCACGGAATCATTCTCACTGAAGGTCAGGGATGCATCCTGATCTTGAGGACACTCTCCCCACTCACAGGGAATTTCTCTTGCTCTCCCAAGTGTGGGATCAGCAGAAATTCCTCCTGATATACATGACTGACTTCTTGCCATGACTCTCTTCTGACAGCAAAGGCATTCAAGCAGTGGGGTCAATGGGAGTGTCTGTGCTCTGTGAGAGGCGAATTAGGCTTCTGGGCACTTTCTGCACTCCATCCCGGTGGCCTGGAGTCTCCTAAGTCACTAATTCAATCCCACAGAGAGGTTTCAAAGGAGTGTGAGCACCCTTGGGAAATAGCCTCAATCATAAATGGGGTTCAAAATGGCATTTGTTACAGAGGTTTTCATTTGGAGGAATGTCAATAATGTAAAAAACCCAAAACTTTCTGTCACTGAATTAGCAGCAAATCCTCTAAGGTGTGCTGTGTTCAGGTCTCTATCTCCCTGTTTCCAAAGGAATTTCTGTTTCCCTTACACAATGACAAACATGCACTCTTGCTCTCACCAAGTATAGCACAGCTCAAATACTTTGATGTGAAGTTTGGTTAGTGAAACAGATTTACACACAACCAAGCACTTGTAAATTAAAAAAAGCTGTGTTTCTAACCCTGAAATAAAATCTGTCCCTAAGGTCCATTTTCCTACACACATTTTAAGATCCCTGTGCAATGCTTGTGTAGTGGAAAGAAGATAAAAAGAAGAACACGCAAGGCCTTCAACCTTCAATACAGTTGTAGAAGAGCCAGCTTTAGACCCAGATGATGCTACTGAAATGATATATTCCAGAGTCTGTCAGCTGAGTCCTGCTGCTGTCAAAGTATGTCCTGCGCACGTAGCCACAGCTGTTGACTTCACTATTAGAAGAGGTCAGCATGAAGGAGAAAAGAAAGTTATTAGAAAGATGATCAACAGTAAGTGGCAAAACCTGTTCAGCAATTGCCTGACCTAATTTTTACTCTGATCATACTATTCTGTTAAAAAGACAAACCATGCAGTGCCTTTTTCATAATACAGCAATGGAAGATAGGACTCTGCAGAACCGTGAGGAGCCATTTCACTCCCAGGTAAGTATTTTTAAGACAACAATGGAAACAGAAAACTTCTTTGCCTTCATTACACCTGCTTAATAGCTACTAACTGTCACAGCACACTGGAAACGTACTGTGTACCACACTGCATACCCTATGTGGAGGATGTGGAGTCAGGCACTGTGGTTGCTATGTCCTGATCAGGCTTTGGAAAGCCCAGATGTGCTAGTACTTGCCCACTGTGTGCTGAGGCTCCAGCAGACCCAGGCAGCAAAGGACTCTGTTTCCTCTGGATCTGAGACTGGTATCTGGTGACAGACAGACATCATTCAATCTTTGGTTTCTCTACTGAGGGAATGAATTTCCCAAAGACTGCTTCTTTAGCTCATTAAAAATACCAACCTGTTTGTTTTGAACCTATCTCACAGCCAGAAGACCTTTTCTTACCTTGATAGCTGGTACCAAGGAAAGGGTGCTCTCAGCCTGTGTACTATATCTGTGGGATCTCTCATGTGCTTGATTTCAGTCTTGTTTCACACACCTTCAAAGAAATTGCCACACCCCACTTTTTAAATTGCTGCATATATGAGTTCTAGGCCTGCCAGACAGGCTGGATAATGCCATCTCCTCTGCAGATAGTAACTCACAGTGGGGGAGCGACACTCATGGTGCTCCAATCCCCTCATGGTCAGTCTCTGGCCAAAGCAAGTATGATTTCTGACCTATGAACACTGAGGGCCCAGAAAGTATTTCTTCCCACAGTCCTAACCCATTCCAATATGATGCTTTATGGCCTATCCTACAGCATCATCAGTAAGTATATTTGGGTAGTAATTGCTGACGACAGAATCTACAGAGGATTTTTGTACGATAAATGTGCAGAGTAAATGAACACTTTTGTCCCTGCAGCTTCCTCCCCTTCTACCTGCTTACCCACAGAAGAGGACAGTCTGCTTTTCATACTTTCCAGTGAGGAGGTGGATGAAAAGGTCACCCTTAACCACCAGGCAAGGAGATTCAGGCCTTTCATAACTAACATTAGAGTTTCTCTTGTAGAAGACCATGGCTGTAGGAGTGAGTGGATGCATTCAGAACCCACCCTAACAGGCCTCTCAGTGGAAAGGAGTGAAAGGCCTGAACCATTTGCTGAGAAGATGGTAGAGGTAGAGTGTAACCACTCACTCCTTTTCTCCTGATCATGTTGGAGGACTGAGCAAGCATCTGGTGTGCCAAAGGTTGGTGAGGCCAAAACTGGACTGAGATAACTAGGCATAAAGCACTTGTTATCACAAAGGCTAAGGAAAGGAAGAGTCTAGAGAAGCTATTTGGCTCCTCTGCCATTCAGGCAGCCATCATTTGTGTTGTCTGTTTGATGAAATTTTTAAGAACCAAATTTTGCTGAAATTATCAAATCTCTTAATCGAATCTCTTGGGCCATAATTCTTACTCTGGTATTTTATTTGGCTCACAGCCTTGAGCTAATCACCACTCCCTGCCTCAGTTTCCTTACAAACAGGAATGGATGCATTCAAATTACATTCACCTGAACGGCACGCTGTAAAATTTAATTAAGCCCTGAAAAGCACTCTGCAATTGTGAGATGAAAAGATGCTATTAAAGGCTTCTAGTATTATATTTCACTAAGACTCTCAGAAATATTTTGGATGGAGTTAAAGAGAGAAAATAAAAGGGAAATAAATCATAAACATTGCAGAATAAATGCTGCCCGCCCCTTCTTATCTGTAACTCGCAAGGCATATAGATTACATCTAAATAATCCTTTGTATGAAAAACTGTCCATACATTTGCACGCAAGATGTAAGGACAATGCTGGGTTTATATGAAAGGGAATATACATGTTTCCTTGCACACCCTCAGTGAAGTTAAAAGGGTTAATAAAATATAAGTTGAGATCAAAAGAAATCTGAGGTGACATTTTGGCCTTGAGGCCTTCTCTTGGCTGTGGGAAAACAGAGCGAGGCTGCTCTGCAACCCAACCTACAAGCTGAAGTACAATTAGTGGTGTTTTCAGACTGCATGTTTTTTTTCTAGCTTAAATCTGTAGAGATATAAGCATATGCAATGAAAGCACTGTGAATTAGTTTTACCAGTAGAGAATTACTAACAGTGTTAAAGATAGAGACAATTTGAGAAAATTGAAAGCTATGTAATTAGAAGATTATACCCAGCCAGATCAGAACCAGATATAATATAAAAATCGTAATTATTAAATGCACTCAAAAGGGAAGGGCTTGGTGTGTGTGTGTATGCAGCTCCAGTGTCATGCACACATCCTAAGGACAACTGGAGACAGTTGGCCTTTCATCTTTTGACTCAAGACCTTCCCAAGACCTCTGCATTACAGCACGGAGAGCCACACACTCTATCAAACGTCGTTATTTACATAACACATGGCAGGGAGTGGTTATGGAATAAATCAATACTTTGTGATATTTGTTACAAGCCACATGGCAGCTGAGCATTTCTAAGGCCTTACCCAAGGTCTGGCTTGAAGGGAGCTTATTACAGCTATATTAAAATTGCCTAATAAGTGAGGTTACCAGAGAAGTGCACTGAGCCTTTTTTTTTTTTTTTTTTCCCCCACTGGAGTGTAGCCTAGTGAGGGCCAGGCTTTCATTTACAGACGAGCTCCTGATCTGACCCTCTTCAATGCAGGCTCTCTTCTGTGTAAAAGACCAGCTGATCTCATTTGCCAGCTGTCCCCTCACAATAACACTGATTCCTAAGCATAGCTGTGATTTCAGAGGTGGACAGTTGTTCTAGATTTAATGTTATAACTCTTAAAAAAACCCACATAACTGTTCACTACTGAGACTCTGCCTGTGCAGACCCCTGCTTGGAGACAGCAGTGTGGTGCACAATGGGAGAGTGCTACCCTCTTCCGAGAGGTCCCTCGGCCAGGAGGTTTTATGGGAAAGGGGAACTTCCCGAGGACAATGAAGAAGTGGGTGCTTACCTCTCTCAATTCAGTATATGAGGAGCCTGGACCTAGCTCACACATGCAGGCTAGATTCCTGAAGTCTGATTATGTAAATCCTGCATATCTCCCACAAAAAGCTTTGGGCTTCCTGACAGGCTTTTGTACAAACAGCCTCATTTCTGGTTTAAATCCTATCTGACCATCACTTTTTTGTGGTCTTGTAAACTGCGTTTTGGTTAAAAAAAACACAATCAGGAAACCCAATTAACCTCTCCAGTTTCATTCTGCCAAAGCAAATTTCTTAAAATCTCCAGTGTGGTGAAGACTGTTTTAGAACACTGACAGTGCTTAAAATACAATGTTATCAGTTCCAAACACCAGAACAGTACAACAACTGTCAATAAGCTGCAAATGCACTCAGAAAAAGCCCACACTTTCTTTGCTTTTGCTCAGCACCTAGCACCTGGTTCACAATTAGGCTGAATAAAGTATCTAAAATAGAAAGTGGCCGTAATTGAAAAATACTATTCACTATAGTGGAAATACAGATATTAAATAACACTGTAAAAATCACTAAATAGAAGATTTCTCTTCAAATGTAAGAGAACTTGTGTAAAAAGAAACACAGTAAACAAAGTACCTAATTATGTTCTTTCTTCCGTATTAAAAATATAGGCAATCACAAAAGGTAAAGAAGAGCAAGCAGATCAAAGAGATGTGACAGCCCAGTAAGGAATCTCCACAGAAGTCAAACAGGCACAGGAAAAAATAATCTCCAAGAACCATGAGGTTGCATGAAGCACTAACAAAGAGGTTGCATAAGGAACTTGTTACACTCTTACTAAACTGCCATACAGCTGAATTTAAAAAACAAATAATCTATACATGATACATTAAACATTAGTAAATCATTTAATGGAAAGTCACTTGAAATATTCAACTACGTTTGTTTAGATGGTAGCATAAAACTGGGTCTAAAAACTAAAAATTCAGCCTTTTCTTTATTTTACTGCTCAGAGCTCATACATTAGTCATCTGCTTCCTCAGCTACATCAACACATCTCTTTTTTTTTTGGTCTCACAGCTTTCTTACTCCACTTTTTTGAAATGGCCATCTCAAGTATTTTTTCTCTTTTCATGCTTTTCTTTCTCAGCTCCCTGGTTTCCACTTATAAATCAAATTCAAAACACTGTTTTAGAGCACTACAAAGCACTGCCCTTGGACCGCTTTCTTTACCACTGCTTTCACTAGTCCTGATCCTTAAAAGAACTATCAGGCTTGCTTGGACTATCTGCGTCTTCTTTCCCTATTGTAGTCTTTATTTTTCACCTATGACATGAAGCATGTTTGTGACAACTTTAAATTCACTTTTGCTAGATGTTTCCTGTAGAAAACTCACATGTGCTATTGCACAGCCATGTCCCTATGCCCTAATTATGCTGTTTCACACCTTTGAGATGTCTGTAGACGAAGTCTTTCAGAGCAAAGAAAGCATTAATTGACGTCAGCAATTTCTGTTGAGTAGTCTCAAGTACATCCACAGTGTCATATACACTAACCATGCATAAACCCTCAAGAACAAATGATTTGAGGGAACTGCCCTTGGGAAATTTGCAGAGACCGTGTTAAATTCAAGTGATATTCAGTAATATTTTAAAACCACTAATCAGGTGATATAAAAAGTTGATACAGTAATTAAATTTGCAGAAGATGCTAAATTAGGAAGTGTTGCAAACACAAGCGAAGACAGAGAAATAACACAAAGGACCTGAAAAAGCTTAGAAATAAGAGCAGGAAATAACAAAATGAAATTCATCCGGGAAACATGCAAAGGTACCATACATCTGGGGGAAATATTTCAAAATTAAATACCAAAAGTAATCTGATCCTGCGGTTCAAGGTGTAAACTGATTGCCACAGCTGAAATAATCCTCTCAACCTTCCTGCTCAGCAACATATAACTGGCAAGGTACATTACGAAGGGTTTTGAAAGATCAGGCACAAGTTATTTTTGGAGGCAGGATGCCTGTCTCTTACAGAAAATCATCTGCAACATCTATATTCAGAGAAATAGCCAGGTTCTTTGAGAACAGTCCCACTCTTGGGCAAGCAAAATATTTGCTTACTCCCCCTTTCATGCCCAACAGTTACCTCCATGCCCTCATTTGTATCCTTCCAGACAATTCAGCACAGACCCATGACACAGTGGCAGTGGCAGTAACAGCACAAGTTGAAAAGAACAGGTGAAGGGGATGCCAGGCTAGTTAGAGGGTGAATTATCTGGACTCTTAGTATTCCCAGCCTCTGAGAAATTGCCTCAGCTACTTTTCACTCTCAGCGGCCACAGGGACTGCTACACCAGACAAGCAGTAATGTTGTCAGAAACACAGAACCAGATATTCAGTTGATGTCAGTCAGGGCTTTTCTGCTGACTTCAAAGAGAATAGCAAATTTAATGTGAGTTTGCAGTGAAATAGGATATTGAAATTCTTCAGTGCTGCTTAGTTTTCCATCCTTGGGCTCACCACAATCAGGAACTAGAGAAGAGATGAGGCTTTGTACAACATTGATAAAACTACAGCAAATATATCACTAGGCTTTGGCCCTTGAATGCCATTAACTCATAGAGAAGCTGGAAGGAGTTGAATGGAAATCAATAACAATGAAGGATCTCAAACAGATGGGCTTTGAAGAAAGTCACTATCTTCTTTTGTTACACATAAAAGACAAGAAATGTCATTAAAATAAATAAATTCATTATAGCCCTATAGCAAATCAGTTGCCCTCTGTCTCTGCTTCAGAGCAGAGCTTCTACTTAGGAATTAACTTTCTACTACAGCTCTAAATAAACAGCACCTATATCCACACATTCCCTACCCTGTTCTTCCTAGATAAACAATCCCTACAGGAATGAAATTAGAGACTGAGATGAGTCATTGGTTTCACCACTCATTCAGATCTGTTCATTGTCTAACCACCCCCCCCCTCCACCTCACCCCCCCCCCCCCCCCCATGCATTCAGTTGATTCAATTTATTATGAAATTCCAGAGGTGTGAATGGCTGGACAATAGCTTAAGGAGTCTTTGCAGCTGGATCACCTCTCGTCACTGAAGTGAAGTATGGTTCCACATGGGCCAAGAACAGGATTTCATAGAAACTAAATTGAGATTGAGCATCCTTCCATAAAGATTTGCTGTAGCATAAAGAACAAATCATACACTTTCACAAGAATTTTTGACTCAAGTTTACAGTTTGTGTCAAGCTGACAGCCTTTGCTTCTGTTTGATGAGTGTGAAGCCAATCTCCTGCCGTGCAGCTGTCCTTAAAAAGTCATACTGAAACATATAAAAAGTCCAGCTCCTGATGTCATGGAAATTACTTCTCTGAGGGCATTTATGATAGCAAATGGAATGAAAAAAAACCCAAAAGACAAAACAAATTTTCTGAATGATCTCATTATAACTGTGGTCAGCTTTTTACACTGGGGTAGTTTGAAAGCTCCAAGGAGAATATGTTAATGCAACTAAAAACATTTAATGAAGAAACTGTTACCATGCAGATACCAGGGAGATAAGGATGATATATGGTTAAGCACAATACTTGGATCTTAAGTGATCTGTGGCCTGCCCCTAGCTGTGCAACATATTTCCTGTACAAACCTAAACAAATGGCTTTAGAAGTACCCTAATTCCAGGTCTGTAAAGTCAGTACTTTCTCAGCCACTTCTATTCGTGTTTCAAGCTACGTACATCTGCAGTGTATCTCACAATAGGGAACAGATTTGGAACAGAGAAGAGAAGGTATTTCCAAAGCAGGTAATACTATTATGGGCAACTGGCACCACCACATTTCATCAGGCATGTATGTCTAGAAAATCTTCTCCAGCCAGAAGAGGGAGATCTGTGGTTTGAGATCACCAGACCAACAATTCATATGAATCACTTTGGGTGGGCTTACCTTGCACTTAATCATCAAAACCTATGCCAAGGTTATGGGTAGCACCATTATGCACAGTCAGATATCTTTGTCTCTCTGTGGCATGTAGGTTTTCCAGCTGTCATGAGCCCCTGCCCTCCACAAGATCTTTATAGGAAGACTGGGCTTGAAGATGGAAATGCAGTCATGATATAATGGAGTGTGGTGCCTGATACTATCAGGGCTTTTTTAATATTAGTCTCATTGCTGCAGGGTTTGAGCACTTCCAGCTGAAGTTGGGTGCTGCCATCATCCAACTGTCTGATAGAGAGACCTGCAGGCAAAGTTGTGGTTATAAAACTTGAGATGAGCAGATCTTCTATCTGTATAATGAGCTAATTAAAAATTAATTTAAACATAGTCTGTATAAAGTGCTGAAGCATATGATGTGGGGTATAATCCTATGCTGGATTTGACAACTCACAGCTGCTACTGCATATTCAGTGTTTTTGAACAAAATGATATGTTTCTTCTGCCAGACTCCATGAGAATTTTCCCTCACTGAGGACTTGAGAGTCTGACTCCAGGATGCAGATTGAATGGTTAGTCTATGTGATGATGTGCAGAGATAAGAGCTCAGATCTAGAGGCCATTTGACTGTGTTTGCACACATGCTGTTCCTTAGACCAAGCAGTGTTCTAGAAAGCAAGCATGGATACAATCCGCTGTCCTTCCCACCATTCTTTGTTCCAGACTTTGTCATGCTGCACCAGCTTGTGTGTCTCAGCATTTTCAGTGTTGATGTATCCATAAACAGGATGAAAATATCTGTATTGGCAATAAGCACAAAAGATTTTTCGCCTTCAAGGCATATAGACCCCTGGGAACTATGTGGAAAGCTGAAAGGCAGGCTCTGATTGCTTTCCTCTGCCAATGAGTCTCAGCTGGGACACAGATATATATGAGGCATCAGGAGCTGGGGAAGCAGAAATCAGAGAGGTAGGAGTGCACTCAGGAAGCCATGAAAGAGAAAGAGCTCGTATAATTCTTGCTCTCTTCTTGGAAAGGGATCTACCACAAACTGTAATTGAGCCCTGCCCCAAATGAAGTGCTAGTCACTGTACTGCAGAGACATTGAGACTCCTGGATACTCCAGTCTCTGCTCCTTGCAGCCAGGCCAAACCTGGGATACAGCAGTACGGTACTGCTTGCAGAACCAGCTAGAGGAAGAGGTGTTTTCTTGCTTGTTTAGCAATGGTATTTAAATAGCCTAGAATGAGCAAATACTGCAATGGAATTAAAAGAAAATCACTTTCAGTTTGAATGAGAACAACTGGATGGTTGCCTTGGCTTGAAGACTGAAAACCCTATAAACATGAGTCCAACTATATGAAGCAAGATAGGAATAAAAGGATTGCTTCTGAATATAATTATTTAGTGTGATCATTTTTGAATCTGAAAACGACCACTTCGACTGATGGTTCACTAAACATTGGTATGTTGGTAATTTGCTTACTGTATTATTAAATAAAACATTTTCCTTCTTGCCCAAAATGCATGTTAATTAATCATAATGAGATATAGCCCAGACACAAGCAGGTAAGAATTATGCATGGCCACACTTACTTTTGTGGTGTTACCAGCTACAGAATCACTATGATTCTTGATAGGAATAACCTCAAACAGTTAGAGCAAAACAGAACAGCAATTATGAAGTAACTTTCTAGTACTTACTAGAAAGAAAATCTTGCATATTCAGGAAGATTTCTTAAACAGTAATAATGCATTTGTTCTTTACTCACGACCTTTATTCTGCTGGTGTCCCCAAAGCAGGAAAGCCACAGGGGTCCCAGGACTCTGAGCTTCAGCGGAGAAGCCCAGGGATGGCAATCCTTGGATCAAGAAAGAGAACCATGAATAACAGGTAACTTATGTGAATGAGACACAGAATATTTAATTTGAGAAAGAGCCTTCCATTATTCCCTTAAAAACTCAGTAGTAAGAAATCAGCACAGAATAAACCCATTAATTAGCTGATTCTAGCCAGCTACTGTGTACTGCTTATTGAATTCTCATAGAGCTCACAAAGACCTTTGGTTACTTCCCATAAAAGGGTGCATCTGTGTTTCAGCAGCAGTACCGCCACCAAGCTACTTTTGTTTTGTGCTAAGATGATTTTACATAAAATTTCAAACCAATATCAACATAGACTTTTGTTTTTCCAGAACACTTATGTACATATTCAAGATGCAGACCATAATCAATTAGAGCCCTCTGTCCTAAAAGGACACTCTATAGAAAGGCCAGAGTTCATCAGCACAAGAGATGGGTTCTCTTGTAGGCTCTTCAAGACTTCTTTATGGAGCAAAGAATAAATTTTCAAAAGAGCTAAGTAACACTGAAAGCTTTGGCCTCCTTTGTTCTATGCCCATAGTGCGTTTTTGCTTGCTCTGTCATGAAATGGAATGACATGGACATGATATTAGAGAGATGACCAAAATACAAGAGCATGTACAGAGCAGCATACATAAGAGATTGGAGAAAACATTCCTTCCCAACCCTTCCTCACATACGTATGCCAAAGGTTTGGTAGCCCTGAAAATAAGCTTAACATTTACCAAATGGGAGCTGATGTCTTCCCTGTCGCAGCTGGTCAAATTTTTAGTGATTGCCTGTTACAAAAGGAAGAGAAGCAATGCATTAACTGTTGAGCATAGAAATGTATGTTAGAAAACAAAACCTCCATCATAAGAAGTAATACTCTCATGTCCTGTATCTCACACTTCAGAGCTCTTTTGCATGTTTCCCTTATCACATGTATTGATTGGTGATTTGTACAGCCCATTCTTTAGTCATTTATCCATGAAAATAAAATTTAAAGGATGACAAAATACACACCATGCCTATTCCCTCCTACCAATTTTATACACAGAGACATTTTAGTAATAAAAAATTGAATACCTGAATTATCTGAGCGATTTTTTTACGCAGTGCTGATTAAGGATGTATTGAAGTTGCATAGCAAGATTTCAACAGCGGAGGAGGCTACAAGGGTGGCTTCTGTGAGAAGCTGCCAGAAGCTTCCCCTGTCTCTGACAGAGCCGATGCCATCTGGCTGCAGCACAGACCCATTGCTACCCATTAGCAGGAATGTCAGTGGCCTCTGGGATAGCATAGTTAAGAAACACCCCCATGCAACAGCAGCTGGGAGGGGAGTCAGCCAGGGTCACCTCTTCCCAAACAAAGTCCCCAGGAGCTGTCTGGAGTTGTTTTGCAGCCCAAGCTGTTCAACATGGAGGCTTATCACAATAGTTTGCCACAAGGAATATGCAGAGCAAGGTTCCCATGGCAGTTAACTCACACTCAAGAACAATTTTGAAAATCCACAGTTTAATTGCCACAAAAAGAGTTTTCTCCAATCTTTTCTCTTTATTCTGCTTAATCTGAAAGGAAACAATAAAATTATCTTACAGCAGGTTTCTTTTTAGGCTTGGAGAACAGCTGAATTTTGTGTAAGGTCCATGCAGCAAGGATGAGAGTTTTGAGATAGAACATGATCAAAGACTTTTGATTGTTATATCTTTCTCAGGCTCACCTAACAGCCTATTTTCAAATTAAACTCCTCCTTAGAAATACTCCTTCTGCTTAGCTTTTCAGAAAATCCCTGTATGTGACAGATCCAAAGCACACAACTTCCAAGAATAGTCTTTCAGTTTCCATTTGCAGCAGTGCCATTCTGGTAAATCGGGCATGTAAAACACACAAATATTTACAGGAAAGACTTTAATTGTTTCAATAGATTGGATCTTTTTATCCTGCACATTTCTAAACACATTAAGCATGTCTACGTGTTCCTTTTTTTCTTCTCCCTTGCTGAAGGAATCATCTAACAAACTGGGGCCTAAATGGGAAGAGCAGAGATGCAGCTACAGTAAAGGTGTGATTTTATGGTCAGCTTCATCTAGTTGAACTCTGAAATACTACTGCAAGGGACAAATCTTCCTTTCCCCCACCTCACCTGTCTGTCCTCCATGCTTTGTGTCAGCACATGTAGTTGCATCCTCAGCAGTCAGCCAGATCCAGTCCCCAGTACAGCTGCACAGCTGGATGAATGCTGCTGCTGACACAACACAAGGACAAGGGACAGACACCCTTTCACCACCCTTCTGGTGTTTACAAATAGATTAGCCATGGCTGATACAGAACTATACCCAAGTATTGCCCCTTTTCGATGAAGAAAGGAAACAGCAGATTCCTGTGTTATTTGCCGCACAGCAATAAATCAAGTTACTGATAAATAGTAAGCATTTGGCATACCTGCCTTTATAATACCATGGTCACTGGTAATACAACTGCAAATGGGAAGCAATGTGTCAGACAAATGATTGTTTCAAGAGATCAGACAATAAATGTAAATTAAACCAAATTAAATGAAATTGTAAGAGAAGTTTTATGGACAGGGAACTGTGAGGTGAGGCTTGAACATTCATTACTTTCATCTTCATCTCAGAGAACACTACTTCCAAAACTATACTGAATACTGGTGTCATGATAATTACCATTAAATGAAAAGGTGGCTTAGGAGGCAGATCTAAACCAAATGGTGGAATGGAAAAGGCAATACACTATTGGCTTCAGCAGAATTTGGAGGAAGGCTTTAACATTTTTTATCCATTCCCCCACTGTCTGCTACATACACAAAAAGACAGCAGAAAAACTTCAAGAGCTGTAAAAAGACAAGTCTAGGGGACTACAGAATAAGTAGTGCAAAGTCAACTTTTTTTTAGAAATAGATTCTTACTGTTGAGAAAAAAGAGTTGTTTCATATCAGAATAATTAAATGATAGGAGAAAAAGGGGTAGTTTCCTCTACAGCAGTTAGTACTAGCCATTACTAGTGCCAAGAGCCCAGATTAGAGAGACCATCACTCTCATCCTGAACAACTTCTATCCAACTCACTGCCCTTCACCTCAGCAGCAGTGGCACAGTGCCTCAAGCCCTGACTCTGCAAGACAGCAGGATACAGATACCAGTTCTCTGTTCTGCAGCAGGATATACAACAGCAGTTCCCACGGCCATCACAAGGAGCTACGTGGATACCTATTGCCAGGAAGGGTGGGGTGAGAGCACTTGGAATGCAACTACTGAAAGTTCAAGTCAACAGGTTTGGAAACTTGGCAAAGACAGCACAGACAAATAACTCAAGGTTTGCAGGGCACCTCTGTGACTGGTATAAATCAGATGAGTACTACTGAGCTCAAGGGAACCTGCCAGTGCACGACAGATGAGCACCCACTCGTTTGCCATGTTCCTCTGAGTCCTGGTGTCTGCACTGCTTGGCTCTCATCCAGTTTCCTAGTGTTTCATCCAGGCCAAGATGAGAACCACACAAAACGTTCTGCCATTCTCAACACAGTGAAAAATGAAATCACATTTTATCATGAAAGTTGATCCTCCATTTTTTACATCAGTGAAGATACAGAGGAGATGTAAAAAAAGAATAAGGAACTTCCTCTCCTTCTTTCAAATCCCCACCCTGTAAGTGCTTTCCTGCTGCTGACAGAAATGAAAGTCAGGCCTGGATGAATCCAGCAGAGATACCCAGAGGCACCAGAGCAGTGCTGGGCCCCTCCCAATGCCACACCGCAGTTCAAAGCCTTGAAAGGCTGCAGATCTCCCACCGTGCTGCAGTTTGGCTCCCACCCGAAGAGCCACATACCTTTCAGCAGTGTACTCTCTTTGCAGCATTGTCTCCTCTGTGACAGTAGGTTCTTCTCTTCTCTGCCTTCTGCCAGTACAGTCACATGCTGCTCTCATGGTGTACAAATGCTGAGCAGCACCTCTCCTCCTCCTGTTCATTTTACCTCCAGCCGCAGGTCAGTGCCAGCCAAAGCTCTTTATTTGCTGGGCTTTACCCACCATTTCTGCCCCAGCTCCCATTCAAGGTGCTTACTTTGACAAGTGCCTTCCTACACAACGAGGTTGTCATAAGGATTTTTGAGACAATGGTGGCTGTAGTAAATGGGAGCCTGGATAATAGCAGAGAGATCAGATGTCACGCCTTGAGATTCAGTGTCACTCCATGCATGCTGCACACACACAGGTCCACTGCACAAAGTGTGCACTGCTGTGCCCTGGGCTGGAGCTTGCAAAATTGCTTTCCTGCATATGCACAGTAGCTTTTTCCTTAGCAGTCACTGCCACCAGTGCCAAAAAGGCACCCAGCTGATGTGAAATATTGGAGGAAGCTTTTCTATAAGCTTTTCATATGAAGCGTAAGACTTCACTGGGCATTTAGAAAGGACATCTGGCAACTCCTTCACTGGCCAATAGGATCTGGAGATGCCCCCAAATTCACACTGCAACAGATTGCTTAGTCTTGGTCCTTGCAGTCTTCAGGTCTACTGATCAAAATAAGTATGAAATAAAGATGTAAAATGCAAATGAAACAATAAGTCAAAACCAAATCAAACCTTTTCAAAAGTTAAAAGGATTTCATTAATGAAAAGAAATTAAATTAAATTAAATTAAATAAACAGGTTGAAGTTCATTTCTTAGCACAGTAAAGACTCAGCTACTCGGACTGTTGATTTAGCCAATACTTTGACTACAGCAAAAGACTGCTCCTAGTTGCAAGACCTGGCTCTATTAATACCAACTTCCAAAACAACACAAATTGTCAAGCATCTGGTTCAGCCTGTTACAGAAAGTCAGGCAGAGCCTGAACTCTGGATAGAGACTTGAATTTTACTGTATTTCAGGGATGATGGTAAAAGGCTTGAAATATCAAATTCCTCTGGTATATCTTCAGTAAAACAAATGCAGTTCTCTAACCCCATCATTTTCCCAAGATGCTGCTGTGGCATGGACTGAAGGGCAGGGAGGAGAAAGGAGTGGAGGAGGAGAAAGAAGTTCCTCATTCCTCCCTACTGCCCTTCCTGTTTTCATGTCTGTTTATTCAGAGGATTGTCTTTCCACAAGCAAACAACTAGAGACAAGCTCACTCCAAATGTACGTTCTCTCGTGTTTCAAGCACTTGCTCTCTCTTCTTGCTGAATGTTTAGTTACAGCATGAAAAATGGATATGTGGAATGAAGACATTTCCCCTTTGACTAGCACATTTGCTGAAGGTATGTCAGGGATCTGAGGCAAGGGGTATGGGCAAGCTTTCAAGAAAGTTTCCCCCCCCCCCCCGCCTTCTCCTTTGCTTGCTTATTGGAAGAGCAATAAATATCAAGCAGACAGACCCTTCTCACAGTTACAAAGCCTACCTGTAACTGAGCTGGATAATTAGCAGCCTTGAAGATGATATATGACTTTCATTACCCTTTGGGACTGGAGACTAAATGAGGACAGAGCTAATTGCCGTGCAAAGCAGTTTGGCATGAATGAGAAAAATGCAGGCGCTGTCTCCTGCCAAAAAAGGGCCCTATTGCTGCTCTGATCTCATGGCTGGTTTTTGCCGCAGGAGTTCACTTGGTGTCCATAAATCATGGTCTGCTTACAGCTGAAACTGCACTGAGTCATCAACATGCAATAAGCTGAGTGACAGATTCCAGCCTGACTACATTAGAACTTCAGACTTAGTCCTCCCCCCTACACTACCCGTACTTAACAGAAAATTAAACCCAGACTACACAGACATGAAGGCTGTGAGAAACACAAGGCTTGTTTACTTGACAATAGTTTTTAAGACTGATGTTTCCAGGAAATAACATCATGCATTTTGAAAGGGAGAGGGCCACAAGTACTGAATTTATAAAATGACCCATTGCTACAGAACTTGGTTTGCCCTTCCTCATGTAATAGCTGATTAAAATGTATTGCCCTCCGCTAATGATCTAAAGTGGCACTTTGTCATCTTAGTTCTTATGGAGATATATTTAGTCAGCTAACTGAGAAAATATTTTGCTGCTCTTTAAAATTAGGCCAGAAGAACCTGAAATTTGATTGTAAACCTGCTCCCAAAGTGACCTGGGGCATATTAACATCCATATTGTAGCATTAAGAAGTATGGGCTTATGGGGAATCTAACCCATAAGTGCAAAAGGGAGCCCTTGAAGACACTCTTTTCCTCTCCCCATTCTGTTTTGCAGAAGATCTTTTGCTTTTCCCTAAAGGGATCTTAGGTCTATTTTTTTTTTAATGGAAGAGATTGTGCTGAATCTGCAATATGGTATCCTGTCAGATCCTAATCAATTAGCCCACATCAGCTCAGTATAAGGCAGATACCAATTTAACTCACTGAGCTAAGCCTTCTGATTTTCTCTAAGGGCAGTCACATAATTCATTCTTTGTAGTGCCAAATTATATTTGACATTTAATTTAAAACTCAAGGTACCATAATGCAAAATCTCACTAAAAATAATGGTGATAAAGCAGAGAAACATTTCATTTGACAGTGAGGATTTTTTCAGCTTATTTATGCATCCAAACTTTCCCCCTCACTCACCTTTCAAAGCCCCAAACTCAGGAGGCAATCATTTTCAGGAGACTTTAGCCTCTACAGGTGCTTGTATACAGTAAAGGGGCACTTAAGGGTGAAGCAAACAAGGTAGTTGCTGATCACCTTTTGGTGGGTGAGCTCTGCCCTCCTCCCCCTGATGACACAAGCTCGACTTTTCATCTATTCTTGCTACTGTAGATAGTAGAAAGAAATACTTCCATGGAGTGGCTGGGCTAACTGGAATGGTTGTGTGTGGACTGGGGGCAGGGGAGTCAGCCTAAAAAGGTTGAGTTTTTTGCATTTTGAAGACCCAGCAAGAGAGAGGGGGGGAAAAAAGTGTTTAATGGCTTCATTCACTATTCTCTGCCCTGCAGTAACTCCATTCACAGCGACTGGGGACAATTGGAAGTCTGGTGGTTCATGATGCATGTCTAGACTCTGACAATGCTGGTTCATGCACAAATGATAATAAAAACCCCAAGTTCTCCTCCTTTCTTGAAATGCACAGCACAGTGTGAATCCATGGGGAGTTTTAGCCCTGGATTCACTCAGCACTTCCAATGACAGTCAAACTCCAATCCAAGCACTACTTGGAAAAATTGGGCAGCCACCTCTCTCAAGGTGAGTGACTTGTAGGGACTGACTCTTTCTGTTGGTAGTGTGCAAAATGCTAAGCAGCCAGAGATTTGCCTGGCTAATCCAGAGCAGCTCTATGAGAAGAGAAAGTAATGGATAACAGCAGGCTCTGCATTGTTGAGACAATACCAGATAGCAATAAGCAAAGGACACTGGTAGTGCAATCCTCCTGAGAGTGACTCAACTTTCGTCCTGTCAAGAAACAGCTACTACTTTGCAATAAAAAGAAGCAAATGTCTAATGTGCTCATCCTTTATGTGCCAGATTAGCTCGTGGGGGAAAAAAATCATCACTGGTCGCAACATGCTTCTCAACATAAAATGGATTATTCAAATTCTGGGATGTTAGGTCTTACTGTGGATTTCAATCCCTGATTAAGATAAAAACAGTTCAGGGCTAAACTCTGGTATTTTTAGAGTGAGTGTAGGCCTCAGGTTAGGCATTCTTGCTCTATTTCACATTTGTGTGTAGGTGCATGTATATGCTAGTTGGAGACAAGCTCAAAACCTTGCCCATGTGAACAGATCAATTTCTTTTAGTACTTGCTATGTGCTCCACATTTATGTTATAGAATACACACGGCATTATCTGGGGTGTGAAATGTGGACAGGAATAAAGTTGCTATGTACCTGAGTGAGAGAGTGCATTATCAGCATACTTGGAAATGAAAGAAACTGTATTTGATGTCAAGACAGAGTGGCTGTGTGACAGGTTTAAATTAGTGAAACAATTGTGAGGGTGTAACACCACTGTGGGATTTCCCTATATTCCATCAGATTTCCTGGTGGAATAAAAACCACAAACCCAAAAACTTCTGGAAAAGCAATTCTTCAGCATTGTATAACACAGAGAGCTCCTTTCTACGATGCGTATCCTGTAATTCAGCTCTTCCAGATTTCCTGAGCTGAGAATGTATCAAGACACTATTTTCAATAGCAAGGATTTTGTATTTTAATTGTAAGGATAAGAGTACCTTTCATGAGTCAAGATAACTGCTTTCTTAATCTAATTATATTTCAGTTTTTATAGCATACTGTAGAGTTCCACAGCTTATTAATACTTTTATGTGGGTAAACACTTCCATTGGTTTAAGCACTATTAACAATTTTAAGAAATAGAGATTAAGCATTCCCTATTGCTTTTTCATAAAATTTAAGATTGTATCATGAGGACTTATGCAGCCTTCACACCTCTATTTCTAAGCTTATCTTACTTAGCCTCTTCTCATCTGGAAATCTTCCCAGAAATTGGCTTTTACCCCTTCTAAATCCTGTATGTAGGGTCTTTTTGAGTTGAGGGCAAGGTATAATTTTCAAGATGTGGTATAGACTCATATCATCCACTTCATGCTCAGTACTGTCCCAGAAATTTTTGCAGTTGTGAATCTGTGTAGGCACTTCTGTAGCTCCTTACCAATTTATTAGCAGCATTATGGCACACAAACAAGTGCACAAAATCTTTAGAATATTTAAACAAACAAAAGATTTTGCACAAAATTCTTGAGAAAATTCAGCTCAACAAATATTTCTTAAAAATAGTTTTAATGTTTTCAGAAACAAGATTACGTAGGAACTGGTGCAACTGTATTACTGTAAAGAAGATGGATTAGTTAAATGTCCATTTTAGTGGCCCATTTATATCACTAAATTTTTACCATTGCAAAGACAGAAGCTTTAAAAATAAGGAATAATTTAAAATGGTACTAAAAAGTACACAATCTGTAAATATCTAGATTGGAAAACTGACATTTTGTACTACAAAGAATCATTAAAAGGAAGTGAAGGGATAAGGGCATTGAGATTTCAGACCCTCAGATACGTAAGTTGGTTCCAAGTGTTGACAGCTTAAGCACTTTCACTGTAAAAAAAACCCCACATAAACAAGAGTCTGAATTTAAATTTATGCTTTCTGAAGGTCTTAATTGTAATCTCTTTGCATATGTGGGATTTACCATACTGCTTTGCAAGGAGTCTATCAAATATGGGGAACTGACTTCAGAGTCCTTGCATCCAGGAAGGAAGAGGATTTTTAATTGCATTGTGCAAAAAACATTAGCAATAAAATCCCCTTATAAATACAAAAAGAAAACTAAACCATAGTGTCAGAAGCCATAAGGATTGGAATGCAGAGACACTGAAAGAGAGAATGCAAACGACCTTATGACGCTTACACATGTCTAATTTCTGGAGAAAATTCTACTTCAATTTATGGTGATGAAAAGAAGGCTCAGAAAACAGCTTGTTTACTCCTCATTTAAAATACTCCCAGACAAATGGATTATTGATTTTTTTAATCCCTCCTGATACGGGATTTTATAATAAATAGCACAGATATATTTGTCACCATTCTTAATCACGGATATTAGTGCAAAGATTTCAACAAGCTCTATTCAGTTCCAGTTTAAATTCCTTTAAATTCTTCCAAGCTCCATTATGGAATAACTCTCTGCACAATTTAAACTTGTGTTTGACCACTGTTCTGGGTCCTTATCACATCTGTATTGAGGAGCATTTTTCCAAAGCACAAACAGCAATCACTTCAAACAGTTTGAATTTTCTGGCCACTGTCTGTCCATCCAATCTGAGGAGCTGTACTATCTTACATTTCCTTGTCACTGACCAAAATATTTCTGAAATTCCAAGTTAATTAGCACTGCAACATTCCAAGTACTGTAAGAGGCTAAACCCTGGTTTTCCAATGGCATAAGCAGGGGTTGCTGCTGCTCCATATGCAATAAAAATAAATTCCCGAGACAAAAACGGTAAAGTCTAGATGGATAGATAACAAAAAGTGAAAAACAATGGACTTTTTTTTCTCACATTATAGTTTAGGAAACAAAGGCTGAAAGAGAGCAAATGTTTTGCCCAAGATTGCTAAGACTAGACAAAACAAGGACAAAAATTGAGTCCAGATTTCTTCAGACTGGTTATGGATCCTGTATCACATGATCATTTTGCTCAGTAAATGAATGGCAACCACAGCCTGACCAGCAGCCTACTGAATTCAACAAGAACAGCTCTTGCTATTTCCAAAGGGGATTTTGATCAGAGTCCACTGGGTTACTCTACGAATACAGGCAAAAGAAGCCTGCAGATATAATAAAGCAGAGGACATGCCACACCAGACCAGATTTCTTCTTTTTTAAGGCATCTCTAATTCATTGGCCATGAGTAATGTAATATTCACGGAGTCCCATCTGGTGTTCAGTTTTATGTATAAGTGCTTTGCATTGTTGGTCTGATAATTCCAACTAAAACCGGTAAAGTGATATACAGGTCCTTGAAAACAGTAGCAGGATAAAAAGAAATAACAAATTGAATAAAGGAGAAAAAATAAGCTTGCTTTAGTCTGTAAGGAATAAAATTGATGCCTTTTAACCTTACACATAAGTTCCACACCATTGCTTTTTAAAATCAGCTGAAAATCATTTAAAATCAAATTGATTTTGGCTTTTACATTCAGATGCACTTCAGCTTCTCACTTACTGGCCTATACAAGTAATGCCTTCAGCCAACCTGTGTTTAGAATGGGTTGAAAATCAGTTTGTATGTCCACATGCTTATTGGAATTTTCTCATTTCCATTTCACTCAGAGCCAATCATGATCAGATTAACTTGCTGGGGAACATGTCAAGACGTTGATTTTATGGGTGTTTTAGCAAAGAAATGGTTCCTAATACAGTGAAACATTTTTTTGCTTATAACACATTGTCTATTGCCCATTTTGTGTCAATAAATGGGAAGATGGATAATCAGAACTGTTCATATTTATTCTGAAGAGCTCTCCTCTCCATCATGTGTAGACCCATAATCAATCATGAAAGAACTGTAAAATCACATGAAAATATTTCCTAGTTTACATCTGCTCTTTGCTACTAACAAAATCTGAAGTATCTGCAGCCTTCCATGCATGGAATGGTAGGGTAGGCTTCTGAAATGGACACTGTCCTGTTCACCTGCTGCCATCCAACTGTGGATCATTTGGATTGGATAACTGCTATCTGAACTGACGTTTAGTCATCCAGTCTGAGAGCAAGAATGTTGAAATGATGCGGCATAGCACACTATCAAGGCTGTAATAGGACATAGAACACCTGCCATTGACTTGGATAGAAAGGATAAAATGCTCTGAATTGCTTTGTTTTCAGCATTCTCTTTCCCATACTCCTCACATGTCCGTTTTTACTTAATCTGTCACTGATGCTTTAAGGAGAGAGAAATGGCATGGTTGGAGAACAAGAAAATGTGAAGCAGATGCCCAAGTTCTATTATTGACTCTGTTGGCAACTGGATAAGCTGCTTATAGCATTGTATCAAGTTCATTGATTTAGATGGCTTAGTTTTAGGCTTCCAAACTGACAAGATACACACTGCCTGCTCTCCACTGTGAGTCAGTACTTCAACACTCTTCATCTTCAAAAAAAGAGTTAGAATGACTCTGCAATTACAGTGGGAAATATGCCTCAAGCTCTGCATCTAAAAACTCAACACTTACAGTTAAATGATATCAAGAAAATACTGACTGTAACCTCACAGTAATTCAATTTAGTTTCCTCTAAACAAGAAATTAAAAATGCATCACAGAGATATTGTGGGTTCAATCAATGCTTTAAGTGTTTCTGCAAATCTCAAATAAGAAGTAAAAAATCCATGTGCAAATATTACATTGCAGAGATGAATGGGAATGGAGTGGGAGGTTATATAACATGATAATATCAAGGATCTGAAAGAGCTTAAACTATTTAACTATTCAGCAGTGAAAAGTCAAGAAGGATCACTGCAGACAAGGACTGGAAATACAATATAGAAGCTGACTTGCACAGGCTGACATTCTGCTTCAAAGAATATTAGTGCTAGAAAGTGCTTACAAAACTCTAAGTCTTTAAAAACAACTCTGATTTAATAAATATTTACTAAATTGTATAAGAATTGCCTGGCATCAAGCTATAAATATTAAATTGTGATGTAAATGTTAAAAGAATGATGTTTTTTCAAATAATCAATTTAAGATTACAAGAATTTTTGGATTAAACATAAAAAATAATAAGAAAAACCCCTGAAAGTCAAACAAAAATAGTGATGGTTAAATTCCAAAAGAACAATCCACTCAGAGTTCCTTTTATGTGCCAAAAACTATTATTTATATTGTTTATGCACTTTCATCATGACAGCCCTAACACTGAGCAGAGCAGAGTCTAACAGTTACCACATTAGAGAAAAAAAGCTCTCAAAAGGTAAATAAAGTGAAGTGAGGCTATATTTTTGGATCTTGGGAGACATAAGGCTATTCTGATATTCCACTTATATCGATTATTTTATATAGTTTAATTAATTTCTGTACTTTCTCTACAAAATAAAGATTGGCTCAGTGACTAGAGCTTGCACTTAAAGGAGCCACCCTATTAAAACTGGTTTTGTTTGTGCCTGGAGAATCAGAACAATTCCAGACAGTTTGTTTCATATTTTACTTGAAAGCTTCTGTTCCATTAGCATGACATAGTTTCTGAGACAAAGCTTAACCATAGTGTCTTTCCCCTTTAAAAGGTAATGACACCATCTAAGCAAAAATAACAGTAGGGGGAAAAAAGACCCCCATTATAGCAAACTGTGGTATTAATGAAATTCTGTTTGTATTAAAATTTTCTTTCAACCCTGGTCTTCCTATTCAGGGGGATAGTGTCAACCTGTCAAACTTTTAATCAAGAGCAGTTCATTGATGCTTCCATTATGTCAAAAAGCCTCACCTAGGTGACTTCAAGGGGAGACAGCAGGTCTGACTTTCTCAACATCCAAGGTTATGAATTTTTCATTTCTCACCCCCCCAACTTTTAATTTCTAGTGTATGTATGTGGATAGACACAATGTCTTTTTTATTGCATCAAACCTATAAATAGTGTACATTTCAATCAAGTTGTAAAGTCAAGACATTAAAGAAAGGTAAATACATGAAAGAATAATTTCTTAATTTTTAGGTTAGTAAAAAGGGGCTGGTTAGAGGACTGAAATCTATGCATTCACAAAGCCTTTTAAATGACAGCTACTTCAGCCAAAATTTCACAACACAGCATCATGATTCAGAGTCTAGAATCTCCCTAGAAATTATTTCACTGAGGTGTTACATTTGCAGACATGCCGATAATAATGATATAATTCAGCTTACTAAAGAATCCTTACTTTGTTGCATAGAAGTCAAATTTGGGGCCAGATTCTGACCTCCCGCAGTAGCTGCTATCCATCAGCAAGACTGAAATGTACAAAAGACAGTTTAATGAAGTACCTGGACCTCATGCTCCGTTGGCAGATGCTTATTTGAAAGACAAAAATAAACCCCCCCACATGGCAGCTTTACAGTGCTTTCCTCTGCAGCTTATCACTTACCTGCAAGTTACAAGGGAACTGTGAGTAGGAAAGGCTTTCTCTCCCTGATTCCAAGGAAGCAAAATGATTGCTTAAGGGTTTTAAGAAGGTGACTGAGAGCAGCCTTAAAACCGTTCTGCTTTTCATCTCAGTATCAGCATGGTATGTCGTTGACCCCATGTGATAGGCAGAAAGCTTTTCATACTGTGTGCTACAGACAGAAGACAAGTCGCAAGGAAATGTATAGTCCTCCTAGGATCTCAATTCAGTCCTGCAAAAGTTTGAATTTCTATAATAGAGCTTCTGATTCGACAGTTTCTACCATACTCATGAAAAAAGCCATCTTTTTGCATTCACAGTAATATCCCTTATTTATCAATTAGATGTACAGTGAGATGAGTTTTGACTGAAAATACTTTGTTGCTTCATGATCAGGAAGTGAAGTTGGAGAATTATGGTAACCTGAAGGTAAGGTTAAAGGAGAGTCCAGATCTTGGGTTTTTAAATAAGTTTGCAAAGGCATATTAATGGGGAGTAATCCATCTAAATTACTTACTTTTCACTCTTCTGCCAAAAGAAAGATTCTCATCCAAGCAGTTTGGTGGGTTTTGTTGTATTTTTTAAACGTATCATGTATAATTAGAAGATGACTATATGAGTCATTTATAAAGCCAAACAACAAGACCAGAACTCTCATAATGTGAAATGACCAGCTAATTACAAGACTGGTTTAAATTATGTTCCTAGGTATTACTTGCTGTTTCCAAAATGGGCTGGATATCTGCACTATTAATTCAGCCCCAAAGACCAATTTCATTCTTGCAAACATATTGCACATTTAAAATGTAGCAAGGTTTAAATCATCCAAGCTTATTGTTTTAACTTCCAGCATTTCATTATTCTACTTAATGGTTTGCACATTGTTCTACACAAGTACAGTATAATTTTACTGCATGAGGTAAAAAATACCCAACCAAAAACCAAAACCCACGTCCCATTTGCTTCCAAAAGAGATGAGAAGTGATGGGACAGGAGACCTAAAATACAGTGATGTTTTGCCTACAGACAGGAAGGTTGTTCAACATATGCTTAATTGGGAAGATATATACTCAGAGTATTAGTAACATATTCTGAATTCGTCCTCCCCTCAAGATCGGATTGGCAGAAATATAAAGAAACTGAGCCAGCCCAATCTTTTTCTCATTGTAGTCAACTGGAATATTGACAGCTTTGGCTGGGCCAAGAGAAGGCACTACTTTAGGCCCTGTGGCTTCTGCACTGGAGCAGATTTTGTAGCTGGGGGTCACAGCTCTGAGAGACCCATCTTGGGGGTTCAAGTACTAAATGTGCTGGGTGGTCCCTCAAAACATATCTGAAGATAGAGCCTGCAGTCTCAGACACAGCTTCCTTCTTTCCCTGGGGAAGTTCAGGTGGCAGTGTCTGGGGGTCGAGAACTACATCAGAGCAGCTTATTTCACGACCTCTGGGACTCCAGGTGCCACTAGTTAGAGGGATGGAAACAAGGTCTCACAAAGATTGGAGAGCACTCTGATGCGTTGCCCCTTCAAAGTGCAGATATTTGCCTTTAGCATTAGGAGATCTATGAGGAATTAAAAAATATATTTCAAATTGTTCTTTTGTGTGCAATACATAAATTGCTTTTTCACAAAACTATTTTTGCCAAATATTTCCACAAAGCATATCCAGTGAAGCAGTGTCTGCAAAGCTGTTTAAGGATCGGTGCTTCCCAAGTGCCCTCAATTGCTCCTGTTCTACTTGCCTTGACCTGTTGCATCACGTTATGAGATATCAAACTGCCATCATGTTCCATTTTAGAGCTGATTATGCTTCACTGGTGGGCAAAGTTGCTGCTTGCTGAGGGTTTGTGAGGTTTGATTAATTAGTGCTTATGAAGTGCTTTGAAATTCTTGCATGAATGATGTTACAGAAACACTGAATATTGCTGCTGTTATGCAGGCAGGTACATGATTAAAGATTTGATGTTGCAAGGTGTGGCTGGGCCTTATCTTCTCTTTGGGAAAATATTCTGGTTTCCTCTGAATTCCCTCTGGCAAGCTAATACAGTCTTCCAACCAAACCAAACCAAAACACTTCAATCGTCCTAGGGTAGGGAAATATAATAAAAAAAAAGATTAGATGAAGGGTATTTCTGAGAACTCACTGCCTGTCTAGGATATTGCACCTCTAGGTGGTCTGACAAACTTCAAGGGCACCTTGGTGATTAAGTTTATTCTCAGACTAACTACATTTTCTTCAACTTTTTTATTTTTAATCAGCTAGAGCTCTTTTAATTGCTTTCTCCTCTAGGTATTTTACATAGACAACTGATGGCCTTACTTAAGCATCCTTATCTGTGATATCCTCTCCTTGGCTGGAGAGACCTACCTATCCCCCTCTCCGATCTCTCTTGCCCAAAGGGAGCTGTTACACATTGTATCCCTTTCCATAATTTCTGACTCTGAACCCGACAGCTCCCATCTGCTCTGGGAAATGCAGCTCCCCACAGGTGATTCATTCTCAGCCAAGGCAGGAAGCTGTAGGGCTCAGCTCACAGCCAGCCTTAAAAGACCCAAGCTGAAGATAATTATTGCACAGACTTACCTGTTTAAAGATACTTCCAACTTGCTCACTGCTGCCATGCTTGGCCATGACCGCACTGTTGTGGCCCTTCAGGAATGTGCTGCTTCACAAAGAGAAGGCCAGGATTCCTGTCCGACACACAGGTGCCCAGTGCCATTCGAGAAGGCCGTAAGGCACCCAGGACATCTGCACAGGAATAGCAGAGATGACGCAGGACCTAAAGTAGACTGACACTCCACCAGGGTAGCAAATGGATGCCAGGCAGACATCTGCAATAGCTAAAACAACACCAAATGCCAACGATGAAGCCACCAACTTCTCTCTGTACTGTTCAACTCCCCTGCTTTCTACTATTATTGAGGGCACTCAAAAGGATTGGCCATATTGATCCTCTGTGTTGGTCACACACTTCACATACTTTTGCTCTTGCTTACATTAGCCAAACAGACTATGATCACCCGTGCAATCTTCAATTCAAGTCACAGCACGGTATCTTTCATTTCATTTTTCCTGTTTCTACTTATTTCATATCCTGCATGCAGTAACATTTTTTTGGTTACTTTTCATAACCACTTAATGGCTAATTTCGTACATACCTTTCTGCATTCACTAACCTCTAGGTTTGCAGTGCTTTGCACTTGCTTAGTTTCCTAAGAACTATAAAGAAAAAATATTGATTGGTTTTGCCTCAGGCTTTAGTACACAAACTTACCTAGACTGCGAGGCCAGAGTCTGAGACCATGTCTGTATTTAAACCATGAGAACATTTAGCATTTAAGAGGTTCAAAATAACCAGGCCAAACACTCTTACTATCTATCTAACACTGCCAGTTTCCTGGCTGCTGCCAAGGCTGATGCCATAGGCCTATCCTGTTGCATATTTTCAGAGACATAAATCTTATGAAGAAGTATTTAAAGGTACCAGATTTTTCAAATGCTTAAATGAAGAGTATCAGGAGCCTCTCACTTGGTCCCAGATAGTGAGTTATTGCACATTTAAAAATCTGTACCTTCAGTTTTCTGATCACTGTTCTTGTCTGTGCATCTTTCAAAAATGGGGGTTATTAATCTACTGTGCCATAAAGTTTCTTTCATTAGAAATTAACAAGTCTGTTCTGACCTTTTCCTAGGTCTGGGCTGGAATTCCATGAGGCGTTTCTTGTCAATCACTATATTCTTTGCACAGTTTGCACTGTTCCATGTGTGCTTTCAACTGGGTATTCATGCCTGGCCTGTAGATACATTTCCTGGCTCATCTCAGGCATGTCTCTATCCCCAGGTGTGAAATATGTATCCACTGCATGATGTCAGCTCTTAAATCTCCTGGGATTACTGTTCAGCTCCATTTAAAACAAAATCCATGCAGTTCTTCATTCACTTCCTGGGAGTGGGCACAACAGTCTGTGGCACTTACTGCTTTCTCTTGGTTGACCACGGATTGCACATCGCTTTCCTGCCTGTCATATGCCATGCTGTTTTGTAAGACTGCCTTGAAAGAAAGCATTTGAAGACCCAGAGTCAGGAGTAGATTTTCACCTCATTGTTTCCCCTTCCTGGATATACCAGAACCATCAGCAAGCACTGCCACATCTTTACACCCAGAGCTGGTTTTGCTCCTCTTTCTCAGGCACCACCCACACCAGTGCTTTAGATGCATATAATGCTTTAGGGAGTTGTGCTCCACTTTCAATTTTCTTCTCGTGATGCCTTTTCTTTCTAATATTTGAGTATTCTCACAAGATTCCATACCGATCATTTTCAGCAGTCAAGAGAAGTCCAATGTGATAGATCCATAGTTGAGCTCACTCTCAGTCTCCCTTCATTCACCCTAATGTTTTGTCTCCAGCACCCACTGCAAAAAGTTATCACAGATAAATATCATGCTTTTTTTTTTGCCTGTTATTTTACATTTCTTTCCTGGAATAAAGATGCCGTAAGTTACAACACTGGCAACTAGAGGCACAGTATCCAGTTAATATCAAATATCTTTGAATTGGAGCTGACACTGATAATCATATGTGCTCATCAACACCTGCTAGAAGGTGTGGCAAAGGTTGTCAGGCAGCTGAATAGCTCTTCCTCTTCAGCATGCAAGTTATTGACTCCCTGATTTCCTTCTTAATTCTTTAATCACCTACCCCATCATGACAGGATATATCCACACAGAAAATAATCCACATGAAAAGGACACAGATGGGAGTGGACAGAATGGAGGCATACACCTGGCCCAAGCCAGGTAATTGCTCCTGCTTTGCCAATTAAAATCACATTGCCATTTTTGCTGGTATAACAGTAAGCATCTATTTTACATTCAGCTCTTTGTTCCAGAGCAGATGTGTTCATTCTTACTTTTTAAACTATGTCACCTTTCCCTCAACGTGGGCTTAGGTTAATAAACTGTACATCAAGCACTGCTTAAAAGCTGGCTTCGCAGGATGATAACTGATGAGGGAATTGCTTTTAATTACTATACAAGTGAGTAGATAAAAATCACAGTCCTAATAATCAACTCCAGAAACTGACAGCAACAAAGTCTCACATTTCAAATGTGGATTATTTTTTCTTTCAGCATTCAGCTACAGAAGGCAAATGTTAGTGGTTGGATCATCTTCTGTAAGCAAGCCAAAGCTATGTGTAACATTTTTGGATGCTAATAGGACACAGTTCTGGCAGAACAGAAATAAGGGTAACATTAAAGATTAGAGCAAGCTTGGAAAGGAAGAAAAGTGCTTTTATCAATTCAGACTTTCAGAAGAACAATAATCTCACCTACATCTGCTGCTAGAACTTCGAAAGTCCAAGGACAGAAAAAGCAAACAACTTGCTTGTACAGCTATCAAGAATCAGAGAGAGCATGAGGCTTCCCAGATTGCCTTCAAAACCAGCAGCATTTGGCCCATTACCATCCACACCAGGCTAATGTATTTTTAATAGTTCACCTCCTAAAGAGATACTGCAGGCCATGAGATGCAAATTAGGCAGCCAAAATTGAGCGAGTTTGTGCTATGAGAAATTTCAGGGGAGAATGAAATAAATGAAAGTAGGACTACAAACTGGGTTTGGTGCTCTGGTGAGAGGAGAAAAATGTACTCACAAAGCCCAATAAAACTTTCTTTTTCTGGTTTATTAGGTGTTTGCAAAAACGTCTCAGTTGCAAAGTACGACATGTTCTTTTTCTGAAGACTCGTCTACAGCATAGAGGCTCTGATAAATCAGCTGCTTTCTTTTTCAGCCAACTACACAGTGTATGGGAAGCTGAGGTTACCATTACAGCTTTGTTAAAACATTAGATGTTGCCTGAAAGCTGCCATGTGAACTCCATTTTGAATGTATTTCAATGCAGGTTTTTACAATAGGAAAAATAAACACTTAGGAGCTCAGGAAACCAGGACCTAAAATACTGTAGACATGGATTTGTTTATTTGTTGCTTTCCTGCTATAGATCAGCCTGTCAGGATACCTCCTTCATGTAAATATTTAAGATATACAACTAACTACAAAAGATCTACAACAAAACAATTCTGATTTAAAGAAAAAAAAAAAAGGAATTAAAGGAGAAAGGAAAAGGAGGATACAGAGTTTATTTAAAAAAAACCCAAACAAACATGGATGTGGCTGTCTTTGGATCTATCAAGTGTATTCTTAATGAAAAGGAAAAATATTCTGATTATAAAGGTGTTGCATCCAGGGAACAGCCCTTAGTTCCTTGAAACCACATCTTCTGTAGATTTTAAGTTACCATATTCCTTTTTGACTTTTTGTTGTTGTTGTTGTTTTAATGGGGCAATAACGTCAGCTTGCAAAAGTCCACAGGAGAAACTGAAAATCCGGGATTTGAGAACTAGAGAAGTTCAGAATAGTAGTCATCTGGAAGTCTCCTCTTTTCATGTCGGTAAAGTATAATGTTACTTCACGCCATTTGGCTGCAAATGTAAATTACACCTTTTTTCAGTTGTTAGGACAGGATAAAAAACCACATAATTCTAATGAGTCATAAATGTTTCACCATTTTTTTCTTCATTTAATTCATATGGTGCCAACACCTGTGAAAACAATCAGCATCATAGCTGTGTGCTCTACTTAAATTTGCTTTAGGGTATGCTTGAGTAAAAGCTTTTATATCTCATTTCTCTACATTATTAACAACATGATGCCCTGAATCATTCTATAATTTAAGTATGCTCATTTCATTCTCAGCCATTTTATTAGGACTGGAAAAGATGCTCAAAGACTATGACAGTCTTAAAACAGACACACACACGTACCCATTCCTGATTCTTACTGTAACAAAATATCTATAACAAGATCTTCACATTATTTTTTATGTGCTTTGGCAGTTTTGCACCTTGAATTACGAATCTAAACTGTTAGTACAAGAGCCATACTACAAAGCTTTCTCCCAAAAGGCTTTGCAGCCATTGCGCTAAGGTGAGTTCATTTCATAAGAGCGACATCTGCACTGATCTGAATTTTAAGCTATTGCCAAAGGAGAGCACACCTTGTTTAGCAATGGGAAAGAGCAGTGGTTGGAAGCATAGGTCTGGAGTCACTAGATGGTGCCAGAGACGAACGTGCAATGGTAATTGCAGTCCTGCTTCAGTTACCGCTGGGCAACGGGGTGGGTAAGCTGATCAACAGCAGAAGCACACAAGCTAGAGAGCATAATTTTCAAAAATACTTGGGGGTAAATTTAAAAACACTCTTCAGTTTCTGAAGAAATAATGTAGTGACTGGAGGATACAGACAAGATCCTAAATCCTACTTGCCTTTCAGTGGACATCAGGCCTTTGACCACCTTGGGAGCCCTTGGTAACTCCACCTGGCACCTACATAGCCCTAAATGACTTCAAACTGAACTGTCTGCAAAGTTCTACCTACAGTTTTATAAGATAAGTGAAAGGGGTACTGAGCTCCCCCTATACTTCAATGGGACTGTGGCTCAAATTTGCTCTGTAAAAATCTCCATCTAAACCCAAGCAACATAATAAATATAGATGAGTGAGCATTAAGCTGGAAGGAGTAGAGACCATGATATTTCCCAAAGAGATCCTTTCCCAAAATGTACATTCCAGTGTTAAACAGCATATTACAATTAACCATCCAGGGCCAATTCAAGATAAGAAAGCAGGCCAGAGCTGATAAATGCTTCAAGCAAAATGTTTGCAGTTTTGATTCATTGCAATAACTCCCTTGTAATCCAGAGGTGGATTTAAATTACTCCAAGTAACTTAAACTAGCTAGCTCAAATCTGGAGAGCAGTGCAGGCTCCAGCAGGGTCTTGGGTAAGGACTCAGACTGTTACAGTTCATCCAGCAACTTAAGTCAACCCAAGCTAGTCAATTTAAAGTTTCTGAACTGCAGCCTTCTCTCCACACTGAAGCACAGTATCACCTGCATCCATGAGGATGTGAGGGCTGAGCTGACCACTCCCTTCCATGCCCACACAATTCCAAAACTGACTTTGAGGTGGTTAAAACCAAGTGGTCTGCTTGTCATTTCAAATAAATTTATTAAAAAGTTATTCCAGTAACCTGCACATTTATACATACTCCTTGGTTTCTTCGCAGATAAAAATCTATGCTTGTGATTACTCACCAGTGCCCTTAGTGGCAGTTTGCACAAAAGATACCAATAAGCACTAGTCAGAGAATGAGCCTTCTTTTTCCTTTGCTTCTCTTAAGACTTCTTCTTAAGAGGTCTTCAACACAGACATGGGACTTCGGGGAAGTGGGGGGAAACAACAACCAATCCTACTCACAAAACACTTCCTTGCATATCTATTAATTTACAACACCATGCACCAGACCCAGTACCATTTAGTGCCAGATGGGTACACACAGCAACATGACACCAAATCAGCCAAACCTTTCTCTACATGATTCAAAGCTCCCCATTTACTGGGACCAAAAAAAAAAAATCAACTGCTTCTTCCAATTTCACCTTTTTCTACCTTTCTTCCTCTTGATCTGCTAGATTTCACTTTGAAAGCCCAAATGAAAATCCCTGTGATTTAGACAGAAAATGTCTTTACCTTTATAGGAAAGAGGTTGCCCTTGCAGAATCCATTCAAAAGGCCACTCAGCATAGTAGGACTGTGCTTGCTTTACGTTGTTCAATGCTCAGTAGTTTACTCAGCTGAAGGTCTGTTTGATTTGAATTTCTGCTAGGAAATTTAGAAAATATGAAAGAAATATATTTTTAAATTTCACTGGAATAATCTCCATATTGTTGAAGATATTCAGACTTCCTGGCCAATATGATACCCATGAGATGCAGCATTTTCCATGGTGCCATATATGCATTCTTAACTTTGAAATGGAGCAAGAAGGAAATATTTATACTGGGTGTACCTTAATTAAATTTAATTAATTAAGTTAGGAGGTCCTGAAGCAAAGAACGGATCAGTATGAGCTTTACTTTTCTTTCTCAATAAAACCGATCTGTTACTGAAATGCTCAACTGCAAATCAGATCTTTTACTTAGGGGAATACTCATTTGCCTGGCTGTAAGCTGCAAATCTTTTGATAGTTTCAGTTCTTCCACTGTGAAGGCAGCTTCTGTGTTAGGAATTTTAGGAGGACAGTCTTGAAATGTTATTAATAAGAACTTAGTATATACTTCATATTTGATGTAGGTGCACTCTGCCTCCTAATGGAAGTCGCATGTGGTTTTTTTCCCCCCAAGTATGCACTGGTAAGTAATGACCCATCATCAGGCAGTGACTGATGACAATTGATCATATGGCCATCCACAGCAGCAAGAAATTAGAGTAATCTCTCAAGAGAATAATCAGAGAACAATTTTCCAGGGTCATTACTAGCAAAGAAGCTTGCTGAAGAAGAAAACAGTCTCAGTCTTCACTCTGGATTTTCTTTTCTCCTCTGGATTTCATTTTATACACAAGGTTTACATTTGGTTTTAGAAAATTTTATGAGGCAGACTGAAATGTTAAGGGGATTAAGGAATGGGAGACAGTCTTTCACCTCCAAGTCTTCAGTTCAAATCCAGTTTAGGTTAGTAATGAACAAGAAGTATTTACCATTGCTGTTCACTGCCTGTGCAAAAGGGATTGGTGGTTCTGGCTCAATTCCCAGCAATAAACCTGCATGCCACAACTGGCAACTCTGTTGCCACTCTCAGCAGACAGTGCCAAGAATTAAATGAAGCATAAGAAGCAAAGCCACCTCTCCCCCACTACAGGCCAGGGTGGAGGCACACTGGCAGGAGAAGTCTTCACTGCTGCTGCCTGAACAGGGCAGTGCCGCAGTCGAGCACAAAGACATCAGTTTAGTGGACTGACAAATAAGCAACTTTTTCAGGAAATGAATTTACTAATCTTCTTAAAATAATAAAAAAACCCAGGGGCCATCTAGTGTGGGGAAGATTAGTGACTCAGACTGGGCCATGTTGTTCCTTATGCTAAAGTATAGATTAACCTGCCATTATAAAGAAATTGAAACTTGATGTAAATGCAATGGATTCCCACTACACAAGGCTTGTCCTGCCTGGCACAATGCCCTAAAACAGAAAAAAAAATCAGTACCTTTTTTTCCCCAGAAGTCACATGAAAGATCATTTCTCAGTCTAGGAGACTTTGACTCATTAGCACCAGAAGCTATTAGACCAGGAAGTTTGTTTTTCCTTAAACCATAGACTTAGAGTAATTCCACAGAAATAAATTGAGTCACCCACCCACACAGAGCAGCATAAAAGGAAGCAGAGCACACCCCAATCTTCATCTGGCCAATACTGGAAAGAAAAAGTGACTAGCACAAACTAAAAAATGCCACCACATTTCTGTGCTGAGGGCATCAGCACCATCAACAGGAAGGACACTGAACATCCTTGCACATGAGCATAGCAAGAAAAAAATCCAACCTAGGCTATGAGCCTGGGAGTGATTTTACCATCGAACAGTGATGATTGAAAAATGCATGAATTATATTCTAAAAATAGCAAGATGGGTCAAGAGAATAATGATCTCAGTCTATACAGCTAGATGAATTTATGGTGATGCCCTCTTTTATATTTCATAGGATATTCACTATGGACCCTACTTTTTCCATGGCTTTGAACACTTTATTTATCCATATTTTATTACCAGTGTAAACTTAATTATCACAGCATCTTCATGCTGAAAGTGATTGATAGATTTTGCTACTTGCTTGTCAAGATGGTCATGTTCACTGTATTCAGCTATCACACCAACCCAGAGACTGATGACTGTTCTGGCCTATTAATAAAAGTCTATTACAGTGCATGGATGCTACTTCTCTCAAACAATATTAATGGAAGCTCTGCGGCAAGAGGCACATTTTTAACTTGCTACAATACAATGAGGTAATTTCATTACAATTATTAACTCTTTTACATTTTACTCAGACTGTCCATTCTTAGACATAAAGAACAATCACAAAGTCTCCTCACTTCTTATTTTCCCATTTTTTAAAAAGGTGTTGTTCATCAGCCCATTATTATAAAAGCAATTAGTGGTATTTCAGTACCTGTACTTGCAACTGCTGAAATTGAGACAATATGAAGTGCAGACGATTTTATGAAACGGTGAATAGTTGCCTTTCAAAAAAAAAAGAATCACTAGTTGACAAGCCAGACACTGAAGGACTCAAGACCAATCATTGATTGTGAAGATCTTATGTTAGAGCTCAACTGGCAACAGGCAATGAATGAAATGTATTTCTGCAAATAATATGAGATAGAAAAGGAAAACAATAAAAATACCCACCAACCTTGAACATGCTTAAAGTGGTAAAGGCAATATGCTGTCAATTTTTTTTTCTTGTTATCAAGCAGGACATTCTATTTTTCTATATATGCTCCTCTAAGATGAACTTCTTGCCTTCTGTCACTCAAGTTTTGGTTTGATTCTATGATATTCAAACTGAAATGTCTTGATCTGCTAAAGAAGGTAAATTGTTAACAGTTAAGATACTTCCAATACTTTTAGATATGGGAGCAAAACTCAGCCTGCACGTGAGGAAAATGGATAAAAGACACAGATCTCTAATACCTCAACTCAACTTTTTTTTTTAAGTAGAACTTGACTAAGCCTCTAGTTCTAGAGCTTCCATAGTCACTTAATAGTATTTTAAATAGAAAAACCTGAAAAACAATAAAACTGACTCTGTCCATGAAAATGCTTACAAAATGTTTAGCTTTAAGGATGGCAGCAATACATGTTAGTTTTCTTTGATGAAGATACTTACCTTGTAGCAGTTAAGCATGTGCTTAACTTTTTCACTGTGAGTCCATAGCCTTATAAAAACCTACAAGGTATGACATAAATTCTTTTGTTTGTAAAATAGGTGTAATTTTCCAGAAAATCTAGATTCAGCAATCACAATCTGAATTAGCATGCCTAGATACTCCACCTGCACAAACTGCTGGTGCTCCACTGACTTTAAATAACCCATTGAAGATACAGCCTCGGGACCCCAAACAGTGCTGGTAGTCCTAACAGCCCTCAAAGGCTGAAGACTTGGAGCTCACTCAGAGAGGCTGTGCTGGATTTAGTGATAATGGCTTAAGAGGTTACCTCTCCCAGCTGTCTGCAGCAGTCCCCCACCAGAAGCTGAAACAGAACCATCAGAAAGTGATATGGTCCAGCCCTCATCCATAGAGCTCTGAGCCAGCACATTAATTTTAACTGCCAATGGTCTGAAAATTGTAACAATTGATAAACTGGCACTTGCTTACATCTGCTGCCTCCTCTAGTAAGGTGGAAGACTGTGGCAAAGTGGCAGGGTAGACATTAAGGGCAGTAACCCCTTCCTCCACCCCAACAAAATTAATAGCACTTGTTTGCCAGAGCCCTAATCTGCTCAGAGTGGAACAGTATGTTGAAAGAAGCAACTCCATTTAACTTCGTTTGGGGGGAATGAAGAGCAAGGATTTTCTACATTTCATGAGGCAGTGAATGGCAAAGAATTAGTGTATATACAGTACCCCTTGTAATTTTAATTCACATTGCCCCCTCTCAGTGAATAAATCTTGTTAAACCTTATCCTCTTGGAGACCATCTGGATGAAAACTATTCAGGAAACGTCACCATTGGTACAAGAACTTAAATCTCACCATAAATCTCAGCATGTCAAAGCCAAGCATGCATGCCTTAAAGAAACTCTGCAGCTGTGACTCGCTTGGAGTTGCAGACATGTGTGTGCAAATGGTGCCTCCCAAGAAACACACTGCTACATTTCAGTAACTCTTAAAAACAAATGAAAGCAACTCAGGGATTTTCTCATTTTCAGACAGCTTTACCCTATTTTTAATATAAAAGAAACAAAATAGTTTAATAAAAGCTACATAAAATTTACTACCCTATTATAACTGTATTGGTTCAAATGATCTCCACTCTTGTCCTTATCTTGCTCTGATTACTTCTCCCTCTCTTCCAAAGTGCATGTGCTAATGTGGCAACCTATGCTGAAAATCAGAAATCATGATTACTTTGCTCTGTAATCTGATTGCCTGTATAGTTAGACACCTGCCTTCCTGGCAAATTTCTTTATGGTAACAGGGTAGGAGCAGGTTGGCCTTTTAAGTGCCAGATACGGTCAAAATAGCTTCAATCTAAGCTCAGTGAGAATACTACTGTTATCCAACAGCTCATATTCTCCTCTCTCTCCACCCCAAACCTCGTAGAACTGTTTTTTACAGAAATGGATTTTGTATTTAGTCCACTGACTTCAAAATATGGGGAAACATAATGCAAAATTTACAAGGCAATCCATACAGTGGGTGAAAAAACAGAAAAGTAACTAAGAATTAAACTAGATTCAATGCTTTGACAAAAAAATTTGGGGGCATAAATGCAGACTTGAAACAAAAGGTTCTGCAAATTTGCTTCATTTTCCCTCATTTCCATATAGGGAAAAAAAAACCCTAAATATTGGAAAAGGACTGGAATGATTAACTTCTGGTAATTTAAAAAACTATTTGTGAAAAAAATTCAAAAGGAGCTTGTTCGAAAGCATTTTTCAAGTAAGGAAAAAACTTATTAAACATAGGTAAATCCTAAGCAGCCCATTTTATTTTTATTATATTTTACTTGACTGAAACTGAAGTTTTTTCAGTTTTCTGTCTTCTGAAAAACTTGCATCTTGGAACTGCCAGACAACCTGAAGATCAGTTACTTTTACACAGTGAAAGCAGCTTTGGAGCCTGGGAATAGGTTGATTAGACGTTCTAGATGAATACAAGTTGCATCAGCCGAAGCAAATAGAATATTTCTGATATATATATCAACGTACCACAATTGATGAGCCAAGCTTTCTCCAAAAGATGTGCAGGTTTCCTGATGAGTCAGAAAAGTAACAACGGTGGACTCAATGATCTTAAAGGTATTTTCCAAGCTAAATGATTCTATGATTCTAAGATTACTGGACTTTACTCTTTCATTCAATACAAGTGATCCAGGTTTATTTTTGCAAGAAAGTCCAGTTCTGTGCAGCTGTGTATCACCACTGTAAAGCATTTCAGCTACCACCACAACAGCAGAAATGACACTGATTTGCTAACGCAGGTTCTTGCTTGACTAATTATTGAATAAAAAACAACCAAAAAAAAGAGGAGCTCAATTAGCCTTAGAGGTAATAGGTGCTAGCAAGACATGCAAAGACTACCCTGGTGGCTCCCTGTAAAATAACCATCCTTTCTCCACAAGTGCAGAGATATTCAGTAAGAATTATCAGTCTTCCTCTGGAAAAGCAATGCCTTCTGGGCCTCAGTAAATGGGCTTCAGCATACAGTTGTCTAAGAACTGTAGAACGAACCACTTGTATCCCCATAAAGGAAGCATTTGCTAGCTCAGAATGCAAGATGCTTGGCAACACGTTGTTGACATACAAGGTGTATTGTTTCTTCTTTTTCAAGCCGTATCCCATGCTGGGCTCTAATTCCTCCCACATGACCTTCTAGACCAAACCAGGGAGCTAAATTAGGAAGGGGTACTGTTTTTCTCTGCCTGCATAGTCAATGGATGAAGACACGTGGGCTGAATTATCCTCTGGAGGCGCATATCGCTTTCCAGCATCAATGGGGAGCCTTGGGTGATTAGGTACTAACTTAGGTGCCACAGTTTTATCCGTGAAGTCAGGTGGCTCAAATCCAGGAGCAACTGTGCTTCTCCTTTTGTCCTGAATTGGTGCATGCTGTTGCTACACATCACAAAACAAACAGCAAATAGTAGTAGTTTTCGTGGAAGTGATAACAGCTAGTATAAAAGCTAGTGCTTTGGATCTAAACCCAGAATACTATTATTATTACAGGAATCCAGCCTGTTTCATATGTCCTTTAACTTCACTCCTTCAACTATGCAGAGCTGCATAACTGAACATACTGTATAAGATTATTTCCACTTTTCATGGAAGCTTCACCCAGAGCTAGCCACTATTGGAAGCAGGACAGCAAATTTTCAAGGCCAACTTGCTGCTCTGGTACAGTAAATCAGTTGTTCCTACCGCAAGTAGCATACAGATTTTTTTTCAATGCATAATACAAGGAAAGGATGACTCAAGCTGAGTTTCACAGGTGAAGTTCAGATGAGTTCAGATCTGTTCAAGCCCTCTCGATGTTTCCATATGCTTGACTCAAGTCCAAACATCCTATCGTCAGCTCCAAACAAAAACTTCCAATGAAGAAGCAGAGCAGGGAATTGTGAACTCTGCTTTCCAGCACTAAGGACTTGAGCACTTTTTTTAATAATCTGTCATTTGTACTTTTTCATACTAAAGGTGACAGTCTAATTCACATATGACCAACACCCATAAATCATGTTGGGGGAGGAAATATTCATAAATCCATATCAAACAGAACCCAAATTATGACAAATGACATGGCAGTCATAAAATTGCACAAGCACAACTCACCAAGTCATTAATTTCATGGCCGTGGAAAATAAACAGACACATTTTTTTCGCAGCCCTAATAAATTTTAAAAAACTCAAAGAATGGTCCATCTGCTTCGAATAATTTTTAATTTCCTATTCTGTCTCGTTCCCATTAGCTATTCCACTGAGATATTTGCTAAATTCTTTCATTTGCCTCCTCCCATCTGTATTCAATTACTCTATTCCCAAATAGAGTTAGTTTTTCTTTCTCCTAAGTGCAGTACAAAATATCCCCACCTGTACCTTAAAGCAAATGTTATGTGTGTTTTATTATCTGTTAGACTCTATGAGTCATTCTAACTCGATTGCCTGTGCTGAAAGACTTGGAGGGCAATCTGATTTTGATGTTTTCTGGCTTTGGTGAAAAACACCTGCCTGATTCTCATAGCTAATCTATTAACTTGGTAAATGCCTCAACAGATGTTCTAGAATCAGCTAGGGATCAGGGTCTGTCCTCGTGACAGCGTCCCCTTGTAAGCTTGAAATATTTAAATGTTCAGAGATCAGAGGCCAATGATGTGTTTTGGGTACAAGCTTTCACTAAATCATATTTTTTCAGTCAGTCCCTGGAGTGCATTCCACATACAATAAGTGGCTGGAGCGTTCTGACTGAGCAGGCCAACAATACAGGCCTCCTTGAACTTTGAAGGGACATGAATTTCAAGGCAGCATTGGCTTCTTTTATTGAAAAATGGAACAAATTTTAGACTGTGCTGAAGCTGTTCCCTTTTAAGCTACATGTCTTTTTTTCCAGTTCCTTTTCTTTCTTCCTAATGAAACCCATTAAGAAAATATAAGGCTTGGCTTTGAGACCTCCCTTTCCAAGGATAACTTAATGTCTCCAAGGAACCTGTTCCAAGCCGTCATCCTCTGTTTGGGTCAGCACTGCTCTGCATGATTCACTTACTGTGTGCCTGTTCCTCCACTTTTTAACACTGATTTTAATCCAGGGTTGCTCCACTGACTCTAAGCCATTCCACTCTGTAACAGCCCCTGAGGCTCACAGACTGGCTGGGATCACCAGAGCAGAGCAATCCCTTGAGAAGGCTTTAGTTCTCCCATAGGAAGGGTGGGATAGATGCATGACTTCAGTGTCAAGCCCACATGAACTCCCATTTTGCAGATTAAGGCACTTTTCTGTCAAGCTAGCACCACCAGAAAAACACAAATGAGAAAAAAAGGCTCACAACACAGAAAACCCCACAACTACTGCTGGCCCCATTCTGCTATAAGAAATTTCCTCTTGACAATCAAAGTTGGACCTGAGAGCCTAAAAATGTTTATTATTTTTACAAGCTTTTATATTACTTTGCTTCTTGTAAGAAAAGCTCCAGATTGTGATAAAATGTCCAAATGTTTCAAACTAAAATGGCTGCAAGCTTCACTGCAAAAATTTTCTCAATGAGATCACATGAAAGCAGAACAAATAGAAAACAGGAGACCTTCCTCTGACCTTCACTCATCACTTGACTCTGGTCACTTCACTTACCCTCTGTTTACCTCCACTTCTTCATTTGCTAAATGAGTTTCATTAACGCAAACTTACTTCGTTGTTTTAAAGCTTAATTAGTTAATGTTTGTAAAGTGTTTTGAGATCAATACAACAGTATTACCAATGTATTCAAAATCTCATCTCTGCTGCTCTTTGCTCTTGGAGGCTTGACAAAAAGGATTTCACTGTTCCACATCTTCAACAATGCTCAGAAGCAGCTCTGTTGTTAGAGCTCTCATAGGAGTGATCAGCAGATGGAGTTGGAGGAGTGAGAAGGGAAAGACTGATTCTTACTCTTATTGCTGTTACACATGCTGCTTTCTAGAAAATAGAAAATATGAAGGGAGCGTTGATATAAAATACTTAATCATTTAAAGGAAGACACTGAAAGTACAGAGAAGTGCTTATGTGTATTTTAAAATTACTGCATTTTTCAAAAACACCCTTTTGGGAAAGCCATCAGGTTGGCCTCCAAGCCTGACAAGAGCTGGAGAAATGTTCAAAATGTGAGATGAAGGAGAAGAAAGAAGAAAGGTTCACTAGAAACAGTGTTTCCAACTGAGGATATAGTCCAAAAAGCTTCATTAAGGAGGAAAAAGAGATTTTCTGCCTGTAATCAAACGTGAAAGAATTTGTCATTCTTAACTTACCTTCTAAAAATAGTTTCTTCCTTCAGTTTTCAGACTGTACCTCTGCTAAAATCAAATGTACCCACCCCTGTCACTGAGAGATTAAAAAAAATTGAACTGGTTACTGGAAAGATACAATAAAAAAGTTTGATTTGAAAGTACAATCCCTGCAATATTTCCTCTACAAATTAGGCAGACATCATAGAAACATAGAATATGCTGAGTTGGAAGGGACCCATCAGGATCACCAAGTTCAACTCCTGGGCCTGCACAGGACATCCCCAAGAGTCGCACCATGTGCCTGAGAGCATTGTCCAGACACTGCTTGAGCTCTGTCAGGGTGGTGCTGTGACCACTTCCCTGGGGAGCTGTTCCAGTGCCCAACCACCCTCTGGGTGAAGAAGCTTTTCCTGGTATCCAACCTAAACCTCCCTGGCTCAGCTTCAGACCATTTCCTTGGGTCCTGTCAGCAGAGATCAGTGCCTGTCCCTCCTCTTCCCCTCATGAGGAAGCTGTAGCTGCAATGGGATGTCCCCTCAGTCTCCTCCAGGCTGAACAGACCAAGTGACCTCAGCCACTTCTCATTCGGCTTCAGCTCCAGATATTTCACCATCCTTGTGGTCCTCCTTTGGATGCTCTCTAACAGTTCAATGTCTTTTTAATATTGCAGTGTCCCCAGGACTTGAGGTGAGGCTGCATCAGTGCAGAGCAGAGTGGGACAATCACCTCTTTTGTCCAGCTGTTGATGCTGTGCCTATGCACCCCAGATATGTTACACTCACTCTTCACTTCTTGTCTATTTTGGTATTTTAGAAGCGGTATCACCAGAGGTAGATGTGATATGATCAGTGCATGTGGCAAATACAGACTTTTTCTTATGGCCTTGGCAACCTGGAGGCGATCTCCAGACCGAAGCAAGGTTGCATGCCTATACATCTCTTTTGCAAAGGTTAAGATTATGGTTTGGGATCCTCTCTAATCTATAGCAATTTAGAACCTTTTGTTTGTCTCCTACATATCTTTTCTTCAGTAAACATTTAAAAAGAAAGTTACCTTCCAGATTAACACAAGGAAATGAATATATTTTTGCTATCATATTCATGCAGCTCCATTGATACTAGTTTTATTTGTAGACCCTTTGGGACAAAAGAAATACACAAGTTATAAACCAAGAATAATTCAGTATGATGTTGTTACAGATGTCCACAGCAGAGGGTGCTAAGATTAAAGAGGTAATATTTGGGGCAAAGGGAGCAAATTTGCAGCAGGCAGAGATAGATGTTTGTTGATTAGTGGAGCAATAAAAACATTGGTTGACTCTTCATTAATGATACCTCTGCTGTTTAGGTTGTTTTCCCTCAAATTCAGTTTTTTCATAAGAAAGGAGGTACAACATCCAGAGCAGAAAAATGATGTGTGGTTTCTTGCATCAACAGTTTTACTCAGAAATTGAATTTAGCTTACACACTAATAAAAACAAATCAGATCAAACAAACAAGCAGACTGTTCTCCTATACTTTGCCTCTTTTTTCCCCTGAAGTCTTTAATTGGTCTCAGGAAGATACATTTATCTCACGCCAAAAGCAGCCTTAAGTAAGTAAAAGAGGAAAATTCAGAAATACTTCTGCCAGTGGAACTGGCTGTTACTGCAATGAAAATGAGCTATCTGACTGATAGCTTTGTTTCTATTGTGTTTCAGTGAAAACACATCCTTGAATTTAGAGCTGTGTAATGACATTATTACATTAAACTTGTTATTTGAAAATAGACAAACAGCTCCAAAAATATCCTGCTACCAGACACATGTTTGGCTTCATCTCTTCAGAGATGACTGAACATGTCATTAAGTCCCCCCTCCTTATAGCTACCAACCCACTGATTTTCACAGACTGTTAAGCTTGCTTGTGGGGCAGAGTGAAGCAAAAAGAAGGGAAGAAACAAAAGCTCTGAAGTGTATGCCCAAAGACTTGGAAAAATCACAAGTTGGAGAAGGGATTACCAAGTCTTTAGCTAGTGAGCCACACTGAACTCAGAACAGGAGCAAATGAAAATTTTTACCCTTTGATGCAGTGGCCTCTATCAGTAGTTGTCCATCTTTACCACACAAGGGAAGCTTCCTGGATTCTCTACTCCTTCACTCACACCAGGCTTCTCTTCCATTGAGACCAGGAGCAGCAATTGGGGTTCTCACTTTGAAACACGTTGGAAGCTGTCACCTTCAGCATCAGCTCTCTGACCTACAATACCAAAATCCATGATGAAAAAGAAACCAAACCAAAACAAAAAAAGCCCCGAAAACAACAGAAAACAAACAAAAACCCATAGCCCCCCCAACTTTACAGAAATCAGCAATCCAGGGTGGTTTTCTGCTTTCCAGTTTTGACATCAGAGGAACTACTGATTTATACCAGAATGGGAAGACACACTTGGGGAGAGAACAGATGGTTCAACAGTTCTGCTTAAAAGCACAGGATACTTGTGCTGCAGAAAGGCATGAGGGAGAAAAGAAGGCTAAAAGACAGCCTTGCAGAAAAAGCTCACATACACTGTGGCTGGAAACTTGTTGTGACTCCAGGCTTTGACCATCAAAGCAACTGAGGCAGCTCCCCACAGACACTGACTGGTTTCAGCAGGCTGAACAGGCATTGGGGTGATCAGCGTTTTGAGGCACCTGGACTTCATCACTCTGGTATAACCTAAGACCTTTGTGCCTAGAGCCCCAGTTTCCCACCTTGTTGCGAGATGATAGGAATCTGGTTACTGATGATAAGCCAAAAAGAAAAACACAGTAATGCTCAGTAGAGCATATACACAAGTCCTCATGGAAGAATTGCTGTTATGATGGGCATCATAATACTGAAATTATTTTGCCACCGTTCAATTACATGTTCTTTTTTTCTTTCCCCTCCAAGTCACCACTCTCACTAGGCATGACTGCTCACTGAAGAGTGAAGACAAGTAGTAAATAAAAAGCAATGAAAGCTGTTTTACATCTCTTTTCATCCCCTCTACGCAGCTCCCTCAACCTTAAAATTTAGGGGAATAAAAACCAAGTTTTCTATGCAGACAATGAAAAGTATATGCATTGAATGTCAATTCTATAGGAAAGAAAAGAAGAGACTGAAAGAAAGAAACCCATAAAAGGAAATGCACCACATTCTTCCACCTTCTACCCCAACAAATCCAATTAAACTTGCCAAGGCACACACACATGCCGTCAATCATTCCAGATCCTATCCACCCTATCAATATTTCAGCAGCATTTCACTCTCTTACTTTCCAGGACTATGCACACTCCACACAGCATGCACTCATTGTTCCCCATTCTCCTTCCTTGTCCCTCTTAATCAGTCACAACAAGTCACATTCATTCCTTTCCTGCACCTTATGCTACACCAAACTAGCAGGTTAGCTGGCACAGCAGAGCTTCTTTGTGCTCCATTGATGCTTTGGGGCTTGGCTGGTTGGCGGGGGGGGGTTGTTGTTTGTGGTTTGTTGGTTTTGGTTTTTTAAAGGGTGAAAGGCAGGATGCAAAATATGGCTGTTTATAGACAAAAGGACACTGACACAGAGGAATTGTGTTCATGCTTATAATGCAACTTTGCTTATTGTGAAATACTGCTATCCTATTGTAGTGGCCTCTTTTTAATAAGCACAAGCTCATTTTAATGAGTCTACAATTAATAGACTCAAAATTTCTGGTAACAAGAGATCCAAAAGTTCTCCAGAGACTTTACATATCTGACATGGGCATTCTCAAAGCCTGCCTAGACACACAACCATTATCAAAATAACTTCAGTAATTTGAATTTATGTTCTTATGCAAGCTGTTCTGGTTCAGAATAGAACTCAATCTCCTTTACAGGAAGGGGACATGCTTGATGGTTTTTTATTCTATCTTGTGCACTCTCAGGGCTGCCCTTGAGGATGGACATACACAGTAACTCATTTTCAAAGATAAGGATTATTTTGGGTGCACTAGAAAGATCACAGTTGTACCTTGTGCCAGTGTCACAGGTCAATCGACTTTCTCTTCAAATTCTCACTTGATATCACCATGAGAAACAGGGAAACCTAACATGATGGAGGATTTTACCAACTGTTGGGCTGTCTTTACTGATATTACAGGCAGTGACCTAAAGTGGCTCCAAAAGTACGGCTGGGCTTTCAGGCAGGCAGTAGCTATTCAAGCAGAGAAATCTGTCTATAAAAATTTTATTCTTTTCCAGTGTTCCCATGTCCTGAACTGCTTCAGTACTGAGTAGATTCCAAGCTTAAAGCTGTGTTCCTTCTGTGAGCTGCTATTCCATCCCTAGTATGTTTTTCTTCATTTTTTGAAAGGCTTAAAGAGCTGATATTGCAGCCTCATACAAGAGGGCTGGAGCACAAAAATGAAATGGCACCAAAATACACTGGTGACCACTGTATGTGCTGGCACAGCCACCAGACAGCAAAGACAAGTCTTGCAACTTGATATATTCGGCTCTGAATATATATGATACATATGATCAGTCTGTACTCTTCCTCAAATCCAAACAGAAATGGCCAAAGGTTAAAACTTCTCTTTCTTTTGCAAGGAGGATTTTTTGTTTTCTAGAATCACAGCCTTCCACCTGCTGAGCTCTAATTTCTGGGTCTAAAAATGCTCTTCGAAGTCCCACCTTCAGTTCTCAAATACACTCCTAAAAATTGTCTCTCTGTATGACCACCCTAACCCCCATTGAAATTTTAACCTGTTGCTGCACAAAATGTGAATTAGAATAAGATTATAAAGCTTCCTTGTTACCAGTAAAAAATACTCAGAGATAAAAGACTCATGGTTTCACTGCAACTTTTACACAGAATGAATTTAAATATTAACTTTGCAGCTTCAGTTTTATTTAAACATCAGGGAATACTGAGTTGCCAATAGCAGGAGAGAGTTCATCTGGATAGCATAACTTCATCTCCCATCCTGGAGAGAACTGACAAGTACACTTCCCTTGGAGGATGCTGTTCTGCTTTCTCATGCTGAGGCATAGAATGCAGTCCTCTGGGGCCCACGGGAAAAGCCGCTTGAAAGTTTCATGCCTTGAAAGTGCAGGCAAGGCCAACTGCATGTGGAGGACTACGGCTTCCTCCAGCAGACACCCTGCACATCATTTGAGAGTGGTCTGAGATTAAGAGGACCTGAGTAAATAGAGGCTTGTTACTCAGACAGTTCACTTCCTCTTTTCAGCAGTCTCTCTGGAGATCGCTTTAGAGAACCCCACCCATCATCTAAGAGGGAGTTTCAGAGCTCCTTTGAAGAAATACTTCCTAAAAACATGAAGGGAGCTGTGTAAACTTGGATCCCGGGTAAAAAAGTAAAAACCTCACTCTGCACAGTTACAACTTTAATATAGTCCTCAATGTTTTGAAAATAGGCTTCCCTGAAGTTGCTGTCCAGAAACTGTTTCTTCTCTGACCCTCTTAGTGTTTTCCACTTTTTAACTCTGAGAAACTTTCTTGTATAAGGCAGAAATCCAGACTTTGAGGGGATAAAAGAAGAAAAAGGGAAAAAGAGGAAACCTGGTGATCGTTGCTCCCTTGGGCAATTATCTATCTTGTAAATAATTAGTGTTTACTCATATTTGTAACATGGTTACCTACCAAACACAAACACTGCTTGCTGCAAATAGCTCAGCTAGGAAGAACCAAAGCCAAAAAACTTCTGAATGAGTCAGCAATCAGAATTGACTGTATAGCACCTGGAGAATATTGACTGCAGTGTGATCTGTTTCCTGTATTTGGTGAGTAATATGTGATTTCCACATAAATTGGAAAATTACTTTATGACTGAAAAAAAATCACAGTTGTGCACACATGCAGTCTGAATGCCAACTACTTATCTCTGGTAACATGAACTCAGCTGACTTGGGGATTGCCTGGAGGCCTCCAGGGCACTAGCAAACACGGCATCAAATGACTCCAGCAAAGCCTTTTCGGAGAATTGTTTGACATAGAAGGATGCTGTGAGTCACCCTGGTTTTATGTGCAGTGTTTGTGGGAAGCCAGTGCAAAAAAAGAGCTGAGGAGCATTCAGGAATGTAGCTGGCAAGGTGATGACATGTGATTCTAATAAGGAAATCACGGTTTTTCTCAGCCCTGGTTTTGGTAAGGGGTCACTTGCTGCAATGTGTGGAATTTCTTTAGAGTGCTGCATCTTGCACCCTGTTCTTGAGAACACAGTGGGCAAAGCTCCCAGGGTATGATTGATTAAAATAGCTACCACATGTTTATCTGTGTATTTATCTGATGGTGGAAACTGTGTGTACACACACAGCAATTCTGACCTTAATTTACAACCAGGTCACATGTTTTCTACTGCACTAGTGATGTTATGAGGTAAAAATCACAGCTGAATGGAGTAAAGCTCCCTCTGTGTACACTGGAAAGGAAAATGAGTTCTGAATTACTCAGCAGGCCAGATTTGCCTGTGAGGGACTCTTGCATTCTAATATTTGTTATAATGTCTGCTCATGGAATGTGGAGAGAGTAAGGCAACCACAAGTGGGTGCCTAAAGCCAGCACTCTCAACAGGGAGCAAATAAAGCTTGCCAACAGAGAGTTCAGAGGAGCCTCTATCTTTTGATTTCCCATCCCTCTTCGTAATTTAGAAATATATCTTCCCAGACCCTGACCTTGGTAATTTGCATTTAAAACTTACAGCCTTGAATATATGAGGCTTGGAATTACAATCTCACTTTTCAGAAATGAGGAAGGGCTAAGACCTGTGGTCTTTGCTAACACATCCTAAAGAGTGTGTGCTCTGTTTTAATCCATCAGCCTGGGTTTTAGGTTCTACACATGGAACTGGTCTTCTGAGAGAGCCTGTTGGTGAGAGCCCAGTGAATGTGCACTTGAGCACTTAATCTGTGAGTCTGGGTGGTCTCAGATTAAAGCAAGGCCTGGAATGGGTCAGCAATCTCAACATCTAGCAGAATTTTTGGTCATTTGACAACATTAACATCAATGTTGTCATGCAAAATTTTATGTGTCTTCAGTGCTGCGTGACAGCCAAATGGGTTTTTGACAATCTAAACAGTTTGTCACTTAGACCACTTGGTGTAATGGCCTTGTCCTCCAGTCAATTCACCTTACCCAATGAGCCTTGGAAGCTATCATCCTTTCTATGCCTCTACACTTTCTTATACACTTCCCTTTAAACCAGTCTGTCACTGGAAATGCCATTTGGAAGCTTTGATCTCAACTGACATCACTACTAGGTAGACACTTCATGTGTTCCTCATTCAAAAAGAGAGAAGGATCCTCCCAGAGATTTATTCTCGTTGTTTTGCCTGCTCCATCACACCACTCAATACCTGAAACCCCATCCTCAATTGCACAATTTAGAGCAGTCAGAATATGAGCAACACCTGCATGTTTTATGGAGAAGCAGCTAGCCTCCCCTTACTGCTAATGGACTTTGGGTGAATGGGGCAATGTATTCCCAGTTATTCAATCAAATTGAAAATTATTGCTAACACAGCACCTGGACAAGCTGCCATTTTTCAAATGAACAAAACCACACAGTGAATGAACCATTCTCTCCCTTCCTTCAATTTTCTGACACCGTTGTTACATATTAGGTGCAGTTAGCAGAATGTGTTTCCTGGTAAATCATGATCTAGGATTCATATTTGAAGAAGATAATAATTTCAGACTTGAACTTAACTCTGTATTTTCCCTGCAGGTGTGTATGGGGACATGGAACAGGATTGAAATTGTTCATTCAAAAGATGGCAGCCAGATGCAGTCTGTGTCTGACCTTTGCATTAGGTGGGTATTCAGATCTAAAGCGTAGTTTCAGGGCTGTCTCTGGCTGGCTCCCTTCCACAGGTCAACTGATTTTTCAAGAAGGTGCTCTGGAAAAGATTAATTTAAATTAATCTTTTAAGTAGTTTTTAAATTAATTCAAGTTAAACTGTGTTGCTACTATCATGTTATGAAAGACATCTAGAGAAAAGACCTCCAAATGAGGGACATATCTATCAGCCAAGAGGCTGATGTGACTAGTACCAGTCTCTAGCACAATGCTTTCTGTCAGATTCGCAGTTTAATGGTTTGTCTTACTTAAAAACACACAACCCTCCTAGCCACCCCACACCAATCCAAACACTGAATTATTTGGAAAGACCTAGGGTGGGATGATGCCTGCATCTTTAATGTATCATCTATATGCAGCATATAAAAATATGTATTTCTTAGAGACACATTTTATGTTATGCAATTATTTGAATGCACACACACAGTTTCCTGTGACAAAAGATGGCAAAGTAAGATCCAGTAAAGGAATCAACACAAACGAGGAAACAGAGATAAACACAGACTCACCAAGCAACTAGATGCAACAGTAAAGCAGCCAACAGTCCTGAAGTCACTGCTTCAGGCTAAATTCATCCCAAGCATTCAGGACATTTGTTCCAATCTTTTCATGCAGACCTCCTGAGTAAACTGCAGCAGTACTCTTCCATTAGCAAGACAAACAAGTCATATTATGGGAAATTCTATAACCTTCTAACTCCTCCCCAAAATGTCTATTGACAAGGACAAGGCTGTTGAACTCTGAAAGTCTGCTGAAAGTTCCTTGCAAAAGGCTATGGGATTGCCCTCGACAGAAAGGAGGAGAACAAGCTCTCACAGATGAGATTTGAAGGCCAACAGGCTGATGGTCCTTGAACAACCCACACTTGAGCTTTAGGTGCAGTTTAAATGCCAATAGAGGCTAGGGCTTGAATCAGGCAGCACAGCTGAGATTTGGCACACAAGCCCTGTATCCACACAGAGGGTGTGAATTGCTGTGAGGGCTATAAATGGAGGCTCTGCTCCACTAGATCTGATCCAAGGGCTGTGTCTGGGGCTGTGCTGTGCAGGCACAAACCTTTTGGGGGCTGCAGAGACTCTTTTACAGGCAAGTAGAGAATACGTTCAACTCTACTTGTTCAAGTTGCACCTAGACAATCAACAGAGTCCTACACAGATTGATTTGAGTGAGCTTTTCTTCTTCCCTTAAACAATTCACCTTCTTGGCCATAAAATATCAATTTAAAAATGGTTAAAAAAATCATGCTAATAAGAAAAAAACTTTGGGGTCCATCTGCATTTTACATTTCAGACAACCCCGACTCCACAACCTCTAGATACCAAACCAGCTTGGTAGTAATCATTTGTTTCAGCAATTATGCAAAGATGTTCAGGACATCAAGTGCTGGGATTTATCACAGAGGAAAAGGTTTAAGGCTCTCCTGAATTTAAAAAAAACCCCCAAATCTCAGTTTCCAAAACAGTATCATGTTACCAGGCTGTAACAATAACAGTTTTTACTGTTGGGTGAATCAGCCTTTCAGATTTATAATTTATTATAACAACAGCATGAAAAGCCAAGCTGTGTATGAAACAGAACTAAATTTAGATCAAAAACAAAGGGTGCCCCACAGAGCAAAGGGTCAGCTGAAACACACGTTGGATGCCTATGGAGAGGTAGAGCAACCTTTTGATCAAGAAAAAGGAGCAAGACTCAGGGGAGATGGGCTCCAATTCCAGCGTATTTCCTATAGGACACTGAAAAAATTATCTCCCTCCTTTCTATCTTTATTTCCTCAGTGGTGTCACAGGTTGGCTTGGGAAGACAGTAAGATCCTGAAATGATGGACAGTATTTGAAGAGCAATGTACTGCTCTTTTCAACAGTCGCAAATGAGCCCAACTCCAGATGGTTCTCACACACACATTGCTTCATTTCATAAGTGAGATTTTAAATATGATCGTCATAGACCAAGAACATTAATTAAATGTACTGAAGACAACGACACTTTTTTCTGAGTTAAAACATGCAGAGTCTGGACCTGTCTCTGGACACAGTGAGCAGGTCTCAGAGTTCTCATTTCAGCAGTTTACTCATATATGAGTGAGTAAACTCAATGTGAGCTGTTAGTTTAGTTAACACTTCATGCATTTTATGTAATCAAAAATATGTTCGCTGATAGTTTCAAATTCCAAATGAAGCTACAAATTTCAAGTATAAAATGTGATTTTTACAACTTTTCATGATACTTAGATGCTTGTATTTGGTTTACAATTTTCTTCTTACAATTTAAATATGAATCCCTTTACAAAGCATGGCCTGAGCAGAATCTCTCTTAATGCTGGGGGGTTTTTTTTAACTTGTGAGAGATAAAGAAATGATCAGTTTACCATCTCAGAACCACATTTGTGTAGTTTTGTGCATGAGGGCAGTGCCAGCTGTGGAACTGGCTTAATAATAAATTTTTACACAATTAAAATAATTTTTCAACAATTTCCTGGCAAAGAGGTAGAGGGGAAGGGAAGGGTATTCAAATTCAAAATCTCTGCCAGACCACAACATACAATTTGTTTGTGTCCTGGGTTGCAGTGTATTCTATTGGCATCCTCATGAGCTGTTGAAATCAGTGTTTCCTTGCCTCCTCCCCCCGGACTCTCTTTCTGTTAATGGCCCATCATTGTCCTGCCGCATGACTCAGAGATAACTCCCTCTGGACTATCTTGTGTTAATAGGCCCATCAGTGCCCTGCCGTATGACTCATCATCCCATTGTGAGATGCTCCACCCAGAGGGAGGAACCAAGCATTCCATCCTGGATATAATCTGAGATTCCAAACACCACAGACACCCTTTCCACTGGATTCCCAGAGGACAGGAGCTACACAGCCACCACTGGACCTTCTGAGGAAGAGCAGACCCTCCTACAGGACCACAGCTTCAACAGAACCACATCCACCACTTCAGGAGGACTGCAGCCACCATTTTGTTGGACTGCTACCACCACCCTAACAGGGTGTCAGGTTGTATCCTGACTCTGTCAGTTTAACCCAGTGTTTTCTGCCTTTATTTTTTTTTTAAATTGGTATTCTGACTTGGTGCCTCCCACTGGGTTGTTTTCAAACTAGTACATTTGCCTGTTCTGAAAGACCTATATATTAATTAGGACTGTTCCTTACTCGCAAGTGAAATCAGTGCATGAGAAAGTCATAACCTTCATACTTAAGTACCTCAGCCTTGAGGCACGCAGAATGCTCCAAAACAGAGGACACCAAAGATGCCCATCACATTTCCTAAATACTTAGATAAAGTATATTAATAGAGATGATGGACTATGTAGCATCACACTTTTCTTAGTTAGGGATGAATGGTTGCAATTTTGTTTAAAAAAATGTATTTTTACTTCTCTGCCAAGAGCAAGGAAAACACATGAAGCTTTTAAAAGAACACAAAATGCTGAGGGGATCAGGTATATTTCATATTATTTGTTTTTTTAAGAACACACCACACATGTCTCCATCCTGGGACAAAAGCAGATTCACACAGTGTATGGGCAACCTCCTCTTCCAGAAGTCACTGCAGATATACATAATGCTCACTTCTTGCTATGTGGTTATATCCTTACAGTAGTCTTCAACAAACCACTGAACAAAGTCTTTGTCAAGTCCTTTAGGACTTCTCCACAATATAAAGCAACATAGTTTTTTAACTTTAGATAAGAATGTACTGACACAGTCATAAAATTTTCAAACCACAGAAAAAACTCCATCATGAGAAAACACTTAGCACAAACACGCCCTTCTATTCCAAGGGTACTATCTTTGTGACATATGGGTAACATGGGGAGGTCTGACTATTACTTTGAAAAGAAATTCAAAATGTAGGGGCTGCTATAAAAGGAAAAAGTCAAAATTTCTACAGCAATATTGACTCTTGACTGTGACATGTCCTGGGTAATTTTAGCCAGACAACAGAAATTCCATCTGAACAAACTTTCATAGAAGAAGGAACTTCAGAATTCTCCAAATTATGAAAAAGTTCAGTTTCTCATCCTTAACAGTGCTTTATAAACAGAGGAATGGAGAAAGATAAGAGTGCTGCCAGATGGCAGTGAAAGGGTTAGTTGTTTTGAACATGGTATGTGGTCAGATGCTACCTATTCATCCCCAGCATGAATTACCTCACCAGGTCTGTGATGTAAACACGTGTAGTTGCTAAGCAATTTCCAGTCACAAGGTCTGCTGTAATCCATACCATTTGCTATTTTACTAGAGATGTGCCCTGGTCAGTTTGCTAAAATGACACCTATGGTCCCACATTGGGTAATAAAACTCATATTTACCAGTAGGGCTGGTGGGTCTTGTAACATAAATTGTTAGAATCCTTCCTCTATAAATAAATGAACAAATACATAGATGAGTTAGTCTATTCTGTCTACAACAGGTCTTAATATCTTCTCTTCTTCACCCTGCCATAAGTCCACCCAGCACTGAGGCATGCACCTAGGGTCTCTGTTGTACATGACAGCTTTTAATGCTGTAAAGAACATTATTTCTGAAGGAGGAGGGAAGGAGAAAAGGCTGATCTTCCTTCTTGCAAAGAAAGGTTTGGAAAGTTAATCAATTTACTAGGGCTGAACAGATCATGCAGAAAGGCTCCTTGCATATGTATAAATTCTCGGATTTATTCTTGGCTTTAAGCAATCAGTACTGTTTGACATAAAGCTCAGCAGCCAGAATTCTGTGTTCTGGTGCAAAATGGAGTGATCATCCTAAACAGAAATGGTTCAAGTCTGGGAAAAAGAACAGAAAAATATAGTTTCCTAAGATACTCAAGGATACTCAGATCACCTCTGCAAGCTTGCAGGCTTACAGGATGCTTGAACTCTGCACTCCTGCTCAGGTGACATCAGAGGACTATGCTAAAGCAAAACAAGCTCGTCTTTCAAAGACATGTAGTTCATTCAGTGCAAATGTTAAAAATCACGAATAGAAACGGTGCTGAGGCTGATTCCTCCCCCCATCTTAGTTATCCTTAACTGCCATTGCAATAGCAAATTCAAGCGGGAACTCTGGATATCTGTGCCCTAAGCAGTACTCAGGAACCAAGTGGATTTGAAGGTCAAAAAACACCCCAACAATGAAGAGATGCATGGTATAAAGATAACCATTGGAAGCTGAAAACATTTCTCTCTGAGGTCCTGGTTCTGCAACTCCACCATTGAATCTCATGATCAGTAAGAATCACCATTCACAGAAGACTCACCCAGTGAGATTAATGCCTGTGCAGGAACTTGAGTGGGCTGAATGTCACTTAAAAATTGTTTGTGATGGACTGTGAAAGCTAATACCTAAGATAATCTTACTCTCATTTCTACAGGTAGTGTGTCAAGTCCTGCCCTTAAACATCTAGCCTATGTGCAGTTCAACTCAATGCAAACTGCAGGTGATCTCTCTCTTCCTAACACACTTTCCAAAGAATTAGGCCCAGCCCACATAACATATAGAGAGGAAGAACTTTTTTCGTACTTTAGAGATTTCCTTTTCCTCCTAAAATGAACAAACTACTGTTACAATAAGTGTTTTAAATGGTAATGCCCAGCTGCAGGCTGCACACCAAGAGTGTTTATTTTAATTTCTTTAGGACATAGTGAATTTGATAAACACCTTCAGAACATGTTATGGAGTCACTCCTCTTAATCTAAAATGTGAAAAACAAGCATCAGTCAACATAAAATACATGTGATATAGCATGAAGCAGAATAATAGGTCTAGCACATATGGTATTGTGAAAAGTGATTTTCTGTGACAGCCAAGTATGACAATGAACAGAAGACAAATGAATTTCCTGCACTACGTCCATAGGGGTTGCCTGTCCTGCAAGGACTTATATAGAACAAACTGACAAGATCACCTGGAATTACCTAATCTGATTGGCATTATATGTGACAGATAAAACATCTGTGCAGAGAAAATAAAATGTACTTATCCATGACTGAGATACTGACCAAAACCAGATCAAACAGTGGGAAACATTCCTCAAAACAATTTTAACAAGTCTTTTGAAGAGGTCTCAAACAATTTATGGTAATGCAGAGACACAGAACTCAGCACACTTTCAGTTCTAATGACAAGCATGCCACAGTTAATTTAAATGTTCTAGTTGTGTAATGTGTAGAGAAAGGACTAGTGTGTAATTTAGAAACTAAAATCATCTGGAAGAGAAATAGGCAAAATAGGAATAGTTCAGAATAGTATCTGTCAAGGAAAAAAATATCCATTGTTGATCTATCAGAGAGAAAGGTACTTTAAGCATCATTGTCATGTTCTCTTTGTCCGAGAACGAAGTTTCTATCAATGGATTTTAAAATGCTGCTTTAAATCTGGAAACAAATTGTCCTCTAGAAAACCAAACATTATTGATTTCAGTACCTGGTGGTTGCAAACAGCAGAAACGTAGCAAGTATACACAAAGCAGAAAATCTGAATTTTGAAAGGAGTTTCTCAATGAGATTCCACTGACACATTTATTATTGTTAGTAAAACTTCCCAGACTAACCCAAAAGTCATGGATTTTCCCAAAGTATACAAATTATCTCCTTCTCTTTAAGAATTTGTTGCCTGTACCTTAAAATGGTATGTGAGGTTGCTTCAATTTTGGTGACAGAAGAGCAGAAATTTTTAAGTTATGCATACAGATTTAGAGGGAGAGAGAGGACAGAGCAGTGCACAGGGAATGGGCTGGGTGGAAAGCATTGAGAGTCTAGATGGAGGATTGCTGTGGTAATAAGGGTGACATGGTAGTTGAAGGGAAGGTGCTCCAATTAGGGTGTGGGTGTGACAGCATCAGGGTGATGAGAGGAAAATTACCAGAGATGCTTGAAATGAACTGGAAGGGAGAAGCCAGTCAGTCAGAACAATGCTCATTATACAGGTGTCATAGGCACAAGGACTCTGTTTTTCTAGCTGGATACAGCAGGCACAGCATTCAGGCAGCTTAAAAATGCAACTTCCACAGGAGGCTGCATGGGAAGGCAGGGGCCCACATAGTCACAAGTTGTATGCACCCACTTGAACTGCAAGGCCAGGAACCTGCTGAGGGAACCACAAACCACAGTTCTACCTACTGTGGAATCATTATAGATTGGGAGATAGCATGATTGCAGTGATACTCAGACATGTCCTCCATTTGCCTCAAAAATCAGATATGAGTAATTTAATCAGAATCTGCTATCATGAAACTGGCAACTCACTTCTTGTTAAAAATATCAACACTAATAATGCCCTATTCTTGCCTTAGGCCACATCGTGAAGCTTTTCCTCTTGGTGAACTAGTACCTTCAGCAGGATCATCAGGTACAACTCAGCTGTCAAGCGTATGTCCTTTAACCGGGACCTTCTTCAGGCAGCACGCCTCCTTTCATCCACAAGCATGGTACAGCCCCACAGAAATACAGACCAAAGACCTCTAACTGTGGATCATCAACTTCTCATGGGATACAGCTGTTCCAGGGGTTCCTCACTGCAACAGGCCACAGGGATTTTTTCAAATGCTCATCACCTTACAGCCTAATAAGACATTTCCAACAGGCAAGTCTACCTGACAGAACTCTGTGTGGTTTTTTGGACTACTTACACTCATTCCCAGAAATAACCCCAGCTAGAGCTGGCAAGATGCAGCTAAATCAACTTACAAGAGAGTAAACCTAAAACTGCATTGGCTATGCAAAAAAATCTCCCTGGGATACAGCACTACTGCTTCAACACAAGTTTTATATGCCACATATAATAAATGGAAGAGACCAGTCTCTGGAGAGGGCAATTTACAAGAGGTGTGTCATAAAGATGCTTTGATTTTCCCCTCTGGAAAAATTTCTGTCTCTCCATTCTCTACAAGGAGCCTGGGTAGGCCAGGCAACAAAAGCACAACAGCAGACTCTCTCCACAGAGAGAGGTACCAGAAAAATCATCATGAGTATTTTCCCAGAGAGGGTAGTCTCAGGAGGCAGACCAAAATCTGAACAATAATTATGCTTAACTTTCTCCAATAATTTCCAGGAAAATTTTTAACAGCCAAAGAAAGTAGACAAAAGAGCTTGTACATTGAACTACTTCTGTAAATAACATGCAGACAGAGGAGGGAACCTGGATTAAATTATTAGGAACAATGAAAATTCTTTGGGGGTAAATCTGAAAGGAAAATGTATGCTGTGTTCCACTTGGGAGAATCTGTTTCATGTCATGTATGGCATGAATTTGCCAGGGCACTGCTTTACTTTTGTAACAAAATACTTTGTGAATATTCTGGTCTCCAAAGGCAGACGTGAGGAGGACCTAGGAATCCTTCAGTTCAGAGCTTAACCCATCTGATCAAACCCATGCACTTCTCTTCAACAGGAGAAAAGCATTGTTGCTGTGTTGTCTCAGACCCTGTACATCCACCCTAATATTCTTCCTGTTTCATCTTTCCCTGTATTTTTAGTCTGGATGGATCATTCTGTTGTACTTGAAGATTCACACACTCTCATGGAACTGTTTTATTTCACCCCTCGCTCAGCAAGCCATGCAACAAAAGCCAGAGAAGAAGAGCAAGCTCTGTGTACTGTCAGTGCTACATACTTCTGACTATTATTTCCGCCTGACGGCTTTAGTTTTATCCAAGGATTATTCAGTTTGGGAATAATAGGAGATTTACATGCTTGCACACAGGTCAAATTACAGTCAGAAAGCACATGTGTTGCAATTTCTTCACCTGCAGATTATTCCTGGTGACTGTTATTTTAAAGCTTCCCTAACTGGCAATGGCAGAAATTATTGTTTGAATCCTGTTTGCAGATGAATGCTGATGTCCTCCTGGTGTTCCAGCAGGACATTGCTTTGATATTGAATTATAAATTGTTTCAAATAATATCAGATTTGCTTTTCTAAATAGTAATTCTTCAAATGGCTGAATAGATCACTCAAAGTCAAACTTATTAGAAATTTTTTCCAAGTAGCTATTTCTTCAACCAAGCATATTACCACATCATTTTGAGTTTTATATCATCTCAAGCAAATTAACATCAACTATAATGCCTTTTCTCTGATCACAGGAACAAGTGCAAAAGTTTTATCATTATTCGTGGTATTCCTAAAGGTTTCAGTAATCATTTGGAGATATTAAAAAGGAAATAAACAGAGAGCTATGCTGACTTTTCCTCACTCTAAAAAAAAAAAAGTAAAATAAAAACAATGTGAATTTCACTGCCTGTCCTGTAACAAAGCAGGGAAAGAAATGACAGTTTTGCAGCTTCTGAGGAGTTACTGCAACTGACTGAAATACAACTGTGAATTCTGGATATAAATGATGAGAAGAAAATGTAGAAAAAACCCACTACTTTACTGATGGAGTTATTCATTTTTAATGATGACGTACACACAGGCAGGCTAAGGAGGCTTACTGGCACCTAATTTAATTTTCAAGTTTATCTAAATTTTCTAGAACCACATAGTACTACCCAGATATGAAAGTAGGCAAAGGATTCTCCATCACTTTTTGGGTTTTTGTGATTAAATATCTCCTCAAAAATACTCACAGTCACATGTTCAAACCTAGTGCCCAAAACAAGACTCTGAAGCTTGGGTTACACAGGGTTTAAAATTAAATTAGTAAATGGTCTTTTCCATCTCCTTAATATCTAGCAGTAGATGTCTGGGTAGGGGAGAGAAAATTGATTAAAATCTCAGAACAGGGCTCCTAAATGCACTCACCAGAAGCATCAGGATATCAGGCACTCCAGCTCCACCAGCTGCACACCAGCAGGGCACAACCCCTCAGCTCATTCAGGACGTTGCCACTTGTTCTTCCTGAGCAAAGAACTTTTGCTGCAGCACAAAGGTAGGCCTAACCTCTGGAACCCTTCCCTCAGCTCTTAACCCCATATGAGGCTTCCTAAGGATGGAGGGTGCACACCGAGGAACATCTTTGGAACAGGAGTTTTAAGAGAGAGGCCTATTCAGTGACCATAATAGATCAGATGGCTTTTTTGTTTGCTTGATTTTAACAAAGAAGAGCTCCATCATAAATCTTCACTTCAAATTTGATTGCTTTATAATATATCATACTGTGATGTAACTGACATTCACACTTGGCTCCTATTAGGTGACACCATATGGTACAATTAGAAGTGGAGACAGAGAGTGACATCTAAATAAGTTAAACTTCATTCATCTATGATTAAACCATCCTCATTCCCCTGCATGCATTCGAGATCCTAATTTAACTTCTGAAGAAATTCCCTTTCGATTGTGCATATATATTTTGCATTTTTGAAACTCTAGATCACTCAGCTGAATGTGTCTTAGAGTTACTGAAAGTTGTTTATTTGCCTTCTTATTAAGATGGTTTCACAGTCTATTGCAGGGCCATCCAGATGGGGAAGCTGTGCAGTTTCCAAACCCTCACATTCACAGAGCATGTGAGGCTCTTTGACACACTGCCTGCCTCCCACTGGGGGATCTACACAATGGTATTCAACTTTGTCTTGTGGTACCCACGTTGTAGCTATAGCACAAAATAAATCTGCAGGTTATCAATAAAGGATTTTTAATTGGCAAGCCTGTTTTATTTATTCATGGGAAGATAAGTGAATCTTAGAATACCTTCTTTCCCAGAAGGTTAGGGGGTTGCACACAACTCACAAATCTTTCTTGGTAATCCTTTAGTTGAACCAGAAATTATATTATGCTTTTGTTCTTTCATGCCTAAAACTGACCAAGCAGGCAATGATTTATTAAGCAAGAGTCTTGAGTCTCCTGCCACACAACCCACTTAGTCACAGTAATGGCTATGAAACAGATCATGCATTCTAAGATAGGCTATAATTTGTGTTAAAGAAACTTGTCTGTTTTAATCACCAAATTTAATTTGCAAAGCCCTATAAAAGGTTATGAAGTAAAAAGGAACAAAGAGCTAAACTTTAGGTTGGAATGTTATGTGTTACATACACTGAGTAGGAAATGAAAAAAAAAGATTTTGGAATGGACCCAAAAGATAAAAATCAAATGGCTTCAAATAATTAAATGTAGGATACATAGGATGCAAAACTGTAGATTGGAAGTATCTGTTTACAAATAATCAGAGGTAAAGCAATCATATATATTTCACTTCCTAAGTAAAAGATTGAAATTGGAGTCCACTTACAAAAAAGTGGAGAGGCTTTTCTTCAAGGACTGAGTCAGGGTTTCACACAAAGTACCATGCATTTTTAGATGCTGATTAAGCACATCTTACATTTGAATTTTAGTATCACTGATTTCAACTTGTATTCAAGGCTAGATGCATTACAAAGGAATTTAAGCTGGTATTTAAAAATGGGAGCTTTTGGGAAATGCACAAGAAAAGAAATAAAAACCTTCACTCTTTTCAAATAAATGTAATTTTTCCAGCTATTCAAAATTATTTGAAATACATCAATTCATTAGAACTCACTTTAGCAATATATCTAGAAAAGATTGTGGCAACTGTAATGTTACTTTTCATAGGTTAACAATGCAATTTTTTGCTTTAAAACAATGGATAATAGAAGATATTATCTATTATGACCATTGCAGCAGATTCTAGCAGCTACTTATTATAGAGATGAAAAAGGAGACAGGAAGAGGCACTTTTGGAGGTTTCTCCAACATAAAGTATACATTGACCTCAAATATCACAATAGATTTATGGTTTTCTTTTCCTGTGTGAATGTGCAGTTAGGAGGAGGAAGCGTTCACAGGGAGGCAACAAATGGAAAGGCAGAAAGAGAGTGAAAGAACCAACTGGATCGAAGTGGAAGATGCAAGGGACAGGCACAGCTGAGATGCAGATGGGGAGGAGAAAGCCCAGTGAGCTCATAGCCAGCAAAGGTTGGCACCTGACAGAAACAGGCACAGAGGCATAGCCCCAGCCAGAAGGTAACTTCCTCATGACGGGAGGATGCTTGCCAGGCTGACTTGGGTCATTTTGAGTGTGAAGGGCCCACTTACATCCTGCCACTGAAATAGATTAAGTTTCAAAAAATAATTTCAATAGCCAGCATCAAGATCTTCCATCCACATTTAATCTCATATAACATTTGCTTGTTGAAGAGAATGAGAGAATTAGATTTAAGTCTCAGTCACACATGTATCAGGCCAGCAGGTCAGGTGGGAATTTCTTTAATTTGCAACTTTGCAGTTACAATATGTGCCTAAGAAATGGAGATAGAGTGAATTTCTGCCCATGCTCACAAGCTCCTTTTGTGATAACCCCAAGCAAACTGCTTCAATTATCTGTATTTCAGCTTGTTCTGTAAAGCAATTACAGCCATATTTGCTCAGTCTGAAGGCACTGTAAAGTTATACTGGAGTATAACACAAATTTTGATCCCTAGACTACAGCTGTTACTGGTTGAAATTACTATTATGCAGCAATTTATTCAGACATAGCAAGTTTCTGTAAGAAAGCAGAGAATGATGAGCCATTTTAGTCACCTTTGAAATATTTGTGAGAGATAGATGCAGATCTATTCGAAGGCCTATTCTAGCATCTATTCTAGATGCAGATAGGTCTGCAGAGAGATGAAGGAAAGGAAGAGTTAGGAGATCAGAGAGCTGTGACCACAGCACTGCATACATCTCTGATTGATGTTATTTGTGGGTGACAAAGCCCCACAGGACAATACACACCAAGACACAGGCTTAAATACACGCACAAACACCTGCACCTTCTTAACAGCCACACACTTAAAATACTGACATTCTTTTTCTATTTCGCCTCCACTACTCATTCAGCACCCTGAACCAATATATGATTCCAATATATTTTATAGTAGCTGCTTTTTAGAAATTGCCCTGCGTTCTTCGCAACACATTATTTCAAAGCAGCACTCTGAAATGCAGAGATTGCCGGATAAGATTAAATGGTTTTGACAAGATTTACTCTGAATTTTTGACCCAGTAATCTTGTTTCTTTTAGTGATTGATGAGAGATCACTATTGAAACCTTCAAGTTAGTCAGCAGTGCATGCAGCACAGATGAAGTGTTAGAGGTACAGAAAAGCATAGACCAGAAAAATGGTCTTGAGGCTTCCTATTAAAATATACAGCCTTGCACCTGGAGTGAAAAGGCACAAAGCAACCACCTAAGGCTTTTCATATATTTCTTTCACAAGAATTACAATGATGAAAAGATGCTTCTATTAAAACACATAAACAAAGAAGTAAATTATCATGTTTGGTGAAATTAATGCATTAAATCTCTAGGGTGTCTACTATCTAAAGAAGTCTGCATTGGAATAGCACAGATATTACTAACCATCCTCAGCTGGCTAAGCTGTGAGGGAAATTCCTGTAATAAAATAGCACCAGTGTGGAAAAGTTCCAGATAAAGATAATGTTGTATTATCCAAGGGTAATTGGTGTTGACTGAAGTCTGACCCACATACGCAACAGGAAGGTCTTTTCAGGGGGTGCTTTTGTCAGGCACTGCAAGACAGGGTACTGTATTTGTAAAGATGTGGTTTTTTCTAACACCCATGGGCTTGCAAATATGATGTCAACAAGACTGTAAAACTGGATGCTCTTCACATGAGCACTGAAGCCTATAGGCAAAAAAAAGTAAGTACCTTTACTAGCCATTAGTTTTTACTTTTCATTTTGTTTCCATTTCTTTTTCTTACAGAAACCTTATTAAATATAGGGGGGGAATCCCCATGAACAGACAACATGGATGCCAGTGAATAAACAGCTCTTCAAGTTATTTAGACAATATTTTAAAGTAACAAAATATTGCAGAAATGATATTCCATTTTGAATTAAACATCTAGGCTAATTTTTTTTTACAGGGAATCATTCTGCCATTTTTATGAAGGTCTCTTTCAGTTGGTCAGAACATTTTTTGATGCTGAAAAGGACATAATTTGTGCTATACAAGTTTTTCCTGGACAACCTCTTGCAAGGCAGGACAACCAAAGACAAATTGTTCCTTTCAAGCCCTACCCATATTTGACTGCTGAATGTTTGTCTCATAGGATCCTGTAGAGGAAAAATGCTCATTTACCTAAACAGATAAGGAACACACACAAGTTAGTGTGGGGCCAACTTACCATTGAAATAGTTCCATGGAAGTTGATCCTATTTAAAGTGACTACTGAAGTGGGAAAATGGACATGCCTTTTTAACTGGTTGTTAAGAGCCACTCTAGAGATTTTATATAAGTGCAGTTGCAAATCATGTTACCCTTAAAATCTCTTCATTGTTGTGTTAAGCCAGGACCAGAATACATTTTAAAAGAAAGATGGAAGTCCTGACAGACTGGTTAGAAAAGCCCAAGAGAAAACATGACAGGAAACAATGTCTGAATATTGACTGGGACGAATGAGCATGCATGAGTATGGACAGCAAATTCAGAGGTGCTGGAGAACTTCTAAGCAGCAGCAAACACTGGAGCCCGGAGTTTCCATCTGCTTTCCCATAGTTTGCTAAGTATCTGTCAAAGCTGGAAAGACTGAATTTATTTACACCCTTTCTTCTGTTTTCATAACACAGGTTTAGAAAGGGATAGAACGCATAAGAAAAGAGAACCATACAAATATAACCTTGTCAGATATTGTGAGCAAGATGGGCTTCCTAGTTCTGCCTTAGCAAAAGTGATGTTTTGCCCTGCTATAATGCTCCCAGATTGCAAAGTCAAAAACAAGTTTTCAGCCACTTAGAACTTGTACTTTGAATGATCAAAAAAAAAACCCAAAACCAGAAACCAAACCCAAACAAACAAACCAACCACTCTCAGATGCTTTCAGTAGAAGCAACTAAGAGTGCACGTGGAACACTTTATTCAGGGACACTTGACTAATTGTCCAAGACAAGACACACTCTCTGGAGAGCCCTTTGTTCCCTGGCACCCAGCACAAATGAACAGCAGAAACAACCTGAATGGTGCTGACCAATCCTGACGCGTGAAGAGTTCCTAAAGTGAAAGGTAACTTTCTCCCCTAGTCATCAACTGTTTAGACAATGCTAGTTTATACAAAGGAATGGGAGGAGCAGGGAAACCCAGACTACAAGAGATGAAAAAATGGAATTGCAAAAAACAAACAAACAAAAACCCCAATGCCCACCCCAAAAAGATTCCCCCCAAAACCAAAAAAACCCAACAAACCACGCAAACTAAACCTGAAAACACCTGATGATTTTACAGGGAATCCAAACCCACTGCTGATTATGAACCATAGAGTTCCCTGAGTAGAGCTGGCTTGCCTCTGGAAGCACATGCAGTACAGCATTCCCCAGCTAGCACTGGAAATGGTACAAAGCATCATCTCTGCACTCAACTGTACACTTATGGCCTAGGGAGTTGGGACATGCCTTAGAGTTATTTTCATGTATAAATTTATGGCAGGAAAGTTTATAGTGAAGCTTGGACAAGGTCACCTGAACTATCAGCTATTGGTGGACCCTAGGGTCTACTTTGGAACCAACACACAAGTTGTCTTTTTAATCCCCACAGTGCCCAGGAAGACTTTCACATATCTGGCTTCCTACTCCACTGTGCATAATGGCAAAGGTTCTTTGCCTTAGCTGTGAACCTCCTTTGACTTACCTTGGCAGAGGTTAAATATCTGGGAAGCCTAAAATATTCCACAAAAGTGCTTAAAAGATGTATAGCCGTAAGTTTACATATGGCTTTTCATGGCATGCAGCCTAAGCATGCAAATTTTTTCCTTCCTTTATCTCTACTAAACCCTGGCCAGACCTGCCTCAGGTTTCTGTGCCACAGGAACTGCAGAACTATGATATAAGTAGGTCTTCTTAGCTGCTGTACATTTGGTACACTTTGGCACACTTCAGAGTCAGTGCAAGTAGCACATTTTCCCCTCAGGTTTCCCCTATCCAAGTGCTCAAAGTATATGAAAAGCCTAGCTATGATTATCCCTGGGTGACTCCTGATGTCTTTTCCTCCCAAGACAGATGCTGGAATTAATACTCAAACTTTTCAAATTTAAAGTTCCTTGGTATTTGCTACCTTCAAAAGGTCTCAACAATAAATGTTCTTCTAAATCACACTTTGATGTGCTATAGACTGCTACATTTGAATTAAACATTCCCCAGTAATACTGTGCTTTTGTTTAGGTGAGCCATTATGTGCAGATTCATCCCTGCTTCAGTGCAGACTCAGTCATGTACAGACAGCTAACCCTGAATAGGTCTCTGCAAGCATAATTATCTAGTCTGATTAGGATATGGACTTTATACTACCACTTTTGAAGCTCTGGAAAAGCAAAATGAAGATTTTAAAGATAAAGGTAATTGAGTAAGAGAAGAATGATCATTATACCTTTCAACACACTCTATATAGAGACATAATCCCAATGTACAAAAGGAGTTTAATTTTACAGTTATTAGACATCACTAAATTTTCAGCCAAATGCTTTTAATTGTGACAATGCAAGCTTTTGTTGTGAAGTGAATACCCTACAAAAATCTGTGAAAAGATCTGGAGGCTCCAGAACATACCCAGAACTACAAATAAAAATATCTATAATGCTACTGCACTGTTTGCCATTGCCAATGCTATTTGGTACCCTGCTACCAGCTGGTTGTCTTTCAGGCCTCTCATCCTAATAACACAATGTGATTCCTAAAATTTACCCAGTGATGTAACGGATGTTAAATGATCTCACTAAACTTTACAACAATGAAGTGTAATTTGGAGTGAGAGCAAGTGGTGTTGGAGAGAGACTCCACTGCAAAGACTGAAGTGGGATTTCTATGGGATAAAACACATCAAGAATGTAAGAGGGACAGTTCTGCAGAATGACTTTATAATTCCCCTTTCACATCATGTGCCATGAGGCTTAAGTTTATTAGTGTGTGTAAAGACTTCAGGATGATTTAAAATTAAAGATAACTAAGAAGCAGATGGAGCACAGCAAACACGTCTTGGTATGAATTCCTAGAGATGTTCAAGATGATCCACTTTGCAAAAGGCAGGCTTCCCAACAGGTATAAATGAAGCCTGAGTTGCTAGGGATACACTAACTCCAGGAAATACAAATCAGCAGCACAAGGAAAAATATCAATTTATTATATTTTTAAGTGCAACAAAAATAGAATATAAACTATTACAAAAACAGAAAACATAGAAGTATAAATGTATAAACATATAAATAACACATAATAACAAAAATAACATAACACCAATATAAAACAATTTATCAATAATAGAACATATTTAGTATTAGTTTGTTCTAGTATTACTACTGCAGAAGTTACATCCAAGCTGACATGCTGACAGAAAATAAGATAAACAAACTAAAAAATACTATCTAGTCATAGTAAAGTAAATGTCAGATTTCTGTTGTCCAGTAATTATTTCCACATTAACTGTTTTAAAACTTTATTTAGAGCCAATACTGTTTAACAGTTGGGTGTGGGATGCAATCCCAAAGATGAAATCTTATCAAATTCAATGTAAGATAGTCATATTCAGGAAAAGCAGGTACAAAAATCCTTCCAATTCTACTTCAGCCTAAAAGGTATTTAGTTTTACAATATTTGTAAGTGCAGTTCTACTGTCCAAACCCTGTGCTGCAAATGGAGCAACACACATAGAAAAGGCTGCTGCTTCTATTTTTGGGGTTTGTTTAGGTTTTTTTAAAGCAGAATCAGTGTAAAAGAGAAATGAGACAGGGATATTAGAGGGAAGCTTATAAATGAGACATTTACTACCTGAAATCTCCATCCCTCTCACATTTTCCAGCACCAGAGGGGAATGCAAGGCCTGAAGCAATGAGATGCTGAGTGGACTTAGCTTCTGCTAATACTAGAAGGAATGAAGGATGCTCACTCTTCAGTAGGAGGAGTTTAAAACCTGATGGGATCTAACCCCCACCATGCATGTGGTATTCCTGAGCTGTGGCTGCACATGTGTCCCGAACAGAGTGTTCTAGTCCCAGCAGTAACAAATGTCAGATGTGAGGCTGGATTTTACAGCTTCAAAATAAAGCATGCTATGTTGCCCTCCAGAATGTTAGCCACATCTTTGGTTTTTATTTACGTGACTGCACAAGTCACAGTCATATTTGACTTCTACTTGTATGAGTCTATGAAGAATTTTTCATTAGAGGGCCTGCACACATGCTGGATCTCTACATAAAGTCCATACTAACTGTTTCTGACATGGAGTCGCTGCAAGTTGTAGAAAGTCAAGGAGCTGATTCTGCTTCCAATTACAAACATCCAAACCCCACTGCCTCTAGAGCATCACTTCACCCTAAGGTTTATTTATGAGAGCACATGTTGATTGTTCAAGTAAAATCTTTAATTTTGTGTGGTAAGCTGAGCAGATGATAAAAATACAAAGCACGACAAACTTGCTGAGCATATGCCTCCACACTCCAGCAAAACAAAGACCAAATCCAGTATTTAACTGGGAGGGGCGGGGGAGGAATTTTGCTAGCTGAAGGAGGTATGCCACCTCAAACAGAGCAAGTGCAATAGCCAGCTGAAGTGTTTTCAGAATCCAGTTACTTACAGATAGCCTTTTCAGATGCTGACACTATATTTCCAAAGTGAAGAAGAATAATCTTTGCAAGGGTTTTTAGGAAGAATGTCCAAATTGCAGATGCTTGGAGTTTGTTTCCATAGATTTAATTTATTATGGAATTATAGCAGTTTGGCAGAAAATAACACAGAACACTATAATTTGTTTTACTATTTACCTTTCCAGAAGTACTGGAGGAATGATATTAAATGGTTCCAGTTTTCTAGTGTTTACAATACACTCGAAAGTGCTGAAGTGCTTTTCACTTTCAAAACAAGTGATGCACAGCATTCCAGCGGAATGCAAGCATGCTGTCACATGGCTGTGCTAGCATAGTGATACATCTGAAATGAAAATAAGAGTCCAGAAAAACCAGAGCCAGAACATCACTGGGGGGAATTCTTCTATCCACTACAGTTCCGGCACTTAAAAGAAATTATTTTGATACCAATGGCTTTGGCAATGCCATCTCAATGACAAAAGTCAAATTATCTTATCTAATATTTGACTGGGTAATCGATAATCCTAGCCAGAAAAGGTCTGGATTACTACCCCCACTTTGTTTTTGCTTTTATCTTTACTTCTAAAATTGAAATCCAGGAGCTCTTCAGAGAAGAGGATTTCATTCTGACAGATGAAAGGAACGTGATGTTTCCCTGTCAGGGTTGGCGGATTAAAGACAGGATAACATTAGGAAGCAACTCTACACATACAGCAACCCACCAAGACAGAATTCTGCATCCTTACGTTGTTTTTAAGGAAAGTTATGGTGACACATCAGTGAAAAATCAAATATTGATGCAAAATGCATCTCTTTTCTTCAAAATAAAAGTCATCTAAAATTAGAGAAGGGAAATGCTTTATTCTGATATCTCAAGGCCCATGTACCACACTCACATACCAGTACACATAAGGCATAGCTCAAGTGCATTTAGCCCAGATCTGTTGAGTATAAAATTTCACAGTACAAATACATATGTTTTGAAAAAATTAAGATTTGATTATAACATACCTAACAGGTGAAGCAGTCCCTTGCAAGTCAGCATGAGGCAAAATACACCAACTTCTATCACAAGAATGTTGCATTTTTGTGTAATGACTTACAAGGTTTCAAAAGTTGACATATTTTATATTCCAGATTGGGACCTGCTAAAACTTGCTATGCAGAATGGGGCTCTGATCTCAGAATTTGCAATGCTTTTCTTAATACACAGTTGCCCTGACTTCACTGGCATAGCAGGCAGCCAGACAAGGGTGGGCTTACATTTGTGATCTTACTCTATTCTTTTACTGGGGGACACTTAATCTTGCAGAGAAGAAAATACTGTAATTATTGATGAGTGAAAGGGCAGGGTAGCAACTGTGCTTTCTGAAAAGCCCAGATTCTTTTAACATACTACACTTGGGGCTTCTTCCCTCTTCTTTTTCCTGCAGTACTTTCTGAACAATCACTTCAAAGGCTGTTGTTTAGTTTATATCATAAACATTTTCTCCTGCCCTCAGGATGCCATCAATCCAAGGAAAGATACACCAGAGTGCTGTTGTCAGGGACACAGATGTTTGGAATCTGCACATTGATTCCACGGAATAGTTTTAATGTGAGATAAACTAACCTACCCCAGAATGAACTACATGTAAAGGAGAAAACAAAGAGCAATCCTTTCTGTTCAGGTACAAGTAGCACCTGATATTCAAGAGTAATAATCTTAAATCTCAAGAAGCATTTTCCGTCAGTGGATCCATATGGAATGGGAGCACTCATAAAAGGTATTGATTCAATGCCAGAGCTGCAGAAATCCTACGGACATGCTGTCTATGAAAAGCTAAGCAGGGGTTTAGGAGGATTGCAGAGCTGATAACTGCTGTTTGGTCTAAGAAATTTGTTCTGGCAATGACAGTAAGACACTCAAAAAGAAAAGGAGCTGAGTTGGTCATCGGTACAAGCTAACGTCTACAGCATCACACAGGACTGAACAGACATACAATATGCATCTTCTTATACCAGCTGCCTTTCCTACAGGAGGGCAGCTTTAAACCTCTCCCTCCTCCTACACACCAGGATATTTGTCCTTTCTATGGCATTATTAACCTCACTAAACAGTTATTTCTTCTGTCTTTTGTAACCCTGGAATACAAACAAAAGCCAGAGAGGGAGAGAGACAGAGAAGTGTGACCTAGGGGAGAGGTGGAAGTAAGAACCAGGAAAGATATGTAGAATGAAACCAAGAAGAAGCACAGAAGAGAGCAGGAGAAGCCAAACTATACGCATGCAGTATCCACCTACAGCAATTGCATGTGATCATAATTAAACTTTAAAAAAGGAATTCTTGAGAGAGACATTGGTAGGAGAGCTAAATGCTGCCAATATAAAATGTATCTTCAGCACCTGGAAAAATTTAATAGAAAGGTGAAGTCAATGTTACAAGGACACACAAGCATCACCACAATCCCTTTTCCTCTGAGGGTACAGAGCACGAAGATGGATTTCCCTAGTAAAGCAAATGCTGTAGATGTGTTAAGTATAGAAAGGATAAAAAGGCAAGTTACAGAGGGAGAGTGTGCATAGAAGTACACACCAAGAAGCAACATCAGATTACATTTGTAGGGCATGGGAGATGCTAACAGAAGGGACTCTGGAAGGGAAACACAAATGACTTTGATAGCTAATCCTTAATTTAACTCAGTGACTAAATGAGAGGAAGAGAAATTACAGAGAAGGGTAAAACAATAGGACAAAAAAGAATGGCTTGAGTCCCTTACACAGACAGACTATTAACTTAGCAGGAAGCTAAATACCATCCGTGCTGGAGACACGGCCTCATGTCTGTTACTCCTATTTCCAATTATTGTACAAAGCATCTCTTTACATTAGCGCTCCCACAAAAACACCAACTGGCTTGTCATAGATGTGGTCCATTCATCTGTTCCACATGAAGTTATATAGTGAACAAAACATCTTTGGCCAAGTGGCATCACACAGAACAGTAGACCACAAACAACAGTGGAGCTGAATAGGAAACAGAAATATTTATATTGAAAACACAATCTGTGGATAAATAATTCACTCTGTAAAACATACAATTGTTGTGACTAGACACAGGCACAGATGTGAGATGTACACTAAGAAGGGACAGGTCTTCTACTGCAAAAGTAATATATTTTATACTCTAAGGATATTACTTTAGTATTTTTACTTTCATATATAGGAACTTAAATCACAGCCAGCTAGAGGGACTCCAGCACCCCAGCAGAACATGGCTGACCACCTGTGGTCAGTGAATGAATGCACAGTGCAGTAGCCACACCAACAGAGCCACAGGCTGAATTGTAAGTGTACCTCTAGTCATGGGTTAATTGCAAATTTCCTTTTCAGGAAAGACAGATTGATGGATGAGAGGAACTGCATCCCAGAACCAGGATGTAAACTTTGATACTTTACACAATTCTACCTTGTGTACACTTTCCAAGTGTTGCTACATTTTGCTTGACCCCATTCTTGCTTTTTGAGTGTTCATTATGGTTGCTCTCTCTGTTAAATAATCCTGACATAGGTTTCCAGCACCTTGCATGCACTTTTTGTATGGATAAGATGCAAACTTGGGAGCCAGGCTCATCTGGCCACACAAACCCACATCTCACACCAAGTCTGTGTCCTGTCTCCCAGCTTATCTACATGGGCACCCCTAAAATAGTGCTTGAAACTCTCCACTTGAGCAAAGCCATGATCCAGGTGGATCTTTAGAAAGAGTAATAGCAAAAGACAAATACTCATTTGAATTTCTTCTTAAGAAAGGTGTGACCTGGCAGGAATGGTCTGAGACTGTATCCTGCTAGACACACAGTAATAACAACAGGCTTGTCTTGAATATCCACTAATTAAAAGCCCATTAAAAATCACGGTTCACCATACTTTCCTGACAATGTATTGCCTTATGCTCCAAGTCACTCTTTTAGACCCACATCTGTTGATATGTTGGTGTGCCCTAAATAACAGTTTGAGTCTCTAGCAATTATGCTCCACCACCATTAGAAATAATCTTTCTTAGTTTGCATAGCATCTTTGTAGTAAAATACTTTCTAGAGTAGAGACATTTTGGGATGGAACGAGAACTGGCATGCTGTCTCTTCTTTATAATGAGTAAAAGCTAATACAAAGTAAAAATAAAAACAAAGCCATCTGAAACCACAAAATAAAGCAAAGAAAATCAAAACCAAGTGTATATATGACTTCAGAAAGAATATAATTCAGAAGGAGGTTACAGCAAATAAATGTGTAAGTATATTAAAAAATAGCATGTAGATAAGTATACTTCAGCTTTGTCACATTCTACGTCAGAGCCACTGGACACCTATGGGCAATGGTCCATGTCACATTTTACAATACCTGAGCGCAGAAAAATCAAAGGTCAAACACCAAATCTATGACAGAGTTGCTTCTCCATCTCTCATTTTACCCTCAAATCTGTTAAACCAAACTTTGAAATCCTAATATATCACATGCCAAATTTAGAGTAAGTTCAACAGATTTTCAGAAAGATTTGAATCACAAATCAACAAGAGAATTTTAAAAGTAGTGAAGAGAGAATAGTTAGGAAGCTTTCTGACTGTTTGCATCCTTACCCTGAAACACAATCCATTTCTATATGAACTGTATGTCAATGTAAATACTCAACTATTAAGCAAATTATTTTATAGTGATATGAATATTTTTTCACATGTATATATTGATTTTGATACACAAACTGTGTATTAGTTGCCTATATGTATATACTAATTGCATACAAGAAAATCAGTTTTGGTGGTAGAGTTAGTAAGAGAGTTGCAGCATATGGAAACTGCTTATCACACTTGTCAAAATTTGATGGGAGGTGATGGTTTAGGCTGGGAGGCCTATTTACTTTCCAGTATGCCCTGGGAAGCAGTTATCTGTAAATCAGTAGAGCAATTTTGGCTTCCATAGTTCTTACTGATTTATAGCTAACACCTTTACACAACATGAAAAAAAATCCAAAACCCAGAGCAAGGCACATGAGACCATTATTTAGGTTTCTATATCAGCACTTGGAGACAGGACACACCAGTTTTACAGCTACTCCTACAAATTGAATTATACCATATTGCACGCTCACCCCTACACGCTATATAAAGTGGGGTCTTGTGGAGGAAAAATGACACTTTATAATTGTAAACAGATTGTAATGCCATAATAACAACACACAAAGGCAACAATTAAGATAAAGGAGCCCCTTTTCCTCACACAGCTCATCTACTTTGTGGTACATGTAGGACAGACTCCAAAAGCTGGGACAACATGCGAGAGAAGCTCCATACTGAGTGCAGGGAAAAATTCAGTCTGCAGGCATTGCTGCCGCTCCTGCTGCACCTGGTTGCAGAAGGCTCAAGCACTGATGCTGCATTATACCCCAGTACTGTGTGGAGGTTCACAGCTGGGAGAAGGCAGATGGAAGTTTTCAAATATCCTTTTTATTTCAGAAATGGAAAAATAATTCATTACCTGATGAAGTGTTTTTCTTCCCAAAAATTTTCAGCTGTTGGCCACAAAAATTCACACAGTGCAAACATAAAGTGCCAACAAATAAAAGAAAAAACTTCTCTGCCGATGCAAGCTTGCACCAAGTGCAATACTATACACATCAGCTGCAATGTACTTATTTTGGAGAAGTATTTAAAAACTGGAAAATATCAATAAAAAGGAGATATTTCACACTGAAGCCCTTGCAAATCCTAACTGAATACTTTTTAGATTTCTCTGTTTTACCATAAGCTCACAAAGTCTTTTAAACCTTTCCACTTCTCACAATTAAATTTATTTGCCAAAATATGTTACAATGCAAATTGCCCTGTGTAAGCAGCACTAATTCTTGGTGGCATTAAGCAAACTGTATCAAGAAACCAGAGATGAACTCTTGAAAGCTTTAAATTTTACAGCTAATTCAAAACCTGCCACAGATAAAGTAGTAGTAATCAAGAGGATTTGGGGTTTCATTTATGACAGACAGAAATTTATTCTTTTAATTTGTAGTCCTTTAAAGGAGAAAACAAGATTTCTTTTTCCTCAAAGCATCTTTCCCACTGTACTGTTTCACAGCAATCTACTGGAGACTCTGGGAAATGTTTAATCTGCTTTTTTGTAAGATGGGCAGAAGTGACTGCAGGTAGCAAACTGGACAAATCCTACACTGCTGTAAAATATACATCTCCATTGATTTTATTAGAATTAAATGTACAGAACAACTCAGCTTACACAGTTGCTCAGTTGAGAGTCCAGAGAACATTCTCTGCTGGAAGCAGTCCCCACTAAGCACTGACCTCACTAAAAAGCATCAAGATCCCTGTAGTGTTCCTCAGGGTTAATGGAAACAAGCAACCAGCACGTAACATGCTTCTTGTGTTTTTGCAGCTCAATGTCAAGTGTGCCCTTTAAATCAGTAAACTTGTTAATCAACCTGAACTGAAATAAATACTGACATGATTTACATGAAAGCTGTTCCAGGCACAAATTTTTGAATAAATGAGGGCTGTTTAAAAGAGAAAAAAAGTTTTCTGTTTTCTTCACTCCTGGCCACATGCCCTCAAGATGCGATCAAGGTGCATTGTAGCTGGCTGTCTCCAAGCACACAACAGTAGGTGCTTTAGGGTTTTTCTTACAGCTGACATGTAACTCCATCAATCACATTTGTTTTCATCATAAATTACTAAAATCCCAAGATGCTTTTATGGTCCACCATACTTCACACATCCCTGCTCCCCCTTTCTAAAATGTCTTCAGTTACAGAATATACATGAGGAAGAAAAAAGTTAAATCTATATTGGTTTAAATGCATAGCTTGTCAAAATAAGTTTTCACTACAGCTGACACTGAACTTTGTAATTATTCCTGAATGTTGTGTTTTAGAGGCTGCCCCTGTGATAATATGGAAATTGTTTTCTCTACATCTTGACTACATGCGTGCCTCTCTCTGAATAAACAGGAACATCATGTCCTTTTAAAAGACACATCTCTCCCTCCCTTCACCTTCCTTCCCTTGTATTCTTTTACTCATATTTCAGCCCTCAATTTTGAGGGAACAAACTGTCATTTGACTTTAAGGAGCAAAGTCTCAGGGACAGAAGCACAAGATGAAACAATCATGCACATCCCGAGTCTGATTATGTCCTGCAACTGTACTCTAGTATGAAGCCCAGATGTGTGTTTTAAGTGATGCAGGGATTCAGGGAGAAATCATCTCACCTCTAAAGCTCTTGGGCATCACTTTCCTTCCACCCTGAGCACACACACCTGAAAGAGCTACTTATACAATAGCCCTGTAGCTAAAGCACTCACTAGGGAAGCTAGAGCTCAGGGTTCAAACCCACACCTTACTCCGAGGAGACTGTTCTGCCTACCAGGTTGTTGAAGCATCTTAAGTGGGGTCATACCTCCTCCTGAAGGTGTACTAGTGTGTAATCAAACACACAGGAGGTGGCAAGAGAACAAACCATTTGAACAAAATGAAGTTGTAGGCTACTCTCCATGACACACACCTGGGTGGGACAGGAGAGGGTAAAATATGAGTGTAAATTTAAACAGCCAACTAAAATTACAAAGATTTGATTCCTGCAAATAGAAGAGCTAAATCCTAATGCAGTCTTTATTATAGAGCACATACCAAGCCTGCTTAAATTCAGTACAAACATAACTTTCCAGACTCAAAAGAAGTAAAACCCTCAAAATTATACTCTATTTAAAAAAAAAAAAAAAAAACAAAAACAACAAAAACCAAACAACAATCCAAGATGTTTCTGTGACTGAAGGTGTATTATGTGTTCATAATTCAAGCCCAAAGACAAACAGATAATACTGGTCTGCAAATTATTGAATATATTGCAAAGGACATTCTCAGAAGCACCAAATATACCAAGAAACGTATTAGCTCTTGTGTAATCCCCGTTAGAAGCTATCATCCCTGTGTTACAGGGCTGCACTGCAGCCTTTGTCATATCTATGTTAGTCAAGCAGGCAAAAGGTCACCAACAAGAATGATCCTAGTACAATATCAGATTTAATATTGCAAAATAAACATCCTTAAAGGCTAAATAAGATAAGCTGATTAGAGTAAATGACATTCCTTCTTGCACATCTATAGAAAGAATGAAAAGGAGTCACACCAAAAAAAAAGAAGTGATTTACAGAAGCAAACGTTGGCTGGCTGGCAAGAAGATCAGAAATACACATGAACTATTTTCTGCAGTGGCACAGTCTTCTTTCAATTTAAAGCTCCCTTTTGTGTCAAGCTGGGAAGAAAGGGTCCACAAGGTATCGATACATCAGCATTTCGTTCTCTTCATGACCTTTCAGAGGTGAGCCCATCTACCCAACTAGGCAATTTCCCCTCTCCCCTTGCATTTCCCAAGAGGCAGCTGTTGAGATAATCACCTCCTTCAAGATCCCAGAGACTCAGAAAACACAAATAATGCACTAGGCCAGCAGTTCAGCACTCTCCTTCAATTACCAATATACGTAAGTCAGAAGAAGCAGGTAATAAAATACCCACTTTAAGGTAGACTTTAAGAGGCAGCAAAAACAAACCCACGCGTACACCCTCCTCTCCTCACCACATAAAAGTAAAAATTTGTTTCCCCCCCTCCTTCTTCAAAACATCATCTAGCAAGGAAAACTTTTTAAAAGGAACAAAACATTTATTCCTCCTTAGACTCTTCTGTATCAGAAGGGAAATTTATCATTCTGTGTGCCTCAGCAATATTTTCTGCTTCAGCCTATGTGCTTTCAAATTCCCATCCAAACATAAAAGCAAAGCATCGATGAAAAGAAAATTGATGTCCCAACAAGCAAGAGCTCTTGCAGTGACTACAACTAAACAGCAGTTGGCATGAACAGAGGCAACATTTAATATCATTTTAAGATATAATTAAAACAAGACAGCTGCTCAGAAAGAACTCTTTACTATAAACTATGGCAGATACACACTACAAATACTCTACCAGTTTTTTCCCATGCAGGACAAGCCTAAAAATCTTCAGATGAAAATGTATGGTGGAATTGCAGAAGCCCTTTACAATAACACTTTCAGCACATAATAGACTTTGGCACCCTGTTCTCCCTGTCATTAAGGGTGGCACCAGGAAGATTTAGAGCTGGAGTTTGCCTCCTCCCTATCTCACAGAGCAAGTACTATAAAAGGTTGGGGTGCTTCCATTCCATGTCTGGTCACAGTCCGATTTAGGGGAATTTGATAGGAGGACAAATAAAATCAGATTTTTTTTTGTTAAATGTCTTGTCTCCTGTTGTAGAGCTTGAGTAATGCTGCAGTTTAACAGGAGCTGTGGAGTGGAGGGGAAAGCCAGAATAGTCTAGCAGCAGAGCATGATAACTACAGAGATAGGAGCTATTTCACTAAGTGAAATGGGAACTTCATTGCCAGGAATTTACTGGTGCAAAGCAGGGAGGTATTCAGTTGTTTGGGGTTTGATACAATTCTTTATTTACACAAGAGCCAGCTGCAGCTGGAACTGGATCCAATTTTCTCTTCAAAGCCTAGAATCTAAGTATAATCTCAATGCGTTCAAGTACCTGACTGAACAACTAGTTAAAACACAGGCATCACAGCCAACTGGTGAGAGCAAAGGTACATAATAACATACTGGAGAGGAGACTCAGTAAGTTGTGCCCATGCCTCTGTTGGCTGTGGCTTAACACTAAGCTGACAACCTCCCCAGGTACACTGAGTCCTCTTTTCTTTTTTCAGGACAAACATATTAATTTCAAGGTGTAGAAGCTAGGAAGTGCTTTTACAGTGTAGAAAAGTCCTTTCAGCATTGGCAAAAAAAAAAAAAAAAAACCAAAAGTCCTTTCACCTGTCTCTCTCAGTTCTCACAGGTGGCACCCAAAAGGTTTGGAATCGTTTCCATCTTTGACTGCAGAAAATCTGGAGTTGTGGTTTAGTCTCTCAAAACCACTTGCTGCAAATGGCCTGAAAGAGACTAAATTTTTCCAATTAATCTCTAACCCTTCAAATAAAAATAACATGGTACTCTATGCTAGAAGTTCAAGGAAAAGCTTGTCACTAGCAATTGTGGTGTAAAGTGACGCACAAAGCAGGACACTTGCATCACAGAATAGCTGAAGAGCAACTGTAAGGTGGAGTTAGAGCACCTAAGAGAAAACTGACTTCCTGTGAATGAGCAAATTAAAGTGCTACATATTAAAAGCCTAGATGTTTTTTGGCTAGGGATTGTTCTGCAAGACATCGTAGCACTTTTATGATAAAATTATTTTGTCTGATATGCAATCACGTCCTCTCTGCCCCATTTCACTAAAAACCTATAGGAGAAGATCCTTTAAAAATCCTTCTTCACTCAGGTTAGGTGACTCCATTCCCAAGGACCTGACAGCTTTACTGGCCTTCTAATTTAGAAATGTGTCACAAAATCATCTTTTCTGGAAGCTCAGAAGGAAGTCTGTACACAGTGTGCAGGAGCAGAGATGGCAAACTCATATTTGTTTTACTCCCAACTTACTTTACTCTGTTTAAGAGCCATACTAAGGCAGTCGTCCTTGCCCAACAGTGCAATCTACCAAACTCTTGACACTTCCAAAACCCAGCACTTCCCTCCTCACAAAGCACATACAGAAGTACCTAGTTTATTAACTCTGCTTACTAGCTGCCATTTGGGGTCACCAGATGAAAATTGGTCCATGGAATATTCTAAAAATAAATGCAGTTCTCTCTGGAAAACCAGCAACTCCTGGCTCAATATTTTATGTTTTAGAGAATGCCAAAATCTAGGCAGTAAATAAGATGGCCACTACTGTGACAGTTTGGTGCACACATCAATTGAAAGCATATGAGAAAAATAGCCACAAGAAAAAAGTAGGTATAAAAAAATCACTTCAATAATCTCAGCTAAAGAATAAAACCACCTATTTCAAAATACAAGGCCTAAAAAATTGTTTAGCCACAAGAGGGAGACAAATACACAAATGGACAGTATTTCACACTACAGGCAGCTTTCGGTGATGGAGTTTTATGGAAAACCTGAATGTGGTCAAGAGGCACAAATTTAACTTTCACCTTATAAATTTTTAATTTCCTGTCCCTAAACTTAAAAGATCCCTGGACCTAGAGAAATTCAAATCCAAGTCAGGATAACTGTATTGATGCTTGAAGTAACAACATGATATTCCTTTGCATACAATTCCAGAATATCAATCCTGAAGAGAAAATTGAATTTTCATTTTAAGCATATTTTCTAGAAGAAAGAAAGACCTTGTTGCAGTCATGAAACACTTCAGCCATAAAAATCAAACTTTTCTGAAACATCAGGGTTAAACAGAGTTCACAGCATTCTCAAGATACACTTTTATGACATTTATAAGCCTATCGTATGTTATAAATTAATGGCAGATACAGCACATTCTAATTATATCACCCATGTCTATGTCATTTAAGTAATAGCTCTAAAGGGTGGATTAAAATGATGGAAACCTAAGGAATGGCTGCAGATAATTGTGCGAGGTGCTACAACACAGATTTACAACCTACTGTCCAACATCACCCTCTGCTGGGCATCAGTGAGGAGCATTTACATGGCAGCATCTGATGAGATTCCCACAATGCACCAGGAGCAGAACAGGACTGATGGTGCCTTATTTGACTGAAGCACATCATCTGATGCACAGTTTAAAGCATTTAGGCTGTAAGATTTCATTACAGCTCAGCATAAATCAATCAACTGATGTCATAGAACAAACCAGCAAAGGTACGTTCAATGTGTCATAAATAAAATAAATCAGACACCTGGTTTTACAAGGCTCTGCTTCCCCCTCACCTGCTATAGCTGACTTTGAAAGCTCAGAGAGCCCTATACAGACAGAATTAGGCCCAGACCACCTTTTATATGTTATTTTAAAGAGAAGAACTCCTTGGAAAAGAGCCATTTCACAAACCAGTGTAAGCAGACAACTTAATCCTTATTTCATGTAATTCATATAAGTTGGTATTTGCAATATCAGGCTACCCAGGCACCACAGTTTGAAGTTGCACATCTGGCATTTGGTTTGTAATACCACTGCAGCAATATTGCAAAACCGTAAGAAAGTCCAATAATGAAAAAGGGGGGGAATTAAAACCTTACCTGTGTTTCACAGGTGGCCGATAGTTAGATCTTGCATCAGAACATCAGTTCTGAAATTAATTCACTTCACATTAAGAGGAATATGCCCTAGAGTGCAGGAAGCTAAGGAAGGGCAGGCTGGCTGCAAATCCCATGCTGGTGGGCCAGATTTGACACCAGCCAAAGACAGCTGGAGGGGAGGAAGCAGCTCCACCTGCCCAGAGCCTCACCTGACTGAAGCTGTCCCTAAAGCAAGCTGGAGTCCCCCAGGCAATGCCACATGTTTAGCTAGTTGCAGTGGCCTCCTATGAGACCATTTAGCAGGCTGGAGTAGCTAGAAGGCAGCATGACTCACAGCTCATTCTTCCTGTGTCTCTGTGTGGGCTTTAACCACTGGGGAAATCACCTTTACACCAGGCATGGTTCCACTAGCTCCCCGGCCCCATTTCCCTGGAGGCAGGCCTTATCTTCATCATTTGTTCATTATACTTTACATTTTGCATTCTGACACAGGACCAATAATGCCAGAAGCAGTTGTATTTAACTCATTTTAGAAAGAGCCATCCCATTATACAATCCTGTTCTGAGCAAATCCACACAGGCTGCAATTCTCCCTGACTCCAGTGCATGCTGGAGACAGCACACGAAGATGTGTTACAGATTGCCAGCCTCTCCAGAACTGCAAGCTGCTCTGGATTTAAGGCGCACTGCGCTGTGGAAATCAACTTCAGTAATTTTTATCTCTCTTACATGAGCAAGAGAGATAAAGTAATTGAAGTTCTTTTTTGTTTCATATATACAAACAAGTTTAAAAATTATATTTATTTAATTAAAAGATGAATTAACTATATGGCATAGAAATAGAAAAGCAAGAAATGAGGAATGACACTAGAAGGAAGCGCATACAGATAGCTCTAGTTTTCAGATTTCTTGTTAAGTTCAGGCAATCAAGGCTATTTTGTGGACTTCTTTATAATCCACTATGAATGGAAGACATGCAGGTCAAATGTATTATGAACTTGCTTTCAAATTAACACTCCATTTGCTGATTCAGATTAAATGAGCATAAATAAATCTTCAATTGAAATCAATGTGATTATCTCCGTTGGTATCGTGAGTTAAAAACTGTATCTATAAAAATCGAAGCAAACACTTGTAATCATATGTTTTAATTGACCCAAAGTGTGAGAAAATAAACATACTTTCTTTAAACCTCTTGCAGGCAGCCAGATAGACAGAATACAAACAATTCATTCCCCAAAGAAAGATGTACAAGCACAGTTTTTAACTAATACTTATTTTCTTTATTCTTAATAAGCCTGTTTATGTTGAAGAAAAGTTGTTATTATCACTGTCTCATGAATCAGGGTCTAAGAAACACTTTGTGTAGCAACAGACTGAAAATAAAATAGCTGTCACCCTTATATGACCCCTAATTGTGCAGTGAACCTCACTGGTGCTAGAGGGGAGCCTCACGTGCACAAGGGTGGCCAAACAGGACCACAAAATTTTCTTGAGAAGAGAAATATTATCTCCAGTCTACAAATTTTCCTTCTGAGCTGCAGAGAAGTCAATACCTTCTGTAGTGTGAACTGTGGAGTAAACCCCTGCATCATCAAAGTCTTGTAAGTGAACCCAATTTGCCTGTGTTTGCATTCCCAGTGAACAGCATAACCCATCTCTGCCTAGAAGAAACTAAGCCAACAGCAGCACCAATCTCAATTTTATTCAAAACCACAAGTCATGCCTTGAGGATATAAATTTATCCCCTCCCTTTCCCATCAACACACACATTTTGCCACTCGCCTTGGGAAGCATGTTATTAAAAAAAATTCATTTCCCCCTTGGATACATTTTTATATTGTATACTAAATTATGCATTTAAAATCAAATAAAAAGAATTTACTGCCTTAAGATTACTGCACACATCAGAAAGTTCTCTGTTTCTAAATTTTGAAAGAATTTTTCCACCTTCCCACCCAAGCCAAGCAAACATCCAGTGTTGTTACAGCTGAAGCAGTGGGGGGGAAAAAAAAGACAAAAATATTTTTCACATTAGAAAGCTGTGCTTTAAGTAGTAGGGAGGAAAAGTGCACATCTCAGAAAAGCTACTGCTCAATGCCTCCAAGAGGGAAAGGGAACTTTTAATTTTGAGGGCATAGCTGAAAAGTTCACAGTTTAGGTCAGTCACAGATAATAATCTTCTGATCCTCTCCTAAACAATGTGAAACATGGACACTGATTAATTAGCAGCCTAGTCCTGAGGTTGATGTTGCAGCATTTCACTTTTTTCAGTCACAGTTCTCCTTGTTGGAAGGAAACAAAAAACTTAAACAGTACACTGAGACAGTTCAGACATGGCAAACATTATTCTAGGGTTTTGTCCTGAGGAGGGGAAAGGATGGTGGTGAGAGGTGATTTTTTTTCCTGGTACTAACACAGATTGAAACCTACACACAGCAGGAAACATTCACAAAACATGAAAGTGTAAAATATAAAAACCCCAGTTCTTATTTAGAGGCTTAAATAAAAGCCCTGATTTCCTGAGATTATTTCATAACACATCTCCTGCACCTGGAGTTGCAACTGCTCAAATCTTCCGAAAAATCAGAAGACTTAAATGTTTAAGTATAATTTTATAACATTAACTGCAGGCAGTCATATTTGAACAAGTTTAACTCGGGTTCCTATAAGGAGCAACTGCAGCTTGTCTCAGGCTTTGACAAATGTAATGGTCATTCTTCCACTTACACGGAAGAAATTGATAAACTAAGGCAAATAAGGCAGGCAAAGATAGGCTTAATTTAACTATATACTAGATTTTTTTTTCTCCAGTAAGTTACAGTTACTGTTAAGAAACCTCAGCTGGACAGGGATGGTGACCCACTGTGCAAACTGCTGACATTCTCCTGTGGAAATGCACCAACTCAAGTGAGACCTGCTTCCCTGCTATTCATGACATCCCCGAGTTTGTCAGTGAATGGCAGCTACAACTGAAGAGAAGTTATATGTGAAAATAGAAAGAAAGCAGGAGACGTAGGCTTGGGAACATTCTGGGCTAGAGAAATCAAGAGATGAAGTCAAAACAGAGCAGACAATACACAGAAGAAAGGACAGAGGTTTTGGACACAGAGGTATCATACATGTAGATAATGGTGCCTGCCAGAATAGCTGAGAAGGGAAAAGCAAAATAATGTAAAGAGCCTGCATAACACAGACCCAAAGATGGTCTAGGAGAAGTGAGATGAACTGGTCAAGAGGTAAACAAATCTGCCAGGCAAGAGAAGAGAGTTTGGCACTACTTACACCCGGTGCCACAAAAAAGAGAGATTTCCAACCAAGAATGCCAAGGACAAAGAACACCAAACAACCCAGCCTAATCAGTAACCAATTTTGGTTGGGTTTTCTTTGATATATATACTTTTAACAAGCAGGATAGTATTATAGAAAACAAGAGTGCCTGATGCAGTGGCATTGTATTTTTCCCCTATATGCAGAGATAGTGCCTCTCTTCCCTTCTGGAAACTCTGCAAGCAGAAAGATTCAGGTGGCTGGGAAGATGACATTTGGAACAGCAGGAACCCAGTGGCAGCTACAGCATATTTATTGGAAAGGTTTGGTCATACCCAAACCCTTCACATAACTCCATTACTTCCTCACTCCTGTGGTTCAACCAGATAAACCATATGTTGAATACTGTCACTGAAATGGGTTTAACATTCTTACAGTCTTCCCCAGCTTTCAACTCCAGGCCTCTGGGTTGCACGTAAAGGATACCATCATAATTTAACTCAGCTCATGGACACTGAAACAGGTCAAACATTTGTCAACTCCTTTTAAATGTCTTTTAAAATATTTCCAGAACCACTAAATAAGCCCCCAGAGAAGCCTGAACAAATAGTCAGAGCTTGCTAAAGAGAAACGGAAGGATTGCTCTCTCCCAAAAGGGGATAGTCAGGACATCTGTTGAACACTCCAGGTTTATTTCCTTTCTTAAGGTAATTGTTGACAGAGTCCCATGGTCCCACTTACGCTTTCAACTGGAAAGCTAGAATTCAGATACCATCATAATTCATTGTTGGACCTTTCTACCCCTGAATTAAATGAGTAATTAACACAGCTCCTGGGACTGTGGTTGGACTCTTTAGCACTGTGCATTTGGTTGAATTGGAAGTCTCCATAGTCTATAGCAAGGAAAACAATTCCCTTACCAGGCTCAGTATAGCATAACTACCGCATACGAGGAAGGGAGTGGGTTTATACCATCAGTGGTGGTGAGTGGGAAGTCACCAATTCAACAGACTGCACAGGACCCTTCTAGCAAAAAAAAAAATAGTGTTGCCATGGCCATGTCTGCTGCAGCTCTAGATTCTCTGCTCTCAATACGATGAGGGTGTGACAGACAGGGGATCTACAACAGTGGGGACATATCATGACAGGTGGTAGAAATCCCAGAACAAACAAAGCTGCTCAGGAAGAACATGCCTTTTCCTGTGCCCCCCTTTTGCTGAAAACAACAAATTAGCATTTCTACCACCAACAAACTCTGCCTTCTGTGAAGACAGCAGGTGGTGTTCTGCACCGAAGAAAAAAATCCAACCTGTGTGTTCTCCTCCTGTCAGTAAATCTAATCATAGTAACAGTTGCCCTATCAATGAATGAGGAGATACAAGTTCTCTGGCAGAAAAAGTTTGCACAACCTCCTCCTTCACCTGGTGAAAGAGTAGTTCGCTCCCTTCCCCAGCACTCAGACCCACAATCAGATCACAGAATAAAACAGCACAGAAATAATGGTGAAGTTGAACTCAGAACTCTGATGAGTTGATCTGAGCAAGAAAATTCCTTTCAAGCAGGCTATGATACAGGTGCCTCAGGAGCCAAATATGAATGACCCTGCTTCTCATGTTATCCATGTTAAAAAAAAGGGCTCTGCAAACCCAAAAAGCTTTGCTAAGAAAAGAGAACCTAGCTGATGCAACTTTTGAATATCTAATAAACTCACAAACTTTATTCAATGGAGCTGATATTCTCATACAGTTTTTCCCTCTAAGTCCTGTAATCAGCTTCAGCACGGCCACGATTTGACACTAGCTGAGACACGCAGACCCCTAGTTAGTGGGCTTTTATGTAAAACCTGATGCTCAGCATGTAAGCAAAATATCAAATTGCTCAAATATTTGTGAGTGTTGGTGACAACATGTCAAACTGTCTTCTAGAGATTCTGTCAAGTGAAAATTGCTGCTGCACTGTAAATGGGTGAAAAATCAATCTAGCCTCATGCCAGCAGGCAATCACCAACACTGAGTACTTTTAGAGGAAACTAAGAACCAGACAAAAAACTTCCAGGTATATTTATGGTCAATAAAATATTTTAAATTATGTTGTAAGTTCACTTCTTATAAAACCTTGTGCGTTCACACAAGAAATCAGGATCCAGCCTTTGGTGGTTAGCTGCATCCCACAACAGATCCTGGAGCAAGCAAACATGCTCCATCTCACCAACAAAGATAGTAGAGTGAGCACTGTGTTGAAAGTTTCCTGCTGCCTGGTGAGCTGTCAAATTCAGTTCAAACCAACAAATGTGTCTTGCACAACTATGTGAAAGTACTGCTGTTCATAGTGGGAGATTAAAGGCTGTCCAGTTTTGAACTGTGTGACAAGTAACACACCGGTGCTAATTCAGGAGGAGTTGATTGTCAGTAAGAAGTGATCAACATTTCACACTAAACGTTTCATATACACAACAAAAATTGATACTTCTGTATTTTTTTGTCATGGCTCTCTCAACTGCTCCCTAATGACATGTAGTCAAGTGCTATATTTTGATTTGCATGTTTCACATGAATCATTAATGCAGCAATACAGAACGTAATGTTGTTCCTAAAGCCACATTATGCTCCTGGAGAGAGAGTGTGCCCATATAATGTTTATACGAGGAAAATAATGAAAGAATGGGCATGGGCACATGCTTGTTTGACTTTCACAAGCTGCTGTGGAAAAGGGCCCCTCATGCTTCTTTGCATTTATCTATCTTCATTTGTTTCTTTGTGTTTTGTTGTTTTAGGGTGTTTTTCCAAACAGTTTGTCTACACTTATATTTGGTTTGGTTTTTTAAAAAACAGTTTCGGGATGTTAAATGGACTGGCTTAAACTAAGTCAAACTGGTAAGTGTTAGGCAATCTCTACGAGATTGTTGCCACATGGATCACAGACAGTAGGTTTCTGTCTCAAAAGATGTTGATGCATGCTGGCACAACTGAGCTAACACTTCACAGGGTATCCCCAAGCAGCAGCTGGTCCTAGCTTTTAAGACAAACCTGCACATATTTTCTGTGTATCTCATTTCCCAGACTCGTTGCTAATGCTACAAATAAGATGACTCCATCAGCCAGGAAGGCCAACCAACTGGTCAAAAAGATAATTTACAGTTAATGTAAACCTACTCAGCAGGATTACCAGCATATTTATACACTTACAAGCACTCGTGAGTGGCATATGATGCTAATGGACATTAAAAGGAAGGCTGCATGATGAATGATAGTAATTAATGATTAAAGCATTACACAACATGTTTCTCTGGGAGTGCCATGTTAGTGTCACTAAATTAAGATCCATCAACCTGCAGCTTAAGAGGTCTCAGGGTTGCAAATCGCTATTAAAAAAAAAGGTATTCTTACTCTTGTACTTTTACTCTTGTAACCACACACAGGAATATTAATACAAGAATGAGGACAACTCCAGTTTGACAAATATATAAATATGTGCATGGGGAGCATGCATGTGACCCCTTTTCTGAAAGCTTTAGCATTTCCTGGCTTACAAATCTGCCTTCCCCTCTTAAAATGCTCTCTTAAGACATTACATTAAAGCATTGTTTGCATCAGTAACTTTTCTTATGTGTATAAGAAAACATATATTTCCTTCTCTACTATAAATTTACAAACAGCATGCACAATCTTTCCCTGAAAGGAAGGAGTTGACAGAAAACGTGGTAGGCTGGTCATTGTTAAGCCAGTGAGAGGTATGATTTAGGAATACATCAGGGCACAACAACAGTGAGTGTGACACTAATGGCTAGACAGCAAATACCTGAGGACTACTCAGCTTCTCTTCTGAGCAGGTGTGGGGGGCCTGGCTGCTGCCTTGTGATCTTACAGTGCCCAATGCCGTGCCAAGCTGTGCCCCTGCCCGGCTCCAGCTGCACTCAGCCTGGCATTGGTTACTCCAGGTTCACAGGCTGCTGCCCACCCAGCCCGTTACCAGTCCTGGAGAACTGTCAGCAGAGGGGAGCAGATACCCATATCTCAGCCAACTCCTTTTAGCATTTGCTGTCTTAGCCCAAACATGGTGCTTGAATTTAGTTATATCAATTGTCTAATGGAACCAATAACATGCAGGTACAGGGAACAGCCTGCCAAAACTGCTGTAGAAGGAGGAACCTTTAAGAAGGGAAATGGGGTGGACAGATGGACATGGAAGCACCTTAAACTGCAGCAAAATGATGAGCTAGAAACTGACCAGTCAGACTCCTTGCTTGACATAATGTCTCCAGGTGGTGACTAACAGCCTGCATAACAAAAATGAGGTGTTGGTTTTTTTGTTGCTGTGAGGTTTTTTGTTTTGTTTTAGGGGTTTATTATTATTTCTTACGCATGGTCATTCTCCTCACAGCTGCAAGCCTTAACAGACCTATCTGCCATGATTTTTAAATCCCATATATCCAACGTGTTTCTAGGAGGATTAGGTGGCACAGTGCTGAAGAGGCAAGCGCATGCAAGATGCAGGTCAGCATTAGAGCTTCGTAAACACAGTAAAGATGTGAGCAGGTCTTACAGGAATCAGTTCATAGCCCAAGAAATCAATCTGCCCTGTCTCCTGTGCTAACCAGACAGACTTGCTACTTTAACTTAGTATCCACTGGAATGATGCTGACTCTGCTAATCTGAGTAAAGCTAGCTGTTATAGCAAGAGATGTAGGTACTGGAAGGGTTGCCTTGGCTCTGAAATCAAAGTTATTCCCTGTATCAAATTACTTTTTAAAATAACAGAAGTTAATTTAACACTCATACAAATTCAGAGAACACCATTGTACGCAGCTGCAAAGGATAAAAGACACACATACATTTCCCCAGCTCCACGGTCAATCAGGTTCATTTCATCAACAGTCTATAGCCAGTCTATAGCCTATATTTTTCCATTCTCAGTACAAACACAGCACAACATTTTCAGAGCATGAGAAGCAGCCAGTTAGAAAAGAATGAGAAACTTGAAGTGATCACTTGATCCTCATAAATGCTGCTAAAGCTGATTTCAGAAGTGGGCCTTTGTCTTCCTAATCCTAGTAATTCCTTTAATTGAAACTGCAGAAGTTGTCTTTTTCAGCCAGGAAATGCTAGTTCTTCAGTCTTAAAGTGACTAAAAGGGTTTTTTTCTCAGCCTAGAAGGTATGTAGGATTTGCACAAAACACACTAGCTGAAGGACCAAGAAAAAGCAATGATTGAACAAAAACTTACATTAAAATGTCAGACACTTCATTTTCACATATTGAAAAGCAGATGTAATACCATGAATTCTGTAAGAATGGGGAAGAAAAAAAATCAAAAAAGGCAGGGATTTCTCCTTCCTCATTATTTTCCAGGGACTTAAACTAAAAAATTAGTGGTGATGAGTTGTTATGAAGAAGTGAAGAGGAATTATGCCTAACAGTGGTGTTCCAGTTACAAGAAGAGAAAAGAACAATTAGGAGTCACAGTTTCCGAGTTCTGTTTTATGCTCAGTTAGTGACTTTGAATAAAACACTTGGCGCCTGGTTCAAGAGCATATGGGGCCACTGAAGGACATCCTTAATGTCAGTGGGACTTCCACATGGGATCCTGAATCATTCTAGGGCCAGATTAAGCAATGCAAGAACCATCATAAATCTGATGGTTTGCAAACAGCATCTAAATGTTAAAAAAAAAAAAAAAATTAAATTCACCACTGTTGGATAAAACCCAATTAAGTCCAACAGCAGGAGTACTTATTATTTATGATTTCCAAAGAAACTTAGCCCATGGTGTTATACACTTTCCTAGCAAAGAATGTCACTTTATTCTGGAGTAGCAGCTGGAGAACAACAAAGGGTGCACGGCCTATATGTCAGGATACCAGTCAAAGGACAACTGTGAGACAGATTCTTTAAAAGATATTTGGAGTGGTATCTTTAAGAGATGGTTCTCTGAAAAAGAAAGGGTTCTCTAAAGAGTCTTTCCAATTATTTCTGCATCCCAAAAATAGCTGGGAAGAGACCTGAAGGATGAGAGCTGGCAGACTTCCACTTGTAAGAATCCAGGCCACAATCCACCTGCTTTAGGATATTTGATCACAATCTAATTGCAGTCTGGTGCTTGTAGGGCCCAGCTGATGATACCCAACAGACTGTATTTGTTTTACATGAAGAAATTAATTAAGCCTTCAAAGACAGAGAAGTCAATGGATGTCCATGGTAATGAGTGTACCAGTGCCACTTTAAAAAAGACTTTTGAAAGAGAAGTCAGAAAAAAATGAAAATACACTTGCTTTCATCCACAAAAACAGAAGGAGAGACAGATTGCAGATGCTAAAGAAATTACAATAATACCAATACATTACACCAAAAGTACCCCATTATCAGCTGTATATCTAAAAAAGATGATTTACAGGTTTCAGTAGCACTACTCTAGATTTCAGCTTGTATAACTGAGATTAGAATATGGCCTACTGCCATTAAATTGCACAAAGCAATACTCAATGACTTTTTTGCAAGCAGAAATACAGTGCCAATAAAACGTTTTTTCCAATGTGCATCACTGTAAAGGGAAGTTTTTTTTTATAAGGAAAATTTTAGAAAGTTCAGCAAGCACAATAAAGTGAGCCCAACTCTAAGAACAGAAAAGTCAAGGCATCAAAGTGAGGATGAAAAAAGGAAATGGTAATTACTACTTTAACTACAAAATCAACAGAGATCACAAGAATGTAACTCATAAAGCCCTTATGAAAACATATTCCACTATTTAGTGCTCAGGCACTTTCACTGTGGCCTCTTCTTGCTCAGTTTTCTATTAACTGGAGTAGACACAGCTGGTCATGGCAGTTGGGTGAACACAAGTAATTGTCCCTTTCCAGTCTTGGGGGCACCAACACTTAAAGTAAACGTTCAAATAATTATCAGTGCTTTTCCATTCCCATGTACTGTGATAAGAACTTAAGTATGTTACAAAGTTGTTACTAAAAGCAATGATTATTTCAGTTGTTACACAAACGTATTAAACTAACACTATCCTCACCTCATAGCTACTGTATGAGAATACACACAAACTCTGGCAGGCATGACACATCAAGCACAATCAGATCACCCCCTTAGGCTTCCCTTACATATAAATATTTTAAGTCAGCAGTGGCTAAAAAAAAGGAAGGCAGATGTCTGCAACTTGAAAATGGACAGTATTATGTGTATTGATCTAGTGGCATTGAGACTTGTCAAAAATGGCTTTATGCAACAGGAGACTCGCAGTACATGGGCGACTTCAAGCAGAGGCACTTTTGTCTACATCTAGAGATGTGAATTTATCCACATGAGAATTTACTGAGCATGCCTAACTACTCTGCTGACTACCACTGAAGACATGTTTGAGCTTTTTTTTTCCCCATTAAGACCTTTGTCTTATTTCACAGAAGCCTAGAACTTCCCATTTCTTTCAGGTTTGGATCACCTCAACACAACATGCACTGTCTAACCAGAAAGCTACTCACTTGTACTTGTGCACAGCCTCCTCTTGTATGAGGAAACTCTTAGAGTATTTGCTCTTTAATCTCACATCTAAAGAGGAAAGAGTCCATCTCCTATCACCAATGCCCTGCAACATCTAGAACTAGGATCAACATAAGAATTACCAAAGGGCAAAATTCAACCAGGATAACCAAAATTTCCTCTAATGAATTTACAGACTTCTACAGCTTTCACTTCTATGAAAAAATGTTTAAATGCTTCACCTAATCCAATACTATTTCCAATCCTAATGAAACTAGGGGAACAGTGAAGAAGGCCCAACTGAATACTTTCTTCTCTTTTTTTCCGGACTCAAAATACACAATTTTTGTGACTTTTGTTGGCAAGATAATCAGCTGAACGCTTGAGACTTGAAAACAACTTGGTGACACCCCTTGAAGAGGAAGGAATGGGGCACAAGAAACTCATCCTACCCACTGAGAATTACTGATAACACACCTTAAATTTTTTTTTTCTTCAGATGAAAATAGTTTAACCTAGCCACAATTAAAGCAGAAAAACCTAAAAAGCACAAATCCTTTGGTTACTCTTTTTTTAAAAGAACAAGGAGGAAAAGCAGAAGAGTAATAACTATATACACTTCAAAAGATATTACGTGTTGATGTCTACCCCATTAGCTACCTCTGATTTTTAATTTTTTTTTTTAGATACATTAATATTTTTCCTTTCCTGCAGAACAGGGAGGACTGTGAAGTGACAATACTTGTTTTAACATCTTGAATAAGTGAACTTAACTGTATCAATAAGGTCAAGATATAGGTCACTAGCAACATCATTTTCACTAGGCTGGCAATAAGTTCTCAGATTTGACATACGACTTCTCTGTCACAAGATGTTAATTATTCCCACTGAGGTAATATGCAGGCCAACATAGAGAAGTGCATATTCTCTTTTGATTTATTAGAAACTGTATTAATTTACAAGAATAAACACAGAACTCATTAATTTCAAATAATGCAATTTAACTACACTGAATTACACCTGTTCCTTCGCTCTACCACAGAACAAAAAGACATCAGGTATAATAAAAACCTGAAAAGGATTAAAATATTGAGTCAGGCTGGGGACTACTGCCTCTTTTATTTAATGCATGCATTGTCTATTACGAGCAATTTTCTGAAGGCTATTGCTCTTGCATAATATGCTGTATGAACATGCAGAGGGTGGGGTCCCAACAGCCCCATTCTTTTAATTCACTGAAGTGGAAACAGTCAAGAACAAATGGAAAGCAGAGATCAATTGCTCCCACTGGTGATGTCACCAATTATGAATTCTGTGGAATTAAAATGAATTTACCATCTTGGCTGTGTTATTATGGTTACATTGTGTAACATTATGAAAAGCACATTCATCTCATATATAAAATTAGCTGAAATAAATGTATAATTTTTCTCCTTTTGAAATACAGTACACAGTAATGATACTTGATCTGTTCCAGCAAGATGTCTCAGGCTCACTTTTTAACAAGTCACAAAACAGCTGTCAGCAGTATCAGGAAGCAAATTCAGGAAAAAAGGTAAAATTCATTTAACCACACATCAGCAACATCTGGAGCAATCTTGGAGAGCCACCAAGGAATCTGACAACCCCATTCTTCCACTAGTCTACTTCCAAAGGTGACCTGCCTTGCTTTCAAAGGTGTAGATTCCAATATACAGTGATAAAAGAAGAGACATAAATTTGGTCTTCAACTTCAAAAGCAAGCTACATAACTCACTGTTATAAGTATTGAATAAGCAACACCATCCTACAGAGAGTAAGCATCCAAATAGGAAAAGCAAACATTTTGTTGTTCTTTTCCAGCAATATTCCTCACCCAGTGTTTCATAGTAACAACCAGACCATGAGTGACTGCAGCTGAGGGCTAGACACATGGCAATCTCCACTGTGTAATATGGCCTTACAAACTTGGGGTAAGGAGTAATCTTTTTAACCACTCCAAGGAAATTCAGCAATACTTATTCACCACAGCTTCTAGAGAACTCCAAAGCAATTTTTTCTTGTGGATTTGTGAAAAGAAAAACGCTTCTTATAGACAACTGACTCCAAATTTGCCAAGTTTGTGTTTGGAAATGAAAGAGAGATAAAGTAAATGCTTAACTGGTCTTAATAAAATTTGGGAATGGAAGTTAAAAAACATGTGACTGTTTTTCAAGGTAGCCTAAAAAAAAAATAAAAGGCTTACTTGCATCACTAGCTCCTAGCAGGTAAATGAGTACTATGGCACACAGCAAGCAGTTCAAGTCACAAGGGCCTCTCTTACATTATGTTGATACCAGGCACATATTAAACTTAAGGAACAGCATTACAAAAGGAAGAGAAACCAGGAGAGACAAAAGGAAGAAATAAAAGCTCTACAAAACTTTAGATTCAGCCAAAAATACAAACTCCTAATAGCAGGGGAGAAGGAAGGAAATTTCAACAAATCCGAAGGAAGGAGCTTTTACAGAGTGGAAAGAGGTTGCAAATGGCATGACATTGGAGAGGAAACCTGCATGATCAGGACAACACTGCACAGTGACACTTTGCACAGCCTGGACAGCAAAGCCAAGCACATCAGATTCAGTTAGAAAATCAGCCTTTTTACAGTCTACTAAGACAGCACTGATCCACCTCGCTTAAATGGAAATGACTGTACTATCTAATGAAGTATGAGTGTTCAGAAAAATAACTTCAGATATACTAAATTCATTGACGGGCATCTAGCAGCATTGGACACCTGCTTCCCATAATGGCATTTCATTCTAACAGGCAAAGGACATATAATAGCCCTCAAATACAGTTACAGGTAATATTTTAGAAAAAAAAAAAAAACAACAGGTGAGCCACAAAAAGGAATGCTTCAGGCACTTTCAATCATTTTTCAGTAGTTCTGGTTAACTGGGAATGTCGTAGTTGACTGGAACTTAGCAAATGTACTGTCCATCTATAAGAAGAATTTGAAGGAAGATCCAGGCAACTACAGGTCTGTCAGCCCGACCTTAGTGTGAGGGGAAGGTCATGGAGCAGATGATTGTGAGTGCCATCACACAGCACATGCAGGACATCAGGCTAGCAAGCCCAGTCAGCTTGGATTTATGAAAGGCAGGTGCTGCCTGACCAACCTGATCTCCTCCTATGACAGGGTGACCCACTTGGAGGACGAGAGAAATGCTGAGGACTTAAGTAAAGCCTTTTACACTGTCTCCCACAGCTTTCTCCTGGAGAAGCTGGCAGCCCATGGCTTGGACAGCTGCACTGTTTGCTGGGTAAAATTCGTCTGGATGGCCAGGCCCAGAGTAGGATGGTGAATGGTGTCACATCCAGCTGGTGGCCAGTCACCAGCAGTGACCCCCAGAGCTCAGTTTTGGGGTCAGTCTTGCTTAGCATCTTGATTGATGACCTGGATAAGGGGATCAGGTGCACCCTCAGTTAGTCTGCAGATGACACCAAGCTGGGCAGGAATGTTGATCTGCAGAAGAGCAGGGGGATGTGGACAAGCTGAATAGATAGGCCAAGGCCAATTGTATGAGGTTCAACAAGGCAAAGTTCTCTGTCCTGCCCTTGTGTCACAACAACCCCCTGACAGTGCTACAGGCTAGGGGCAGAGTGACTGGGAAGTGTCTCAGTGGAAAAGGACCTGAGAGTGCTGGTCAAGAGTGGCTGAACTTGAGCCAGTGTGTGCCCAGGTGGCCAAGAAGGCCAACGGCATCCTGGCCCATATCAAAAATAGTGTGGCCAGCAGGACCAGGGCAGTGATTTTCCTCCTGTACTTGGCGCTGGTGAGGCCACATCTTGAATCCTGTGTCCAGTTCTGGGCCCCTCACTGTAAGACACTGAGATGCTGGAGGGTGTCCAGAGAAGAATAAAAAAGCTGGGGAAGGGTCTGGAGCACAAGATTTATGAGAAGCAGCTGAGGGAACTGGAGTTTAGCATAGAGAGGAGGCAACTCAGGGGAGACCTTCTTGTTCTCTAAAACTGCCTGAAAGGAGGCTGTAGCAAGAATAGGGTTAGTCTGCTCTCACAGGTAGCAAGTGACAGGTCAAGAGGACACGGCCTCAAGTTGCACCAGGGGCAGTTTAGATTGGATATTAGGAAAAACTCCTTCACTAAGAGGATGCCTAAGCATTTGAACAGGTTGCCCATGGAAGTGGTTGAATAACCACCCCTGAAGGTATTTTAAAAAATGTGTAAATGTGGCACTAAGGAACACTTGTAGTGATGGACTGCACAGTGTTAGAGTAATGGTTGAACTCGGTCTTAGAGATCTTTTCCAACCTTAATGTTTCTATGATCATGCCTATCTAAATGGTCTGTATGTCTGTTTGGACTCTCACTCCACAATTAAAAAACAAAAGACTCCCATGAAAAGGCTATTTTGCAAGACTAAGGTTCTCCTTTCAAATTTTATTCTTATTATTTATATTGCTGTAAGAATCAAGAATCAGACTCTATCACATTGAATACATTATGGGACAGCCTTCTAGCCCAGAGATAAAAATCTTAATACAGCAAATTACACAGAGTGGAAAGAAATGGTGATGAAATATATGCCAAGAGACAAAATCACTTGTCCAGGGTGCAAATTGAAAGAACCACCAGGAAAACAATTGTACTTGTCTATGCTTCTTTCTGTTCCTAATCTGAAATCAGGAATATGTCTGAATAAATACAAAACTGTGCAAGGAAATTATGTGCACTTTTTCTAACCCAGGTCAGTCATAATGCTAATAATAATAACATTCTTAAGGAGCAGAATAATTGTCTGTGGAGGACAAATGTGAACTGCCCTCTCCTGGACAAAACTGGAACACTCAAGTATCTCATTACCCTGATTTCACACCTGCAACACACCAGAAAACATAACACTACTTTGAGCCCCTGGAAATTCTTTGAGGATGGACACTGAATTCTCTGACCAGAACCCAAAACTACAGGTGTCCCTGTGAAATCCAGTGTAAGGGTTCATTCTCTCTCTAATCTGATCCAAGACACTGTAAGGCAATACCCATCTGCTCATGGTAATACATAATAATGGCTTTTGAGCTATAAACTTCAAGTGATGGACTATCACAGATCCAAGACTTACTGAAGCTTGAAAGAGCAGTAACACACAGCCCCCCCAATACAAACACCAACCAACCACACTCACTGCTGTCACTTCTAGCAAACTGGAGAGAAAAGGGGTCTGGGAAAAACCCTGCTAACAGAACACTCAGCTTCCCTTTGTCTTCCCTGTAGCAGTGTTGTACAAGAAAACCAAGGTGACTATGCAGAGGATATTCAGAAACATCCTGCAACAAGGCCAAATCCAGCAAGCTGCTGAGTAAGTACCTCCCACAAGGTGCTGAGTGCCCCAACTCCTGCTTCAAGTTATATTGCGGAAGCCTTGACACATTCGGACGCATGGAGGACACCCATTATTTTAGCCATTTGAAAGGAAGCCTGATTGATATAAGACACCCACAGGGGCAGTAGAAGATGGCTGCAGTCTGCACAGTGACATAGGAAGGTCAGAGAGAGAGGTAGGGGGACTACACTATGTCAGATTTAAAAAATAAATACCCCCTCCCCCTAGCAGAGCTTTGGAAATGACCTACATATCATTCTGTCAAATAGTTTCAGTGGTGATGCAGATCAACCTAATAGTAGTGGCAGCAGCCCTGACTGGGACAGGGCAGTGGGGGGATGCAAATGTGCAACAGAGAGAGTTTGCTTTTCCCTGTATGCAGGTCTGGAGCTCTCAGCAGCAAAGTGTTGTACTTGGGACCACAATAACAGCTTTCTTTTTGCTACATTTTAAAAACATTAAGTAGCTTCCATCAATTAAGAAGTTTTTAAAACACACAAATCCCCTATTAAACCCTATTAGCAGTGCATAGTTTACTAGATGTACAGAATGAAAGAAGCATTGCCTTCTACTAGTTAGTAAATATACCTAAAGATAAATTTTTTGCTTTGGTTTAAGAGGCTGAGGATGAGTAAATTACAGAAACAATCCTATAATATACATTTTCTGCCTAGATAACCTAGTTTCAGAGTCAGTATTTCTAGAAATGTAAGTACTGAAACTGCACTTTAGTTGTCAGTAAATTCATTATCACATTAACTAGGTCTAAATTATTAAACCTTAATGATGTAGGTTCTCAAAATGTGTTGGGCTTTATTTTCCCACACAGAATCAATGTTAAACATTAGCAGTATAAATTAAGTAATACTTTACTGTGGCATGCTGCTGCTTTGAATTGAGTTACCCCAGGAAGATGTATATTCATGGCTACAGGCTCTCTTTGGCCTCCTAGAGAGGATGATATAGTTTATTGTAACAAATGAGCAGTCGACCTGTAATGACTTAAATGATGTATACATTTTTGCCAATGAAAATGTACCAGTGAGGACCTTTCTGCTTAAGGGAATGAGAAGAAAACAGGAGCACGTACTATAAACATAATTTCCATGAAAGCCTGGGGGGGCATCTCCCTTTACACAGTTTAGAAGCATGGCGCATATCACAAAACATTTTAGGATAGTTAAATTAATAGAATATAGACTCAGGCAAATTTGGGAAGGATAATCTTTTAAAAAGACTATTTCAGCTTTAACCCTGTGCTGCTTTTTTTTTCTTGGTGTTCAATCTGAGCTGTGCAAAAGACAGTTAGGAGTCTATATAGTTATCATCTTGACACAATTTATGGGTCCTTAAATGAAGAAACTATTTATATTGTGAAGTCATCGTAACTATTGTCACATATTATTGCTGGGCTTCAATTTCTTTTCTTGCTATTTCTTTTACACACCCAAAGGGCCTAAAAATTGCAACATGTAGTTTATCTGATAGTCAAAACGTTATAGTGGTGCACTCTTTGCAGTGATATTTGAAATAGAGAGAGCAAGGTAAATATACATCTTGTATTGCTTTTCCAGGATGCCTAAAATCAGGCTGGATAGCCGTGGATGCCAGCTTGTCAAAATCCATCAGCAACTATCACCAACACAGACTAACAGGTTGAGAAGAGCAAATTAAAGACTGATAATCCAGGCCACTTGCTACAGATCCCTTGACTAAACTGCAGTACCCAAAGACTATCTCACCTCATTTAGAAGTGTAAGATGAATGCTGCATCTGCCCAGATACAGAATCAGAGACTACTGAACTGCAAAAAGGTACATGATAAACTGAGAGGTGACAGACTGTAGTCAGCATAACAGAGAGCTGCTTTGTCCTCCATTGTTTGAAATATCAGGAGGTAAAAGAAATATTTCCTCTAACTATCACGAAGTATGAAAGACAAGTTACCAGAGACAGATGACAGAAACTTACACCTGACTCCGGAAATAAAGAGAAAAAGGAGGAGACAAACTTACTAATGTTAGCAGTGTGGTGCAGTCCCATGAGTGGGACGTGGAGATCCAGATGTCTCCTGCCTCTGACAATATCCAAGTGATCCAACATTCTCTCACATTTCAGTAATAACTACACAATGACTTTTCAACAAAATCTTGCTAAGCAAGACCTCTCAGTACTGAAAAGGCAGCTTATCTCATACATACCAGTCAGGGTGAAGAATAAATAGATACACAGGGCAAGTTCCATCCCCATTCAGTTAGAGGACAGAACTGCCAATGCCAGTTGGACCAGCTGGAGCATAAAGATGATCACAACACTACTGTACATGGTGGCATATGATGCTCTTTTTTCCTGCTGGGACTGTGTATGTGATGGACCTTTGTATATGAGACTGCTATTCTGAACTGCACTCAAGTAGGTCAACAGAAGATTTGCATCCCAGCCTTCCCAGGAGAGCAATACGCTGTCATGCAACAAGTTAGACAATCACAAAGAAGTTTAAGTCAAAACAACCACATACTCCACAAACAAAACTAACAAAACCCCCCAAAATCCACAAACGAACAAAAGAAAACAAAAAAACCCAAACCAAAAACCCCAACCAAACCAAAAAAATCCAACCTAAAATCCAGGAAGCTCTGGGAAGGCAAAAGGAAGATAAGCTTCATTTTCAGCTACTACCTAAAACATTTTTACCTCTACTGCAAAAACTTGCAGTCACATTCACATATTCTGAAATTACTTACAGTTAGCCAATATTTCACAAATGTGAATCACTGCCTTGAATCATTTCACACCTGGATTCCCTTTTTCCAACCATTGTCAAATCCACAAATGACCCATATTTAGAAGTAGGAATATGAGACACAACCTTAGCTATCATCCATATTACATAGTAGATAACACATTAAAAAGAAAAAAAAAAACAACCAAAGAAACAATTATCCAAGAAAAGCTATTATGTTACTGGTGAGTTTAGCAAAATTTCAGATTCACCTTTTCTATCTACCAGGTGCCTTTTGACTAGAGATGCATTTTCACACATTTTATTGGTCTAAAGGCAAGCAAATTCTAGAAAGTTAACAGTAAAACAGACTAGTTTCAACAGTCTTATCCTGCCTGCAATAAAAGATTACGTTTTATGGTATCCCCAGCTGCCTTCTAAGGACTCAGATTTATGAGTCTTTTTTGAAAAATTAGATTAGGTAGGGATGCTGGGTTATGGGAAGAGGGGCATTGGCTCTCGAAACAAAGATATCCACAAACATCTCAGCCTGGTAGAGTGCTAAACATTGCTGGTATACATCAAGTATGCCCAGAAATGCTTCTATAATACTGTCTGGTTACATCTGCACCTTTACTACAGTATCATGTAAAAATTACCATGTAATAGTTTCTGTTTGAGATGAGGACTTTCTTATTCACATATCATTAGTTTGAGTCAAAGGGTCCTTTCAGTAACACTTGTCCTAAAGAAATTGGCTTATCAGAATTATGAATCAATCTACTTCTACATTAAAATGCTTATTCAAAAAGAAAAGAAAATTGTATAGTGCTTTAAGAGTCTTCAACTAACAACTAATGCATGTTGTATTAAAATTATACTGTTTGAGCTGCAGAAAACTACCATAGTAATAATGGTGGCCAGACACAAAATAGAACTAAACCTAGATTTCCATTTAAATAGTATGCTTACAACTGGAATTATTTGTATTTATGTATTTCCTCTTGGGTTTCATTCATGACACAGGGGATCTTTAGCTCCTGTAACCCTATTGCAGCATTTTTATACAACAACAATTCAGGCACACACTATAGTTTAGAGAACATTTCTACCCCATGGGAATGAGTTTTCCACTCATGTAACTTTAAGGACATAGAGTGCTATTGCCTGCAAAGTAGTAATAAAGCCCTTCCTTGACTCATTTGGTTCAACCACAGCTCTCAAGTCTATCTGTTCCACTTGTTTAGTAAACTCACAAAATGCAGCAAATTGCTTCCCTTCTCCTTCTATCTGAATACTGCTCAGAGGACCGCAGAAAAGGGTCTGTTTCCAGTTTCATATTAAAACTGCTCCATCAGTGCCAGCACCATGACCAGTAATGGCAGAATTAGGCTGGGCATCTCTTGAGTGTTTTTAGGTGCCATGGCAACACAACAACAGTAGGCCTGGGTTTGAAGGTGTAATAACCATCTATTTACACAACCTCTAGTAAACAACAACTTTGTGCTTCCTGTAAAAAGGAAATTAACCTAAAGAATGAAAAAGGGATTTAATCTATTTCTAAAGAACAGCAAAGGCTCCAAAGTTCCCTCATGATGACGTTGCATCTGGACAGAGAATGCACATGTGCACCATAGAGAGTGATAAATTCAGAGTAACAAAAATAAAACACGCCAGATACTAGGCCATCAAACTCTAAAACTATCATCATTCCCATACTACATATTCCAGAGAAATTAAACAGTATGTCCAAATTTAAAGAATTTACATGTAACAATACTCTTTACTTCTGTAATGGCCATCTCTTGAGCATACTGCCAGGATCCTGCTACATACAAACAAAACCAGAACGAGTGTATTGCCACCAACCAATTGACCAGTTGAGAGGGGGCCTTATTAATGTATACGAATAGCTGAATGGAGGGCGTCAAGAGGATGGATTCAGGCTCTTTTCAGTGATGCCAGGCAATAGGACAAGAAGCAACGGGCAGAAAGTGATGCACAGGAAGTTCCACCTGAACATGGGGAAGAATTTCTTCCACATGCTGGAACAGGTTGCCCAGAGAGTGTGTGGAGTCTCACTCACTGGAGATATTCAAGAACTATCTGGACGCAATCCTGTGCCTTATGATCTAGGATGACCCTGCTGAGGCAAGGAGGTGGGACCAGATTTACCCACCGCGGTTCCTTCCAACCTGGCCCATTCTGTGACGCAGTGACCACATTAAAGTTAATACATATCTCTGAAAAGTGTGGTACCTCAGAAAGAGGTACTTCAGAACATGAGGGGGACCACAGTAAGAGGCTACAGTCACTGCATACCAACCAGACCCCCAACGGGCATCCCAGAGAATCAGATAGTGAGAAAAACAGTGAGATGTCCAAGACACTGCAAAGTGTAGGAGTTGCATTTGGCTGACTCAGTTCTTACACTGCTCTGGATTAATTTATTGTACACACAGAAGCTGAACTGCTGCAATGCAGTTGTAAGTGAGAGCAGTGTAACACCCAAGCATACAGAAGGCCTCAGCCGAACACAGGGAGGTGCAGAAAGCTGAGCATTTTCAACTGGGAAACAAATGACATTATGCACCAGACAAACAGATATAGGAATGCCAAACACCCAAACCTGTTTGCCATTGTGTCATTACATTACACTGGATTTCATTGTTCCCACTTTCAACTGTCTGAGATCAGCCATTTACAGAAATTATGTTATTAAATTTAACCATGTCAGCCTTATTTAAAATGAGAAACTTTAATGTTTGGCGCAACACCATCTATCTGCTTTTGTTTAACAGAAATTTCTTTATGTGGCTAGAGGATAAATCCCATATCTTAACATAAGATGGAGAAAGCATAAACCTATTAACATAGTCATAACTATTGGTTCCTACTCTGAAACATACAATTACATCCAAGGTGCAGTGCTAAACTCTAGCAGGTTCTTTTAGGTTACTCCCAGCCAAGCAGAATTTCTTTAGGGACCTTTTCAAAGATCAGCTCTTCTGAACACAAAATGAAATTATGTTGCATGTTTTGGCTATTTGCAGAAGCACCTTTACATTATGTATGGTTCTTGATTGCTCTTAGTGTGAGCAAATTGCAGAGCACACTATTAGGGATTTTCACTTTATGCGAAGAATGGGAATTTATTGCTGGTTTTATGCTAACACATTGGTGTTCTGAGTATTTATAACATATTGTTGCATTTGTTATTAATAGAGCAGAGTACTGCAAAGGGATTAAGAATCGATAAAACACTCTAACATCTGCATTTATAGTATTTAAAAACAAGACAGTACATGCATAGTCCGCAGGGTTTACTCAGGGAGATGTGTTTCCTGAGCAATTTCTTCATTCTGCCTTGGGCAGGAAGCAGGTCATGTGTGTAGATAAAGAGTATCATTGGAGCGAGATGGTGAAAATAAAAGAAATTTAGAAGCAATATAATCTACAGGTTGAAAAATGCTAAACCTAGAAATTCTGTCCCACATCATTTATATGCTATGGTGCAATTTTTAAGAGCATTTGACTGCCGAAAGATGATGCGTCATGCAATTCCCATAGGAGTCTCAATCTCAATCACTTTGAACTTCTCTCTGCTCACAAAACTAAAGTAGCTACACCACAAACTGAAGCCACAAGTAGTCTGACAACCTCTGAGAGACAATAACATTTCAAGCAGGTCTAATACAAGATCTGAGTGGGTGCAGAACCTACACAGCCTGCAAAGGTTGCATAGATATGTGAGTGTTTAAGTAGAGAGAATGACGTTCAAACACACTACTCTGTCTAGCTCTGAATTTTCCCAATTTCCACACAAAACTTCCCTTTTGTCACCTGCAGGGATCTTCTTATACCTGTGTTCCACCTATTCTGATAAACCCAGATTTGGTCTTTTCTGAGGCTTGTGGGTACCAGGAACTCCACACCTTCACCACTTCAGAGACCCCTGCCTGCACTTCCTGTTGGACTGTCAATCATCATGTTTCCTACCAAAGGGCCACACATTCCTCCTGTATGTAGCATTCACATCCAGTCTTTCTATGCTTCGGCAAGGCAAAGCAGACACAAGTCAGCAGGATGTATTCCACGCCTTTTGCAGGTTTCCAACTCCTATTGGGAAAGCACCTCAACAAACCTGAGCAACATGGAAGTGGCAGAATCTGCCAAAGAACTGTTCACAAGTTTGCATGCCAGCACCCACCAGGGAGTATAAGGGATTTTTGCATATTTTGCCTAAAGGCAAAAAAGGGTGAAGGTGGGTTAAAGAAAAGGCAGATCAGTCTGCCTCTACCCAAGTAACAAATAGTCTGCTGAAATGCCCCTGCAGTTGTGTCTGGTTACTCCCTCAAGACTCAACTTCTTACACTCCTCACAAAATCTTATTTCCAGATTCAGCTCTCCCACTTCTCTAATTCCTTGCAAAAGACACTTTCCGACACCTCTATCCGTATTCACACTTTCTACCTATCTTGCAATGTTTCAGTCTCCTTGGCTCTATTTCTAAAAGAGGAACATTAACATGTTTTATTTCAGACGCACAGGTAATTTTAAACCTCATGCAGCTTCTAGAGTAAACCTTGCCTAAGGACTTCAGTCAGTCTGCAGGAACTGGTGATGCAAATAATAAAATTATTTACTGAGAACTAGCAAAAGGAGAAGCAAATGGTACCAAGAAAGCACACTTGTTCCTAACTGGCGGTACAGGCCCTAATTTATGTGCCTTTAGCTGCAAAGGTGTTCGCAGAAATCAACAGCTCTGGACCCGACAACCTGGAATATGGCTATATCATAATAATCAGAGGACAAAAACTTCAGTTCCTTCGGTTAGAGAAATTCGTATTTGTGGGTGTGGCAGCAAACAGAGTATATATATTACAGTGAAGTCCTTGAGCGACGTTTCCCTTAGTGCCTTTTTTGGGCACAGAAATGTATCACTTCCTGCAGGTGCCAGATTGGTTTCAAGCATTTGTGGATGGGAACGCTAAACTATGTAGATAAATTTCAAAAGATGAATGAGCATCTGCACTCCAATATAATTTATATGCAATAATACATGTTATTTATACACTCTGAAGGCTCTGCAAGCCAAAACATCATCATTTTGTCTATTTTTTGAATGTATAAATAAGAGATAGGATTGTAGAGAAATTATATTGGAGAGCAAAGGCTCATTTATCTTTTTAAATTTACTTGCATACCCTTTACACTAGGAAAAATAATACCATCCACAATTTACAGACAAATAAAATCAGTCAGATGAAAGGCTATATAAAGTGTTATGGTAACATGTTCAAATTAGATAAATTCAGCCTTTTGTAAATTTATTAATCCCCACTATAAACTAAACCCAGTTTTAACCCTACATATGTAGAACACATGATGCAAACGCAGGTCAAGTGACTTGAAAACGAAGAACAAGTCTTGCAAGGGGGGCCAAATATTTCTTTCACTTACACCAAGATAACAGCCAGAAGCTGGAAGTTATTGTTCTAGTTTTGCACAGATTGAAGTTACAGCATAATCTGCTGTAAGGAAAGAAACACTTGCTCAAGCTTTAACTGTCTCTAGACTCTAGCATGTGTAAATTGAAATACCTTTCCTAACACCATAGCTCACCTTCACTATGCATGACTAAGTCCTGCACAAAAAGAACCTACATAATATACTTATTTATTACCTGCAATTACAAATTCACCCCTATGTCAACTGATTAACATTAACATCCTTCAGTTACAGCATCTGGAAGAAAATATTTTGAAAATATTTTCCCAGTCTTTGAAATATCGACTTGCATTTTTCTTTAGAAAAATAAATCCAACGTTAGAAGGTCAGATCCCTCTGTCCTCCTCATAACCACATAATGCCTCTTTCTTTTTATACAACCTAGTCTTTCAGTGCATCACCCACCATGGTTTCTGTTTCATGTCCTGGGAAAACCCATAGTTTTAATGACTCAGATGGGGTTACTGTTTTCTTGTAGGAGAGTTCAGACTCTGTGACAAAACCACCAGGGCACGCATGTTGTCAGAAAACATAATCCAAACCCACTGAGCTTAAAGGAGACATTTCGGTTTAGATATCAACAATTAAGTCAATAGTTATGCTCATTCTCCCCTAATTGCTCTCTCCTTACATTTTTTTAACCTTTGCTTTATCACACCTGAACTTAATAGCACCTTTAATGCAGAAAGAGCACTGGGATTTCTTACTTTCCTAAGACAGGTGCTAAACTATTTGAAACTGAAAAATACACCAAGTCCCACGTGAAAATGATAGGGTTTAGAGCACTTTTCTCCTTACAAATTAGAAAAGGAGAAATCACCCTGGTGAAACAGCGAAATCAAAGAACACCGCAGTCCTTCCTAACCAGGATTCTTCTTGTTTTTTCCACCATACAGACATACCAAACTTCTTCACAAAGCAAAGAATCAGAGAAGGATAAATCAAAAGACTCAAAATTTCCTTAGATAGTCTGGAAAAACCCTTTTTCAACAGAGACAATTCTGAAGGAATCAAAGCTAGAATGTAGGTTTCCTGTTTCTCCAGTCACAAATATAATTGCTGTTTATACTTTCTCCCATGTGATGCAATTCTTTAGATACCAGTTCTGGTATGATCTGGTTAAAACCAGTACAGGGTGTTAAACTTCTGCTGCAAACTGCACAAATAAATAAGTGGCGTTTAAGTGCACTGGGGGATGAAAGCTTTATAGATCCAGAAACATTTTTCATGTGCTCAGTTTTGCACAACATACCTGCTTAAATCCTTATGGCAACATCACATGTGCCACAGTCAGGGAGCTCCCAGTCCACCAGTCTATTCCTGTATTTTTTTTGCCTCTACGCACATTCCTAGTACCAAACAGCAGAACTAAAGCTTGATAAAATGACACCAGAAGATAAAGCATTTCTTAAAATATAAACAGCCAGAAGCAAATGTAATGACACTATTTCTATACTTCTGTTTGGAAGGTAGTACATAAATAAAGGAATACCTCATTTAAACCACTGAATTGAGTTTGATATCCAGGTCTGGGTAAGCCGACTTTTTTTCAACACAGTAAGAGAACATCTATATGTTCAAAAATAGTATTTTAAATGTTTTGTTTGCACCAGTAAATTAGGAAAAAAAAAATTAAATGCATCTGAATTAGATATCACCAGAGCAGATTTAACTCTTAAATATGTCAGCTTGGAAAAAAAAAAAAAAGCCCATTCATGTATGCTGTCCTTTCCAGGCTGAAAGAGGGAAAGGAACTGCCAGCAGACAGGAGATTTTCACTGGTACAAATGCATTATCCAGAGTTTCTTAGCTAGAGCCCATTCAAGCCATGTACCATGAAAATAGCTTTTTCCTCACCCTGAAGAAGAAAGCACTTCTTTATACTAGATGTTAACCTAAGTTAAATAATAAAATTTAAAATTTAACTGCTTCTCTGAGTGCTCACAGACATCAGGAGATCTCTTGAACATATCTTTCTAATATATGTCAATACCATTGCACATTGTCATGACAACCCAATCAGGAATCTGCAGAATGGGACAGCTGAGGCTCCTGCCACCATTCAGATGCCCAAACTGGATGGCACACTCGAGGTAAAGGATGCCAGTCCACATAGGTTTGATTAGGAACAGAGATGGAAGGAAGAGGAAGTCCTCTTTTAGCACGATGAACATACAGAACAGCTTTTGCACTGATACCTCATGAAAGGGCAGCACAGCAGAGGAGCAAAGGTCACACTAACATTTACAGGGGCTGTTTTGTCTAAACTATTCTTTCTTAAATTTGGGAGGAGTGTGTTAATAGGGATTTTTTTGTCTGTTTGAATTACACATACCCATGAAAGAGAAGAGTTAATGAGAAATGGATATTGCTCCTCTTAGAAATGCATTATTTCCATCCCTGTCAAGAATTCTCTCTATAATTTTGCAATAGCTATGAAAAGATGACTGCCTGCATTTTGGTTAGGGAGCTGAAAGCAGCAGCAAGCAAGACTCCAATCCAGCAAAACCATCTTTTTATTATTGTAGGGATTCCTAGTGTGGGAACAGTAGGAATTTACAGTCAGTATTGACTATCCCCCTAAGTGCTACCATTTAGATAAGTTTGTACTTAAAAAATAATATATGCTGATTGGATCAGTAACTTCTTGTCACTCTACTTCACTCACCCACACATGCCTTATACATCTAATTTCCAAGCCTGGGGAGAAGGCTACAAGCTTAGCATGGAGACACAAGCCCTCTCTCTGGAACGGGGTATGCACAGCTGAGCACTTGCTGTGGTCACCACACCTTCACAATCTTCAGACACTGTTATGAGACAGGCATGTCTGTGGAAAACTAGACTTAAGCTAATGTAAGAACAGCCTTGTTTTAGCAGCATGGAGGCCGATTCAGTCTGTTTTGCAAGCAGGTTTCACATCCAATGCCAAGCTTAGTGCTGCTGCCGTCAGATTACAAACATGTCAGCTGGCTGCTTTGAAATCAGTTCATGCAAGCTCTTCATCAGCAGCTCTCAGGCAGCCCTGCCATCCCAACAGCCACCTCACACCCCACTGCTTTGAAAAGTACTTCACTGCTGAGAGGGGACATTGCCCAGGAACTCCTGGGAGCAGAGTGAAGGAATGTGCTAATGAAATGACAGCTCAGGCCAATGGGTGTAACATGAAGAGCCACTGAGCCAGCTTCACCCAGGGAAGGTGCAGACAGAGCAGAGAGCAGAAGTGACACTTACACCAATCTATGATACCTCTGCAGGATGCATTATGGCAATCCCAGGTTTCTGTCATCTTGTCATCCCGGCTCCCCACACAGTCAGCCCTTTGCTGGGCTAGAGCATCCCCAGCACCACAACAGCCTTGCCTGACATCCCCCAAGGCACTGGCACAGCCAATCCCTACCACTCTTTCCTCCCTTACAAGATACAACCCACCTGCAGCCCTCCCTTTGACGATGCTTTCATTTGATTATAAACTCTTTCGGGCAAAGAGGATCTTTTATTATGTGTTGGTACAGTGCCCAGAAAAATGGAGTTCTGATCTCAAGGCACTACTGTAACATAAATAACAATAATTCACTCCTACTAGCCTTCAGTAACTCCAGGAGTTTCACTGGGAGATGGCGAGTCATGCTAACATGCCTTTCTACAGCACAGAAATAAATCAGTATTGCACATTCCAGTATTTTGGGGAGAAGGAGGAAACAGAGAAAATGCAAAATGAATCTAAAACACATTTGATTCTTTAAATCTATAGTAAATCTAAATGATTTACCAGAACATAAAATTCTCACATGCAGAGTCAAGGACTGAATATTCTATTCATGTGCAAGAATCATTTATTCATTTATAATTAGATAAAATGAACTGCAATTTTTTAAGAAAAAAATTTGCATGTAGCAACAGTAATGTATTACAGAAGGGTGGCACTTTGTTACTATCCATTTGTTAGTCAGGACACTGGAGCTGCAATTTAATAGACAAGAAATAAGTACAATAGAGGAAGGGAAAAATTAAATTCCGCGTGATCAGCAAGGTTTCGAACAATCGCTAGCCAACTGAAGTGGGTGCCATATCTATAAGTCATTTTGTTTTATAGGCCATTAGGATCTCCTGAGAGAGGCTGCATGGAGACCGCTGCTTTTTGTTGAAATTAAAATGTCAGAGAAAAAGAAATAGAACAAAACAGGGAATCTGCAATTAATTACAAGGCCATAAAAATTCAATAATCAGGAGGCAGTGCTGCTGTAGGCACAGCGGTATCTGATTCAGGCTAACAGGAATGGAATACATTAATCTTTTCAAATTAGTTTTTTAATCTGACGGGGATATATAGTGACGTGTTCTTTTACTGTTTGAGCAGAGCTGCTGTCTAATATATAATGCTGAGTGTCTAGAATTAGGACATCTATAGCCGTTTTGTGACTACAACATTTTCTCCGCATTTATTCAACCCTATCTGTACACCTGTCCTACAGTAATCAGGCAAAAGATGTTCAAAGTTCATATCCTAGATACAGCTTATGAAAAAAGAATTAAAATACTGGGATTAAAACAAAATAGCAGGTCCCCAAAACAAGCTTGGCTCGAGGCTGCTTAAAATGACAGTCTGCTCTTCAGGATAAATCACTAGGCTTTGAAACCAGCTTCCCATTCCTTTCTACATTGAGTTCTCCCTTCGCCGCCTCCCCCCATACCCTGCAAAGGTGACTTGCAAAAAGACTGTCATCATGCTGCCATGTTTTGCATCCTTTAGTCCTATAGAGTGAAGCCCTAAGTTTCAGAGATTACAGGACTTTCTTACTTTTCCCACTAGATACCCATGACATCCCTCAGACCTATGTTCCTGGTGAATGCTTCACCAGTCTTCCTAGCAGCCCTTTTAAGGAGCCAAAAGAGCACACCACAGAGTCTCACACACTATTTTAAACACTCAAGGTGGATGGATGCTTACTGGACACCAGTTATCCAAAGCATGCATTCAGTCTCAGAGATAGAGGAATATGGAAAGATTATTTTACTTCATTTTTTTTGCAAAAAAAAATCCTTTCCAATAGGATTGGCTAGGCTTTACCCCCTAAATCTACTGAAATTACATTCAGGAAATAAAGACTTTCCTATTAAATGAAAACTCAGGAGTTAGGTCCCTCTTTCTCCACCTGCCCAAAGACCTCTTTTTTAAAAAAAATTATGTAAAATCCCCCAAAAGCCTACTTCTACACTTTCTCTCATGTGATACACTGGCAAAAAGGCACAGAAAATCCTCTTTTTACATTGTTCATAAATCACTTTTCATGTTTTATAAGAAGAGTCTCTTTCTATAGAATCACTCTAACACTGCATTATTGAAAACAGCAATATGATCATCAAAGCCTACTGGCTCAAAACTTTCCTGTAGGTGGCTAAAATCATAGCCATCCTGTTTGTCCTGGGCATACTCATTTTTCTCCATTTGAGGTCTCAGTCCTGTCAGCACACAAAAAAAAAAAACCTCCCCAGGTGAACATTAAACATCTAAGCTCAGGTTGAATTAAGACACTACACCTTTGTCTAATTCCATTTTAGTTTACAGATATTATTTTTTTTCCAATCAAATTCCAGTGCACTCACTTGATAAGTTGTTTTTCAATTCTTCACAGTTCCTCAATGTAAAGTAACATCATTTATGCTTTCTTTTTTATTCATTGCTTTTTCCTTCAAGGCAGAATAAATGGGCATGCATGCATTCTTTTCATGAATTCTTCAAAAGGATAAAAAATATGTTCATGTGGATGTAGATGAAAGAAAGGAAGAGGGAGTGAGAGAGCAAGTAAGCAAGGCCTAATACTTTGAAATAGGCTTTGCAGGTCAAAAGAGATAGTAGCTCCATTTAGCAAACACATTCCAAGCATAGGAAAGGGTACAAAAACCTTCCTGCAACAGGCATTCATCATTTTCAATACATCACTTTTCTTTTAAATCATGATGACAGCAGGGCTCTACCTTCTCTGGTTAGTTTATCTAACACATTTTTCCTACAAGTGTATTCCATCGTATTTATGCACATAAGCACATCCACATTCAATGACAACAGAGGGTACAAACTTACCTCCACTGAGGTCATCAAATATAATTATAACTGCAGCAAGAATCTCCCCCTAGGCCTCCATAATGAATTGATCTGTCCTAGCTGTCTACTATCCCTCAGTATTTAAAAATGTGCTTTAACAATTTCAATGAAGATAGCTACATTTTCTCATCATAATCTTCCATTATCAAATTCCTCTCATCAGAATGGGTCCCAAGATGCACTTTTCTGACTACAGAAGCCATGTGTAGTGAGAACGTACCCTTAACGATATTTGAACACAGCACCCATTCCATGTAACATTATCTTAGTCCACAACAACTAGGATGTGTTAGACAAGAGCATTGTACGTGACCAAAATTTCAGGGGAAATTCAGGTAGACATATTTCCCGAGCAGTAGTACAGCCTGCAGTACTGTGGTTCTCATCCATGCTACACTTATGCTGCTTCATGGGAGGCCCTGTGTAATGAACGGGCCAAGGAGAATGAGCTCTCATGCTCACATCCTAAATGTGGCCTCACTAGCTAAGAGGTAAAACCAGAGCTAGAAAAACAGGCTTAAAATTAATACATTAAAACATTTCCCTATTCATAAAGCATAATAAGCACATTGAAGAGAATATTACTTTCATAAATGTTAATGGTTCAAAATTATTTGCAGTATCATCACTGCAAGTTGCCCACCACAAGTGTTGAATACTCAGAACAAGCTGGCTCTCCCTGCTCATTCAGTTTACTTTTCAATCCTAACAAGACAAACATAAGTAATTGGAGAGAGACAAAAAAAGAACGTTGTCAAATTTAAAATGCTTCCAATATAATGCTACTTCTGTTTTAAGAAAAACAAAGCATGCACAGGGCTATCATGGAAGGGGCCTCAATACAACAGAAACCCATTTATTTAAAAATTTGAAATTGAACTTAAAATGTCAACATACTACACAATTGTCCAGCTCTGCTTGACACAGCATGACTTTGTCTACACAACACACTGAAAGTTTTGAAGACTGTTTCACAGCTGTGCAGCATTATTTAGTCAAAATTATATTAGCAGCACTGAAAGCCAGGCCAATAGATTTAAACAGCAGATACCCAGCCCTGAAGTGAATAAATCTTGGGAGACAGTGGCTGTAACCTGTGCCAGTATCCTTACACCTCTGCTACTACTGAAGTTGCACCAGCGATAGTGACTGGGAGAACATTTGGGAAAAAAAAAACCTCTAACTTATATACACCATCCACAAGAAAGTGTAGAATCATTTCCTTGGCTCTTTTTTTTCCTACTGGCCAGACTCTGAGGATAAACAGATGTCTCTTGAAACATGTCCTGTTGGCAAGAGACAGCAGCCTTAAATTCATTTAGGACAATGACACATTCCAGTGTAAATATTCATTGTGACTTATGGGGAAATTAACCATGCAGCTCTGATTAGCAACAACAGAGACATGAGCAGCCAGTATCTACAACTCAAAGTGGATATTAAATATACACCATTGTTTCTCACAGTCCCTTTATTTTAAGGGAAAAGTAACACAACCTAAAAATTGCCAAAAAGGGAGAAAATACTTCCCAGTTGTCTTGCATTCTGTTAAGCTAAACACTAAGTGTTTAAGTCTTGTGATATCCATAGGAATTGCTACATTTATATACAGATGATAACCTAACATCTGTGTTATCATCAAAAAAAAAAAACCCCTTTGAGTTTGGAAGTCTAGGCAGTCTTTCAGTTGTAAGACCCATTCCTGGTGCTATCAAGATGATTTTTTTATGTAAGAGTCTTCAAAGTAATGCATATGATCATAGTAGGATATCAAAACAAGATATAAAAAGTAGAATATTATAACACGTTGATAAGAGAATAAGATAATGAAATTGTGTTTAACCAACCTTCTACAAGATGACTAGCTTGGTAGATGCGGGAAGAGCAGTGGATTTTGTTTCTTGACTTTTGCAAGGTTTCTGACACTGTATCCTTACAGACAAACTGAGGAGGGGCTAGATAAAATGACAGTGATGTAGACTGAAACCTGGCTGAACTGCCTGGCTCACACAGCTGTGACCCGTGCATGAAATCCCAGTGGAGGCCAGTCACTGATGCTATAACCTCCGAGGTCAGCACTTGCATCAGAACTGTCTAAAACCTCCATTAATGACCTGGATGAGAGGACAGAATGCACCCTCAGAAAGTTTGCAGGCGATAAACTGGCAGGACAGGTTGACGCATGGGACCATATTGCTGCCATTCAGAGGTACCTTGACATGCTGAAGAAGTTGGTCAATAAGAATTGCATCAAGTCCAACACATGTGGAGCTCCCCAGTAGGGATAGGGAATGGAAGGAACTGACACCAGCAGACTAGACCAAATCCAGCAAATGGCCACATAGATGGTCCCAGGATTGGAGCACTTGTTATCCAAGGAAAAGCTGAGAGATCTGCGTGGGACTGTTCAGCCTAAAAAAGAGGAGGATCACAGGGGATCTTATACATGTATATAAATATACAATAGAAGCAAGTAAAGATTACAGATCCAGCTTCTGTAGCATTCAGTGAAAGGACAAAACAGCTGGCACAAATTTAAATACTGTATGTTCCATTTAGCCACTTAAAAGAAAAAAAAAAAAAATCACCTTTTCACTGTAAGGTTGATTAAACTCTGCAAAAGGCTGAGTAAAGACGTTTTGAACTCTTCATCCTTGGAGTTCTGCTTAACCTGACCGGACATGATCCTGAGCAGCCTGCTGTAGTTGACCATGGTTTGAGCAGCGACATCCTTTCCAACCTCAACTGCTTTGAGTTTCTGTGAATAATTCAGTATGTATGTATCATAAAGATGACTATTTGCACTATGATCTCCAATACAGGGCCCAGCCATGAATGCAAGTTGAACATTAACACAAATACGTTGGGGGCAGGGGAGGGGAAATGCAGAAAAAATTAGAAGTCTCTCTCTTCAAGACATTGCTCAGCTTCTCTTCAAAAAATTATACATTTAATAAATCAGTTCTCTGCTCTGATAGCCTCACAGGATCACGGACAGGCAACACATTATATTTCTTCAGCATCCTTTAGGGTATGAAGACATACACTTTATCCTTCAGTCTATTAACAATATAGATTCAATTTCAGCATTCCCCAGACAGTCAGGAATCTGGAAATGCTTTGCATATATTCTGGACAGGTATCCTGCTGCATCAAAAAGCAGCCCATTCTCACCATATGCCTACCTCTATGTAATGCCTCGTACACAAGTACTCACTTTTATATAATAGTAACGAAGATGTGTGTGTTTTTAATGTACATAGTCTCAGCCATTTGATGTGCCATCATTAATTCTTTTGGTAGGCAAACAGAAGAACAAAAAGTAGATAGGCATGAAAGCAAAGCAGGCCAGAAGTCAGGTTTCGCATATCAGTGAAAAAGAAAGGGAATAGTAGCAAGCACAGAACCCAGACCTGCTGGATAACAGAAAACACTCAGAAAAAAACGAGTGAAAGAAACCCATCTCACATGAATTATGCAGAAAGGCCAACTATACATACTACAAGAAAATACATTTTATAAGCCTGGACATCCCAAAGTGCTGATGTTCCAGGCATTCAAATTCAGCCTGTAGAACTGAGAAACCTCAAAGTCCCATGACTAGAGAGGGAAGCTGAGAGTGGGGGTGGAAAAATAAAAAACAACCCAACAGGATAAAGGTTGAGCTAGAAATAACCACCTAAGGGCACTGAACAAGAACATAAGATAGGAGAGCTCAGCTCAATGAGAAATGCTGGATTGACATGAGAATGGAAGGAAAATTAACAAAGTGAGCGTTCCAATAGCTGAATGGTTCTCAGAAGTCATCTCTGCCCAAAAAGGCAACCATTAAGTGTCATTTTGACACTCTGTTTAAATCCAGAAACCTTGTAGAAAACATTAGCTTCAACCTACTGAAAATTAATTTAAAATGCAGCCCATGTTTTGGCATTTCATATTGACACAGCATGCCCTGTCTCTCTGTTTTACTCTCACATGTGCAACAGCAACACCAACCTTTCAACGATACACCAAAATAACAGATGGCACAGGCAAAAGAAGCCAAAAATGCAGCATGGGACCTTACTCTGACTAGCTCATGGTGTCAAGAGATGGAGTAGTATAAGTACATCATTTACAAAAAAAATATTTTGTTGCATGAGCCAGGAAACTCGATGATTTAATTAGTCACAGCAAACTCGTGACTAATCCATTGTCCTTTGGGCCTTTACTAGGCTAATCACTATTTCTTTAGATTCTCAAGACACCTTGACTGCCATTCTCCACTCCCACCACTTCTTAATCTTGATGTGCAACAGCCTCCAGAAAGCTGCCAAGAATTTCACCAGTCTCTGTAATAGCATTGTTTGCCCAGAGCTTCCATTGATAAAATATTCCCAATTGCAAATGACTGACAATCACAGGGCCAAAATGACAGCTCTGATTTCTAGTCTTCTGCTCAGACGCATCTGTGGTTTAGCTGGAAGAGCTTGCAAAAGAACATGAATCAAAAGGTAAAAGTGCTTTAAATTAAAATGTTATGCTAGAAACAGAATAAGTCCCCTGGACGCATCATTATTTAGCCATTTATGCCATCTCTAACAAAAAAACTATGTAAATGTCTTGCACATTTCATAGCCTCTCTCTTTTGGCTCCAGTAACAATAGAGAGAAGATGTTTCAACTCAGCTGCTGTAGATCAGCAACCCACCATTTCTATGCAGCATTACCTTGGTGCTGTCCCTACTAGAAGCACAGAAAAAAAATTTCATTGTTTTCACATGACAACATACTGCTCAGCACTCCAACCACAACATGCATATTGCCTAAACGGCAACAAAGCACTCAAAAGCATGAATTTAAATTATTTGGAATATCAAGAGGTAGAAAGGATGAGGGCAAAGTTTCTCAGTCTTCCCAGACAGCTAAGCCTACTTTGTCAAGCAGACTAAAATGTGAAGACTGCCTTAACTCTGATAGTAAAGCTAAGATCAAAAGTTACAGCCATGAAAACACTCCTACACACAAAAAATTTATCTGTATGTTTCAAGAAGCTGAGGAATAGCTGACCTTTAGAATTAATGAAACAAGCACAAGATTTTCTTTGTACTATGTTGAAATCAGATTTTCAATGCTTTGAGAGCCTCAAACATCTTTTGAAATCTACTATTTCTCACTAATAACAGCAAACTGATAACAGAGATAGGATTCCTTGATACAACGCCTCTGAGAATCAAAGGAACCGGGTTCAGTTCTCAGTTTGGCCACACTCTGTAGCCTTTGATCTGCTAAAGTCTCTTAGTATACCTGCACTTCAAGTCTTCATCCTGGAAACAAATAGTGTTTTACTTTGCTGCCTGTGTCAGTGGGACATCCATTGACAACACTGTCATTTTTAGACCAAGTTGAGTCAAGTATGTATTTAGATAAAGGACTGAAAAGCTTTGACTACATGGATATAATTTCTCTAGGATATTCACACTGGGACTTAATTTACTCCCAGATTTTGCATTTATTAATTAGCAATATTTATGCCATTTAATTCTACAGGCAGAAATGGTCAGGGAAAATTTCCCATGTAATTCGCTGCAGAAGTTTTTTCAGTACTCATAGTTCATAAACTGTATTCTCCTCTAGTCATTAACTCTTCTTGCATTTCTGATCCAGAAGGCATATAGAGATTATTAAGGAAAATGTTTAATTAGCAAATAAACAATGAGGAAATGGCAAAGATCTGCATGTATAGATTACAAATACAGTGAGATGAATCCACGTCAAGTTAGTCATTACGATTCATTTTCACTGTTTCCCACTCTGTCTGGATGATGGTCACCAATGAGATAATTTGGTGTCTCTGATACAAATACAGCTCACCTGTACCCCAGTTCCTAATTAATGGAACAATACTGATAAATTGGAGGGAGATCAAGTATGAGCTACAGAAATGATTAAGAGACTAGAGGGAGCAATTTATAAGGAAATATTAAGACTCCAAAAAAAGCAACTTGGTTTACTGAAGATTAAGGGGACACACAAACTCATAACCATGATTAGGATCTACAAGTATCTGATGGGTATAAACATCAAGAAGGCAGAAGAATTATTTACTTTGGTTAAAGATAGAGTAACAAGAAGAGACCATTTAGTCCTAGCATTAGGGAGAAGCTTTCAGAGTGAGAACTGACTGGCTGCTGGAAGGCCACGGTAGGTGTAACTCTTGACGACTCACACAACAAGGAGGCGGTTGGGGTCAGAGAAGACTCCATACCACAGCAGGATATACAGCACTATCCTCAGTCTGTTCTGGTCTATACTAGTCAAGCTCAAACACTCAACGCGGGCACTCAAAGCCACTGTTATAAGAATGCTACAGTGCTTTATTTTTTGCCGAGTCACTCCTACATTATTCCCCTGTGAGCTACCCACAGAGAAGTAAGCCTCATCATGTGAGGTGTTTAGAAACAGATTGGACAAGCATTAGAAGCTGTACTACAGGGGACTGGCCTCAGGGGACAGATTAGATGACCTCATACAAATTTTTTTCTTCTAATTTATGCAGTCTGATGAATACTCATCTCTTACAGAAGGTTCATCAAGGGTGCAATGATTGCAATAATCATGATTTGATACAACAGTTTTCTTCCAAATTAGATGGCTAATACAGTCTTTGTCTCATTCCTGCCTTCTTCTTCCCAACTCTAATTAACTTCTCTGTGCAGTGGCTCAGGAATGCATGTAATCCCGCCTGGAAGGGTTTTTCCCTAATCCTCCATGACAGGACTCACAGCATGCTGATATGGACTCCAAAGACAGATGATTCGGTGCAACTAGAGAAGCACACAGCAGACTTGCTGCAAAATCCTACCATATTCTGCTCTGCAGTGATGATGAGTTTGAGGATCACCATTTTTTTTTTTTGTTTTCTTCTTTGGTTCTGGGGGTGAGTGTTTGTTTTTTACGTTAGCATCCAGTTGACTTCTGAGTTCACTAAAGAAAGAGGCCAGGAACTGTCCAATTGTGTGGGATAACATCAGGCAGGTGGAGAACGTTAAAGGCACAAACCTTTTGTTTTCAGAGTCAAAAACTGAACTGCCATCCTGTCGTCACTGAACACTTGAGCCGTGTGAGGAATCCCAGTGACTCCAGCCACAGAAATGAGCCTTTCAGAAAAGCTGTAGCAGCAGCATGAACCAGCATAGAAACTAATCTGAACTCCAGTCTGGATGCTAACAGCTAAATTCACTCAAAATTATTTCCTTCAATGATTTTGAGTGAAAGGAAACTAATGCAAGTCAAAAATAATCCAAAAGACTCATACTAGAGTACCACAAAAGGCTGATAAAGAAAAAAAACTAAGAGTAGAAGGAAACTACCTTCAGAATAAAATGGAGTATCACAGGTGAACCACAGAACAAAAAAAAAAAAAAAAAAAAAAAAAAAAAAAAAAAAAAAATCTAAATTAAGCTATTGAAAGTGACCCTGAAGATGACCAAGAGTCTGTTTTAAAGCAATATGATAAAGTAGATGGAAGAAAGACTTGAAGATGACTGTTAATGTAAATGTCTAAAAAGTTGCATTTTTAAATGTTAACTGACAACAAACCACAATTTTTCATGAAAAACAAATTAAACCAAAAAGTTCACAAATAAACTGGGAGTAAGAAATTAGCAGGATGGAACCTGATGAACCTTGAACACTAAACTGGGTATCAAAGAATACCACTAATAAATTAAGACTGTAGATGAACAAATAAAAATTCCACCATCCAGCAACTTTCAAGAAACCAAAAAACATTCCTTGAAAGTGACAAGGGAAATTGTACAACATACTGAAACAAGTGCTGTTGAAAAAACAAAAGTCAAAAATAAGAGAGCATACTTCCAATAGTTTATTCAGATTCTTTACTAAACAGTGAGAATCCCTAGTTCTAGATTTTACATTGTGCTCTAGAACAATAATGGATTGGAGGTGTTTTGAACATTGTTCTGGAAATAGGTGGGTTGCCAGGTTTTGGACAGTTCTCCAAAAGTTCCATATGAGCTAGATCAGAACTGTTCTGTCACTATTTAAATAAGAATCACATAAAAATTTAATCTGAAGTGCTGAATATTCAAATTATGCCACATTTAGCACTGCTGTCATCCTTACCTGTAACCTGTTAGAAATGCCACTCCTAGAAATTATTATAGCAAAGAGGAATGTGTAGAAACATGCTTTCAAACTGACAGGACTCTAAATGAATGATCTCAGGAAAGTCACTTGACTTTCTCTTTTCCCCAAGAAAGAACTGGATGAAAAGCAAAATGGCTAAATATACACACCACACCAAGCCAAATTTCCTGACATCAGAGCCAGACATGATGACTGATTGCACTCAACAGTTCAAGGAATTCAGAATTTGGCATTCCTTCACAGTGACTCTCACCATGTCTGAAATATGACAGCAGCTTCCTGGGAGGCGCTCAAAGGATTCAGTGTAGAAGGCAGACAGAAAGTGATAGGAGGGTTCAGGGTGCAGAAGAAAGCTGTGATTCAACTGGACTGGTTTTGGTTTGGTATAAAAGGAGAACTTATTCTACTACAGAATTTCACAATTGAATTAATAGCTGGTCATTAGGCTATTTAACAAAGAAATTTTGATCCATTATATAGATTTAGAAAATAGAGTCAAGGTAGCTATTAAAAACATACAGTTGGATTGCTACAGATAAATATAATATCCATATATGAAAATAGCTGCCAATGACATCAGTCAGGCATTCTCATTTATGCTCTGCTGCTGTCTATTGCAAAAGCAAAATTTCTCCAGAAGATGACACTGAGCTCTGCCGTGAGTGGTTTAAAGGAGGGTCTTACTTCCAGCACCAAAAGAACACAATTTAATTCAGTTTCACTTGCGAAAAGGATACGTATTCCATGACCACAATAACATTTTTTACATTTCTACTTGCCCAGCTCTCCACACCTTCTACTCTATCTAGAGAAACAAAAACCATAAAAGGAAAATGACTGATATAAACATGTCAGCTTCACATGTTTTAGCATGAAAAATAGCGAAACCACTACAGACTTAATATAGACAAACACAAAGCATGTAGCAAAACAAATTAATTCCATGAAATTTCCAAAACCAAGTTTACTTAAAGATTACAGACAAATATAAAAATAACACTAAATAAGAGACATCCTACTAGAATAGTCAAGAATTCATTACAAGTAGCCAGCAAAAAGATAAACAATAAAGCATATGCAGGCAGGAGAAGTGTTCTAAGTGGCAGAACTGGGAGAAGAAAATGAAAGGGAGTAGAATGCTTCACATGAGACTAGGGAATAGTAACTATATCCTGTGCAGCAACCAAAATTCTTTTTAAAACACACCTAAATCCCCACCCAAAACCCCACTCTTAGAGGATGACAAGTCAGAGAAAGAAATTAAACTGTCAGGCAATTTAAGACTGCAAGTTATGATTATCCTATTCAACTTAATACCCAAAATTAAGGAGTGTAAAAGAAAGCAGTCAGTGAATTTCCCTTCAAAAGAGCCACAACAACATAAATGTATGTTTTAATAGTCAGATAAAGATATAATAGCCGTCTCATAGGGAAAAATCCAGTGACTCCCAGATTTGCAGTAGGTGAAGCTTAGATTAGAATTCACCCTTCAGTATATTGGCTGCTCAGGCATAAATCTACTTGAATTGAAAAATATTTATCTTCAGGAAACCACGGAGCAGCCCTCAGAACTACGGATGTATTTTTAAAGCCCTGTGCAGAATATGAGCAACATTGCTTCCTTTCAGGATCTGCCATGTTGGTCTCCTCGGCAGAGTTACTGTAAAAACACTGATGCGAGGTTCCATAGTTCACGTTTTTCAGTAACTTCAGATCAAATATAATGAATTTATAAAGAGAGGAAAAATATTTTTTCTCCTAGCCACCAACTCTGAAAGCTCATCCCAAGCTGAGTTTGCTCCTCCAAGCCCCTAACCCTCCTAATTACTAATAATTACAAATCAAGGTCCCACTGAGCAAGCCAGATCTCTAAGGTAAAACTCCAGTACATTCCCATTGTCCCCTCTGGGCTTACACAGGTGAAAAAGATCCACAACAGGAACATACTACACTATTCAGCACAGGCACATGAGGAACTCAGTCTAGCTACCACCTCCTCTCCACCCCATTAGCTTGTATTCCAAAATACTTCAATGAATGCTACTGAGAAACAATTGCTTCACTTGCCAGTTGGAGTAGAAAACCAGACTAACTTTCCCAAGAGCTGTTGGTGGATTTTGATGACACTGAAATTGGGTAAAGAAGAATATTTTACTGAGTTTTCAGATGAGAGAGAAGGATATTTTTTGCTGCTAGCAAATTGTATATTCCTACATGAATCCAGATGAAGCAATATTTCTGTACCTATCTTCATTTATTTCTGTGGTACATGAACTGTCCTGAGACAAAATTTGCCTGAGCAGTACAATTTATAACAAACAAGGAACTTCTCCTTGAAGGAGAAGGAAATCTTGGCAGGAGCAGGGGAAGCCTCCCTTAATCTTAAATAAAATGTCGTCCAGCAATAATGCTGTTGAGGGCAGTACATTATGAGTATTACTTGACTTATAACTTCTGTTACAAGACAAAAAGTTATGAATCAGATGATGAGCTGCAGGGTATAAAAATCTGAAAGTGATTGCTTAGTTTGACACAGTTCTGCTCTGTCTTAAAACATGTTGAATTCCCTGGGTTCCTATAGAGGAAAGCTCTTAAAGGATTAGGAACTAGTGTCAGAGACAAGGCTATTTGTTCAAATTTATTTTCTTTTTAACTTATTTAGCCATTCAGGTTTAACATCTCAAAAAATAACTCGTTACTCCTGTCAATATGATAAATGAGAACAAAAAGATGAGAGCATGGAAAACTAGTATGAAAGTAGATAGCTTGTATAACATGGGCTTTATCAGTAGTGAGAAAAAATTTTCATGAATCAAAAGTTACTTAAAAACTCTCCTGCTAGCCCTATGACTTTATAATCCTCTTCAGTTGGGCAATTTATTTGTAAGAAGAGACAGAGGGCCTTGTCTTATAGCTCTGTCTGATTAGATCCATCTTATAGCTTCTCAGTAGTGTGATATTACAGCTAACATTGATGAGGGAATGAAATATTTTCAAATATCAAAAAGACCTTCAGCCAAACAGGTCTTTACATTCATGATATAAACAGGAACAGTTGAGCAATGGAGCATACAGTGTAATTTGTGGCAATGGGAATGACACGGAACCAGAGACAGAAACTTCAATGAGAAACTTCAAATAAAAAAGGAAGAGATGGCATTCTAGTTTAGGAGTATAAATATTTCTCAACAGTCAAACACTGTTGTTTCTTATCCAAAATATCTGGAAATGAGATATAGCAATGAAGTGCTAAGCACAGATTCCCTGGACTAATTACGCCAGACAACCTGACATCCAACCAGACTATGAATTTCACTGCAACAGGGACTGCTACAGAATTTAACAATACAACCTGCTGTTCTTTCAGACACTAAGGTACATCTCTATCTAAGGCAGTATTTAAGATGTGCAGACAATTGTGTGTCATTACACAAGATAGTTAAGTGAGATACTCATTACTAGTGGGTCATCATTCACTTTATCAAGGCAAGAAGCCAGTATTTCTCAATGTTCCTGGGAGGCTGATGTTTTCTTTCATTAAACAATACATGCTGGTGCAAAGCTGTAAAATAAATGGTTCCTGACCTAACTCTACAGGACAAGGTAACACAAACAAACTTTGGTATTCTTGCCAAGCATAAATATTTTTATTCTTGGGGTTGACTTTGTACAGAATGCTGGTCCTATAATAAATTCAACTTCAGGACATGACTTTTTGAATGAAACCCAAACCAACTGTTTGCATTGGAAGATTCTAATTAAACCAGTCATCTAAATGGATATGATTCAGAACTGAGACCCAGAAAAAACATTACTTTTGGTTAAAAGCCATGTCATCATTGGGAGTTCCAACCAAATCAACCAAAAACTAGTTGAAAGAAAGATGTCTTACACTATCCAGTGAACTGAAAAGTAACAAAATAATCAGCTACACCATAATGACTGGAACATTGACACTGGTTTCTGTGATCTAGAGTAACATTCATCAGTTCACGAGCAGGTAAGCAAAAAGCTTTGGCAAGTGTCACTAGCATTATTTTTGCAACAGTCATTAAAAAAAAAGCTCTCTCAGAGAATCAAACCAGTCACCTACTGAATGGTCTACTTGACTTCAGTGGAAACCAGGCCTGAGCACAGACAGCAGGAAGAAACCACACCATGTTACAGTGAAGATAATGAGCAGAGAAAACAAATGAAAATTTCAAAGAACATTGGCAGGAGGATTTGCAAAATAATAGAAGAAATTGGAGGTTGGATATGCAAGTCCCCTGTACTGACTTTGAAATGTTATCCCTTATGCAAGAAACAGTGACCTAGAGAGGGCTCCAAACATGACACACATTGATTCTGGAGAAACTCAGGAACTCATGATCCATACTAGATGGAAAAGTAACTTTTGATTTGACAAATTTTGTGTTTTCCAAGGTGCCAAATTCCTGACTAATTCATCAGAAAACATTATGAGAAATCACTAGCAGAACCTGGTACTATTTTTATGTTATATCTTTCTTCACACACCTTTTACATGTACTTGGAGTTTTAAACATTAACATGGCTCCTCTGGGACCCTTAAAAACTGGCAAGAATTTCTCAAACATGAAAAAGGTGGGGAGTGGGGAATAGGTAATGCAAAAGATTCCTCACCTGTTTTCCACATCTGGTCTTCTACATTCTCAAAGACACTTAACTGATTGTTTCCAAGCTGAATAAAGTAGGACCCACTCTCAAATAAATGGAAGGAATTTGCAGTATTAATTGTAGGAGCCAGAAAAACTGTTCACTATCTAAAACTTGCAGTTGCATCAATTACTAACAGTAACTGTCCTTTATTAAAATTCTGTTCTGCTTATGGTTTACAAAGTAATTTGAACTCTCATGTATCAGAAATTTAAGTTACTCATGATATTTCAGAAAAACTTAGTTAATTCACTACATTAAAAAATTGATGCATTATGGTTTTTAAATCAAGAAGAAAAGAATCTTAAATTCCCATTAGTAGGGCTTTTTTTATAGCAAGCAGCATAAAGAAACCCTTAAGGTTGTGCACAAGGAACAAAGTAGAATGGAGACTTCAATCCAGAGACAAGTTTGCCTGAAGACAGTAACTGACAGGCCTCAGTCTAGTGCTGTAATTCTGTGACTTCTTGTTTCTTGTCTTCCAAGCAGGGAAATCCCTGCTTCTTCCACTGTTGTGGTTTGACCACTGCCTAAGCAAATCTATCAAATGTGAAACAATCATACTCAAATTATAGCCTGAAGAAGATTATACTTACCTGTCCTAGTGATAAATACAACATGACCCAAAGAATATTTAAGGTAGAAATTTGATGCTGGACACAAAGCAATTATTTTCCACATCAGTATACCAAATCAAATTCACTACATTATTGATGAAGATTCATTATCATCTAAGTGGCTTTTCAATGCTTTTCTTGAAATGCATCCATATTCTTGAACACAAGACTCAGCAATTCACAACCAGACCCTGTTAAAAGAAGATTTCAACTAGACAGGAAAATGGCTTTTCAGATGACACATACAATTTTGTCAACAACAAAACCTTCTGAAATACTGATTTCTATGACGGAATATTTAATTTAACTTCTTAGGTTTGTCTGTTAGACTATATTTCATTCTGACTTTTAATTTTGTATTACCTTTTATTAAAATATTGGCATATATAGTATTATATGATGCTAAAGTGTTCCAAGATAAAGGCATTCTGACAGCTCTAAAATGAAATGTTCCTGACTTTTCATGCCATGTTTTATCGTACACTCAATGAGAGAAGAAAAAATGTTTTTTCAAAATATTATAGCTACCCTCAGGAACAGCAAACCTATTTGTCAACTAGATAGATCCACAAAGAGTGGTTTCACTGCACTAACTTGCTAGATCCTGATCCGTGGGCATCCACAGACAAAACAGCACTATCTCCATGCCCTAAAGATAAAGTCCAGAATCAGAACTGGAAATGAAATTACTTTCTGTTTCTACTTCTTTCCAGGGATGGTCTGAAGTATTATCAAGTATTTGGATCATTTGGATCTGTTCTTTGCCTAGAGAGGATTTTAGTCTTGAGCACCTTTCTCCAGAACAAAATTTGTACTAAGAGCATAAGGGAAGAAAGGTACTTGCAGGCAGAACATGTTGCAAGCCAGCAGTTTCAAAGCAGCACATTACAATTTTGTCACCTGAGGAAATTAAAGGCCTTCTCTATGCTTTTGTTAAAGCCAGCACCCAATAAGTTCAGTGGATAACGGAAGTGCAGAAATGCATTTCAGGAACACATTTGAATGAGGTGCAGTGGGACATGTGATGACTGTCATTTGTAAAGCAACTGGAATTAGGGAGCACCAGAGGGGGAAAAAAAGCCACACAAAAAGACCTAGAACTTCTCCACCTCACTATTATTTCATAGTCTTGTGAAGCCGAGACTCCTCATAAAGGAAATACTCAGGTAACACACACTTGTGAGCAGGCTGATAAATGACTGCTTCAGATGGCTGAACTGCTCAATATCACTGGCATGTACAATTTCAAAGTCAAGAGAAAATGAGCTTTTTCCAAAACCGTTATTGAGAAGCTTCTGCCTGGAAATGTGTATTTATACATTGTTGCAGACTACTTTCACAAAAAGGAAACAACATTGTCTGGTTGCCAGCTAAAATGTATTTTATGAAAATAGAAATTCAATTTCAATGCTGCCAGCTACAGTATATTGATGTCATTGATGATACCCCCTTTGATCCACAAGTCTGTGAATCACCTTCCTGGGAACACAGTGGCACAAGGCTGTGTGAGACAGCAAGAGTGCCACTGTCTACTGAAGGAACCCCCTCACACTCAGTCAGCTAACCAACCAAGCAGTCTTAAGGATAAACAAATCCTTCCTCCTAAGTGCCACACCACACTTTTCTGAGCAGATGCTGCCCTCCATTATTACACACCTTAGGCAAGGAAGCTTTTAGCAGCTGTTGACCTGATGAAGTGGCCACCTTATTGACACAAGGCTCTTTAAAAAGCAAAAGGAGGATGCAAAGCATAAAAGTCACCTACAGTAACTAGTCAAAGAGAAGCAACTGAAAAGCTACAAGCAACTGAAACAGCTACATTAACCCAAGTACATTATTTTGTACGTGCAAGGTCCTCATGTTAAACTCAGAAAATTGCTCCTGCTTCTCCTTAAGACTCATGTGTCATTACTGATGAACCCAATTCTTTTGCTTTTGCTCCAAATTCTGTCGTGCACAGAGTAAGCATTTTCCCCAATCCACTTTGTACCATGTGACTGCCTAGATGCTTAGACAAGCAGCACATTAGGCATAAATGACATTACCATAAGCCAGCAACTGAGGTGCAGTCAACAGGGTTTGTTTTTTTTATTATTAGGACAATTTAAAAATCTAGCCCGTTGCCATTCCATGAACTAGCAGGTGATTGAAGGCAAGTGCAAGGTTAAGACCTCGTGAAGAGTTAGAGGAAACTATTCCACATGGTGGCAGCAGTGATCTAAAACAAAATGAAGTGCCATGTTCCAGAACAGTCACATCCACTTCAAGTTCACCACATAGAAGAAAGTCTTCCTTTCTTTGATAACCTCCCATACTTTCGTTTCTTTTAAACACTAATAAAGTTGGTGTCTCTCTGCTCTTTTTCCATGTAATTTTGAACTTTGTAACAGGATTGAAAACAACTTCCAAGTCCAGAAAAAAGTGAAAGCAGTTTCTTTCTTCAGTGAGGTTGACATAAATACAAAAAAATAAGCTAAACAGTAGTCTGAGAGGAAAATTACTGCCGTCCAGTATATCCACTGCATTTATCCATCAAACTTTCACAAGAATAATATGGAAAAATGTCACTTTCTGTGGTGGGTCGACCTTGGTGGTCATCTGGCATCCAGCCAAAGCTGCTGTATCACTACCCCTCTTCAGCTGGACAGAGGAGAGCAAATATAACAAAAGGGTCAAGATAAAGAAAAGGAGTGATCACTCAACCATTACTGTCACAAGCAAGACAGACTCAATTTGTCAAATAATTAATTTAATTTATTGCCAATCAAATTAGAGTGGGATAATGAAAAGTACAACAATCTTAAAAACACTTTTTTCACCTCCTCCTCCTTCTCAGGTTTAATTTTACTACGAATTTTTCTACACACACACACCTCCACACCCTGCCTCCCAGCAGCACAAGCAAACAGGAATGGGGGTTGCAGTCAGTGCATCACACATTGCCTCTGCTGTTCCTTCCTCCTCATGGGGAGGACCCCTCACACTCTTCCCCTGCTCCAGCGTGGGGTTCCTCTCACTTGAGACAGTCCTCTACAAACTTCTCCAGTGTGAATCCTTCCCACAGGCTGCAGGTCGTGAACTGCTCCAGCGTGGGTCCTTTCCACAGAGTGCAGTCCTTCAGGAACAGAGGGGCTCCCTATGGGGCCACAAGTCCTGCCAGCAAACCCTGCTTCAGCATGGACTCCTCCCCACGGGTCCACGGGCCCTGCCAGGAGCCTGCACCAGCACAGGCTTCCCTCGGGGCCACAGCCTCCTTTGGACACATCCAGCTGCTCCAGTGTGGGGTCCTCCACGGGCTGCAGGTGGGTAAGTGCTCCACCATGGACCTCCACGGGCTGTGGGGGGCCAGCTGCCTCACCATGGTCTTCACCAGGGGCTGCAGGGGAATCTCTGCCCCAGTAGCTGGAGCACCTCCTGCCCCTCCTTGCACATGGACCCTGATGTCTGCAGTTGTTCCTCTCCCATCTCCCCACTCCTCTCACTGGCTGCAACTGCTGCTGCACAGCAATTTTTCCTTCTTCTTAACTACCTTATCCCAGAGGTGCTACCACTATCTCCAGTGGGCTCAGCCTTGGCCAGCAGGAGACCCACCCTGGAGCCAGCTGGCACTGGATCCATCGGACACAGGAGAAGCTTATAATACCTTCTCACAGAAGCCAGCCTTGTATCCTCTGACATGTGCTAGCAAAACCTTGCCACACAAACCCAGTATACCTTCTCACAGTGTTCAGTGAGTTCCGTGTTCTGGCAAGAGAAGAGACACTGACATTGGGCCATATCATACAGCTTTTGATGCCAGCTACTGGATGAACAATGTTACAGAGCAAAATCTTGTCCCTAGAGCAGATCCTGGGTATAAAAATACACCCAGGGATTCCTTCCTGTCAGCAGGAAAAGTATATTGTCAAACTCTATCATACAAACAAAACCGCTCCATGATAGCTGTAGCAGTTCTCCATAGTACTCTAAGTTCCCTTTCAAGATCACTTTGAACAATAATTCACACAGCTGCAGACTAGTACAGCATCATTTTTAAATTGGTGGGAGAGCTGGGAGGGGTTTTGTTGTTTTGCTTTGTTTTGGCGGGGGGGGGGGGGGGGGGAGAGGAAGAATTTTGAAAGAGGCGAGAAAGACAAATTACTCCATCTACACAGCTGGTGCACAAATAATCTGCCTTTCTCTTTGTGGTTTCCTCTTAGTTTTACCAGAGATTTTTTGAAATTAAGTTGCTATGCTGAAAACCGCATACAGAAACTAAATGTTGCCCCTGCTTCTTTTAATTGTAGGTGAACTAGCTCTAGGAATTTGCTGCCCTAAGCAAACTAGGAAATGAGTGGTGTTCCCAGCTCAGCTGCTTGTGCACCACAGTCAGTGAGCATCACTCTGCTCTAGGCAACCACCTGCTCTGAATGCATTCCAGTGCCATCTGCCCCTTGGATGAGAGAATACACAGCCCTTGCAAGAACCTCTGGTGACTTAGACTAGAGAGTTATTATGTGTGGTCTCCCAGCCATAAGACACGATGAGGAAAGGGCAAGTACTTGTTAGAGTAGGGAATTATTCATATTTGGCTATTAGAGAAGAAAACCCCCCAAAACTGCTCTCCAGTCTCAAGCAAGTTAAAGTAATCAAATTTCCTAAGGAAGGCTTTCCTACACAGACTTGAAGCATGAGAGGAAGGAGGGGGTCAACTAAAGGAAAGGCACTTAAATCCAGTCAGTTAGCCTCAGCAATTGCATTCTTTTACAGTCGTGGCTCTGGCACTTCATTTTCCCTTGGGCATCTTCCTCCTGCTCTTCGCCAAATTTGCTCCTTGTGTTTTAAACTCACCTATGTCATCTTGATCCTCTGAAACACTTTATTAACAAATAACATAAGTCAGCTACCTTGAACTGAAACAGAGCTATTTCCTTTCGAAAATACAAGCACCTACAGCTTAAGCTGAAGAGCAAGGCTTTCTGACCTAATGGCTTATAGCACCTCTGTGGATAAACACAGAGGAGAAGCCATGACATTCAAATGCTAGAAGGTGGGTGCCAATGTTTTCAATGTGCCTCTGAACCAAGAGAATCTTCATCATGTCCCCACAGATCTGCTGCAACAGCTACATTTACTAAGGGGCTTCACAAGTGGAACTTTTCCCTAGTTTGTAACACAAGAACATCCCCATTCTGAATTACAGCCTTTCATTTAAAATTGCCTATAGAAACCATTTTTTTATTTGTTGGGGGTTTTTTGTTTAGAATGTGCAAATCTGCTAAAAATTCAGGGGTATTGATTGATTCAGGTCTGGGGTGGGGAAGAAGAAATCTTTTAAAATTTCAGTAAGTAGTTTAAAGCTCATTTTCCCTTTTCCCTTCATACTCGTGTGTTTGAAAAAGCAAAATCCATTTGTTACCCCCCCCAATTTATCATCAAAACAAGCCTGACATTAATTGCATTCTGTTATTACAAGTGGAGGTCATACATGGTTTTCTTAATAGAGTTTGCAGCTCTTATTTTTATAGATATTCCATGTGGGCTAAATAACATTAGGAAAGCTAAGGTCAAAGCCCAGTCATTTCAAAGGAACAAAGGGAAAAATTTACAAGACATCTGGTGAGAACAGTTTATAAGGGATAGCAGGGCTTTTCTTCTGAGATTACACCAATTGAAGCCTAAATTGGGGAAGAAATCCCAAAGGGAGACACACTCCACTTGGTAAATCAATACTGCTCAGAGATGCAACAGATTTGATCCTGAATTTCAAATAGATTATATCATCCCACATTCCAGGAAACTTCCCTACAAACACAAAGTTTTGATTTCCATAAAGCACCTTTGGATTTTCTCTCCCTTAAGCTGTTCTCCTCTCTCCCTGCAATAAAGTAGTCAGATGTCCTGTTCAGGGGTTTGTCACTTCCAAGTCATCCAAGCTATTTGTCACCAACCCATACCTGCCCTCACAGATATGTCCTCTCAGGTCTGCTGGCATAATTACTTGTGAAATAATTTCCTTAAACAATTTCAAACAAAGTTGTTTGCCCGGGTTAAACATTTTCTTCTAAGCCAATTGATTTAACCACTGTCCATTCAGCTGCCTGGAAAGGGAGCTGATCCAGCTCAACTCTCAGCCCTACCCTGGGCTCAGAGTCGGTGTTTCTCAGCTGGGTCTATCAATCCAGCTCAAGTGGCCCTACAGCTGAACATGAAACTACAGCTAAGGCAGCACTGAATCATGAGTGCAGCAGAATAAGTGACATGGGGCTGAAAATCCAATAAACCAGCACTGCCACTAAACTTTGTATTGTGTAAACATAACATGGACATACACAGAGGACTTTTATGAGGCATTGGGCCTGCCCATATATATTTTGTCAGGTAACACACACAGCTGGGTAAGAGTTTTTGCACATACAGAGTAACACCTGTGTAAAAAGCTTTTCTCCTGAGCATTCCCTAGGCTATCTGCACCTCAGAAATAAGTTTATGCAATCCTACACCCACCTTGAGCCGCAAGATCATGGTGAAAGAAAGATCATTTTACATCTCTCCCACCCATCCACTCCCTCTCCTCCCAAATGCCAAAAGGTAGCAGTAGATTTAAAGTTGTGCACCAGAGATACCAAGCTCTCAACACTAAGTGAAACAGTCATCAAGAAGTGTTAGGTTTCAGTAACTTAAGCTAAATCTGAGCTTAATTTAAATTTTTGCACTAGTCTGGAGACAGTTAGTGCTGTCCAGACACTATTTGCTTGTTTTGCTACCCAGTTCCATGCTGACTGCCAAACCCCCCTCCCTGTGGGAGGCAGTATGTGTGGCTGTGACCCCGCTAACTCATACAGAGATGGGCACCAGCACTCAGCCTCTCACCTCTGTGTGCTCCACCCCATGAGTAGTAATACTGCAAACACATTAACAATGTCCTCTTTTATAGGTTATATGGCAGGACCGATGGTGGGTGTCAGGATGATAAATGAGCCGATTTTGGCAATCCTAAAATACAGGGACAGCGAGATAGGAATGAGTGCAGCATATCGCAAACTATATAGCCCAGAAAAAAAATCACCTAGTCTACAAACAGGAAGTTTCAAACTTTGCACTAATTCTTATTACATGAAAAAACACAACTCTCTGAACCACAGAAAACTATGTACAATTGCTCAAAAGCCTGCACAAGAAATGTCCAATTCTCTACATTTGTTGAAATGTTGACTGCAGCTATATACATTGGTTGTTTTTAAAAAGGCATTCCACTACTTTGCGTTATATGAAAGGTAAAACATTAAGGCTCTCTAATCAGATCTTTTCTCCTTAGAAAACTTAGGGTTATCCAGCAATTTCATTACAGTTCCATATTAAAAGATGTCATGTCATACAATCATCATCTTTTAAGTGACACTATAGAGATGGGAAAAGAAAAAAAACAAGAACAAACCAAAACAAAATCCAATCCTGTCTGTAGAGCACAGTAGGAGAAAGAAAAGTAAATGTGTTCTAATTTGCTGTCTTATTCCTTTTTGTTTCCCTCCTGTCTGCTTTTAAAGCCTAGTTGGTCCCTCTTCTCCCTCTCTTATTCAACAATTCCTCTTTAGTTCCAGGGGAGAAATCTGCTGGGAATCCTGCTGAGAGTTCACTTTGGGTGAGGCTAAAAATTGCTGATATTAGTCCTTCTCAATAACTGCAACACCTAGCTTCAACAGTATTCATACATCAAATCTGCATCATCTGCTTTAATTATCCCATATTTTCATCAGTCTCCTTCTATTACTCTACCTCCTGTAATAGTATTTCCATTGCTGTGGAATCTGAGGCTGGGTTTTATGCATCTTCAATAACTTTGCAATTAAGTAGACTGGCATAATATCTTGCCCCCAAAAAACTATGTTATTCAACTGGTTTCTTTATAGATGCTAAAGATATGGTGGACAGCCCCCTCTTCCTTCTCTCAGTGATTTAATCAATTATTATGAATATAACATACTGCCTAGATTCTTTCCTTTTAGCACACATTTCAGCCCTGTCCCCAAATATCTATTTAAAGACTATGATCTATTATTTGCACGGCTTCAAGTTAGAGCAAAAACTGTACATGGCCAGCTGAAATATCTATAGCCTGTAGGTTTGCCTCAGGCTAAACCATCTCCTGTATTAGTAGTCAAAACAAGTACCTTCTCATTTATTAAAGATGTGTTGCATTCACATATCTCCAGCAGCTGCTGTGGCTAACTACATAAAAAAATCAACTACAGTCAACCATTTTGGATAAAGTTCACATCAGACTTTTAGCTCCCATCTCAAGAAACAGGTTAGAAAGAAACAAATTTAGATTTTTTTAAAATTCTTTTTTATATGACCATCTGGAATTATTTAGAAATATCATGTAGAAATCAGGTCCTCAGAAAAGCAGGAATAATACAAACAGGCCCAAGCTCACAGATCTTTGGAACAGAGATCTCGGTCCAACCATAGGATAAGCAGAACAAATAGAGTAAGGTCATGATAAAAGCATATCCTTTAGGCCAGTGTCCTTAATTTAGCCATTTGGATTTAAAGGTAACTGTGGATGGGACAAAGTCCTTTCCACAACTGTAGGTAGTATCGTAGCCAGCATATGAGAGGACATCATGCTGCATTTCAGTGACCCAAGTACTACTGTTCAGCATATCAATATTCCTCAACCTATTACAATATAGAAATAACTCACCAGATTTGTAGGCAAACAGCTGGAACACTTCCAAGTCTCGCTCAGGAGAGGACACCACTGATCATACATCTTTACCACAGTGTCACCCTGTGCACTTCAAGGAAGCTGCACACGGACAAACTCAGGCCTGGGCCTGAACCCAAGAAGGTCCCACAGCTTTTTTGTGGAGATGGTGTGCTGGAAGCTGGCACTGACTGAAGACTTAGCTGGTTTTTCCCCACTTGGTCCCTTTCAAATTCAGTGGTTTCTAGCTCACACAGAAACAGTATTCTAATATTTACATTGCTATGACTGGAAGGTAGAAGTATATTTAACTTTTTCCTCAGAATTTATTCCTAATGGCCCCATTTCTGCTCTGGTGCTTCTCATGCCAAATCTTTAGGAACAGGTGATATTTTCCTTTCTTACCATGCTACCCTCTAAAGGCTATGTGTTCTGATAATAGAGACCTAAATTGCTTTTAGAACCTTCTCCAAAACCCATCAACTTTACAAAGCATGCAAGGACAGAAGCCAACCAGCCCAAAATTTCATAGGTTTGAGGAGAAAAATCCCTACATAAACACTCTGCATGGTCTCAGGTAAAAACACTGCAAATGACCTCAGGATGCACCCAGAGCAGAGCATTTACACCTACATGTCCTCTTGTTACAGGGCCTTTTGTGTGAAACACTGTTAAAGAAAAAAATTAAAATAATTTAAAAAAAAACAAACCCAACCCAAAAAAAACCTCCACTGATAGAGTTTCTGCAACCTTCCTGAGTATTCTATTTCAGCATCCAGCTGTCATTAGCTGAGAAGTTCCCTCAGTATCTCAGCTAAGAACGCCATTATTTTGATTTACCTGATCAGGAAACCTGGTAACATGATGCTGGAAAAAGCTTCAAGTGTAACAGCTCAACTTTTCTAAATAAGTAGTTTCCTGAAAATGCTGAAGTGCACATTTAATAGAATAGACACACAGTTCGATGGGAACAAGACCTGCTTGCAGGAGTCAAGGATCTGATCCTTAGTCCTGAGCAGGCGTGTGGGGGGAAATTAAATTCTTTAAGTTAATTCAAGTGTAGCTTGTCATGAATAAGATACAGAGAGACCAATCAAACCCCTGCAAGAAGAGCAAAAGGCAAAAGATAAAGCTTGAGAGAAAACTACTTGATTAATTTCAAAGCAGAAAATATTTATCTTCTGCAACAGTAACTTTTCCTCTGTTGTTCAGGATGACTAATATACTAGTGATACTATATTTTATCTGATGGATATAGATGCAGTACAGTGAGAGCTACTCCTTGCAGTACTACTGACAAGGTGCATGCTGATAAACTTCAAGAAGGTCTTGTTCTGAAGTTCAGGCAAACCAGAAATCAGCTTATTCACAAAAAGGCAGCTCTTTAAAAATCATGTATGGAAATCTTACGCAAAAACTAATTTGTAACAAGCTGAAATTTTACCAGTATTCTTGCTGACACAATCTGGTTTCAAGTCACACAAGTCAGAGTCAGAATTAGAACAACTTTGATATGTCAAGAAACAATAGTTTCATTATATAATTTTCTTAAGGTACATGTATATTTAAAATTAAAGAGGACAGTATTGAGAAGTGGGTTTCTGCAGTTCTTGTCTCTTTTTCAGCTTATACATTTTTCCTTCAGTTTTATGGCCAAGAGCCTACACTACAACCTGGATTCATTTCTCAGCTCTGCAGTTTAATTCCTGGGGGGCCTCTGTCAGTCATTTAACCTTTTTAAAGCCAGGGTCTCAATTACTCCTGTATCTGTCAACTCAATTGCTGTCTCTGAAGAGCAGTGATAGTACTTACCACATCTTGCTTTTGCTTGTATCACCAGATAGCAAACTTTTTGAGCAAGAACTGATTCTTTACATGTGTCAATACAGCACATAGCATGCTGAGGTCCTGGCAGTTGGCTAAACCAAACAAAACACCCCAACTTCCTTTCCTTCCACAATCACAAATAAACTCAAAAATGTTGCTTGATTATGTATTATAATTTTTTTCCAGATTCTTTTTTTTCCTCCAGTATCTTCCAGCATCATTTTATGTGAAAGAAGGCAGCTGATCTTACAGCAAAACAGAGGGAGGGCTTCATGCATTAACCACCAAGCTCTACTCCACCCTCCTTGCAGGGCAAACCAGGTTGTTGTGTGTATCCAGTGGAGGAAATCCTGCTCCGCAGGAAAGTCACCATTCCATGTTCCAGAAGAATCAAGCACTGAAATAGCTTTTGCACTGAAGCAAGTTCAGGACCAACGATTTTAAGTGATTTTTAAAGATGACCCAACCTGAGTCATCTGCACAAAAGCAGGACATATTTTCTAAGCCCAGTTCAGCAGCAGCAGACACGACAATGTAGAAAGCGATCAAGGTATGCCAGAGTTAGAAGATCTTCCCCTGATTCATACCCTTCCCTTGCTACTGGCCACCATGGCAGAATTACGAAATAACAGTCTGGGATGCACAACAGGTAAAATGAGATGAACTAAGTGTCCCTTCTGGCTTTATTTCCCAGCTTAGATGGCTAAAGAAGTAAGATAGTTAATGATATTTAGCCTAATATCAGCTTCTGGCTACAAAGAGAAAGAATTTTCTATATACACTGCTGCTCTCCACCACACAGCAGTAGAATTACAATCACGTGGGCTTGTTGCAGATTGTGCCTGACAGCAGCTTGATTTAAGGGCTCAGGCATACCTGAGATATTCCACTAAGTACTTACTTAACCAACATTTTCTGAAGACAACTACACATCTGTTCTACTCAAATCTTCCTAAGAGAGTCTACATTTTTCAATTCCACTTGTTACTGTGCCTTGGACCCTCACAGTCTTTCAAGAGAACAAGCCCCTGCCTTTCAGCACTGTAATCATCTGACTAACAAAAAGGCTAAAAAAGTGAAGTATATAAAATATGACCTCTTTTCCCAGTGACACTGTTGACTCCTTTCCTCAAATTCATAGCAAAACAGTTACTTGAGTTTTCAGTGCCATACTTCAATTTCCAAATGTACAGAGACACAGAAAAGTAAGGTGTGCAAAGCCTCCTTAAAACAATTTCCCTAATTTTCATTCAAATACTAGCATTCAAAAAAATACCACACTATATCCACACTAGGAATCAAATTCCTTGGTAAGACGTGAAATTCTTATCTAGCACAAACAAAAATCTCTTCCAAAGATCCCATCAAGACATGACAGGAATCACAGACAAAAGCCTGAGGCAGGCACACAAATTCTAAGACTGAGCTAAAATACCTGTTAAATTTTACTATCTAATATTGCAAGGATTCATAAAAATATATAAAACGTTACCATGTGATTTTGCCAAGATCATTTTCTGTGATCTTCCACTTTTTCTTCATGCCAGAGTCCCTGCAGTTATTTTTCTAACATTTTTTTTTAACTCATCAGAAATTAATACGACTCATCAAAGCAGCTTTGGTGCAATGGTTCTGTGCTAAGATAATACCCCATGTATAACAATTTACATTAAATCTTTTTGCTAAATACATATTGTTCCCATCAGTGAACAAACAGCCTATCCAAACATCCAGATAATTTGTTTTAACAACATGTTACTGTTCTCGGGTAATGCAACAAAGCAGGCAATCACAGATGAGCGAGCAATATGCCAATAAAATTGAAAGAAATAAATTAGTATCATGGTAACACATGTGTCTTCACAATTAATAAATTCCACTCCATCAGTCTGTGATTTAATTATGCATTATGTATAGGGCTACCATGAATCATTCATGTATTCTGTTAACTAAATGGCTAGATACCAAGCTTATGATGAGAATATTTACATAAGTGTTCACGAAGAGTAGGATCCTTAATTAATTTAGTTCCTAGGGGGGGGGTTTTTTGAGGGAAAAGGGGTCTTTTGAGGGTATTACCTGGGTTTTTGGAGCAGGGGGGGAGGGTTGAGTGTTTTGTTCTGTTTTGGGGCTTGTTTCTTTAATAAAAAGGATGTACATTTTTGGCCAGACAACATAGCTTTCTGTTCACTTGAGATGTACTGAAATGAGTTTTTACTGCAGTAGTCCCTAGCTAAGAGTGCTAAGCAATTCCTTAAAGTGGTCCTTTTCAGGAAATCCAGCTCTGTCCAGTGTCTGCCAGCAGAACCCTAAATGAGGTTACTCAAAGTCCTGTGTCTCCTGTGTCCCTGTGGTCTCCTCATTCTCCTCACACTCTGTTGCTCTCTTTGTCAAGAACGATCTCTGTCAGGACTTCCCACCTCTTGACAAACTGACAGGGCTGCAGATTAAGATGCAATACTTCCTGAAGAGGAGGGAGGCACATATAACAGGAGCAGAACACCATGTAGGCAGTCAGGACTATACGACTTGTATCTAGAGCAGTGGAAAAGAGTAATACTTAGTCATACTCGGCTTGGAGGAAATAGTTGGTCCCTTACTTTCAGGCCTATTGAAGGGATTTACTCTTTCACAGTGTCTGCTTTAAAGATCATTCTGCAAGTATTTTGTTTAACCATAGTGAGTTATAGATGAAACACTGATAGAAGGACACATGACTATTTAGGGTTTGCTACTTGTCACTAAGACCAAACATCTGAAATCACAGCAGAATTCAACAGGATCAGGCATTTTAAGAGGCAGGAAACCCTTTCAAAGGCAAAATAAGAGCAGGAGGTCCCCTTCCATCCATCACTTATGGCAGATTTTCCTCTAGTCCTATTACACTAAAACTTCAGAGCAATTATGCGAAGACAAAGATGGTCTTGTTCCTGAAGCTACTTAATACAATTCTTCTACTTCCCTTTAACATCTATTTTATGAATATGGCATGGACAAAGGGTTCTGAGATTTCAGTCATATGATAATGAGTTAGATATTTCTAGATGTCTTTTGAAAGTTTATCCAGATTCATCCTCTCATTTCCAGTGAATTTTCCTGAATAGCACAAGAAAATGCTGTGACTCCATCATTTCTTGACTGAGGCTAATAGCCTAAGGAGCTTTGGAACCCTTCATGTTAAACTCAGCAGTAAAATGCCCTGAGTGACCATTATTATGTATTTCAACAGGAACTAAGGGGAGAACTTGGCTGCAGTTAAACTTACATTTGTTGACTTTCATTTGTCCAGAAATACTAAAACGTATTACCAAATACATCCTGCCCTAAGCTGCAAACTAGAAATACAGTTTGCTCTGACCCTCCACTCAAGCAGTTTTATCTGAAACATCCTGTCTTAAAAGAACACTCCGGGTCCTTATACAACACATTGCATCAGGCACAAGCAATCTGCAGCATGTCCTAATACAGAACACTGCCATCTCTAAGGCTCCAGCACTCCTTGCAAAGTAAATACTATCCTGCAAGTCTCCAGGGAAGGGGTAGCAGGAGACCACCTCCTCCCTCACCACAAGAGCAGGTTTTTTTCCCTGATATTCCTGAAGCTATCTTCCTGTGCAGCCTTCTGGTCCTGCAGGAGGCAGAGGAACAGAACATCCCTCACTCTTCCACTTCTGGTTTCCTCACTAGGTGCACTGCCAGAAAAAGCTTGGTGGACCTGCCCCAGTTACAGAGTCAGCTAGTAAAGGATTGCTCCAAAATACAGCAGGTACTGCTGAGGCCACTTTGCAGAGTTTCCTGCATAACACAGTAAGTTCAACACTTCAGAGAGCGCATATATGTTGACATCCAGAAAATATACTCTGGCTCATTGCCAGTTTAAGGACAGTGGGGGGAACCCTATGTGTGTTTATTAAAAGTTGCAGAGTTGGTGTCAGATGACAGTATTAATTTCAAAAAACTGTGTAACTGCTACAAAGATCCTGGAGGATCAGAAGCAATTTTATACACCAAGAAATAAGCAATTATTTTGAGAGATGGAGTGAAAAATGTAACGGTTATCAACAGGATTCATATTTGGGGATTTCAGGATTATCTAGTTCCTGGTTCCAGGAAACCCTAAGGTTAAATCCAGTTTGAGCACTTCAAAGTTTGAAGAATGCAGGCAGCATCTTCTCTTCAACAGCCTGGTCCCTGAAGGAACAAAGCCTGAGTTCCATAGAAGGCTCCCGCAGGTATGCCTGGAAACACACAAACCATGAGACTCAATGCAGGACTCTGAGTCAAAGAACATTTTGACTATCTAGAAAGGATTAAAAACACAACCTATGTGCTGTGGGGGGAATAATTAGAAGGGGCAAAGTGCTGGACTGATAGCAGTTGCCAGAGCTCAGTTTGTGTCAACAGCCATCAGCGCAATGACCAATGTATCATTGCAGTGCCCAAGAACTTGTTAGAGCTAACAAGGGAATCCAAAAGTGAGGTTAGCTCACAGCCACATAAGTTTTGAGGGTTTTTTGTAACTTTCAATCTACTTCTCTCTACTTGCAGTATTTACCTGGGATAAATAAATCCATGTTTTCAGCAAACTACTGCTGCTGCTGTCTTTTGAAAGGCTGGATTGTGGAATCCTTTCCAGAACTATAAAAGGGATCAAATCTATCTGGGCCTGCAGGAGGCAGCATGTCCCTACCCAACAGAGATGCTGCGTGTTCAAGCAGTACTTTATAAAAACAGAGCAGAAACTGCAGCTTAAACAGCTCTAAGGACAGACATGGAACTGGAAAAGGCAAAGTTTTCTCCCAAAAGAAAGAAACATATACACATCCAAACCACTAAGACCAATTTCAGTTGCAGAACATTCAACTCCTTTCAAACAGTTTGTGTTGCACTGTTAAAAAGGCAAAGCACCCAGCCTTTCTTTACAGGATGCAGCAAAAAGCCTCACTCAGTTCTAAATCAATGAAAAGAGCAGAAGGAACAGAATGAACTGGCCCTTGCAAAGTCAACACCTTTCTCCACATTACCATTGCCATCATGGATGCTAACTTGACCTTCTGCTCCATGGTCCATACTCGTGCCTGTATAAAGGAGGGGGGATAAGGTGGGACAGCAGTAAATTTAAGAACGTGTTCTGCCCATGCCCTCCTTGTTCTAGTTTTGCTCTCTCTCTCCATCACCACTTTTCAGGTTTTTTTCAACAAATCTTTTCAGTTTGCCTTAATAGTACTGCAATTATCATTTATGATTAATCCTACCCACAGTGGAAAGCTGCAATCAGAGTTTCTTGCTGGAGGGCTTGTACTTAGTACAGTGTAAAAATCTGTAATGCATGCTGACATGCAATACAAGTCTTGGGGGAGGATATAAAAAATGAGATATCTGGACTCTTTGAGGCAATAGGGTAAGGTAAAAATGGATCAGGATTTCCGTTTCATCTGGATCAATGAAGCTTTATGTGTGTTTTGAACATTGCCATTCTGAGTCCATATACAAGAAGATCAGATTTTCATCCCCATTTTTAAGGTATTGATATGATAGCTTTAGTTATGGTGGGTAATGCAGAAGACAAAAGTTTTCATATGGTGAAGTCTCAGCAGTCCATGAGTTCAAGCATGCGGAAACTAGCAACATCTGGATTACAAGGAAGCTGAAAAGGGAGTGAAGGTGTCAAAGAGAAAGTGCTCACAAGGCAACACTTATCATATACCTAAAAACTTGCTCCCTCATTACTGAGAAAAAATAAATGGAGTTTGTGCCCAGCAGCTACATGAATTAGGAAAATTTTCTTAAAAGGAAGATATGACAGACATTCCACAGAAAATGGTTTATGTTACCTACTGTGGGGAATAAAAGTTGCCTACAATATGCTCATGCTTCATACTAGATCATTGTACAATTTCAGTCCTGTCCAAATATTTAAATAAAATATTTTAGTGCACAGATATTTCTAAACAATATTGGCTTTGGACAATTTCTCCACTGTGCACTGAAGCACAGAAAATTTTTTTCTAGACCAGTTGAAACACACAGTAGATAAATCCTGGAGAAAATGTCTGTAGTTTTACCAGTTCAGAAGCATGGGATCTCCAGCTTCCTGGGATGCCTTGAAGCATAAGAGCAATGTGTCTCAGCTTATTAGAGAAGAGAAAATGGAGGAAGAAGCATGACAGTTTTCTGGCTAGACTTAACCTATGTGTATTATGCCAAGTCTGCTCTAGAAAATCACTTTAGTAAAAGGCTTCTTTATGTTTCTGAACTAGTTTAGTTTCATGAAATATTAAAGATCAGCCGTCAAAAGGGAACATGTCAGTACGAACATTCCCTTACAGAAACATCCCACAGTTAAGTGACATGACATTAATGTCACGTTCTTACGCTATTCCTTTCCCATGACTGCCTACTGCCTGGGCCTTTAGAGAAGTCACGGCCTGGTTTTGAAGGTCTGTTGTTTCCTGAACCTTTGACTGACACAAGAGAAGGGGAAGTGGAGTAGGACAAGTTTTCTAGCAAAAGTAAATTGTTTCAGTTGATAAGAGGTACGAAATATGAGACACTGCAGTTGTACTGGAACATTTTGGGGGACCAAGCAACACACTGGCAGATGGTATTTAACTTGCATGAGTTCAAACTAATGTACACTGGCAAAACAATTTTAACTTCTCCTGTTTTCTCTTGAGTTGCTAACACAAAGGGAGGCCTTCCAGAGGAATAAAGGCAGAGGAGTCAACCTGAAAATCACAGTAAAGTTGCCTACTCTCTTCCCACTCAGAAGAGTTACCAAAGCAGACAGCTTCCCTCTTTCTTGGCTCTGTCTAGCAAAACTTAGAAACTATCCACACACAAATAGGCAACTTGTAAATCAAACTGTCATCTGAAATACCTCAAGCTCAATCTTCTCTCTGGGAACACAGGGAAGAAACCAAGATAAGTGAAAGCAGATCTAGGAAGATGAGCGGAATCAAGAAGAGGCTGCACAGGAATTAGAAACATTATTTTTGTTGGTTACAAAGTAGTCTGTGCTCTCTGCCACCACACAAGGCTACATAAAGGGGGCTCAAACAATACCCTTTACTTCTGGTGCCTTTTCCATGCAATGATTGAAAAGCAGTTGCCTAAGATCAGGAGAGGCTCACTAATGAAGTTAATGACAGAATGCAATGATGATTACATTGATTCTTTTGAAGTAAAGCAAAATGCAGAACTAGAAGCAAATTTCCAAGATGCGAATCAATTTGGCATTACAGACTTCTAGTCTATTAAGAAACAAAAATCTGGTAATAATAATTCAAATGCGATACACAGGATTTGGCATTTTAAAAGGACAGTTTCCACAGAGCAGATTCATACAAATTACATTATCACGCACACACAAAGCAGAGGCCAACATCTTCCTCATGATTAGAGGTCACCAGCATCCACTACATCTAGAAGTGGTTGTCAGTTTTATAATTAATCTGTGCTGACAGATCCATTAATTGGAGCAGATCACTGTGCCCAAGCAATGTAGGTCACAATGTTTTAACAATACTAATAACAGTAAAGTAGTCCATGTTTCAAATGACCTCATGCCACAGCCATTTCTTTTGCAAAAAAGGCCTCCACAAAGTAAAATCCTCACACCTTTCTCCCTTTCATGGCAGTCTCCTATCAGAAGGAAAGATCAAGTTGAAGGCAGATGTGGGAAAAAGTCATTTACCATGCTAGTAAAAGGTAGAGGCAAACACTGCACTGTCAGTTGCAATTTAATCTTACAAACTGTTTCATTGGAAATTTTATGTATAGCAATAAGATTTCCCTGCTGCACCAAAAATAAATCTGTCCATCCAATTACCAGCAAATTATCAACCGTTAACTTCATTAGTGAACAGTAATTTTTTCCTATCCCACAGGGGGAAAGGAAGCTAGAAAAATCCTACCCCTGCCTGACTTGAGTGCAGTTATAGCGAAATTGTTTTCAATTCATGACTCTTCATGTGCCAGAGTGAGTTCCCAGGTCACTATAGTGGAGTGACATTGAAAGTAACACAAAATCGGGGAAACCTGCGATGGCAAAACAAGCTCTGAATGGAGTAACACTACTGAGTCTCACATAAACACAGCTCCCTTCTGGCTGCACTGATGCACCTTATGTCACCCTGCAGAGACATCAGTTGTGCACCAGACACAGCTGGCCTGAGGACACAGCCCCCTGCAATGCAAAGACATGCTCCAACTCCCAACGTACACTTGGGCTGCCCTCAACAGCCCAAAAGGTGAAAGTTTAGTTGGAGCAAGCTGGAAGGTAAAACACTTAGAATCAAAGCTACAAGTTCTTTATGAACATCTAACTCCTATTGGTTCCATGGGGAAAACAGATATGATTAACTACAAACTAAGAGACCAAAGCAATCTTTGCACAAGTTTCCACTCATTCCAGGCACTCCAGCTTTGCATGACAAAATATCAGTTAAAAGCTGATATTTTGTCATACACAAGAAGCTTTTTGGTCCTATGAAACACAGGGGCATCAGCCTGTATATTCTTGATTGTCACCTACTGGCATTTTACATATTAGAGTAAGGTTTACAAATATGCACAAAATAGAAACTAGGCCGCTTCAGGTAATCTTTGCTGAAGCACACAGGGTAAGTAATTTTCTAAATCCTAGCTTTTCTTAAGTACTGTGAACAACAAAGAAAGGAATGAAGCTTCACAAAGCCACTACTTCATGACTAATTTAAAATATTACAAACTCAAAACTTGACTTCAGAAAAAATATAAAGATGCCCTTTTAAGGGTTTTTCTGCCTACCAATTATTATCTCATTGACAGAAAAGTCCCTCTTCCTGCTTCATTGTATTAGAAATTTGAAACTTTAAAGCTGTAATCTGAGTTGGAGCTCACTTAAAAGATCTGCAACACAAAGAGGTAGAATAAAAAGTGCCTAAGACTTTCAGTAGCACTTCTCACCAGAAGATCAAGAGTACCAGGCCAAGTCTCCTCCTGCATTGGTAATGCTCACTGAGAAGAATTGGTAATTTCACTTTGCATCTTAAAGGAAACCAGACTTCTCAATTCTGCTCACAAGACACAGAACTGGACAGAAGAAATGGGAATGGTTTACCCGAGGTACCCAGCAAACCAGAGACATGACCAGGATGGAATGCAGGTCATCTCTAATCCGTCAACCACAGGACATGTTCACAACCAGAATCCAAGCTACCTTCCCAGCAGAACGACTTCACCAGTGATGGAGCCAGCCTTGTAGGACCTCTGAAAGTACCTGTCCCCTGCTAGGACACAACTTTGCATGACTGTCACTACAGTCAGCTTTAAGAAGCCAATAATGGCTTTTCAGGGTTCCAACTTGACCTGTCCTGTGCGTTACATTTGTTCAGACAGTTCGTCCCTCCTTTCATTCCGCTGCTGCAGTGCTGAATGTCAACAAGGCAATACATTAAGCTACTCAAAACATAAGGAATGGAATAAGATTATCCAGGTTTTGCAGGTTTTCCAGTAAAACCATGCTTTCTAAACAGGTCTTTTAGCCAGTGCTGGAGGGACAAAATAAGTGTATTGAGACTATACCAGGTTCATAATTTTGCTATGGCACCAACTAGGAAATAAATTCAGAAGTTAGAGAAAAAAGATAGTGAGAGTTTTACTAAGTAAGAAGAAAAGGAAATCAGTCTCTCTATTAAGCCATTCATCAGAAAAACTCCAACAGGGCCTACAAACTTAAGTCCCTATTAGTAGGTTCCTTCTAACATTACTCTTTAGCCTTAGCACCCAATTTCAGGTATTTACACACTTTAATACAAAGTAAAGATTTAAATAGCAACATATGATACTCATAGCTCCACACTTTTATAGAAACCACAAGGATTTGCAGGTTTGAAACCTAGATCACACATTAATTCATTTCAAAATAAAGCACAGCTCTTTGTGGAAGAGAACATACTTTGAGATTTATGCAACCATAAATGGTCAGTTCTCCTAGTAGCATTTTGAACTGATACCACCTCTAGTATATATGCCAGGTTTTTTTATGTCTAATCCTTAAGTGTTTCACTGCCTTTTTATCGTAATCATGCTTAAGTGTTTCTTTGCCTTTTTATTTTAATCAATTATTTGCTGGTAGCCAGTAGCAATACTTGACAATTTCTAGGAAAAACAGATCTTTATTTTTTAATTTGCTTATTTTTAAATGAGTTAAGTAAATCAAGAATCAATACTCCAAAAACATTTTTCATACTTAAAATATAAGAATTCTTTTCAGCAGAAGCCCAGACCTGAGACAACAGTTTCCTAACACTGCAAAGACCAAAACCAGAAATCCTACACCATTAGACAACCACCCTTACAAGCTACCTCAATCAAACTCAAAAAAACATTTCATTCTGCCAGAGGAAGAAACTGAAAATATTCTATTTTTCTCCAAATCTCTGCTTTCTACCCAAAAGATTAATTTTTTGAGGGCCAACAAGAATTAACAACAATTCCATGCCAGCACAGTATTTTTCTTCTTTAACTGGTGATCAGACTGTACTCCAAGCAACAATCCCCAACAGAAAGGTGCTTAAAAGAAATAAGCCACATTACAAAATTCTAAGTGCCACCCAGGCTATCTGCTGCTTAATGATGACATTCACATTGCCTGCCAGACAGAACACAGGACAGGACCTTTGTCAAGTCACTGGTCTGAAAACAAGCTTATCATAGATAGGATTAAGACATAAGCATTACATTCAGAACCAGACTTCCTAAAGTTGAGAACAATTTCACTCAGGCTTAGCAATCAGTTCACTTCTACTTTGGAAGAAAGAAAATAAATCATTATGTATTTGCTCCACTTTGATTATTTTCCTGCCAACTTCTCTAATCTCATAAGACTCCCTGCATTATGTAACTATCCAAGCCATTCTTAGTTGCTCTCTTTTCTCAGCAAATCAGATAGAAACTGATGGATCAAACTTCCAAGGGTAAATTCATCTTTGGTACTCAATATTAACCAACATCTTTGAAAAGACTAAAGGCTGAAGCATGTGCTTGCACATATTCAACACCAAAAAACCGATGACAGTTGATGTTGTGAGGACAGTTTTCATTAATTGCTCTCCTAGCAAGAAAGGAGGAACAGACTTCAATAGTGCAATCATCCCACACGAGACTTGTTTGAATAAAAATACAGGAGGGTTATACTCTACAGGCCTCTGTATTGAACCATACACATTCAGGCTAAAATCAGGAGTTAGTCAAGTTGTATGACTGCTATGGAGAGGGAAGTCTGGAAGCCTTCTATGAGAGCCACAGAAGACAGTATTGACTTACTGTCTTAACCACAACTGCCTTGAAGATCTACTAACAGAGGAAACCATGGAGCCAGACACAGTCTCCAATAGTCTGAGAGACAACAGAATATAACCACTTTAATTATTATGCAAGTAGCTGAATGACACTGCAGTGCACAATTAACTGTACATCTCACCTACCTCTTTATTTCATGTTCAGGCAGGGAGCCCTCACTTTACAGAGACAGTCTTGATAATGGCAAAAGACAAAACCAAATAGAGCATAAGGAATGTGCTCCCAGATGACAATGAGGAAACCACCAGGAAAAAAATTAAAAGGCCTCAATTTCTTTCAGCTGCTAAGGGATATATGTCACTCCATATGGAGATTGGCTTTATGACATTTCTCTTGGAGAAAGCTTCCTGAGTTAGAAACTAAAGGTGTTAGAATCAGATAATCTCGTGACCACACTGACTTTAGTGAGGTAGGTATAGCTCAACTTAGCACCTGGCTGCGTCGGAATAAGGCTTCACAAAAACCAAGCAGAGATCGGTTTGCAAGCTCCACTTGCACGAGCCCCGGTTGTATCCTGCCAGTGCTCCAAACTAGACAGCCAATATCATAGTCGGAGCAAAACCAAATCTAAATCCAGAAACAAGCAGTTTCCTCCCTCTGCATTACAACTAAATGAAGCAGGAAGGACTTTTATCCACACATGTATCTGTAGGTGTTGCACACTCAAGTAGAATGTGCAAATGTGGATTCCTTTCTCATGATTACTTGTAGGGGTTTTTTTGTTTGACTGGAGGAGGGGGGGGGGGGGGGCGGCAGGAGTATTAAACGTCTGAATTCCAGAAAGAAGACATGCTGTTGGATGCTAGTCTGTAAAAGCAGAGGAGCATCTGACAGGCTGGTTTCTTAATCTAAATGATCCCCATTGACAACTGACAGTCCTTTCAATGAAGAAGCACCTGAGTACTTAATAACAGAGAATTAACAATCTGACAATAGGTAAGGTACTTGCTCAGGCATTAGTAAGGAAACAGAGTGACACCTTACATGAAAAGCTACCTGAATGCCATTTAAACTTGTCAAATTGCAGAAAAATAGAACTTCAAACTGATAAAACCAAGGTTATTCATTATGTGAACTAATGTCTAATTTTCTTAAATTGCATCCATTTTACACAAGTTAAAACAAGAGAGATCTTCTTTCTCCTGTTTGCTGGAGCAAACTACCCAGCACCACCAAGAACTACTATAATGGATTCTCAGATCTTACAACTAGAAGACACCAAGCCAGTCACCCTTTCTGACCTCCTGTAAAACACAGATCATACCAGTCGTTAAATGAAGTCCCTGGTTTTGAGCATGCTGTCAAGGAAGAGTGAAATTGCCAGCAGAGAAAAATCCATGACAACCCTTAGTAAAACACTCCAGTGGTTAATTAGCCCCATTCTTTTCAAACACAGCTCTTTCTTCTAGTCTAAATTTGTCCAGCTGCAACTTCCAGCCAGCAGCAATCACAGCACACTTGTCAGCTAGATAGAACATTTCTGGTCCTTATATAGGTACTTATAGACTGGTCAAGCCACCTTTAAACCTCTGCTCAATAAGCTAAAGCAGATTGTGCTCTCAGAGCATGTCACTAAAGGACATTTTTTCAGACCTTTTAATCATTCTGACATTGCCTCTGATCTTCCTCCAATTTATCAGCATCCTTCAAGCACTGTTGAAATGAGAGCCAGACACACTATCACAAAAGCAATTGCACCAGTGACAAAGGAATTACCTCTAGCCTCTCGTTTAAAAAATCCCTCGTTTTCACACCCAAAGACCTCATTAATCCTTGTGGTTACGTAGGAACTGGTTATTCAGCAGATGCCTCAAGTCCCTCTCAGAGTCTACCCCTTCTCAAAGGGGTCTCCCATTCTGCACCCACAACCTCAATTTCCTAGATGCCAAATTTAACTTTTGGTCCTATTAGGAAGCTCCACATTTGCTTGCTTACATTTTCGTACGTGGTACTACTGTCTTGGAAACCTAATATTACAGAATACCATCTTCCTTGTTGGCACAAGACTTGGGGGAGCAAAACTGCAGACTTTAATCACTAATGACCTGGGGGCTTACTCCACATTCACATAATTAAAAAGTATTTAACAACAGATCTAGGAACCAAATGCTGCAGGACCTTACTAGAAACACATATGCTCAGCAATGATTCCTTGCTAACCATCATGTTTAGAGACCTGTCACAGCTGGCCAGTTGGTAATATCATTAGTATGTGCCATGCTAGTTCTCTATCACTTTTTTCCAAAATGTCCTGTGGTAGCAAGTCAACTGCTTTAGAGGTGTCTAGAGAATTTCCTTTAATCAACTAAATTTATCAAAAGAGATATCAAGTTAGTTTGACAGGATCTCTTTTCCATAAACCCAACTTGACTGACATTAATTATATTACTCTTTTTAACTCTTTGCTACTCAAATCCTTTAATCAGCCATTTCATTATTTTGCCCGGGATAAACATCAAGTTGACAGGGCTATAATTACCAGATTTGTCTTGTTTTCCCTTTTTATGCATTGGCACAACATTAGGTTTCTTCCAGGCTTCTGGAACCTCACCACAGATCCAGGAACAAACATCAGTGTCACAGAGAGACAGACATGCCATCATTTTAAAAACTGCTTATGGTCGCACAGGGTAAATTGGCTCCTGCACCTACATACCTGTCACAGGATGTGTATCACAGATCTCACTGAAGCACAACTAAGTCAGGAGCAAACACCAAGGACAAGTTAAAATGCTAGATGGCAGGTGCCTCAATCTAGCACACTTTCAAGGACTCAAATAACCACAATAGCATTTCAAGACTCCTTTGAGAGGAAAGCCCTCCTCAGCTGCCTCCTGACCTGTCCATCCAACAGACCCCTGAAATGCTGCCCTGCTTTGCATGGTTTGATCAGAGACTGCAAATCAGAGCAACTGTGAGAACTGTGCACAAGTGAGCACATTTGGGAGAGCAGTAACAACTCATTACCATGAGAGGAGATGCTGTTTGCTGAAGCCTTCTAGGCATGGACTCTAATTGAAATCAATGCTGAACTCTCAAAGTCAGGAGATACAGAAGCTTAAAGATGTCAGCAAAATCTAACTTGTAATGAAAAAAAGATTAGACAAGTGGAAACCAGGCTACGAAGGGGCTAGAGGGCCTAGATGGAAGTGATAGCTGATGTAAGAGATGGGGACATGTCAAAGAGTAAGAAACATTGCAGAAGGGCAATAAGGCAGCAAAGGAGAAAGAAGCAGTTAACATGGAAAGAATGGTGGAGGAGAAAGATATTAAATCGATGGTACCACCACAAAGCCAGATGCAATTGCTTGAAAGCATGTTTCAGCAGTCCCCTCTCAGCCTGCTTCAGTCAGCTTTCACAGCTTTTGCTCAGTGCTGTCAAGTGCCATCCCACTGCACAGAGGGGAACAAATATTACAGGCAGCAAGAAAATGAAACTGAGCTTTCAGGGTGAAAACCTGGATCTCCTTACCACTCACTGCAGTCATGTGACTGTAGCTGCTCTGCTCTCCAGGGCTGTAACACAACCTGTGTTAACACTGGGCAGAGCCAGACGCTTGGCTCTGACGGAAATGGTAGACAACGAAAGTCTTGTTGGTGGAGGTGCTGTAGGTCAAGCTTCTTATTTGCCTCCTGACACAAGCATCATGATGCTGCATTTTTCTGAAGAGGGTAAGTCACCAATCCAAGAAACCTCATTATTTCAAAGAGCCACTCTCACCCTTAAAAGCAACCTTGGGCTTTTAAGATTGAAGATAGGGGTTGTGCATTTCCAATCTTATCCCACTGCATTGCCCAAATTAATTTTGGTAGAAAGAGGCAAAAGGAAGGAATAGCATTTCTGTCTCAGAAAAAAAGCAGGATGCTGAGCAGTGAGGCAGTATGGCAAAAAACCAGAAGAGGGGTATATTTTGAAAGGACATGGATAACTGTAACCTGACTGCACAAGACCTTCAACTGCAAGGGTGACAACACTGGCAAGGGAATGGTAGCTGTGCCTCACTTTCACGGCAGCAGACACAAGCAAAAAAAAAAAAAAAAAAAAGAAGTACCATCAATTTACTAGGTTTAGTAAAGCTTTATTATGCTACGTTCAAAGCATATTTACCTCTATGTAAAACAATACCAAACTCATTGCAGACCTGGCCAAATTGGCTGACAACTCAGAAGAGATGGCATAGCTAACAGCAACCAAGCTAAAATGTTGGGACTAAATCAAACTGACAATGTCCCTTTAAGGGAACAAGCATACCCAAATAGGTCTATTTTTAAACCACTTTTGCAGAAGGCTGCTGCCATTTCTGACGCTGTTACCAGCAGCCAAGACAGCATCTGCGGCAGCAATTTAACAGAGACAGTATAGTGGCAGGAAGTTCTTCTACCTCACTCCCCAGCCTTGTCTCAGGAAAAGAGCAGTAAAGAGAATTTAATGAATTTTGTTCCCCAAAAAATTCAAAGCAAAGCAACGAGCATACGGTGCATTCATCAAATGGAACAACGTAGCCGTGGCTATACACACTCCGCGCTCTGATCTTTCAGGCAGTGGTGTTATTGTTAGTCAGACCACTTGTGGCTCCGGAATATCAAAGAGGGAGAGATGCAGCAATTCATCAGTATATGTAAGAAATGGGTGAGATTAAATCTACAGCCAGAGCCACAAGGTAGCAGACTTCAACTCCTGGTACAGATTGGTCTCTAGAGGACCTTTCCTCCTCTCCTCCAACCAAACAAAATTAATTCATTTTTCAGAAAGTCTGTTAGGTGTTAGGGGAAAAAAAGAAATCTTTCTATTGTCATGTGAAGAAACAACACTATTCCTTCCAGTGTAACTTAAAAGACATCAAAATTTTTATATGTTCTTATACTGATTTTTTTTATAACTTCTGTGGTCATTCCCATGCAATATATGGAAACACAAGTCTGAAGAGGAGATGTAGCACATCTGGTCAAAGGACCCATTTAAAAATACTTAAGACCATATTAGACGTGGAGGAAAAAAGCCTACAAATCCTATAGTATGAAGTATTTTTCATCTTCCGCTAAAGCAACACTAGTGAAGAGTCAATTGATCTAGCTGATTCATGCAGAAGTAAAATCCAAGAGATGCTCCATGCATCAGGAGGGCTGTAGTTTTAGATTAGTAAGTTCATTGACACAGCTCTTAAAACTTGCTCATTTGCAGCCTGCATTTTCACAAAACAGGGAAACAGATGCTAATTAACAGCAGTGCTTCTGAGAGCTGAGTAGTTACACCCAATATTGGCAGCATTCTAGGTTTCCTCACTAGGGAATATGACATTAACTTGGGTCAAGCCATCTCTGCAATTCTTCAGATTTCCTTCACATTGTGGAACATGATTTAATAGAGGCACAACCTCCCCAACACTTTCCCTTTTCCCATTAACAAACTTCTAACAACCCTGTGGTATGCTCAGCAAGTGCTTTGCAGCAAAGAACTACCAGAGAGACATTTAAACTGTTTCAGCTGTCTTTCATACAGTTTTAACACCATGTGATCAACAAACACTACAGACCACAGCAATCCACAAACTGTAACTTCATTATCTACTACAAAACCGAACAGCTACATGGACTGCAACAGTGCAGCACAGAGTTCATAAAGCATCCTCTTCTAACCTTAAAAAGCATAATTTCCAGAGCATAAAGTGCTCCCTTATTCATTAACATCAAAATGTCACTAATGGTGCCACTAGACATCAAGCAGCATCCTTTTGAGAATCTGGCACATTCTTCACTCCCAGCTTTCAGATGAGTACAGCATTCAGCTGAATAGCTTTTTCAACAAATGACATGTCACAGCCTTGACACAAAAATACTTGCACCTTGTCAATCATTCACTCACCATCAAGTTCCAATGTTCATCTTCACAGAGATGAATTTTATCTGCACTGCAGTTAATGTTAAATACGGATTCACAGAGGAGAAGATGAGCGTAAGTAAAAGTACAAAGTAATTGTGGCAAATCAGAGAAAATACCATGTCATCTGTACATTAAATAGGCAACTAGGAACTTCTGTAGCATGTAGACATTCAGGCACATGGAACAACAAAAGCTGAGGGTTAGATGACAAGGATAGAAATGTAAGCAGATATGGATGGTCTCCAATTTTAAAATGCTGACCTAGATGTCCCAGCCCAAAGGTTAGCTACTGTTTTATCTGTCAAGGTTGTTATACTACAACCATCGCTATAATATAACACAGCCAGTCAGGTACTTTATTGCCAGAGAGAAATCCATGTGTCATTTCCAACACCCCAGTTATTTTTTTGATAGATGTATAAAACAAAGCACTATTGTGCACAGCAAGTTGCCTGTACTAGCCAAGGCATCATTCACCACACCATTCAAACCAATTCAGTCTGAACTAAAAAAAAAATAAAAGGTAAAAATTAAACATAAGCATTTTAGAATTATTCAGGAAAAATATTAGTAATTACTAACTTTTGTACTTAATCTCTCTGGGTCTATATCACAAAAATAGTTCAAATATCTTAAGATGCCTGTGAGGAAAGAGCACAAGCCACCTTAAGACCTAGTCTGGCATTTCAAAAAGGTGCGAAAGAATTAAATTCAAAAGAGCTGGCTCCTTAATACTTGGACGTCACTTCAGAAATAACAAACTAAGATACCTGGAATGACAAAGTTGTCCCCACTGAATCCAGATGCTAATGGAATTGATCATAATGCCAGATACAAGCTACAGGAAAGGTCTTGTTTAGTATTACACTCTTCCTGCTTTTCAGAGTAATTTTAGAGTTGTCTTGGCCTCATTCTCCCCTCCTCCCCCAGCAGGCTTTACACTGAATGGTATAGTATTTCACAATTGCATTTTTAATGGAGAACTACTTTTAATAGAGAAGGCCATTTTCTAGCATAGCACCACTTTGACACAATGTTTTCAACCAGCATGTTTCCAGGTTTTTCCCAGTCCTCCCAAATCACCCAGTGAAGACACTTTAAACATCTGTACATGCCATCTTCCATGGAGATCCTGTTGGGCCACCTCATATAGCTAGGACACAACTGAGTTTTTATCAGGCATGTCTCACTCTAGAGTTAAGGATTTGGATATATTATTCCTCTCATTTAGCATTCTGTTTATTTCCTTTTATCTTGATGCCAAACATCTTAGACAATAACAGATTAAACAAACTAGTCAGTCATCACAGATCATCTAAGCTGATATACAACAGTTCTAAGGTTATTGATTCTTATAGATTTTAATATCCCATTGAACAGCCCAATGTGATTAACTCAATTTAATTCAACGCCACTCATTCATTACTTTGAGCTCTTAACTACCACATCATAGGTCATCTGGATTTCTGTCTACTCAGTTTTCTTTTCATCCCTGTGTCATAGATCAGGTTACTCTAGACAGTATTTGCAGTCAAAGACCTCAGGGAAACAATTCAAGAGCAGCAAGCTTCAATAAAGCAATCTCTCCATTAAAGAAGGCTTAAAATAATCCCTCTTTGAATGTAGGTGCTGCTGCTTTAGTAAGAACCCCTCCAATGTGGGGCATTCCCAAGACTCTAGGCAATAGATAACTGGCAGGATGGATAGCCAGGACACACTGGAAGACCGTCTCCATGTTCAGTGACAGCAGATAAAAATCACAGAATCATCAAGGTTGGAAAAGACCTCCAAGATCACGTCCCTTTGACCAAACACCCCCATGCCACCTAAACCATACCACTAAGTATCACATGCAGTTATTTCTTGAACATTTCCAGGGATCGTGACTCCACCACCTCCTTTGGAAGTCCATTCCAATGCTTAGACACCCTTTCAGCGAAAAAACTTCTTCCCGATATCCAACGAGAACCTCCCCTAGCACAGCTTGAGGCTATGTCCTCATGTTCTGTCACTGGCTGCCTGGGAGAAGAGGCCAACCCCTTCTTGCTGCAACCTCCTTTCAGGTAGTCATAGAAAGTGATAAGATCACCATTGAGCCTTCTCCAGACTAAACAACTCCAGCTGCCTCAGGCCCCTTCCTCATATGACTTATTCCTTGGACTGTCAGAGCAGCCTGCTCTTGTGCCTCTCTCTTTTGGCATTTTGATCCTTTTTCAAGCTACTTTGGGAAGGCTGGAAGCACTAGACATCCTCTTTTCACAGTGGCCTCTATGCACAGAGCTTCTTCCTGCTTGACTGTGCCAGTGCAACACAACCATATGTCCCTTTCTAAACCCTTTTATCTAAGGAGGGCTCTCGGATATGAACACTGGCACGAGGGAGAGAAGGAACATAATAGCAAGTACTGGAGCTCTTAAAGCAATGTATTTTTCTGCTGGTTCTAAATAATTTTATTGTATCTCAAATTTCCATCACATTATCTCAAATGGCAGGAACTGGCCCACCACTTGCTTTCATAGCATTGCCATTACTGCAAAGAAGCATCTCTTTTAATGGTGCCAGGGTTATTGGTCCAACAGGAAAAAAAAGGGATTGTGGTAGGGTGCCCATTTACCCACTGCTACCTCATTTCATCAGCCATTTATCAACACATTCTTCATTTGGAGAAATAAAATCAATGGTAAGTGGAGCTCTTTCCGTGCATTTAACTTCCCTGGCGTGATACAGGTGGTAACACAGCTGAGATCAAACACTTTCATCTTTCCTCCAGAGCCAGCTTGGCTGCAGACTAGCTGCTTCTCAATTAGAGATTGCAGTATTTCTGGAAAGGATTATTTGTGCTTTCTACAGCTCAGATTTGCCTCACTGTTGCTTTTTTTACTTAAAGAACAATCACCTTCTTCTTACTAGATCATTCACCTTTTACCCAAGGTCTGTAAGAAATAAAAAGGCCCGGCTCAAGTTATGTATGAGACATAAATCTATGGAAAACTTTAAGCAGATATGAAGACCGAGATTTTAGAACACTGATTCTGTGTTACAGTTTATAAATCCTGTCACACACTGCAGTAAGCATTTCTCTGTTAGTTTCCTGAAAGAGAAGGGTTATAGCTGCATTTTGAATAAAGACCAAGGAAGCTTCAGGAGATCTCCTGGTTTGTTGACAAGTCATTTCTGTACCCTGAACATTGTTCCTGCATGTTAGGATAACAACAGTTCCCTGACAACAATTGCCTTGCACAGCAAATTTTACCAAGTTTAATTTCTTCAAATATCCATGAGGACAACAGAAAAGGAGTGCCACCATTCCAATGCTTTGCAGGGAGAAAGAGGTACTGCAGTAACTTGTTCCACTTCCAGAATTCTTTTTCTTGGTTTTATATTTAATATGTAATTTAATAGGTAAAATTAAATATCCCAGCTCTAGAAAAATTAGAGATCCTGGAATCAAAAGGTTAGTAATGACTTATGTTTCCATAGCACCATAAATGAGATCTCTGTTATGGCTTGTAAGAATGGCTGATACAGAATCAATACCTGAAGAGAAGTCATACCAATACAAACCTTTTCTTTTTGAGAGGGCAGAGTATTTCATAATGCAAACCAAGGAACAAGAAAGAACAACTAGAAGTTCCTATTTTTGGCATAAATTCCCCATGATCTCTTTCATGACACTTACTACTTTGTGTGGTTTAATATTGTAGTAGAATACTTCAGATCTTTATCTGCATCCACACCTCCCTACATCACCTGCAGGGTCCACAGGATGATAGTATGCCACTTTTAATTCATTTAAGTTTCTACACATTTTTGTTTGTTAGTATTTGCTTCAGTTGTTCACTCTTTGCAATTTGTCAGCACTTCACAAGTAATGATTCAAAATAACTCAGGTGCCTAGTTTTCAAGTTTAAAGCCGAATGACCTGTAGTCTCACTCCTGACACTGAGATCAGTAACATTTGGCTGACAGGTAATGTTACAGATTTACACATACAAGTTTTAAAACACTACATACTGGAGACACTTCCCCCACCTTCAGGCTAGCTCCTCATCCAGTAATGAACACGTTGTGTTTTGCACCTTGTGAATTCCTACTATGCATGTAGCTCAATAAATCAGCACTTATAAATCAGCCACAGCCTCTGTGTTGCATCCATCTTCCCACTCCCTGCCCTGAAATGCTCTGTCAGCAAAGGCTTGAGCTATTGGCTCTGCAGGTGCAGGTAGATCAATATTAAACACATGGCAGTTTAGTCTGCAGTGACTAATTCTAGCTCTGCTCCACCAGTCATTCAAGAGTGCAGGTACCTGGCTGAGATTACCAACATACTCAGCACTGACCAAAGTCACCAGTATAACTCTTGTTGAGACCCAGCATACAGGTTCTCCCATAAGCACTGATTATACTGGCCATGGACAAAAGTGTTCCTGAAAGTTGAGGAAGTAGGACCACATTAAAAGACATACCAGATGGTTCAGAATGAGCCGTTGTGTTGTGGTTAACAGCTCTTTCACTTGCTGAAACCCACAAACCTTAGCTCTCCTGAGAATAGGCACATCTTGCCACATCCATACTACGTAAAACTATCTGTCAGCTTAATTTTTAATCTTTGCCACAGAAGAAAAATGGGTACCCAGAACTCTCACTTCATTACCTTTTACTGATATTCAACGCAAAGTGGAATCCAATTTTTATACACATTTTAGGTTGCACCTTGCCTGACACTCAAAGAAGTAAAATCATGGAACTGTCTAAAAGAGAGGAAAAATGCACACCAGAGACCAGGCTGAAGCAGCACAACTTTGCATGAACTGTTTTCATCTCCAAAAACAATACTGACTCTTAATTCCATCAACATTTCCTCTTACCACAGAGCTAGGAAACGGCTTTGCTGCTGAAGTACCACATGATTTTCAGCAGGGTATCATTGTAAGTTAATGAAAAGAACTGGGATATGATAGAAAAAAAACCACATTATCTTTAGTCTGCTTGGAAGGGATGTCGAAAAACAACATCAAGGAGGCAGCAGTGTTCCAGCCACAGGTATCACAGGTTAGTATATAGACCCAGAGAAAACATGGGAGGGCAGCAAGTTGATCCAGGGGTGCAAACACTACCAGAGACCATAACTCATGCTTCAGATGGAGGAAGATGCCAGCATTTAAAAAAAACAAAACAAAACAAACCCCACACTCTACCTGCCCAGCTCAGCTGTGTGGACAGGCAATAAAAATAATTCATACTGCAAACTTGGCACCTCTGTCAAGGAAGACAGCATGCCTATCATGGAGTGTCATGACATGCTACAGACAAACAAAGCCCTTCACGGCTTTCAATTGACAGGTTAATCAAGCACAAGAATGATTTCCTTCCTTCCTGCATCACCACGAGAATGCAGTTTCCTCCAGAGCAAAACACTGAAGAGATTTAACAGCAAAAATATAACTCCACACTGTAGATAGTACAAAGGAAGCCACAAAGGTAGGTGAATGAAGGAAACAGTCTATAGCTGGAAAATAGCCAGTTACTGGCAATAACCCTGGTTGGGAACACCACTTGTTAATGGCCACTTAAGTCTTTGCCTTAGAAACTCACCTGGAAGGAATTCCACCAGTTAAAATAAAAAGAACAAGTCACCCAAGTCACCTAAAAAATCATCGCCCCATCTTCTACAGCATCCAAGGTTTCTGCATTCGAGTGCTCACCTGAGCATCCTCAAGACCTTTCCAATCACAACCTGAGTTCAGTTTTCAGAGGTGAGGTACACGGGGGCTCCAGACTGCCAGGACAGACTGTTCCATGCTGTCAGTAGGTACCGTGAATGCTCTGTCAGACTGGATCCTTGCTCTGGACCATGGTGTCATGGTTTAAACTCAGGCAGCAACCAAGCCCCACACAGCCATTCATTCACTCTCCCACCAGCAGGATCAGGGAGAGAATCAAAAGGGTAAAAGCTAGAAAAGCTGTGCATTGAGACAAAGACAGTTTAATAGGAAAAGTAAAAGTCACACGTGCAAGTAAAGCAAGGAACTGATTCACTGCTTCCCATGGGCAGGCAGGTGTTCAGCCATCTCCAGGAGAGTAGGGCCCCACCACATTTAATGGTGACTCAGGAAGAGTCATCACTCCAAACATGCCCCCACTTCTTCTCCCTGATGCCACTCTTGGGGAAGTGACAGAGCAGCTGCATGGTACTTGGTTGCTGGCTGGGCTTGAACCATAACACAAGGGCACATTTTTACAGGCCCCAATATGAAATATGCAGGCTATTGCATTTACATACAGCCTTCACGTTCCAGCTGCTTTAGGAACAAGACAATAGTCCACGGAGAATGCTTCTCTGCTCTTTCCTCTTGTTCTTTTGCATACCCTTGAGCTGGTTTGCTTTTAGCCAAATGCCAAAGATACCAGGCCTTCATCCTCCATGGCAGCACTCTACCCCACAGGGAAACACATCAAAGCTGTCAGTTCTACACACACATCACCATTTACTGAGAAATTGCCCTGTCCTATTGCCCACCCACCCCTCAACAGATAAGCAACGTCACCACATGTGTCAGTCTTCAGTACAAAATGGAAAAGCCTGCAGCCAAAGCAACAGCTGCCATAGTCAATTTAGCCATTGGTAAAAAGAGAAGTGAGGGAGAGAGAAGCCCACTGAAACTGTGTAGTCTCTGCTATTTTTATTACAGAAGACCTTGATCAACACCATTTCAGATATAATACCTGTACACATTAAGACTCTGGATCAGGGTAAAGTCCCAATACAGGAGACATGCAAGAGAACTAGTATTTCTGTTTCTACAACCCATTAATACAGTGACCACATGACTAAAGTCACAAAGCGAAAACTGGGATTTGTGTCTCCTGTGACACTGATCAGCACCAGACTAGGGAATAAGAGGCCGTTCACATGCAAGAACTCCAACAGCCAAAAAGGAGCCTTTAAGAAAGAAATTCAGTGGGCAAGCCTCAAAACTGTCAAAATCAAACTCTCATACTAATGCTCCTAAGCTGCTCCCGGGCCCTGAAATGCCTTCATTACCTGTGTGGAATGGTTCAGTAGAGGTGAAGACCAAACACCAGACCCACAGCACACATTCAGACCAGACAATCCAGCAGCAATATTCCTTCTCCTGAGCTCACTTTTACTAAGCCTTCAGCAGAAAGCTCTAAACAAGATCTCAAACCCCAGGCTGTAAGTAGTGTTTTGGTGGGATGGTTTTTTGTTTGGTCATTTTCCTTCTGTTGGACCATAATTTCTACTCATGGATGATGCAAGGGGGAGACAAAGAAAGAACTAAGAAAAGCTATAAGCCTTTTGTCTATACCATTAGCATCAAAGATGTGCTCCTATATTCCAAGATGCTGCTGAAATTACATAAATTCACAGCCCTCTCCGCCTTGCAGGATGCATTTCCCGTGCCCTCCAACCATATCTGTGTTTGTACTACTGTGGCAAGTAATGACTCCAACCAGAGGAGGACTCCATGATGCCAAAGGCATCACAGCTACAGTAAAGAAACAGCTCCTGCCCCCAAAAGCAGTCATAATTTAAAACAAGGTGAAATGAGGGGGATGAACCAAAAACAGATGACAAGGTAAAAGGATGGAAAGCTATTATATGAATACGACTTTTAACTGACAGTCTCTACTCCCTCTCCTGTTTTTCACTGAGCTTAGCTACCCACAAGCAACACATAATAAAGACTAAAACCATGAATTGGAGTTTTAGGCCTTTTTTTGGTCCAGAAAAGGGCAGAAATACAACAAATAGCTACCTTAATGCAGGGAAATTCAGCTGTTCCCATGCTCTTTTAAGCAAGTAATTACAAGTGATTGGGTGATTCTCTAGAGGTGTGTTAGGGGAGGCAGGGATTTAAATGCTGCTCTGAATTTTACAACAGGGGAAGGTACTTATCTACCCTGACCTGGCCCTGCTTTTTATGACTGGCTTATTCCATTCTCAGATGCCTAAAAACGATGAGAAAGAATGAGAAAGTGTGGGAGTACCCTTCTTTTATCCCTGCCTGAAGCAAAGAGAATGTTTAATTTAGAGCATGCCCACTACACACACCCCTCCACAGCTTGTATCACTCAGAATCCACAGCAGAAGGACATGACATTTCTCCAGATTGCAATATGTCCATTCATTTTCAGATACCAGTACCACTGTTTAGGATAACTACTGCACACCAGGAAATTACTAGGGGGGAAAAAAAGAAAGAAAAAACAAAACAGCCATGTGCCAAGGAAAAAGGGGACACATGTGCCAAGCTCTTTTCCAAGAAGATTATGCTAGAAAACTAAGCAGTGATCTGAAAGGATAACTTCAGATGAATAGACTCATATGCAGCCCATGTACTTAGCCCGTATGCCAACTGCCAATATAGCACAGCTCTGCTATTCATCCCATCTGATTGTAAAAGGGTGGGAGTTGGAAGCTTTGCACTGCCAAAATGCCAGCCACTAGCCAAAAGGTACATTTGGTTGCTTGTCAGTGCAGCAGATGTGAAATGGGCAGCCTTTCCCTTCTCTGACCTCCTCAAGGACAGCAAAAGCAGCTCCAGAAAAGAACGGAGATCAGCAAAACTAACTGATTTTCTGAAAGTTCTGCTTTTTGGCACTATTCCCAAATCATGGGGTTTTTTTCCACCAAAAATTTGTCAAGAAAAAATAACCCCCTTAATATTTATCTCTTGTATAAGAAAATCCAGGGAGCTAAGGACATCCAGATTAAACAAAAAAGGAGAGAGTTATCAATAGCAGCAAGGAGGGCTTGTGCTGACAGGATTAAGAGGAATGCTGACTAGCATGAGGGAACACATAGGACTGAGACAGCACAGAACCATAAGCCCATACGAAATCTCTCTGTTTTCTCTTACAAATACCCTGCTTACTCACTGCCTTTTGAAGCACTAGAACATGTAATGGGGTATCCCATATCTGGAGGCACTTTTTTTAAAATTCAATAATCTTTTAAGTACTGGGGAGAGAAGTTGCTGCACCTTGCTGTGTAGCATGGAAGAAAACTACTGTGACCATAAATACAGAAGGAGACAGCAGGAAGAAAGGAGTTTCACTTCATGACTCCAGTTGAATCAGTGCTGGGTAGAAATCAGGTGCAAACAGGCCAGCTAGAAATCTGTATGTAACAATTCTACCCTTAGGAGATATTCCTCTAAATAAAGATATGACAAAAAAGCAATCTTGCTGCTTAACAGAACAATAAATATCTGCCCAATCCTACCACACTATAAAACAGACAAAAGAGGGAGTTAACTGCAGCAGCTAGGCAGATTGCACGCAAAACAGACACAGCAGAGATGTGAGCAGATGTACAGAGGAGAGGCTTCACAGAGTTACCATCCTGAAGGGGAAAGGATGCTTTGCTTCTTGGTATGCTTTCCACCTTCTAGGAACTCCAACAAAAAACTGACAAGCCAAAGATACTCAGTTTGAGCCTTAAAAAGGCTAAGATTTTTACATCTGCCTGTTAGGAAGAACTCCTGTATTACATATGACTCTAAGCAAGCTGATTGGATAAATCCATGGGTGATAAGCTTTATAAAAGTTACTCATTTAATTAGCCATTGCATTTTCAAATCGGGAGCTGCATTTAAAGCCACTGGGACACTGAAGTTATTAAAAATAGGGTTTATTTACAGAGCCATTCTTAGCAGCATATTTAGTTAATAAAATATAGGTAAATTGTGTGTGCTATTAATAAGCTTATTAAATAAGTTAACCCAAGCACATTTCTGACTTAATACAGTAATCCATAACTTTCTCAGAGAACCTCTCCTTCCCTCTTCAAGGGAATTTACAGGGACCAAACTCCTATTTTTAAATTCAGCCTATAAGTGGGATATTCAAAGAGGTTAATTTGAATGACCAATGTTTTAACATGTTCTACCCAATCAGAATAATAAGAACTTTAACAACATGCTCCACTTAGTCACAACTCCCTTAAAACAAAAAAACAAAAAAAAAAAAAAAAAAGTTCTTCTGTTATTCTGTTACTGCCAGGAAATTATGGAATTTCACCTTAGCAAGTCTAGAATACAGTAATAAAGATCAGATGGAAACATCTCTATACACAAAACACACTTCCATCTACAAAAACACCATCAGCACCTCCAGCTGGAAATGCCAGGGGACACTAGGAACCAATTGTCGCAATGAAGAACTAGGTTTCTCAATTACTATGTGGTTATTGTGCTCTCTCAATTACATATAAATATCTATGAGATTTCCCAACTACTCCCAAAGTGAACTAACAATATTCTTACTATATTCCATTTCCCTCTCCAGCCTAGAGAAATGTCACAGTTACACGCACACATGCAAGTCAAGGATGAACTAGAAGATGTATTACACTGATCAAAGAGAAAGACAAGCCTTTCTCCCTTAACAGCTGAAGATTCAAAACCTTCCCTCTCTTCTGCCACCAGTTTCTCTACCTGCTATCTCTACACAGAAGTAGGACAACTCAAAAAACATTCCAGTTCCTGAGATTCAGTTTCTTATAACAATATTTCAGTAACTAACGTCTATCCTTTCTTCAAGCTTCCGAAGTCCACAAATGGTTCAGTCATTCACTCCACGCAATACGAGATATTTAAAACTCTGACACCTACACTTGATCTAATAATACAGAGTCAGAAAGCAACAGGCATTTACAGAACACAATTCATTTTCAGAGATTTCTGGCTATCTACCTTAATATGTGTTGTGCATCCAGAAACATGTTTCTCTGCGCCAATGATATACAAAAGTCTAGTCAGATGCAGGTGGCTAAAGATATTAAGCTGAACCCCTTAAATTCAGATTTACAGAGTACTTCTTCAGAGATCTACAATAGGTGAAGCAAAGACACAAAATTAATAATTTCTTGAATGGTGCCAGAAGTACACTTGCAAATAATATTTTTAAATCCCATACTAGTTTCCCAACTCAACTTACTTGTCACAGTTGCACAGTTTTTCAGCTCACCTCAGAGCCAAAGTCAAGGGTACCCTTTTGCTGCCCTGCATACAATTTTTCTTGCATCTCCCATAAGCAAGTCCAGTCCCCAGTTCTCATTTTCAGGCCCTCCTCGGAGTTTGATCTGATGATCAAACACAGTTCACTGCTTCAGTATCTGTTCCCTTAGTGCAGGCTTGAAAACACCAATATCCCTTTCTTTACCTGAGATAATATCTTGTGAACAATTCATTCCTGATCATTCTGCACCCCCTGTGTTACATTAGAATAGACAAAAAGGGAAACAAGTTCCACAGTCTAAATGGCTTTCACAATCTCAAAAGGAAGGGAGGCAATATGGAGATGAGGGAGGGCAAAGCAACCCCAACCACCAACAGTTTTGTTGCACACAATCATAAACAACTAATGATGAAAGTTAACATTTTGTTTTTACAAACATCTAGGAGGAACTAGATATTCCTCAAAATTAGATAAACAATGCTAATGCTGTGCACTGACTTAATAGGCAAATTCCTTTATAATGGCAGAAAGCAGTGGGAAGAAGCAGGATTTTTCACTTTTGTCTTCCTACAATTATCATTTTTATTACTGAGGGTTTGGTTTGTACTGGGGATACTTTACAATACTTCACTCAGACACTACTGTCCCTTAGGAGTGGATTCTGAAAGGATCATTTTGCTACCTTCTGGGTTCAAGGCTCTAAAAATGTGTTATACCAAGGGAAAGAGAAGTGAAGGATAACTTGCTGTAGTACTACAGTACCAAACACTGGAAAAGAGCAGCTCAGCCAGAGTTTGATGTGCTTTAGTGAAAAAACAGAACAATATATGGCATCAGCCTGCAACACCAGCAAGCAGTATTCTTTGCCAGAGAGTCAGGAGGACCCAACATGTGTATAGTCAAATATTTTATGTGTATTAATGCCTAACAAAAGCTGTTGGCATTGTCCATGTTAAGCCAAAATTTCCAAGGCTTCAGGGAATCCCCAAGAACTCCTGGATTCTCACACTACATCAGATTCTGTGTGGTGACAAGAACAGTCCTTCAATGCCTGCACACCTTATAGCTTTGTAGCTTTCTCCTTCAACTCAGTGAAGGAGAAACTACCTTCTAGTGAAAGATTCCCTGCTTCTAGTGAAAGGTTCCCTGCCCGTGGCTAGGGGTTGGAACTAGATGATCTTTAAGGTCCCTTCCAGCTCAAACCGTTCTATGATGACCTTACATGCATGGCCTCAGAAGATGTAACTTATTTCAAAGCATCTAGATTGCTCTGCATTTTTCACTGTCTTTACTTCATCAGTCCATTAAGAACACACCAGTTGTCACTTCCGTGCTTTAAGACAGCAAATAAGTCTGATCCAACATAACAGAGACAGGCTTTCAAGCATGGTGAATATTTGGGTCTTCAAGATTATTTCAGCACCAGAAGACCCACTACTTCTTCTAAGGATGTGCCAATATAAAAAGCCATGGAAAAGGTAGAGAACTGGGGAGGAGCAGTCAGCCTCATGTTTACTAGAACTTTTACAGGACATACAACACTTGGTCCATTATGCCACTTGCCCTTTTTAAGGCCAAGCTGATTCCACAATAAACACCAAGTCCACATTTCATGCCTTATTTTATGTATACAAAAATTCTGTGGGTACATAAACATCAAAAAGCTAAACAGTCCATGAAAGAGACTGCAACAAGGCTGGAGGAGTTACTAAACTCCATTTGGTCACAGAAATTGTCTCTGCCTTGGAATGAGACAAACAACTTTGATTTTCCAAAAGGCATTTTATCAGGAAGGCGTACGTAATTACCCATGTTCTCCAAAGCATCGAGACAGACGACCAGCTGCATACCTATCCTCCTCCTGGCCTAGCTCCCAAGTACTCTGGCATTTCCCACTGTTGCCTGCATGAATGTGACTGAACACAAAGGCAAACTGCATTAAGGTTTCTGGCAGTTGGGTAGCACTTCATGTTTTAAGGATCACAGCCTAGGATTCAGTTACAACAGTAACAGTTTACAACATGCTACAAATACCCTGTTAGGAAACATAACAGCTCCAAACTGCTTTGTACTGTGAAATATGTCAGCAGAGCTTTGCCAGGGTACAGCCACGTTAAGTATTCTGTATATCCTTGAAATCCAAAAGTTTGTGCCATCGAATCTGGCTAACCTCTCACATACACTTCCTGGATAGGAAACTGAAGGTGGCTAGATTAAGTTCTAAAATTCTGTTTGGTTTGGAGGGCTTTTTTGGTTGGTGGTGTTTTTTTGGATTGGCTTTTTTTGGAGGTTTTTTTGGGGGGAGGGGGTTATTTCAAGTAAAAATAGTTTCCTGTTCTGCATCATTTGCTTCTGTCCTTCTAAAACAGGACATGTGAAAATCCAGAGGCAAATAAGAGCAGCTTCTCTTCAGTGATATGATGTGACCAGAACTTCAATATACCTTCTCCAAGTTACCTGTTACCTCTGAAGCCTCATTCAGAAAATCACTTACCTCTTTTTAAGGAAAGAACACTTACCATAATAAGGAGATACTGCCCTTGTTACAGCTTTAATTTAATTTAATTGCCCAATTACAGCTTCTCCCATTTTCACAAGAGACTATATTATTTTAAGTATTCCTCTGCCTAGCAGAGTCTTTACTTACATCAAGCAGGTACAGTGTAATTTATTTCAGATAAAGATGAAGGGAGAAAAAAGGTAAAGCTCTCAGGAAAGGGCACAGCAGGACTGTGTTTCCCCTCTGTGGCAAAATGTAGCAACTTCAAGAACAAAATGGCACCAGCAACCATCTTTAAAAAACACACAAAGATATAGGGGGAGAGGGAGAAAGGAAAAAAAAAAACGTCCTAAAAGACTAGCAGTTCTACAGCTGTATTTGGAATAAGGGACTACCCACAAAAGGAATGCAAGGTGAAAAGGACTATGGAGAACATGGGGTGCAAAGGAAAGACTATGAAGTAAATTTCTCCCAGATATTTCTTCAAAGAGCATGGCAAATTCAGGAACAGGTTCCATAGCAATTGTGCAATGCAACCTAAAAGAGCTAACTCTTGTCCAGGGATATTTATGATGCTTTATACAGGGAGGCTATTATCCCTTGGAATGGCCTACAGAAGAATCATTTTGCTACTTCACGGGTCCAAAGCTCTAAAAATCTGTGTTACACTGAGGAGAGTAAAAGTGAAGTATGCAGAAGTGATCAAAAGAGAACAGGCGGGTTTTATAGCCTGCAGGGGAAACAACTGATCATATATTCTTCCTATGACAAACAACTGAGAAAGTAATTGAGAGCCTAGGAGAAACCAATGTTGTTACCTCAGCATTATTGATTTTCAGCAGACATCTTAATCTAACACATGACAAAACTTTGGTCATTCCAGTAAGATATAGCTTTCAAGGAAAAATTATATTTATAAAGGTAGTTTATGGTTCAGTTAGAGATTCTTATGAAGTCAAGCTCAGGCTATAAAGGAATAGAAAGAAAAGGACTTCTTAAAAACAAAATGGATAGAAAGTTCGATTAAAAGGTGAAAATACGATTCAAGTATACTAAAGCAGAAGGATCTTCTGATCTTCAAAACACTAAAAGGAAGCAGTAAAAACATAACTTTAAAATACTATAGTAAGAAAGCCTTATTCTTATCAAAGGGATGAGTGGCACTGAAGATTCACAGTTCACCAGTTAGGCATTCTTTAAAAAATTTCTTGCAAAATTTAACAGAAATATTCCATATTTATAGTAAAAGAAACTGGGGTTATTTAGATGTAAATATATAAAAAATAAAGCCATAACAGGATAAGAAGATAAAAGTCCATATAGTTCTTTGTTAACATTCATACTCAAAGAAATACAGCAGTGAAGAAAAAAAAAATATTAATACTAAAGAGTAAAACCTCATAAAAATACAACAAACATCTTACAAATATACATAGAGAAAAAAAGTGACTTCAGAGCGTGGCAATTACAAAGACTGCATCTTCAATTAAAATAAAAAAGGCAGAAAAATAAAGGGAGCATTGCACACAATTAAAAAACTTCTTCCTACCTTCCCTCTGTTTTCTCCTGCGAGCAATCTGCCCTTTATACTCTCAGATACCATTCTCTGCACATCTCACTCTCCTGTTTACTGGGAATAGCTGAACCATTCCCCCCACTATGGCTTTTCAGCCTGCAGGGGGTAATGCACCATCCATGGAGTTTCAGTTGATGACACTAATTGGGCATTTTCTTCAGCAGATGTTTTCTACCTGCTAAAACCAGTACTGCCTTCTTCCCAGCTGCATCATATTAGCAAACCACGGCTGATTAACATAGATGGCCCCTTCTCTGTTCTTTCCAACTGACAAATAGTCTACTAAGAATTCTTGATTTTGAGTCCCAAAGTTAACAGCCAAACACAGTTTTTATATGCTTGTGACAAATCCTTATTTGTGAAATGAAATCTGACCTAGAGCTCTCCAGAAATCAGGCCTAGTGAGATGACCATTCATCATTCTTTAATATGCTTGAGGTAGGCTATCTAATAACAACCCAGTCCTGCACCTCTCCTGCCATCGTGCTGCTGCTGTTGCTTTTGTGCACTCTTGGACAAATGCCCTTAAGGGAAGGAAAAAAGCACTCACTTCCAAAAGTACTCTTTATTTCTGGTATCCATTCACATGGCTAGTATGAAACAAATCCAGCCTGCTGGGCTTTGACACAGATTTTTTCAGATGTCAAAAAAGAGAGGTAAAATGTATAGGCATGGGAGAGCCTGCTTAATGAGGTGTCACAGCTATGGTTGATTTGTTCACTGCTCCTTTAATTTTGTGTATCAGAATGATAAGGAGCAACATTTCTCATGTTTTGTTTATGCACTCTACAGTTTAAGGCTTAAGTGGAGCAGCATCTTGAGACGTACTGCAGGCTTTGCAACTGAAGCAGAATGCTCCACTCAAGTTGTGTCTATTTCAATCACATGGGGACCATTTGTAGGAGCAAATTAATGCTAAGCTTTATTCCTCAGTACTAAACACCCATTGTATCACTGTCCATGCAGTTGTTCCAAGTGTGAGGCTGGACTATGACCTGAAAGGAGATGAAAGTCTGACACCTGTTTTGAGGAATTCAGTGCGCCTCTGATACATGTACTTTGACTGCCAACTCTCTTTGTCAGGAGAACTGCTTCTATCATTGGATCTGTCAAGCTGAGCTACCGAACAAGCCATTTCACTGGGTCTCCCCCAGTCAAGCTCAATTTGAGTTTTACAGTCCTTGATACTTGTGGGATATTGTCATAGAAGCCATTAACGTACTTTGCACTGGGAATTATGCTGCTTGGCAGGGGCTATCTCTCCTCACGATACCTGCATGTCCAAAGCTGAACCTAGTCTTGTAATGAGATTGCAAAAAGTAGTCATATATATTCAAAATGTTGGCCTGTAAGCCAGTAAGGCCTGAAAATATTTACCAATATGTCAAAATGCTTCTAGCTGAAAACCGTTTCTAAACCATTCGCTGTTTGCAAGTTTAATGGCTTAAGGCTTATGGGCTCATGAATCACCAGCTTTCTTAGCAGCAGCATTTGAAATGTTGATATCTTAGCCTTGAAATAGATGTGAAGGTACCACAGCCTTTACAAGCTGTTATCAAAAGACATACTTTAAAAGCTCCCACAAAAGACTGAATGCAATAGAAGTAGCTGAGCAGGATGAAAGTAACCAAACCAACTTAGTTAAAGTCATTGTTCATGTCTGTGTTCCATTTCAGTGATCACCCTCCAGCTGGACAATGAATCATACTAAAGGAAGCTTTGCTACTTACAGTTTGTCTGACAAATAAATCCAGATGACTTTAGAAGCAATGATGAGTACTTGGGAAATTATTAGTCTTATTTCAAATTACTGAATTCAACTATAAAAAAAATTTTGGAGAGCAATTCCATTTATCACAAAAAAAAAAAAAAAAAAAAAAAAAAAAAAAAAAAAAGATGGTACCATTCTTAAAATTTGAAGATTTTCTCTTGAGAAGATGAATGAACATTCATGGCAAAAAAATTGCTATAGCAGATATGTGTGGAATGAGTATCTCTAAGGTCAAGGAGGTTATGCTGGTAAATGGCATACCCTGCTTTACAGAACTGCAAAATGAAATGTTCGGCATAATACTGGAGAGATAACAAGGATGGAACAGACAAATACATAGCAAAAACAATTAGAAGAAATAAGAAATTTCAATTGTGAATAAAATAATAATTTCATATACAGTCCTCTAAAATACACCACCAAGTGATTTATCTAATATACACTGTGGAGTGTAAAATTATAAAATATACACATTTTTCATCTACAACACCCAAGATAGATGAATGAACACATAAATATGGTAAATAAGTTCTGTTTCAATTTTAAACAAAGATATTATGAAAACCTATTAAAATAGAATAAATAAATATAATCAAATGCTTATGGGTTTGCTTATTTGTGAATATCTTAAAAGGTAACGAATTCATGGCTTGATGTCTTTTCTGAGTATCTGGCCCAATCTATGCATGCATTCATCCACAATGTCAGTGCAGACAAATTGCCAGTATGCCTCTTCCCTTCTATCTCCTTGTACCAGGTTAAAATCCCAATCTGTATCAAGCATTTCTCTGAGGATGGTTAAGATCAGGTCGGCCTCAGCCAAACTTTTTGCTCCATCAATATAGATAAAAATTACTATTCTGGCTATCACTCAACCCATAACTCTTCATTATAAACCTTCATTTCACTCCAAACCCTCACACTCAGCTATGCAAAAACAAGCAGAAATATTTTGATATATTTCCAAGGTTGTATGCTCATCTTCACAACTAAAAAGCTTTGTCTAAGGTCTCATTACCTTGCTTACTACAACTTTTTTCCCTAGCTCCCATCTCATTCAAATCCCATTTGCCCAGAATTTCAATTCAATTAGCATTTTCAGCAGTTAATCTGACTTTAGGAATGCATAAATGCATTCTTCTTTGGTTCTCCTTGTATTTGGGCTTTTACTCATTCTGCACTCATATCTGAGGTAAACTTTTAAACAGCTCCAAATTTCATTTTCCTTCCTCCTGATCACTCCTTAAAACTTTGTTTTGATTTCTTCTAAGAAATTTGAGTTAGGCTACTGCCAAGCACGCTGCTCAATACAATCCAATTCCTTTTGCTTCCTGTCCATGACCATGGTTTTACATTCACATCGTAAGCTTGGCTGTCTTCTCTTTCAGCTGTACATAAGCTTCAAACATTTTTTGACTTTACTCACTAAACTAAATACATGTAGCACTTACACTTGCTTTTCAACATTTTATACAAATGTTGATGTGTTTTAGAGGACTGTGGGACTGCTATCCTCATTGTAAACAGAGGAGAACAATGTGCAGATAACTAAGATTTAAGTAAGCAACATTTAAATTATGCTTGAAGCCACACCAGCAACATTGCAGCCTGAATGAAGCAGACACAACATGCAACTCCATGGAATGCTTTCCAATGTCATAGGCCAATATAGCTTCAACAAATGTGTAGGGCTTATTTTCAACAAGTTGTGCTGTTCAAACATGCCTATACACACTTACTTTTGGGATATCTGTGATACACAGTGATTTTCCACCACAGAGCAAGTATGATTTCAGAAAGAGTCATCTGTAACCACTCTGGTCCACATCTATACCCTGGCTGTCCACACTGGACAGTGGCTGAAACCCCCACAGATTTTACTTCTTTTTAGTACAGCAGCAAGACAATCAAGATGCTCATATACTATTCTTTACCACCACCTTGGAGCAGGCCACAGAACATCACCTGGGAGGCACAGCCCGCCAGAACAGGCTGAGTTCAGGTAGTTGGCACATGGAAGAGTGAAGAGGGAAACAAAAAGAAAACCAACAGAAAAAAATGTAAATTACGAGGACAGTGAAAGGAAACAGCTTATTATACTCAAGGCAAGTAATTTGGCAATTTACAGTGGTGCCTGAGTTACTAGGCACATGTAAAAATACTTGCAAATGAAAGGCAGGAACCCAGAAGTGAGACCAGCCTTATCAGTAGGCTAATACTTTACCAGTCCCATTTCTACAATAAGTCTACACAGGTAGATGACACCGAGGTAGATGGCATTCAACATTGTCACATAGAAAAACACTCCTGGAAGGAAGGTTCCAGGAGAAGAACAGGCTACTGCATATATCAATTACCCAGCGTCTGTAAAACCTCGAATAGATTATCAATATGACTAAAGTGAGGATTTGTACATCCTGAGGTCAGCCACTATCCTGTCTGTCGTACTCCATATGTTTTACAAATGCTATCATGTTCTGGCTCCAGCCTGAATATGCTGCCGAAACACTCCTACCCTTTCAAGAATTAAGTTCCAGAGAGAAGGCACTTTCAGGCACAGCAAATATGCCACTGACTACAGCACTAGGAGCAATCCTGATCTCCCATGAAATCTGTGCAACTGGACTGACCTTACAAATATAGGGAGCAGTGGGGTTTGTATCCAAGCCCATATTACCATTATTATTTCTAGGTAGCCTTCACCTTACTTAGCACAAGTAGTAGGCAGAAATCTACCAAAATGTTTCAATACTCAGGTAGCCACAGCACACTGCAAGCATACATCTAATAAATCTGTTAATCAAAGTTTCCTGTTCAGTATATATCACAGAGTTATGTAAACTGAAAACAGAAATGGCTCAAAGAAAAGCTGATGGCTCCATTCTATCCGGCTAGAAGATTTCAACTCTTTTGACCCCCCTATAAAAGTATTTTATCATATCTTAGGTATCTGAAAATCAAATTCCTTATCTAAAGGAAACAACATGTTGTCCAGTACAGAGATACAGTAGAACACCTGACTCTGCCAGCAAAGTAAGCTATTACTGATTAACAGCTTGGGTGTGGGAGGAATTTCAGAAACACATTTCAGTATGTTAGCAATTCAGCTCACCAATTCTCTCGAAGCTTTCAGAAATATGACGTTCCCAGAGATGCCCAAATGGGGCATCTCGTTGAATCGAGAGGTCAACACAACACTGGAAGCTTGCACACTTCGTGCGTTTCATTGAACACAGTAACCCGCAGTTCCTCTCCCTTGTGCTGCAGTTGTAGAGAAGAATCACTAGATGGAGCCGCATCGTCACAAATCTGATTTATGGCCGCTGGAAGAGTTGTTGCCTCCTACAGTTGTTTGGCCTAAAACTGACACGTTCCAGCGCATCCTGGTTACTCATCTTCTGAAAGACGGGATGAAATGCTCTCATTTACAAAAGCAAAATATACACAGAGAAAGTGACGAGATACTGAATGGAAAAAAGCCACCAAGAAACCAACAACACTCACAGCTTTCAAAATCAAATAAATTTTAGAAGTGAACTGAAAGTTATTTTATCTGCCAAGACAGATCATATATCTTACTTTGGTCTGCAAATCAGAAATCACAGCAAACTCCCTAGTGAGTGGCACGATCAGTTGCTGCAAAGGAAATACAAGAGCTCTGGGCTCAAGTCTTTGTAAATAAGCTCTAACACACACTAAAAATGCAGTGATAGGCAAACGTATTTCCCATAAATACCCTGTGAATATATTTAATCCGACACTTAAGATGTACTCAAAAAAGAATCTTTTTCTTCTAACTCCCCTGACATTCATTTTGCTAGCATAGGGAAATAGTTGACATGTTTTTATCCAAACCTACCAACACACAATTCATCTGGCTTTCTAGAGATGGGCTATGTGCCAAAAGGGAATTTTTACCTGCTTTCATCCTACATCTGTGGAGGCCAAGTTGCAACTCAAGCCATTCCTATGTATTCCTCATCTGTGTGCAATGTCACTAATTTCATCTCCCATAGAGTGACAAATGATAGATCTCCACATTTTGCTTGTGTTTTCTAAAATCCAGATATTTCCAATACTTCACAAAATGAAAACCAAATCCCCAGCCCATATCCAAAAGGCACTGCAGTGTCCTTTCACAGAAGCATGAAGAAGTTGGTTTTAGGCTAACATAAAAAGATTACACAATCACTGTTGACTTATAAACCAACTCCCTCAGCAACAGATCCGGCCAGGGAGGAGATCCCTCAACAAGGCTGTTAAGGAGTGGCAAGAGCACTGCTCCACCTCACCTGGAAGGTGCTGCAGAGGGGGCTGAAACAGCAGTAGTGGAAACCAGGCCCCATTCCCCCTCTCTTGGAGAATCTTCCTTGACCCCCTTCACCTGGAAACCCACAGGTCACAGGACAGAAATTCCAAAAATCTTACATGCTTTTTGACAAGTAAAGCTGAGGCTCACACCTCAGCTGCAAAGAAACATTTGTTCTAGAGGTAGGAGAGAGCTCACTTCTTGGGCTTGTTGGAGTACCATGCCGCTTACGAGCGTATTTCTGTGAAAAGCTCTTCCTTCAGAGCCTATTACCAGCTCACACGACACTTGGACGTGTTTTAAAACGAAGGCTGCCGTGAAACTGTACCAGAACCAGCCTCTGAGAAGAGACAGTGACATAAATCCCAGGTGCTGTTTTTGTCATTTTACACACCACAACCGAGTATGTCACCGAGAGGAAGGCACGCACCTCCCGCGGGTGACCCACCCTCTCGCCACCCCAGCATCGGGCAGAGCCCAGCATCGGGCAGAGCCCAGCATCGGGCACGCCGGGGCACGGGGAGCAGAGGAAACACCAAGACCAACCCAAGCACCGCCGCGCCACCACCCACGGGCAGCGCTGCCCCGCCCTCCCGGGGCGGACCGCACCGCCCCGCACCGCTCCGTGTGTGACCGGGCCAGGCCGCGCCGCTCCGCTCGGTCCCGACTCCAAAATGCCGCTTCCCAGCGTGCCCAAAGAAGTGGCCGTCGGGACGGCGATGCTGGGGGTCGCCTTTGCTACGGGTATGCTTGCAGGTAAGCGGCGCCCCCCAACACCCGCCACACGCACGGAGACGTGAAGGCTGCGCCCTCCTCGTGTCCCCACCGGTGTTGCCTGTCTTTGGGAGGGGGGAGGGGAAGCTCGGAACAGGCAGCAACACACCGGGGACAGGACGGGAACCGCAGCGCCCGGGCAGGTCCCTCCCAGGGTGGGCAGGAGTCGCCGCCGCGGGTGCAGCCCGACGGCCATCGAGGGAGCAGACCCCTTGGGGCTGCCCTGCGGGCAGGGATTTATTTCGCTGAGCTGCGGCAGTAAATACACTGATGCTCTTAGAGCCCAAGCCGCTCCCTGTAATCCAGCTACCGCAGTATGGGGCCGGGCCAAGGTCCCAGCGAAGGCGAGGACATGCTCCCCCGTCCGGCCCCTGCCTGCATTTGTTGGGCCGGCCCGGGAAGGCCGGGGTGCGGTCCTTGCGCACAGCATTGTCTTCTGGTAGCAGTTTCACTTTCATTCCCCGGGGGGCAGCGAAACAACGAGCCCACGATCCAGGAGGGGAAGGAGACTGGTGTTGGGTTTGTAACGCGGGCACTTGCTTGCTTATCCTTCGACTCCAGGCAAGTTGTTGAAATACTCTACATCTCGGCGTGATCGTCTGTAAAATAGAACCATTAACAGAAAATAAACCCCTCAAAATAAAAGTATTCTGTTGTAACAAACAACTACCAGATGTGGAAATGAAGTTGTTGTGATTTCTTTAAAATATTTGATCCATGTGGTAAAAGAAACATCGGGCATCAAAGCTGTAGTCAGTTCTGTATTTGAGTAGATCTGTACTAATCCTTCAACTTTCAGCATCTGCTTTGTTTGCATACTGGTTTCATGCTAATCAAGCCATTGATCTCCCCTGGCTGGAGGGCAGGACAGTGTCATGAGGAGAGCACAGGGTTTGAGAAGACGCATCAGCTGATGGGCGTAAAACCCGGCAGCCTTTATTCATCTGCAAAACAAGGGCCCCAGAGTAAGAAAATTGTGCTCCCTCATTCATGTTTCTCTCTTTAAACTTGCCCTTTGAATTTTGATGGGGTTACTTCTCCTGTTAGATTATCGCAGTTTGTAACCATCACAGTGACCACTGAACACAGTACTGAAGTCTTTCCCTTTTAGGCTTTGGAGGCCTGGGCTGGACATCTTAAGAGGCTGATAAGGAGGAGGAGGGAAAAAAAAGATAGTCTACGTGGTTGTCCAGTTATGTTACGTTTTTCCATTTTCACAGCTATTTTAGAGCAAAGGACATTTAACCTTTAGTAATACTTCAATCCTTGCTTCATTTAAAACAGCAATAACTGAAAAGTATAAAAGTTATTATTACTTTTTTTTTTGTAGGTAAAAGATACCCTTCTTTAGTTTTTGGGACACCCAAATCATCCACGAGTGGGATGATTGGGAAAAGCAGTCCTCTCCGGCAATACATACTGGATCACTCTTTGCGGGAACATCCAATTCTAAAGAAGCTGCGTCTGGTCAGTATCACCCACACCTCATCCTGAACTGCTGGGAGCCTGGTCACATTTCCTTCCTCTGTCTTATTTGCGTACACACTGGGGTTTTTTTTTTAACTGGTATTACCCAGACTCTTCAATGTTCAGGGCTACCTACATGACTATTTAGTAGTATTGGCATACATTTTAGACATGTCTTTCTATCCTCGGCTCCCAAGGCCATGTGTTTGGGCTGCTCTTGATTTGGACTTGAGCAGATGACTTCTGTTCATTTTGTTTGGCGTATGAGGAGCCTGTAGCTCAGAGAGATGATGTCCTTCATCAGGCTCCAGTGCCAGAGATGAGACCAGACATCCTGGCTTAGGTTTGAGTCATTTCAGGTGAGACAGACTGTGCCTGTGTAAAATTAAATGCTAACTGCTGGAACAGGTTGGTTGGAATGATCTCTAGCAGAAGAAAGGAAACAGGAGGACATACTTTCCCTTCAACTGTTATGGCACAGCTCTGCTTCTCCCATTGCCCATTCCTCAGCACCAAGAGTGTTTCCACCCTGGTACAGGCACAGCTTCTCCAGGTTTGCATTGTGTAGCCAGAACTACCTGGTCTGACCTTTGGCAGACATTAACCCAGCAGTTCATTAAAGCATTCAACATGTCTTGAAGGAAGTGCACGTGTTTGCGTAAATTCACAGAAATAAAGGACTTTCACAGTCAAGGTTCCTCTAAGATTCTTCATTAGTTACAAATGTTGCTGAGTTTGCCACAGCCATGGTAACTTCAGAGCATATTACTGCCTTGAATATCCACTGCTTATGGCACACACAATATCCTCCTTACTTACAGTTAAATTCAAATCAATTTCTGGCTCATAGACGGAGCATGAAGCCATCTGAAATGAGAAGGCAGAGATACCTGTTTTTCCTGGAGTTTCACTGGGTTTTTTTATTTTGGATATTGGTTTGGTAGATTTGGGTTTTGTTTCATGTGATGTGAGGTTTTTTTTGCCCTTTCTAGCTTACTGCTGAACATCCCTGGGGCAGAATGATGGTGTCCTGCGAGCAGGCTCAGCTTATGGCAAATTTGGTCAAGCTCATTAAAGCCAAGAAAGTTATTGAAATAGGTAAGAGTGTCACTTTGTGGTAAAATAAAACTCTTGACTATTCTTCTCAAAATACAGCCATGTTTAACATAAGATATCCAAATACTGTAAGGTACTGCATACCTGTCAGCAAACAGGTGGGGAAACTACAGCATGAAAAGGATTTTCTGATTTGCACTTGGTTGCCACTTTGTCTAACTGTGCATTGAGTAGTTCTGGCATCAGCATGGATGGCTCATCAGTTCCGAGGCAATCTGAAAAACTGAGATCAACAGATCTGAGTCTTCAGCAGTTGCAGGACAGGGTGTCTTCTGTCCTTCCTGTATCAGTTTCTTGCTAGAAGAAAATATTTTGATGCACAGGCCCTGTACCAAATCCACTTTGCTTGATGCACCTATGGTACCAGGATGTCGTAAAAGATAGACTGATGCTGAGACGCCAGTTATGGGTTCCCACCATCTTCATTCTTGGCCTGGCATTAAAATTCCCTGGTATTTTGCTGCTCACCCAGTCTCTCTGGGTTACACATGCAAGATGAGACTCTGCCTTGTCTGTCCATAAGACTTTTGGAAAAAGCTAACATTGGAGTTTGCTAAAAGATTGATTTAAAAAAAAAAAAAAAAAGTAAAAATTCCTCCCAAGCCACTATTACATTAAAATGGAAAGAAAAATCATTACTGTCTATTAACAAATTGCCATCCTTGATTCTTTCAGAGATTTTATTCCTGAAGAGAGCCCTGTAGTTCTTTTTCTACAATACAGTAGGTGTTGATGTCTCTTATGATTTTCCTAGGTGTTTTCACAGGTTATAATGCCTTGAATATGGCACTTGTCCTGCCAGATAATGGCCGAGTTATTGCCTGTGATATAAATGAGGACTATGCCAAAATTGGAAGGCCACTGTGGAAGGAGGTAAGCAGCATCTCCTGTTACACATTGGGGACAGCTGCCTTTATATGTGAAGAGATTTCGGTGTTTTAGACTTGCACATTCACACAGAAGTATTCTTATCGTGAAAGGAGGCTGATAGAGTTCAGTTTGGGAAGAGTAAGTGGTGTTTGGAACCTAAAAATAATAGGAAAACTATCTGAACACAAGTCACTCCCTGAATACAGCCTACTAACAGGTTATTTCTTGACCACTTTTATCAATTCTCTGTTCTTTTTCATCTTAGGCAGGAGTAGAGCATAAAATTGATCTGCGGATTAAGCCAGCAATTCAAACGCTTGGTAAGTAACCCAAAATAACAGATCGTTTACTCTTGCCTAGAAATAGAAGGGGGACACAATAGTAATGAAATTTAAAACCAAATATGGTTGTGAACGTGACCCTTTTTGCTAACAGGGAGGCAGCTTCTCTGATATTAAAAAGTAAAAATCCTTAAGAGTTCACAGTTTTGCTACCTACTAACAGAGGAAGAAAATGCTTGTCCTATGTAGTGGGCTGTACTGGTCACTCACCTGCCCTGTCCATCACTTGGTTTAATCTATGGAGTACTATTGTCAGCTGCTTCTGGGAAAGCTGATTAAAACAGATTAATTAGACAAAGCCAAATTTCTCTTATCCATTGTCCATTCTAAGCAAGTATTCCTTTGTTAAGAGAGGAAGAGTTTCCTGAAAGGGCTGAGGTGCAGGAAAAAGTTCAGAAGCCGATACACAACTTAGGCTGAATTGTGTTCAGAGAAGTTCAAATTTAGGATGTGCCAAAAGCATGCAAGGCCATAAGTAAGGCAATTACTTTTCTCATTCAAGGAAAGAGAAAATGTGGGGCAGAGGAAATACTAATAAAGGTTCTGAAAATGCAAGAAATTTTCTAGGATTGTTGGATGCGGAAGGTTTCCAACAAAGGTGTTTGATGGATCCACAGATCCATTGATAACCTTGTATTACTTTCAAATCCGTCCTTTCTAAAGAGACAAATATAACCAGTTTGCTGGTATGCACACTCCTTGAAGTCTATCAACTGCTTTGTCCAGGCATTGCTTCAGACAAAAAGGTCCTCTGCAACTGGCAATTTGGAATTCTCAGTCAAGAAGTCTGTTCAGGAGAACTTATAACTGAATTCTACTTGCCTTGACCCAGAGAGGAACTACTTATAGCAATTTTTTGCTGTGATAAATATCTCTGACAGGATTTGTTCATGACCTAAGTCATGGCACTTGATCTGCAAGGAGAGATTAGCATTTAGAACCTGTACATAAATGTGAGAAAAATTCTAATCCACTCAAGAAAACAGTTGTCAGCTCAAAAAAAGCTGGAGGTATAGAGTACGTCCAGTTTCAAAGTGCTTGACTTGTTTTTACTCTACCTTTCAGCAGTCCCAGCTGTATCCTTCAGGTTTGGAGCTACTCCACAAAGTCCTAAGCACGCAGAACTCAGTAACTGTGTGTTTTATGGCATACATAATGTCTAGATTGGTTTCTGTGGGATAAGCTTTTCTAGTAATTACCTGTGGAGGAATAGGCTGCCTGGTCAAGGCAGCAGAAAACATTAAATAAGAACTTGGACACAAATGGATTACAGCACTAACCAGGGTGTAATGACTCACTTTGTTGCTCATCTAGATGAACTGTTGGCCAGTGGAGAAGCAGAAACCTTTGACTTTGCTTTCATTGATGCGGATAAAGAAAGCTACAATGAGTACTATGAAAAATGCTTGCGCCTCATAAAGAAAGGGGGAATAATAGCTATCGATAATGTAAGTACTGCAGTTCTGATGGTAATGCACATGCAGTTACTGCTTCTGGCTGTGGGAAAAGAAAAAGAAGTCTGAAAAGTGGAATTCTAGTAATGTGATTTCTGACCTGCAATTGCGTTGCCAATTGTGACATGTTTGTTCCATGTAACACAAAGGAAAAGAAAATTGAACATAAACTCCTTAAGTAAGCTACATAAAACACTAATATAAGCAAGGAATAAAACCCTCTAGAAGCAAGAAGTGATGTATTAAAATTATGTTAGTACACAAACGGTGTGTGATAACAGAAACATAGAAATGTTTTTGTAATTCATTACAGAGAATGCTCTGTATTATTCTGGTTTGTCTTGTAGTGCATTTATACTATGTACAGTACTTAGACAAGATCAAAAGTAGCACTTGTAATCAGTAACTATTAATAAGTTATCAATTAATTACTTTTACAAGAAACAAATTATGTTAAACTTCAGGCACCTTTGAGGTTATAGTGGCAGCTGAATAGGGGCTCTTAAAAAACCTACGTTTAAAGACATCTTTTTTTATTTGGGCTTCCGATCTACAGTAGAAATACCATTAGCAAGTTCTGTGGACTCTCAGTCCCACTTACTTACAAGAGTTCCATGTCAGAGACCATTTGATGTCTGAAACACAACAAACAATATTAATTTCTAAAAAAATATGCAGGAACTTTTCCAAAGCTTCCTTTGTGGTCCAAGGACTGTATTGGAACAAATGAGGTGCATATTTCTTTTTTCAATAGGTCTTTTGGAATGGAAAGGTGTTAAAACCAAGGAAGGATGACTTGGCAGCGCAGAGCATCCACCGCCTCAATGAGAAGCTTCTCAGAGATGCACGCATCAATATCAGCATGCTCCCAATAGGGGATGGAGTCACATTAGCATTCAAGTTGTAACTCGAGGAAGCCCAGCAGATGGGAAATAGCAAGCAGCATCAAATCATCAGGAAAAATGCAGGTGGAACAGTTATCAAAAATAGTGATTTAATCTATATCTCCACTGGATAGCATAGCCTGGAAAAAAAGACTTTAGAAGCAGCAGGATGATAAGGGCAGCTAAGTAGAGATGAGATTTATTATGAGATCTACCATGGTTTCTTACTTTAATTGTAATAAAGGAAATAAACTTATGTGAAATTGTCCTTGTAAGACAGTGGTTGAAAAATTCCCCCTCTATAGATTGTCCAAGTGACTCAATACAACAAAGTAATTTTCTATCCTAGAAGAGCCTCTTGACCAGTGGAATAATCAGTCAGTACCATCAAAAGGAAAAGAAGTGGAGTTTACTAATGTTTATAGCCATAATAGAAAAATGGATTTTTAATGAAATTACATCAAGGAGATTGCTAGCCTTCTCAGACTAAAAATATTTTAAGTCATTCCTTATCTTTGAAGGGTACTACATAACAAGCCTCAAAAAAAATCTGAAAAAAAAAGCGCTTTTTAAAACCTTACCAGAGGATTAACAGTATTCGCAATACTGTAATTGTATTCTCTAAAACCTTTGTGCACAAGGACTGGATTTCTTTAACCTAGGTAACAGTGCGGGTAGATTTTTTTAAGTCAGAATGAGGAAGAGCAAATGGGCAAGAAGCAAACCAAAACAATTCTCCCTCTTTCCTGTCTCCCTCCCACTTGTCCCCCAAAGAAGCAGCTTGCTAGTTGCTTGTTTCGTAGAAAGTTTCAAGCACAGAATATTGGTGGCAAGCCTACAGAAGGATTATGATTGTATGAGGATGCAAAAGAGTTGTTAACTGGCTATTCAAATCGTTACTGCAAGCAGAGATTCCCTTCCCTGGGCAGTATGTAACAAAATTTCAGCCTGCAATTCTTTATTACAGATAAAAATTTATTAAATAAGGAACTGAAAGTAGGATTTTACAGACAAAAGCTTCACTGGTAACTGTTTTGGGGGACTGATAACACTGAAAGGGTATCATACGTATAGAGGAAAGAGATCTTCAGATTTGTTGACCTCCTGAAGGGAAAGTCTATCAGAGCTAAGAGGATCCTCCTTTCATTTGCTTAAGTAATGCACTTGAATGACTCAAGGCACTGGGGGACAAAGATTTCAAGTCTCAGAATTGTTAAAACTGTCTACTTGGCTCATATTTTTGAAATTTCAGCTGGGTAGCTTGAGTTCTAGTAAGGGGCAGAGGTTCAGAGCCTCTGGGTCTTGCCTGTCTCAGACACTTGCTATAGTATACTGCAGTGGAGAGCAATGGAGAAAGGAAGCATTGCCTGATGGTTTCAGAGTGGGGTTACGACTGAGGAGATCTCAATTCTATTTCTGTCACTTCCACTTAAAACCCTGATTCAGCAAAGCATATCAGGATGTGCTTAAGTACTTTGCTGAATTGAGGACTGACTGCAAAATCCATGTCTGGGAGAAGGCCAGGACAGGGTGCTTGTGGCCCTTAAATGAGAATTTAAATAGGGCATAAAGTTTGCCCAGTTTCTTTTTCTGAGTACAGATTTACCTTCAGAGCTTCAAACCTCTGCGCTCCTCAAATTTCTTCTCTGCATAAAAGAAATAACACCTTATTAAATTCTTAGTGGTTATAACAGCTCTCAGCTAAAGGAGTGTGCAGAATCATTATACATTTGCATGCAGAGCTTTTGGCCATGTTCTAGTTTACAATTTTACTTTGTCAATAGATAACAAAAGAATCCTAAGGGTTAAAAACACAAAATGGAACACTTTAAAAGCAGGGGCATCCTCTCAAATATTCCTGCTTTCAGAGGCTATAGGCTGATAATAATGAGCAAGCTACAAGCTCTTAACAATACATACCCTGCCCTAAAAGTACCATGATGGCCTTTCACAAACATGGAGAAGTCATGGGAAGATCAATCACAGACTCCACAACTGTTTTACTATTTTTCCAAGTTGCAAGAACCCTCTCAGTGAAGCTGAGCCAAAAAGGGGCAAGCATCATGAGTATTTTTGCAAGAAATTGTTAAATAAGAGTTTAGCAACATTCCAAACCAGATACAAGCACTCACAGTTGATGAATTCAAAAACTCCTATTCCTTCTGTGGTGGGAACTAGCAAAGTCCCCATTACCTGTGCTAGAGGACGACTTTTCAAGTGCCTGAGGCTGAAGCCATGTGCAGCAGCCAGCTAGCATTTTGCCTCTGCTTTGGACTCTTCCATTTTAAATATGCAGATCATAATGTGAGTATTTCATCAAATCTGTCTCCATCCTGATCACCTAATTACCATTAGAAAGAATAGCAATGTGTCCCTAAACTATAGATTGATGAACCATCTGTAAGCTGAAACAAAGAGCAGAAGGGAGCTTAATTGAATCAAATATTTAGAATACATTACACTATCTTGTAGTTACTCAGAAACTGGCCTTCTCTTCAGGCTTCTGTCCTGCACATCTGGAATTCATCACTGCTAACTGCATTTAATCCTTCAACCTTACTATGAAGTGACTGCTGATAATATATAATTATGGTTTAATTCAAGTGGTGAATCAGCTATGGGGAATTTGTGGGGGCAATGGGAATTTAGGCTTCCATTTGCTGATGAGAATGGACCACCCAATAATGCAAGGCAAGTCTTTGTCTCTCTCTAATGAAGATACCATGAATGGAAGCTCATGGGTCTGCTCACCCCTCTCAGGTAATACACCTGCCTGAGCTACTGCTTGCACTATAAAGGCTCAGGATTTTCTGCCCCTGGAGAGGAGCTGACCCAGGGGCACAGCTCTTGCCCAAACCCTCACACCCAGCCGTTCCTGCAACACCGACATCTCTTCTACTTGCAAGGGATGACCCCAGAGGGGCCAGCACAGGTGACAAATGTACAGTTGGGACTTGCTCAGAAGCAAATGGGGCTGAAGTATGGTTCATTAAACAAAAAGCAATGACAATAACAAAAACAACAACAAAGAAAAAAGAATTCCCCCTTATGTGGTAACTCCCAGTAGCCACCATGAGAATTAAAGCATACAATCCTAACTGCTGGTTGAGTATCTCAATCCCTGCTCCAAAGGTGTCACATTCAAAATGGTATGGTATATTTATGCGGGTGACAAGGAAGGGAACCGAAGTTTAAGAGTAGACTTTGCATCTCTACTAGCTCATTAAAAGAGCAGGACTGAGACTGGATGCTCGGAAATCTAGAGAGAAGGCTGCCCCAAAAAAAACAGCTAATTGTCCAAGCGTAGACACAGGGCTCAAGGCTCAGGTGCTTAAGGCTCTGCATTTTCAATACTGCAGCTTTTAATCCTGCTGGGACATTGGAGGACAAAGCAGGGAGTATCCTCAGTCTCTCATGTTACTAAAGAAAGTAGTGGCCTAAAGAAAAACTGGGCTACTGAGTATAGTATAACTTACAGGCGCTTGTTGAACCACTGACACTGCCATCACTGCTTTTAACAAACTCAAGTTGTTTTTAATCTATCTGAATTCAGTCATGTTACACACAGACAGCACTTTCTGCAAATTGCTGCTCATGGAAGACAATTAGCCAACTTTTTGTGACAAAGCCCTTAGGATACAGGGAAAGGAACATGAATATAAACTTCATCCAAACTCCTTCCTTTGAGGCATGAGCAGTTCCCAGAAACCTTGCAGCTCAGATCTGAGAGATATGCCATATCTCAAGTACTGCGATCTTGATATTGGAGTGGCAACAGCAGAAAGTGCCGTACGTGGCTCCTTTTTGATGATGTAGTAGCACACAGTTGGCTGCATCCCTGCTTACATTCTCTTTATGACTTGAAGAAATCAATTCTAAATGGTCACAATGGGAATAAAAGAGCTAAGAGAAGAGATCAGTACTGTTTTAAGAGACTTTTCTCCCTGTGTTCTGGGTTGGGCTGGGGTAGAGTTAATTTTTTTCATAGCATCTAGTACAGGGCTATGTTTTGGATTTCTGCTGGAAATAGTGTTGATGTTCCCCTCACTCCACCATACCAAGGAACAGGCTGGGGTTGCATGAAAAATTGGGAGGAGACAGAGCCAGGCCAGCTGACCCAAACTGACTGAAGGGATACCATATGGCAACATGCTCAGCATATAAAATGGGGGGAAGAAGGAGGAAAGGGAGACATTCAGAGTGATGGTGTTTGTCTTCCCAAGTTATGTGTGATGGAGCCCTGCTTTCCTGGGGATGGCTTTCCTGCCTGCAGATGGGAAGTGGTAAATGAATTCCTTGTGTTTACAGCTTCTGCTTTGATTAAATTGTCTTTATCTCAGCTAACAAGTTTTCTCATTTTTACCCTTCCAGTTCTCTCCCCCATTGCACTAGAGGTAGTGAGGGAGCAGCTGTGTGGGGCTTAGTTGCCAGCTGGGGTTAAACCACAACACCCTGAGATTAATACAGTTTGGTTTTACCCATCCCATCTACTGAAAGTGCACAGGTCTCCTCCATTGTGGCACCACCATTACACTACCTTAAGGAATGTGACCATGCTGAGCAGCTCCATCCCTTCTTCCAAACAACAGCCAGATGAACACAGTCAAATAACCTAAAGCTCCCCCTGTACAAAAGATCTGGCCCATCTCTGAGTGATTTGCAGCATGTTTGATTTTATTGCTCATTCCATTTCTACAGGAGAGGCAGCACTATCATGGCCTTCCCGGAATGAAAATGTGGAAAGTCACAAATAAAACAAGAAGGGTCTTTTGGGAAGGGATTGCTGATGACATCCCAAACAAATACTGAGCAAGGGAATGACAAAGCTGATTCTTCCCTCTTTGCAAACTAAGAGCTGCGAATGAGCGCTTCCTGCCACACTGAGCACTGAAGTTTCTTCAGAGAAGCTTAAAGAAATTACTTCGTTTCCTAACTCATCAGTTGCTCTGCTCTCTGGTCTGCCAAGCCCTTTTCCAGGGCTGTGGCATTTCTTTGCTGCTGCATGTTGTGCCAGTGATTTACGCTAGATGAAAAGGCTCTGCACGAGTATAAAGCATTACCTCTGCATAATTCTAATCACACAAAATTGGTCTCATGCATTTGCAGCTACTCATGCTTTCCAAGTCACCTGTTTTATAATAATTTTAAAAGCAATGTTTTGAAAAAGGAAATGAACAAACATAAAACCTGCAAAAGAGGGAAATTAATGTAGGATTTCAGACAAGTTATTTATCTTCCTTTTTGGCTTAGTGCAATACTGTAGGGATAAACACATAACTAGCTGCTTTAATATTTACTCCTATTATAAGAAAAATAAACATTGCTGATAAGTCACTGCTTTCCAGGATTAGATTTCGTATTTTAGAGACTGCTTTAAATTAATGCAGAAGCAAACATTATCTTTTCTTTTTATTCATATATTTCCCTAATGAGTTCCAAGCAAATTGTGCCTACTTGTATTTTATGATTTTAAATAATTAAAACATTTTATGGAGGCAACTAAAATTCTCCCCAGAGTTAGCAGAAAGATTATTGATTGAACAGATCTCAGGCTACAAGGAAAAAATTATTATTTAGTTTAAAGGCTCATAATTTCGTTCCTATTCACCTACTAAAAAACCAAGAGACTGCATTTTTCCAGCAACCTTTTGATTTATGCTGGGGTAGGGACTTGGGTTATATTGGTGAGATGAAAGTAGTAACTTTCTGACATCATGAAATTAGATTTCAGAAGATAGTTAATGTGAAAGTGTTATTATTGCTGTCACAAGTAAATGCAATACCTAAATACTAAATAACACCCACACAACACCACAGCATTCATTACCCAAGATAAAGTCTCGCTGTACATTCACAACACCAAGAATTTTAATCAAATCCACAAATACGAAACATCAACAGAAGAAAGCCACTATCAGAGAAGACTGGTTCACAGGATACCCAGGCTGTCATGTCATGTGGCATGGCCAGAGGAGTCCATAGGGTTATGGCCCACATGTCACTGGCCTGTAGCACAACTCCCAGCAACAGAAAAGAGGGATTCTTCCAGCATGAGAAGAAAAACTAACAAACAAGCCACAACAACAGAAAAGAACCAAATCTAAAAGAGACAAATGCATTTTAAAACAGGTGCAAAGAAACCTTCACAAGAAGGGAAATGGGTGCCTGCAAATTCAAATAGAAATAACAGCTGCAGGTAAAATTTAGACTTATTTGTAAGGAACCTCATGCTTGTCCATGATGTCACCTTGTATCTTGTGTTGTGTGGGGTTTTAGGAAGCAAACATTACAAGTTTACATTTAAAGGTAAGCAAAGCATGTAACTCCTTGGACTAGCAAATAAACCCAATGAAACAAAAGAGGGCAACCAACAAACCAAAAAAAACCAAAACCAGAAAAGACCCAAAACACCTGTAATACTTAGCTCCAAAATGCTGATTTTGAGCATTATTTTTACCCTGCATTGCATGTCCAACCATTTGCTTGCAACAGTGAAATTCACACAGGCTGTGGCCCACAACTCTCAGTGTTTACTTGATAAGGTATGTATTTTTCCATCTGCCTACCAGAAGTCAATGCTGCTGATACCTGCTACAAATCAAAACCTGGAAAGCAGGAGGAGCAGGAACAGCTGCAATGAGTAGAACTGGAAAGCTTTGTCAGACAACAATGGACACCTTTGAATTCAAGCAGAGCAGTAAGGACTGCATGGGGTCGGGGAGGGAGTGGGCAATGAGATCTCCATGCTGCTCTGTGTGGAGGGACCCACATCTGCCTCCACCTCTGGCAATGTTCAGCTCCACAAACAAGGTGAGAAAGGGTCCCTCGGGTGCCTTCACCAAATTCCACCCAGCTACCAGTGTCTCCTCAGCTTCCTGGGCACATCAGCAGGGTTTTGGTGTGTCGTTTCCAGTGTCACCTTCAACATCCTCCAGCCATCTAAATGTCAGCTGCTATAAAATGCTCTCCCAAGACACTTAATCCATCTTTTCTATACAGTGTAATTAGTGGGGTCATGCCAAAGCAAAAAGCCACAGTTAACTGTGCAACTACTGTGCCATCATTTATTATATCAAAGAGATTAACACAACCTGAAAAAAAAAGCAGAGCCCTCCTTGGTTTCCTGTAAGCAGCAGAGCTAGATTATATTCCAGTGAGCCTCAAAGACATCCCCAGTGCAGCAGAGCATTAATTCACTATCAAAGTACAATTACAAAACAACACACACTAGGTCAAACTCCTGACAAAATGATTCCTGTACAAAAATTGGGAGTTTCTCCACAGATGTGTAGAGCCAGCTTCTGTATCGTCACCTCTGGGTCTTCCCACAGCTGTTGTGGATTTCAGGCACAGTCATCTCTTGGAAGCTATTCCTACCAACAGGCAGTAGTCCCTCTCCTCAGGTCAGGAGAACCATCAAGACCCCATAAGGTGTTCTGCAGAGGGTCTGTGCCACAGTACCAAAGGTGAGCTCCCTTGGCCCCTATCAAGGACTACTGCATGGGATCAGACCTATCCTCACAATTCTGAGATTGATGCAAGTTACCACTGAAGACTAACTTGAAGGAGACAAAAGCACAAGATACATTTAATTTAACAGCCAGAGAGCCAACACTTAAATTCTTTCTGTCATTACAGGACAGGTCTCAGGTACTATCAAGCCCATCTCACTCCCCTCCCCCGTGCAGCTTTGGTTACTTTGATGGCTGCTACCAAGTTTTCCTTTCTTCATTTTCAGTGTAGTCAGTCACATACCATATATTGAGTAATAACCTTTAGCTCAAGCTTAAGTTCAAGTCTGTATTTAAACTTCTAGACATGGAGTATGGTAAACTCTTAAGGAACACTTTAAGCATGCAGATAGGGTCTGTCTGCCTGTTGACCTTAGGAACCATTTATGGTCACTTCTACAAACTACACTAAAGATACGTGAGTAATGCCGCAAAGTTAAGCACGGACAGTGTTGCAAAAGACTAATTAACCTTGCACAAGCAATCTTAATTTTGACAGCCCCTATTGCATGTAGGCATTATAATACAGCTTTTAATTTTATGATCAAACATTTCTGCATTCAACCTTTTATGTGGTCCTCCCTGACCTTATTGGGTTTCATATTACTTTTTTTGCCTTCAGGCTAATAAACCAAGAACCTATAAACAGGAAAGTAGCTGGCTTTTGGTAGCCTGTGCCAGTGGAAGATTCCTAGGTCGCAGAGGGGCCAAGCAGCTTTGTGTTGTGGTCGCAGTTCTCTAGCAAAAGAAGTAGACAAAATCAGGGAATCACCAGCAGAAATTACAACTGTCTTTTCTGTATTTAATTCTCTTAACTTTCTTCTTTGGGTTTATCTTACTTCCTAAAAGAAAACTGGACTGTTAACAGCTACAGCAACACTGAATCATTTCAGCTAATTCCCTGTACTTTTTCTCCAAGGGATCAAAGGCTGTAAGTCAAAGGGAAGAAAAGCAGAGGAGAAGAACAGGTTTTCCACAGTTATCCTGTGATGGAAAGGATCAGAGTTAAAGCCTTTCTTCTTCTGGAAAGTTTACATTTTGACTGCTTCTCTGCTCCTCAGTCCTTCTCTCCCTTGCTGCTATGCCAGTTGTGCCTGTAACCCTGCCCTCAGGTATCCACCAGCTGCTGTGCAGGCAGCTCAGCTCACGGACCAAGGCAGGCGCGTACCCACTCCCACCCAAGGCCAGCACAGCTGCACTCTGCCGTGTGGCTGCCAGGTGCCTCATCCCCACCAGAACAAGCACATGTGACACACCATGTTTTTAATCCAGGAAATCACAGACAGAAACATGAGAGCAGTCTCATTTCATGAAAAGAAACTTAAACAGCTTAACAAAAAATGTTTATAAGGCAGTGGGCTCATGCTTCCCACGAGCCCTGCTTTGCCAAACCCAGAGGGGACCCAAGGCCAACCACCCCACTCCTCTGGCACTGGGGTGTGCTGTGAGTTAGGAGGAACTGTGCCCAGGAGAAGCTGCTACTAATGACTATGGTGAGACTCCATGGTACATCTCTGCTACAGCTGCCCACAAAGAAAAGGAGATGTTAGGAAATGGGACTCTGAGCCAGATTGTTTTCAAACAGAGAAGGTGTTTTAGTTGGCAGGGAGACTATCAAAACTCCTACATCAGTACTCACTCATGAATTCACCTTATGACGGGCATGAAAAAGTTAAACCAGGGGCACTTCAAGCTATTCAAGTTTACTGCAAGCAATTTCAACACAAGCTCATATACCCTAAACGCAGAGAGGACTTCTGCTACAAAGCATTAAGACTCACCCAAAAGCCTACCAGTGTTGCATCAGGACTGCATGCTGTACCAGATTTCCTAAGGTACTTCAAAAGAATAATACAAAAATAAAATATTTTCTCAAACACAGTGGAAGATCAGCCTCCTAAGACTGCAATATAAGCCTACACCCACAGTAAATTACAGTACCATGAAGAACTATTTGCGAATTGCAGTTCTCTTAAAAACATTTCATAAACCATTGATTCCTGAAACACAGACACCCATTCACACTCACCTAGTGCCATCTTTGTCAGGGAAAATTCTGCAGCTGACAGCATAGAGGGCCACCGCCTCTGCTTGCCACAACCATGAGAATGTCTGTCAAAGCTGGTTCTGTTCAGCCCAACAAATGAACCTCCCAGGTATGAAAGCAAGAGCTGCTACATACTCCACCATAATGGTCTTCTGTCAGGGCTAAAGGACACACACTGCACACCACCAGCAAAAGGAAATAAAAACACCCCTACCCTACTCCCCAAAGCACATGCTGCCAATTATAAATGTGAAAACGATACCAGGTGTCTCTTGTGATCAGTTGCAACCCACCCAAACCACTCTACAAGTTACCAAGGGAAAAATTCACCATAGCTGTCAATTTGGCCTGGGCTCAGGCTCAGCCCCCTGCACCAGGGCAGCTGGCAGTACACCCATTTCTCCCACTCCCCAGGAGCTGAGGGGTTCAACACAACTGGCAAAGAGGGGTTTGCATGCTCTGCTTGGAGGGGAAACAAAGCCCCAAAGACCAACAAGGGTCCCCAAAGAAGACAAGGTGAGGCAGCATCCAGGAGAGGCAGTGGGGAGCCTGGGGCAGCAGCTGATTACCCAGCACCATGGATGCACTAGTCATTTTGTTTTTTCCAGGAAAGACAAATTTTGTATGTGCATGAACAAAACAGCCCAGACAAAAGTTGTCTCTCCTCCCCATCCTCAACTGCAATATTCTACACAGCAGCTTTTTAACAGCCCCTCTGTGTGAAGGGGATGGTGTCACTCCTCACAGCGGTGCTAACCACTTCTGCCCCCATGGCACCAGCAGCTCAAATAGCAAAGGCTGGTGCTTCACGACAGCATCACAGAACCACAGAAACAATTAGGTTAGAAAAGACATCAGAGATCAACAAATCCAACTTGTGATAACACCCCTGTGTCAACTAGACCATGGCACTGAGTGCCACACCCTGTCTTTTCTTAAACACCTCCCAGGACAGACCCTCCCTGGGCAGTCCATTACGACGTTTAATCATCTTTTCTGTGAAGAAATTCCTTCTAAAGTCTAAGCTAAATCTCCCCTAGTGCAGCTTGAGGCTATGTCCTCTCAACCTGTCACCCGTTGCCTGGGAGAAGGGACTGACCCCAGCCTGGCTACACCCTCCTTTCAGGTAGTTGTAGAGAGTGATAAGGTCACCTCTGAGCCTCCTTTTCTCCAGGTTAAGCAACTCCAGCTCCATCAGCTGTTTCTCATAGGACTTGCCCTGTAGACCTTTCACCAGCTCTGTTGCCCTTCTCCGGACACACTCCAGCACCTCAGTGCTCTTCCTGAATTGAGGGGCCCAGAACTGAACGCAGTACGCTGACATCACCAGTGTTGAGAGGGACAATCAGTTCCCCAGTTCTGCTGATCACATTATTTCTCATACAAGCATGGATGCCATTGGCCTTCTTGGCCACCTGGGCACACTGCTAGCCACATCCACATAGGACAGGCCCTTAGCAGACTTGCTGGGCTCTCTTCCCTGTCCCCATGCTCCAGTGGCTTGATTGACACTTAAATTAATTACAATTAATTGCAAGATGGGGGAAGAGTTTGTGAGCTACCCACACTGTAGCAGTGTGAGTTCCCTGGGCTGCAGCCATGTGCCCACACTTCTAACATGCTCTATGGCCAGCACAGCATCGGTCCAGCCCTGCCACACTGCCTGATGCCACCAGACATGGGAATATCACGAGTCAGCAGCATTTCAAATCCTTCCCCTTTGCCTGCTGGGTTTTGGCAGCTGGTGTGCCCTGTCCTCCTGCCAGCGAGTGCTTCTCATAACCGAGGGTGGCCAGAACATCTCTTTGGAAATCAAGGTATCACGAGCCATCTGGGGATTTCTTTTAGAAAAGTATTGTCACGTCAGGAGCAGAGCTGGAGTCGGAAAGATAAGTTGTTGCGTTAATTAATTCTGTTAGGGGACTGGATGCTCCCAGGAGCCAGCTGCTGCAGGCCGTGAGAACCGGACTGGCTGCTCCCATAGACCCGACGGGCGCTGCCCAAATCTCTCAGTCGCAGGTCTAGAGCACGCCGAGTACCGCCATAGGCGGGGCGTTTCCTCCTCGAGTTCTGTTTCTTTATCTCAGAATCAGCTCGGGCTCGCTGCCATCCTCATTTCCCGCTGCCTCCCTCGGTCGGTGGGCTGAGGACGGTGCCCGCAGCAGCGGCTCCTCCTGAGGGCGCAGCAGCGGCGTGAGGGGGCGCCGGCAGCCACCAGGTGGCGCCCACGGCCCGCGGCAGACGCGGGGCGAGCGCTCGGCGCCCCCAATGGCGGGGGCGGCCCCGGCCGGCTTGTGGGGATCGCCCTCCTCATCGCCACTGCCTCGGAGCGCCCCGGCCGGCTTGTGGGGATCGCCCTCCTCATCGCCACTGCCTCGGAGCGCCCCGGCCGGCTTGTGGGGATCGCCCTCCTCATCGCCACTGCCTCGGAGCGCCCCGGCCGGCTTGTGGGGATCGCCATCGCCACTGCCTCGGAGCGGCCCTGCACCCTGCCAGCTTGGGGGGATGGCCCCCTCATCCCCAGAGCCGTGGCACCGCAGTGGGTCACGAGGAACAGTAAATTGCAACAAAGCTCGCTCGGAAGCTGCCGGGAAAACATCCCGGACTGTGCAGGAGAGAAAACTCACACACAACCCTTCCCACGCCGCAGCCAAACTCCAATCACAGCATAGCGAAACAGCATTTCTTAAACGAAGGAGAGACGTGTACGTACTAAAGAGCCATTTAAAGTGTATTTTCAATAATGTCACCATAGACCACTAAGAATCCAAGGGCAAAGCTGACTGGTACCTTGTGAGCTCCTACCTCAGCTCTCCCCTGCGTGCCGGCTCTCCGGCAGAGCTCGGGTGGCTCAGGCTGAAGCGATGAAGCATAGCGAGAGATCAGGGACATTTCGGTAATAGGCATTTAGTATTTTCATGCTCATAGGAACACAGGCAAAGTAAACAAAAAAAAAAAAAAAAAAAGTAATAAGTGCTAATAAGGCCAAACCCTTAAACAACGTCATTGCCTCAGCATTAGAATCTTCTCCCATGGATCCGAACATCCCATGGAAACACCCGCGAACCCTTGAAACATTTCTGATATGTGTGCTACTGTTAAACAGCAGCAAGTGTACTGCAAGTACTGCCGTGGTATTAGGCTCAGCAGAAAATTCTAATTTTAAAAGATACTGAAGTAAAGGTCAGATAGTTGGAGCTGGAACAGTCCATGCTTGCCATCTTTAAAGGTCTGTCAGCACTTTTCCCAACACCAGCAGATAAATGAGGGTAGATATGAACCAAATCTCAGTATGTAACACCCCACATTTTGTCTAATAGCATTTTCACAAGTTTTAATTGCATATTCTCAGAAGTGACTTTGCCAAAAAAAAAAAATTCCTCTTTTTATATGAGCATTTGTATTGAATTTGCAACTTAAGTAAAAGATGCTGTACATGATGCTCACAAAAATCCAGTTGCTTATTGCTTCCCATTTGACCCAGCAGCATGTGGAAAGGACCCAAAGCACAACTAAGAGGCAGGCCCAGAAATAATCATGAGAAGGGAAATATCACTAAATACCACTAAATGAATGCACACTACACTAATGGATATAATCCGTGTTTTTATTACTATTCCAGATTGGGAACAGAAACATTCCACTGCAAAGGGAAACTGACAAACACAATACAACCACTTACAATAAATGCAACCTTTTCATGCCACGTAACAACCCAACCAGCTTTTTCTTTGGGTTTTCCTCTCTGCCAGTTGGTTCCCAGGAAGCATTTCTACCTGCCATTAAGACACTACTGCTACAGGTGTGAGCCAGTTTTATCACTACTGACTCACCTTGCATAGAATTGCTTCTGTCTTTGCTCGCCGGTCTGATAAGGAAACAAGAACCTTTGGTAAAAGCAGGGCTGAATCATCCATGCATGAGCTGTCTCTTGTTTGCTCGGTTCTACTTCCCCTAGGAGAGCAGGCACCATAAATTAAATGTGTATTTGTGCCCGGCCCGACGGCATGTTGCAGCAATGAGCCAAACACCAGAACAGGACATTAGAGGGCAGCAAGCACACTTACTGCTGCCTCGCTTCATCCAGCGCCAAGGGAAAGGTAAAAAGCCCTGTCCCAACGCTTGGGGGCGAAAGGTTTCCATGCCATTCCGAAACAGTTCCAAATTTCCAGCTTTTGAACAACTACAGTGTGCAAGAGGCAGATGTAGGAATATACCACACCCAGCTGAACCACGTGAAGAGTGCAAGGTTAAGTGAACCAACCTGGAGAATTTCTACAGCACAGGAAGAGCATAAACGTTCAGGACACTCAGACAGTAACTTGTGAAATCCAGGGCATCATAATCTCATGTGAAAGGATTTTTATTTATGAAAGCGTGATTAGGTCTCCTTGCAATACACACAGACACCCCCTGCTCCAGCTGTACCAGGCAGGAATGCAATGCTACAGTTCACACAAACAGAACGATGCTCTAGTCATTGGTTATCTCAAGTGGTGGGAGGTTTTTTATTCAGGACACTTGAGGAAAGGCTGTCTGGCACTGAAAGTTAAGGCTTTTTACATACTTTAGTAAAATGGAGCCATATAAACTACCAACATTCCTTACCACAAAACTCTAATTACACCACAAGCTTCTGTAACAGCTGAAAAGTAAGTCTGAAAGCCATTTTTAATAAGCCTCACTTGAGAGATAGCAAGAAATAGACGCTGAACTTCCTTTTCATGTTCAAAGTAGTGATTTATGACAATATTTTAGGATAACTCACATTTGCACAGTTCTCTTAACTACTGCAGAGCCCTTTTACTTCTCCAGTCGCCTATCAGCATTATAGCAAATACAACTATTTAAGGTTTAAAGGCTGAGGACTAGTAAAGTCATGCACACTTACAAAGAGTAAAATGAGCAGGTTCAAGTTTTCCATTACTAATTTTTAAGAGTTGAAGAGAAACGCAGCAATATGTGCTTCTATTTCACTTACCCATTTTGTGACCTCAGAAAAAAAACATCTAGAGGAGCAGGTAGTGAAGAAAGAGGTTATAGTGTTTGCTTCTAAAATAAAAAAAAACAACAAAACCCACAAACCACCATCACCAGAAAAAAAGTCAATTACAGCCCTACCAAAAGCTGAGAAACATCAGTGTCACTGGTTTAAGGATAGAAACAAGGCATCATTTGTAACCAAAAGACACAATTAATTATTTGCCTGGGTGCTGCAGCTGGACAATGCATACAGGCACACAACATTTCAGGGAGGTTTTTTTTGGGGTTTGGTAGGTTGGTTTGGTTTGGGGCTTTTTTGCTTTGTTTTGATTTTTTAAGGTTTAGATTTTTTTCTTTTTGTGGTTTTTGTATCAGAAGAAGCCCAGACACTCTTTGTGAGGCACCAAAGAGGGTTATACTGAAAAGAGAACACATATAAAAAATTCAATGTCTGGCTGCATGGTCTCTAGCTTTTAAGTGGTCCAGCACATAAAACCACCTCAAACTAAAAATACGTACTACAGACCTTAACATGCAATGACAGCAATGAATTGCACCTTACATGCTTCTTCCACCATCAAGGGGTAGAAATGTGACTCAGACAAGGGCATTTAGTGACAACAGCAATAAAGGTAATCCAAAGCACAAATGCTTTGCTATCATGTAAGAAAACTAGTCAAACACACTAGCAAGCCTGCTTAAGAGCCTGAGCTGGACGCTTAAGCTCTACTGTCTTCTGCAAAGGTAGCTCAGCTACTCCACAGCTAAAGCCTAAACACAGGTGGTTCATAACAGAGTGCTTCACGTGAGAATTTCAGTCTGAGGGCAACAATGCTGGATGGAACAAGACCTCAAGGAAATCACTGAGACTTTTATGGGCATTAATTTTAATCCAGTATCAACTGATAATACTTTTAAACCAGAGAAAGCTTCCTATCATAAGCCAGCCACCTGCACTATGAAGGGAGCTGCTGTGAATCACTGACTGCAAGACTAAGTATCAAGACACCCTTCTCAGCTATGAGAGTGTCTTAAGAAGTAGGCTCCAGGCATTCCCCCAAGCTCAGTAAATCCCAACTCTTAAATGTAACCAGTGCAACTACATGTATTTAATATATTCCACATCAAAAACATTCACACCTAGCTCAACCTTAAGGGATATTGGGTTCACAGACCAAATATCCCTCATACTTCTATTCTCTCTTATTACTATCCTGGAAAAACATGAGTTTTCCCATTATTCTGCAAGTTTCTGGACTTAAAATGGGTATCTGCCAAGATTTATTAGTTAAAGGGAAAGCAAGATCAGATGCATTTTCCTCAATCTCCATTTAAAATTGTCTTTATTTCAGTCATTTTAAGCAGAAACCTCTCACAGCAGTTGGGATAAGCAGGCTGTTATACCATTACACTGTTACATTCAATTGCAGAGATACATCTCACTTCATACAAATATAAGCAAAAGGTGTTTGTGGTGAGGTTTTTCAAGGAACGTTTCTTAAATGTCTCAGTGTGCCAAGTACATCGATCTGCACTTTTTGCATCAGGAGGCCAACTAGGACCGCAGTATATCTCGCCTGTGGATCACAGGGAGAATTAAACCATTGTGTTGTCACAAACCTTACCTGACAGAAAAGCACATTCAATTTGCTTGAGGAATCCAACTGTTCACCTATATTCAGTATTGTCAGGGGTGGGGGGTCCTTAACTGCACAAAGGTACAGAGCACTACTTCTTGGGGATTACTTAAAGTTAAAACTTAAGTGAGCACTACCCTCCTATCTTCATTCTTAAAATATCTGAGGCACAAGTATGTGTGTGTACTTGTTTTATTCATAATTTGTCTTGGGATACCAAACGTATTTCTAGCTCAGGTCATTCAACAAAACTGTTGACCTCATTTCAAAACATCCAGTGATCCATTTTTCATTCATTAAAAGGAACATAAAAACAAACATGCACACAATTGTACAGTTTTCATAAATGTCTATTTCATTATTTGTGGGTAGCGCATTAAACAGTTAAATACATTTAAATAATGTTTAAGTGACTGCACTAATGCAGAATTTTAACTAGATGGGTAACCAATTTAACTAGAAACCAGCTAACAAGTAACTGTCTAAATACTTCAAATACAGCTCTTGTTCTAGGTCATCCTTCCTGGAAAAAAAAGCCTGCTGGTCACATTGGAAATACATTTTAAGGCCAAATTCTTCTGATATCCCTTCTCTGCAGCAGTTTCTTCATCTTTTCAAGCCTCCAATTCCAGGCCAAGACCAAGTTTATGGCCACCAGCATTGATGCTCTTTCCATCTATCAGGGCGGACAGTGTAAGCTTCACACCTGTAAGATTTTTAAGCAGCATGTTTACAACACACACAGTAGCTTTCATGCAACTCAGCCTCTGTCATTACAAGTCCCTCTCTTTCTATACAATTACTTTCCTCTAAAGATTTTTAGAGGAGAATACATTTACCCATGCAATCTGCTGAAAGTCAGTCACGTGAAGAAAGCTGTATGATTTTTGTAAACAGTTATGAAGTGAATACAAGTCTCTAATTGCAAAATACACAAGAGTTCTCTACTACATTAAGACATGCAAAGGAAGAGGAACACTGTGCATACACAGACACTCCTACCTATAAAGCGATAGAATGAAATTAGGATTTTTACTGGTTTTCAAATAAGCAACTTACCAATGGTAATACAGCCTTAACAGGTGCTTTCATATTTAAGCAGAACAAGTTAAGTTCTGGAGGGTTTTTTTACTAAATATGAAAAGCAGGAAGTGTGGGGTTTTGACAATCATAATTTGAAGACCTGCTATCACTCAACATGATGTAACTGGACAAAGCAATGCTTTGCCTAGCCAAAAGCTAAGCTGTCAAACATAATACAGTCCACTCCTGCACAGATCAGTGAAGAATATAATGCATTAATACCATTAGATAGAGTTTGTCTTGTTTAGATAAAGGTTTGATGTACGACTGACGCTACTGTAAAACATCTACATAGCCTTCAAAGAAAAAATTATTCTGAAGGAAAATAGTTGCACATAAATGTAGATATCTCAATTATTTTCTTTAGGATGCAGAGAAGATATATATAACATAATTCACATGATAGCTCTTACCTGGCCTCAGGGTCTGGGTGTAACCCACTCCAACTAGACTAGAATTGTTCACTTTTGCCTAAAAAAAAAACCAAACAATTGAAATGTTCTAACTGATTAGTTATTTGTTACCATTCAGAACCACAGCAACACTGCCGTTACCAGTTAAACCAAATTTTACTGTTCTTTCAGTACCCCTGTGCTTCCTGAATTCTCTCCTTCCAGCTATGCCCTTGTCCCTCAACTTACAGCAGAAGCAGTAACATATTTAAGAGCAGAGGGAATGTAAGGGCAGGGAGAACTGTTACTGGAATGTGGTTTTGCAGGTGAACTTCACCACTTCCCCCTTTGCAGAAAGGCAGAGCCATCTACCACCAGTGTCCCAAAAAATGCCACATCAGAAGAATCCTACATGTTCATATTAGTATAAGTATCATATTAGAAGAATTAGTATCTTCCAAGTCCAATCAGTCATGCAGCAAACATTTCATATTATCATCGTAAACAATTTGTACAAAATTATTTATGTTACTTTGCATCACTTCATCAACAGGATGATTCCAACTTTGTAACATACAGGAAACTTTTCTGCTGATCAACTTTTAACCAGTACTTGGCCAGAGTTCTTACCATGAGAATGTGACAGAGCTCTCCAAAAACTGGAGTAAAAAATTTTCTGTAAACTTACAGAACCAGACATGAAGGTTTTTTGACAATTGTGTTTTTCTTTTAATAAATACAGTAGGATCTCTAACATAAGCATATTTGACAGCCAGATTCTATGAGACTTTGCTGTAAGCAACATTACAGAATTTAAATACTGCTGGTTTCATTATAATTGCCTGGACTGTAACAGTAATTCCTACAAGGCCTCCCAGTCTATTTTGTACTAATAACACACGGACTCACAGAAACTGGAAACGCGCTATACTTTGCACAACCCTTCAGGTTACAGCCATACTTACTGAGATAGAAGCAGTGGAATCCAACTTGTATTTAGCTGCAATGCCAAAGCGAGTGCTGTTGCTACCTGCTGTCCAAGCCAGGTTTACAGCAGTTTCAAGAGAGTCACTCACTTTTTGGTAAATTGACCCACCAAATTCGGAACCATCATTGCTGCACAAATTAAGAGAAAAATTAGTTTCCTATTTGCATAATCCCCTCCTTTTGTTCCCCCTTTTATTTTAATACTTCAGATTTTTATTCAAATAAGAATTTCAAAACTTTGAGTTGCTTCCCATTTTTTGACAAGAGAGGGGAGATGAACAAAGGCTTCAGGGCAAAATTAAACTGCAGTAATTCATGGAAATAAAAAGGTATTTCAGAGTGCTACAGCTAATTCTCATGTTAATTGTCAAACAAAGTCCTTGAACAAAATTCCAGATCACATCCTTACAAAACTGACAGATACGGTAATGGTTACAAAATGGGCATTCTGAATTATATGATTATTATGTGAAACTCCTGAAGAACTGGATGACCTTTCAAAAATCTGTCACAATGTTTTACATTAGTAAATTGAAATAGAATTCTTCCAGTCCAGACTATAAAATATTTTGTTGTTTTCTCCTATATTCTTCAATTTCCATGAATTCAGATAGAATCCCCTTGCTTCCCTTCAAAAGCAAAAACTTTTAACTACCTAAATGCACTAGAACTCCACCAATTTTATTAATTTGGATTGAAAACACCATGTTTTTCAGTAGGTTTTGATCAGATTGCTCTGAAGATCTAAAGGCAGAAGTCTGAAGAAAGTTCATAAACAAGATGCCTTACACTTGTTTAGTTATACTGTTTCATGCACTCTTCATCCCTGACAGGCAAGAAGATGAACCTCCACAAAAAGTCCAAAAGCAAAGATCTAGTCTTGCTCTAGAAACTACTACAGCATTAGTGCAACACAAAGTATCATTCACATTTATTTAGACTTTCCTATTGAAAAACACACTCCATTAATAGCCTTGTAAGCACCTCTTGATATTTCAAGCATTTGTATTTTAACTAGAAGGAAAGGTAAAGAAAGCCTGCTTCTGGAAAGCCGGAGAAGTTTTCAGTACTTACACATTAGTGTGCAGTTGGAAGTCTCCAGTCTTGTAACCCACAGAGAAATTATTTCTTGTCAATTTTGATTTGGCACTATCAAAAGTCATCTGATAACCAGCAAGCCAGCCTTCAAAACCAAAGACAGCTGAACCATGGATTGCAGGTCCGGCAAAATCGAAGTCAACATCGCAACCGAGGTTTACGCATTCACGTTTATAAGCTGACTTAATTTTACCACTTTTCTTTCTGAAACAGAGAAAGAGTTATCTTAAGAAAAGCATACATGATCCTCCTCAATGATCTGCCCAATTCAAGTCCTATGACTCTACACAACATATCTAAATGCCTTGCACATGCATCCCATCCCCTGGACCAGGCAGAAGTACAGCCAGCCCATCCAGAGCACACAGAGCTACTGCAAACAGGCACTTTCTGATTAATGTAGTAGCAGTTGCATGTCTCCTGCAATCTTCCAGATATTTCTATCCCATAAAATAAGTAAAGTTGTGAAATGTGCACTACTAACCCCATAGTGATGTGGTGGTAAAGAGCCTTTAGCATTGGGACTTGCTAAGCTGGATCAATAGCAAACCATACAAACAGCTCTGTCAATACCACAGACCAGATCAACAGACCATGGGTGTTGCTACTCCCTAAGGTAAAAACATTAACCGTTCTTACCCTGTATTTGGTGAGAAAGTTGTATCAAATGTCAACTTCAAGCCTTTGGCAATCTAATTGAAGGGTGGAGAAGATAAGAAAAAGCTATAAATTCAGTTCTTACACAGAGGTAAAGCAAATAAATATTCTCCTAATCTATTACCTGATCTTCAATTGCAATTTCTGTTCCCAGAGTGTTATCTGTGTTCCATTTTTCTGTGAAAGTCAGACCATACTCAGCCCACTTGTATTTGGTCTCCAAGCTCCCATTCACTTTTCCAGTGTCTGTGTTCGATGAACCAGATGTTGTGAATTCCTAAAATGCACAGAAGATACATGTCATCCTGAAAGCATTACAGAGAGTGTTTCCTTCAGCAAGCACTAAGACCTTGTTACAATATGGAAAAAATTTAAAATCAGTAGACAACTTGCAGGGGGAGAAGGGAGAATAGCATAGCCAAGAACTAATGACTCATGCCCACATGGAGCCTCCCCCCAATCCCCATCTCAACTGCAGTGTTCCTGCCACCCCTACAAAATGTACAGGGTGGCAACCTAACTCCAAAGCAAGACAGTAGCCACCATAAGGATCCTCCTCTAAAGCAGAAACAAGTTCTTGAAATGTAAGGCTCAGTTTAATACTCCCAATGAAAAGTTAAAAATCAAACCAAGAGCCAAGAACACTTTAAGGCACATAATGCAACTCCAGTAAAATTCTTTAAGGATCACATATGTATTTTCATTATTCTTGTCAACCATCCCTGGAGATAAATAATGTGCAACAGTAAAATGTCATAGAATGGCATCACTTTTCAAATTAGGGATGGGGTGGGTGCTTTGGTTTTTTGTTTGGTTTGGGTTTTTAATTGTTTCTTAAAGAGAGTTCTTAGTCTACCCAATGTGTTAGCCTTTCACACCAGCCATAGGCAGATATGTTTTACCGACACCTGTAAAATTCCTAATCCCCTGGCACTTTGGTTCCATGACAAAGAAATAACATTCATGTTTGAAGTGGGAGAGCTAAGCAAACAGTCTGGGTTTATACTATGGTATGATCTTACCTGGAACTCTTGAAAGTACTTAGAAGTCAACAGTATCACTCACATTTCTTTATTAAAAGAAGTAATCACTGATGTCTCTCTCTATTTGCATTCTCGCAAAGAACAGAATGAATAGTTTCTGTGTACCACTATTCAAAAACTGAAGGCAATTAGAAGTGGAAGCCATGTTTGCAAATACATGTTAAAGAGCTCTTTCCAGTGGAAGAGCTCTTTCCAGTGAAGAGCTCTTTCCCAGTACTATTTCCCTTATGATTTAAGAAGTTCATTATTTCAACTTTTTAAAACATTTAAATAAACATTTTGATCTCTGTCTTCCTCCATGCACAACATTCTTTTCAAACAGACTTCTCACACTTACCTTCCCCAGAGGGAAACACAGATTTAAAATCACAAGTCCTTAAGCACTCTTACAGCAAAAGCCCAGACAGCACAAAATGAACGTGGTTGAGACTGTTCTTTAATGGTGGCTGATCAAATTTAACCACGTCCAAGACATTTGCTTGTATTATGTTAGTGACCCACTACACCATACACAGTTGCATAATTCTAGTAGGTCTATTTCTTGGCAAGGGATGGGCACTACACAAATACCTTCAGCTTTAATCTCTTGCTTTGTGCTATTCCTACTGCAAAGGGCCTATGTGACTGTAACCATTGTGGCAACAGCTTCAGGAGAAGCAAAGTATTATATTATCTCTTATCTCTGCCTTAAAACATCTGTAGTACATATATGCCAGCAGTTTCTCCTCCTGGGAAGGATGGCTTATAACTAATACAGGATTCACATTAGGGCTTGGATTTTTCAGAGAATTTTACCAGCATAACTGGTAGTCCTCCAAAGAAACAAGCTAAGGTAAGAACAACTACCTCTGTAATAGGGCTCTTGCAAACTGTTTTTCAGTTGGGATACAGACTTCTAGAAAAAAACAGAGCATATAACCCACGAACCTTGTTTCTAACAGCAAGGTACACTGCTCAGGCTCCAGTTATGGGGAGGAAAAAAAATAAATCTACCTTTGTATCTTGCAAAGTCTGCTCTAGAAATAGATAAAAGTTACAGGGGGCACTGCTTGCATGACCAAGACATCTTGCATGGAACACTACTGCAACGCTTTAATACCTAGAGGAGCCAAAGATTCAACATGCTTATTCAATGCCAACTACTTCATACCAAAATCAAGATCACAGAAATTTCCACCAAACAGTATCACAAGATACTTCAGAAATAAAATCTGTATACTATAATTGGTATATTAAAATACTTTATTTGTTCACCTTCACACTTAAGACCAGGGACAATTAACAAACCCTTTTATTATGCAAAGATTACTGAACAAGACAATATTCCTGATACATTCAGATCTTTAGGGGCTTCTGAAATTCTCTTACACCAGAAATTTGTCATTCATATAACCTATAAAATACTTAACAGCATCTGAAAAGTGCTCTTTTTAACTAAGTATCAGAACATAGCTAGAAAAAAATATAATTAATTAAATTTACTTAAACTCACCACTCCACTTGCAGATTTTGTTTTCACATCCAGTTTCACCAACCCAAAACCTTAACAAAGAGAAGTCAAAGTTAGACAATTAGGCCTTAACTAAGGCCCTGCACATTTTTCAATAAGCTGGTCTTTCAGGCAGTCTCAGCAGTGTCCTACAAATATACACATATATAAACAGCTACAGAGTGACTTCAGCAACATTAAACTTTTAGATGCCACAGCAGGTAAAGGAGGCCTCTCCAAAACAAGGCAGGGAAGTGCCTCTCAGTTCTACATTAGTACATTTAACTACCAAATGATGCTTCCAAGAGGAAATACATTATTTTCTGTTCCTGGAATGGAATAGTTTTTATAGTCAATGCCTTTTAAAGAGCTATCCCAACGCATAACACACCTCTTTTAGCACCAAGACAAAATATCTCAAAGTAAAAAACTGTAAAGCAAAGTCACTGGGAAATACACAACCACTGGAACTGTAATAATATAAGTAGGTTTTATGGGAGTGTCAGTTCACATTGTTATCCAGAGAGGTGAGCAACAGTCTTGGAGAAAAAAAGCCCACACTTTTCCAAAGACCAGAAAGAAACAGCACTGTGACAAAGAATGATTTAACTATGCAGCTGTCTGGTATTAATACATTTTTAGATGTGGAAGGATTCTTTATTCCAATAGCCATTCCTCTTTCTAGTCCAAAAAAGGCTACAACACTACACTGGTATATAACCCTTTCTATATCAACAAATGTTGTGGCACAGACAGACCAGTAAACAAAGTGTGCTCCTAAGTTAAACTACACTTGCTGCTTACATTCTTTCATACTTGCACACCTCTGACATTTATGTGGCTTGAGCAGTAAGATTTAATAACCTTCACATCAAAACAGCCCACAAAAAGCCTTCAATGATCTGTTAGTTGGCAGTAAAGATATAAACACAGCACACTTTCCTCCTCCCCAAAAACACTGGTATTTGATCATTTGGTTTTCCATACAGACTTAAAAAGGCAATTCATTGTTGCACCTCAAACACCACTTATAAAAGGCACTATTCTTACCATATCCTTTATTGAAGATATCTCTGGCAGGTTTGCCAAGGTCTACGTATGATGGAGGAATCGCCATTGGAGCTGAAAGGTAAGGGGCTAATTAATAATGAACCTTTTACCACTGCACACATGAAAAAATGCTACCCCAATTCTTTCAAGATAGTCTTTAAGACTGATTAATCTACATAAAGGCAATTAATAGATAAAATTGATATAATTATACACCTGTAATTAATAGATACAGTACTACAGTATTCCGTGAAACACCTAGATTTTCAATGAAGGTCACTGAACACAGGATGTTTTCTTGGCTTAGGCAGAGAAGAGGCATTGCAGAGAAAAGGCATTACAAGACCACCCAGTTTGTAATTTTTCAGGGAGATTTCTCCACACAACTTTCATTACCAGAAATTAACAAGTAACTCACATTTCCAGAGTTGGCATAGTTACTGCCAAAAACCTGGACACTGGAAATCTAAAAACCTGTAATGCAGACAGTTATTCCCTGAAGTTCTACAAAGTTGAATTTGACACACGCTTATGAAAACTACCTGAAAGTACCAACAAGGTTTAATTTTCAAAAATGTAAAAAGAGAGCATATCTGCTCTCCATCATCATTTTTGCCCCATATTTTAGATGGCAGACACACAATGTAAAAAAATAACATGTAACACCATTAACCAGCGATCGATCTGATAACATACAAGAGTTTAAGTTTGGGAGGTTGTCTTGTTAGTTTAGAACATCCAAGTAGGAGGAGTGCGGGGTCTGTGAGATCTCTTTACAAGTCCCCTTCTCAGGCAGGGAGCCACTGTTAAAGAACCTGTCACTGCAGATGAGCTATGGCCCAGCCTCTCGGGGCCCACGGACAGACACCAGGCTAAGGTCTCACCCAGGCCCATATCTCACTCTCCTCCCTGGGAAGATAAGAGTATCTGTACCCTCCTTGAAAGACTTTTCCCATGATTTCAACAGCAAGAGGCTGCTGTTACACAGGCCCTGTATTTTAAAGTTGAGAAATACAGAAAACAGAGCGTATTAGTAACTCCCCCCCATGCTGTGAAAGGGGGGAGAAGGGATGGGGGGAACAACAAAACTGACTAGACAAAGCAATGAAAAGGCTAAGCACAAGCAAACAAAAATCTTATCTTCTCAAACTGATTGGTCACATTTGTTTAGCAGGCAGAGTCAGATTAACATAATTGACTTTTTATCTTGCTTTTGTGTGGTGGATTGATTTTAGTTTTCTTTTTAAGTAAATGAAAACATTATCTTTAGAACTTGAAAAATAACAAGTGCAGTGTTCTCACATGTTAACTTCCAAACCCCAATTACACCTGCCATATATAGCCAAATTGTATGAGCTGCTACTATTAAAAAGAAAAACCAAACTATTTTAGCAATCAATGGGAAGGCACAAGACTGTTTCTTATCCTTCTACAACTCATAATGCAGTTTTCCAGAGCACCCTACTTCAGCTCCCTACTGCCCTAAGAGGAGAATTTCAACCTCCTCTGAGAAACAGTATTTACACTCAGTTTCACACACATACACACAAATTCAGAAAAACATCTTTAGCAAAGATGTCTAAACTCTACAACCAGGTCATTATATCAAGGTATCTATCACTTGCTTAAGGACAAGTCTGGTTTTCCAGGGAGTTAAGCTAAACTTTATTCTTTTTAAAGACACATAAAAATGGCCTAGAGCATCTGAAGTTTGAAGAGACATAGTCCAAGTTCAAGTCTACAGAACAACAGACCTTAATCCCAGTGACAAGCCATTAAATGATTCCTATTATTTATTCCATAAAAAGAAGCAGGTGAGAGATCAAATCACAAGGGAGAGTGAGACCTCTCGCCTGTAAATTTCTGCCATACAGCAACTGTACAATTCTTTAGCAGTTTAAAATATTACAAAGAAGGTTTAGCTACATGTTCCCTTTAATGAACAGATCTCTAACTAGCATCTTCAGAAGAATAATTATTTCTAGTTTTGAAGTTTAGCCTTCTGCACAGACATGCTTTTACAGTGAAAATAAATGAGCTTTTCCCTTTTGTTTTCAATGTTTTCAAACTGACTAGACAACCAATACAGACAAGAGATTTATGCTAAGCAAAAATGTCTTGAGAAGTTAACAAACTTGTATCTGTGTCAAAATTCAGAGGATTATTACAGTAAAAAGGATGTTGCCATTTAATCTGGCCTAGTTAAGCATCCTTACCGCTTCAGTGAAACCAGCCAGTATTTGTCAGACATTCCAGCCTACAGATGCAAGTTTGTAATAAAATATTGGAAGAAAGTACAACTGTCGCACTGCTGTTCTAATACTATACTATAAAACTGACAGGGATGGATGAGGACAAAGCAGAAAACCAAGAGTTAATTTTCGATATACTGAATACCTGATAAATCAGTGTCATCATCAGAATGCTCATTAAATGAAAACAGGGCCATAAAAAAATCAGTTCTGTGTCCTCCAATGTTAGCTCGGTTTGCAAATTCTTATAATCACAAGTAATTTTCTTCAACCCTGTTTTTCCACTTAAAAACTAATTAGAAGTGACTAAACTGTAAGTACCACTTAGCAACTACACGTTTGTTGTAAAAACTGTAAAATAATTGACTGGAAGTACAGAATATACTTGAACCAAGTGAGAGCTCCACCTTAATCTTTGCTTCATGCCACCGTGACAAAAAAAAAAAAAAAAAAAAAAAAAATTAATCTGTTACTCAATAGTCACAATCATGCTTTTTTCTGTGATTAAAAAAAAACCCAAGCATCTCAATAACTGAACAATGTATTAACGTTATTGGAATTACTACATCACAGTTTTCCTTGGAGGTAGTATTTCAAAACTCTCACGCCCCACAATTACAGAATGCCACAGACCTCTATTAAGATTTCTAACAAAGATCTCAAGATATTCAAGAACAAGCTACAATCCATATCAGGTCATAATAAAAAAAAAATAAAACCTGTACTCAAGCAATTTTAAAAAGCAACAACAACTACGCCGAAATTATCCTAGTATCCCAACCAATAACAACAGAAAAACCGAGATTATTTAAAAATTAAGTTAATTAATTAAGTTAAAATACATCGGACACACGGTGACCTTCAGGCTTACGCTGATACGCAGAGCTTAAAAAGAAAAAAAGCCACCTCCTTACCCTTGCATTAACTCTCTCCCTACTCACAGATCGGAGGTGGTCACGCCAGCCTAATACTGGCCAAGCCAACGCAGAAACTAAAAAGGCAAGGTCTGGAAACGGACTACAGGCTCAGGGAGCGAAGGCAGGGGTAGTAAGGCAGCGCCTCCCAGAGGGGAAGGGCAGCGAAGTGGAGAGCGGGGATGCGGCCGCAGCCCGAGCAGGGCCGGGCCGAGCGGCGGCCCCAGGCCCAGCGCCAGGCGCGCCGCCCGCCCCGCCGCAAGGTGAACCGACCCGCTCGGCGCGGCCATCTTGGGCATCCCGGCCTGACCCTCCCGCCCCGCCGCGCCTCATGCACCCGAGCGCGGCCGCGGGGCCACGGGGGCAGCGCACACGGAGAGCCCCCCGCCCGCCCCGCCGAACCCAGGAGCGCAGGGACCCGCCCGCGGCCCCGCCACCCCCGGCCCACGCGGTCCCAAACCCACTCGCCGCCGGGCGAGCCCCGCCCGCACCCCTCTTGCCCCGCGGGGCCGGTCGCGGCCGGGGCCGGCACCTGCTTGTCGCGGACGGGCGGCGGAGCGGGGCCGGGGCCGGTCGCGGACGGGTGGGGCCGTGCAGAGGCCGCGCTGCTACAGCCGCGGGCACTGGAGGGCGAAGTGAAGGAGACACCGATCCGCCCGCCCGCCGCTGCCGCCGCGCAGGACCCCGGTGCGCCGGGGCCGCCCCGCCCGCCGCCTGCCCCGCCCGCTGCGCCGCGCCACCACCCGCCCGGCGGGAGGCGCCGGCAGCCGCGGCCCAGAGCTCGGCAGCGGCGGGCGGCGCCGCGGCCCCGAGCGAGGAGCCGGACGGGGGCGCCGCGGCCCGGCAGGCGCTCGGACGGGCAGCCCCGGCGGCGGCGGGGGCCTGCGGGAGGGCGGGGCCCGCGAAGGGGCGAGGCCGGCCGGGGCCGCTGTGCGCAGGGTGGGCAGAGGTGTCGGGTCCGCCCGCGGGGCAGGAGAGGCTCCTTACAGGCTGTAGCAGCCGCGCCCGGGAGTCTTCCGCCTTGAGGCGTGCAGGGAAATGTTCCTCTGGGGACGGGCGGCCCTCGACTGCACATACAGCAGGATTCATGTGCCGCTGCCCTTCTCGGGAAACTACCAGTCACCCTCCCAGGGCCCACCCGCCTCCCGTCCTGGCACACGGACTGGAGAAGCCCTTCAGCTGGGGCCAGCCGCCGAGACCCGCCCCGCAGCCGGGGGCGTTTGTGCAGATGGCGCTTGCCGGGAGCTGCCGCTGTTCCTTACAGCCCCCAGGAACCCTTTTCCTTCCTACAGGGAACAGCGGCCGCGGAGCACGGGGCCATGACGCAGTGCCCAGCATCGCTCCGCAGGGATACTCGCCTTGGCTGTCCCACTGCCACTGAACACATCACACCTCACATGCTCTGCTGCTGCTGCCCGAAAGCCACAGACACACAGGGACACCCCGCAGGACGGCTGTCCCACAGACAGGCAGTGCCATTCCGCAGGACGGCTGTCCCATTGCTGGTCTGGCAGTAGGACTCCATCTAGGAAGGTTTGGTGCCTCCTGCAGACAAGTTGCCACAGACTTTGGAATTGGCTAAGCTCCGTTTTTATCTCTTCCAGTCACCCCCACAGACACCCCACAGAAGAACACAGCGTATCTCAGGCCAAGAGAAGCAATAACCCTCAGAAACCATTCCTAGACAGTGCTGTCTGACCATAAATCATACCCGGAGAACACAGTCACAAGACTGTTGTGCAGCAGCCACTGCACAGCTCTGCAGGAGGAATGCCAAGTCACCAATGCAGACCATTGCTAGGCCAAGGAACTGCATGATAGCCATTTCTAAAATTCATATTATTCCCTCCTTGCTTGGATTATGACACAATCTCGAATTCCTCAAGAAAGTTAAAACTCATTTACAAATAAAAATTACATTTGTATAATATGAACAATACATCATAGCACAATTCATTTTCCAGAACACATGGTACAACAGTAATTTTCCAGGATATTAAGAAGAGAGCAGATTAGCAGCAAGGCCCAACATAATGCCAGTCAGCACCTGCTTGTTACATCAAAAGATAAGCAACAGATGGGTTTTTTTGTGCAAGTCCAATGCTTTCACATCAAAAGACCCAAGAGATGTTTCATTTTGATAGTTACAAATAAGACAGTGTGGCATTCCACAGATAGATATGTCTTGATGAATCAAGAAGGAAAGCAACATACTGAGAAAATAAATAGCAGTAGGAAAAGAAACCCAGTGTGTCTTATTGTGCATGGAAACGTACATTAGGAATAAACAGAGATCTAATTAAGTAAAAATAGATTGTGGTATAAGTTGCTCAGTATTTAAAGACATGCATTTATTATTCATACCAGTAGTATAAATCCATTCTGAATAAGAGTTCAATTGCTTATAGGTGACATCAGCATTCTGCTTTTTTTTTTCCTTTAAAGATTAATATTTCAGTAATGGTTTGGCTTTATTGCTAGCAATCCAGGAAAGCAATTACTGCCCCACCCTGAGCAAAAAAAGCAATGAATAACTTCCTTTGTGAGACAAGGCAAAGGCACACAAACTCCTCTGCATTACTCTTCCAGGCTTCTGTAGCAACAGCCTCTGCCTGCCAGTGTTTTTTACTCATTCTTCCCCCACCCCTCCCTCATAGAACCCTGCTTATTTCTCTCAGCATATCATCTAAAGCTTAGAACACCAAAAACGCACAGCTTCAGGCCTGCCATAGCAAACCTGAATTACTCTGGATCTTTCTTCTTAGTGATTTCCTCATACCATTCAGTGCACACACCTCCTATGTAGGTGCACTCCCTCTGAATGGGCTGGTTTTCTATTGAAAATTCAGCAGTTCTCAGGTTTTGGGGCCAGTTGCAGTTGAACTGTTACCATTTTGTATGCATACAGCCATATTTATGTATAACTGACATCAGAGTCACATGTTTTACTGGTACCACTTGGAAAAAAAACAACCCACAGGTCACTATAAGTTTACTGCCATTTGAACACAAACTCTGCTTCTCTCTCCACAATTTATAATCACAGTGATTGAAGTAGTGTATGTGAGCAACAAAAAGAGAGCAAGTGGCTACAGTACGTAGTAGTGTCCACCCAACAGTTTAGATAACTTACGTTCACTTTTGACATAAGCCTGCAGTCGTTGTTTGCTCTCCCCTCCAGATGCAGACCTTCAAGTTGAAGATTCAGTAGAGAAGCCTTACCAAAGATCTAGCAATGAACAGCTAAGTGATTTAGGACTCCTCATTCTGAAACAAGCTGACCTAGGGGATATAGCAGAGATTAAAAAAGTGGAGAGGGTGGAAAATAGTTGAAGCTAACAAGAAACAAGTTCAGAACAAAGCCGAGGGTTTTTTTCTATGAAGGAGTGCAATCCAGTACAATTACCTGACACAAGAAGCTGAATGTGTATATGGGCTCCAGGGGAAACTAGACAGGCTTGTGGAAGAGAAATCTAGCAAGGATTACTAATTACTAATCCATTCAACAATTACATATGGCTGTGTAACCTGTTTGGAGTCAGAAAATCCCTGCATTGGAAATGGAGGTATCATTTAAGTTTATCCTGTTCCTATCACTGTTTCTTTTAGGTATGTGCTGCCTAAATCATTGCTCAATTCATCATCCCAGAGGCAGGGATATTAGATTGTCTACGCCTTTTGTTTGATACCTTACTACTACCCTTACGCAAATTAGGCCTCTAGAAAGCCCTAAGGGGGCAACAACAGAGGCCCATGCTGCCAGGATGTTTTAGTCTAAAAAACTTAATGCCTTTCCATTTTTTTCCCTAAACAGTTTTAAATAACCTTCTTTCAGTTTAGCTTAACCTACTAGGAGGAAGTTTAACTTAAACCAGATTCTAAGACACTTAAAACAGGTCCACACAGAGCTAACACATTTAAATAATCTGATAGAGATAATACCTTAGCTCAGAGGAACACCAGCTAATATTAACCAGTGATTTTAGAGCTGAGAAAGTAAACAGAAACCAAATTTGAGAACGTCAACAAGGGAACCAACTTGTTTGGAGTCCCTCCTAAGACTAATGGAGACACAGAGCAGCTTACAACTACATAGCTAATGAAAGGCGATGATCCATGGCTCTACAGGGAAAGCAAACTAAAAATCCAATCCTTCTTTTTATGGTTTGTGGAGACACTGGACACTCTTCTTGTACATGTTCAACACTAAAGTACCTTATTCCCAAATAAATAATAAGAGGGATGTGGAAAAGGTTCTGTTAAAGAGCAAGAAGAAACTGAAATAAAAGCCAACCCTATGCAGAAGAACCTGTACTTATTTGTTCTTCCAAATTTTTATTTGGTTGATAATATTTTTTTCCTTAATTTTTGTTTTTCTTGCAGTTTTCATTGCCTTAGGATTTCTTCTGTCGTTGTTGGGTGGTGGTTTTGTTTGTTTTTTTCTTTAATCTTCAAGGAATAAGACTTTTTAAATCTTCCTGATAGATTTACAAACCATCAGGTGTCCTGACACCCTGAAGTACGTTCATTAATAGGCTTCATTCCTTGCAGGGGATAAATCCAAGAAAGGGAGGGGCAATCATACAATCAAATGCTGACCTGTAAACAAAGCATAATTAATGCAAAACTCACTGAGAAACTCAAAGAGATATGTTCCAAATCACTTATGCGGAACAATAGGTTTGAGTGATTGGTGCAGTAGTTCTCACCTGAAATAAATATCAGAACAGCTACTCATTTGTATTGTTGACATTCTGCTCATGGTGCAGGCTGTAGCAGTTACTGTGTCAAATGGATGCATGGCACTTAGTTTTAGAGGTAACAAATTTTTCAGTTATCTAAGTTTTTTGTAAGTTTAATGAGGATTACATGTCTCAGAAAACCCAGGGCACTTTATACCAGAGGAATTACACTGCAGAGCAAAAGGCCTCCAAGACTTTACTTGTCTTGCTGAAAATAATTTGGTTGCCTCCACGACGCTGCCTCTCTCATTGTAAAGCTTAAACCAGTGGGGGACACTCAGGCGCACAAGATGTTGAGCAATGTTTTTATGGCCTTGTCTCTCACTGAAGCCACTCCAGGGTTAAGCCTAAATGCTGTAAATAACACCTTGATGGGAACAACGCAACGCTCAGTCGTGGAGGAAGAACATGCAGAGGACTGTGCCCAAGAGTTTTGTACTATGTTCAGAAAGGGGCTTGGAGAGAGGGAATAGAAAATGGCTTGCCCCCAGGCAAATCCCTCCCTGAGAAAAAAATGTGCTACCCTGGCTTCATGACCCTTAACATTATTTACAGGGTGTCCTTATTGTGCTCAGAGTACTCTGATGGTGGTCTTTACTGTAAACTGCTCTGATGCACCGCTCTAAACCTGAGAGCATCTCTACAGTAACAGCACATATTGTTGGCCATTTGCTTTTGAGGGACTAAGTTTCCTTCTTAAACAAATAAACAATGCTAAAATCCTAATAATATTTGCTGACTTACCAATCTGCACTTCAATCAATTTCCCTGAAAGCAGGTCTTTCTTAAGGTCACCTCTCTTTCTAGGGTGCCTGTTTGTAGCAGGCTTTACAAGCACAGCAAGTGATGGCAGGCCATTTGCAATAGCCAGGCTGGAGGGGTTTCAGGCTTTTGGAACCTGAGCTCCTGCCCCAGATAGCTCGGACTTGGAGGAAGGTTCAGCCAGGCCAGGCTGGCTGAGCTCTGACACGGAGCGTGCCTTGGCTCTGGAGGCCGAAGGGCACCATCCCCTCTGGGTGGGAAGGAAGATTGGTGGGTCTTTAAACAAGGAGAAAGCAGCAGATTCTTGGAAGCAGATGTGCTGTGAGAAGGATGGCGGTGCTGAGCTGGCCAGCAGGTCCCGCACCCTGCGGCGGCTGTCGCGTTTGGCTTCTGGGTGCACTTCTGCCAGTGACCCCCGAGCGAGTGGGACCAGCCGTCGCACCCCCGTCAGGAGTGTGGGGTGGCCCAGGTTTCATCCTACAGGCGCACGGGAATGAAGGGTGAAGTGCCGGCCGAACACGGGCGCTCTGTCCTGCAGCCCCGGCACTTCGCGGCGCGGTTCATCCCCTGTCATTCCCTGGGAGCTGCCTTTCGGGAGCGCCGGCAGCGGAGGGCAGGCTTTCCCGGCCGGCACAGCACCGCAGACGGAACCGTGGGTGCTGAGACAGACCAGGCTTTGATAAAGGAGACAACGACAGAGAGGGAGTTCAGGATCTTGGCACCATCTTTCTAAAAGCAGACTGACATGCTGGAGTACACTGAGTGCTCCTGCACACCCGGCAGCACATCCCGTAGGGAAGCGGACAGCACAAGTGGAGCTGACCTAAAACCGATCAGCTGGAGTTTAACCGGAGCAATCTGACACAGCTGGTTACCTGGGAGGAGAGGCTTATCTCGATAGGACAAACCTCTTAAAAACCTACAAGAAGTTATTTATCTACAGCAGTATTTTGACAGCTATCATGCTAACAAACATAAAAGTAATGAATTAATTACTTTTTCTGCCTGCATGATTTCCTTGCAAAAACTGTGTAGCCCACACCCTACGACAGCATGTGGAAAGTAAGCAACCTTTGCCAACATATGTGACTCATCCAGTCCTTTAAGGGTTCCATTCTCAATTGAATATAAGATAATAGAACACACACCCTCACACACACAAAAAAAGGGACCTGTAGCAGATTTTTCCTCTTTCACAGAAATTTGACTGTGTATACATATAATCATGTTCTATTTAGTTGCCAGGTGCTCAGTGCAGGACTCAGTGCAGCAGAGCTGATGATAATGGTTCTTATAATTAGATCTGCCTAATCACCACCAGTAAAATGTCTTATTTTACTAATACCTTATTTCCTTGATTCATTTTTCTTTACTCACATTGGAGGTTCTAGTCCAGAAATTTGTGTTCAGAAGTTTTGATTAAAATATTCAGTGCTTTATAAGGGAAAAATGCTGTTTGCCCAATTGAAATAGTTCTTAAAATGATTTGAGACAGCTCTGTGCAATTCATGTTGAGGTGGGTATTTCAGACATCTCATGAAAGAATTGCCCTCTTGCTGTCTAGTAAAACTCACCCACTCAACCTATAGACTTCAGAAGGATGTCCCATGGTACAGTTTGGCAACCGATTTCTGTTAAGGGTGTACAATGGAGGCCCATGCTTAATCTCTGCACTTAATGTAATTGCTCTAAGCCATCTCCCAGGAGTACCTGTGCATACTGCATCCCACAGCTAAAACAATGGAATGAGATTTCTACAATTTAACCCTGTAGGGTAAGTTTGGCTGTGGTTGTGAGCAGAACAGAAAGTCCCTACAGGTAACCATTCAGGAGCGTAAGAACCCTAAATGGCTCCTGTGTTCAGGAGCGAAGAACAGAAAAGGGTGCAAAAACCAAAGGCAGACAGGCAGAAGCACGAGTAAGTACTAATGCAAGGGGATAATGAACTGTGTGACAGGAACAAGGGCAAAGATGTCTGCTGACAAGAATGAAAAAATCAGGGCTTTACTACAGGTTTACCTGCAGCAACTAATTTCACTTCTCTTAAAGACTCTTTGTCCTTCTGCACAAAAGGAGTAATGACATTGACCTCTTTTGTACAGCCCAGCACAAAGCGAGCGTTGAAAAAAATTGTCCTGCTTTCCAACCCTTACATAACTACAACTTTTTTTTTTTTATGTCACATTGAAAAAGTTGCATACCCAGGTGTAAAACTAACTGAATGTGTAACGGAAAGACAGACAAGATATTGTCTTAAAAATCTACACAGACTAAAATCCAAGACAGGTACAATAAATGTGACATATCACAGTCTAAAGAGGGCATATTATTTGTATACAACCAAACCACCAGGAGAAACCATGCTCCATTCTAAAATAAAACTAAACAACCTCCTAGCTGTCCCCTTTCTGTTTGGAAGGCAGATGTGTCTAGGCATACCTATTTCATACCCTGAGAACACATTCATCACATTTTTAGAATCCATGCATTTAAAAAGTTTCTCCTACGCTATGGTTTGGAGAGACATTTGTCTGACACGACTGCCTACTAAGTAGAAGTAGTTATTGCTAAAAATTGCTGGCTTTCAGATACAATATGCTGCAGCGACTTGAAAAGCCCATGCTGGGGAAAATGGATGGTCTGTGGTTGCAGATGGGCTCACAGGTGCAGGTTGTGGAAAATGTCAATGTCACTCACTTCATCAGTGTCAGTTACAACCAGAACCAAAGACAGATCTTTAGGAGAAAGATCTGCAAGTAATGATCCACAAAATACATATTTCTAAAAAATGTCACTGAGGGCTGCCAACCAAACAGACCTCTCTGTCTCTCAGTGGACATTCACAGCAGGACATGGGCTAATGGTTCAATTAACCCAGCAACAGATTAGGGAAGTAATAAAAATTAAGAGGCTAGCCAGGACATATCTAGAGAAATAGCACGTGGATCATTGATCATAAGGAGTGATCACAAGGAAGGAGTCCTTTCAGAGAGAGAAGTGAGCCTTTGCTCCATTCTTGTCATGTAGAGATAAAGTTTTCTGGCAGGATGTTTTCAGACCCAGGGTAAAAGTTTCCAAGCAACTCACATGATTCAAACAGAAAATAAAACCTTCAGAAATAGAATATAACAAAGAACTAAAATTCAATTAAATAAATTCTTATATACATTTAAACGTCACATTTCCAACTGCATTTTGATTAAAACTTAGGTGCACACTGCGTATTTATGACTGTAGTAAAAATATGTCTTTTGAAACAAGTTGAATATTTTTTTTCTGACATAGCTTCCCACATTTTAGAAAATTATTGAATATATTATAAACCATACTGTTCTGTAGTGGTTGTCTACAAATGTATTATCCAGGTGAATATCAACAGCTTAGTAATGCTTCCTAAGTGACACTGAGATTGGACTATTACAGTCATCCAGCATGTCGAAGGTTCTCCTTGTGTGAATCAATGCACTTTTGTCTGACAGGGCCCATGAAATTGAGAAATAGAAATGGTTTTGATACTTCAGTTAATGGATATTTGACTTCGTGCATTTCAGGAGTTAAGAAACTCAGAAAATTTCCTTTCTATTGTGTATTTGCACTAAATCTGACTTCTTAGGTCTTCAGTCCCATGTGCCAAACTGCTTTAAGTTATCCCACCTTAGGTATCCCTGTGAAAAGGATAAAAAAACCTCTTACTTTACTTCAGCACTTCCATTCTTCTTGCAGACAGGCTTGGAGATTCAACCAAGCCACAATAATTATAGTTCTGATTCAGGCTTCAACTGCTGTGCTTGCTATTTTATAAGTACAACTTCTCCCTATTTCTCCTGGTAAGAGGGACAAAATTAAAGCTTTTTTATGACTGTAATAGCCACTAATTAGAATAACCTAGATATATTCATTCTTTCAGAGAACAACAACAAAAAAAATTATGCTCTAGCAAGGTTGCAAGTAATAGCAGTTACAGAGATTCAACTATGCAGGGAGTCCCATGGCTGGTTTTAGCAATCCTGCATTTCCAGTATAATTAAATCAGCAGCTACCCAAAAGTCATCCTTCAGTGTGCTAGATTCATCCACCAAGATTAGATATTCATAGGAGAAGGCTGCAATGAGATCAGAAGATAATAATATAAGATTTATTATACAGAACGCTAGAATAGAAGCTAGAGAATGACAAAGCTTGCAAGATGCTTTACATGGAGATCTCTGTTCTGTTTAGACACAGGAAGCAGCTCCATCAAGCAGTAGCCTAACATGCCTCAGCTTGATGGCATCACCATCCAGGGTTCTGCCATCACTGAAAATTCACCCAGCAGCAGTAAATGGAAACACCTGCACTTTGCAAGTGTGATCAAAGTGGTGTTTTTTCAAACACTTTTAAGCTGGAAAGGGCTGAATAATCTATCCATTGAAAATCAAACCTCGTGATATCCAAGATTGTTGACAGTGTATCAGGTTATGAAAAAGAAGTAACAAAAACCAAAGCAAAAATCCCCAAATAAAGATGACTTTTGCATTAATCAAACGCAGTTCCAGGGTCTGCATCCACCAGCCCAGTCCAGGATGACTGATTCAGAGATACAGTGAACTTCTGAACTTTGTGCCATTATATGGCTGTTAACATTTGTTCAGTAATATAGCATAAGATTAGCTGCACTGAGTGCCAAATATGAGTCATATTGCGTAGGACTTCACTCCATCCTGGGGTATCTCAGCTGAGCTGTGGTCGTTCCCAGGAGGGGCACATTCTGGTCCAGGCTTTCATGCCTGCAGCACCCTTCAATGTACTTGGCAGCTTTCTGCTGACACAAGCTGCGGTGAAAGGAGCGCGAGGTGTTGCTGTGGGTGCTTTCTGGTACAGCTGCCTCCCTGGCCTTTCTCTGCGGTATCCAACCTGCCGATCAATCCACAGCCTTGGCTTCTCCGTGCTTCTACAGCTGGCACTGCCAGCAGTTCACAGCTCATCAGGCTTCTGTGAGCTGGCTTAGACTGCACGATGCACGGGACCAAGAAAAATTGCATGCACATTGGTTTTCTTTCTCTCTCTTGTTTTTTTGAGGTTTGGCTTTTTTGGAGGGTGGGGGGGAGGAGGCTGAGTTTTGGTTTGGGGTTTTTTTGTTTGTAGGGTTTTTTTTTTTAGTTTTACTCAGGTATTCATTGCAGGAACAAATAGTTTTATTAGTAATGTGTTTATTTTCTTTTGTTGTAGTCCTGATTCCTTACAGCTCAGGGAATTTATATATAGGAGACTGATTTGAAGGTATTCTCACTGTTTTAAATAAGCTGAGAAGCCAGGGCAGTGTAATAGGCTTGTCTGATTAAGCCCATTGCAATCTTTGGCATGCCGGGGACTACTGTGCTTTCATTTTCCAAGAGGATGAATCTCAGCTGTGCTTTGAAATCCTCAGAGCAGGATACAGACGTGCAGGTGTCAAAAGCCGGTGCTTGGTACTCCTAATGCACAAGCATACTTCTTTTGGCAGGATCCTGGCACTCAAGCTGTTATTCCGATCTGCTGGCTGTCTGCTTTCCATTAATCACTTCTGGCAGAAGAAAAGGCCTTCCAAAAATCTTTCACCTTTGGCCTATACTCAGGCAGCAAAAAGGATGTAGTAGCACATAAGGTTTGTGCCAGAAGGGATCTTCAGCCTGAGAGCACGATTCTGAGGTTTTTGCCATGAGATTCCCCACAGGTCTGTCCTGGAAGACTCAACAATCTTGTCAGCCACACCCCATTTTAGGTTTCTTTATCTAAATAGGGTGGTAGTCCTCAGTTACCCTGCCTGTGTTCGTAGCTAGCTGACAAGTTAGTTCATGCCTAGCACAGATCTGGCAGGACAATATCCCAGGAATGATGATTAGAAGATGGATAATGCCATACAAGCTTTTTTTTAAGACTTCTGTGATTAGGGAAGAAAAGGAGGAAAGGGAAGCAAGAAAATATGGATCTGAATCCAAGTCAACGTCAGCCTTTTCTTCCCTGCGCTTGGGAACATTAATGTACAAAAATCCTTAGACAAAACTAAACTCCTCTTACTGAAAACAGAGAAAACCTTCCAAGAACACCACATATGACTAACCATTAAGATAGAATCTTTAAGAAAGTCAGCACTCTTGATTAAGGAACACAAAATACCTTTATTTTACTCCTGATAGATGCCTTCAGAAACACTGATGAATTTATATGTCTGTTGCTCCACCCTCAGTTAAGCTTCCTCATTTCTTACCAATGGAAGTAAGAAATCCTCCTTTCTAGGCCAGCAACTTTCTTACCTGAGAATGAATTTCACAGTTCTTCAGTGGTCAGACTGGTATTTGAGATACCAGAGACCTGCATCCCAAACACCTACTGCCCCAGTATCCAAATGAGTGTAAATTCCCACATACTGCACAGCTGGGACTGGTGGCCAGTGCCTCTTAAAAGCTGAAACAAGAATGGTAATGATAACGATATGTGCATTTATGCTTATGTGGGGGATTTCTTAAGCAGAGACAGATCCTTAATCTTTGTGCATGCAGCTCTAGGTATAAATTATTCCTACATCTGACATGGTAGCATTTTTTAGCACTGGATTAGCTGGAATTGAACTTCGAACATCTAGGCAAAATGTGAATAAAGGTAAGCTCAGGCTACAGTCTTATGGATGATATGCTCACTACACCACATGCTGGCAGGGAAGATCCCGTGGCTTCCCCTGCTGCTGCAGTGATCTGGGCTATTCTGTCATTCATTGCCAGTTCTCCCATTCCACAGGAAAAGCAGAGAAGGGATTTGTACTTATAAATAGTATGTGGGAAAGGGCAAATCACAGCCATCAGATGACAAAGTCTATATCCCCCCTGGAAAGCCAAAGTGAAAATGACAGGTTGTGAACCATCTGTGAACCACACCAGCTAGGGCAGGTTTGAAATTAACTCCGGTGCATTTGGATGTGGTAGAGATAATGTCTGAGAAGGAGCCTGTCTGTGGATTTAGCTACTGGTGTAACTGCCCTGTAGGCAACTATACCTGGAAATAATAAATTAATTCTGGCATATAAACCCCAGCCCATTCCTGGTCAGTGTGCACACTACATCAGTACAGCCCTGACTGGGTCATGCCTTCACACCAGGCTGTCCCTGCTTCCCAAATCCCAGTCCAAATCACCAACACAGCATTTCTGCAGTGCTGGGACAGAGATAGCATCTGAGTGGTATTCCATGTTCCAGCTTGCCAGAAGCAGACATCGGCCTTCTGCTAAAGCTCTGGTTTTCAGTTACCCACAGCTTGCGGAAACAGCCTGGTTAAGAGAAAACCAGAACAACCAAACACAAGACCACCTTTGGGAAGGAGCTGAGAGTCTCAAGAGCAGCCAGAGGCCTTCAGCAAGGGCTGCCTTCAGCAGAGCCTGCTGCAAACTGCTCTCCTTTTTCCTCCACTCTCTCCTCTTGATCATTTCGTAGAGCCTGCAAGAGAGCAGATGCTTTTCTAGGTATTTCCAGCCTCCTGACTGACAGCTTACACCTGTCCCATGTGGGGCTGTTACCTCCCTTGGCATTAGCCAGGGGGGCTATTTTTAATTGCCAGGACAGAAACAAGAGGTAGAGCCTTTGGTCAAGTACCCTGCAACCCTGTTATTCACAGACTGACTCACTTTTGGCACCCTCATTAAAGCACTTGCTAACAAACTTTGCTTTCCTCTTGAGGAACACTGGTGCTGAGCTGTGCCCCGCAGCGCCCTGCAGCGCTCTTTGCTGGTGTGGGAGCAGGAGAGCACACCTTCAAATCATTCATCAGGAAACTCTGAACTAAGGCAACAGCCTCCACAGCCTAGTCAGTGTCTCGTAACAGAAGGCAGAGCTTGCTAAGACACACTGGGACCCACTGAGAAGCTAAATAAGGACTGCAAAACCCAGGCCTAATTTGGGCACTGACTACAGTTTAGTTTGGCTGGAGCTTGATGCAGTGCAAAAGAACATTTGTGGTTTTACAGAAGATGAAGCCTCTGCCTTATGTTTTTATTGCTGCCGTCCCTCTCCATGACTTGGGTGCATTTGTAGGTCAAACTGCCACTTGGAGCAAACAATTCAAGTGTGCCTCTGAAAGGCCCTTTGGAGCACAGTGCTGCCACAACCCTGCTCCTCCCGCGGGACATGCTCCCTTTACTTTGTGCCATAACATGAAGTGCAGCTTGGTTCTTACCTTGGAGCACAGGAGGATGGGCATGTCACTCATCACATTTCTGGCAGAATCATGCACAAAACAGTTTTTGTGATGTGTTTCATGCCTATGTAAACAACAGTCACACCAGGTTATTGTTCTGTACAGATTCAGTATTACAAACCTCCCTGCAATGCTAAAAAAAAACCACCAAGGAATCTTTTTTAATGTGGCATTAGGATAAAGAAGTCTTCTCTGTTTAGCTTTGCCAAAAATACCCCAAAACCCCCTAACATCATAACATTATTTGAATCAAAAAACTCTGGAAGGGGCCTTTGTGATGAGACTTTACATGAAGTTGCAGAACTCAGAAAAATTGCAGATTAATTCTATCAGCCCCTTTCCAGTGCTTCCATTCACGTATCAGAGAGATTCCTTAGAGGACAGTCACCTCTTGGATATTTTTTGGTACTCCCCACAAGTTTTCATTCTCCACTCTCCCTCACAATATTTGTGAAATGAATTGCTGTTCCCTGAAGACCCTTCTTCAGTGTTACTGTAAGAAAAGCAAACTTGCTGCCTGCTCTTGTCTCCTCTTCCTTTCTGCCCCATTCTTTTTAGGGCTATTAGCCTCCAATTAAGAGTACATGAGAATCTATCTGTGATCAAGAGACACAGATTCAGTTTTGATGACTTCATCTAGCAGAGTGAGGGGGAAAAACAGTGAATTGGTTTTTTGTATTTAAAATGAATGATGAATCCTTGTTTGAAAAAGCATTCCCTACCTCTTTCAAATTGACCTCGCATGCTGTGGTATACTAGGCATTAGAATTCGAACTTTTTGATAAACGAATGACACTACTAGAAAAAAACAAAACTGTTACCAAATTGGCTGTCAATATTTTGTGCAAGTCAAATGATTTCTATGAACAGTCCAGCGAGTGCCTATCCTATCCTCGTATCAAACTTTAGTACAATTTTGACAGCAACAGGAATTTCGTATTTGGCAACTGTATCCCTGTTCCAGAGAAAACCAGTAATTTTACCAGAATCTGTCACAGATCGGTGCCAAAAGAAAATGCAAACCCCTTACAGGTAGCTACAGACTTAAGACCACAGCTGTAAACCTGTAATTCCTACATCACCCAGAACAGTTATTCCTCCAGAAATGAAGTATATGCACATACCTGTAACAGAGTCCCACAGGATGTGCCAATTATATTTTGTCAGCATTACTTACTTCCACACTGAAGGAAGATCTCATAACACCATCACACCTATGCTTAGGAATACTTTCACAGTCACAGTGCTAACAGACAATGAGCCATCATTTTGCATATAAAATAAATTAAGCATTTGTCATCTTTCAAATATTTTATTTTAGTGTTTTTAAATATGTTTAACACAACAGAGATATAAAACAATATATTAATTCAATCTGAGTTTAGAATCAAAACAATATTTACTTATTTACAGTACTCTAAACTTCACTGGCATACTTTCTAGCCATTAGATAACACTATTTTCTCAGAACAAAACTGAAGTAACTTCAGTGTGAAAAGCCTTCTACGTCCTTATTACGTTAAGTACCATGTACAATGCAGTTTGTGGTTTCTCAAACTTGACAAAATTTCTCCTTTTTTGACAAAACTGAATTGGAAGAGCAAAACTAAGTTACAGCTAGTCTTTCTAACTACACAGTCAGGTTGTTGTGCTCCACATTTATCACCTTAAGTTCTTACACATCTATTAGAAATTGGCTTTTAAAATGTGCATGTCACTGAATTATGTACATAATACTCACTGCAAATTTGTTAGGATACAACAGGTAAGTCTGCAGGATACTGCTATGTGGAAGGTTCAGTGTTCACAATACCATAGCATTTGAGGAGCTGTGAGGGGTTTTTTGGTGTTTTTCTTCATATAATGAACAAGACATCAGTAGATTCACTCTAAAGGACTTTTTTCCCCCAGGAATACTGTTTCAATTAGGATAGTGACAAGGTGGACTTGTCAACTTGATAGATCAGAAATAGTAATTTTATAAATCAGTGGTCTATCAATTAACCCTTATTGTTGAAGTCTACATGCACAAAATAATTCAGAGGGTAAGCTGTCTTACTGCTAGGACTTCTGTCAAGTATACTTCCATCTTGACAAGACTGTGGTGTTTTTTTTAGTTACAGGTCAGATTTTTTTAAAGGTACCCTAGGTTATTAAAAAAAAAAATCAGTATTGTCTGTAGATTACTGCAAATTTTCCCTAACTCTGCAGTAGGAACAACATGGACAGGATGAAAAACTATCCTAGTTGGTTTAAGTTATTTTTGTTACACTCCAGCTCCATAAAACCTACTGTTTGGGGTTTTTTTCCATGACTGATGCTTGAAAACCAAGTGGGCTTTCATACAGCAGAAAACGAGCTAAATAATAATGGACAAGTATATCAGTAAGCATGCAAGCAGTGGTTAAAAAACAAGGAGGCATTAATTGCTGCAAAAGGTGTGTACTGGTGTCTGAGTTCAACTCTTTCCTGTTAAACTTTTTGGCACTACATGAGACACAGCTGTACATGAAAGAAGATTATAGGAACCTGTGCTTTTATCCTCTTTGGAGGGTTTCAGTAATTTTAAATGACCTTATTTAACAGGCTTGCATCAAAAATAACTTTTTTTCCCAATCATTTAACTATTTAACCTTGCTTCTTAAAGCAGTTAACTATCAAGGTTTTATTTAGAGTATTTTGGTTTTTTACAGATTTCTTCTCTCAGAACCCAGTTAAGTAGCAATTTCTTTGAAATTCTATTGGAATGTTTTTTCTACAGTAGATGGAGGGGGAGACATCAGAGAAAACCAAAAATAAAGTGACATTACCTATTCCCATTACTGTAGCAGTATACCACACACAGTATGCACCTGGCGTTATCCAAAAAAATGTTTAAACTAAAATGTTAACACTCACTGAAGTCAAGACTATTTAGTAATTTGCTTGAAGTTAAGCATACACGTCAAGCAGTGCATTTATGAGTTCCAACTCTTGCTAGTCTTGGACATTTAAATACTTCAGGCCTATCTACATTTCTGTACTGACACTTTGTGTAAGTGTTGTCATGTTTGCCACAGGACATGAAGATTATCTGCCTATATGGAAGCTTTCTATAGCATTGTTCAAGCTGAATTGGAGGAACCTTGCCTAAAGATCCTTTCCTAAGTTTTTGTCAGTGTAATCAGAATGTGTTAAAAAACACATCTATGAAGGTCTAATTCTGTGTAGGTGTAATTCATAACCCACTTAAGGGATCTTTCAAAAGTGAAAAACTAAAGGCAAAGAAAGCTATTATAAGAAACTGTATCATAAGGTACAAAAAAACCAAAGAAAAGGGATGGGGGAAGAGCCTGTGTGTTTATCACTTGCAGGTATGTGCTTACAGATCCCCAAAGTAATAAGGAAGAGCTCAACCCTATTGCCAAGTCTCAAATATTACTAAAATTGCTAAGCTAGCAAAAAAAAGTGACCCTCCCCTTCTTTTGTATATACAGTTATTAATTTCAGACTTTGCAACTTGATTCGTCTGTGCACTCTGTAGTACTAATGTTGTTAAGACACTTGCTGGCATTACACAGCAATTCATTCATTACCCCGAATTCAGATTATGTGGGCACTCACACAGACCACAGAGACAACTTAGCACAAAAGAGGTGCAACCTGTTAAAGGAGAGCAAAAAGACTGGTGTGTGAACATACAAGAAGACATCCCTGAACATACCAAGCATTAAATCCAAGGCCCAATGGTGCTCTGCTGTCTTCACTTAAAAGTGCTTGTCAGCAACAGAAGCAGCAAAATGCTTTTAAAGCACTGACTCTTTCAAAAGGCAGTACAAAATGTTAAGGCTATCAGTTACTTGCAACTTGTTTCCATCTAATTAACAATAAAGCTTACATTCCCAGCTTTACAGACTGACCTGTGCTCTTTTGCAAGCAAGATCAGATTTTTCTGTCTTCTATCAATTTCAAGCTTTCCTCTTGCATGTTTACAGACAGACAAAACGAACTTCCAAAACAGCAGAGGACAATTATCCTGACAAGGTTTTAACGCACTCCAGTGCTACCCAAAACAACTTTTTTATATTACTTATCCTGGACTTAGATACCTAGCATCAAGGGAAACAGCACAAAAGAACAAGCTTCTTTAAAAAAAAATTATAAGCAAGACTGATTTAAAGCAATTTACTTAACAGAATTTGAAAAATTAAATAAGAACAAAGAATCTTTACGTTTCAAAGTATATGAACTTCATTACAAAAAATAATAATATTGAAATGATAGCTTTAGTTTATGTAAACATTGTTACACTGGGCTGTACTTGAAAATTCTCCTGCATATCTAAGTTGTAAAATAATATTTCAGTTTAGATGCAGTTATGCCAGTTACTACTCAAAGGGTTACTTTCAGAATCAACAGCTTTGCAAGTTGAATTGCATACCTCTCCATATAACTCAGATTACAATCCCTCACATCCTGAGAACAGATGCTTCCTAGAGTTTAGAAAAATAGCATTCATAACTGTGTGCATTGCAAAGGCAAATATAAATTAACAAATAGAGCTCTTTCATTATAAAGTCTCAAGAGGAATGTTCAAATTGCCTTTCTGAAATCAGAAAGTTAAGAGCAGCAAATGGCAAGTCTTTAAATCTTCCAGAATATTTTCTCCTTTTTTTGTTAGCATAAGCATACTCCCCTAATTTGGATGGCAAAAGCCATCAGGCTATGGTAGATTGAACAATATAGTATTAAACCTGCAATTTTGCTTAAAAATTGGAATGTTACAAATATAAAAACCTCTGGAATAGTACAGTGTACATGTGCTCAACAGAGTTGGCAGAGATATTCCAAGCTGTATAATTCCTCTGTGGAATAGGAGCTAAATTAAGTTACAAAAGTAATATATTACGAAGAGTGTAAGGTAGTCAAGCTCGTACAATCAAGGTTTATAAAAGGAACACAGCACAGCAAGGAGTAGCCCACAGTAGGTTACAAGCCTCCAAACACGAAACCTTGCAAACTCCAAATGGATTCATTTCTGTGCACACACAAGTACATTGTGCCCATTAAGTCAGCTTGTACCAAGATGGAAAAATGCTTTGTGTAACTTTCTAAAGCTGACTTACACTTCCTTTTGCACATCTTACCTATTCTGAAATTGCAATAATCAAATTAAAAGGTCTATACCATTTTTTTATTTTGTACCCTCTATCTATCAGTTTTGATTTAGCACAAATCCAATTTCAAGTCTCTACAGACAACATTAGTATTGTCCCCTTACAATCCACTGCCTAAGAGATCACCAATCCTTGCTTATGCATCATGGACTTGGAGTGCTGGTTTGAGGTTTTTGGGGATGTTTTGTTGTGGGTTGTGGTTTGGTTTTTTTCAACAAGCAAAACTAAACTGTTTATGGTACTTTTATCTTTCAGTGTAGTAAATGAGCAACTTAATTTAAGAACATTAGTTTTCATAGTTGTTAGAAAAACATACACTGTTTGTGTTTATATATATAAACTAACATCCTGTGCATATATATATATCCAGAGATATTCACCATATTGTTGACACCAGAGTGCTAAAACATACATCAACATGAGCACTATTTCCAACACTCACTATTATTACTATTCCTGAAAGAGTTACTACATGCATTTTTCCCATCCATTTGCAGGACAGTAAGATACACAAAGACAACTGTTCTGTTTTTCCAATGTTAAAGAACTGCTCCTGAAAAGCATGCATGGGTTTGGGTATAAAGCAATTAAGACCACACAAAAGTTACTTTGTGGCTTTAAAACTCACTAAAGCTAAGTTTACTTTCAGTGGATGTTCCACTTACTTTAACTCATTTAAACACAAAAGGGAAAACTTTCAAGTGCTAGAACAACCATATAGACAACTGACAGACTAGACTAAATAAGTTCTCATGAAAAAATTATCATCACTGCACAGCCATAAGGCAGACTTTCATTTTTGGCAACCTGTATGCAGACCATTTATACTGTCAAGACCTGTAATTTAACAGTTAAGAGACCCTCTCAGCAAGGAGCTATACTGCTTTCTTCATTACGACGCAGACCTCCTCAATCTTTAAATATACACAGTTTGTTTTGAAAATTACATTTATGACTGTTTTAAAAGAAAGGCTTCATAAAGTTCTAATTTTTTCATCAGTATATGTAAAGGCTGGCACTCGGGTAACAGAGATGATCTGGACCTGTAAAGGGTGTATTATATTCAATACAAAAACATATTTGATGTTAATGTTCCATAAACATTCACACAGAACCTTACCAAGGGTAGCAGTATTCTGGTTTATATTCATGCTTCACTGATTGCCTTTACCCATCCCTGCATTGTTTTCTATTTTCACAAAGAGAAAACAAAACACATCCCTATAAAGTATGGGAACCCCATTTTATGGCTAAGAATCTAAGAAACAAGGCAAGAAGGAGATCACAGAATGAAAAATGTTACTTGACCTCCTCCTTATAGCCAGCCTTTTAGGATCTTAGTCATAATGCTTCATAAAAATCTGAAGTGACCCCCACAGTCTTCAACCAATTAATCTTTTTAGTATAGTAGGTTTTGAAAAGGGCCAGCAATACTCATTGGGAACAGTACCATTAACATTGCATTCAAAAAAAGAAAACATTGGAAACCATATCCTTGCTCTCCTACTCTGTTGATATGCTCTAGTATTAGCCAATGTATGGTAATACAAAAAGAGTCTTGTAGTGATGTAAAAGGCAATGAAGACATCTATAGAATAATGTTCATGTGCAGCCAAAATGAAGAAGATTCCAAAGAGATTCAGGACCCAGGACAAGGTGTGCAAGAAGTTCCAGCTCCTTGGCGTATCTAGGAGAAAACAGAAAGTGATTGACCTTGAATGTCTCAAAAATCAGGCCTAGACATTCCAAGTTTTTATACAGGCTTTTCATCCAAAAATGAGATGAAGTTGCTCTCTTCATTCAGAAATATTGTATACAGGTCCAATAAATCCAACAAAAACAACCACACAAGTTATATATGTCTATCACTTTGTGACTTCATTTACAAATGCATTTCTGGATTAACAAGAGCATCCTTAAATGCAGAATTCTTTATTCAACCAACTTCTTCTAATGAAAATCATGCTTTATCTATGTTATAAGGAGGAAGATGTAATGGAAGCTATATTACTGTTATTGCAGTCATTCCATCATAGTTGAACTCAAACTAATTATCTTTGCTTGCTATAATATGTATCAAATCACTGTTGGTGTCTACAGAAGGGTAGTACTGTTTCATATATTCTCACTCATTAAGGGGTTTGGTGTTTGGCTTTATGGGTTATACTAAACGTACAGAAACCTCGCCAGGTATTTTGGGTGACAGGAGGCAGTGGCAGATACCTAGGCAAGGGAATAGTAACAGACAATCCAAAGTATCTTCCCAAGTATTCTCCCAGTAGCAAGCCATAAAGCCTTTCTAATTTCTTGGCTCACATGTTCATTGAAAAGTGCCTTATTCATCCCCCCATTCAAGGAGGTGGTGCTCCTTTCCTGCCTGTGACTTGACTGTCACAAACCTGAGAAAGAGCACAGCAATCTGAATTTGTATTCGTTTGCTTAAATGTTACACTTTGAACTTGAGGAGGTCAAGGAGCAGATAATACTTAAGGACATTCAAGTGTTTACAGCACCTCTGGCCGTACACGTTCTTAAGGACGTTTGAGTATTGACACTCTGTACTTACATTCTGTGACAAAGAAGTTGAGCATGGTCAGGACGACAGTGTGACCACTGAACATATAATCTCCACACGTATGTACTCCAGTCAGAGTCATTCCAAAGCCACTCCATATTGCAAATGCCCGCTGGAGTTTTGCCCAAACATTGCCATACAACTGAAAAACAGTGACATTAACCTTTCTAAGTTCCAACTCCACTGCCCAAACAGTATGTCCTTAAAGTTAGCTGTATTGCACTGTTTGTTTAATACCATTTATCATGTTGTGTCTTTTATTAAAATGCAGGTTAGCACACCTTTGGATTTCAGTGTGGCAATGAGTCACATTAGTAACTGCAATCACTAATTGTATTCATCATACCTCTGATGAATACTGGAATTTAGAGCAGGTATTTTGTTCCAAGTGATTTATCCACAGAGCCTGACATCTTTTTTTTCAATGTTTTCAGCCTCCCAATGTGTCATTGTCAAGCCTTCCATTTGTTCAGCGCAAACCTCTCCTAACTAAAAATTAGGATGAAACCATAAAATCTCATGTTCTAATGAATATCCCTTATGAGAAGGGGTGAAACAGTAATAGTTTGTTGGGGTTTTTTTCAAAACCACGCAACCAACAAGACAACGAAGCAATTAATTCCCTTTCAGTCATTCTTCATGAAGTCAGTAGCTTAAGTGCACACCTCCTTGATGTACACTCTCTGGTTTACAGTGTGAAACTCTGAACACCCTTCACCAAATAACCATATACTCTCCAAAGCTGCAAGTGCTTCTAAGACCCCTAGGGATGTTTGCCTGCCTATGGTAATTAAGGCAAGGGCAAGGAAACAGGAGACAAACACAATGTTCTTAAAAAACACACATCTAACACCATGGTCCCAACAATCTTAATCACATCTTAAGTATTTTTTTACAAAAGGAAACAGGAAAAATAATTGAAAGCATTTGAAGTTTTTACCTTTCCAGTACACTGCAAGTGCTGGCCTGGCACCGAGAGTGAGGTAACAAACATTGTAATGCAACGTAATAGAAATACTGTCCCCATGAGGCTGCACAGCCTGCGCAGAAGTATAGATCTGGGAAAGTACACAGGAGCTGAGATCAGGGAAGTTATGATAAAAACATTTCACTTCACCCCAACTTAATCCCATTAAGTCCTGTCATCATTACTGCAAGTTTCACAACATGTTTTTTTTTTTTTTTCTAAATTAAGTAGTACTGTAAAAATATGGTTCCACATGACAGGGTGAGACACTGTAGCAAGCTGACTGTCACCAAAAGGTACATCTCCACCTCTGAAGCTACTCTTGTGCTAGCTTTGGCACTCATGCCTTCTGCTGGCAAATTGATAAAAATCAATGAACCAGTGAAAATTTAACTTAAAATATGCATGAACGCAAAAGCATTTTCTATCCCTCACTGAAAGCAAACTGCCAGGCTGGCTCAGACATCCTGTGGAAATTCATTCTCATAGCACTTTCTTATATACAAAACTGTTACAGTATGTGTGTATAATATACTGAAAACTCTCTGAAATACCTGTGTTCCAAAGGAAATGACTTATAAATATGGTAGGAAAGTTAAGTTCAGATGACTCCTTTGAAAGATTCACAAGCCATCATTCTTGATTAAATCCTCCCTAGTCCAAATTAACAGAGATATACTAGGAGTTGACAAGATTCTTACTGAATAGAAATTCTTAAACAATCATCATAAATTCTTGTTATGGTCTTTTCTCTGCATCAAAGGACCAGTTAATTTGGATTTTATAAAATCTACCTGTGTTTGTGAAGCAGAAGAACCAAGAGCCAAATGTAGCAAAGAATTACACCACATACTTCAGTCATAGCAAAAGCCCATGGTATCCTGGGGACACTAAAAAAAAAAAAAAAAACAAAGCAAGAAAGTTAACACAAAGGCTTAATTAATTTTTTTCCTAGTCTCAGTATTGAAAATAAGGGCATATGAAGTTCATTTGCATTCATCTGACAATAGTATAAACTACAGCCAAAAATTCTTTTGTTAGACTGAATGAAACAGAATCTGAAATATATTCAATTACATTATCTCCTTCCTAATAATGTGTTTCCAGCAGATGTTTACACAGAATTCGCTAAGTCAGGGAAAATCCCTAGTATGCTCTCTTAATTTACACGACTTACTAACAGGATGTGTTCCTCTACCACTGTTTCACAACAACCTTTTTCATTCTGACAAGAACTTGCATCATGTCAATTATGCTGCTTATGCTTGTAAGAATGCTATGTCAACACAATGAATTAAATACTTCAAGGCCAAAAATCTTAAATACTTGCAATGAAGCAGAACTGCATAGAGAAGTATCAGGGAAAATAAAAATTGTTTTCAAATTTTCAGTGATAATCACTACATGCAAACCTTTCAGCCTTCCCTGTCAAAAGATTTAAGACCTTCTTGCACACATAAGGCACTGTAACAATTTCCACTTTCAGTCACCAAAGTACAGATCAACAGATTTAAAGAGAAGCTGCTCCTCATAGTTTTGTGCTCCCCCTGATACAAAGGGGTAGCAAAGCACTGCTCAAACACGAGCTTTGTAGTAATCCCCTCTCATTGTTTTGTGGGCTGCTGCTTTCTGGCCTCCCCCATCCTCCTGCCCACTGAATACCATGGTAGCACCCTGGGAACAAAATCCATAATCCCATAGCTCCTGTTCTCTCTCCCCTCTTCCACTCTGCTGGATGTGGTCTGTCCTTGCTGAGTTTATATATAAATTTATGGGGGATTCTGCACACTTACTCAAAAGATTAGAGTCTTACTGACTTTTTGAAAGTCATTAATGGAAATGGAAATTAATGCAGGAACAGAAAGATCACAAAGGCTCAACTTTTTAACAGTTTAGCTCATATCTTTTAAAACTCTCTAGGCAGTTAAGTTCTCCGTGGAGCAAGTGCACTTTCTCAAAGGGAACATTTATCCTCTATTAAACCTGTAGTCAATTACTAGAATTTGACTTTGCCATTGTGTCTCTTCTTTGCCTGAAGTTAAACATTTTCTTTAAAAAAATGAGCAGGTACTGCATAAGTCACAACAGTGGTTTAATACCCTGTTAAAAGAGATGCTGGTCTTTTCATTCTACTTCAGTTTCCTTACACCATGTTCAGCAAGCTGACAGTGGGAAAACAACAAAAATATAGTACCAATGCTGTTCACTTTATTTCTTTGCTCACTCACAGACCAAAATATTCCTTTGTCCAAAGTTTTTATATAACAAGACATGTTAAGCTTCATAGCAGGAACTGGATTTCAGAAAATGCATATGGCTGCATATCTATGCCAGCTGACCATCATGCTTTTTACTAGAATGCAAGGATGGACTAATTACTGTGTTGTAATGAGTTTAGTTCATACATACAACATATAATCTTAGTTGTATGTTGATGGTACAACCATCATATTTCTATCTTTCTTTGAGCTCAGTAATTAAGATACATGCTTACTGAATTGTGAATCCTTTAAAACTAAATATAAACTAGGTAGAACAACAGCTCAATTTATTTTCCCCTAAAACTAAATCTCTGCATCTAACTGATCCACATTTCAGTCTTAGCAGAAGGATTTGCTAGACTCTTATTACTATTTTGCAGAGGCATCTTCTAGAGCAGATGAAACCTTCTACAGCATACGAAACCTTGAAAACGAAGAAAACACAGCCTATATTTTAACCATCACATTACTATTTTGTTTAGAAAGAAAATTTCTTACCTATCTAGAAATATGTCTGGCAGAGGTGGATATGTTTGCATGTCAGGTACTCGCTCGTGTACTATCACCATAACAAATGATGTAAAGCCAAACACTATGAACACATACACACAACTTAAAACTGTCTTCCAATACTCTGGGTCCAGTCTTCGTGTGGCATGTTTGTTTTTTCCATTTGCATATTGATACTGATCACCATTCAAGTCAGTAATTGGTCCATCATAGTCCCGAGGTACTTCACCATTACAAAACCAATCTGCCCCCTGTAGTGACCCAACTGGGCACACTGTGCCAGCGTGACCGTCACTGGTGTAACCCAGCTCTTCCAGGACATCAATATGCTGCTTCTGCAGTTTGCGTATGGACAACATTAGCCTCTTGATGTCCCCCAGGATTTTGATTTCCAGAGGAGGGGATCGTAAATCATACTCAGTAAGAGTCAGCAATGTAATTCCATCTAGCCTGTGTCTGTTGCACAAAACATCCACATATTCACAGAAGCCTTCTTCCTTCAGCCACTTGGCCACGTTCTTGGTAGTCCAACGTCGAATGCAAAGCTGGTTATTGCCTGCCATCCTCTCCCTTTATCCGCCAAGCACACTGACCTGTTGCATATCCAAGAGACACAACACCAGAAAGGTTAACACAGGTTACTGAAATGCCAGGGTCTTTTGTGCAATTTTAGTAGCCCAAGACATTTAACATAAAAAACAGCTAAAAAACAGACCTAATTTCTTAGGTAAGTAATATAAAAAGGCTTTTATTTTCATCAAAGAAAAAATAAATTATCTCATTTGCTCCTAAATAGAAATTTAAAGTTTCCAAGAAGCAAAATATTCCCTAGATGTATCCCATATACTTTTCTAATTTTGTTATAAATAAATAAATCCAGGTTTGTTAATTTCATTAGGGAATGAAAATCAAATACTACTCTGTTTAAATATCAGCTTAATCATTAGCCTTTTCCACTGTTTGCAGTTCATCAACTACGCAAGAAAGTATAGCCAGCAAACACAGAAAACTGAATTAAAGCTGAAATAATACATTTCAATACAATCCAACATATCCCACTGGTTAAAAAATATATACTGAAGCTTTGATGACAGGACATTCTTCCACTCCTTCCAAGTAAACCTATGTCTAGATATCTGCAACAGTATTGAGCTGAAGTATCTTAGTTGTATGTTGATGGTACAATCATCACATTTCTATATTTGTTTGATCTCAGTAATTAAGATATATGCTTACTGAATTGTGAATCCTTTAAAATATTCAGCTTTCAAAAATAACATTACTAGGAATGAAGCAGTAGCTTAAGCTTCAAAGCATTTTTAAAAGTGATGTGGTAGTAGATAACACAGTAATACACCAAAACCAAAAGAGATGTATTCTCTTCATACAGATTTCTCAATAATTGTGTTCTTACTCTAGAATATTGCTTGGAGGAAGAAGAGACAGCTCAGCAACATTTTAGTCACATGGTGGTGACAAGTCACCAGAACAACAACCAGGAAAAAAGTTAACCACAGGACATTTGAAAGGCTACGAGTGAAGTACTAAAATGTTTACACAATGTTAAAGACCCACAGCAGTAGAGAATGGATTTGTGCATAATTTATATTTGGTGGCACATGTACAGCAGCCATCTAAGAAACAGCTACAATATCACAGCTCTTTTGTACTCAGAAGAACAGTCTAATTAACTAGAATGCTTCAGTCACGCCAACCGAATCTCAGAAAATACAAGGCAGTACAATACACTACTGCCACATACATCATTCAAGGCTTTCAGAATGAAAGCAAGAAAACAGCCTATTTAATCTATTATTTAGCTTCTGCCTATAGTAAACTGGTACTCAAACCCATCATGAATATTCAGCACAGTTCTGCATCTTTTGCAGGGGCACAGTTCTTCCAAAACAGAACCTCTTTCCTTCTCACTTCTTTTTTAAAGGAGGTAAAATACCTATCATGCTCTTAATATAATTACTGGATTCAACTTTTTCTTCTGGCTTTCATCTAATAGAACCACAAACTATTTTACACTGTATCAGAGAAGATTCAATTTGCCAAATGAGATTTCCCAGCAGTGCAAAAGGAATATTTTAGAAGAAAAATGAGCACACAAATCACACTTACCCTTCTAAAATAATTAAGGGCATGCTACTTCTGAAGATAGACTCTCAGGAGTTGATTGTATATTAACAATGTGTATTTAATTAATTGCTAAAATTTCTCAATACTTCATATACAGTCAATAAGTATATAAGCTTTAATACCTTGATTTAAACAGTTACCAAAAAAAAAAAAAAAAAACCAAACCTACTACAATACCTGCACATCCTATACATTTCCTTCTCCACATAAAAGGGTATTTTCTCATTTTTATGTTATCTTAGTATTTTTGAAAGTTCAAGACGTTCAAAGGCTCAAAAACAACTGTAACAACTATTTTGGTCACACAGCTAATAAAATAAATTATGACATTTAATTTTCAACTAATCATCAGTTAATTGACCTTTTTTGTACTACATATTTTTACTTTATTCCAGGGTTGCTGTTTAATCCCAGATGGCAAGAAGATTCATTTAGCCACTCGCTTACTCCCACCCACACTGCTGCCAGCCTGCTCCCCCTGCAGTGGGCTGGAGAGGAGAACTGTTAAAAGGTAAACCAAATGGGTTCAGATATGAACAGTTTAATAATGGTAGTAAAGTAAAATATAGTAGTAGCAGCAATGGAAATAACAAAAAGAGAGAGAACAACATCCAAGAAAGACAACTGACACACATTACAACTGCTCAGCACCTGCTGACCTTTGCCCAGCCAGGTCCCCAGCAGTGGTCAGCCCCTCCTGGCCAAATCCCCCCTCCATTTATATATCAAGCAGGACATTCCACGGTATGAAATATCCCTTTGGCCAGGTTCAGGTCAGCTGTCCTGGCTGTGCTCTCTCCCAGCTTCTTCTGCACCTCCTCACTGTCAGAGCAGGGGAAACTGAAAACTCCTTGACTTAGGGTCAGCACCACAGAGCAACAACTAAAACATGAATGTGGTATCAACATTGTTCTTATACTAAATCCAAAACATCCAGTAAAAACAAACAAACTTGAGTTGCTTATCTGAACTTCCAGCTTTCTTTACTCAGAAATACAGATGAAATACTGAAAAAAAAAGTTGTTAATCACAGTGGGTTTTATAACACAGTAATCATCACGAGTTTTTCTAAAAGCAGTGAATGTAAACTCACCACCACAAATACACTCAACTTACTGATACTGTCTTCTAACCAAAGCAGCTTCTGAGGACAAAGGCAGGAAACTGTACCTAACCTAAGTGAATTCCATTCGTCACAAGTCAAGTAGCCTAACAGCAGCCTAGTCTTCCTTCATCTGGCATTGCCAGAATAAAAATCAACCCTTACCAAATGTGCAGTAAAAGTAACCTTACAAGACTGAATGAGCACACTCATCAAAGGTCACTACGGGCTGGACCTGGGAGAAAGTCTACATTAACCTCAACATGCAACTGATAGGACCTGCTCCTGTTTTTAAATGCTGTAAACAACAAGACACTTAACCGACTGCAAAAGACAAAGAAATGACCACAAAATACAAATTTAAAACATTACACAGAGCAGGTAGCTAATTTCATCTCAACGGCAACAGTTAAATTCATTTTTTAATGACAAAGCAACCTATTTAAACCCTGAAACTACCTTCCCTTGCAGACTACTCAGTTGGTAACAGGTTTGTGGTTTAAAGGGTAAAAAGCACTTTCCCTAATAATCATAACACCTGGACTACAATACAGATCCCTGTGTGCTACTGCTCCTGTTCATTTCTGAAGCTGAAGAATGCTACATAACTTTTATGCCACTAGACTGCGACCCAAGATTAATGCAGCAGAAGAGGCAAAGTCCCCTAGATCGCTGCATGTGTCTTCTGAAAGGAAACAGCACTGGTGATTACTTTGCCTTCGATGTTACTGGTTTTATCACTGAAACCAAATAATGGGTAACATTATTTAATGATGAATAACACGCATGAGTAACACAAACAAGCTCAGACTTAAGCATCAGAGGGCAAAATATACTTTTCACCTGACATCAGCAATGTCGGTAGCTAGTTAGTTGATTAGTTTCCCGGTACTGTGACTTAACACATAGCAAGATCATCAACAGCACATACTGTGTGTCCCATTTTCTTTCACCAGCCTTTCAATTAACAGCATGAACACAAAGGCATATGTAGAAGTACTTACTTTTTTAAAAGAAAAATGTTACTTCATGAGCCATGAACACTTCTACAATCTGGTTGGGGCATTTTAAGAAATAAGATGCCTCGGAGAGGCTGCGTATACCCTAGCTGATAGCAGAATTTCCTAGATGTGTATTTAAATACAGAAAATTAACCTCCTTCAACATGACTGTCCGTGATTCTATCATGTTCCCATCTACTGAATTGCTGCCAGTCAACCAATAATTCCCTAACCTTCCTAGCTTGTAGACTTTGAGACAGTATACTGAGGTAAATATGTGAATACTTGAATCTGCTTATCACTACTCTAGCCAAGGAAAAGCAGCATTAGTATCACAGTAACATTAGGCTGCAAACTTGATTAGAGCAGAGTCACAGATGAAGGGTTAAACAACCTAGTTAGGTCTGCAGCAGTTAGCAGAGTGCTGACTGGTTTTGTTTATTCCAGACACATGCAAAAACTATTAGCACCATTACTGCTTTACCACCTGTCCTCAAGTACCTGGGAGAGCCTTGCTGATGTGTCCCTTGATTTTTTTCCCCTAGGTTCAATTCCCACAATCCTTGAGGGGAATTTTGGGAAGGATGCTGAAGCACTATCAGATCTCAAGTGATTTAACCTACATTTGTGTATGAAGGTTTCAAGCTGCAGTTTGAATATAGGCCATTCCAACTCAGCCCCCCTTCGATGGGTCTGCTGGCTTAGGAGCACATCCCACACCTCCTCAGGGGAGAAGTTGTTCCCTGCAAAGGCTGCTACTTCGCCCATGTGGACAAGGCCCATGCTGGTAGCCTTGGTTCCCCAGCACAAAAAAGCTACACAAAAACCTTGTGCTGAGCCAGCCTGCAATAATAAGGCTACTGTCACACACCAACTTAGCAATGCTCTGCTGGAAAAAGAACACACAGCACTGCCTTGTTATGCAGCACAAGGCTGGGCTACTCTGCTGACTCTGACTTACTTGGGAAACTTGTCACCTGTTCTTCCTGGAAACTAAATTCTTCAGTGCTTATTTAAAGCAAATAGCACCAAAGATTTCACTGCCATATAGCAGTGACTTAGTCCTTACCTTCTAAATGCCACCAGATACATACAATATGGTATCTTGTGAACAGAAGGACAAAAAGAACACATGCAAAAACAATACATGATTTTTCAACAGTTTTTAAATACAATAGCTACCATACTATATATAAAATTGATCAAACACAGCACAATGCCCACCATGAGACAAATCCCAGTATTTTCCTGAAGCAAGAATACGGTAAGTTCAAATGCATAAATATTGCTGTAAAACTTGCATTGAGTTTTAATTAATAACTTTGGTATCATGAGATGATCAGCAGTAGCTTAACTGTACTCTAAAGTCTTAGTGCTATGCATGTTAAGTAAGATAAGAAATCTCAAAGTAACACTAGTTTAGTCTTAGGTTTTAAGCCATCAAGGAAGATGGGTTTTTTGAGAATTATTTATTGAAGTGCAGCTTGTGGATCAAATATTAGCATATATTCTTAGCAGAGTCTTTCTGTTGAGACACCTCCATGCAAGACTGACAGCAGCTGCTACAGAAAGTCCTGAAAGCTACACATATTTGTCTTAAGAACCACCAAGTACAGTTACATATTTCATCAAAATGAACAGAATACATACTGCTCCCTGACTCTTACACCTCATTAAGCCAAACAGGTTGCATTATACTCAAGTGAACACTAACTCCTAATCTATGAACCAACTAACAAAACAAATTTTTATCCTACTGCCATAATTCAAGGCACACACAAGTGATTTTTAAACAACTGATCAAGTACTCCACCACTTATCTTAGGATGTCATTCATAGTATTTCATTACTATTTGTCTAAGTTATCAAACATTTTACATGCTAAATATCAGGTGTTAAGTATTTTCCCTCCAGTTTCAAGTAATAGTATATCCCTCCTGTAACAGAATGTTGGCCACTCTTTATCCCTATACAATTTAGGAGTAACACAACTAAAGTTTCCTTCTCCCTTTTTCTTCCCACACCCTATCTTACAATGGAAATAGGGGAAGACACGAACAAACTCTCCATCCAAATGAATACCAGAATAGTATCTGAAGGCAAACTGTGTTTCATCTTGCTCTCCACAATCATTTACAATCTGATCTTTCTGGTCTAGTGAGAATCTAGTAGCCTGCTTCATTTTAGGTGCATTAAAGTAAGTAAGAAATAAAAAACTTCTAAAAGGTATGCGATTATCAAACATACATACATTATGGAATATGGTTAGTGGATCTCAGCCAGCTAAGTGAGCTGCAAAGGCAAGCTCTATACAAAGAAAAGTGATATTACAGAACCCAAAAGGTTACAATTGCTAGGCCAACCTGTGTTTTTAATAGTGTCCTACCAAAATAAACCCTCAACCAGCCAACAAAAAGAGTATCACATAGAACAGCAAACAAGATAACTTTAAATTGTTGTGCTTTACAAATCTACAGAACATTTCCTTCACATCTAAGCAATAACTACACAACAAAAACTTACAAAACTTCCCAAATTCCTTTCACTTGGTATAAAAATCACTTCACACTAATCCTGCAGGTTAGTTGCACCTTTCTTCTACATCACAGAAAGCAAAAGGAAGAACAAGACACAGGCATTTCCTTACCTATGATATCCAGCAAGAGGCACCCCCTACCAAACAGGAGGGGCGTTTAAATGCCAGGAAATGTCTTCTGAGCTCTTGCCACTCCAGAGCACAGCATGATCAGCTGCTCTGTGGAGGTGGCACAGACACGGTGTCCAGCTGCACGAGGGAGCTCTGTGGAGACAGAGCAGACCTTAGCCAAGTGGAATCTTCCATCAAGTCATCTTACAACACAGAATGAGTGTTGCACATGTAAAATTTTTATTAAATTAATTTTGCAAACTGAAGCCTCAAATACAAAACCATGAGACCACTTCAACTTATTCCAAATGTTAACATTAAAACTACTTCTCATTTGCCTCTTCTTCCATTAGAGAGCTGGAAAAAAACTACCTTTTTGAACTGTTAGGGGTTTTTTAATAGCCATCAGCAATGACTAAGTGAATGGTCCAAGGCCACCTAATGTATCCGTAATATAGATTTAAGAGACTGAGTCGGTAACAGTTCCAGTAGTTTCAACCTTCTCATGCTCAGGCCCTAAACTCGCACAAACCCTCTCTCCCACAGGCAGAACCCTCCACTTAACCCTGACACTCGAAGAACACACATGCAAACGAGTAACAGCACTGTTCCATGTTGCCTTGTTAGTAATCAAGTCCTACATACTCAACAGCATTTTTATTCAAAACTAAACGCTTTGTCCTCAGAAAACATACCAACTTTTTAGGAAAAATTAGGAAGACGCTGAATATCGATTTTGATCCGATCCAACCGTTTGGTTATCTGACTGTAAGACTGACACAAGGCATCGTTTCCAGGAACGATCTGTTTGCTGCGGAGGCTGACACGAGAATCAGACACCACACGGGTCCCCTCTGCCCCCGGGCCCCACAACAAACCGCACAGTGCCTGCAGGCCCCGACCCCCGGTGCGAGCCCTGGCCCCGCTCGGCACCCGCCCCACACCTTCACACGCCTCTCCTAACGAGGCTGACGAAATTCAGCCCGAAACCAGCACAGCCGGGCACAAGGGCTGACCCCTTCAGCCCGAACACCGCCGGCGACATCGCCCCAGCGCGCAGCTGGTGCTCCCGGGCCGGGCGCTCGCTCTCGGCAGAGATGTGTCCGGGCCAGGCGGGCGCGGTAATTACAGCGGAGCGGATTTTAGCGCAGGCACACAGCACAGGAGGCTCGTCCCCCCCGGTAGGCGAAGCTGTTTTCCTCCCGCACAGCCTCTGCAGCGGGGCAGCCCTTTCCCCCCGCTACCCTACCGCACCCGGGGCGCGCACACGCCGTAACAGGGAAAGCGACGGGGACCCGGTGGGCTCCCACCTGCGGGGCGGCCCCCGCGGGAAAGAAGGGCCCCCCGGGCAGGGCCCCCCGGGAAAAGCCCCGCAGCCCGCCCCGCCTCACCTGCCGCCGAATGGCGGTGCCGCCGCGCCGGCTCTGGGCGCTGCGGCAGCGGCTCCTCCGCGCCCTCCCTCTGCCCGCGCCTCTCCTCGGCGGCGGCGGCGGCCACCGCCACCCCCCATCCCCCGTCCGGAAGCGGCGGCGGCAGCGCCGGCGGGCGGTGGCGGAAGGGGCGGGACGGGGCGGAAGGACGGGGCCCCTGCCAGGAGGGGCTTCGAGTTGTGGGAGACCCTTGAAATCACGGGTCGGCAGAGCCCCGCATCCTTCATCTCAGGGCATATGCCAGAACAAAATAACAGAGGAAACTTACAGAACCCTCATACTGTCAGTCCTCATATCGAGCACTCACTACAAAACATTTCAGTTGCACCATATTTTCTGATGTCTGTAGAAAAATAATAAAACTGGCTGTCAGCACTTGGCTGACAGCACTCAGCCATTTATCCACGGGGATCCAAAGCACAGATGTGAACAGCACACACGACTTAAGAAAGCTTCAGCAAGGCACCGTAACTTCGGGAGCTCCATAACCTATAAATAATACAAATGGAGGGGATAGAAGGAGACAGACAGATTAGAAACAAATTGCCCCAGAAATAAAATTATTTTGGATACCAACTGTCTGGGGTAGCAGCCAGCCCTTTGCAAGAGTTTGAGGAACATTCAGAATTTGTTTTGTTGATGATGTAATTACTATGAAGTCCAAGACAAGTTTAAATTGCAGCTTCAGTGGAAATACAAAGGAGGTGCCAGCGTACCTCCCTGAAGTTAATGACACTAGCCTTTTCAGAGAAAGTGGCCTTGAGATCTTTGTTCTTAAAAAAAAAAAGGATCTATTGCAAAGCTTGTATGCTGCTATAGTGAAACAAGGAAATTTTGCATTTCAAAATGCCTCAAAGCTCAGTCAAGTCGAGTCATCGAGCAATCGAATGCAAATATGCACTCTTGTACTATCTCATTTGTAATGGGCTATCTATCTACCGAGTGCTCAGAGCAGAAACTGTCAAGAACATCTCACAGAAGCCGTGAGAACATCGAGCCGTGAGGCTCCTTTCCACAAGCCCTGGTACTGGTTCAGAGAAGCTTATATCTAAGCAGTTTGTTCTGTTCTGCTTTTGTATTTTACACTAAGTGATCTGTAGTTTCCCAAAATGAGTTGCTGAAGTTGGAGGGAATGTTCTACTTTCTTTGCCAGTTTAGCAGCGTCTGCAAACCATGTAGGAATCAAGTGCAATTTCAGTGCTCACCATGTTTCCCTTCTTTGCCTTTAAGGCACTAGATGAAAAACTGTCGAATCTGAATTTATCAGTGACAAACCACAGAACACACATATATATATATCTGAAAAAAATCAAATGGACCTTGTCATCCTGTAAATAATGGATCTGTTAATAAAGCTGGTTGAAAGTTGAGGTAATTTTGCTTACTTCAGGTCCACATATTTATATTTAAAAAAACCCCCAATGTCTTGGGGTGACTTTATGACGTGTATCCCCTACCACTGTTCTATGCCCTAGCATTTATCTGACAAGGAAAACTAAATTACAAGAGAGCAAGGCAACTAAGTTAAACAACATTTTGTGTTTCTCTTCTTTACTGTTTTTGACATTAATTCTTCACCAACACCGCCAGTCAATCACAACTTTTTGTGCACTTCCAAGTGCCAAGTAGGTACAATTTACAATACATTGCTGCATTTGCTTGTATCTGAACAACTGGTTTAGACCAAAAATGTAAAAATAAGCCCAAACTAAAATTAAAAGTAGCTGTAAAAATAACTGTAGCAGGCTACAGAGCTGTCTCATCATGGAATAGGTCACTGTGATGGTGTCTTAAGCACGGTCCTGAAGCTAACTCACCTTTTGGGATCTCATTCTTTTCATGGGAGGTACCAGGAAACTGCTGCTTTGGCTTTGCTGTTTTATTTTACACACAAACATGCACTGGGGTCTCCCAGCTTACTGAGCTCTAGCTCAGATTCCAGGAAGGAAACAAAAATGGAAGCAGAAGTTTCCTAACTCTGTTTCCCTACACTGTAGCAAAACCAGCAATCCACCCAAAAATTACTTTCTGAATTCAGTCTCCAGACTTTAGAAATCTGGGTTGGGAAATTAGCTGTATTTAGACATGCATGTTAATCCAGGATTATCTGAAGTTTACAGGTCCTAAAGTGTGCTATTCCAGCAACAGATTTCCATGTAGGGAAGCCCTGGCCTAGAGCTGCATCCAGAGTAAAGGTGAAGAAGACAGACAGACAGACACATACAGTGGAGAGCACCCTGTGCTTGGCTGTGGAGGCTGTTGGGTGGTTTGCAGAAGCAATTTGCCCAGTGACAGGGCAAGGAGTAATGGCCATAAACAAAGACATAAGTTCCACCTCAACATGAGGAAGAGCTTCTTTATGTTGAGGTTGGATGAGCAGGGAAACAGGCTGCCCAGGGAGAGCATGGAGTCTCCTCTGGAGACGTTCCAAATGCACCTGAACGGTTCCTGTGTCACCTGCTCTAGGTGACCCTGCCTTGGCAGGGGAGTTGGACTGGATGATCTCCAGGGGTCCTTTCCAACCCGAATGGATCTCTGAGTCTGTGAAGCTTAGCACTGGAAAAAGGCTTGATGGTCAGTTTCCATCTCAAGTTATCACTGCTAATGGCATTTTTCTGCTCTGTCTAATTTCATCACCTAGCAAATATTTTGAAAATGACTAAATCATCTTGCACCAAAAAGCAGTAAAGAGCATAATTTAAAACTTGTCACACTTAGACATGTAATAGCTACTTAGTCGTTGCACTTTCAAACTGAAAACTACTTCTTGCTAACATTTGATATTCCTTAGAAAGGGTGAATTATCTAAGTAGTTGGTGCTTTATTTAACAGAAATTTCCAATAAACCTCATTCCGTCACTTTGAGTTATGTCACTTCATGCCGTGTGACATGAAGGCATTGATGTAAATTTGACAGGCAGTGCCAGTGCTGACATGTCAGTTTGAGAATTTATGACAAATTATATGCTACAGATATTTTTAAAACAACTGTGGATTGCCAAGGAAAAAAAGTATTTAAAATGTGTAATAATACTGATGCATCTTTAGTTGAAAACAATTTATTCAATTCACATAGTTAGATTGACTTAATGTTCAGGCTGATACTTAATGCAATAAAAGAAAGGAAATTTATATCAAAAATTCCCAACTAGCTCAAGTTACAATATATTATAGAGCAAAGGAAAATGAGATGTGATCGTGTAATGGGCTTTAAAAAAAAAAAAAAAAGACAGTGTCATTAAGTAATAGTGTTAGCATTTTATATTTTGAAATAACCTATCTCAAATGTTAAGGCCTTATACAGAATAAAAAGACCTTAGCTGAACAGAGAATTAATTGCTTATAAAAATTCTCATTCGGCAAAGAATACAACATGGCAAGGGGGGTATCTTTCACTAGAAGTGCTAATTGATTAAAATCATGGTTTTTTTCTTTTTCTGGGCTTGGGGTTTTGGTCATCTCATTTTTCTACAGATCAAGTCCTGCCTTATGATTTCTTCATAATCTCTATACTTCAGTTGACACATACTTAGGTCAGTCATGTGTGAACTTTCAAGCATCTATTTTATCTTCACATTTCTTAATTCCGTAATGGAAGAATAAGAGATTGAATGCCTAAGGATTAATCAAATTAGTGAACCATAATCATTGTTTAAGACAGAAAACTAGCTTATTAGAAGAGGATAATAAAGGAAAAAAGAAAAATAATAAACTCCATGCACTCTCCAGACAAAATTGTTCCATATGTTAAAAATGCATTGTTGTAGAGCACCAGAAAACCTTGTCTCACTTACTCACTTAGCGTTGCCCAAAATGTACCAGAATTCAAGTAGTTCTAGTCTTCTTCAGTAGTTAACCATCCCAAAAATCAAATCCTGGAAACAGGCTGATGAGTGAAATGAGAAGAATGCTTTTGCAGCTGTATCTATAAAATCCTATCTAACTAAACTGTCGTGCTGTAACATTTTCACTGTAAAAGCTGCCTTCTTTCACGATATGTGAAAGGATTTTGGCTCTGTTTTCAACAGAGAGATGGCATGGCATCAGTTAGAACGGATATGAGTATGTTCAAGAGAAGAAATAGAAGAATCATCATGAATTTCCTGTTTAAAACTGCTGCATGTTTTCCTGGCAATGCGCTACCAGAGCGCTCCATGGCAATTTACACTGTTGGCACCCAATACATTATTAGCCAGGGAATGTTTGATTTAGATTATTGCACCAAGTACTACCTTCTAAGCAATCACAAAGGCATAGTCCAGTTAGAATGCTTTCTGTTTCATGTTCCAAAATTAATCACGCATTAATTTCAGCTAAACCAGCGGCTATTTAATATTTGTATATAATTGCATGCAAATGTTTGGTTTAGAGATGCCCAGCATTCCAACAGCCAGGAGAATCTCCAAATGCTTGGAATCTCGAAAAGTGCCTCCTGCACGGAGTGCTAAATTTGCCTCTATTCAGTGTGTCCATGTATCAGTCTGTTGCTTTCTACATCCTTTCTTAGTAGATTTAAAAGGGCCAGAAAAGAAGCATAGATGAAGAGAGGCAAATCCATCTGAAAGCCAGGTCTCTGCCTCGTGTCGGTTTCAAAGGCAGCTCCTGTCTGAAAAAGGTCAGTGACACAGCTTTACCAAAGCCACATTTGCAGACTATTAAATGTTTAGAAGATGCTAGGTGTGGAGTGGCAGAGTTTTGAAGTAGATTGATGTATGCCATACAAATGTTCGAGGCACACAGGACTTGGAGATCATTTTTCTGGAGTTTGTGGTTTTTCATTTGTCAATTTTCATGCCACAAATGAACTTTGAGCTCTTAATCATTGCATTTAGGGTAGAGGCCAATAGAAGTTTTAGAACGGAAAAGAGCTAGGCTTTAACATGTGTGTCACCTTTTTCACAGAACTTGATTAGCAACAAATGGGCTGGGGTTATAAAAACTGATAGTAAAGCCTCACCTTGAGTCCCCACCCAGAAATCTGAGAAAAGTAAACTAAATTGAACAACTTAACCTGCTCAGTCAGGTAATTTTCCTGATTCATGGGCACAAATCAAGCAGCTTAAAGCACACTGGTTTACCAAAACAACAACAACAAAACAAGAACAAAACAGAAAAACAAGGTAACATATTAAGGGTGTATATGTAGTGCTTGAAATATAACTTCAGCCATTTTCCCAGTTCGCTTCTCTGCTGGATCTGGCCAGCTGGCTGCCTGTCTCACTACCCCCTCTAAACAAACACTGAAGCACTGTTACTTGTAGTCTCCCTCATTTCACCTTTTAGGTCAGAACATACATGGCAGTGGGAATTAACAAGTCTCTTTGTATACGGTGTTATAAATTAAATTGGTAATTCGTGCTTGTGTACATAAATGTATATATTAATTGTACAAATAAAAACGCCTAAACCCAAACCCATGGCTGGGGACGGAGAAAATTTCGCAAGCCTTGGCAGCAGCAGAGAAGACAATACGGCCAGGAATTAATCAGCATACGAAAAAGTCTATCTCCGGGTGGAGGTAGACCTTATCTGGAGCTATTAACACCACACCTGATGAAACTGATTAACATCTCGGAGTCGTTAAAGGAGTATCCCATTCCAGGAACTAAGAATAACCGTTCTAGGAATCAGAGATGGACCATTCATCATCCAAGATGGACAATTCATCAGACCCAGGAAATGCTTTGTGCAGTCCAATTTCGGGACAAGAAAACATCATGAATATGCTAAATTGCGAGAAGAATAGAATTAATTCGGACTCTGCCCGAGAAGTGTATAAGAAGGAACCAGCCGAAGCGACACTTGTGAGCTTGGGGATCTGACGCGATAGAGGTCAGATCTGTGTTCACCCAGCACCGATCCCGGGCTCGGGGCTGACCTTTTTCCAATCATGGCTTTCTGTGTGACCGATCTTTCAGCCACAGAATAAAATCTATTTCTTTATTAAATTTAATTTGGCTTAATTTCATTACTTCAACAGGAGGGTCTTAAACAGCTTCTTCCCTAAATAATACAGAATATAAGTAATTTCTGCTTCATGAAATATTCTGTACAAAGTCACTTTTCTTTTGTTGCATATGACTTGTCTTCTGATGTTGGAAACTATTGCACTGTATTATGATGATCTCTCATCGAGTACTCCTAAGCACAGTTTAATTAGTCCAGACTTTAATACCCAGCTTGAAATGGCTCCCCATGATATGTCTCTTGATAAAGTAAAGCAAACCCATCATAGTATATCAATGTATGTGGAATAAAGATGGCTCAGACCTGACCAAGACTTCCTTCCATTCATCACCTTTTTTCCTACATGGGATACCCTCAGCAGCAAGCTTCTCCTCTTAGGTCACCTTCTCTCCTGGATTGTGGAAGAGCATAACCATTTCATTTGTTCTGCCTTGTAGCTCCACCACTGACAATTTTGCAGCCCCCTGCCAGGAGCCACACATTGTACAGAAGCACAAGCACCACTGCACTTAAAAAGACCCACTAATACTACAATTTAATATAATGGGTCTCCAATTCATAGCTCGCCAGGCCTTCCTATATAAACTAACCCAGTGGCTTACAAGTTTCACCTGACAACCATTACACTCCTGATCTTTGTAATCTTTTCAACGGAGGGAGGTATCATGCAATATGTGGCAGGTGTATTGTATTAACCCAGTGAAGGACTGCAGTAGAAAATATTAAAAATACAAAGTACAGTTATATTAAAAACGGGAACGTACTCCCGGTTCTAAAGTGATTTCAGCTTTTATTATGTGGCCTAAAGCATAGGGGTCTGGGGAAGTAGAGCAGGAGGGCTCCCAGTCAGCGACAAGTGTGGGTGCTGCAGAGCTGGCGCTGGATCTTCTTCAGAGCAGGGATGTTCCCAATGTTCAAGGTCGAGCGGCACACTTCATTGACCTGGGTGCCCCCTTTTTATACTGTCTTTTGTCCCTTTGGATTGGTCTCGGTTTGGACCTTTCATTTGCATGAAGGTTAAGGCGCTGATTGTTTCTTAGGTTTCCCTCCAGGCTGGCTCGTTGCTTGGGGGTGGGGGGTGGACTTTACTTAGGCGTAACACAGTACCCCTTTTATAATATAATAACCAAACCTTTTTAACAGTACATGCATTATTAACATCTAGCCTATTTTTGACAATTATGTCAGATAATTTCACTTGGTGAAAAAACAGTAGCTTCCACAAATAAATTTCCCTAGATTGTCAGTGACAGGCAAGACATCTCATCCACTTGGTATTTAACCTCCTGGTGACCATGTTGGTAGACCCGCTGGTGCATTTCTGACCCTTTCACTTCTATGTTTTTAAGCACCTCAGACTAAATGACAGACAGTTGTTACTGGGACAGGGTTGCCACTCTTCTGGCCCTGGACAGGTTGCTATTTTTCCTTTATCGGGCTTTAACTGCTAGTGATGAATGCACAGATCTCGCTGAGTGCCACAGCTGTGTCGAAGACACGTCTGGGGACAGTCACAGCCAGTGTTGGTGGGAGGCAGGGGGCTGTGCCACTTGTGGCTGATGTCCCCCGCACCAAGGCTGCTGTGTGGCAGAGCAGTGCGGCTCTGGAGGCCAGGCCAGAGAAGCAGATTGGAGCCGGTAAAGATCCAGGAATGCCCAGCTTGGTACCTGCGTCTGTTTCAAGCGGCTGTGCCGGTCGGGGCAGCGCAGAGGCGAGCGGCCAGCGCTGGGGTGGGGGCCCCGGGCCAGCGCAGCGCGGGGACAGCCTGGCTGCCCGACACCTGTCCCGGCCCATCTCGCACCGAGCGGCGCTGGCAGCGCCCCAGTGCCGCCTCCGGCCGGCGGGAGCGGCGTCTCGCCCTGCATCTCAGCATGTCTGGGGCAGAGGCGCCGGACACGCAGGACCCCGACGGCCTTGGGACATTCCCGGAGGATGTGCCCTCCCTCAAGGAAATCGAGCAGCTCCTAAACACTGGGAGGCCCTCTTGCAATCACGTTGATGAAGTATGGCCTAATCTCTTCTTAGGGGACCTGTAAGTACAGCTTTATGGGCACACCTCTGCCATACCTTCTGTTAGTATGCCTCATGGGTGCGGCTTTAGACAGCTCATAGTTTTGCTAATTGCTGCCATTTACACTGCAGACAGCACTATTTCCGAGATAAAATTATGACTAAGATGGTATTCCCTTCTCGACTGGCCCTTAGAAGCAATGCATAGGCTGATGCTCCAGCAAATAGTTTGGGAGATGAAATCTCACTGCTTCTGCTCTGGGAATATCTCTGCACCCATCTTGATTTGTCGTTGTCTTTTCCTTAGAGTAACAGCTCACAACAGATTTGTTTTGTGGAAGATGGGTGTGACCCACGTTTTAAATGCTGCCCATGGCACAGCATACAGCCACGGAGGCCAGGACTTTTATGGAGCAACCATTGATTATTATGGTGTACCGGCCCATGACCTGCCAAGCTTTGATATCAGCCAGTTCTTTTTCTCCGCTGCACAATTTATCCACAATGCCTTGAGCACGCCAGGAGGTACGAAATTATTGTTGGTCACATTTTGATGTGAGTCAGCAGCCTCACATAACAGGTCAGCTCCACAAGTTCAGTGGTGGACAGATCACGACACGGTGTCGTGCCAGGTGCTGGTCACCTGCACAGTGGGTGGCAGGAGAAGGGAGTGCTGTGTACGTGGATGTAGCTCTGTCGGGGTCCCAAAAAGCTGATGTGACAAAACAGATGAATGGGGAGGGGAGAGGAGGGCAGAGGGAGGGAAGGAAAGGGGAGAGAAGGGGAGAGGAGAGGAAAAATTATTTGGAAGGTAAGGCTCATTCAAAAAGGGAGAAGCAAAAACATGCATTTTAAATGGACACCCTCTTTTGAGACCGTCTTATAGCAACTGTACTTGCAAGAACAAATTAATAAAAAGACAAATGTCCTGATTTCTACAATTACCAACTATATTAAGAGGTTCATGTATTGCAGATGAGTTTCTTGTGTGAACAGGGCCTGCAAGGCTGTGCCTCCAAGAAGATTTACCTTTACCCAAGGAAATTTACAGTGAGTTCCACAAGAAACTGAGCTTCTTGGCAGTGGTGCAATAAAATACTAATTAACCTGTTTTACATAAAAGACCATTTCTTAGCATGAGTAAACTGGCATTAATGAAGCTGTCTCTATATCACAAGTTCTGACTTCAAAATAGAATTACAGTTGCATCCAATTGCCTTATTATGCAATGGTACTAGGCCAGTCAGTTTTCTTGATGGCTAATGTGTGTGTGCCATCCATTCAGGCCAGATTTTAGCATTCTTTCTTGCCTAAGCAAGCTCTCTGAAACTCACGGGTCTTCTTTTCCTCATGGTTAAAACACAATAACTTCATTACTTCAAGAGGGTTTTCTTTGATTTACCAGTGTTTCTGAGATCAGGTTGGGATCTCATGGCATTTCTCATGCAAGTGAGCGTAACAATGGCAAATTAGACTTAACTGTTAGCAGTTCATGTGATCTATCAGAAGAGTAAGAAAAACATTTAAATTAAGCTTCATGTACTGTACTGCTTCTCTTGATGATTGTAATTTTTTTTTTTTACCAGCCAAAATATTGGTACATTGTGCAGTTGGAGTAAGCAGATCAGCCTCCTTAGTCCTAGCTTATCTCATGATAAATCACCACCTGCCATTAGTTGAAGCCATCAAGACAGTGAAGGAGCATCGGTGGATTTCACCCAATCGTGGTTTTCTGAAGCACCTGCGAAACCTGGATGTTCAGCTACGGCAAAGGAAGGACTGCTGAACAGACAGCCCTATCTACATTCACTTTACTGAGTTTTACCCTTCAGAGCCATTGTGCACATACAACTTCCCATGATCAATGCACATTACAAAAATGAAGAAAATTATGCATCAAAGTAAAAGGCCAACAGAGCAGTAAATGGTTTAACTCGGTTCCTCCAAAACCAGCACAGCCAACATCAGCACTGTAACCATTGCACAGGGTGAAACTGCTGTGCCTTGAGTGGTGCTACTGGATGAATCCACTGAAGTGGTTAAGATAGACCAAGTTTGTCCCTGGTTTGTGTTCATGCCAGAAGCAAGTTCCATAATTGCATCTAGCTGTAAAAGATGTTTGAGTCCCCTTTACTTGGGAGTGTAACATAATTGTTTTTCCTCAGTTTTGTTACAGTTCTCACATGCATGTTCTCCTAAGAAAAGATTTTGTGTTTCAGGCCTGATGATGTGCCAAGGGCAGTTTCTTGAGAGCCTAGGCACTCCTACAGAAACGTTCGTCTTTTGGTGGTCTGCTAAATTATTACAGTGTTATAGAAAGCTGTGACAGCCAGAAGACCCACACCATCAGAATAAATGTCTGTGGTACTTCTGCAGCCTGGGTCAGCAAACCCCACAAGTCTTTTCTTGTTAAATATGTTTTCAAAAAGATAATGTATATCATGTAGTATATTGAGAACATTAAAAACAATATGTCAGGTCTTCAAAACATTTTGTAATTTCAACTCGTAAGTTCGCTCACATTCCAAAGTATCCCAAATCAGTTCTGTGTCAGTGGCTTTGAATCACTCATGGTTTAATATCAGGCAGACAATTAGCTTACATCAGTGGCTTGGTCTAATTGATACAAATTAGTTTTAAGCTGGTTTGAGGATGTCACTTTTCCTATCACCAGTTAATCAGTACCTAAACCAATGTGATTTTTAATACAGCAACAGCATTTGAAATTCACGCTACCACTCTGCCTGAAAATTAGCTTGTTACCTTGTGGTGAACCATGAAGTGATAATTAAATTTGGTTTTGCCCTTTGCTGCTGGTTGGATTTATTGATTAGTTGACCTTATAAAGATTCCCTGCCAGATTAGGTAAATACATTTCTGCTTGCTTGTTTGCATTTGAAGCATCAGTTCTGATCATTTTATTCTCTGCTGGAAGAGACTTGCAAGGTTATTACAAGACTAATATAATGGTGACTTGTGAGTTGAACCTCTTCCTTCCCAGACCACATTTCCTCCTTCATTCTTGGAGAGGTTATGATGTGAATGCTGATTCTGCCTAGCATTTAAGGGAATGTAGAAATCCCTCCCTACTTCACTGTACACAAGTGCTTTGCAAAATAAGCATATTTAAGATCCTTTCAGACATCAGTTTGACTGTTCAGATTTTCCTAAACCTTGCCAAAGAGCTCCACTGCTGAGAGAAAGGTAAGATATTGTTGTGTGAAAAGATCAAATAGGAAATCATATTTAAAACCCAACAGTGCTAGGACAATCTTTATGTCTCACAAAACAGCAGAGCAGTGGAGGAGGAGCTTTGTTTGCTTTGAAGTTCTCTATTTAAATTAATAGGGATTTATATGAGTTAATATTTCATTATAATTTATACTTCATTCACATTACAGTAGGTTTTAGTCTGGAAACCTTTTGAAGACATGGCATTGAAAAATCTGAAATTCATGTGAGTGAAATAATGCATCTTAATGGCTTTAGGCTGGGCAAAATTAGACACATGTGAGCAAGATTAATGGAATCCCCCATCAGGATAATGCTTTGCATGCCCCTGAGCATCTGTCCTACAAAGCCACAGCTGTGAAAGCTGCTCCTGTTGTAAATTAGTACCTGCTCTTGAAGATAGTGCTCACCCTGGGAGAGAATTGTTTCACTGGGGCTAGAGAAGGGAAGAGCACAGAGTGAAGCTGAGTCAGTAGGGCATCCATGCCACCAATGACATGATAGTGATGTTGTAAGCAAGACTTACTTACCTCAGTGGAGGGAATGAATTAGGTAGAAACTCTTTTCTAGGGCATTGTCAAATCACAGAAAAATGTTTTTAATCTGTGGAGTTAGTGTTGCTTGTATTTCCTGCCTGTCTGTATTGCTTCTTTATATCCAGATTTACTTTGAGCGCATGTTTGTGCAGGGAAAAAGATTCCAGTCAACATAAGCAAAAACAGAAGAATAGTCCTGTAACTTCTTAAAACAGAAAACATTATCTGCTGCAATGTGCTAAGAGGAAAAGGGGCCTCCTCACCTGTCACTTACACTATCCATAATTCAAGTCATGATGTGACATGAAATTGGTACTTCAGTGCTTTCCACTACCAGCATGAGAACTTGTATTTTAAATGTTGGTTTGGCAAGTTAGACTAAGGAACCAAAATGAAGGAAAAATACTGCCTCCCCAGTGGCACTTCATTCAGAAAATGCACATTTGTCAAGAGGGTCTACACAACCTGGGACAAGGTGCGAGTGGGAGGAACTGTCCCAGCTACAGCTCTGGCGTACTTAAATCTGCTAAAAGTCATCACAAAACCAGTGTTACCTAAAGCGGCCCATGAAGAGTTCCAGTGAAAACTTCTCTTAATTTTATTTTCCAGTACAAGAACTGAGAGCAGTAGATGAAGTCAGTAGAAATCAGGTCTGAAACAAGAGGAGGGGTTTACGTGAGCTCTGTAGCACTGTGCCACAGGATGCTGCAGAGAGTAAAAGCCTATAGACATTCAAGGGGCAACTGGAAAAGTTTGAGGGACAGAAATCCATTCAGAGTTACCAAATACTTAGAAACTCCATCCAGATCAGCAAGCTCATAAACTGCAGCCAGCTGGAAGTTGGGAGAGTGTTATTATATACACAAGTATAATTCATGCTTTTGTGTTCTCATATTCTGTAAACATCCACTTTCAGCCACAGCCAAGCACAGGACAGTGGGCTCGGTGAACCCTGCGTAAGGCCCAGGACAGGTGCTGTCATATTTTGAACTCACCCTCAAGCTGTGCTGTCCCCTCGTTCCTGGTAGCTTATTATTAGAACTGGGTCGCATGAGGCATTTGGGACTGCGGCTCGGTTGCATTGACTGACATTTTTTTCACAGGGAAAGCTCTATGCTGGCAGGAACAGCACCATAGCTTATGTGAGGACAGGAGTAGCATTTTTTTGCATAAGATTCACTTAAAGCAGAACGTTCATTTTTCTGGCTGTTCCCCGTTGCACCAGGGACGTAGCACTGAGCTAATCCAGGGAGGCGTCAAGGCGTGAGCTGTATTTAGACTCAGCCACCTGCTTGGGAACATCAAGCGGCAGAAAGAGCCTGCTTCAGCAAAAACCTCCCCTGTGCATTCTGCAGCAGCAGCTTCCAGCAGGCCCTCCCTCCTCTGCCTGACTCTGCATGAGGCCTCCAAAGGGGTCAGCACCTGAAGACAGACCCTGTCGGCCCAGGAATGCTCTGAGCCCGGCACTCCCTCTGCCCAGGAACTGCCAGATATTTTGGACAGCTGCAAGCTGGAATTAAATCACGTGGGTGAAGAGTGGCCTAATCTCTACATAGGCAATATGTAAGTGTTATTTGAGGCTGAGCTGTTCTGAAGGGCTGGGAAATACAGTACTCATTAACATATGCTGTCCAACTTTATTTAATTAGCATTGGTAAACTTCATTGCCTTAAAATAGACTTAAGATTAGCACAGAAGAAAGCAAAAGGACTATCCATTAAAGAAAGAACCTACTGCACAGGAAAATAATTAAAAAGATAATTAGACTCTCTTTATTGCTTTGCATTAATTTATAATTGTGTAACATATAGATTTTATTAATGCTGCAGCATACAAAGCACAAGACAGACTCATGATCCTGAGCAGCCTTAAAATTCAACAATAATTAGGTTTTACTTTTTTTGGTGTAATATTAACTAGAATGGAATTTTTCACATTCAAAAGTATTCTGATTTTGGCTGTTTATATGACAATTTGATTTGCAGTTGAAATTTCTGACAAATCTATGGATATTCTGAATGACAGCAGACTTCACTCTTTATTTCTCAAAACTGTGCAGATGGGTGTTTCACTCTGAAGCATGGAGACAGCATGCAATAATCTGCACTCAACACGCCCAGTGCCCAATGTTATGCCAAAACAAGTTTTTTTTTTCACCACCATCAGGTTGCAAACTTGTTGAAATATCTAGAAATTACTGTAATTCCTACAGGAGAGAAGCAGGAGGAACTAATGACCCTGCTGATTGCCCACTGATTACAGCTAAAAGCGGCCATTCTTTTAGCTATGAAACAGCAAACCCAAAAAATGAGCTAGGTGACATTGGGGAAATAATCCGCATTTACAAAACTTGGGTTTACGAATTGCCGCCGGCTTCCGAATGTCCCCGCGCTTGCAGGCAGGAGCGCGACAGCCGGCAGGTGGCCCCGGGCACGGCGGGCAGGGGCACCCAGCTGTGCGGTGGCCCGGTCCGAGCCGGGCTGTGCCGTGCCCCGGTCCGAGCCGGGCTGTGCCAAGGCAGAAGCCACAACAGCGTGCGGTGCCTCACTGAACCTCTGCCGCGGCCAGGAGAGTGGGAAACCGACCTTTGCCTTTGCGTTCAACCTTGTAACGACACTTGGAAATTAACCCCTTTGCGTATTAGAACCATGTGTAGAAATAAGGATTTGGAGAATTGAGCCTGACAGGTAGTAAAGGCAAAGATTTAAGACCAAAAATCACTGAAATTGTGTTGTCTTAACAGCAGCATTTGATTTTAGACAGCCTTCTAAGTGCAGTTTTAAGACCTCCTTTTAATGCCTGTGAGTATACATGTTCCGAACTACTCTTGGATGTTTCTTTCAATCACATTCCGTCTCATGGGGGAAGAAAATGGTGGGGAATAAAATGAAAAAATATATAGATAACAACACAGTGTAGGTGTAGTAAGCAAAAAAAGAACTTTGAGCACATTCAGCTAACAGAAATAAAAATGTAAACAGGTTTCTTTGCTAATGCAACAGCTGAGCACTAATATCAGCTTAAATACGAGTTACAGATTGCAAATGGGGAAACTGGAAGCTGATCAAGTGCTACAGATAGAATTTTTTTTATTCTGCCAACACCAATAAGACAAATGGGAACAATACCTGAGAATAAGGTTTCATGGGCTCTTCATGAGATAGAAATGGGGAAGAGAGAGAGTATGTGCATTTAGGGCCCAGCCCAGTACTCAGTGAAGTTAATAAACAGTGGATGTTTCTGTTCCTGAGCAAACCCATGCCAGCATTCGGACTTGTGCCAGAGCTAAAATAGCCCAGAGCAGTACCATATATTGTCACTGCTTGTTTCTGTGGAACCAGTTGCATGCAGTTTCTGAGCAGCTACTTGGAAATCAAAGATCAATCTAGAATTAATGCTGTATTTTATAATAAACATTTCTCCTTATGCCTTTATCAGAAATCTGATGTTGAGCAACTTTAAACAAGTTAAATATATCATGAAATAAAGTAGGGATGGCTGACTTTACATGATGACTTTCATCCTGGAGGACTTTGAAGTTGTCAACAAACTGATTATTAAATATCTGTCTGGCTATCAGCTATTGCTGATAGGCAAGGCCAAGACCAAGACCCTTTGGGTTTAAAGGTAAAATGTTTTCTGAAATGCTACATAATAAGCAGCTGAGGGCAAAATATGTAAAATATCCTGCAGAAATCAAACTTTATGCTGATCTTAAGCAGGCAGGCTTATTAACTGCAGTTTAACCAGATTAGCAAGGCTAATAGCACTTCAGCAAAGAAACATGGTACAGTTACAGACTGAGGCAAAATGGTTACAGGCTGTGCTAAAACGTCAGTGTGTTCAACACAGATATTTCAAATCCAATTTTATCAGGACCTGAGCTACCTCCTGAAGTGAATTTTTGTAGGGTGTTTGGTCCAGCAGTCCTCAATGTGATTGTAGACAACTGAACTCTGTAAAACTTGTTAAATTTATTTCTTTTCAGAAGTGAAATAACTTGGAATTCTGCATTTCCAGATATGTTATGAGTATATTCAGAAATCACAACCTTTTACCATTCTTCTACTACCTTACTTTTTCTTACATGTCTCAAAGGGGAAAAAATGTCTCAGAGTGTGGTGGGCAGTGGGCTCTACAGACAGGAATACATTACAAGGCAAGAGGATAACTTGAGCTACTTTTAATCATGAGCTTTCATACATGATTCTCCATAGCTCCATAACCCATAACAAGGAAGGCCTGAAAAGGCTTGGTGATACCCATGCACCTGAATGCAGCACATTTTTGCATGGAGAATCAAAGGAAATCAAACTTTCCACAGCCAGGAAATGCATTATTACGGAATACCTGCAGAAGACACAATCAGCTTTGACCTTGTTGCCCATGTCTGTACATTCTGAGTGCTTTAACAAGGGCAAATGGTGAATCCCTGTCCCCATGGTAAACTGCTGCTCTTACAGAGCACTCACATTAAGCAATCACATATTACTTTAGCAGCATTAACTGAATGTCACTCAATCACTTGGGTAAGCCTAATTATCCACTTACAGACACTGTCTTCATTGGCACATGGGAAAACAGCAGGATCCTGAGAGATGAGGAGTGACCAACAAAACCATATCCACATCAGGGGCAAGGATCACTCATACATGGTGTGCTGGTAATCATCAGAGTGTATCTTCTGTAGCAGGAGAGAAAAAGAAAAGCAATTATAAAAGGGAAGAAAGTTCTGAGTTCTCAGTCTGAAATCACCAATTTTTTGGTTGTGGGGTTTTTGTTTGTTTGTTTGTTGGGTTTTTGGGGTCTTTTGTTTTGTTTTTTTTTCTGTACTGATTCATCAGAATACACAACACAAATAACTAAAAATAGTTACTTTCTGGTTTGAGAAACAGCCAAAAGCTGCAAAGAGCTATTGCAGAGACATGCCAACTGGCCATTTACAAAGCCTAATGCCATGTGTCTTCCTCTGTTTCTGGACTCAGATCTCTAGAAACATAAAGTGGTTCTTGATTTATGAAAGGGCTGTATGTAATACCCTGGAGGCTACTTTATCTCAGCTGCTGTAAATTGGATCTCTCAGAGATGAGATGAGATGCGAGTGAGGCAGAAGTACAAACTCACACAATCTGTGACCATGGCACTGTTCTGTGCAGCCTGGAACAGCATTATGTGTATTCCTTTCTGTTTCAAAAGGAAAAATCTTTATTTGCTATATTCTTAGAAAATGCAGATCTGCTTCCTTTATGCTGGCTTACTTTATGATATTCTGCCACTTTTCTCTAGGCAATGCTATCCAAAGAGTTACCTAGCAGTGAGCAATTTCATCAAGCTGCAGGATTTACATATTGAACTAAGATACAGTATGCACCTATGTAAACTCCAAACTCTTATGACATTAGAAAAACACAAAGCGACAAGGAGAAACGTCAGAAAAACAATCTGAATATGAGATAAAGATGAAAGGAACATGACCTAAAGCTTTGGCATCAAATCTCTTTTTCCTCTCTGTTTAGGGTATAGAATATTTCTGAAATTTGTATGTTCCTGTCGTTCCTCAATCAGTTGGGTAAACGGGGGCAGCAAATATGCTACATACTCCTCTGGGATAAGTTCCCAATTTGTTGTCCATTCTGCTCATTCAAACTCTTAAAATTCAACTCCAAGAGAAAATAGGCCCCTGTTTAAAATTAAATCTCTTAAGTGTATCCCTGGACATAAAAAGATGCTGACCTGTTTTGCTGATTGGTATCAGCAAATGAAAAGGGGAAAATGTTGTCCAACCCATACAGGAAGTCACCCAGATGGGAGACAGCTTTCTCACTCTGGTGACAATAGATGCTCAGTGGATGGGGACTTTCCAGAGATAACTTCCTCCTGCCATGCCCTCTGCCCAGCTCTGTCTCAGCTTTATGGACCTGAGAATTACTGCAAATATAATAAATTTTCAGCCATAAATTAGCCATTTCTCTCATGCTCAGAATTTCCTGTTCCCACCAAAATTCTTATTATTTGAACATTGCTGTGCCTCTAACACTGGTGAACATGGAAAGAGGCAAGTTATTTACTTTTAATTGAATATTTCATAAAGGAACTGCTTTTAAAACCCTATTCTGCTGGCTCAGAAGGCAGGTTCCTCCCAGTACCCTGTCTTTTGTCAATGTCTCGCCAAGGAAAGGGGACTGTAAAGAAAAAAATTTGAAACTTTTATTTGAACTGTTGAAATGACTACCCAAATTAGCAAGCTAAGCTAGACCACCCTAGGGTAGTTCTCAGAGCATTTGTTTGGAAAATAAATTGTAGTTTTAGACTGAAATCCTAAATATGCAGAGGTAAAAATACCTGGGGAAGTTGCTGGTGGCAATTCAGCATCTCAGCAGAATTCCACAGCATTTGCCCAGAGTTCACTTGCCACATGCATGCATTTCTGGAGAAGATAATGCAGTGCTGCATCAGAACACCAGAGCTGAGACAACACTAATCCTTGTGGAAACTCCTATCCAAAACCAGCAGTGTAACCCAGGGGAGAATTTGCCCTCCTATTTCCAAAAAGAGAAGTCTGCCAAGGACGGTATGGCCTAAGAGGCACACATTACTGGCAGGCTCTCAAGTGTCAAAATAGATCCGGCGTTGCCAGCAGCATAGATCCTGTGCTTCACAGGCAACACACAGACAAGAAAAACAATCAAGTTGTCTGGTGGAAAAAGCGGCTTCCCAGGATCGCTCTGACCATGGTGTGATTGTGATCAATCCACACTGGCAAGTATCATCTTTCCACGTGTGTTTCGCCTCCCGCAGGCTGCCTGCGGAGAGCAGCTTGGGCAGGCTGATGCATGCTTGTTATTGCCGGCGTAAATATCTCTGCCTTGTGTTATTGTGGCACAAAGCAGCTGGACCATTTGAAAATCATTTAAAAAGCACTATAAAATTAGGGCTCCAGTGCTCTTATTTTATGGTTTTCACGAGCAGCCATTGCCTAGAGAGAAATTATCCTCTTTATTTTCAAGGCTAAAGGTTCTTTTAACATTCATCAAAATCGAAGTGCACCCTTGATAACACACTGAGCTGTTACTTATTTAGTACAGACTCTTTACCTTCTGCATAATATCACATTTGAGATCTCAGTTCCTCATATACAACTCATTTCATTGTGTCTGCTGTTGTTTTCACCAAGAGAATTTGCATAGTTTCAAGAGAGGCTGGATGATGCCCTGAAACATATTCTTTCCATAATTCCTTTTTTTCCTTTTTTCTTTTTTTTTTTAATTTTTAGAACAATAGCCTGGAGTGTTTTTGTTTCTGATCCTTCTATAAAAATGGCCAATTACCTCTTTGGCAATGGATTTGCACAGACCTATTAAGCGCTGTAAATGAAAAGATTTTCAAGGGCAGAAATAATACTTAGGTGCATAACCTGATAAACTCACTTTGAAACATCTCTTCCCTGTGTATACAAAAAACTGTCTTTGATAATTTTCTTTTTTTTTCCGTTCTTGTTTTTACAGACAGCTTCTTTACCAAACTGAGGAAAACGGTGAGTGAACCAAAGCAGCATGACACAATGCAAACAGTAGAAAGGGAAAACCATTCTTTTTAGGAAAAAAAAAGCACAGCTGTATCGACCATACTTACAGGTCAGATCTGAAGGGCTTAGGAAGAGACACTGCATGAAAGCATCCATCAGCCACAAAGGTGGCAAATCAGGAATGGTAAGGTCCTGCACATGCTCTGTGCTGCAGCTCAAGAAAACCACTGTGTGCCCCTCTGTTGTTTAACCTGCCTTAGGCTTCTGGTCACCTTATTATCCAGACATCAAATACAGACTGAAGATAAACATTTATAAAGTCATAACCTTAGCTCTGTTCTCATGGTTCCCTCTTTGGCTAGGATTTTGTCTTTATGTCCTCTGGAGACAGCAGGCTCATTCCTGTGCCAATAGGCAGCATGCTTTCAGATCCCTGCAAGGGGGGTGGCTGGTGCTAATAGATCCTGCTGTGAAAGCATGTGTAGCCACATCGAGCAGCTGTAAAGTCAAGATGCACCATCGTGCCTAGAGGAGATGTAACCAGGCAGAAAGCAAGGCTGCCTGTGTGCAAAGGGAGCTTTGTCACCATGCCAGCACCTCTGTGAGCAGAGGGAGCTTGAGTTTTTAATGACAGAGGTTTTGCCTGTCATCACCCAGTCTGTGATCCATCAAGGAAATGGTTAAGCTAATAGAGGGGTGAGATGAAGTTACTTGGTAATCACTATTGTTTATAGCCCTAGAAAGGTAGAAAATGGGACAAGCATGACAGACATCTTCATGGATGAAGGAGGTGGGACATTTAGTAAGTCACGATAAGAAAAGCACCTCAGCTCTATGGCACATTTTTCTGTTCCAATAATCAGTAACCACCTTCCTGTGCCTGACAGTCTCAGAAACAGAGAGAAGGGCCCAATTAAGCTCACCTAGTTATGGGCTCCTGCATTTCAGACCAGATTAGATCTTTCGGGTTAAGACTGACCCACCCAATCTCAGCCCTTACTTGTAGCGATAGTGAAAAGTGGCAGGAGAAGAGCAGAGATCAGTGTAGCCCTCTCAAGACCTGATCCAGCACCACAAGTGTGATTATGTCACCTGTGCAGTGGCTGCCTCCCTTTGGAGCTGACATGCACATGTGCTTGTTCCCTCTCAGGTGCTCATCTTGCTCAACAGAACAAAAATTAAAAACTCAGAGATATATCTCAGTAGAATAGAAATAGAAAATCCCTTCTACCCAGTAGTTTCAAATTCCTGGGTAGCCCTGAATTTGCCTTTGCTTTGTGGATAAACTGTCCGTGGTGAATGGGTTCCCACTATTGTCTTCACTAAAAAAAGACAGCCAACTGACATTTGCAGTTACTACTTCAGTGCTGAAAGGGGAGGATTTTCCTTTCGAGCATTGAAGGGGAACAGGTGTCTAGAGAGTGTTGTTTCCCCCCCACATACATATCTACTAACACCTCAATGTGCAAAGGTTTGCTCACCTCACATCCAGAGCAGGATTAAGCATACCCTGGAGCTGTTTTGACCTAGATGATTAGTTGCTGAAAGCCTGACAAAAGGACCCAGGTTGTAGGATGTCCTGCACAAGGCAGATTCAAAGTAATTTTGTGCTCAGTTAAACCTATTAATTTCCAGGAAGGCTTAATCTACTTTTAAATAGCAGGTAGGACCCCATAACTCAGAGGTGGGCAGCCAAAGGGCAAAAGAAAGGTCCTGGATGCTGGCAGTGTTCTTGTGATGTTGCCAGCAGCTGCAGACCTTCCATCACTTGCTTTCCTCACAAAATGAAGCTGCTAACTGCAGAACCAAGTTGGGACCAAAGTAATTTTACCAGAAGAAGCAATACAAGAAAGAATACCTTAAAAATCCAAGTAGGATCAGAATCTGGAGGGAAAAGGTGTGAGGGCATTGGGGACCCATATCATTGGTTCTTTTCCCTTATCATCACAACAATTGAAAGTTGCTTTAAGCATTTTGATTTTGCTTCCTCACTCTTGATGCCTTGTCATTCTTCTCCATGTTGCTGCTGTGAAATGAATCTTGGTTCATAGTGACAAATGTATTTCCAGCCTGGGAGGCAGATTCGGGATGTTTAGTGCCTGTGTTATAGAATTCAGTATTTAGTAATGAGCAGTGTGGACACTGCATTCATAAGACAAGTGGAAAAGGTGCCAACGCAGGTTAGACCTGAATGTCTGGCTAGTTATTCATTCTCCATCAGCCCAGAGCACAGTCTAGGGGAAGCCAGCATAAGAAACAGGACAGATGCGTGTCTTCCAACTTCTGGCTTTCAACAGATTGGCTACTTCTTAAACCTCTTGATATTTTTAATTACTACAGACTGGACAGAAGAACTGGTCCTAGAACAAAAGACCCTAATTGCCCTCACGCCCTAACAAGCACCTTGCCTCCATCAGCTCCAAGGTTAGCTCAGGCTGTGGGGAAAAAAAAGGAAAAGGAGGGGTGAAGGATGGGTGAAAAAGAAAGCTGAGTGGATAGGTGAGGAGCAGACTGGATGGGGTGAAGAGGAAGGCTGGATGGGGTGAGGAGCAGGCTGGTGCTGGAGGAGGATCTGGGGAGGCCACTGCCACGGGCCAGCACAGCTGCCATGAGCGTGAGCTTTGTCCCCTCAGCAGATAAACTGCAAAGGCTACTGATGAACGTCCTCAATGCCTCAGTGAGGGAAGGCCAGGCTGGGCTGGGCTGGGCTGGGCTAGGCCCTGCTGGGGAGCAGCAGCGTGGCAGGGCCAGAACCTGCTGCATCTGCGCAGTGCTGCCATTCAGAATTAACTAATACCAGTTAATGAGCTCCTGGTAACTGCCATTGACACACAACAATTTCTGTGGTTTTCCACAGCTTTCTTTGATGTGTTAGAAGAGTGCAGGGGAACCACCACACTGGCCACTGAGGAGGAATGCCTTTGGATAACTCAAAGCCCCTAGCCAGTCTGGTTGTACTTTCCAACCCCATTTCTATTCTTGTAGAGGGTTGATTTAAGAAAAGTATATGATGTGAAAGCAGTTGGGGAGAGAGCATGAACAGCACAGACTCCTTCATCCCAGCCCTATTCCAAAGCCCCAGCAGCTCCAGTGACACCCATTGCACGAAGAGTCAGTTTTCCCAGGAGAACAGCAGGAGGGACACTGATTTGACTCTCCTGCCCAGCTGCTGTCCCTCAAGTCTCCCACTGCTTCTGAAAGCCAGAGCAGTGGATGTGTCCTCTAGCTTGGCTCTTTTTCTACTGTGGCTGGAGGAACAGGGAATGGGAAGAGAAACATATTTGGAAAATATGCTATAAAAGACTAAAATAATCACCCTGCTTTTTACTTTATGTGAGTGCATTATGTCTTAGACTGGTTTGTACAATAGATTTTGCCAGCAGAACAAAACCAGGCCAAACTGCACAGTGTACAGGAAAAAATAGGCACTGTCACAGGCTTTTCTTATACAGAAAACCTGCATGGGAAAGGATACGGTGTAGATCTTTCGATGTATACACCCAGGTCAATACCAATCTAATTTATTCCGTACATTTCACATTTTTCTTCCGTCCAACATATGCAGTTTCTTGTAAGTGCTCCCTTTAAATGCCGGTCAGGAGTGTAATTGCGTCCTGCAATGCCCATCGCTGCGTATTTTTAAATCACCCAACATTGTTTTTTCCTGCCATCTTGTGGCAGCAGGAAAAATCACAGCGTTTTACTGGCAGCGGTGCTGCCCGCTGGCGTAAGGTAAGGATTGTCAGTAAAACAGTCTAATCTGTAGTTGGCATAATTGCAAAAAAATACACCCCCTCTTGTATATTTAAAAGCTAGACTGATTCTTCCAGCTCTACTAGTTGATCTTGTAGCAGGGGTTCTTTGGTTATCCCAGAGCGAAATGTCTGTTTTGTAGACCTTGTGTTTCCTGAAGGCCCTCAGCTACTGGCTATGAAGACCAAAGGAGAGTTGCATAACAGGTGAGACTTTGTCATGTTATCACAAGACTTCATCAAGTGAACCCTAGATATTTTGAAAAGGCTCCTTTATGCCAGTGTTGCTCTCGGGTCTTCATAGCTCCTTAACAAAGCCACCTTTGTTTCCTATCAAACCACAGGAAGATCTTGTCTGATGGACATGTAAAGCTTTTACTGCAACAACTATTTCTGTCTGATGTCTCAATGTAAACACCGAAAAACCTGCCCAAACACCTTGTATTGTTTGTTTAATTCTAAACCAAAACATTTTCATTATTTTGTTAAAAACACATATAAGATTTATCTAAGACTGAATTTAGGCTCCTGCGTTTTTTCCCCTTTTCCTGCAATCACAGAGAGGTTGTTTGAAAATGAACACTTGTGATCCCAACTCTCCTGCCACAATAGCTCTTCTGACATAGTTGAGGTAAAAATATGAAAATTATATATGATAACTAAAAAAGAAATCAAAAAGAAAAAAATGCCAGTATTTTCCCTTAAAATAAATGCAAAATTCAGAGCCAGTAAGAAAAACTACTCACTAAGAAAATTTACAGCCTGCAAAGAGAGCATAAATAAAAGCTCTTCAAAGCTTTGTTCATTTTCACTAGCACCCACAAAAATGACTGCTTGGGATGCCAGGCACTGGAGAAAAGGATGTTAGTGCTATTTATAGCTCACAGGTGGCTCCCACTGCCATTGTACCTGAGAATCCCGCTGTCCTTAATGCATTCCTGCGCACAGCAACTTTCTCAAGCAGGGGACAGCCTTCCCAAGCCTGTGCTGGAGGCACTGAGGCTTGCTTTGGGAAAATGGACCATTACGTTTGTGATGTGTTCCCAAACTGCCTGTTGTAAACCACCTGCAGCAGGCACAACCTCCAGCAAGGACGAACTCCTCCCTTCTACCTGTGCTCAGCTCTCCCTCGGGAGCCCTGAGGCTGCTGCTTTGCTGGAGGCTCTTCTCCCCTCCATCACCCTACCTACCTGCCTTGGCATCCATCTACAGTCCACACCGAGCCACAGCACAAACCACAAGCAGAAAAACAACAGCATAAAGCCTGGCAAGATAAAGTGAAGATACCTTCCAAAAACTTGCTGGCACATAACAACCCTTGTTTCTGCCCTGCCTGACCACCTGCAAGACTCGCATAGCCTCAGTCTCAGGAGCTGGGCAGCACCATGCTGCCTGCTTCTCGCAGAGACTTCGCAGCAGGGCCAGGCAGGGAAACTCCTTCCCAGTGACCCTGGGACTGGTGATGCCTTAAGAGGCCTCCCAGAAACAGAGACTGGACAGGAGTAAAAGAATAAAATAGGTATTTATTTGAAAGGCCTTCCAAGGTACACCCTGGGAGCCACAGGCTATTGCCAAAATGGAGCCCAAGATGGATGACAGGTCACGAGTTCTTCACACCTTTATAGGTTTGGTCCATTTGCATATCAGGGTTAATTCTCCAATTAAAGCTTCAGTTCAATGATGTAATTTCCCTCTGCTTGCCCCCCTTAGAAGCTCTTTGGATTATACTTTTTGGGCCTAGGATGGTCTGAGTGACCTTAGAGAGCCGGCCCGGAGAGGCTTTGTTATGTCTACCTAGCACAAGTGAGTAGAAATTAGCAAGATACAAGAAACCTCAGAGTTACACTCTAAGCAGTACAGAATCAGGAAAATATAAAAGTTAAAACCTAGGCATCACTGGGCGTTCCATGGAGCAGCAGCATGTCCCCCCTGCCTTTGACTCCTCATCCCTCACAGCCCGAAGAGGCAGCTGCACACGCTGCTTTGCCCACAGCCCCTGACGAGGCACTTCCTACTTCACTCTGATTTACCTGGCACCCTGATACCAGGGTGCTGCAACAGGAAAACCACTCACAGTTTTATTTCCTCAAATTTAAGGTAGGAAATTAGGAGCAAATACTCATCACACACAATCAAAAAGTTTGCAAATGACAGGAAATCCCAGTTGTATGTCTTAATATCTTCTTTTAGTTATTCTCATGTGCTCATTAGTGGTCAACTCCTTTGTGACATACAATCACTCTTCTTAAAAGATGACTTAATCAAAATCAAATAATGATTTTAAAATCAGCAGTTAAAAAAAAAAAATCTAAAGAAAAAACATTCCACTCTGCCCTAACAGAGCTGAGAATGTCGCTGGAAATCTCTGTGATATGCCTGAAAAACTCAAGTGCCAAAATAGATCTTCCACTGTAGAGTTTTGAAGTTTGCTCTTGATTCCACAGCAAAGAATTTGTACAGCTTTGTCAGCCTTAGAAAAACGTGCCTTTTTTGTATGTACCCTTTCAAGCAAGGCAAAGCAAGGAGAGCACTTCACTGGTTATGTTAAAAGTGCAGGGAGAAACAGACAGCTCAAAGCTACCCCTGCCAAACGACTGAGGAATATCAAAACCCCTTTGTCATGCCTTCAAATATCCTGAAATCTTGCAAACTTGACAGCATTGTCAATTTTGTATTGACAGCAGCAGTCAGATAAAAATCATTTGAGGAGTAAAACAAGGAGAAGAAAAAAAACCCCTTTAATCCACAGTCACACAAATCCATACTGCCTGCCGAAGTGCAAGTGCTTTGGAGCCCCTTTTAATAGCAATATATTAACATCCTTGTTTGTCTTTCCTGGATCTTGCAAGACAAATAATTTCCCCATATCCCTCTCTCAGCCTGGCCTCTTTGACACCATTTTTATCAGAACTGCCCATAACTTACACCTATCAACAGCCTGTGACACCAATGAAGTCTTGGCACAGCACTGGCTGTGACAGTGCTCACTGAACTGTTATCAATATCAAGGTCATTTTGTTTTTCTTGCTCTCAGTGCAGCTGCAGCTTCTCTGCCCTCAGGGCATGAGCTGCCCAAGAAAGCTTTCTGTCTAAGCTCTTCACAAGCCACAGCCTCTCTGCTTCATTACTGGCATTATAAAAGATTAGAGTGAAGTTTCTACTATTAGAAGCAGTTAGCTGCATGGTGATTGTGTGCTCCCCTGATTACAGCATACAGCACAGTTATGGCTGCTGGCAGCAGGACTAGAGAATTTTAATTCAGGGAGAAGCATGAGCACAGTTGAGATGCATCAAAAAATCAGTAGTTTTGTGAGGCTTGAATTCCTAGCTGTGTGGGACAGGAGTGCCCCAGAGGAGAAATAAAGGGGAAAGAGCATCATCCTAGGCTCGACAGATACTCACAGACAGTCGGAAATTGTACTAGGAGCCTGTGGAGGGCAGCGCTGTCTTGCTGGGGATGGTGCATTGCATAGCTCAGAGATGCCAGCTGCTAAGGTAATACTTCTTTTTTATCTCTTTTGAATCTGAAAGCTGCAGATGTAAAAGCTGTCGGTGTGCCACAGCCATGACCTGTCACTGCAAGCAGGACTGTCCGTTTTTCCAACCAGCACCTTCATTTTTAAGCCTTCCTTTCCTGCAGCTTTAGCCCCATGCGTGGGCAAGCTTCTTCCTAGGCTGCATGACTCTCAAATACGAGGGTTGGGGGAGGTGGGAGGGGGGCAACACAAAGGTTCTCCCCCTTGGAATGACAAGAGTTTTGGGAAAATATGTGCAGATCCATTACACTGCAAAGAAGAGGAAATGCTCTCCAGGAGCACTTCTGTAGGGTAGCACCCTCTCCCCAAAAAACAGCAAGGCACAGGTGAAGTTCATCCCACTGAGGAGCTCAGCAATCTCTACCCCTCCTGGGGGGCTTGCCTTGTCCAAGGACAACCGTGGCTGTGTGACCTGGGACGGGGCTGCTGGAAGGCACTGTGTGAGAACAAGTGGTGGCAGGCCTCACTCGGGCTCCCCGCCTCACTCAGGGGCCCCTCTGAGCTGAGATGCTCGGGCTCCATCTCCACCTGCACACCTGTGTCTGGCCATGCACCCCCTTGTCTTCCCACTTCACCTGGGACCTGCCTCACCACCAGGAGCTCTCCTGGCTATCCAAACCTTGCCTAAGGCTGATTGCTCTCACCTGCCCTGCCCTGTGATTGCTCCCACTACTGAAATGGCCTTGTGCATTCCTGCCGTGCCCGGATGGAAGAAAGTCCTGGGGGGAGCAGCAGCAGCTGCCCCTCCAGCATCATGGGCAGCCCTGCACAGGAGCAGGAGGGCTCACAGAGGAGGGAGCCTTTAGCTTTCCAGCCCAGCTCAGGCGCCTTGCAAGCAGAAGTTGGTACCTTCCAGCTCAGTTAGGAAAAGTGAGAGGGCCCCATCATAAATGTACAAGGCCGGACGTGAATGGAGATGTCAGGAGAGAGACCACGCGGTGAAGAGGTGGGAAGACTCGGATCTTCTCCCACCCTGTAAAACACGGTTGCCAGTGTAGGGTGAGGGGCATCTGAAATCTGAGCTGGGCTGGGCTGAGGGGGAAGCCATGGAGGCTTGGAGGGCTTCTCCTGCTCTTTCCTGACACTGTGGTTAAAGGGCGGGCTGTGTTTTCCAGAGCCCTTGATCTGGCATCTTTCCCAGGCAGTAAATTCTCTTAAAAACTGAACCAAACAGAGCTTTAATTGTACATTCTGCTTTTCTCTTCACTCCAAAATAATGGCAATAGCATTTATACAGTGCTGCATTGAACATATACCCGCACTGAGGCTGAGGGACCGATTCTGCTTTCCATTATTCAGGGGCACTGCCTCTGGTGAGGCAGATCAGAGTTTGAACAGTGAGCTGGAGCAATGAACTTCTACTATTCCCTGCTGTTTGACTGTGGGCAAAATAAAAGGCCATAATACATGATGCAGTCAGCCAAGAAAGCAATATTGCTCTGCCATGTGCACAGTCTACACCAAGACAAGTCCAGGATCTCATTTCTAAATTCCCATAGGTGCCTCATTTAAACCATCAGCCATAACCTGCTTCTCATTTTCAATACCACTTGGTATTAGAGCTGCAGTGAACTGCTGGTGAGAGATTCTAATTCCTGCAAACAAGCCCCTGTAGGCTTGCAAGGAAAACAGAGAGTTCCCCTCTCAGTTGCCTGCTAGGTTCCCATCTGGCTGTTTTAACTTTGCTATTGCTTTTAAATGTGCCTGTTTCTGCACACAAAGTTTTCAGCTCTACCTCAAGAGACTCCTGGGTTCTCTTAGCATCAGATTCTGACCAAAGTAGAGACACAGACTGGGTCTTCTTAACAAAAAGGAAGATCATATTTCACATTACAGTATCTAAAAGATTAATTCCACTAACATGATCGTTTCCTTGTGAACCACACTTCTTTCCATCTGGACTTTTCCATCAGGAGGACAAAGAGCCATAGTGTTACACACTACCTGAGAGAAAAGAGCAAGGAGTGTAAAAGATGAGTGCAGAGATGCTTGCTGAGAGAAAAGAGAAGAAAAAACAGAGTAGACACCATTTTCAAATGCATCAAGAAGATGCTTTTTTATTTTTTCCCTTCCACATGAATTATAGTCTGACCCCATGCTTTGGAATTTTGAACCATTTAGTTTTTCAGGTTTTTGATTCAGAGAATTTAGGATATTTGGCTGCAGGATCTTTCTGTATCATGTTATTGTTAGGTAGTGTTTGTGCTATTGTAGTAACCACAGGTCCTGCTGTGCCTGAGGCTCTCAATAATCTCATATAAGGACTTGTTATTGAAAGACATCTGTCCCCATCCAGGCTATCAGCATAACCACAGGCAGAGCTGTGCCAGCTAGGAGGGTGCTAGCAACACAGAAAGAGGAAAGGTGATTGGGGTCCAACTAATGCCCTGCCAGACTCCTCTTGGGACTCCAGACATTCATTTAATCTCTGTATAGCCCAGTTTGGTCTTGAGGAGACAAGGGAACAACCATGGCAAAATGGCAGGAGGCCCTGTTACAGAAGTGGAAATTAGGGCTAGACAAATAGGTGGCTACTCAGTCTGTGTTCATTTTTAGTTAAATAAAACATGTTTTTCTCAACCAGGAACAAGCCATTTCATTTTGTTTTAATGTTTTAAAATATTTTATGCAATGCAGGAGAACAAATTCCAAAACAAAGTGACTGAATAGAAAAATGGAAATAGTAATTCTTTTTGAAATAACAAAATTAACTATTTCTTATCTACAATATTGGAGTGTTTGTGTTTTTACCCACAAAACTTTGCTGGGTTTTTTTTTCACAGGAATCTGCAAATGCAACACAAATCAGTTAAATGCTTTAGCCAATTCGTCACTGGGGGTTTGTGTGGGCTTTTTTCTTTTCTTTTTATTTTTGCCAGAGAGATGGTCAATAGGAAATGGCAATTGTTTCCACCACAGAGAAAGGAAGGGAAAAAAGCCCCAAACCAACAAACCAAAAAGCTTTGCAGACTGTAGTATTCAAGTGGCTGGACAATACTAGGGAGATACAAAGCTCCACTAGGTTGTTGTAGACAAGGTTCTGACATGACTGGGTTCCTCAGCAGCTGCACCCAGCTGCATGCAAACAGCATGGAGTCACCCACAGGACTTCCTGGGTGCTCCCTGCAGCCAGGCAGTGCCACCTACGGCCACCTCCAGCCTGGGCCTCCAGGGCAACTCCTGGACCACTGGGCAAACCCAGGCTCCACAGCCCAGACAGGGAACCAAGCAGGCCCTGGCCATTTGGGGTGTACCCCAGTGCCCCAGGTGTCTGGGAACTGATGCAGAATGACAAGACAGTTTTAAAGCTTGTGCACTACCTTGTATTTTGTGGATTGCCCTTAAAATCTCTGTCCGGCATCAAAAGTCTCCTATAGGTAGAATTTTTTGTTTGCTTCTGTTGTTTTACTTTTAAGCAGAAAAAAAAATAGAAGAGAAAGATAGAAAGAAAGAATCTAATGAGATGGCTACAGTTTAAAAGAAAATTAATCCCATCCAACTTGCATGGTCTAGATCTCTGCAGAAAATGTTAGTGACCTTGTAAGACAGAATTTTTTTCTCTCAGGTAGAGGGATTCGTGCTCTCCTACAGTCACTGACTGTTTCCAACCAGAGCAGCGTCTGGGAGCCACCCAGAGGGAGAAGCTTAGAGAAATGTAATCAGTCGCAGCACCTTTGCTACCTCTGCAGTATCTTAAAGTAGAGGGTGGGGGAAAATCTTCACCAAAGTCCCTGGCCTTCAATTAAAAAATTCATATTGCTTTCCTCATTAGTCCAATCATCTGCTATAGCTATTTCCAAGCTTACCAGAGCAGAGCAATCCAATTTCAAGGCCAGTGCAGTGCAGGCAGGAGGGTGTTCTTGGGAGGAGCTATGCTTGTGTTGATACAAGGAGCTCACTTGTCGGGCATTAGTCACTTCAATAAGACAATGTTGGCACACTTTTTGGAAAGAGGATTGCTCTATGAAAGGGAGCTGTGTTGCAAAGCATCTCCCTGGCTTCGAAGGCCAGAATCACCTGCGAAGTGTCACTGGCACCAAAATGACTCAATTATTGGAGAACCTCCTCAAAGTCAGGTCTTGAACAAAAGGCCTCACAGTCTAATTCTCTTTGCTCATTATCTCCATTACTGTAACTAACTGAGAGGCTACAACAGAAGTTTAAAGCAGCAGGGGCTAGGAGAAGTGAAAGTTTGGTATCCATCTGCTCTACAACTTCAGCCCTTAAGCATTTGCAGCAACTCAAAGTCAGCCACACTCCTCAAAAATGAGCCTGTGGTCTTAAGAATCTCCTGATGTAGAAGCTGTATTATCTTCTTTATTTCCTTTTACTGCTTCAGCTAAACGTTCTGTGTCAGTGAAAGTACAAACAGGTCATCATGAAGATGCTGGCAATAGCTCTTGAGCACAGTGCATGACTTTCACAAGGCAGTAAAACTTGTAGGGCAATGCACAGTATCTGTTTCTGTGCTATTCTTCATGCTAATCTGTGCTCGGGTTGCACAACATACTCCTTTACCAAAGCTCTTGATCTTAATTATCTGCCCTGAAAAATTTGTAGGCTTTTATCTCTATATTCCTCTCTATTTCCCTGCAGTTCTTTTATTCCATCATTAAAAGTAAAACCAGTCTTTTTTTTTTTCCTATGTCTCCCATCACTTTTATTGTGCTTTTCATATATTGCTTATTAAGTAGTTACCCTAGGGAGACCTCTTTCTTTTTGGAACATACAAAAAGCTGTAACTGCATTTAACATTTGTGGGAAGGAGGAGGGAGGAAAGGGCAAAGGAAGCAAATTTGGACTGAGGTCACAGACATATATACATGTATGTTCAGTAATATGCCTCACATCATCTCCACTTCTTCCAAAGGCAAAAATATATTCTCCCTTCTTTTCTCCTTATTCCCCAAATCAGCCAATACTGTTAAAAATAATGTACATGGACAAAGTTGTTGTTTTAGGAGCAACATCTATCTGGCTGCTGCTGCTGTGGGGCAGGGGAGAGACCAGATGACTTCCGAAGGTCCCATCTGCACTTGTTTTCTAAAATTGCTGAGAAAATAAACCCAAACTTTAGATTTAGGCATTCAGGCATTAGACTGAAAGCTGATGCCATATCAGAATAAACACCATTTACCCTACTTTGGGAAGAGTTCTAGTGTGCCTTCCACATTGATTATGGCTCTAGTAAGAGCAAGCAACCAGACAAAGCTCATCAATATTTTCAGGAGACAAGAACAGCAATTCAAGATAATAAGATCCAGGCAGAAGAAATGCTCCTAAAGTCTCAGAGAAGGGACTGCTTGAATATCTTCACACTCTTGCTCTTGACTGAGCTCTGCTTCCAGCTGAACCAGCTGGCCTGGGCTTCCTGGGTCTAAACCAGCAAACAGCATTGTGAAAGGGCTGCCCCTGTTCCACAGCATGATTTGTGAGGGTTCACAGGTCTATGATCTCACAGACCTGTGAGGGAGCCCTAGATGGGATTCTCAGCAGGACAACAATGCCAGAACTTTTAGCTCTATAATTTAGAAAATACTCTTTTTTTCTCACATCCTGGGTAGGTACCCTGCCCCTCAGACAAGAGAAATGGCCCCTCTCTGGAGGAAAGTAGCTATCATATTATTTATACAAAGTGGAACAGCTCCCAGAGGAGAGACTGAGACAGACAGGCACAAGAATACCAGTATAGCTAAGTGTCCAGGGATATTCAGCTGAGAGAGAAAAAACTAGTTCAGATCCTCTGAACTTCTCTTTCTATACATACAGACATACATGCATATATATGTTTATATATGCATGTGAAAATCCATTCCTATGTATACGTGTACATATGCGTATACGTGTGTTTAAATACGTCACTATAAATGAAAGAAAATTGTATGCACACACCTTTTATATGTGTGTACACATACAACATACAGATGTCTCTCACATACACATCCTAAGATTTCCACCTTGGCCCTAGAAGCTTTGTAAGTATAAGTCAGTTTAATGATGCAGTCTTTCAAAAGCTTCAAGAATTTTAACTAATCAGAATCAAGTGTACACAAATACTCCGGTAGCTCATCAACAAAAAGAGAAATTATACCTGTGCCTACAAGGTTCATCCAGTCTGCATTCTGGTGGTGCAGATGTTCTTTACCAATGGCGTTACTTGACAAGAAATTAAATCACATTATCTTATACTGCTTTCTCAGGGGAGAAATTACATGCCTGTAGAGTCCTACCCCTGAGTCAGTCTGGTTCTCTGGATGCTTTTAGCAACACCTGCAGGCCCTGCTGCACACACTAGTTCTAATAATGTAATCCTATTTGGAGGGTAATGAACAGGTCTACTTTCTAGGGAGTAGTATTTCTGTATGAAAATTTCCTCTCATTCATTTCAGAAAAGCTGTCTCTGATACAGCCTGAGTGCATGCAAGGGAGCAGCAAGATGCCTCACACCAGAGACTCTTCATCTCTGACTAGCAGCACTTCCTATGAAACGCCAGCACTATCAGATCTCCAGCGACTCCTGTGGCTCAGAGGAGGGTCTGATAATCATGTGGACCAAGTCTGGCCAAATATCTACCTGGGAGATGCGTAAGAACATATGGTTCTATTGTTAAGCTGTTATCAGTCCCTAAGAGGAGGAGGAAAAGTTGTGGTACACTGGGGAGCAGCTTCTGGGTCTTCAGGAATGTTTTTGTGATACAGGCTTCCAAAACTGGTGATGTAAAGAGCTTGGATGTCAGGAAAAACAAGGCATGCAAAATGGTGACTTACAGTGTGTCTGACTTTGTTTTTTATATTCTTTGAGCCACCATGGATTTGGCAGGGTAAAAATTATTTGTATTATAGACTAAAGTCCTCAAACAACCTATGCCAAATTGCTGTCAATTCTGAGATGCATTATGTGGCCTGGAAGCTGTGCTCTAAGGCGGGAGACAAGATGCCAGTAGCCCTCACAGTCAAATAGGGGTAGCAAGATTAAGAGCCAGAAGGAGGAAGGCTCAAATGAATTGTACAACAGTGATCTTGGCATTCCAAAAACATGCTTTCTTTCAAAGAAGATAAAACTGAAAATATCAAACAGGAATTTTCATGCAAATACCTTATTCTTGTGACCAATAATATTTATTCCTATTTCCTTCCAATTTGACTGCTGCAGATTATCATTAGCTCATTTTCCCAGCTCCTCTTCCTCATGAATATATCAGTTAAGGTTCAGAATTCTGTGGAATACCTATAGTCCCAATTTATGGTGGGAAGTGGGGTTCACCTAGCTGGTGAACACAATGCATCCACTTCATGTCCAAACCAGGAACAAGGTGTTGCTGCATCTGTGTGAGTTCTCAGTCTTGAGACCAGGCACACTATCAATGAGAGATTAGCTCTAGAACTTCTTAAACAAATATTTAAAGGAAAATCTTGACTACTTCATACAGTAAACCATGTTCTCAGGGATTAACTGCTGGGAGGCATTTGCTTAACTGACAGTATCCCACTGGCAAGTTAGTGCTCCCACTGCTCTCCACACCCCCATATCACATTTTTCATGCACAAAGCACTATGTGCTTCTCGAAATTTGCTCCTCTGTAAGCAGGATGCAGTTCCTGCATCCTTCCATAGTGGGAGCAGGCACTAACTTTAAACCATGCTATTTTTTCAGAATGCTAGGAGCGTTGCCAATGTGCCCTTCATGTCTTTCAACAGGTGGGCTGCTAGGAGCAAAACTACACTTCAAAGCCTCAACATTACTCATATCCTTAATGCAGCAGATGGACCATATAGCATCAACACGGGAGCCAAATATTATGCAGATCTGCAAATAGAGTACTATGGAGTAGAAGCATTTGATGATCCTTCCTTTGATTTAAGTATCTTCTTCTATGATGCTGCCAATTTCATAGGCACGGCCTTAAACTCTTCAGGAGGTAAGAGAAAAGCAAAGATAAGCTTTGGGAGGAAGCTTCAACACAAGCCAAATGACTTTTCCTTGCAGTAACAGGCACCAACAGAGCTCAGAATCAGCATATGGTTCAAGGCAGCACACGTAGAACCACTGAGCAGAGGATGGAGAAGGGTGCCTATGCCATGTGCTGCAGGGAAGGTGGCTGTGCCAGGTCCCCAGGAGCTGGGGAAGACTGGATGCCTGCAGCCCAGCATGGTGGAAAGAAGGGCAAGCTCTGCAACCAGAGTGTAGAGGGAAGGGCAGAGATTATGGCACTGCAGATGCTGCCCCATGGGCCCATCCTGTAGGAATCAGCAGGATCTGTGTGCTTCCACATGTCCCTCCCACCCCTTGCACACAGACGGGGGCTCCAGCTGGGGATCCTGCTCTGCTTCCTGCTCCAGCTCCCTGTGGGAGCAGTGGCACTTCGGTGCTGGCTTGAATGCTTCACACGCTTAAGTACTTCACAGAATTGGAGCTTTATTCAGCCTGTCTATTAAGACTGAGAAGCAGGAGAAGTTAATGAACTAAGTCGAAAACTACGAGACTGACCCGCAGCCTGCTGAATTTTTGTCAGCAGAGTTTGGATTATGGCCTAGTTATCATAATTTCCATTTGTTCCAGAGTTTGCTCTGACTCTGACTGGCTGCAGGATCTGCTGCTTTCACTGGAGTGCTTTATTAAATCCTCAGTTACAGCTCACACTGGGCTGCTGAGATACAGTAAATTACGACTCCATTTTTACAGGCAGACTATCCCACAGAGTTTGTGGGACTTGCCAGTGATCACAGTCAGGGCTGGGCCAAATTTTTCTGCCAAAACTTGTTTTTTTCCACAGAAAACTATACTAACAAGTTTAGTCACAGAAAGCTTCTCCTTCCACAGAAAAGTTCAACTATTTTAATCTTAGGCCTAAATTAGATGCAGGAGGTCAGTTTGAAATACCACCTTGCCTGAGAGGTGATCTTCCTGAAAGCATGAGGGTCCACTAAATGTCACCATTGCTTTTTAAACTTGTTTCTAGTATTTTTTTTTCCTCCTTTGTCTTTTCCACTTTAGAAATGCTAAAGCACACTCACCTTGCTGTGCCTTTTTGTTTCTGCAGGTAAGGTGTTCGTTCATTGTGCCATGGGAGTGAGCCGCTCGGCAACTTTAGTGCTTGCCTTTTTAATGATTCATGAGAACATGACACTTGTGGATGCTCTAAAGACAGTGAGTGCTCACAGAAACATCTGCCCAAATTCGGGGTTCCTCAGCCAGCTCCGGGACTTGGATATTAAACTGAACGAAGAGAGGAGAGGAACCAGAGCATCTCTTACCAAAGGCCTGTGAGAGAGTATTGCTGAAAGAAAGAGGACAAAATCTTATTTCAGTTGCCTGTATCTCTTATAGATGAACTGCATTTATAAATTTAGGACACAAGTTTATGAGACACCAGGATGCATGTTATTAATAAAAGTAGATTTTGCTTGTTCTTTCTGTTTTGCAAAGCCTTCCTAGATTTATATTTACGATTGGTTGTATACTCTATCCTTCACTCTCCACCTTAAAACACTGGTGTCTGCTGGTTTAAAAGAAAAAAAAAAAAAAAAGTAAAAAAGAGAAAGAGATCAGGTTCCACTTCAGAAATAGCTGTGTTTCAGCAACTAGTGAAGCTCATATCACTTTATGAAGTGTTAGGCTATTTGAGGTGAAAGATGCCATATTATTTATGCTACAGTAATGCTTAGAAGTTTTCTTATGAACCAGCCCCCCGCCCCTTTGCTCCCTGTATCTCAGAGGGTTTGTATTTTGAGACTTGAATCTGGCACTGGTTAGTTCTTGCTTTTACAATTGGTGGAGCTCCTGAGTTGGGGTAAGAGGCTCTTTAAAGGCAGAGAAGCTGGGAAACACAAGCCACTCTAAGAAATTATTCCAGGTATCTCTACAGTGTTTTCCTTTTGGCTGTTCATCAGAGCCTTTTTCCTCCATGGAAGTACATTTCTGTGTGAGGGCATTCCAATATTGTTCATCTTCCATAGTAAAAATAATGGAGAAAATGCTGCAGAAAATGCTTCTAAAGAAGAAGGTGGGTTCCCAGCTGAGGCTGGTGCAGGAAAATATTTGACGACAAAGTTCAATGCATCCCAAATTTGTCTGACAGTTCAAAATCATAAAACTTAGTATTTTCTTTCTTAAAAATAAAAGGTTATTAACATTACAACATCATATTCTGTGGCATTTGCTTTTGTGAGGTGGACTCAAGTGAAAACTGAAGACACACAGGAATGGCAAGGGAGGTGTTGACAGGCATCAGGCTTTCATCTTTGTGTCTCTGGGCCACCATACGAGCACTCAATAGCTACTGTCATCTGATGGATCAGTGCTGCCTGGAAACTATGTGAAGCACATCTGGCTTTTGGTTCCCAGCGGACAAGCATTTGCAGCACAAAGCCAGCTCCAAAGCCAGCTGGGGATAGCAGTTTGTATTCCTAGTACCAAACTCAGGAATGCAGAGGCATGAATACTCCCCACCATGTGAGCTGGCTACTCAAAACCAGCTCAGCAACAAGGGAAAACATTCCTTGCCATTTCCAGTATTGTCTACAAGGTTAATTTCTGCCTTCAGGACAGATAACTCAGCACCTTTTATAATGCTTTTAGGTGATACCTACATCTGCTCTGTGGGCCAGAGTATAGGAGGCAGAGCACAGAGCAGAGTATTTGGCACCGAGGACCTCATGCCAAGGTCATACCAAGGGCGTCTCAGGGGGTTTTACTTTGGACTAACCCTGTGGATTGGACAGCCCTGAGCAGCAGTAGAGAAGTGCTGGAACACTTCTTTGCTTTAGCTCCCTGCATAAAAACCTCCTCATGATCTCTGGGGCTGCTTTGCAAAGGCAAAAAAACTTAAGCAAGTAGGAATAGCCAAATTATAAGTATGCTTCAGACCTAAATCAAAATTTATAATGCAGGTTTCTGTCACCAATTAAATCTAACAAAGTGATTTAAACTTACAGAGCAAGTCAGGGAAAAACCCCCAGTGGATCTGTCTATAGCGATGCCACCAGCCTCAAGCACAAGAACCACATTTTCTTATTCTTCCCCCTCTAGGAAGCAGGAACGAGGCCAACCAGCCATTTTCGGGCTGGAGCAAAGGGCAGAGCTGAGGATGCTGTTGCTGGGGGTATTACAGCATGCGCACATTAAACGCATTTCACAGGATACAAACTTACCGCGCTTTTAAAATACTTATTGGTACAACTGGGAATCTGCAGCTTACTCTGATGGTAAAAATACTGTAAGCACAGCAGAGTAACACAAAGAATTCAACTACTCATGTTGCGATGTCTCGCGCGCGGCTTTTCTCCCAAAAGCGCACCCCGCATCCCGTCCCGCATCCCGTCCCGCATCCCGTCCCGCATCCCACCTCGCATCCCGTCCCGCATCCCGTCCCGCATCCCGTCCCGCATCCCGTCCCGCATCCCGTCCCGTCCCGGGCGCTGCCCTCCGCCCGGCCCCCGCCCGCGGCTCCGGCTGCGGCCGCCAGGTGGCGCGGGCGGCCCGGCGCGGGCGGCGCCCCCGGCCGGTCGGGAGGCTGCGGGAGGGTCCCGGCGGGGCCGCGCCGAGTGGCGGGCGCTGCCACCCGGACCCGGGCCTCGGACCCTCCTTGGCCGCTTTGCTCCGAATTCGGGTCAAACCCTGGGGAAACCGCGGCAGCCGATGCTCGGTAGCGCGCTCGTCCTGTCCCGCCGCGGGCGGCCCGCGCCGTCTGGCAGGCTGGGGCACAGCAGGGACGGACCCGGCTGCCCCCCACACGGGCGGGCCAGGGCTAAGCTCAGCCAGCCCCTCACGCCTCACAGCTGGGCTGAGGCGCAGCTGCCCCGCACGGAGCAGGAGTGGTACCCCCGGCTGTCGGGGCAGCCCTCAGGCTCCGTGTCCCGGCACCGCCCGCGGCCCCGGCCGGTCACAGCCGCTGGCACCGCCTGAGCACCGGCCTCTTCCACAGCTCAGCCTCGCCAGCTGCCTGCCCCGGCTCCGGCTGCAGGTCCAAAGAGGGTAGAGGAGTACGGGTTATAATTAACAGAATTAAAAATAGACTTTGAATAAACTGAACACCCGGAGAAGCTAGAAATTTGTTGTGCAGCTGGCACATTAGGAGGAAAGTGAGTGGTATTATTCAAACAAAGGTAATCCAAGACACCGCAGCGCGGGAGCTTCGACTACCAGGCAAGTACTTTTAAGCTTGTTTACAAACCAACCCCCAGTGAAGTCAGCACCTGCACCGAGCAATGTAAGCCCCCCACAGCCAGCTCCGCCAGCAGCGAGCCCCCGGCAGGGCCCGGCCAGAGCAGCGGCTGGGCCTTTATGCTCAGGAACTCCAATATTTGTGAAATTCGAGTTTGCTTTCCAGCTGGACTTACAGACTGAGGATCTCCTGCTAAAAAAGATGCTTAAAAAAACAAACCCATTTTATTTAAATACCAATCTGGCTTGTATTTAAATTTCTTACAGCTCTATCTTTAAGATAATAGCTATGAAACACTGGATGTGGGTTTCCTTCCTCTCAGCTGATGTTCACAAGTCGATCCCGGGAAGGGAGAGACTGTCCAGCCAGTTACACTGGAGAAAATGTGAAACAGACTATGAATAAAATGGTGTGCAGTTCACAAACAAAACCTGGGAGAAACAAAATGAAAGAGTAAGAAGTTTGAGAGGAGAGTAAGGGGGGCGGGGAGGTGCAGGGTTTCTTTCTTTCTTTTTTTTTTTTTAAACTAACTCTTTATAGTTTGGGGCATTTATGGATTATTTATAACTAGAATAGACTTTTCAGACAGAAATGGGATTTTTAATATCAGCATTCTTCCTCAGAACATTTTTATTGAGGAAATATGCTTGTATGGCTGTGGAAGCCATTGTGATGCTTGGAGTAAAAGAGTACAGAAGGAGAAGACTGGGTTAAATTAATTCCTGCTAAATACCTACCAGCAGTCTTGCTGTCTGTATGGGGAGCTGGAGACAGAATTGTACCAGGGTAAAAAGGATAGTGTGTCTATTTATAGTGCTGCCTTTAACACCATAGGAATTCAAAGGAAAACTCCAGCTCAGCACACAGTCTTCTCATCATCTTCTTCTGTCAAGATTAAATGGGGCCTGAGATCATTTCCCCTACAAATCCTTTCTAGGAAGGATCTGTTCCTTTGTGCAACAAGGAACTACGGTGGTACAAATCAGTCCAGAGGTCAAATCCTCACCCAGCCAAATGTTACCACTTTGGGTAGTCAGAGGAAGAGGAAAAAGAGACAAGCCTTACAAGCCTCAGCACTTAAGCAGGAAAAACCAAAAACGTCTTGCCTGCCATGCATCCCTGCTCCCCATACTGTCCCCTGCCCTTCTTACACCAGGTGTTCTGAGGCACTTGGAAACAAAAGAGTGTGTGTAGCTCCAGCACAATCCCAGTGCCAGGCAGCAGAGAGAGGAATAGCAACAGGGTACTGGTACAAAGTTGTGATCATTCATGGTGTCACTTAAGATGAGGCTCTTACCCTGTGTGCCCCTCTTGCCACTGCAGAACCATCCATCTCTGGGAAGGAATGGGCTCCAGTAGCTACGTGGAGCACCTATTTATCAGTAGAAATTATCTCTAATGTTCAGAATACAAATGAAAGCATCTTTGGAAAGGGTATTAGTAAAAACCTGACTGCCACTCTAAAAAAAACGTAGACTCCTGGAGTCCCTTAGCTCCACTCTTTTAGCATCGTGGCATGTCAGATCTTTCCTTCTCATCTTCCACCTTCCAGTTTTTCTTTTAATAAGAGCTGCTTTTTCGTTCTTCACAAAGTACTACCTACTCTGTCTCAATGCTTCTCTTTTGTAATTCTGTTACCAAGCTGTCTGCTAGGTGGGGAGCAGAAGGTGCAGGACTTGGTGCTGCCTTTGAGGTACAGGTAATTATTATGTGCATCTGTTATTGTGGTTGCTGCCTCAACAGGTGGAAAACATGCTGTTCTCTGATAGATTTGCAGCACTCCATGCTCCTGCCTTGTCTTTTCTCTAAAGCCAGTCGTGTGGTGTTCCTAAAATAATAAACACAGCCTCACTGCTGCCACAAAAACCCCTGGTAAATATATTTTTATGGGAATGAAGTATTAAAGGATTTGAACACTTACTCACTGAAAGCAAAATATGAGCAGTAAGGTTGGGTAAAGATTCAAAGGCTGGTTTGCTTCCTTTCCCTGGGGCACATCAAGGCTGCACTGTTTGCGCTTTAGAGATGGATAGTGGGGAATTACTTAACCCAAAATGATGGAAACAATTCAGACTATAATAATATAGCATGAGAGTTTCTCATATTACATCTATTCCCCATACTGCTGGCTATATTCTGCCTTCAGATTCACGTGCACAACTCTTGTTGGAATCTGGAGCAACTGTATTCGAAGCCAAAATGCATTTCATTGTCTTTCTGAAGTCTCTCTGCAGTTTCATGGCTAAATTCTAAGCTCAAGAACTGGAACAAAGCTTGTCTAAACATTTCCCAGTGTCTGTCTCTGTGAGATTCCCATCTGTTGTGTTTTATTTTGAATCTTCCTACTTTCCTAAAAACACAAAGCAGAAACACACATTTCCTCTCTCTGGAGTGCAGGAGTCCCCTAATTTCCCAGCAGGTTCTCTCACAACATACAATGGATCCAAGTTTGTCTAAAAGTGCTACAAGCCCTTTGTGGAGTAGAAAGGGAGGAGACCAGAAATGTGGGCCAAGTTTCTGAGTGTTGTGAACAGCCCCTGCCTCCCAAAGGGACTACATTTCCTGTTTCCGCTCTCCCAAAAACGTCACCTGGGTTTGGGTTTCATTAAGAGAAATATACATTGCTCGAGTCTAGGCTCTAACTCTTTGGTTTGTGCTTCCTGCTGACACTGCAGAGGCTACAAGAGCCACAAAAGCTGAGTCTGACTTTGGGGCTTCACATTTGCTACAATAGCAGAGCAAATTAAATGGAGAGCATGTTAAGTGGGTTGGGAGATTGTTGTTGACCAACAAATCTTCATTAAGTTGCTGCACCAAGCTGTGCTGCACCTCTGATGAAGCTGATCATTGTTTCTCTTTCTATGTTTCAACTATTTCGCCACCAGGTTTAAGAGAAATTCAAACTTGCTTGAGGTCTAATTAGAAATAAAACATGATATTAATCCATCTTGCTCCATACATGCACCCACTTTGGAGGTGTTGGTGCATCTTTCAAATAGGCCAAGCGTCACTCTGTTCACCACCCATTATTTACTGCCTTGGTTTTGATAGTTCTTTTATTTACTGCCAGTGACTCATAGAGACTTCATTCACTGGTTTATGGTGACTTTTTGCATCACCAGATGTTTCAGTTCAAGAGTTGCCAGCATGAACCCCAAGAGTTCATACAACTCGCACCTCCCAAAAGCTAAGCCTGTGCCCAGAATAACAGGCTTTCACAGGATTAGAGCGAAGTCCTGTTCTGGTGATGTTTTTGACTGAAGGGAGGCTACCGTAACTGGGGACTCTGAGAGCCTTCCCTGCAGACCACTACAGAAATATGGCTCCATAGGTATAACTCAGGTGCCAAGTTACTCTGCTTTATGGGCTTTAAAAACACTCTGTCCAGTTTAGGACAGAGAGGTTTAAGGGAGAAAGTACAAAGTAAATATGAGAAAGTACTCAGCAGTACTGAGCCTGCAGGATCCTCTGCCCCAGACTGTTTGCCATAAGGGAAGAAACAATTACTCTTTTAAGTATAATGTAAGAAACAAAATGTCCATGCAAATACAGCATAAATGGGGAAGTTAGCTTTCAGTATTATTCTTTGACAGATACCATTTATGGTGGCCAAACTCCTTGTTGGTCATGGAGCTTGGCCATACCCTATACTGTGTTGTCCTCAGAATCAGATAACACTTGAAAAATTCAGATGGCCCTCAACCTTTTCCATGTAGAAAACATTGATTATTTGGGTTTACGCAGTAGCACCCCAGCACGCAAACTTCTGGGTTCCCAGCACTTGGGCACTGCAGCCTCCCCTTCACAAAGGTGCCTGTTGTGTCCCAGGTAAGACTGAAGAATGCAAACACAACGGCTGCCTTCTAATGGGATATGATTTTTTTTTTTTTTTGTATTAGAAGTTACCTGTTTTCTATGCTATAGGAGAAAATATGTTCTGTTTTTGTAGTGGGTGATCTATGACATTTGAGGGCACAAATTTTTAGCTGCTAGTTTGTTTTAGAAAGATGGTTAAGAGTTAGCCTGGAGGACAAATGATCAGAAATACCTATAATCCCAAGAGCTAACACAATTGCTGGGAAATTCTAGACCTCAAATCAGCTCTGCTACAGAGTATGATGAATTCCTATTTTTTTCTCTTCCACAGACTTAGTAGCAAGACTTTACAGTGAGAAGAAAGCAATTTGCTTAGCTGACTTGGGATTTCATCTCCTTCCGTTGCATCTCTTAGACTATACACATATCAGCAAGCAAGCCTCAGCTGTGTTCAGTCTGACTCTGACCTCTAACTTGATTTACTGGTTTTAGTTCTCAAATAGTATATTACGTTATAACTCAAAGGATCTGATTAGAACTAGCCGGTATTTTAATGATTTATGAGGGGCACCTGGAACAGCATGGGTAGCATACACATTGTGTCACTGCTGTAGGAGGATTCTGCATTGATCATACCAGCATGCTCCAAGACAAGAGCGTGTCAAATTCCCATAAGCCTTAGCTCACAAACTTGATCTGACAGGTGGCCAAGCTTGCACTAGGACTGACCATAGTTCTCATGGTGGGAATAAAACAAAACAGCTGGATTGCTTCTAGCCATTACATTATGAGAGGATTTCCATTCCTTTCTATTGTTCTATTTCTATCTTGCATTGCTTAAGAAGGTGTTTATCCTTCCCAGTTTTGTAGCCAGAAACCTGGGCCACAGGAACTTGCAATCAGCTCTGTGGTTTATCTTTCTGCCAGAAGTCACTGGTGCAAAATACAGGCTACTGGAACTAACCTTCCAGACCTCTCCACGTCCTGCCATGGCTATCAAATTGCTAGCAAGGCTTAGATCAGATAGGCTGGGATGTGAGAAAGATAAAGAGACAATTAGACAGCACAGTTGGTTTAAAGCCATAATGTCACTGCATTTAATAAGAGATCATACTATTATTTTTTTAAATAACTGTAAAAACAGGACTTCGCAAGCTCAGAAAGAGAGGTATCAGGAGAACAGTGATAAAAGGGTTTCTTGTCCTTGTTTTGATTTTATGTGTTCTGAATTTTCTTTTGGGCATTGAAGCCAGCATCTGCCAAAGCATTCCTAAAAAACCTTGCCCACCAGTGTGGAAGTCCAACCTTGATGGTTACTCACCTCCTATTGTAAGCTGCCTTTCACTTGCTAGAGGTGAGTAAAAGCTTTTGACCCACATTAAACCTGAGGGCAACTCTTTATTCAGGTCCAGCTATTGCTACCAGTGTTTGGCAGCACTCTGCCCCTGGACTGCCTCCCAGCTCAGACTTGTGGAGAGGTGTAGAAAAATCATCAAGCTTAACTTTACCATCTCCACCTGTGTGGTGGGAACAGCACTGTTCCTCACAGGATCACTGTAATAAAAACTATGAAAGGCTTTCCAGTGCCCAAGAAACACCAGGGAATCTTGGCTGCCTACCTCCTACTGTTTCCCATCTTACTTCCTAGCAGGTTACTCAAGCCTCCTGCTATGCCAGTGTCGGGGCTATGTGTCTGTTGTCTCGGGTAAATTGGGTAGCTGAGCTGTCTTTGTGGTGCTGGTAGAGACCACAGGACAAGAACAAAGAGCAGTGAAACCTCTAATGTCCTCCAACAGAAGAGACACAAGAAAAAAAAAGAAAAAGCGGCAATATATTGTTTTTAAGATAGAAGAACATACCAGAGCTAGTCACAGGGGAGAAGGGCTTTGCATTGTGCCATCCTTTTGGTTAGATCCTTGGGGCAGAAACCATTCATTTGTAATGAAATTCTTTGAATTCTGAAGCCTGATGTTTTCAGTTCTGGGCTGGAGGACACTGCTGTATTAGTTATTGTTAACAGCAGCCTCATTCACCTTCAGATGTGGGCTCCTAAACTCTCTTGGGCCACAGGAAGCTGATCCAAGGGACTGCATTGCAACTGGGGTTTTGTGCAAGGCACAGCACAGGAAATCCTTGGTCTCTAAACCTTTCCAAAGCAAGAAAGAAACATGACTTTGGATCATTTAGGAGGTGACCTGGGAAAATTTGATGAGGCTAGTTTAAGAATATGCGACGTGGAGTAAATCTGCAGAATAAAACCATGCTGAGAGACTGGAAACAACCCCCAAGTGACACTTTGTCCTTCTTTGAGCAAGCTCGATGCAGCACACCCAGCAACCCACCTAGCTTTCTTGTATTTGGTTGGATGTGTGCGGTCCAAATCAACACCCCTTACATAGCAGACTGTATACAAAAGAGTGTAGGACTTCAGCTGCGTGGCAGTCACAGTTTCACCCCAAACGGCCTTGGAGATGGAGCAGAGAATGTGTCGGTGCTACAGCGTGAGCAGGCTCTATCTCCCACACAGTAAGAGTGTGAGGCTGAAGTGCATCACCACAAAGGTGAGCCTCCAGGCCACCAGGTCTGCATCAGAGAACAGACTCAGCACATTTCAGGCCATCTGTGAATAAATCCCAGCTTGTACCTCTCCCCAGGGTCATGCTGTACTAACAGCATCCAGTAACGAGAGCAACACACGCTCCCTGCAACTGCAGGCTGCAGATATTGGTAAAGCATTGCTATAAGCCATGAAAAAGCAACTAGGATTTGTGTTGTTCAGGGAGAGTGAGGGCTTTGGAGTAGTTGTACCAAAAAACCAGTGTCAGCCAGACAACCCAGCTGGTTCTGACTGGCAGCTCCAAGAGGAAATCAAAGCGGCACATGTTGCTCCTGATTTAGAGCAACCTGCATCAACTTGCCAGCCTGTCTTTCAGAAATGTTTCATCCTTCAATTTTTCAGTAAGCTTCTGAGGGTGCTTCTAGGAGGAAAAACGGAGCTTACCAATTCAGAGAATACCAGTTTTCACCCCCAACATGTTATTGCTGGAGGCAAGAGAGATACAGTGATGTAACAATTCTTGAGCCCAGAAGAAGAGCCAGCCTTAACACAGAACAACTAAATTTTAGGTGAGCTTGTCTTCAAGTGCAAGCATAGTGATATCAAGAGTATTTCATAGCATGTCTAAGAACTGTTTAGTGCTATAATACTATAGATTGGGATTTTTACTTTCTCAAGAAGTAGTGAAAAATGTCAGTACTGAATGGAGGAAGGAGTTAAGAGTCTGTCAGAACTGACAGTGAAGTCTAATGGCTGAAGTTGATTGCAGGGGAGGACACCAGCAGTGATATTTGATGTAGGGGCAGTAGCTTGGCCAGGAGCTAGAGAGATTGTCAAATATGGACATGGTGCTGCAGTCACAAATAGCATGGAGATGTGGTAGATGCGTTTTGGACCAGCTACTGTCTTTGGGTCATATGAAGTGTGTCTGGTGGTCTGCCAGATCAGGTTGGGTTAATGGATGTAAGGAGGCACTTGGCAGGTAAGAGCAGAGGTACCAATGGGCTGCAGAGGGCCTAGTTTTGCAGCTGAACTTCCATGCTCACAGCCAAAAGCCACATCTTTGCAGAGACTAGGGCTGGAAGGGAACCGACTTTGCTTTACTTGCTTGCCAAGAGCCAAGTTCAGGTCCTTAGAGCTCTACAGTGCTCTTGCTCCAGCTGATGATTTCATGAACACCTAGTGCTGGGAGGAAGGCAGCTCCCTGCACAGCCTTAAACTCAGTGTTCCCTGCATATGCAATGACATCATTGCCACCTGAGGGCCCAGACTCTGGTCTTGGCAGGTAAAAGCCTTTTGGGTCAACTTATATTGGGGTTCTTGCTCTCAATGCATATTTATGTAATGATTGCTGGATGGCTGTAATTAAATGACTGTAAAGCACTACCTAAAATGCACCAGTAATAAATTCTTAGTAGTTGATGCTATAACAAGCAGTTACACAAAAAAATATATCGTAACCTCCAGATTGTTAACAGTGTCTGGGCCTGTTTAATGCTCAGCTTTAAATAGTTACAATGCACACTATTAAAAGGGCATGTAAAATTTGTAACTAGTAAATAAAAAGTCCAGTTCAGAAACAAAATATACCCAAGCTTCAGTGGTGAAGAAGCCACAGAAGAGCTTGGGGTGGATAAACTCTCATCTCTACAATCCTTCTGGTGGTGCTACCTATCAGCCATGGTTTCTGTAAAGCATACTCCATGTGCATTCCTCTACCTGGTACAGATTCTGTCCACGACTCTCTCCTGACTCATAAACATGGTTAGGATCACACTTACATTACAAATATGCCACTAGGTACAGCAACCCATGATTTTTCATTTTGTAAGGAAGGGATGGGTCAGGGAAAATTAATTTTGCTGCTCATATTTTTCACTTCTCTTATCCACTCAAAGCTTCTGTGTGGGCAATAACTCTACAGAGTTGGTTTCCCATGGCTAAAGAATAAAATAAACATACATTCAAGACCCAGAAGAGTTAGCAAAATCAGCAGGTGGCCGAGTTTTGCACACTTGGTACAACATGGCTGCACATCAAAGGATGGCTGAGTCTGTCTAGCCACTGTCAGGAACTGCACACATGGCTGGTAAATACAAATGTACTAACCAGCTGATGACAAGAGAATTTTTTATACTACAGTCACAGAAAAAAACTCAGAGGCCACCCTGCCTTGGGGCCTGCGTGCTAATGTACATCCTGAAACAGTCAAGACCATCAGGTCTGAGAACTGCAGCCTGGCCCACTGACTTGCTATGAAAAAATTACACATTTTTGAGGCTTCTGAGGCTTGGAAATCCATAACATCAGTGGAAACTGTGGTAAATTCAGCATATTTGAGAACCAGGATGGGTCGATTAATTTCTTTTTACGTTTGAAGAGTGCATTGCACCAAAAATGTAGCTGTTGATTTGCCTGGATGGCACACAGAGAAATTTTACTTGGACGGAGGGGAAGCATCACAGTTCCTCTAAAGTTAGGACAGAAAATGTTTGCCAATGCAATACTGAGAGGAAGAAAAATCAGATGTTTTTGCCTTTTTTGTGCTGCTCAAGGCTGTTCAGTACAGAGATTAGTCTGCTCCTCAACACATGCCTTGCGTGGTCTGTGGAGAGCAAGTCCACCTAATAGATCTTGCCAAGTCCCACCAAGTGGGTGCCTTGCCCTAAACGTATAGCTGGGTTACAGTTGTGGGTCTGGAAGCCTCTACTAAATTTGGAAGTGCTGTTCAGATTACATCCTCCAGCTGCTGGAGAGATTTTCTTACAAACAGTTGGCTTCTCAAATACCTTGTGCCTCCCTAGACACTTCCTCTATCAGCTTTCAAGTCCAGCCAGCCCTACCTCAGCCATTGCTGTGTTTGATTCATACCATCTATATCTCGTAGTGCTTCTAGCAATTGATAAATTACGACTCCAGCGAGACTATTGGGTTAAACGCTAAGGAAGGAAGAATGATGACAGTAATACTTGTCATTTGTGTGGCAATGTAGCAACACAAAACCCTCTCTCAAACATATGTTGTCTTGGAGGAACCTTTCCAGGGGATAGGCTTGCTGAGAAATGTTTATGGCTTTTGAATACCTGATAGGCATGAACTTGACATGACCTATTTGGCCAAACCGCAGGCTTCAGCCTAGTCTTTTACCACCACAAATCAGTCTATGTGAAGTATAGTCAGACTCATATCTTCACTGGGATGGCAAGGTTATAGCACATAGCAGCTTGAGAAAACACAGGATGGAGGCTAATTTGTTTTCAGGATTTAAAGACTCAGAAATATCTTTACTTACATCGTAAGAAAATGGCTATGTTCTACCCATACAAAAAAGCCAATATAGGCCCTGGGATGATTAGTATATTTGACACTTGATTGAAATGAGAGCATTGACATATTATATGCAGATCCCTCCTTTATCCTGGCATTGGAAAATGCAAGTTAAAGCAGAGGTTGTAAAGGCTTTCTACTAAATATCCTAGACACAAGAGTTGTTCTTTTTCTCCTGATTTACCACAGCATCATGCTGCAGGATTTTCTGTTGCTTCATCTCAGCCTTCATACCATCCTCTGAAGTTGATCTCGGATCAATGTAAAGTCAAATTGTCAAATTACACCGACTTTTCCTTTTGTTGTTTAGTTAAATATTGTGGAATTGGAGAAATTGGATAAAAGGTGGCATATGTTTCCAAGGACTGAGACACCTGTAAAGGAACACCTGTCTCTAAAGGCCTTCTCCTCGGCACTGTACTGAATAGCACTGATTATGTTACAGATAAAGCTTTAGTCACTGAATTAACTGAATCCCAACCAAAGAATCCACAGTATATGCAGTCCATAGGGGCATTCACTGCTGGGCAGATGGGAATCCTAAACAGTCAGGAAGGAGATGATATCTGAGACCTCTCACAGGACCACTTTCCTTTCTTCCTGGGATAGTTGATACATAAGGAACCATTGACCTGGCTGCTCTCATAGCCCAACTGCAGCAAAGCCACCAACACACATCAGTCCAGGGGGGTGGCTACAGGTGCAGGCAGGGATGGAGGCACAAACAGCTTGTGTCATACTCTGGGTCACTGCATCATCAGAATGATGTGCTTGCAAAGGCCTCTTTGATTGCAATCCTCCTGCTACCTGTAATTAAGGAAATTCTATTGCATAGTTCAGATACAATTACAGTTGCAGTACAAACCAATTCAAAATTAATATAAATATAATGGTAAAACTTCTCCTAAGTGATTGAATAATTACCATAATACATCTCCAGCAGGGCAAAGATCAGGAATGTTTCATGTCATCGACATTCAGAAACCAGCATTTTAAAATTGTATTGCTCGTTCATACAACACACATCTCAGAAACAGATCCACTACAAAGAGTCAGTGTAGAGGAATTGAGCTGAGTCATTAAAAACATATTTTTAAATTAACAGCCATCACATTATTACATATAATAATTTTCCTTTCATACTAAAATTTTTTTAATCTATCCATGTTCCTTATGAAACATTACACAAAATTTTAATCGTAGCATTGTTCTCTTTAAACATGTGCATTTCAGTAATGACACTTGCATGTATAAATTTAGTGAGTTAAGATGTTAGACTGCTGCCAAAACTGAGTAGTCATTTATTCAGAAAAAAATTATCTTGTTTTTCTGTTTGTAAATTTTCTATGGAAAGCTATTTTTTTTCAGTGCATTCATTATTCAGCATATTAGTTGAATAGTCCTACTGAGGCGTCTTTGCTTTTGAATCATTCCCAGCCTGTTAGTTGCAGTTTTTTCACATTTGAAATTTGAACTCCAGTCCTTCCATTTTATTGGACATAGTGTTTACACAAACTGTGCTATTCTCCTGTTAAAAAAATGTGACCAGGAGGAAGATGAAATGAGTTTTGTACACACCATCAGCAGTTCACATCTGTGTTTCAACAGGAGTAAATTCCTTAGCTATAATACAATATCCATGTGAGCACAAGCTGAAAGTCATCGTAGGAAAATTCTGAAGCAGTCCCATCTTACAAAGACCATTATTCCACAGCTTTCAATTGAAAGCTGTGGATACATACAACATGTAGCCTCCTTTTGCCCAGCCTATGCAGTTATGTTCCCTTCTAGAAACAATTTCATCAAAACAAGACAAAACAGTCTTTGAAGGAGCACTTTTCCTTAGGTGCACTATACGTCACAGTTATCTGCCCAGCTCCTGTGAGGCTTAGGAAAGCAAGGCTGACAGCAGCCTTCAGTCCTCTGAGGTAATAGGAAAATCAAAGTATTTATACTGTGGACAGGGTTAGAGAAAAGGATAACAGGCACTACTGAGTAAGAAAAAACCAAAACAGTTTAAAGTGACTTTACAAGGAGTGAGAAGTGCCCTAGAGTGGTCATTAGCCATGCTGCAAGGAATTAGGTACATCAAAAAAGGGGAACATTTGCTGCAGATATTATGAGGTGGGAAGGATTGGAGGAGGCTGTTATTCTTGAAAGTACTTAATGAATTGGCAGATGGCCCTGTGGTCAGGGCACAGGAAATCCAAGTCCCATTTCTGCCGCAGACCTCCTGTGTGGGATGAGAGAAGTGTCCAAAATCACCAGCAGGAGACAGGCAGAGCTGGCACAGGGGACACTGGGGTGGCCAGTGTCAAAGCTGCGATCAAAATCAATGGGAGATGCCTGTTCCAGTAGGGAATTCCTCCATGCCTCCACTTGCATAAAGCCATCCAAAATGGACAAGAACATCTGCTTTTGTTTTCACAGTAAAAGCTGACACTGGAGGAGATAAGCACATTTGGGAGGGAAGCACATTCCACAGTGGAGACCTTTGTAATGCTCTCGTAACAATGCAAGACCATTCTGGGAACATCACTTGGTAAAAACTTACTGTATCCAAGAGGCCAAAGCTGCCATGAAGGTGGCAGAAGAAGGTGTACTGAAATAACAGAGGGCTCCTCCTGGCAACTAGGTGGCAGGGCAGATCACCCCACATGCAGGGCAGAAGGATGACTTCTAGGGGCCACCTTCTGTAGCCTAACTCTGACACTTCCCTCCTTATTTTCTGTGGATATTTCAGGGAATTAGTTGCTCCATTTGCCCTTCAGCAAAGCACTGTATTAATATGAAGGTGCAATGAGCTCCCAAAGCAGGCTAGCCTTCAGATCCTCTTGCTTGGTCTTTGTGCGTGCAAAAAAAAAAAAAATTACACCAAAATATGAACTTAGAGAAGATACCTGGATGGGAAAAGAGGAGAACATTTCACCACAGCTGGTGTTTGAAAAGAAATCATCAATGAAGGTGCTTGAACTTAAAAACCCATTTGTTAACAATAGATATGTTCAGCAGAAAGATCCAAGATTTCAGGTTTGCTGTCCTGGACTGTTTTACCCCAAACCAGCCCTCAAATCATTTATGTAGAAGACGTGCTTCAGGCAGTGCCAGAGCAAGACTTGGACTCACTGACTACAACTTGCAACCATGTCCAAGACAGGTGCTTCTGTTTTAATGCTCATGAGTTGACAGATTTCCTACTATCTATGTAATGCAGATGTTTGGCTCATTTTTAGAACATACCAAAAAAAAGTTGAATATTTTCTTAGAACAGAACTCTGGGAAAAATATAATTTCTATTCCCATCTGAAAAAATCCTCCCAACAGTTCAAATCTACAGCTAACGCTGTAGAGAAGCCACTATTTCAAAAGAAATGTACCGTATGGAAACAGAGTAATTCCAGAGATAAAGTGATGCCTAAAAAAAGTGTTTCTTGTAACTGAAGTACTTGCTTCAAGATTAGAAATGGGATAGTTTGTGAAGGGAACAGAGAGGAGAGGTATGCAAATTAAAGAACTTGTTAAAAAAATTAGTTAATGTTCATATGAGTGACAGCTGGAATCACTGTAACTCATCCAGATTTTTCTAACATGAGCATTTGTCATGAGGACAACCAGTATGGCCAGTAAATACCATTGGAAAGAACCAAACTACTCCTTATAGAGTTTTCCCCATTGAAGTCGACAGTTAATAGCTAATGACTAATAAGTGAATGACTTATTCTACTCAGTCGAGATCAGTTTGTTAAGGAAATTAGAAGACAAATCAGATTAAGTATATGTAAAGAAGCCCAAGTTACCTGGTTAAAGGAAAACTTCAGCATACCAAATTAATACCTTGTTTCTACACCCTTTGAGTAGATATATTTACATGAGATGTTCTCCATAGCATTACCTCTTTCCATGTCAAAGCAGAAGTTGTGCTGGCATATCAAGGGCTGGGCTTTTTCACTGTGCTAATAATAGCGTTTAGAATTCCAGACAGTAGTAGGAACTTCCCCATTTCCTATGAAGAAAATAATCTTTAAAAATATAATGAAGTTTTAATCAACTGTTCGAGAAGGTGAGAGGAAGAAAGGGGGCTGTCAGAAATACCTCTGGCTGGTGGTGAATGTCTGCCCTCCCCTTTCAGGATGGCCTGGGACTCCTTGTGCAGCCAGGAGTTACGGCGGCCCGGGATAAGAAGTGCCTCAAGCTGGATGCCTGGCAGTGGGAGCAGCGCTGGGACACCATCCCTGGAGGAGCTGCGGCACCTGCTCTGCACACGCACGCACCCCACAGGGCATGTGGATGAAGTCTGGCCAAACCTTTATGTGGGAGACCTGTAAGAGACAGGAAGGGCTGAAGGTTATTGCAACTCTTCCCCCCAAATCTTCCACTCTTTATTTAAAAAAAGAGAGCTAGGCACTAATCTGGGGACCTCTCACAACAGGTCTAAGTGTTGAACAAGACTGAACTGTGCATAGGATGCTATAGCCCAGAGAAAATGTATCCTAACTAACTTAAGAAGAATATTCCCCATCCTGATTTCTACTCCTGCATTAGTGCAGGAGTCACACACTGCAGCAGCCCACTGAAGCTGTGGCATTGCTACTTCAGGCAGTCATGCCAGAGCTGGGTAAAACAGCATCAAGCTCATTTTCTCCTCACTTTGCCAGATGGCATCAGTCCCTGAACTGATGAATGCTCAGCAGAGGTAACTTGGTGAGAAAGCCCTTGAAATCAGAAAACCCTTAGCTTGTGCAGAAATATCTCCCACCACCACCCTTTATCAGTTGAGAACCATCTAAACATATGTTTGGAAAAAAACTGAGGGAAATCTAAGAGTCAGTTTCTTAACAAGTCACTTCTGTCTCAAAGCATTTTGATGGACACTTTAGACCTGATCAACCTGTCAGAAAAATAGCCACTACCACTTCCTGCAGTTGTAACAAACTCACCATCAGCAGCGTGTTCTTCCCTGCATTGCAATGCAGCAAGCAAATATAATTCCCCATCTTTCTTCCAGGTATGTCGCTCGTGACAAGGCACAGCTGAGCCGCATGGGCATCTCCCACATTGTGAATGCTGCTGCCGGGAGATTCCGCATCAACACTGGGCCCAAGTTTTACAACGACTTGCCTGTGGATTACTATGGAGTAGAAGCAGAGGACAACCCAAACTTTGATCTCAGCATTCACTTCTATCCAGTTGCTCAGTACATCAGAGCAGCATTGAATTCCCCAAGAGGTAACTAGACCGTCTGTGCATGTTGTATATCTTCTGCATAGCAGACAAGCAGGGCAAGTTATCAAATATTATTTGACATAAGCCAACCACCTGCACATGGTAAGAATGGAGATACCCAAACCAAGCAGCATCCTGAACTCCTACAGTGAGTGGGAGTTCTCCTGTTTCCCTGAAACAGGGAAGGATGCACTGAACAGCCTTTTAAAAGGGTTCTCCCCATGCTTAGTGTTAATCATCAGCGAAAGACAAAATAGCAAGTGTCCTTTATGACCTACAGGGATACACTGACCTGGGAGGAGGCACATTATTTGATCTTTTCAAATTAGTGATGGGATTTAAAATAAAAGACAAGTGCAAGCATCATATTTGACTAAAAAGATTCAACTATAATGCTACAATCTGTGCAAGTCCTACAAGCACAGAATAGGGAAGAACTTGCTAGAAAGCGGTTCTGTAGAAGGGAGCTTAAGCAACACCACCAGCCAGGAATAATGTCATGCTGTTGCTAGAAAAAGTATAACTTTGAAATAGAAAGACAGCCCACAAAATCCTCAGACTCACTAAATACATGCCAGGTACAACACCAGAGGCTTGGGGCTAATGGGGGATCATTACTGCTAAGGGCAAGCCTTCACAAAAGCAAGTCATTACTGTGCCACAGAACTGTATAGATACTACTCAAAAGTAAGTGATTTATTAAGAGAACAGTTACACACTCAGCAGACTGTTTTGCTTGCATCATGCTGAGCTTTAATTTCGATCAGGGTCCTAAAGTACTAACTACCCAGCTTAATTATATGCATTAGTAGATCTGATCCATACCAGATTAGCCAGGAAGGAGAGACACAGCAACTGCAAGCAGTGTACCTTCATGGTAGGTGCTTCTGTGTTTCCTGCTCTTAGGAGGGCTTGATCTCTCCTGTTAGAAAATACTTGCCTTTGTGCAATTTAGGGCTGCATTTGGGGAATTTGGATTTTCACCCATTTCTATTACAGCATATGCTATTTGCAATTGAAGTCATTATTGGCAGTGCTCCAGAGAAAGGTAAGATCCAAAATCTGTTCACATGTGTGTAAAAGCAAAGTTCCGAATCAATTGACAAAAGACAGAAAACAACAGATGAATTGTGGAAGCCACAAGAGCAAACAAAACTAGTGCTTTGCAAAATGCATACCAAAAGACTAAGTTATGAATGCAGAACAAGTTACGGCTCAAGGCATATTTATCCCTACTCCCATGCTTTTAATATTGCTTTACTGAACTCCATATGGAAGCAGGGTTCTGGGAATGGAGACAAGGTGAAATTTAATCATACGCTGTCCAGCTGTTGCTGACATTCATCATTTTGAGAAAAGTGCAACAGTTTAGAAAATATATAAACAAGATGTTCTGGAAGCATAATTTCCTGAGGTACAGAAATTTAGGAGCTAAATACCCATGAGCTGTGCAGGGATGACACAGGGAGGGAATTTTTACTCACATCATTTAGAAGAAAAAAAAATAGTGTTTATTATAAGCAGTGAAGTTGAACAACAACAAAAAAATACACCACGTGACAAGAGGCCTGTCCATATTAAATACAGGATGTAACAAGGTACTACTGTTTGGTTGAGAAGTCATTTAAGACTACTGCTTAACTATTACAAGCAAATTCAACATTTTTTTTTTCTTTAATGGAAATATATTATCCTTTTTGCCTAAGAGGATAAGTCAAAGTTAAGACTGTATGAAGCACAAACATATTTAAAACTATGAATCAAGTACTCATTAGAAGTAGGTAAGAACTATTATTCTGTCATGCTTGAAAAAAAATTCTGATGCCTTCTACCATGAGTCCAGAAAACAGCCTAGACAGATTTGTTCCAAATTTCTACCTTAGCTGAACAGAATATTATCTTTGGTGATGTAAGGAGTTTGTTTTTAAGGCAGTTTCTTAAAACTCAGGTGCCAGAGTGTGAGCAAAAGGAAGCAGAGGAGTGGGCACTTCCTTGCTCCTAGGTGGGAGCTGTTCCAGTCATAGTGGTCAATGGCTGCATTGCACCCTGACTTCCTTCATTATTTTTGTTGCAGAAATTAGGAAATACATGCACAACTATTGCAGCCATGCCATGTAAGCATTATTTTATGATCCCTACTTCCTTGGCTGCCTTTCCTTCAGCACAGCCTGGCTGTTTCTTTGCCCATGTAACAGAGCTGTTTGGGAAGGCTCAGACAAGAGCAAGCAGATGCACAATCTGTCCCCTTCCCTACAAGGGAAAACATTGAGTTGGGAAAGTATTGGCCTTCTCCCTCATGTTCAAGCTGGAAGGACAACACCTTGAATATCAATTTTGACCCTTTGCATGGCCACCTGTGCAATTTGCATTTCTCTGGAGTGCAGCTAAATGTAAAGTAAATCAGCAGGGTTTTGTAAAGTCTAACAAAAGGGGGAGGGAAAGAGAACTTGATGAAAGCATGTCATGAAAACTATTAAACTAACACTGTGCTGAGAGAAAGATTCCCAAGTAAAGAGCTCGGCCTTTTATTGACCTCTGAACATGTTTAAAACAGGCAGGTTAAAATCACCCTTTAACATCTTGAAATGACAGACTCTCTCAAAGCCATTTCCCTTCCTCCACTTTAGCGGAGCAAATGAAAAGCTGGGCTCCCTCCCCTGTCACCTTCTTGTTGGTGGGAGTTATGAAACCTGCTTAACTTTGGAGAAAAGGATCCTCTTGCTTGACTCCATCGTAGGTGCATTACATCAGTCTGACCTCCCACTCTGCAGCAGATGACAGCTCTTACCTGCTCTGAAGGCGTGGGAAGAAGAGACATGCCACTATTTAAAGCTCTCTGTAGGCTTCTTGCTATTTTCAACTATGACAAAACAGATACTGGATTAATCAAGAAACAGACAGTGGATTCTGCACCTGGCTAAAACCTAACAGGAGATGAGAAAATCGTGGAAAGAGCCCCTAGGGCCCATTAGCCCAGCTGAGCTCTCCCGCTGAGCAGAATACTTCTGCTGGATCCAGTGGAGTGAGGGCAGCTAAGACATTCACTATGGGTGACAGATCTGGAGCCTCATCTTAAGCCAAATTGAATCCATCCTGCAAGAAAGCAAGGGCTAGTTTAGGACATTTAGCTCATTTAATGATGATTAGCAAAAGGACAATAAGTTATTATGCATTTTAATGACTGATTTTGTTCAACAACATTGAATTTCCCAACTTGAATTTGGCCAACAGAGTTGAATGTGCAAACTTTATCCCTAGTGCAAACCCTTTGATGTTAGTAAAGTTACAGCAAGCATGAGCTGGATAGAATATCCATAATCCTCTGTTAAAAACCAAGTGTTATTGTTCTGCACAAATCCCAGACAGATGACAGTTATTGTCTGCCTCTGCAAAAAGTAGCTCGAGATGTGTGGTGCAAAATTTCAAATAAGGATTGCAAGATTTAATAATGCCAGAAGCTAAGTGCCCCTACTTCTCCTCAGTTAATCCCATTATTCCTAAGGGATCCTGTTTCATGCTCATTGAGAGGGTTGCAACATGGTCCTCTAATGTGGGGCCAGTCCAGCTTCTCTTTGCACTGTATGTTGAATGGGGGTGGGGAAGGCAGAGTTGGAAGATGGCAGCTCGTGGCATGCTTTCTGTGGTACAGAGATTTGGTTATAACCTCCTGACCTCCCATATGACAGGGGAACACACAACTGCCTCTGTGAACGTTGCTCTCTGTGGCTGTGGTCCAGCAGCCACCTACAAATCCGAGCCTGAGTGCTGGGATGCCTCAGCTGTGTCCCATGAGGGGCGGATGGAATGGCTGGAATCGCCCACCACAGTCAGCCCATGGAGCAGACATGCTCCAGGCACTGGTCACATGCAGGATGTCACCGGGGGTTCAGAGTGTCACTTCACCCATTTGCAGCCACTGCTAAGAGACGAGGGTCTGACCTTGTAAACAGAACCAAATAGCAACACAGCTTTTGTTTCCTTACTCAAGTTTAACATTCAATTTATTTGCTAAAAATAATCACACAGTAAATTCAAATCTGCTTTCATTAGAGCAATTTTACATTAATTAAATCATTTCACATGACTGATTTATCTGCAACAAACAAGTAATTTTATTGTCAGTGTACCAGCATTTATCATAGCCTTTGTTTCACTATGCACAGAGGTTAACAATGTGGAATACATACTGCACTTGTAAAAGAGATAATATACCTGCATCCTCATGGGAACAAGTGATTAGAGAGCCATGCAGATTAGGACCACGGTCAATAGTTGGGGCTTGTCCAGGCTTTTACCGAGACACCTTCTGAAGCTGTTTGCTGATACAGGACAACTCTTCTGAAGTGCAGATAAGCCAGAGGAACAGGGAAGAAAATACAGTGTATTCTTTCTGGACACCATCTCCTCCCAGACACAGACACAAAACAAGAGAGCAAGGCTGTACAAGAAGGAGCCTGGCATTTGTTCTGCTTTCTGTGCCTCCAACAAAAGCACAACAGGCAGTATTTAACAGCAGCATCTGTACCTGTGCTCAGCTTGGCCTTCAGTTCGAGACTGCTGGTGAGGCAGAGCATTTTCCAAGGCAGAAGTCTTCATACAGGTGGGGGGGGAAAAAAAGGACTCAAACAATTTTACAAAACTTAGATTCAGAACATCAAGTCTCCTGTCCCCCATCCAGTTTAGATTTCATTTCCAAAATTTAGATTTAATTTCAAAATATATAGCAATGCAAAATCAAATCTAACATCAAGGGCATTTCTTTCTCTTCTTGTTTGGTTTTGTCCCTTATGATGCAGTTCAAACCATAAATTCTTTTTCTTTTAGTTGTAGAGTGCTGGTAGGTTAAACGTTTTCAGACAAAGAAAAAAAAACAAACAAAAAAGAGTGGTTCTGATTCCAAGAAATTTTTTCAGAACATTTTGTTCCTTGGCTTCTGTTATTTGGGGTGCACATTTGGGTGAATGTCTGGATTTCCCATCCCTGCCACCACATTGCAGTTAGGCCTGCAAAATTCTGAAGCAAAGATTTTCCAAAAATCTTTTGGCCTAGCCCTATTTGCAGTATTTTTCAAAGTGAAATTGTGCTCCTGATTCCTTTATGCTCTGAAAATCTCAGATCAGGGTTGTTTGGATCTCAAGTGCCTCCTCAGGGGAAGATAATACAGCATACATACCCTACAAGGTTGGTGGGAAGGCTAACGGAAGTGCAGTACATTGAAAAAGAAGTCTGATGGAAATTCAAATTAGCATTATCTTTTAGCAGGGGTGCAAAACATTTCTCCATATGCCCATAAAAAGCAGGACTTAACTTCCAAGAATTTTCATGAAGTTAGTGGAATTGACAGATAGATGCAATTTAACTCAAATAAGGGCATCAATATCTTAGTAAATTCTATGAAACTGTTTCTGAATGATAAAACAGAACTAGAAACTCTGCAAAACTAGCTTTACATTGGAAAACCTCTTCCCTCCCTCAAAGGTTTTGATGCCTGGTCCAAGTCTGCTGTCACCAGAGCTGTTTTTGCCACTTCCTTGGAGACTATATTTGTCCCTTTATTCCTACTGAAGACATGTCTATCTTTAGGGCTGTGCTCGGATTTCTCATGCCGGGATAATGAGAGGTGGCTGTGTCACATACATTGTGGAATTCAACACTTCTCTCAACCTGCTGGCCAGAGCAGGTTTTCACAACACATGCTCACGCTCTCTGAGCATGTGGCTATGCCATCATCATTATCAGAACTAGAATGGTTGCTAAATAAATACTCTGTCATAAACAAAATGGGATTTAAGATTAAAAGCTCTGCACGAAGTACCCAGAATTAACACCCGGGGAGATGGGGGCAATCAGTCTAAGGTTTTTGTCTGAATCTAGGCTCATCATCCAACAAGGATATTTTTATCTCACTCCCTAATAATAGAGAAATTAAGATGCTGTAAGCACAAACAAAACAAGGAACTAGCACTGAAAAGCTGTCCATTCTTTCTACCCCTCCTTAAATTTTGCAGAGAAGCAGCATCTGAGATAGTTTATTGCATCTCCAAAGGAAAAAAGCAACATGGGATTGTCGTCACTGATTTTTCATCTTTTCTGGATATAAATTGTACTCCACTAAATTGCATTTTGTACAGCTATACAATGAATGAACAAGAGACCACAAATGTGACAGTCTAAAAAAAAAAAAAGAAAAAAGGTAGAAAATATTTTGTTTCAAACTTGTGAAGATTTCCAGTGCAGAACTGTTCTGAAATTTTCATGCTAAAAAGACATTTTCTTCAGCTGCCTTAATGGGAGACAGAGCTGTCCATTAGATGGTCAGAAGTTCATATCTGCATCTAATCACTTGTTACTCTAATAATGCTGAGTTGCTGGGCCATGGTCTATGTGAGAAAAATAGATTTGACTGCAGCAAAGGACAAGAGAGCTTGAAAATGTTCATGCATTGTTATAATTGAGTAGAACAATTATACCACAATTGAGTTTCACCCTCAACTAAAAAATTCTCATTGATCTTACTGCTTTTGTGAAAGCTGAAGCATTTTACAATACTTAAAAGATGCAAATTTTCAGGTTCCAGAATGAGCTCTTTGTTTACATCTAGAGGGAAAGGACTACAAACCTGAATTTTTCCATCTGAGAGCAAAATTTCCCTTTAAATTAAAAATTTCCTTTAATTTCAAATAAGACCATTTAAAAAAATATTCATCTTCCAACATGGGTCAAAGTCACTTGTTAGAAACCTGGGAGGCAATTGCAATACAGAATTGAGTTTCTTGGCCTGCTTCTGTTCATGATCACAGCAGGAAAACTAAAAGAAGAGCAGAGGGAAGGAGGAAGTTACACTGCTGGATCCCTGGAAGGTGTTCCCTGAGGCTCACTTATAGGAACAGGGGAAGGATTCATGATGTTACCCTTAATGGACTCCTAATAAAGATGCACACCTCACACTGAAATCTCTGGAAAACTAAGAACATTTCTTAAATTGTCATTGTCCTGGTCACTTAATAAACAAGGGAAAATACAGACATTAGGGAAGGACAGTGATTAGTAGGCTATAGGTAGGCTATAGAAATAAAATAAAAAAGGGTGGGCTATAGAAATAAAAATGCTTAAGTGATCTGGTGTAAATGCCATATACAAACAGCTGTTCTTAATGATAATGCCCATTTTCTTCACACACTTCCAAAAAAGTCTGGGCAGCAGTCAGCACCCTCAGAAAGCATTTCTGCCCTAAGCAAAGAAGAAAAAAGAGCTTGTGGAAAACCAGGAGCGTTCCTGTAACAGCAGTGAGCAATCCTGAGCATTGCACTTCTGAAATCCCAAGTTTCCAAGCCCTCTGGTACTAAGTAACCTGCCAAGGCTGCTTCCCACAGCATGGCCTTCAAGCGTGAACTCTTGAAACTTTGCCAGCAAGTACATCACTCCCAAACCCACACACGAGCAAGCAGGGACACAACGGATGGCAGGCTGGGCAGGAGGGATAAGGGTGTGCTGTCAGGCTGACAGCTAAGCTCAAACAAGCGACCGTGGATCCTGGAACACAATTACTAAATTTTCTGTTCCTAGCCCCATGTTCCCCAACCAGGGGAACTGCACCAGGGCTGCTCTGCGGGGCACCTGCTTGCCCATCCCCAGTACCAGCTTCCATCTCTGCTCCCGCACAATAACTCCTACCATGAGGCCTGCTGGCATAATTGCAAATCTCTCTCCTTTTTCCAGGCAAAGTACTGGTTCACTGTGCAATGGGAATCAGTCGGTCTGCAACTCTTGTCCTCGCTTTCTTAATGATCTGTGAAGGTATGTCCCTCGCCGCTGCAATTCAGACCGTGCGCTCCCACAGAGGCATCTGCCCCAACTCTGGCTTCCTCCAGCAGCTTTGGGAGTTGGACCTTCGGTTAGGAAGCGGCACAGGCAGAGGAGCAGAGGCCTGCTAGTGCCAAGAAGGTGTGTCTCCTGGCACCAGCCCAAGAGATGCTGCCCTTACTGAAGAGTGCAAGGATGCTGTCAGGACTGCTCTGTAGCTGCACAGAGAAAGTCTGGGGAAAGGCTGAGAATGAGCAAACTGTTAGGAGCTGGTAGGCATTTATTTTTTGGATAAGCCCACTAACTGGAAAGAAAATGAAATAAAGGATTCAAACTGGCAGTTTTGCTCACCTGGGCCTGTTTATTTAACTACCTGTTGGGCAGGGCATAAGGAGCAGTTGGGTTTTCATGCAGAATTAAAAGGCAGCACAGTCAACTTGAAAAAATGCTTTTTACATACTTATAATTGCATTTATTTGGCAAGAGGGAAAATGACTAAACTAGTAAAAATAAAAAGAAAGCATGAGGCTTTTAAGCAAATCTTTAACATTTCACATCCAGCTGCGTTAGGGTGAGACTGCAGGTTTTGCAAGCTGACATGGTCCTTTGGTCTGACATGGTGACAGTAGTCAGGATCCAATTCAGACCTTGGACTCCCTCTGTTACAAGCCGTGGAGGCTCTTGCTGGACCTTCGCAAGTCCTTTTCACTTCATATCTGTGGCAAATACTCAGAATTTAAGGACCATGAAATCTCAGGAGCCAGTTCTGGAGGTCTCAAGCAGACACTGTACCCTGGGGCTCAGCTGTTGACAGCCTCTCTGCTGGTCAGAGGAAGGAAGGTGTCCCCTTGCACACATGGAGCAAGGAGCACGCCCAGGGCACACTGCCTGCTGGCACACTGCAGGGCAGCGCAGTGCCAGACAGAAATGTCCTCCTCTTAGCTTGCAACCCAACGCTCAAAATCACATTCCCCAAATTTCCCTGTTTTAATGGAAAGTCAGAACCTAGTGTCGTCATGTCAGAGCAAAAATGAGCAATGCCTCTAACAAATCCAAAGCAGCAGCTCTGCATTTCAATTACTCTTTTACGCCCAATTGGCCACATTTAATCTTGTGAAGAACTCGAAGCAGATATTTGCTTCAGTGCAATTATAGCCACATACAGAACATTGGCAAATGCAAACAATATAGAATTTCCACTTGACGGCAGATTAATTTGGTGTGATGTTTTCCCTCGAGAAGTCTTAAAGGCTCTCAGTTCTGAAAGTACCCTGCAGTTTGTATTTATAGCACCATGGATGTTGAATAGAAAGAGGGAAGCATATACTTCTTCTGAACTGAAGTTTCTTTTACCTCCATACATTAAAAATATTAACTGAGCATAGCACACCTTCACTGCATTTCTCATAGTGCAATATGGAAACATGATTTCCCTGCAGAGTCTATAGAGGAATTCAGGTGGTGTTTCCACTTTCATAAACATATTAAGTAAAGCATAGCAATGCTACAGACTAATTTCCTCTCAGGGAACAGAGACACAGGTCTTCCCTCCAGAAAGGGTCCCATCCTTTGAGACTGGAGTAAGCAGTCAGAAGCAAGGTCATAGCTAATGATGGAAAAAATCAGTGAGGTTATAGTTTTCACAGGCCTCTTACTGCCTGCCACAGCAAGGAGATTAGATTTCAGTGAGCATGGTGACTGAACCACTCTTGGCACTTGGGTCTCTTCCACTTTGGTCTGCCTGGGGATTCTTTTTTATTGCAGACCATGCTGAAGCTGTTTTGTGAGTGGTATTTTCAGTTGCCTTACTAACCACTCCCTTCAAGCCTCTGTAACTCAGGCCGTGCCAAGCACTATATTAAAGCACAAGAGGTATATGAAACACAATAGTTGAAAATCTCCATGCATTGAGCCCATCAGGACAGGTCATAATTTCCAGTGAGTTGTTCATCTGGAAACATATGCAGTTGTAGGGCAGAACTTAAAATGAACAACGTGAGGGATTGACTGAGCCTAAAGTTACCCCAGCTGAGGCCTGTTGGCCATTGTGTGACTATTTTAGCCAGCCAGGGCAGGCCATAGATTTCCCTGCCATCCATGACTTGCAGCTGGGATCAATAAATCTATCTGGAGCTGCAGCCTGCCAGGTAAGCTAGGACAGGGGCAGAGCAGGGCTTCTGGCTCTTGCCACCATTACAGGTGTATAGTAGAAGCTTCCTCTTCAACATGGGAAAAAACTCAACAATAAGAAACAAGAGGTCAGAAACACTGACCCAAAGAGAATAAAGTAAATATCCAATCCCAGGACCAAAAAAAAATCCCTTTCTAGAAGTGCCTGAACTACTTTGAGTGCTTTGCCTTGCTGTGAAGTTCAGACTGTGAGAGAAGACCCTGTGAGAGGCAGGTCCCCCGATCTCCTTCCAGGTTCTCCACCCTTCAGGAGACAATGTTCCTAAACCCACCATTAGCTCCCCTCTCTGTGAGAGCTGCAGCACCATGGAGGTGGCCTGGCAGGGGCACAGGGGCAGGCTCTGTATTGATGACAATTAAGCCCTAACCTCTGACCCCTGTGTCCTGCGCCTGTGCTTACTTAAATAAAAGCCTCTTAAAATTGCAGCTGAAATCAAGGCAGAATGAAAACAATATTGGGGTGGTTCCAGGTGTATATTGTGGTATAATTTCAAGATCCAGAGTTGTAAACCACCAGCTCAGCCCAAGAAATCAGGAATAACTCCCTTCCCTGATAGCCACCCTTGCTAACACGAGGTGTTTAGTCCTGGCTGCAGCTGTCCATTTCAGTGCCACTGAGTCAGCTGAAAGAAGCCCTGCAGGTTTGGTGCCTCTGTGGCACTTGCCCAGTACCCTGGTTGAATATTTTCTGCCCAAGCCACGTCACTTGAGGCCGCAGGCAGGGTGGAAACAATCGGAACAGCAGAGATATTAAGGGGCGGAGTGGCAGTGACACCACTACCGTTTCCATGAACACCTTTACCCAGTGCAGAGCAAATGCTGAGGTTTATTTAAGAACACCTGTCCATTCTGTCCTTATGAAGGAGAAACCTTGAGCACTGTGGTGGACCTGGTATACCTCCCCCACAAAAACCCTGCCAAGGAGAATGGGTGCCTCAGCCCCTTTTTGCAGACAAGACACCTGAAGTTTGCTTAAGCTGCAGCAAGATGTTCAGGGAAAAGCACAACAGGATTGCTCTCCAACCTTCAGAACTGGCAGAAAGCATGAGGGGAGTTTTCTCACATGAGATATCTTGCCTTCACCAGCTTTTCCTCTCAGACTTTCAGCAGTGATACAGAGAATATTACCATGGGCATGTCTGCACTGTGTTATTTATCCTTTGGATTTGCACTTAGGGTTTTATTTTTAAAAAGAAAATGAGACCATAAATCTGCTGTGCAAGGAGCCAAGGGAAGAGAGGACAGAAATTTTCAACAAGTTTCATGCAAAGAGATGGTGCCAAGGACAGGTTTCCCATGGAAAGAAATGCCAGCCAGTCAAGATACTGTCCAGGTACTCACCATGTGTAGCTAAAAGCGTCAGCCTTTCTCTCAGGTGCATTGATTCATTCCTCCTTGCACAGGTAGCTTTGGAGTTGCTGCAGGAAGGATGGCCCTCCTATGGGAGCATCTTCATCTGTAGTTTTTGCGTCCAGCACACACAGGACCACTCTTCAGGTACAGCGCCCTAAATAACCCCCCATGCCTGTAAACAAGGGTGGAGGGAAGCGGTCTTGGGACAGACCCTGGTTCTGCATTACACTGCCCTGTTCCAAGTTAGCCCATGGCTCCAATTCTGCTTTAACCTTGGCACTGCCCACCAAGACCAGGCAACATTCTCCTGCATAGCCCTGATGCCTAGACCAGATCTGCCCAGCTCCTGCCAGCCTCACCAGAATTGCAAAGCGCTGTCAACCCCACTTGCCAGACTTGATCCTCCTCTCATTGTCTTTTGCCCTGTATTTTTCTGATAACAAGGCTATGTGTTACTGTGGAAAGGGGCTTCAAAACAGCTTGTGCTTTGCAAATTTACTTCATAGTCTAAGGTTCAAACAGTATGTGCAGCTCCTGAAGCCAAGTCAAACAGGAATCTAGGGCCTATGGGACTTCCAACATATAAGTTTTCTTTAGGCAACAATTATTTTGCTTAGAAACTAGACCCTTGTTCTGTTGCAGGAGGCTGCAGTTTAATAAAGTCAAACAGTTTGCTCTTTGCAATGTACTATTTGCAGTACAAGTATCATTGAGTTACACTGCTCCCCCTCACCACTGCCTCCTGGAACCTCGACTGTTTATATACAGAAAGCACTCTCAGGAAGCACTCCTAAAAATACCAGCAATGTTAGCTGAGGATCTGGCTCTGTCTCTCCTCCATCTGCTTCTGCCTCCATAACATCCTTCATTATCTTGATGCTCAACAACCCCAGCTGTTCAAGGAAACTTTTCCCATTTTCATTCTCTAAAAAACTGTCCTTTTCTTTCCTCCTCTGCCAGTAGCCATTCTCTACCCTGCCACAAAGCAGCTTCTGTGATGTTGCCATATCATGTCTTATCTAGTGTTTTCTCATTTGATTACTAAGTTAAAGTGAAGCCCATGACAACTTCCCATCTTTGAGCTCCACCCACTTTTCAGACAGCAAGGTGGCGGCAAGTCAGGGTAATAATAGTACCTGAAAATGAATAACATCTTTTACTTTACTTTGTAAAGAGGCATCTGAATACTGCAAAACAAGATGCAGTATTCTCCACAGATTAACTTTTGAAACCACTCTCAGGGAAGTTACTCTGAAGACAAAGGCATCTCCCAGTGGAAATACCATTGCAAATAAAAATATTTTCACAATAGTACAAATAGAAAATCTGCACAGCAAGTCCAGCCAGCTGATAAAAACATCAGTTCTTAAATTTCAAACTCAAAAGCAAGACTGGGATTCAGAATGGTTGATGGGCTGAGCCTCCCCTCACACAAAATGTTACTTGTCAAGGAATAGGGTCCTGCAGTTGCTGCAGACTGGTTGTTGTCAGTAATCTTCATGACTACAAAGATCCTCCAGCACATTAAGGAGACACCCAGCACAGACAAAGTTCATAGCAGCACAAAGGATCTTTGATGCTTCTGTCTGTCCACACATCAGCCATTGACTTGAATATTTCTCTTCTGTAGGTGTTCAGCAGACAGACGCTAAAAATGAAAGCTCAATAATTCTGCTGTTGTAGTAGACAAGATCTATTCCTGTGGTTATTCAGTGTAAAACGCTTCTGACAGTTGCTGTTCTACAAACCCCTTTCTGTAAAAACAAAGTATCTAATTCCTCCTAATTCAATAACAATTATAATTCATCAATCCATCTAATATCAAATATCAAAAATGAAATATTCACAAACATTTACAACTAAAATGATCCATTAAAGCCCTTAGGATTGCTTTTGGAAGATCAACAGCTCTTTGACAAAAATTCCCAAGAAGCACAGAACTGTAAGAAGTGAGACACTGAAAACTTTTGCACCAACATCATTTAGGTTGCTTGCAATGAATAAATAAATAAATCAGTTCTTTACAAAAACCCCACCCACCATTGGAAAACCATCAGCCGGTGAAGAGTAAGCAAGGAATTATTTGCTCATCTGTAGCGACAATTGGCTGTTACTAGAGTTATTCTGACACATTGTTTTCAAGAACATCTGTTTCCACTCTGACTCCTTTAACTTTCAGATGTGAAAAACAAAAGCTCATTTTCAAGCCATGTCTCCCATCTTCAGTTGGCAACAGTTGCATGATTATGAAGTTATTGTTATGCTGGATGATCTGTTTGTCAGTTTATATTTTCCTATCATATCTATTTTTAGCTATTCATTAGTATTACTCAGAGTCTCTCCTATAAATCTTAAACATTTATGGCACATCTCGACAATTCATCAAATGGAGCCAACCTCCAAGGAAAGGAAACCCAAACCACTTCCCCTACTCAGCTGAATGAGATTCAGATCCTTGTCTTTTAAACTTGAAACTCAACATTTTCCCATCTGCTCTTTATACACAACAGCCCTTTTGCTCTGCACCAGTATTTTATTCTCCATTCATAACTTTTTACTTTCCTCCAGAGGTTTCCTGGTGCTTTTAGTCTGCTGGACTCATAGAAGTCATAGATGACTTGGATTTTGGAGGGTTTCTCCCCCCACACTCCATTGAAGGGGAAAAATAATCATTCAGCAATGAATGGCCACTTTTCATTGCTCATTCACAAGAGAGACACAGCAGGATCCCAGGGCTGGACTCAAAGATAATTTTCTTCGCTATTCTCACTAGAGGGAGAAACATTTTATCAGAGACTATTCAAACTAGGAATATTTGGAAAATTAAATTTTTTTTTTGTTCTATTCACTGACTTGCATTTCCAATCCTCTGTGTGTGTGTGTATGTGTAACTACCAAAAAGCTGCACAATTTTTGTGGCTATGGCCATGCTTGGAGGTACCAGTACATGTGACTTGGCCAAGTCACCCATGCAGAAAACATTTCTAAAGGGCTCAATCTATAATGGCCAACAACAAGATGCTTTAAAGAAATAATAACCAGAAGATGTACCCTAGCCAAGAGTTTTGCAGAAGGAAAATCTACACTGGTGAAGAAGAACCAGCCGCTTCAGCCAGGCAGCACTTGGCCACAGGGAGAAGCTGCGCCCCAGCTCCTGGATCCTGGGACCAAATACTGTCACAGGCCAGGGAAGACTGCTCTCCTCCTCCTCAGCTGTCCCAGGGAAGTCCCAGCCTTGCACACCCTGCACAGTTGAAGGCTAAGCAACGTATTTCTCAGATGAAACTGTTAATTGTCTGTGTGTAATTAGCTGATACCTGACTAGAATACACAACTGATTAAAAATCAGTGACCATCTTTTTCATTTCCTACATACTTGTATTAATCAAAGGAGACATAATATAACAAGAAATGAAAACTGTACCAAGGCAAAGAGTTCTAGCATGCATGTTAGTCTCAGACTGCTTTTAATTTAAACAGCTCATCTGATGAAGCAGAATAGCAGGATGTGGCTCTTCAGGGAGGTAGGGAGTGCTTGGGAGAAGTCAGTAACACAAAGAAGTATTTAAGATTTTACAACCAAAATTGTTTTCTGTCAATTCACACCATGCTTCAATTCGCCTGTCTTTTCCTACTGTCAGTTTTTGGAAGAAAAAAAAATTAGTTTATACTCCATTACACCTCCGTGTGGTTATGCACTGGTTTTACCATACTATTAACCTCCAGCAAGTCCTCCAGTTTCTAATCCAGCCTGCTTCACACCAGACATATGTCAACTTACCAGCATCTCTGCTATCCCACTTCCTTTTGGTTAGATGTCAAGTACCAGTGCCTTACCAGAATGACTGGCCAGCCATCCAAAAGCATTTTAACAGACAAATACTAATACATCTTTCTCAGGCTGGTCATCCAGTCATCCCAATGCTCAGAAATGCTTGCCTGCCAGTAAAGGCTGGTCTGCTAAAAAATAAAGAAATTAATTTTGGGCTACTTAGGAAAAAAAATCCTAGAAAACCTATATATTCTAGTAGTTGTCCCATGCAATGTATTGGAAGAGCACTTCTAGAACTCTGTGATTATACTGGCAGAACATTGTCCCACAGAATATCAACTTACAGTGTAGAACTGAAATTTTGAAAAGAAAAAAGCAAACTCTGCAGGCACAGTGATTCAGAGATGAACGACTACAGCAGCAAACCCAAGCAAGTCAAAGAAAGCACCATCAGCATCCCCTACCCACTCAAACCACTCTTCCCATGAAAAGAAGTATGCCAAATCCCTTACAGTTCTTTCAAATTAAAACACAAGATTAAACTGAAGATTGACACAAACTACAAGGTTCAAATCCTATCCAGATTTCCCTTAGCACTAGATATTTACAGATCTGGCATCTTAAAAATTTATAACGGCAATAGCAGTCTTGGATCCAGAATCACAGCTAGACTCAGACACATGCATCTACCTGTAGCTACATAAGCAAGAACTGTATTTCTGCGAGCCCCAGATGTTTAGAACTCTTGTATCACACACATATACTCCCTTTCCCATTGTGAGAATGTCTTTATAAAGCATGGGATTTTATTCTTTGTCTTAAAGTTCATAGTTTTCATTATTTTTTTGACAAGCACAATAAACTTAGATTCCTCCTCCTCCTCTTCCCGTGTCAAGGAAAGCTGAGTTTCTCTGGTAGATTTAGGAGTATGTACCAGGTTACAAGACATGGCAAAAAGCCTACAAGAGTAGAGTCCTGCCACCTGGCGCACCATGTCCTAGAGCTAAAGCAGCTGGGAGCATATGCTGTTTCATTGACTTGGCTATGCCTTATAATGAGCAGTGCCAGGGAAGGATGTATACATACATATATATTACAGAATCATCAACACCCATGACATTGGGACATTTAAGAAATCTTTTCATTTACCAGTGCCTCCAGTCCTTGCTTGGTCAGCTCTGGGAAGTAGCAACCCTCTGTGAGCTGTTGATCACACTAAGATCCCTATTCAAACCAAGATGATTCCCACCAGAAAGCAGAAATTTGACCAGGCCCTGGGTTATCACATACAAACTGATGGAACAAATCTGTGTTTCAATTTGAAGGGGATTGTTTCGTAACAGAGCCATAGCAAATCGATTTTTTTTTTAAACATATGGAAAGACTATACACTAATACGATTTATTCAAGGCTTTAGCCTTTGGATGGCAGATTTAGCTACATTAGCCCATAAGATGCATGAATTGCCCAATTTTGGAGCTGTCCTTTTAGCAGTGTTGTATTTACACACTCAGATGAGTGTTCAGCTGCAAAAGCAGAGAGAAAGTTTCATGTCACTAAAAAGCAAAGGTTGTAAGATGAACCACTGCATAGTCCATAGGAACTCATCTGTAACAATGAAAACATCATTATTTGGTTTAGTAACTAATGGTATAAATATTCCACAGCATCAGGAAACATAACTCAGAAACAGAAAACACTCGCAATCACAGTTCACGCTAGCAGGATGCAAGAACTTGGCCCCCAACACTGCTGGGACCACGAGCTCACAGTATGGGCAGGCACCAAGTGTGTATGCCAAGCCACCCCTCTGTGCCTGCCTTGAGAACCTCCTCAGGTGCTCCTGCTCAGCCCCACGGCCCTCAGCACACAAATGACAATCACATAAATGCAGCAGGATCAAGAGAGAGAGACAGGAGAAGGGGGCAGGGCATAGTGGGGAACACAGGAGGACAGAACCCTGAGTCACTCCCATGAGTCGCAGCTCATCTTGTCCAAAGGCCTGAACTCGCACCAGAGCACAGAGATGCTGTGCCCAGGTTGTTCCTTACAACCATTAATATAGACTTGATGCTTTCACTGTCCTGTCATGGCTGCCCAAAGGATTTAGAGTTCAGGCTGAAGACTTTTAGTAATTTCTGCCACAGCAGCATAGCAGGGCTCTAGAGACACTGACGGTATTTATAGCAGCCTGAAAATTGTACCTCTTCTCACCAGCTGAACCAGTTCCCTGAGCTGACTGCTACAGCTAATTGAGAGAAGACTGTCATGTACCATCAGCTAAATATACTGCTGGTCCTCAAGATCGAGTTGTCCTGACTGCATTGTGACAGCAGTGTCTAAAGGGAGGTCATCTTCATTTCTACATTTTCTCTCTAGGAACAAGAGTTTCTTCTATATCTGCACTGCTAGGTTTCTATTTATAGGCTTGAACCCTGTGATGTAATCTTCCTTTTTGTTTCCAAGGAAACACTATTTGAGGTATTCTACTTTCAAGTTTTTATTCCTTTAGGTCTTCCCCCCCCTCCACCTGCTCTCTTCCTTTCTCTTTAAAGAGACAAGTCAACAGGTAAAACCTGTATTTATCCCTGGCATGCCGTGTAGTTCTCTTTCTCTAAAACCAGGCTTATTCATGGCACTAAACATTTCAAGACATTTCAAAAATATGCTTGGAAATAATTTTATGCACTGTTTATACATATGACTTTTCTGATAGCAAATGAGCTATAATTGCATTAGGCAGCAACTCCTCTTGATAACTCATTTTTTTCAAAAACTTAATGTCTGCATCTCAGCTCCAAGTCCTCTTTTCCTGCAAAGATTTTTTTAAAATCATCTCACTGACCATCCAGCCAGATTTCCCATGGTTTTACTTCTTAAGTAAGTGATGACCAGACCTGTCCCCTGGCACTCCCTTTCTGGCAGCAAAGCATCTCCTGATGCCTCTTTCCATGCTCCTTTCTGCCACTGGGCTATGTTCTCAGGTCTGTGGTGGCTTGGAGGTCATTTTCATTCAAATGAAAATCCTCTACATTCATGTTCTTTTAAAATAATTGGTTGTCACTTCACTGTCTGTAAGTCAGGAAAATGCAGAGGACTGAATCCATAATTTATATTGAAATCAGCATTTGTAACAGCTGGAATAAGGTGTGTTGAAAGGACACTTGCAGAAATGCAGGTGCTTTGGAGTCTTACTGGAAAAGCAGTGGGTCAAGCTAATAACTTGCCTTAAAATTTTCAGCATGTGTTTATGTGTATGGGTCGAAAGATATGGGAGAGACTGGCTGTGTTAACAAGAGACTATTTTAACACAGCAGAAAAATTAAGAGCAGCAATGCTCATAAATGTAGTTGATTAATTGTGACTGGGAAACCTACTCTCATTTTTATTACTACTGCCTTGTGCCTCTGTGATATAAAAACAATAAGTGAGCTGAACTGGTGATATTCTGCTCAAGAGACAACAAAGTAACAGACAAAATTTTTTTAAGGACCACCCACTTCAGAACATAGAAGGGCAGGTAAAATTCCAGCCTAAAGATGATGATATGGACCAAGACCACTCAATAAGAGTTTGTGTGGTGAAGGGGAGAAAAGGTGTTAAAGCACATGATAGATAGATATAAAGTCAACAAACTTACAAATTTTATGCTGTCAAGGAAATTATCAAAGTAAACATGGAAATTATCTGTAGTCAGCATCTTGCATTTTGGGTCATGTTATAGACTAATACCCATCAATTCCTGTATCAGTTCCAAAAAAGGCCAGGCTCTATTTAAAAGGTATGTGATCTTGATTCAGGGGCAGCAAGTCCTTCCACAACATCTCTGACTTGGCCACAGAAGAGGTTGTGGAATGGGAAGACTTACATGATCTAGACCTGTGCCAATATATCTGGATTCTTTTCAAAAATTCATCAGAGTGTTTCCTCAAATCCCAAAAATAAGAGTTTCCTACACTCTGTAATCCTGCTGGAAGCTGGTCCAGGGAGCCACTTGTCTCCTCCTTCTACCTCCAAAGCTTTCACAGTCAGTTTTTTCCCAGAAGACCACGGTTGTTATCAGGCTTCCATATCTCCTAATCTGGCCATGACTTAATAACTTGACACCACCGTCTCCCTCCCTAATGGTTACTCAGACTCAAGAACCTTAGCAAAAATCACATTTGACAGGAATGGGAAAAGTAGCAAGCTTCAGGTGTTTGTCACTAGGTTTTAGTTTATTTCTGAAAAAGAACATTTCTGGTAGCTGAAATGCAGAGCACATTTCATGGTCTGGCAATGCATTGCTTTAGATATTGTGGCTCTGCAAAAAAAGAGCTTTATCAAGTTTGTTTGCTTCTCAAAGACAATCCTTGGCACTGGACAGGTCCAGTTGGGTCTCAGTAAATCAAAAGCTTATTTGATGTCAGTGAAACTGATGCAACTGCTGTTTTGCTCCAGGTTGTCAGAAAGCATTTTAGTAATCACTTTCAGTCAGAATAGATGCTCAACTGTTCTTTCCTGCTGCAAGGGGGAAAAAACAGCAGCTTGCTCTTCCTCAATAATTCCCTCATATTTCATTTTTAATCTCTTAAGCAAATTACAAGTGAAGACCTTTGATGTATGCGCCAAACTCATTCATTTCTCAGTACTTGCTGGACTAGAGAGGATCTCCCGTTCTTATGCATGTGGATGATAATAACAACTTCAAAGCCCCCAGGCATGTGTTAGCTCTCCCCAATTTCCTTTCTAAGTATGCATTTCGTGGGCCAACACCAGTTAAGAACCATAAGCAGCTGTACTTGAATGCCATCTATTAAGGCAGCCTTGCTATCTCTCTCATAATGTAACAACTCTATTTCTGCTTTGCAGATCTACTCAGTCTGGATTTTGCATTTTTCCTGAAATGGAGTACCTAATTTCCAGCGTTTATGGTGTTCTCAGCTTAAAATAGTCTGGAACCTGATCAAACTCAGAGCAAAAAGTCACTAAAAGGCACTTGCCCTTAGGTGGTGTGGAGCATTCCTGGTGGATTATGAGGCATTGTTTTGCTGTTGTGGGGTTTTATGATATGAAGTGCACTTGATTACTTCTAGAAGGACGGTAGGTCATAGCCATATGGTACCACAGGACCAGATGTTCCAAGTATAGCAGAACAGCTGCACCTGAGCGGTGGCTGGGCAAACTTCCCCCAAGCTTGCTAAGGAAGAATGAAAAGGGGACATATTTCAAACCAGTTAGTGTTGTAGTTGTCATCATTATTTAGTCTGTCCAACTCATTATCAGAACACTTGGAGGCAAAGAGCATAAAAGAGTTGAAGAGAATATCATATAGTCACATAAATAAGAAAAACCACCACCACAGACAATTTACATTGGAAAAAAATAAATAGTTTTGGAAAAGATGTAAAAATTCAGGCTTTCAGCCAAGCTTTATCTAAGGAGGTGGAGTGGGAAGAGTAAACAGATTTTCTCTAGGGCAGAAAATTTATCCTGTAAGTGAGGAGCACAGATTTCATGCAGTTTCCTTTAAGGGGTTTGTTACTGACCACAGTCAGTGGAACAGACGCCAGACCAATGGCACCAGTACGGCAACTCTGGTGTTTCCCCATTTGCCCTACCAGCAAGCCAGAAAGCTGTACCAAGTGGACTCCAAACATCAATCCAGTTTCTGGCTCCCAGCTCTATATAAGTCTAGATTTGGCACTCCATATACCATGAGATTACTCTGACCTGAAACATGCTCACAGCATGTCTGGACAATTTTTCTGATCAGAGTTACATACTAAGTATCTACTATTTTTGTTTATTTTTTTTAGTGTGCTATGCTTAGGAAATAGGTTGGACCACACATTTCTGGAACCTCTACAGCAATACATTATTAATGATACAGAGAAGCAGAAGAAAAAAAGCTTCTTATCCCCATGAATAGCAAGAGTAGAAACAGACTGTGGCAGTTTCCCAATTCTCTTGTCAAGAGAATTTGGTGCAATTCTGTGTGTGTTGCTGTGGTAAATTAAGGACAAAACCACCTTGAATTTTGGCAATGCCATTTTCTTTAGTGGTCAGTTTAAACACTAACCAATTGGAGATGCCCCATTTTTGGGCCTCATGAGCACATTGGGATGCCCTGCACAGCACAGAATGAGGTACTCACTGGGTACTCTCACTGCATAGGATTCCTCTGGTAGGTGCTCTCCTTGCAGGGCTTTCTGTTAGCACTGTCTGAGCAACAGGGGAGTCAGCAGTTTGGGGCCCCAGGCTCTCCCTGTTCCCAGTATTCTTTGGTAAGGGGAGGTTACAAGAAAAACCTCATCCTTATTTTCCACATTACTATGCCTTGGGATCTATACTCCATTTCAACACAAATCTCCCAGAACATTTTTTCTGCTGACAGTGAGAGAAAAAGCAGAACAGTGAACAAAATGCCTTTCAGAGCCCTGGCCCCAGCCTCACCCCACAAGCCCAGGGAGCCGTGTTTGGGACTGGGGTCCTTCCTTCCTAACCCCCAGGGAACTTGCTTAGGAACCCACATACTCTCTTAAAAACACAGCCACTATGCTGGGCTATTAGCCCTGTCACAGACATAGCAAGAGATGCACCGGTCAGTAAATCTGACTCGTATCAGGTCAAATCCAAATTACCCTCTTGGCAATAATGCCTAAGAAGCTCATAAAACAGTATGTCTACTTGTTACATGACTTGGACAAACAACACCAGCCTTTATCTACAAGAGCATTTGCTTACTGAGTAAAAAAAGAAAACCACAAAACATTAAAAAGTGACATACCACGAATCTATAATTTCTGATGGACCTTTCAGTTTCTCCTATTTTCAGACTTTCAGAAATGATCCTTAATGTGTCAGCTTAAAACATTCAGACACTGAAATCCTTGCTCTGTGAAGCAAAGCTGCCCCTTTGATTTGATTTGCAGAATGGCCTCACAAGTCAACATAATTCTGATTCCCCTGCTGATAGCAGCAACACTACTGACGTCTGGCTGAAATGAAGTAATGAACACAACAGACAGTGCTTATTAAAGAATCAAATAAAACTCTGAATACATCAATCAAAAATAAGCATATAACCAATATTTTCTGGCAATCTGTAGCTGGGAGATGAAGAGGGAAGCACAAACCCAGGCTCAAACAGTAGGTTACTTAGGGCAGCAATTGTCATTTTTGTTTTATGGGTCTGCAGTGCCTGTCTCAGCAGAGCCCTAACCCCGATGGGGGCCATTAAGCAATACTTCAGTACAAAGAGAAATTAAACGAGTAACGCCCAGCGAGATACTCCTGCACGCAAGGTATCGTCAGACAAGTTTTATGTAGTGCTGTATAAATGCCAGTTGACTTCAGCAAGAATCAAGGGCAGGCAGCATTTTGTGAGGAGGGTGCAGTCATTTGAAGCATTTCTGCCTATCTGCAGTAATCAAAACAAGTTATAGCCAGGCTACAACTATATGTCTAGTTTGAAGACTGCTTGTCTGTGTGAGACAGAACCATCTGGATTTACTTTACAGTTAACTTTAAATATATATATATATATATAAGGTTTCTTAACTTTTGCCAAACAACTGGAAACATAATGGTTTCTGCATGCTGTTAGCATCTCAGTACAGCTGCAAATGTCCATTAGGACAATCTTATATAATTATATACTTATTCTTCCCATGAAATTGTTAAAAACCCAGTTTTTCCAAATAAGAGCATATTTTGTAGCAAAGAGGAAATCTTCCAGTTTACCAGGTTGGAATGGGGGAGGGAAGTCTACTAAAGCAGAACTTTATTCAAAGCTTTTTCTTTAAACGAACATAAAAATTTGAAGTCTTAGTGTGTCAGATTTTTCCAACTATAGCTCTAGTGTGGTCTGGCCAGAAATCTACAATTTCTTTCCCTTTTCCTTTTCTTTGTTGAAGAGACTCATTCCTTCTAAGATTTTTTTTTAGGGGAAAAAAAAGCAGCTTTTTCTTTTTTTTTTATCCTCTTCCCTACCCTTCCATCTGGATGGGGCTTTAGTTTTCATCCTTCCCACAGTTCCATACTCATACACACAGAAAGTGTCAGTGGCACCTGTGGCCAGTGGGTGACTGCCCTTGGGAGCTGATCCCTGGCAGCAGGGATCTGCACATGGAACACGAACATGCTGGATGCAGGCAAGGCTCCAGGAATGGGGAGTGGTCTGCATTTCAAAGCACCACCATCAGTTTGGCCAAGATTTTCAGAAATCACCAATAACACGGCACACATCCGTTTTTAGGAGTTCAAGGTAACAATCCAACTTTCCAGAAGACAGGTCCTTACCTCTTCCAAAATAAGAGCCTTCCTCCTGTGTTTTCTATGTGTCCAGGCTCAAAGCACTCCAAGTCATTGGCCACTGTCGAAACATCTCAGCAGCTACGATTTTTTAGTTAACAAAAACAAAACTAATGGAAACACAAACAACTAGTCTCAAAAATTGGACACAATCCTGTGCAATGTGCTCTAAGATGACCCTGAGCAGGGAGGTTGGACCAGATGACCCACTGTGGTTCTTCCAATCTTACCCATTCTGTGACTTTTCCAGGAGGTGAGTGATCTTCTGCACATGTTCTCAGGACCCTACAGAGAGAAGGGAACAAGGGCTCATACTGTTTTGACAGCCATTCAGACAGAAAAATACTTTTTTCACATGCCTTCCTGAAAATAACAATATCACAGAACACTGTAATGCTATTGATCTGACATCAGAAAAACAACCTTGGTCAAAGACAAGCAACAGACCACTGCCCATCCCTCACAGAGCAGCCTCCTCTCACCAGCACTGCCAGTCTGCTGGATCATCTTACCCATGTTACCCATACCAGGTCACCTGCAGGGATAAAGAAACTGCTGCTAGTTTCTGTTATATGAGGTCTGTATCTCCTCCTCCACAAAGTTTCTCTGTTATCAGTAAAGAATTAATTTGCACAACAACCTTACTATATAACTTAGAAGGCACAGCAGGTTTCTAGCATCCAAGCTCTTTCTCATTTTAAGAGTGACTATCTGAGTAATTGGCAGGGAGGAGCTTGTCTGCTCTGTAATACAGAAACTTGGCTGGAGTGATGCTGTTAGCATGAAACAGCAGCAGATCCACTGCCCAGAACTTGAACTGAAACTGTTTATTACTTCACATCTGTACTGCAGCATTAGCCACAGGCCATGACCAAGTCTGGCCCTGGTCCTTCTGGGATGAACTTTTATCTTTTAAACAGACGGGATGACAAAGGTGATTGAAAGGATTTAAAGCAACATTAAAAGCACTGACAGAGTCAGGAATTTGTGTCCCACTGAAAATTAATGGCAACTACTGTGGGACTTGGATACTTTGGAAAAAAAAAGCTCAGGCCACTTGAATCTTTGGTAGGGCACAGATATTTGCAGTCACAGAAGACTGTTTCTGCTCTTGCAGGACATGAAAAAGATTCCACAATAGGTCTCCATCAATAGATGCCTGCTTTTTGCAGGCACTGGTGTGACAGTAGAGAGCACTGTGAGCCAGAAAGATAGGCAAGCAGTGCATGCAGGTCTGCTCAGATAGATCATTCCCAGTATGGTCAACTCAACAGGAGGAAAGAGGTCCAGAGACCAAAGGGCTACTTCCAGTACCACATTCTTGCCCTGACTGGTCTTTTTGCCTCTTTTTTTCCACTCCCAGGCAGAAGGCAACAGATCTGAAGAATTTCTCTTAAGAAATATCAATGCTTACATGACAGCTAGATCTTAGGTCATTGCAAGCCTAACTCCAGCAGCACCAAAATCTCCTCCTCCTAATGCTGTTTATGTGAGTTGCAGCTCTGTGGCCCATCCATCTGAGGCAAGGTTTGCTGCAGAACAAATGCCCATGCAGAGGATGTCGTGTACCAGCTCTCATGTGTGATCCCCGAGCCCTTCAGCCCCATGGCCATGAAGGTCACCATTCACAGCAGACAAAGTACTGGAGTGGAAGAGCTGTGACTCTGACACTGGGGGACCCAGCTTTGATCTTCAATGAACCTGGCTGTGACTTACCAGGGAAAGTTTTAGGCTTTCTTCAGCAGGAAGGCATGGAGCTCTTTAGGGAAGTAGAGAATTTTTGAAAGGTTGGAGGGTGCACCTCTGCCTCTTTTTGGTGAGCTGTGTTCATGTTACCAGAACTGAGCAGTGCTGAGCAGCACGTCGGTCTCTCAGCAAGGAAAGGCATTTCGTAAGTCAGATAGGTACTGAAAGTGTTGGAGAAAGGCAAGACAAGAGGTAGGGGAACATGGTTTTCTGGTGGTGCACATACAAGAGAAAAGGACCTTGTCAGGATGCTACCTCTCCCATTGGCCATTGTTGTGCCAGTGCCAAATCACTTGTGTATAGCATGACGGGAAACAGCAGTGCAGTGCTCCTCACCCACATGCAGCAGCAAACATAGCATTGGCCTTGACAAGGGGACAACATCAAAGATGAGGTTTGTTTTATTATAGTCAACATGCAGGCATCATGTTATCTTAGTCATACCAAGACTAGGTAACTAAACTGCCAGGTTTAATGTTTCAGGTCACATCAGGGAATAGTTTTACCAGCAGATGTAAAGATCGTCATTTGGAGTGGGTAGCACTCAAGGTCAGAGTCAGCAAATCCTCCTCTAAAAATAGACTCTAGCTGCAAAGTTAGTAAGGTTTCTTTTGTCGTTCTGCCGCACTTCACAAGACCCAGTTACCTACAGCACCCACCTAAGCTTACAGGTAAGGCTAAGCAATATACATTTCCTATACTTCTGCTCCTTTTTTCTTCCTTTTATAACCTATTTAGTAAAGTGGGGAGAGGACTGAGAACTGGAAAACTTGCCAAGGTAACTATTAATTTCATAAGCTTGTTGCAGAGAAAAAAAAATTATTACAGAGTCAAAAAAGGTTTTGAAAGTATAATGTATAACTTTAGAAAACCAAATTTGTCATGTTACAGAAATCACTTTATAAATTAGGAAATTAGGTGCCGAAAGTGTAACTATCTTGGAGATAATTTCAATTTAAAAGTTACGAATGAAAATGCAATTTTTTAAGATTTGTAACATCTGTCCCAAAATATTTTGCCTATTCTTCAATAATTGTTCCACCCTCCAGTCAAATCTAGCTTTTCCAATTGAATTAAAATTCTCTCAGATGATGCTGTGTTTTAAGTTTCTTTGGACACTCTCATAATATTTAATAAAATCTCAGCTTAATCTGTTTTCAATTAACCAGTCCAGTCAACAATAAAGAATGAGGGCAAAAGTAAGTTTTTAAAAAGTCATATGTGGCTTAGAAATTCGCTGAAATAACTGGTTAGTTTTGAATATTCACAGCAGGAGGGTCTGGGAAATAATTGCACAGAGGCTACAATTATTCTGGTTTTAAGCTGTTTAAAGATGACTGCAATAGATGAACTATTTTACAGTCCATGAATGCTTTAAGCATAAGAATGCAGGGGTAAAATAAAGAAACTGAAGTAAATGAATTTTGATGAAGACTAGGACAGGAATAGGGAACACAGGATTGTACTTTTTGCTTAAGTATCCTTCAGGTACCTGAAGAATCCAGTTTTGAAATTTGCTAAATTCTTTGAGGGATCTTTTAGAGAAATATTTTTTTAAAGACTTCTCCATCACAAGAAGTATTTGTAAAAAATTAACCTTTTTTGCCTAGTGTTAGGGAAAAAACCCCAACCAAACAAAGCAAGACACAACCCCACCCAAGGAACCTTTGCAGCGCCACAGCTCATTGCAGTACCCTGGGGTGCAGCAAGTGGGAGGTTACAGGGGAAGCACGCAGCTCTTCATGGCTGCTGCCAGCCTTTGGAGTCTGAGCAAAACAGCACGGGGTAGCATGTCAGGGAGCACCATTTTCAATTCATTTCATGAAATCATCTGACAAAGCAAGCTTTTGTTACTGCAGCTGACCAGCTCTCAGCTCAACTGATGTACTTTGAGTTACAAAAAGCTTAGAAACTAAAGCACTGTTTACCCTCTTCCTAAGTGCAAACACTGCTCCAGACATGTGCATTGGCTTCTGCAAGAACTTTCCAGTTTATAAAACAGCACTCTGCTTAGTCATACTCAAAAAGGGCAAGTACTTTTTCACCCTGAAGGGAGGTATGCATCTGGCATGTGGGCTGGAAATGGAAGAACAGAACATTTCTTAAAAATTCAAGAACTTGCTGAGTAGATCCTCCCTCACTCTTTCTGAAGACTCTCAACTGATTAGATCTGATTTTTGTCTGCCTTCAGCACTGAGCAAGTGCTTACTTGAAGATAGTTACTAAACTAGATTCGAGTCTTTTGCACATTTTTTGAAAGTGTAGGACTGGTATTCTCCGTCCTTACCTTCTCTTGGTTCCCTCCCTCTTGTACACACTTGTTACAAACGTTGTTCCTCTGTGAAGTTCTTATCTAAGGTGGTCATTAAACTGAAAGAATGAAGTAAATAAAAATAAAACCTTTAGTTTTGCAGTTGTCTGGGAGGCAAGAAGGTCTCAGTTTTTACTCCCTGGAAGATAGAAGTCCAGCAACTTCAACAGTGTTGAATTCTGCCTGATAAATAAAAACATTCAAATAACTCAGCCCTCTATCCAACATCAGAAAAGAAAATGGGAGTAATTTCTTAGTAACAAGCTCAAAAATGATTTCTCAATCAAAATTACAGGGGTTTTTTGCACATTTTTGTTCTTCTGCTGAATATAGTGTTCTTGGCAGTAGATTAACTACTTCAGTCTCCAGTTTTGAGGGTCAAACCCCCAACTAATTTCAAGGGCACTGTGTTTATCTCCTACTGCACTGAGATGGGTATAAGGCCTAGTAGATATGTCATTACTCTTGTAGACTCCTCATGAAAGGCTCAGTGCTGATAGGTGGTTTTCTTTCCTTCCCTTGGCATCTTTGGAAAAAACTTCTGATGATACCATGACTCCACTCCTTTTACAGACCTGACATGAGGAAACAGGTAGGAAGCAAAATCTGAAAGCATCAGAAGAGGAATAAGATTAAAATCTGCCTCCACATTTACAAACAGGTTGTATATTTAGGTGTTTGCTAAATGCTGAAAACTTTTGCTTCCCAGCTAAACCAGATAAATTTGTGATTGCCTGGTATTTTCAAGAAGTAGCTTTTAGACAACTCTGAGTACAAAACCAAGTACACTTGTGCACACCAAATTAAATTTAATAAAGCCAGCATCAGAAGCACCACTAGCACAAGTGATCAATGTCATAGGAGCTAGGAGAACTTTCAAGAGCAGGAAACATGGGTGGCAAAGAATTTAAACTATTCTGCTATATAAATAAGGACTGAAGTGGGCATTAAGGCAAGGAAGCCCTGTGCTTAGCCTGACAGAACAGCTAATACTTTTGAAGGAAAGAGTAAGGAGAACTCTCTTCTCTCCATTTTCTTCCCACTTTTTACTTGTTTAGCCTCTCTCATTGCGTATTTGTACCAATGCCACTAGGCTCCAACTTTATTGAGGAGCTGAAGCTTCAGGCACTCAAACACAGCTACAGGTTGGCAGCCAGAGTACGTATGGTTGGGACAACAGCAGTGGTGGAGGAACCCCCTGTGCCAGGGAGGGGTGCAGAAAAGGAAAGGATATATAGGCCCTTGCACAGGACAAAGGCAAATGCTGTCCTTGTCTGTGCATGCCTGTTTTTTTTCTTTTTAAGTCTCTACAGCTGACTTGGATCTTAACTCCCAGGCATAAATCTTGCCAAATTGTTTGGCATCTTTATACACAGCACAGCACGTTGAGCCAAAAAAATTAAGAAACATAGTATTTTGTTATGTAGCTAATGACTTATAGCTTTCAGTCTCAAAGTACTCAGAAACTTCCACTACACATGGCAAACCAGCATTAGAAATGTAGCAGCTCCACCGAGGCTCTGATGTTCACCTCTAGATAGAAAGCTCAGTTTTCCTCCCCGATCTGTGGGATTACCAAACCGTAGAGCTAATGACTGACATTTCCAAAAGCATTATCTTACCCCTACAAATCTTGTGGTGGGATTAGACATCCCTTCAATCAAAAGATTTGAAAATGGGCCACTACATTCTATGACTTCACAGGGCTTTACTGGAAAATTTGGGTTAATTTGAGTAGTTCAAGGGACTCCAAACATAGTGCAGAAGGCAAATCTTTCACTGCTATATTAGTGCTCCAGCCACTAGACTGTGTTCATGCTCTGAATTAAACAGCAGATAGACTGGCAGATTTTCCTTTTTTCCACCCCCTTGCACTTTCTTTCCTTCCTCCCTGCTTTGTTAAGAAGAAAATAAAAAAAGCTAAAGAGCTGTATAAGAAATTCCATCTGGCAGCTGTAGAGTAGATAGTGAACATAAAGAAGAGATTCCTTTGCTTTCCTAATGCATGCTGCTTATCCAAATTAGCCACACAATTACTTCTATCAATGCAAAACTAGTTTAATGTTTTTTTTTCTAGTGCACAGCACTTGAGAATGACTTAAAATGCAGTGTAATTTACCACAGTGTATGTCCTGAAGTGGCTCACTAATGAAAAGAGGATTAAGTCTCCATTATTCTGAATTACCGTTTTGTGAAATCTCTAACAATATTTTCATTTATATACATATAACCCAAGGGGGACAAATATTCCAGCCATCCAAGTGATTAACAAATAAAATTTATTAGATAACATGCACTTTGGTCTTATTTATGAAGAGCAAGATTAGGGTATAAAAATGCAGATGACTGGATTTTTATCATCCTTGTTCTGATAATACCCTTAAGTCCATGACGGCAGAACTGGGGAGCGCTGGCAGTTCAGTGTTCCGTGCACACGCTGGATCGAGTGGCAGAACCCGCAGGATGTTGGGCTCAGCAGTCACAATCTCGAGGGCTCAAGCACCTGCAGGGCCCACCCCCGGGTCCAGCCAGTCACCATGGGTGTCACAGTAAGGGAATGGGCATGTCACATCAGCTCCCACGGCCTGGCCTTGGCACAGGCCAGCAGAGTGAGAAGGAAGCTGTGCTTTGGGTGCAGGGAAAGGATGGGATGGGCCACAGACTGCCCTGCCTCACTGGGAGGGAACTCCTGGCCCCAGATACGGAGCTCTGTTCCTCACTGTGCCGTGAAGCTGGGCTCAAACCTTCCTGCTGGGGAGAACCCCTCTGGGACAAGGGCAGTCCACAGCCAGCTGACTTTTCATCCCTCCTCCATGAAATAAAAAGGCTGTCCTGAAGCAGCACTTCCAGAAGCAAGCAGGGTGCAGAGTTCTTTATGCAAAGGACAAAAGGACAGTCACTATTCCAGAGAGCTTCTAAATGACCCTGGGATTAGCTCAGTTGGTCAGAGCAAGGTGCTAATAATGCCAGGCTCACAATCTCTGTGTGGGCCATTCACCTAATGATCCTTGTGGTTCCATTCCAACTCAGACTATTCTATGATCTAAGGTTGCGTGTCTCCAATACAGTGCAGTGCCACAAAGTGACTGCCAAGCTGGCACAGTACTGGTACATCATTCAGCCTGCACTAACTCATCTATAGCCCAAATGAAGCACCACAAGGGGTGGGAGCCTGCTCCAACAAGCCTGTACAGAGGTAACCCTGCAATCTGGCTGCCATCTGACTGCACTGGGTGAATGCTCTGCAAGAGATGGTCTCCTCTCCACATTAAGTCTGCCAAAGACATCTGAGCTTTCCCTGCCTGGGCTTGTGCTAAACATTCATGCCTTATACCCACAACAGCATTAAGAACAACCACTCCAAAAAAATCCAATCTACTTTTCTCTTTTAATTCCAAGAGGGCTGGCCTAGGGAATAGTCTTCCTGAAGCTCTGTTTGGTGTACATAGAACATCTAATACGAGATCAAGTTAGACATCTTTGATTCCTGGGAAGACATAAGCCCTTCTGCCCCCAACCAAATGCTTCGTGACAATTATTTCCAGAGTTTAAGTAGCAAACCAGCCCTTTTGCCCACTTTCCCCCCCTCCTAGTTAAATTCTGTTACTTCTTATATAGTGTAGAGTCAAATCTGAAATGCATGTTTTATTAGAGGAATTTCAACTGATGCTCTCCTGTGCTCTAATTCAATTTAGAAATCCCCACAGCAGATAACATTGGCAAGGCATAAAAGAACATAGTGTACTTGAAAGTTCAGGGAGCATATGGCTTCCCAGGACAGACAGAAACAAAGATTTCTCAGCAGTGGTCGAGTTTTCAGAATGTTAACCAAGCTTCAAACTGTGCCGGTGTTCCAGTACCACAGACTATTATTTGCAGATGTAATTACCCTGTTCTGAGGTGTAACAAATCAATGCACTGTGGCCACCAACTGTGATTACTGATTACATTGCTTTCTCTTCTTCTCTTCCTTTCCTCCATCCCATTTTATGGAGCCATGAATAAAAGTAGTCAGTCCTTCAGCATCAAGGCAACAGGCTCTCAGTTAAGATAATTCCCTACTAGACAAATAGCAGTTCTTAGCAAGTTCTAGATAACAGCCTAATCACTCCCAACTCAGATTGTTTTAGATTAGTATCTCTGACAGACAAACATCATCTACACTGCTGAGTCTGCATGTAGAATTAGCATAATTCTGGCATGGGAAGGAAAAAGGCTCTCCCAGGGCCTGGCTACTGGGGCAGAGAGAGGGGACTAGGTACTACACATAGGCATGCAAGACAATCCCAAAGTAAATTTGCTACAAGCTGGAATTCTCAGAGCCCTTTAAAAATCTCAAGAGAGGACCACTTAGCTAAACATCATCATTATGTTTTAAGAAGCTTGGCTGAAAGATAGATCCCCTTGCCAGTGAAAGCAGGCCAATTTTTGAACAAAGGTGTACACTTGCCAAACAAAAACGGACTCCACAATCTTACACAGCTTTGGAGTCAGAAAACAGGAGTCATTTGGCTTTTTCAAGCTTTGTAGAGAAACAGAACATGACAGGCACAAAAGAGCCCAAACTGAGCAAACAAACCCCATGGGTACATGGGATGTCAGTGAAAAATGGACATCCTGCTTTCAGGAGAGCTCTACAATAGCCGCATGAAGGCATTAGCCAGATTTTTGGAATTAAAAGGATACAAACATTCAGCAAGCAACACAAAAAACAATTTCGGGAGCAACTACAGGGTTCACTGCCTGTAAGAAAGGTGGATTTTTGGCAGGCTCTACTTGCACACTTCATAAGATCAAGCCCTACTCCACATGTTGTTACAAGTCTCTTTCAGAACCACAAGGTTCAATTTCTCCCTTCAAGGGAATAAGAGACATGAGCAACTGCTACCCTGAGACATCAGAGAGCTCAGAAGGAGAAACCAAAACAGAGCCCACAGGGAGATACAGCAGATAGGGAATCTGCAACTGGCAACACAGGAAAAAGACAAGTAGAAGAGAGTAGAACGGTACATGCAACATTTGCTTGGATAGACGCATTTCATCTCCCTACATTGCTGAAAATCACAAAGGACAAGCCTTTAGGAGAGTCTTAGTTAATGATAAAAAACCCCAATAACTTAAATTTGCACTCAGTTCCCCTAGGTGCTTTAGATCCCTAGGCTGCTAAACCTACCAAAGTTTTACTAGTGGATTTTTCAGGAAACAAATTCCTGGCAGAGGCTGAATTTCAATAATCACAAACCTTTGGGTTATGTTCCCACTGCTGGTGAGCTCATCCAACAACATATTCTTCACCACATTCAGGAGAGGCAGAAATCCAGGTGCAAGTCTGTGTTTGCCACAGAACAGGTTCACCTGTCTTGTGCAATGCTCAATCACACCTGGTCTGCGCTGCTCCCAGGATCCCACAGCTGGAGCAGGAGTCACTTGCTTTGTGCTTCCTTGGGTTAATGTTCTGGTTTGGTTGCATTCCAGTTTCTTGCACATCCTGAGAGCACTACTCCATGGACAAGATGTCATCAGGAAGCTGGAATGCTGGGAAGAAAAATGCATACACAGCAGTCAAAGTAGATCCTGATGAGGACTATTGTACCCCAGGTGCATTTGAACTGGAGCAGCTCTTCTGGAAGGGATGCCCAAAGTACACGCACGTCAATGAAGTCTGGCCCAACCTCTACATAGGAGACGAGTAAGTGTACACAGTACCCCTGACAATAAGTATACCCCATACATCTCCACATAGGGGATGACCAAGCTCTACTAAACACAGCTCACTGACAGAGCAAAGTGTTCGAAACCACTGGCAGATGCCAGAGTTCTACAGAGCAATCAGAGCCCAGCATGGCCCTGACTGTTACTGCTGCTTCAGGAAAGCACAGAGTAAGTGCAGCTGGGTCTGCTGGTAAAGACAGAGCGACAGCACTGGCTGTGGCACCAGTGTAGGCTGCAGAGGTTGAAGCCCATCATGATCTATTTTTAAATGGTTCATTTCAAGGAGCAATTTGTCATTTATCTGTGAGTGGAAGTCATTCCACAGTTACACTCACAGAAGAGCATGGCCTAGATGTGTTGGCTACACCTTAGGATGGTTTAGGCCAAAAATGTAATTCTTGAAAAGTGACTGAAGAGACAGCTCACCATGCAGTGGTATTTTTGCATTTCCAAGCCTGTGCTTGTGTACATGGAACACTCTGCATTTCCAAATTGCTCAAGAGATTAAAGCAAACAGAACCCTGAGGAAGGCAAAGCTGTAGAGATGTGTCTCACTGATCAGACCAAGTGTGATTTGGAAAAAAACCAAACCCACAAAACAGACTTGGTTCTGCTGAGCACAGGACTAAACTAGAAACAGCCTATTCCAGGAAGCAGAGATGACTGCTGCAGCAGGAGATATGCCATCAGAAAACCCCCCAACCCAAGCCCTGAGTGGAGCAAGAGAGCTTTTCTTACCCCTTTGGCATTATTGGTCCAATTCCCATTTTCCTCTACACCCTTCACTAACATGACATTTATTTTTTACATCATCACTGAAAGACACAAGTAGGAGCCCCACTGGCTCCAAAGTTCTCAATAATTTTTTAAAAGGTCCTAAAATTCATCTGTTGCCAGCTTATAAAAGAGGAAAGATATACAGCTTTGAAAGTTACAAGACTCCTAATATCATCCACCAATTACTTCTGTGGCGCCAGAGGCAACAGAAAGACACATGAGTTCTGGTCTTGAACCAAGCCAGGGCTCCCACTTCTAGAGATGAGGGTGGGAGAGTGTGTGTGTGTGTGTGTGTGTGTGTGTATGTGGTGTGGGATAAAAAAACTAAGCCATGGGAACAGCCTGTCCAAATGATTCAGGAACAAAAGAAAAGAGGGTTAAGTTTTTCTATCCATAGCTGACCCTGCCCCTCCTGTTAGATATTTCTAACTCAAGATTCACCACAGAGAACAGCCTCTTCTGGCATTTATTTCCTACTTCATTGTTTAGAATCACCAGCAGAATTATTCTGAATGAAGTTGTTAGAAGAATTTCCCTCTAATCTCTGTGATGAAGCACTAAATGTGCCTGCTGAACAAAGGGTTCTAACCAGACAAGAAGTGAGTCTCTCAGCCCAGGACAGTAGTCACTGACTCTTTCCTGTAATCTTCCTATAGCAGTGGCTTCTTACACCTTGTAATTTAGTAAAAGCTAGAAGGCATGACTGAATACAGCACACACCTGGCACTTCATACACATTAACCAGAGGAATGGAAATACAAGCTTCTTGAGAGGTACATAGAGCTACACCCCCTTATGCTGGGCAGTGTGTTTCTGCAGGGGACTGGTCTTAAGTCAGGAGGAAAACCAACAGTGCTTCAAGGGAAAACAAGTCTCCCACATGACAAGACAAAAGAATGAGAAAACCAATGGAGAAAGAAAAACAAGTGAGGAGCAGGTGGGGGGGAACAGAAATAAAACTTCACCAGAAAATGTGATTCCCTAAAGGAGAACAACTATTGTCAGCCAGGTTAGGGCAAACTTGACACGGCAGAAAATCTGAGAGGAGAACTGGTCTGCAGGCAAGATGCAGCCTTTCACTACCATAACTAAAATTTGCTTTGAAATAGGCAAAGTCCACAGACCTCTATATCTTTGCTGGAGCCAGCTCCATATCTTACTCCTGACTAACAGCTTACCCCCTCAGTGTGGCAGGGTTTTTGTATTGTTTTAAGATCTTGCATTAGAACTGGTGGCCAAAGAGATGCCACAAGCCATGAACAGATGTTGGGTGTATTTGCATCTGAAGCCATGCTAAATTAAGGTTGATCTTGAAAGAATTTGGTGGAACTCATCAGCAAAATCAAATGAACACACACATGCAGAGTTTATCTTCAGAGCCTCCACATCTGTGCTTCATTCCTGCCTCCTGCATTTACAAGGTTAACAGGACTTGTGACTGCTTATGGAAATGCTAATTAATTACCCTGACTACGTAATCACATCTTCCTTCTAATGCAATACAGGCTATCAAGGAGCCCTGTGAGGCCACTCCATCCTTTTGTTACAAGGCTTCACTGCAGATGTTGCCCAGAGGCAATGAAATCTCTATGAGCCTGTCAGAGCCAGAATAATCAAAGCCTCAAAATATAACATGCTGTGTTCAGCTCCAATTGAATTTTTCCCCCAGCAAGTTCCAAGGGCTTTGAAAGACCAGATACTGGAACTTGTATGACACAGCCCAGTGATAGGCATAAAACACACTTGGCCAAGATTTTGATTCAATTGCTACCAGGATTAGTGTTTGCATGTATCCTCCTCATATTTAGAGGTCTTCTAAAGGGATAGAAAGCAGCCTTGTCTTTCTCCTTTTTTTCACTGGCCACCTGTTTGCTTGCACAGGCAGTTTTACTGGCTAATCCCAAACCTGCTTAGTTCACCTGGATCACATGGAAAGTCTCTGCCAGTTACTCATCTTGTAGTTTCTACTTGTAGTTCTTCAGTGATGGCCTTATTACCTGAGATGATGTTTAGGGTTCTGCATTTCTGATGTTCAAAGAATATTTCAGCTGAAGACAAAGGCCTCCCAATTTGTTTTCCTCTTAAACATCCACTAGATCTCATTAGTCTTTAAGGCCTGATCACAATCTCAGGTCTTGCCATGTTGTCAAACTATTACCAGAGAAAAAAATCTTCTGAAATGTAATTCTTTACAAGTCAAGTATGAAAAATAATTTTCTGGGTATGCAGCTGAACTGAGCTTGCAATTTAGAAAAGCTATGGTCTCTGCCTGTGCTGTGCCATGGCTCATGGTCTTCAGAACTAATGCAGGTAAGGAAGACACGTAACTCAAACCTACAATTTAGAGTGCATGATAATTAAGATCAATAACTAAACACTAAATATATGCTTAACTAAAACTCATTCTCTCCTTTTACCTTTCTGCAGAGAAGCAATACAGTATTGCTTTTTCCAAGTGACTAAGTAAAAAGACAATTTACACTAACCTAGAAGAAAACAGATGGGACTCACTCAGGTTAGAAAACAGCTACCTCCCACCGTTTAGCATTACGAACTCCTAGCATCTACACCAGTATTAATCATATAAAAATAGAAGCAAATGCAGATTTAGATTATAACAACACTCTTGAGGACATAGTTTCAACTTGGGTAGAATGAGAATCTGCCAATTGTAACAGCAGTTTAACAATCCAGAAAATCAGATCTTTAACACTGGACAGTAAACTTCAACGCTCCAATGGTTTCCAAGACAAGTAACACTTCCTTGTATAACATCTCTGTCTACCAGTGATTTCTAACATTTGATGAGTGACTGAAGTTAAGACCAGAAACTAACTGAGTACAGCACATGTGCTTGGTGCCCTTGGTGTGTAGAAAGCAGAGCGCTATTTCCTCTGTCTAGGTTGTATCACTTACAAAAACTACATCCACCATTTTGGGCTAGAGGAAAATGAACTACTAAATCTTTTTCTATCCCATATTCTGATGATCCTGTTCAGTATTTTCAGTGGTACCTAAAAAATCTTTTAATTCACACTGAACAGGAGGTACCCAGAGAAATGGAGCAACACCTCAGAAGGAAAAGGGGATACAATGCTACGCTATCTCTAGACTCCCTCAGTGCCGGAGTTACCAAAGAAAATTGGGTCAGTATTATTGGAAATTCTCAGCATCTCTCCTCAGGAGGGAGAACTGCCAGATTTTCTTAAGAAAGTGTCAATATTGCCTATATTCAGCAAGCTTCTTTCTGACACTGACCATCTGGTAAATTACCATCTTGCGTTGAGCTTTCCTTTAGCGCTTAAGAAAATGGAAAAGTTTGAGAGAGATGATTCCTCTCCTAGTAACATGTTGCCTCAGATTTCTTTGTGTTTTGTCAATCTGGGTCACATCAATCCGTGGCTTTAACAGTCTATACTGAAACATGTTTGCATTGCACAACCTTTGCATGAAGTTTAAGAGACTTGGTTCTACTTAAAGTTGATAAACACACCAAGTCATCTGGTTAAGCAGTATCAGCTGTAAGGTGCTGACTTACCTGGGAGTTGCTCTGCCCATACCCTCCTGAGGTATTTTGGAGAATTACTTCCCTTCCTTTTAGGTGTACTTGTGCTTTCCTCATGAGCCACCATATCTTCCCTTTGTTAACTGCTTTCAATAAACTTAATACTGCATGTGAAGGTGCAGGCTGCAGTGCCTGCAAATTCTTTTCCCCTCTCTTCTAATTCCATTGATTTGGGCAACTTTCTAACAAAATCAGCTGGGACTAAAGCTTGTTATGATAGTATTTTTGAAAAGAGAGAGAGGGGATTTGGTACACTGGAGACAGCAACCTGAAAGAAAGCATTCTTTTTCATGTTGTAACTGCTTACATTGTTGCTTCCAGAAGAAGGCAGGGTTTGCTGCAGCACTCGCTATTAACCCTATGAAACTTAGCCTTAAAACTGACAGCAGGCACAGTTAAAGTCTCAGACAAGCCCTCTACTTGCCCTTGCACAACGCAAGAGAGGTGAATAGTCTTTTGGGAACCATCTGAAAATGGATGACACTTTTGTCTGGGTCAGTTTCCCCTTTTGGTGAGTCTGTTAGTATCAATATATCCATATGTGAAAGTGATTTTATCTCCAATTTTCACCATTGAGGTGGGATTCCCACATCAAAGTACTCCCCCTTGCCTCAGAGCTTTAAAAACATGTTTATGAGTCCATCTGCCCTACAGTAAAGGCAAGGTCTGATTCAGCAAAGCACTGAGCTTTTGCTTAACATAGAGAAAAGGACTTCTGGGTATACTTAACTTTTAGCATAAGTTTATGTGCTCTGAACTGAAGAGCTGATGAGCTTTTACATGGGACCAATCTGCCCAGGTCATCTCTTACTAAACTGAATTACACTGAAATTTTCACTGTTATCTCCCAGTGCCACACTTCACATTCAAGGCAGACACTGGAGACCACAGTTGCACCATGTAAAAGGAAATCAAGTGCTAATAGCACAGACGGTGGAGATGTACAAGATGAAAACAGTTGCAAGAGTAGCCAAGTGCTTACAGCTTCACCTATACTGGCATTCGTAGCAAACTCATCTTTACAATGACTATTTAAAATGCAACCATAATCACAAAAATGGAAGTATTAATTGCAATTTATAGGAAACAGTAGCACCTGAAGAGGGGAAAAGAAGAATGTTGTTAGCTTGACTATTACACTCTGGTAGTGAGCCAACTACAAGGAAAAAAACTATGCCTTTTCTAGTCAAAAGTGAATTAGAAATAGAGTTACAAATCCTCCAATAAGGTATAGGATTCATATACCCCTGAACAACCCTGTGCTGTTAGTAACCTCAACCAATCAGATATTTTCAGATATTTATGCCTGATTTATTCCTCCCTTTCCTCTAAAACACTGATACCTCAGGCATGGTAAAAACTGCATCCTTGCAGACCAAGAGCATTCCCTTTTCCTTGGGGTGTAATCAGAAGTATCATGCATGATGAAACACAACAAACCCCACAGGCTCTGGTTGCAGTGTACAGACACAGGAATGCTTTCACAACAGCATCTACACTGCAGACTCAGCTGAGGGTGGAAAGCAAGCCAGTCCTTCCCACAAAGCCAGAGCTCACTGCTGGCTACGGGCAGTCCAAACAAATGTGTTGAGGGGCCCAGTAACATTTCCATTTACAGGCACACAGGTCCCCCATGTGAGGCCTTACCAGGCTGTTTCTTGCTCTGTTAGCTGGCAACCAACCTGCTTGCAAACCCAGCATGACCCCCAGTTTAACTGCCTACACTGTGGCAGTGTCAGAGTCTCAGCACAGGCTATCTCTGCCTGGTAATGTTCATGATCAAAGTACAAAGCACTGGCTGACAGGAGGTAAGAAGCAGATAAACCTGAGCCAGTATGACAAGTGGTGGTCCAGCTGGGCTCTTCGCCTAGATTTTGGGGAAAGATTTTATGAGGAAGAAAAAAGGGGAAAAATTTTCAAAGAACAGTAGGGAAATCTCTTATGAAAATATAATTATTGAGTGTAAGACTGGGGGGATGGAGAGAAAGACGAAAGAGCTAAAGTACTTTCTAATCTCCATATTAGGTTTGAAACCAAGCACTCTTGCTCTTGAAAAAGACTAAGTGTCACTTCAGCTTTCTTCAAAAGATGCAGATTCCAAAGCCCAAGGCACATACCTCTTGCAGTCCAGTGAACTCTATTTTCTATTACACAACAACTGTTTCTTCATATCTCCACACAACATTATATATGAGGAACCTTAGGAAAAGCTTTCCATAGATAAAAGTGCCCAGGGTATCTGCTCTAAGAAAAGTGCCTGACATCCTCTTTACAGACTGTATGCAATAGCTCAGCCTGCAGATGCAAAAGCCACATGGCCACAGGACCTGTACTGACCCTGCTCCACTTAGGGCAAGTATTTTAGGTCTTACTTCCACTGACAGGTTCTACAACACCTACACACAGTTTGAGTGACAGCTATTCCAGTGAAAATGTGGAGAACTTAACAGATTTGAGGGATCAGCACTGAGCATTTGTTTTCTTGAAGTTTTTCAGATTAGCAATGTCAGTAGGAAAAAAGAAAATATGCATCTATATTACAAAGAAAACAATTCCATTGGGTAAAGTTCCATTCAGTCCCAAGGGTATTGCCAAATCAGTTTGCGTATCAAGCACAATTAGAAAGCAGGTAACATTTTAAAGTCAGCCCAGCCCAAGCATTGAGGAAAACAGAGCATAAATTCTTTTGTGCCAAAGACACTGGAGTAGAAAACTTCGCAAGTATTTCCTTGGTACACTTGTAATTTGCTGTTAAAAAAAAGTTATTTCACAGAAGATGATTTAGTGACATCTGAGCATTTATAACGAGTTTTTTCAACACCATTCAAGGTTGACACATTGCTGCTTCCGAGTCCATTTCCAGCCCAAGTCAGGAAACAAATGGAGCAAACAGAGTAACAGTGTGCATATTCCCAACCTCCAACTGGTCAAGGGCAAAACAACAGCTAATGCATTTGTGATGCAAAATGATTAAACTGATTAAATACAAAAGAGGAGGATTAATTCCATCCTGGGCCTTAAATTCCCAGAATGCAGCTACAGGCAAGACTGGGAGATGGAACGGGAAGTTCACAGGAACTTGGCCAGGCTGAGCCAACTGCTTATGCAAGTTACTGAGAGACAGTATCCCTTCTTTCTGAATACATATTGGAAAACTGAGGCCACCCAACATTGCAAAAGCAGATCCTAGGAAACAGAACAAAGCTGTAAGTGTGACAGTCAGAAAAATGCATTAGTTGCACCCACTGTGTCAAAAGGCAATCTCCAATCAAGGAAACAGGAAAATTTGATTTCATATAAATACAAGTGTCAAATGTTAATGACTGTAACCTATTGTTTGACGCTGTCCTTGCTCAGAACAACTTGGTAATTTAATTCTCATGCTATTTAGTAGCCTGAGCAGTGCTTGCAGAAGCCAAAGTGTGATAGTATCTATGGTCCATCAAAAACTTTGTTTTGCTACTGACCCTAACCACTCTGCAGTCCTACTTCCTGCTCACCATGTAGATCTCCACTTGCAAGGGTTCTCCTTGTGCATGGATCTCTGACCTGAAGCCCTCAGTCTTACACAGTTTGTAGGACAGATGCTTTGGGCCAAGTTTGATGAATGAAAAACACATTTTCTCTGTTCCAGCCTCAGGGAGGTAAAACAAAGACAGACTTAATTTGAAAGCAGGAACTGTAGCTCAAGGACATCAAAATGAAGAGTAGCCATTATTCACTGCACCCTTACCATTCAGTCAGGACATTTAACCTCTTTTATTTTAAGCACTCTCCATCCTTTCAGTAGAGGACTGAAGTGTCTTTGCTGGCAATGTGTACATACAGAGCATACACACCTGAAGGGAATCCTAAGGCACAAACCTCCTAAAAGGAGGGAGAAAAAGGAAAGTCTTTCTCAGTCAGTCACTGCTATAAGAACACAAAGGGAAAGAGTAAGCATTATTTAACATGAGGTGAAGGTGGCAACTCACAGCCCTAGCAGCAGGATGCTGCTGCTTCTCTGTCCTCCAGAGTCTACTGATCTTATTAGGTAGGCATCGCTACAGTAAATGAAGCTTTTATTTACTTTTTACATTATTGTATAGGGGATGTGTGACATTATTTCATGGTAAAAATACCACTAGTATCAAGACATTATCATTCCTGACCAGAAAGGAATTTCTGCAGGGCAGTATCTACTCAGAACATCCAATGATCATGGATTTAATTTAAATTAAGAGCAAGCATAAGTAAAACCTTCAGTATCCATATCCCAGTTGAATGCTCTAATCATGAGGTTCTTGACTGCTCAGAGGGGGGTTTTGGCTTAGAGGTTGGAAAGGCAGTCAGCTTCAAGCTATTCTGGGCTGTCACCACTAGAATTACAAAACTCAACAGGTAGCCCACCACAATGTCCTGTGTGACAGCAGCTACATTTACACATGGAAGTGTTCAGGAAACATTCATGGAAAGAGGTACTTTTGACTGGAAAAAGCTTTTTTACATCATGCAGTACTTATGTGAAAATATATTAGCAGAATAAAGCCTATGCCATTTTTTCTTTTTGTAAAAAGCTTTGTAGATTTTCTAGTCACTAGTGAAACTTGACAGCTTTTTCAAAACAAAACTTTCCCAAATTAAAAGCTTTCTGTAATGGAAGAAAAAACAGTTTTCACATCCCTGGCCACAAACTCCGCATTTTTTTGGAATTTCGTCCTGTTGGCAAGCACCTACAGTGGGTATTGAGCATACAAATCTAAGTTTTCCTCTCCTGTGTGACTTCCCTCATCCAAGGGAAGAGGGGACAATAACAAATGAGAACATTTGGCTAAATATATGACTTACAGCTTCCTCTGAAGGCTAATATCCAATTTCCACATCTAGTTCTTTTTGCTTTAGTCCTCTGGTTTGACCAAACATGACACTAAAATAGAGTTGTGATAGAAGTTGTATTCACAGAAGGGTGGGTCTTTTTAAATTTTGTTTATGTATTTTTTTAAGAAATGGAGGAAAAACTCAGTAACTTCTTTTGGGGAAGAAGAGCTGCTTTTTTGAACCCCAGATGACTTCACTACTCACGTATTACTGACTCTTTTATTAGTTCTGCAATATCATTTGATCACATCAAAGAAACTAACTTTTTAACTTTCGATAAGTTTCAGTTAAGGGACAGAGGGGGAAAACAGCAGTCATGGATCCTATTTCAAGTTCTGCCACTGATTCCCTTTTCTGGCTTTAAATAATTCCTTCTATTTCTTTCTGTATCTCAAGTTTCTTCTTGTACAAGATGGATAGAAGCCAGTATTGCCTATGTTACAAAGGTAACAGGAAAATAAATTCATATTAAACATGCTCTAAGGACCTGGGGTAGATAATTAGGAAATCCAAAAAGAATGACAACTCCAAACTGAATGACAATATCTTAAGATCCTTAAAATGGTAAATGATGCATTGCTAAAGCATTATCAGTTTCACTAACATTTAGAACATACCAAGTCAGAGGTTTTCTTAAATTTATTTTCTATTCTTGAATAAGAAGCTTCTTGACTTACATGACAGCTCTTGTTTTACCAGAAAAACTGCATTGGATCGCTACAGCCTTGAGAAGGCAGGATTCACCCACATCCTCAACGCAGCCCAAGGGCAGCGCAACGTGGACACGGGACCAGAATATTACAGCAACATGAGTGTGGAGTACCATGGAGTGGAAGCAGATGATCTCCCCACTTTCGACCTCAGCCAGTTCTTTTACTCAGCTTCCAAATTCATTGATAATGCACTTCAGGATGAAAGAAGTAAGGAGGGTGCTGAAAATGGTTCAAGCCAGTATAACATCTACTCCATCTGAGTAAAAGCATAGTTCCATGGCATTTAACCTTTTGGGAATGAAACAAGTCCAATACAGTTTAACAGAGCATATAAAACTAGTAGTGGGGAACCAGTTTAAGAGAAGATATAATTAGGACCCTTCTCAGTAATACCACCCCAAGAGCCCCTTACCACTTTTATCAAAGTTCTCATCACAGCTCATATCAAGGGGTCCTGTATGACACAGATCTTTTGTTGTTGTTTTGACTCCTTCATAAACACATCAGAGACAACTGGACATTGCAGAGGTGCCATGAATTAGCTGTCTTTTCATCCTTTTCCTGATTAATCCCTATCAAGAAAGGTTTAATGAATGTTAGTTGCAGAGTGGTGGGAGTAGAACACAAGTGGTCTCAGATATTCCATGCTGTCATTCCACAGCTCCATGCACTGCAGCATTAGATTCTCTATATAAATATAGAAACCACCCTTCCTACTTGACCATCAGATCTACCCCAACCTATAACATTTATCTCTCTGCCATCCTCCAAGCAGCAGGGAACTGATACAGCTCTGACAGCAGTAATCTAGAAACATTCCATTAAAGTGTTTGTAATTTCTCAGCTTGATTACTACAATTCATTATTTGCTGATCTCCAGCAGTGTTCTATCAGAAAGCTTTACACTGATGTGAAGTGCTACAGCCTAGGCCTCACACTGACTTTCAATATTACTCCTACTCTTTTACCCCACATACTTTTAAAAAAAAAATCTCAGCAGGATATTTTACCAGAAACCAGTTGAGAAACTTATGACTTTCCTGCTGACCTATAGAGACCTTAATATCAGAGGGTCAGATATTAAGTTTCTAGCCTTGTGTCAGCTTCTGTTCTTGGCTGTCTAGCTCAGCTGCAGGCAGTTAATACCTGACTTGCTTCCAATAGCCAGCCAAGTCTTTACAATTTTACCCTTTCAGCAAGTACAGTCCACACAACAGTCCCTTCCCTTGCTTGGGAGAAAACCTTGAAAGCAGATCAGTTTTAAAAATCAAAGTCCTAATAGCAGGAGAAACTGCTTCAGGAGCTTACATGCTTATGAAGAAAGGTTCCCAGCATTTCAAAAAAGTGCATCTGAAGCACTGCCTTTCGAAAGGAGAGGATAAGTAACACACACCTGTGTCTAGCCATGGCTGGAGGCCAGAGGTCAGTGGCAGACTGGAGTAGCTGGAATAAGAAATGCAGACTTCCTCATTCCCACCACCCTCCTGTTCCTGTAAGACTTTAGTCTGCTGTACTGAGGTAAAGAAACAAGCAGCAAGGGCAAGAAAAAAGCCTTGCATCCCAATAAATATTGTAAGAGGAAAGGATGAGATGGGGGGAGTATTAACCTTTTTGTTTCAAAAACACCTCAAAGTCCAAGAAGTTCTGAGACAGTATCAAGCACCAGCCCAGCACTGGAACACAAAACCAAATTGAAGAGTGACTGGGTACTTCATAAGGGTGAAGTACAAACCAAAAACAAACAAACAAACAAACAAACAAAAAAAACCAAACCAAACAAATCTGCACTCAAGTAGATACTACAAATTGCAGTGATTTCTGTAGCTGTAGTAATTTCTGCCACATTCACATGGCTTTTAAACAGGTTAGCTGGGATCTTTTCTGAAGACCAATAAAATAAAGAACTACTGTAACACTCATGAAGAAAAAGAGCAAGCTCTTAACTTTCTCATGAGGGAAAAGTATAATGTACATGTACACCTCTTATCCCAGCCAGAGATATGCATAAAGTCACTATGCATGGCCCAGGAAGACACTGAAGTTTAAAGCATGACAATAGCTTTCCAATACACATTTACAGAATGACTCCAGAAGCTAGACTGAAGTGTGGACTGATGCCTCTTATGGAAGAAAAGACTAGAGGTAACTAGTGCTCTCCTCCAACAATATAAATGCTTCATTTGTGAATGCACATCTAGTGCAGAAATGTGTTCTGCATTTCAAGTGCCAAATGAACAGGCTGTTTTGTGGGCACCTTCCTGACTGACAACATCCAGATTCCTAAACAGGGTTTTGTATGAAGTAACGAAGCACCCATCTCCAGTGGTAGTGACATGGGACTTTAGTGTGTGGTGATAAATACTTCTGACCAGTAACACCTTTACATTGCTTTGCTGCTTTGTATTAGAACTGAGCAAATGCAGAGAGGGAACGGGGTAAAAGAAAAAAGCTTCAGCTTGTGTGACCAGAATGTAGGTATTAATGAATTTACTCTGGCTTTATCACATTCTGGCTGTATCTGGGGTATGACCTTCAGCCAAAGGATCAAATTAATTGAATACATGTCTTCATATAATGATTTTTGCTGGGAAAACGTTCAATAGTCAATGCTGTTGAAACAAGCTGTCATTCTAATGAGGAAGACCCTCTCTGAAACAGACCAGAAAGCTTGGCAATTTGGATGCTGTCAAAACAGTCCTAATTCTGATTTAGCATCCAAAATATTCATGATGGTGAAGAAACTCCCCGATCAGAACTGTATTTGCAGGGTTTAAGCATGGGCTGATGGACGTAAGTTATAACTTTCAGTTATAAGAGTAAGTTTTAGAGGCAAACTCTAATGGATCACAATTATGCTTGCTGTCATTCAGCTGTGAATAAAGTTTTCTCAAAACATGCAATTCAAACCATAGAACAGAATTTTTATCAGTGAGGGCTGTGTAACATGAAAGGAAGATATTATTTTAAGAAGTTTTTTGGTTTCCTACTAAGCTACAGATTTAATACTCATTCCTTTGGAATTTTAGTTCCTCAGAATGCAGAATAGAGGGGAACGGCATTTTCACTTCATATTAAAATGTCAGGGGAAAAATACACTGAAGAGAGATTTTAAAAGAAAACAAAGTGGGAAGAAGCTTATGAGACAGATACAAGGACCTGAGGCAGTTGACCAAAGACACATCAACATTCATGGCTCCATCTAACTCTTGAAACGGAGGGCAGCATCTAGACAAATTTTCAAGAAACACAAACCCAAGTCAAGTGAATGAAGTATTTCAGAGACCTGTCACCACCCAGCAGATCTCTGTCTCTGTGCACTGATACTGCAAATTCTGGCACACCTTGAAGATATAAGTGGTCAGAATCCAAGACTGCAAGAGCAGACTCCCTTTAAGGGAATGAGGGTTCAGAGTGGTCCTTATGTTAGAATGGAAGAGACTACAAAATAATACAGAAGGGACATGGCTCTGCAGAAGAGTGTCAAGTGTTCTGCTGTAACAGGCAGTTGGCTCTTGACTATTCACACACAGCAGAGGACAGACTTCCTTTTCTTTAAACCAGTGGACATTTCAGAAAATTGTACAGCCATTTTTTGCCTTTGTTAACACAATATGAAACTACATTTTCTCCTAGATCTCCTGCATTTGCCACCCACACAAAGCAAAGTGTTCCTTGTCCCATCGTGTATTTTATCACCTCAACAGCAACACATTTACAAGGTGGGAAGCTCTAAAGAGAAGCACTGAAGGCCTAAACAAATGAGTGTTTTCATCCATTTCAAATATTTGCAATAATAATATAATGGATTATCATTTCCCAGGAGAGGAAGAGGCACTTTTAGTTATCAGAAGGACTGGAATTTTGCCAAGATGCCTCAAAGACTATCTGCTGGGATTAGGATGCACACTCTAACCATTAATCCTTTAGTGTTGGCAGTTCTTGATGCATCCATTACACAGCAGTGCTACTTGTGCCAAGACATCCTCTTGTGCCTGAAAGCAAAGGAGTTAATCGGCAGGAGTCATGGCTTTGCACCCAGCACTTCTCACTAGGCATAGCTAACAGAGATAAACTATTATTGGCCCTGATAGCATGTTTTTTATTTTTTTCTCCTGTGGCAATTCTGCTTAGCAGGGTGTTAGAGAGAGTGCTCCAAATCTACTTCCTTCAGCAGTTCAACCTTTTGCGAGAACCCCTCGAGGGCTTTGAATCATTTTTGGAAATCTTTTGAAGTGTTTCAAAACCTGTCAATCAGACCTGAACCCACTTACTGTTCTCCTCCTCCAGATACTGCTAACACAGAAGGTTCCACTTTGACTTACAACCTTGCTCCTATCCAAAGCCAAGGACTTTCTGCCTCTGGAAGCCCCAAGTTAAACCAGGCAATGTCACCAAGTTAAACTGTGGCATGTTTATTCAGAGATGAAAACTCTTGGCAAAGACTCTGCACACACAGGATACAAGACGGGCTCCTACTGCAAGGAGATGATTGTATTAGAACACTCAGATGATGGTGGTGGTGAAACATTACTTTCATTCAACACAACAGGGTGCTAGCCAGAAATTTCTACAGCAGCTTTTCTATAGTGTTTAAGAGCTGGTTTCTTTCCACTCCCTGGTTATATGCCTATGGCCTTTCTTATCCTCTGCCCCCAAAAATGGGCATAAAGTGATGCAATCTAGATCTTAAAGGACATTATTGTCAGAACAAAAAAAGACAACTCAAATTCGGTTACTTTTTGTGTCTAGATAGTAGAACTGAGAAAGGCACCCCCCATGCAATCCATTTATTTTCATGGAAGGACAGTGTGAGAGCACACCAAACCCTCCCAACAACCTTGTGCTTTGGTCATTATTCCCAAACACAGAATTACATACACACTGTTTGTGAGACATGTAAGACAAGGCTGCAGCAGGGATCGCTGTGGTAATTAATGCAGCCCCCAGGCCTTCTCTGCAAGCTTTGTTCACAAATAAAAAGATACTTGGTTTAGGATTAAATGGATCATCCCTACTGTAGATGGTGTTCAGTTGTAAGATTTACTGCCTCAGTTTTCCCTCATGCAAAAAGAGAAGCTTATCAAGTGCTGGTAAGGGTAGTCAAACATCAGACAGAACAGGGGTGTTACAGAAACCTTCACTGTCAAAAGGAAAGGATTACCCAGTGTCACTTCTGATGGTGTCCCTTTGTTTCCACAGGCAAGGTGCTGGTCCACTGTGTTATGGGCCGCAGCCGCTCAGCCACGCTGGTCTTGGCTTACCTGATGATTTACAAGAACATGACAGTGGTGGATGCCATTGAGCAAGTGTCAAGGCACCGTTGCATCTTGCCAAACCGGGGCTTCCTGAAGCAGCTGAGAGAACTGGACATAGTGCTGGCACTGCAGAGGAGGAACAGCAAGAACAGCCTCCCACCTGCTGACCAGCAGAACAGCACCACCATCTAGCACTGTCCTGGCACGGCTGTGCTACTGGAAAAGAAACTCCATAAAAGGAGGGGAGGGGAAGGTGTATTTAATGATACAGTCACAAGGATTATTTGTCATTTGCTAGAAAAACAAAAAACCAAAGTCACTTCAAATACTGTCAAGATGAGAAAGAAGGGAAACCGAATTTAAAACTCATCATCTTAAAAAGTTCCAGCCTTAACAGAATTCTTTGTTACATCAACAAATAAGTTTTTCTCTCTGCAAAAAACCCCAAACATTTACAACACAAAAAGCAGGCACAACTTAAAACTCTCTTCTAGCTGAGTACCCCCAAAATCCTGATCCTAAATCAAGCACACAGCCTTTAAAGGAGTGCAGCTAGGCACTCCTGAAGAAATCTTGCAGGAAAAACACTGATTTGTTTAGTCCAGAGTCCTGAAGGGTTTCACAGGAGTTTGCCTTTTTGTGCTGCTTCCTGGCATATCTGTTTCTTTTTTCACAGTGATAATCTGGGGCAGCACAGCAGTTAGAGAGCCTCTACATGAGGATCAACTACACCATGAGAACTAGAAACAAAGCAATACCCTTGAGAAGGTCAGATGCATAAGCAGCTACACTGGACAACAATTCAGTGATATACATACACATGACATTTTAGAACTTTCAGTTTTAAATTGCTTAACTTGTCCTAAGTCCTTCAACTGCCTGAATCATGTCCTTTACATTGTTATGATGAAGTTCAACACTGAACTTGTACAGCTCCAATAGCCCCCTAAATAATAATGGATTATAATCTGTTCTAATGAGATTTAAAAAAAGGCAAGAGACACCAATGAAGCCTTTAAAAAAATGCCTCAGTGACCTTTCTTCCAGCAGAAGAAAGCTGCTGCAGTACTTCCAGACACTGTTTAGATCTATCACTGCCAAATGTTGCCTCCTATCTCAGTTTTAATAGGTCATTGTCCTCCTACATAGTTACATTTGTTAATAATTGCATCTGTTGACAGAAGTGGTGCTAATACACTAATGGGGACACCAGACCCACTTTTCTGCCTTAACTTATTCCATTTACCCTATTCGATACAAATTACCACCATGTTTTGAAACAATGAGAGTTTTGCCAGCATTTGATATTCTTAAAATGTATGTCAGAGTAGGATCACAATTAAGCCACGTTCACCTTTGCTGCATCTGCAAAAAGGTGAGGTCCTCGCCCTCCCTACCAGAATTTTACCTAATTCAATGTATCAGGTAGGAGGCATTTGCTCAGTGCCTGAGAGGCACTTGGCCATGACCTGGCCATCAAGCACACAGGAGAGTTCTCTTGGTCTTTACCAGCTGACAAAAGACTTTGCAACTTTGGTACAGTATGAACTGTGTAAGTATTGGATACTTGTGAAAAAAAAAATACAGGGCAGAAATGTGCCACTGAGAACTGCAAGGATATGCTACAAACCAGAGTTGAGCACAACTTTATTCTATTTTTTGTAGATGTTAACAATACTTCACAGGCTTGGAATCTCTAGTGTGAAGGCCTTCCTATTCCTTCACTTCCTTTTGGGGCCCAAAACCCAGTAAATCGTGCATTTCCAAACACCACCTGTAGCCAAGGCTGCAGATACCCATAATACAATGCTTTTGATTTATCATTTGGATTTATCTGCATAATAAACACCTTATCTTTAAATTCTCAGAAAAGCAGACATTTAATATAACTAAACTACTGCCAAAAACCAAATTAGACATCACAATGTGAACAATATTCATAATAGAGATACACAAACTCTGAGACTTTGAGCAAATTAAGTAGCCCTATACCTGTATTAGGAGGGGGAAAAAAAACCACTGAAAAAGCCCCCCAGAAATAATAGGGAACTCAAAGGGAGTAATTTGATATTTCAAAAATAAATAAGCACTCACTATGTGAGTTTAGAGTAAAAACATTTTTGGATGGGGTCCCTCAACTCTTCCTGCCTACTTCCATAGCTCTTCAAATGCACCTTTTCAGAACACCTTATTGTCTACTGCAGTTTAATTCACAGAACAGTTCTCCCAGCCTTGTGTCAGACAGACCTGCCTTGCATGGCCCTGCTTTCATTTACACTGGCAGCAAAAGCTGACTTTTTTTAGCATTTGCTTTAGAGACAGGAATTCTGTACCACACGATAAACTAAATGATAACAAATATCTGTGATGATTTCCCTTTGTCAAGTTACAGGTTGTCTTCTTTCTTGTATCCTGCATGAGAGCTTGATGACTGCTGTAACTGAAAGAGGACTTGTAATTGATTTACATGCATAACTGATCACCCTCAGCACTACAGAAAATTGCCAGGGCCATTCTTTCTATTTACCATGCTGATATAAATGGAGTTTGTTTCCATTCACCACCCTGCCTGATGGACAAATTAAACAGCTTATAAAACTGAGAGACATAGACAGTGATCTAACATGGAAGATTAGTACCTTTAGCAGTCCTTCATTTCTGTTTATATCAGAGATTCTTACAATGTTAGTAAAAAATCAGTTGCATTTTGCCCACAGCTAGAGGATCAGATAGCCTGAGTGCAACAACACTTACCATTCCTGTCTTTGCTAACGGGCTGAGTGCAGCTCCCAGGAGCACTGTCATTTGGCAGCTTCCAGATTAAGTATGTCCTGCTCCAAAGACAAGTATCTTTCCTAGAACCAGGTCTTGCCTGAAGGACTCAGCTGGCACAGCTGTGCCTACTAAGTAGTTTTGAAGTAAACATACTTTTCATTTACTTCCCAGCTTTTTTTGCCTACTGTTCTCCCAGAATTAATGGGACTTAATCAGAAAAGCAGAAGTTCTGGAACACCTGACTTCCACAAAGTGAGGAAACTCTTGCAAGCTGCTGATCAGCTGATTAACGAGCGTCAGCAGCACTGACTCCAGCTACGAGCCAGGTCTGCAGGTAACACACACACATGGAACAAGGCAAGTTGATTTCCTTGTTGCCAACCACCAGTGGCATCGAGCATTCTGTAAGAGTGCATGGCCAAGGAAGCTGCCTACACTTCACAAGAATCATCTATTGCCATTCTGTGAAGAATTTTTTTGAAGACAGTAAAGCAAGAGCTGATTCCCCTCTGGGATGATGCTAGAGGACACAGTCAAAACTGACACTGCAATGTGCACACAAGACAGAGAACAAGTACATCTGTCAAGGAAAAGACAACCTTCTTATATATCAGAAATTTTAGTGCAGTAATGCAATTCACAGCTAAGCAGTCATTATGGGAAAAGATGCAGGATAGTCCCTTGTCCTCCTGAAAGGAATTAAATTCTGAAATAACAAAATTCAATTGGAAACTTGCCTGTTGTGTGCACACTACACATCATTTCCCAAACAACTTTTAACCCATATATTGTAAGTACAGAATTTTAGCAATATGCTGGAGTTGGGATGCTCTATTTCAGGTTAGCAAATATTTGAAATGGTAAGAAGGTCTGATTTGTCTGTATGTTACAGGCTTCGAAACTTGAAACTAAACAGCAGCAGATAAAGACCTAGGTGCCTTTTTCATTCACTGTAAAGACACACAAATGAAAAATCACAGAACATAATGCTACTTTGAGATACAATTATTTAACAAAGATAGGGTCCTAGCTAAACACACCTGAGGGCTGCACATAACTGTGTTGAGTTCCACTTTCCTTTTCCTAAGCATAAAAAAGGCAAGTTACTTTGTGAAGATGAAAACAAAGTTTAAGTACTATGAATACTCTCTGCCTTCAATCAACAAATTTGACAATGTAAGGACATGAACCAAGATCTTTGCTGTATTGTGCTCTCCTTATCAAGTGTTCTGAACTTCTAAAACACAAGTTACTGCAGATTACCATTGGACCAGCAATTTTAGCTCTCATTCAGATTCACTATTTTAGACTGCTGCTCCATTGTATTAAAATTGAACAGGTCATGCACATGAATCTGTAGTATCAGTTTCTTGATTTGGTACCAGCACACAATAATGGTTTTATTTAAAGAAATACATATTTCTTTGACTTTTAGATATATGAAATACTACCTTTAAAGCTGTTTTATATACTGGAATGGGGACACAGTTTTCAGTCAAGATGGCCAATCTTTTCACCTTCACAACCTTACTGCAGTGACAGTGGCAACATCCACATTAGAAGCATTTTGAAAAATTATCACAAGGATTTTTTCTGGTGTAGATTCACACATACCACATTTGAATTTGTCCACTCATGAGATCCACATATAGACAGCCTTCTTGTCTTTAACAGACCTTCCATTGCTAGATGAGAAATGCTCATCTCTGTGTATATTTGTGTGCCCATACACATGCATATACACAGAACCCATAGATTCAATGCAGAATTTGCATCATCTTGTCACCCAGCAACAATGACAAAGGAAGAGATTACAATTCTGTCATTAACATACAGTTCAAACACCATGTCTATTACTATCATATATCCTTTTATATATATATATGTATATATATATTCACACTTTCTATAGGAAAGAAGTTTCATACATTAAATATTGACAACCTTGTAAGGTATTAAATACATATTTATTCAATATTTTATTAAGATTATTAAAAAAAATAATCTTAGCTATTCTTTATTTTCACAAGGTGTATGCAATTATGATGAGTAACCTACACTTAAGCTCTAAACAGCCTAATCCAAACCCCACCAGCTTTAATGGGCTTTAGATCAAGCATGTGAGAGCACCGTAACAAACACTGCTTCAGGAGGTAATTCCCATGCAACATCAAACTATGACAAGACACAAGAGGCTAAAAATGGCTCATCATAATTTATTTTATGTTAAAATGTACAGCTTAGGGGGGGGGGTGTAGTTTTTTGCAGTTTTTATTTTTGTTGCTTGGGTGGGTCTTCTGTGGGTATTTTTTAAGTGACTGACTAAAAAGATAACAGATAAATACAAGAGTGTCACTGGGTCCTATTTTTACATGTATCAAGCCTCTTCTGTTCGGCCCTTACAGTCACTCTGTACAGGTACAAAGGCTACAAAAAAGGAAGCAATATAAACAGACACAAATAACTTTTGCTTTTTTACATGCGATCTGTAAGCTTAGTTTGAGCTATTCACACGCTACTGCTCTATTTTTTCCCTTAAAAAATAACTCCAATATTTTATAAAGATAGAAAAATCTACAGATGGAATGAAAATGTAAAGTTAGAGGCATTTCCATAAAATAGCAACTTTACACCAAATTCACTACTTTTTTTTTTTTTAAATCCTGCCAAGTATTTGGACATATACGAAAATGTTTCAAAACTTGACAAATAAACACTGAGATGTTTCAATCAACAGAAAAACATAACAGTTTTTATAAAACAGAAAGCTGCCTTTTTTCCTACCCCAGCCCCAAAGAAACTGGTCACAAAAATGGAAAAGAGTCTCAACTTTACACTAAACATACAGCAATAAAACCCTTTGAACTAACCAAAATGTGAATAGCTTTTGCAGCTTTTTTTTATTATTTTTACAAGTTTTATAATTAACAAAAATATAATTCTGGTTTTTTTACCCCTCAAACTAGGGTAACCTAATCAAGGCAAAAAAATTAAGAAATGGCTTACTGTTAAGCACAACACTTGTACAGTACTACAAAATGCACTGTCACTAACAAAGACATTAGCGGCATGCAGAAGTGTCACCTTCAGAAACAAAATAATACAATAAAAGAACTGCTAAAAGGCATTTACATGTGGGGAAAGGAGAGAGAAAAAGCTCATGATCCAGTACTGTCTGATAGTTTTGGAGTCTATTTATCCACATTTTTAATGGGAGCAGGCACATAAAATGGCTCTGAACCATCAGCTGCTGTGTAATTGCAGTTCATAGAAAGAGTTCTTCCTTTCCAGAGAACTTCAAGCTCAATGAAATAAACGAAAAATGGAAAACCACCTAATTCCCCCCAAAGAGAAGTTAAATCTCACAATGTTAAAAAATAAACAAAAAAACCCAAAACAGAACAAAACAAAACCAAAAAAATAAAAAATAAAAAAAACCCAACAAAGTAAGAAATAAAGAAAAACTTGTATAAGGCTTTCTGCTGCATACAGCTTTTAAATGGTGCCAACAAATGTATTTGCATTCACACCAATTGCTGGTTTTGAAATCGTACTCTCCAAAGGTATTTGTGCAGATCTATCCCATACGCCGGTTTGGTAGTGCGTCTCTCCCAAGGGCCTACCTTCTCATGTAGGATCCATTGAGAGACTGTTTGGACATGCCTGTGTTCATGTAGCCGTGGTGGCCCGGAGGAGTGTACATCATGTTACTGTGGGGTGCTGTCTGCATTGGCTGCTGTGCATATGGCTGAGTTCCCATCATTCCCATCTGCATCTGCATAGGGTACTGGGGGGTTTGATTCATATACCCATGATTACTGTGATAGCCACTATTCATCATTGGCTGGGACATACTGTAACCGTTCATAGCATTAAGGGTATTCATATTCATGTTCACTGAATTGACATTATAAGCAGGGGCTGGCATCAAATTTACACTCATGTTCATGCCGCGCTGCATTGTTAAGGTCCGTGCGGGCCCTTGCATGGCCACAGTCTGTGAAGCTCGCCCATAAATTTGTGGCTGATGGGCTGCAGCAGCGGGTGGCAGTGGTGTGGATTTGGTTCTTACAGAGACATGACCTTTGCTGGCCATCTGAGTCTGCAGTCTTTGGGTGTGGGATATTCCAATATTCGATGAAGTCATATTACGCTGCAAAAGGGGAGGCGGCAAATTCATGGGAGGAGGAGTAAGGTTGGGGGGAGGGGTCATGGTAGCCTGTGCTTGGGGTCCTCCAGGAACAGCATGTGGAGACTGAGAAAGCTGAACAAGCCCTGTGTTACTTAAGGGGGCAGACAAAGAGGCACTGTTTGCATAGGAAGTTACAGCAGCTGAATGGCTGTAAGGCAAAGAATGATCCATAAGCGTATTAGTTAACTGTTGCAGTTTGGCAAGGCTGAAGGTGGCAGATGGCTGTGAGTAATGCCCTGCTCCAAATTCACTCTGCCCCATTCTTTCATATAATCCAATGTTGGCATTGCTAGTCTCAGGGATTTCAGTCAACTGCATAGGTGGTGTAAAATTAGCAGCCATGCTGCACTGGGATAACTGTTGGTTGCTGCTTGGAGGCCTTTCAACAACACAGCCTTGGGGAGATTTTACATTACAAGTGGGAGGAGAATTGATGTTTGCTTGTTGCATCATACTGCAGCTTCCATTAATGTTAGACATCTGCTGGGTCACTGCACAGCTACTCTGCGTTAGGTTACTAGATGTAAGGCTACTGTATGAGCAACTGTTTTGAGAAGAGTTGTTTCCACAGATACTACTACCCATTGTAGAATCATAACTGCTTGGGTTTTCATAGTTTTCTGTGGTGCTCTCAATACTTCCTAAGTCACTAAACCCACTATCCACAACTTGCTGCGAATGATCAGAAACAGAGGGAACATCCATCATTGGGCTGGTCTCCATGTTCTGTAGAGATGGCACAGAAATGGCACTTTGATCTGGGCTGATCTGAGCATAGCTGTTCTCTAAAGGAGCAACATTTGGACTATTAACAGAACGAACTGACTGGCTGGGATGAGAGTGCACAGATGAAACTGGGCTGCTGTGGTCAGACTGCTGACAGTCATCCAGTGTGGTCATTTGGGGACTTTGGTCGTTGTGGGCATAGTTCTGCAAACTTCTACAGGCCTCTTGAGTCTCTGCACAGTCCTGAAATGTATCTTCATGTTCACTTGTTTCTTGGGTTAGAGACTGTACTGCTTGAACGGTCTCTGAGTCAATCTCCATGGTCTCAGTACTCTCTCCCTTGAAATCGGAATGTAATTCTTCACCAGCTTTTTGGTCCTGGTTGTTGTCTGCATGATCATCATCAGATTCAGGCACTGGGTCTGAATCTGTAGCAAGTTCTTTCTGGTCACTTTCACACTCATCAGCTGCAAGGTCAACACCACAATCCATTAACTCCTCCTGATTTGAATTACCAGTTTGAACATTTACTTCTAAAAAAGATTGCTGGGTTTCCAGCATTTCTTTGAAAGCTTCACCAGGCAATTCCTCTTTCTCCACTTCTGTTGAACCCATGTGACTATCATCTTCATCATCTGCATCATGATCCTCATTGTGAGAAGGCTCTTCATCATCTTCCTCCTCTTCCTCCTGATCATCCAAATGCACGGACTCCTCTTTTTGCACAAAAACTTCCTCTGCTTTGTCTTTTTCTTGATCTTTTGAATTGATTCCATCTTCTTCTATGCTCCTTTCTTCTTCCCCAGCTTTCATGGTATCATTTTCTTGTTTTTCAAAGGGTTCACTGGATGGATGCAGAGGTTCAGGTTCTACCTCTTTCACCTCATCATCTGGTGGTGGTAATGCTTCAACAGGTTCTTTAACAGCTTCCTCCGTAACAGCAGGAACTGAACAGGGCTTGTCTTCAGCTACTTCCTTTTGTTCCTCCACCAGCACCTGATAGTCAGGCTCCATGGGAGTCTCAGGTGGAGTATATAAATTAAGCTTAAAGCCAGGTTTTCTTTCTTTGCTTTGCCTCCACTTAGATGGACCACGCTTAACTCCTTTGGGCCAACCCTGCTTACTCTTTAAAGGTTCAAGATTGTCTTTAGTGCTTTCTTCCAACACAGCTACATCCTCTGTATTGTCTTTGGGAGGTAATAGAGACAAAAAAAAAAAAAAAAAAAAAAAAAGTCTTAGCTTGCAGACTAATCAATATTTTCCAATATAAACCTGAAAATAATTTATAAACTTAAAATGTATTAAGAAACCATGAAACAAGAGTTATAAACAGATCTCAAACCACAGTAGAATGATGTAGTATCTACAGCTCAAACACACTACACAGATATGTTATTGTTTGGTGGCCTTTTAACAGACACTAGCAGAACCACCATTTATACACTAGAAGAATCCCAGAGATTTAAATGTCAAGACATGTAAACTAATGCAAATACTGTCCAAATATTTGATTTTCAACCTTTGGTTTTAGCATAGAAGTATGCCTTCACTTTATATAGACATTGATCTAACATATATTCATCTTTTCTGACAGTAATGACATGAAAGTCTGGAGTTTCCTCTGTGTCCATTCTGGAGGACAAGCTATAATAAATATATAATTATGCTTTAATACCAACACTGAAAAAAGGTGATTCATTCTAGTACTGTCTCACGGGCAACATATCATGACACAGCTCACAACAGATGATAGAAGGCAAAAGATAGTTAAAATTAAACACAGAGTGCATCAGAAAGCTAAATTAATCCATTAACTATAAAAAAAGGACCCAAACACATTTGCCTCTTTCCTTTCTCCCCAGATACTACTTACATATACTCTAGAAAAAAGAAGAATTACCAAGATATAACATGCTGAACTTGGGAGTGTAATGGCTTCAGTGATACTTCTGTATTGTGATGATGTGGTCCATGGGCAAATACAAAACATTAGTCTAGTTAAAACAGTGCAAACCTGACCACTGGGGCATAGCTGGAACTTGCTACTATTAGTTTAATTAGCTTATCTTGAGAAGCTGGAAAAAGTGGCAACATTCTCATGTACCACATCACACAAGAGCTGTTTGAAATAGAAATTAGCCCATGATGATACTTCCCATGCGATTGCAAAACCACTGAAGTAGTACCTACTGGCTTCTTAGAGAAAATACACAGACCTGAGAATCTAGTAATTCATTCTGGAATTAAAACTCATAAGCAGAATTTGAGGGCCAGGAGGTCAAGGGAAGAGTGTACGTTCAGAATAGCTCATCAGTAGTTTCACTATCCATCCATGAACTTTTCTGACAGGAAACATCCTTGAAATCAAACTGGAAAAGCGGCTTTGAAAGGACACAGTTAAAACTGTCTGTCTCTTTCATGGGGGGAAAAAACCCAGGATCTTGGTGCTGAGGATATATTATTCCACAGAAGCAACAAACATTTCACTGAATTACCAACAGTGCTGAATAGAAAGATACTTGTGTAAATTGAATCTTACTTTTTGCTTGTATCCTTTACCACTGATACAAAAACTATGTTGGACAATATTCCAGTGCTACCCTTTGCACTGTTTAGTATGAAATGCCCTGTTGCAGGGACATAAAAGTTGGTTTTGACAATATGACAAGAACTTCAATGCCTCAGACTGGAAAAGACTTGTTTCCTGAATGCAAAAAGCAAATTATAATATTATAATAATAATGGCTAAATACATCTCATTAAAAATTTCAAGATTTATGACAAAAATAAACACTTCTTTAGAAGGCCACCCAACAAAATTAATTTTGTGAAGATATAAGAACATTTTAAGTTTACCTGTACAATTTTCATCACTCCTGTAACAATGAATATCTTTCTCCTCCTTGTTCTGCTCTTCTTCCTCCTGTTTCTGCTGCCCAGGTTGATACTCAAAAGCTTTTCTAATCACAGGCTTCAAGTCATCATCTTCTCCATCCATCTCACAGGTGGGTTCCAGCTGCGGCATGGGACGCTCTTCATCTGAGTTATCAAATGGCTCATTCAACACCTCTGTTGTTTCAGAAATTGTCTCTGTTGTAACACTGCTGTTTATCCTTCTGCGCTTACGGCCCCTTTTCTTTTTCAGTATGAAAGGTCTCTGAAAAATAATTCCACAAATAAAACTCTTCCTACATTCCCGTTCGTTAACTGATTCTGGACATAAATTTTTGTAGAGTGAGTTTACAATAATCTATTTACTCATACAAAAAACCACTTTACGTTGCATCAAATTCAAATGTAGACAATCTAAAAGTAAAATGTCTGAACAGTTAAAATAGGCATGTATACATATATACAAACCTTTCTGTAAGTAAAGTGAAGGCTAGAATTTTCTTCCTATTGTAGTGTCTTTTACCTTCTGTCAAATAATATTCATAGCATTATTACATAAACTGTACTCACAAATTCTTCCTCTGTAGATTTATAATTCCCCAACAACCTTCACAAGTATCAAAGCTTATTCTTCTACATTTCAGATTTCTGCTATTTTTAGAAATAAGTATATACACAGAAAAATAGGTAACATTGAGGAATTGCACCTCAAGAATCCTACAGATGGCTGCTATTAAAAAAAAAAAACTATTCAAGATTTTGTTTTCCTATTATTATACATTCTCTGAGATTTATAGTTACTTTAAAGTAAGCTCAGTTAAAGTATAATCAAAGGGACAATCCAATTTCCTAATTCTCACCAGAGACACCTCAATACATAGGCTGAGTGCTTTAAAATTTTTGGGATTCTTAAGTTTACTAATTTAAGCAACTCAAAGAGTTGATTTTTTCAAAGAAATTAAGAATTACGAAAACATGGCAGTAACCAGAATTTAACATTTAAATTAGAAGAATACGGGTAAAAAACCCCCTCTTGTTTTAACAGCATTTCTTTTGAAAACTTTATGCTCCTTTTAGGAGTTCCTATAATAATAAAAAAAAAAAAAAAAAACAACCATAAAAAGATAAACCCCACAAGCTGGACTCCATCTTAATACAAAAAAAGAAAGAACCATTAAAATATTGAACCAATACCAATGCTAAACAGCAGAGGGCAATCTCTAGTTTAAAAATTAACAGGAAATTCTGATTTTTTTATGTCACTAGTATTTTATAGTTCTGTGAAAAATCCTAAAGACAAAAAATGGGATGGAGTGCATAAAGGAGAAGAGAGGAGTAGTTAAGTGTCCAAATAACACATAAAGGATTAAAACAGCCTAACAAATATTTGTAGAAAGCCAGATTGTTATTTTGATGATAACGATTTGATTGAAATCGGATACAAGTGACTTTGCACAAAACCACTGAAGTAACACACCTTTCTTTTCATGGCCAGTGACTGGGGCTTTGTCAGCCGGGGAGGCGAACTCTGTTGATTCTCATCCCCGCCATCCTCCTCACTGCTTTCTTTAGAGTGTTCTGTGGATTGCCCTCGCTCCCCCACCACTGCCACACTTTCTGGAGATCGCAAGTATTTATTTTTAGATTGTACTTTTGCAGGTGATTGCCTACTATTAGTTCTTGTGGAGAATATTTCTTGCTCTTCCTTTTCCCAGCAGCTAGCTTGTTCCATAAGACGCTCAGCCTGAAGGGTTGAGGTTAAAATAACAGGTCACCGAAACAGCATTTACTTAGCCATATCCTTTACATTCAGCTAAATAGTTAAAATAAGTCAAACCCTGATTAGCACTGCTGGCTAACCTAGCAACAACATTTCAGCTGAATCATCTAGTTGTTCCTTTACAACAGTTAACAGATAACAAACCAAAGAAGATTGCATTTCATGGGATATTTAGCACTATTAATGATGCAGCGAATTGATTTAAGTCCTTTAGCACTACATTACATGCCTACTGACTGGATCACTTTGAGCAAGTTGAGAACACAAAGAATCGATTGACAGTGCAGCCCCTGAGCTCTGCACCAAATTTGATCTGATTACATGCTCTTTGACTACCTCAAGAGTGATAAATACAGCTCCACGACAACTGATTCACATTTTAAGTTTTCATATTCATCCCCCCAAAGTTACCATGTGTTGCTATACAGATTCCAAAAATTCTGCATTACAATATCAGTATGGAGTGGTCAAAGTTAAATCTGCTCTATTTAAGACAGTCTAATGTTGAATATTCAAAATTATGAAAACCAAAGGAAGAGAAATTCAGAACACGTCTCTGATATTACCTCCTTTTCTGCTTCCCTCTCTTCTTCAGAAACTGCAGCATTAGAAACTAACAATGGAGTCCATCTCAAGCTTTCAGGATCTACTTCATTGATACGTGGATTCGCTTTCAGTTTCTCCATATGACTTGAAATCAGCTTTTCCCTTCTAATAATTACAAATCTACAAGCAAATAAACAGTAATTTTTAGAAAGTGATCTCCTAAAACAGCCTTTCTACAGGTGAAATCCTTTTGCAAAACAACCTGTGAAAAAAAGATGGTTAAATAAAAGGATCCATCAAACTAAAAATACCAACTGACACACAGCGATAACATGCTTACACTACTGACTGTTCACTGAGAAAAAGTGAGGAAACAACAGTTTATGAAGTGAAAGCTCAATATTAACCATCACTGGGGCAACAGAGAGAAAGTAAAGGTTTTATAGTTGACTACTCTAAACCTAATTCAAGAGGTTTAGTGTTGGCACTTGAATCACTGCCAGAACAATTTCCAATTTTAATATTATATACAAACACAGATAGAAATCACTGTGAATCATCAAGTCAAGAGTGAGAAAGTCATAATGTTACAGCTGAAGATGTAAGCTAACGGGACAAGAAAGCAAGTCAGAAGCACAGGTTTTCTAATGAAGCATACAAAGGTACTTTAGTCCTGTGCTAATGAAGTACAAAACGACTTTCCAATTACTATGAAGTGGCATATCAAAAGTAGGTAAAGACTAATAAAATAGCACAGTATGCCAATCTATTAGCACATATCCCATCAAGCTGCCCTGTTACAAAGAACTATACAATTCTAAACAATAAAGATGAGCAAGAATTTAAAGTGCGGTAAAAATCAGGTTGGTTAAGTAACAATATTCTCTCAGTGAAAAACAAAGTTTAAAAAAGAAATCAGATCCAGAACCCTTTTCCCAGAATTGTGACAAACTTCTACTTTATTACATGAAAGAAAAATTTCCCTTAAAATACATTTGTCCTCAGGTTGTCCATAACTAAGTAGTCCAGAAAGTTAAGGGTTTAATGCAATGACCGCGCTCCTCTTACCTACTCTCATACACCATCTTGTAAGCCGATCTCCTTTTTGAAGACTTGCATTCTTACTGGCTCAAAAATTACTGGCTTTGAATACTAGTACTGGGACACATAAAAGTTACTGAGGCTGAACTTTTCCTGATTTTAATTTTACTTTTTGGCAAGCCAGTGTTTGTAAGGCAGCTTTGCTTAATTATAAAGTTTCTATGATTGGAATATCCAGAAAGAATTAAGATCATCTTCAGAAATACAAACACCATTGAAAGTCATTTAAGACATTTTATGGAAAGAAACAGACCAAACAAGAACAACAACCCAGTTAAGTTCTAAAATATCCATCAAAATCATTAAGAAAGAAGATATTCACAAAACAAGAACTCACCTTCTCAGTGCACTGACTTTCAACATTGATTGTAACATTAAATAGAAACTTGCATTACCAGTACCTTGAGCAGGAGCACTTCACATAGAGCTGATCTGATCCCATGGTTTACATGAATTCAGCAATGATTGAAAGAGGGGGTGTGGAAAGAGAGACTGCCACCCACAAAGACAAATTTTTCTCTCACTAGTATTCAAAGCAAAATATTTGCACAGCAAGAGCTGGGAACACTAAGGGAAGATCATACTGAATGAAACAAAATTCTTAAGTGAAAATGTTTCGAGCTGGCCACATACTTCCAATAACCATTAACATGAAAGAGCATCCAAAAAATCATCAGGAAGAAAAGCTCTTTATGTAAGACCCATCTGTACTGACTTCTACAATAAGATGGTTATTACTCATTTTACAGTCAAACTTTTCCACAGACATTTTTCACATCAACTGTTTTGGAAGTAGAGAATGTTTTGTCTCAGTATTTTAAAAAAATGTTTACAAGATTCACTGACCTATCTTCTCTTTTATCTATCATGCTATGTTGCTGCAAGGTTGTTGCAATATCATGTGGACACATTCCAGTAGCTCGGCTCATTCCTTTGATGCTGATTTGTTTTTCATGGTGGCAGTTCAGGTATTCCAATATGACACTTTTCCAATAAGCCAAGTATGAGAGACGACCCAGATCGGACAATGGCTTTTCAGGGGATCCTGCTTGACCCTCTCTTCTAGAAAGTAAATAGCCTAGAATAAAAATAAACAGGATACCTTATGGAGATAACAAAAGCAAGGAATTTTAACTAGCCCTTAAGAAAGCTGGAATTAATACAAAACATCAGCATGACTGATTCAACTACTGAAAACTCTTGCAATTACAGAAATCCTCTCCACAAAAGAGATGAGTTTTCATCATTATAGTGACATAGGAAAAGATCAAATCCTTGCGAGTGACTCAGATCTTATGTGATGAGAATCAAATATTAACCAAAAACTCTAATTGCAAGGCAAGGACAAGAGGGAAAAGCCAACATGTTTTGGAACAGGTCCCATCATGCATGTTCTCCTTTAGAACTACAACTCTCTGGCCTTTTGAGAAACTTTTACACCTGAGTTACATCACTGAAGCCAAAAATATTCCAAAGAATCTCAAGAGCAGGTATCATGGGTAATATCAGTTAAGTCGTTTTTCTTCAAGAAGCCCCAAGTGACATAAGTTTTTGATTAAACAGCTAGAAGTTGTATTTTGGAGGTAACATAATTCACAAGATGAATTACTCAGAGAATTAGTTAGGAGAAATAATTAAAAAATAATCTCCCTTAATTCATATTTAAGAACATTCACATAATTCCTGCTTGCAGTCTTCAAAACAGTAACTGATCCACTATTACACAGTATACCACCTTCATTTTATATTCTATGTATGTTGTAAGTCCCTTTTAACTCTTCACCTTTAAGAGGATTTTACTATTTGGAGTAGAATATGCCTGCTTGGAGATAACAGAAGATGCCACCAGTAAAACTATTTCAGTATAGAGAAAAAACCCACAATTAAGGAAAGGTATTCTTTCACAGTCATTCATCCCTCCACAATACATATTCTGCATTGTGCCTTTATAAAAACTGCCAACACACAGGCCTTAAACAACCAGGCTTACAAAATGCTTACTCCACCATACACAGACATTATGTTTATGGAATTACATTACTCAAAGTCAATTGGAATCCACCAAAATATACAGTTCTTGCACCTTCCAATATTCTTAAATACTTTTTTCCTCCCTCAAATTTTTCAAACTCTTATTTTTCAAAGATTGATTTAAAACATATCTAGCACAGTCATGTCATGTTTGTTAAACAAATCCTACTAACCTCTTCAAAAAGTTACTCCTGATCAAATTAGCTATAAATTAAAAGTGTATGATTAACATCCAGGTTTAAGAGAAGCAGTGGCTGTTTCCTTATTTTGCTGTATGGTCTACCATATACAAACCATACAAACACAGAGGTATTTTTCTTAGATAAAAACACAAAATACACACATAAATATATGTATATTTACTCTGCCTGAAACACTGGTCTTCCCTTCCTCAGATAAAACAGAAAAGGTCCACAACAGAATTTAGAAGAAACATACACAGATATGCATCGTAGTCTAATCTCCAGTTTACATAAAGAAATTTATATAGAAAAGCAGACATCCTACAACATTTCAAGTGATCACAACATAGATACTGAAATAAGTAGTGTGCCTTTCATATCGATTAGCATGATTTGTGATAAAATGCCAGAGCTTCAGCATACCATCCCACATCTGCCTACCTCTACAGAGCTACATGAAGCCTGCCTACATCTGCATGGTACCACCAGAAACTCAGCAAGTAAATTTATTTTGTTTTACAGAAGGAACACTACCATAAAAATTAAGGAAGTGAAGGTATTTTAACATTTAAAATTGCAGCATATTAAACTTTTTTATAACTAGATGATACATTTTAGTACATCTTGGTACTACATGCAGCTACTGTTGACAGGAAACATCAAATTTCACATTCAATGCCACAGTGCATCTTCAATAATTTGAAGGTAGAGAATTGTTGCTTTAATTTCAGCTGCACAAAAGCAGAACTACAGTGTATAGCCTGTTCTGCTTAATTTTAAACAAAGCTTCACTTGTATCAAGAAAGAATTCTGGATCAGCTTGTGTACAACACACAAAACCAAATTTTACACTAAGATGACACTGCCCATAAAAAAAACCATGCAAACCTGCGGTAGTAGAACTAGTGATGGAAGTCTCAACATAGGAAAAGAGAGGGAGAATAACCTAGATTTTAAAAATGAGGAGAACTTAGAGCTGCTTCAAGTAACTTTACAGTTTACTCTACCAACTTCACATTCAAGCAGTCTTGGGCACTAATAGAAAGTGTAGGGTATTTGCAAGACCTAGATTTCATTCTTGTATTTCACTACACTTTGAAGTTACTTTGACAAAAATTCTTCCTCTACTTTCATTTTCCTCATAGATAAGGGGGCTGCACCTATAATTTCATGGTAAACATATTATGAAGCTGAATAAGAAACTGCTATCCAAACAAAAGTTTGGAATCATTAGTTAGTACAAGTACCTTTAGAGTTATACTAGTACATCCTGGCTCATTGTACCTTTCCTGTGTCTGGGGATTTAAAGACTAGTTCTTAGCACTCATTTTCACTCTACATTAAAGCAGAGAAACTTTACCTGCACAGCAGTAACATCTGTCAGTATTCTTTCCCTACCTTTCTAAAATATAACCTATGCTTTTCCAAGATACTCACATTCTAGAGGATCAAAAATATAAATCAGAGGTAACAGTCTCAGTTACATGTAGCACACACTGACTAGAAAGTCTCTCAACAGATTCTGTGATTTGAATGACACCTATTAAATTAAACTTACTGAAGAGATGCCAAGTAATTGATCTAAGAGTTGCAGGTAAATAAAAACCACTGATTTTGGTAGCTTGTGTATCTACCCTGAAGCATCTGAAATGAGCACAATATGCCCCCGTTAAACAGATAACCTGCAATCTCACTGTGTCTACCTAATTTTAATAATGGATAGCCTCCAAGTGGCAACCTCAAAGAACTTTCTTAAAATATAATTTTTGATATCAGATTATGAACAATAGCAACACTCACAGAACAAAACAGAGCTCCTCACCACTCACCCCCAAGAGTAAACAAGTCAAACTGTATGCTACACAAAAAAAGAAAACCACAACAAAATGTAAGACCTAATCAAGAACAAAGAGACTTCTATCTTATCTTCTGGGCATAGAGTGATAGTATCACAAAATTCAACAGCCAAAATACCATTAGTTATTTTTATTTCTTGCCTTATCTCTATCCTCCACGACGAAGCAACACACCAAATGTGATTTACAGCCTTTGATTTCTGTCACACAAACCTCCCCAGGATCACTAAGTTTTCATCTTATCCAAGATTTGAAACAATTAGAAGAAATGCAATCTGAGAAAGGGAAAGTCAGTATAACATACATAAATTCTATGCCTTCAACACAAATTAAGGCGATAATTAGGCATTAAAACATTTAAACAAACTGACTTGTAATTATCTTGTAATTTCAATCTACAGCATTCCTAGTAATACCCCTGAAATAGCTACAGAATCCACAACACACTTATGTGAGAACAGAAACTTTAATACATCTGTGTCAGTCTCCAGAAACTTTCAGTTAGTTAACTACTGATTTTATTATGCTTGGTTCTATATCTTCAAACAAGTTAAATAGCATGAAATCAGAGGTCTAGCTTGATAGCAGGACAGTGGCCAACAGAGAAATCCAAGGGACACATTGAAACTGGCAAACAGAATCAGCCTGGCTTCATCCAAATAATTGGAACCAACTAGATGATCTTTATGTCCACACTTATTGGAATTTTTTAAGAACTTGGTAAGATATGTTAAGTATCACTTCCTTCTGCAAGCAGTGCAGAGTCCATCTTCCTCCTCCATTCGCTGCATTTACTTGTGTGTTTACCAGCAGGAATTTATTGTCATGTCTGCTGCTGTGAGGTGAACAGACTTGTATCTCACCAGCTCTCTCCTGAAAATCTTCTACAAACCAGGATCACATCAGCCCCCTTTCACTCCTGTGGCATGAAAACAGTTTTATGCATACTTCAAGTTACAAACTGCCATACGCAGCTATTTCATTAAGTCTCTGCAAATCCCCAAGACACATCCTTCTTTCCTTACCACACACACTTCTAAACATCACTACCTCAGCTTTATAATATTAAGCATAAATCTCAACACAGTTTTAAATTTAGCTTGAGACAGCTGAATTGATTTTTTTTAATCATCTGTTGAAGGAATACACTTGTCCTTTTGCTCTTAACATGGTAACAAATGCAGGCTAGCCTTCAAAGGTGTAAGACAATAGAGATGCAGACTGCACAGAGGCCAGTGGAATACAAAGCAGCAGCAAACAAAAACATTAAACAAGTGGTATACTGGGAAGGACCAAATGAACAAACTAAAGCTGACAGAAGGAAGTCAAATGAAGTTCGAAGATTTTTTTGAAGACACTCCTGCGATCTGAGTGCTCTCTATACATGCTTTATGTTCTATAGCAATGAACAAATCAATTTACCATTTCATTTCACAGAATAGTTAAGGTTGGAAGGGACCACTGGAGGTCATCTAGGCCAACCTCCCTGCTCAGGCAGGATCCCCTAGAGCACATTACTCAGGACTGTGTCCTGACACCTTTTGAACATTTTCAGGACAGAAGACTCCACAACCTCTCCAGGCAACCTGTTCCAGTGGTCAGCCACCCTCACATCCATAATTTCTGATGAATAGTCAAAGAACAGACATCTAGATTGAAATGTTCAGTTTCCTTGAGTGCAATTAACACTGACCACAATCATTATAAAGCCACTAGGCTTTCAGTAAGCTCAGGAATTAATCTTGATTCAAGCAAACCAAAAAACCCAACTTGCAAACTGGATGTAGGTGTTTGAATTACACTTGTTTGTGTTCACCCAAGACAGCATGGTCACATTGTGGCTCAGTTACACACAGCAACAGCCAAACTGTAGTATACATATTGCACAGGATTGAATGAAGACTTCATGGCTTCCCATTCACCTGAGAAGCTAGGGAACTTCACTAATATTAAAGTTTGAACAAGTATTTTTGATGTAATTATATTTACTATTTCTATTTTAAAACCACCTAGAACAGTCCTAGAAATGCTGTATTTTATTATTAAATACAAAGATTACTTTGTTTAGCTTAAGAGCAAACAATAGTCAGTCAGTTAGCACCCACACTTCGGAAAATAAGTAACTATAGCTGAGTAGCTTCTAAGAATGTGAAATGAAGGGTTATAGTTGGCTTGTAAGTGTATCACTCATCCTTTTATGAAAGGATCACAACATTTCTTGCCTTCTCCACTAGGCAATACAGTTGTACATTTTACTGGAAATTCCACATAGCCAGAATATAATCCATCCAGAACATCCTGAGGCAGCTTCAACACTGTATTCTCCAGAAGATGCCACTAGCTGAAACTCTAGTATAATTTCCTGTGTTCTATTACCCATGTGCTCCCTTAAGGGAGTATCTGACATCGCAACCTCACCACAAACAACAGTGCCATATGCCATGGAGACTGTGCTGACCTAACACAATTCCTTCACTCCTTGAAATTCATTGCTAACAGACAAGCAGGTTCTTTGAGAACAGTACCACAAAGAGAGGCACTTCACTCTTTTGAGGACATCATGTATGGTGTTCAACTATTGTTCTGAAGTATCAGTGCACCACATTGTCTTCAGCAGAAACAGAATCAGCAAAAATGTACCTGAATGGAAAACAGAGTACTGAATCTCATTCTGTCCCTGGACAAGTACTGAGGAACTGCAATTTCTTTCTCCTATGCTACTAGCAACAAATCCACATATTTGCTTTTCACGTATGGAGGCTAAAAACCAAAACAAACAGTCTTCAAAGTGGACCCCAAGGGTAGGGATTAATGAGTCCTACTTCTTAGCTAGAACATATTTTTTTGTCTGCTACAAAAAATCTGGAAATAACAGTTTACACTGTAAATTTGAAAAGTATTTTATCTGAGAGCCTGTGATCAAGGAAACAGTTTTATGTCTTATGTATCAATCACATCACACACTGGAGACAAACATAGTTCTGATCTTGTTTAAGAAGCATGGTCAATATCACTTTCTAGGAAATCAGTCATATCAATCTCTCCGAACAAGAAAGTTACAAATGCTAGTAAAGAAAGTCTGTTATATTCTTGTAATTGAGACAGAGCCCACTTTACAAAAGAAACAGCAGAAAGACAAATATCTTTAAACTGTGTCCTACTGGAGTACTCCAGCCCTTATCTTGGATTAGCATAGTTGTTCTAAAGAACATAACTTTCCACTCAAATTTTGTAATTCAAACTTGTATCTCCACTTTTCTTAAAATATCTACAGATAAGATTAGCTTTTACCTTAAAGAAAAGCTGAAACCAAATAGTCTTTCTTTCAAAACCAGAACCACACCAATGGTAGTTTAATGCAAGAAAATGAGAGCTTTGCTTCACTGCAAAAACTCATTACAGAGTTACATCTTGTTTCATACCTTCACGTTCACAGAAGTATTAATAAACATAATACACGTAGCTGTGCAATAGGAGCAACTCTTACAGAGATAAGAACCATACAGAAAATGCAATACAGCAAAGGTCCCTGGACCAGAATAACTCCTGAGTCTTTCAGGAGTAACCCTGTCAGTGGCTATTAACCTACTACTAGCCTTTGAACAAGAGAGGACTCAGCCTAAAAAGCACAAGAAGAAGCTACCTTGATGTAACCCTGCTGAACATAATAAAGATTTCCTTTTTGCTATCATCTTCCATGTGTCCTAGTAAAATTACATGAGCATCATCATAGCACCTTTAAAGAGAAAAATTTCTATTTTTCTGTATTGGGAATCTTTACTTCATTTACATGGAAGAAATTGAGTCTCCACCTGTTAATGTACGAAGGATCAAAATTTAAGAGAAGTATCATTGCAAAACCCTTAATTTACTGCTTATGTATTAAAATACCCACAAAATAAAGATTGTGTTATCATATCTGAGTAATCTTCCAATCATTTTTAAACCCGGAAAAACAGACTGTATGCTTGTAATATGTAATGACTGAGAATCAGGGGGAGGAACAGACCATATGAAGAAGCAAATTCAAATCTGTTAATGTGGCTTCCAACATGGAATCTCTTTTGCCACTGTAATTTGCCTCACAGCAAAACAAAACAGCAAACTTAAATGGTTCCAAACTTGCTCAAGCCTAGCCTGCATAGAAAGGCCGTTCAAAAATCAGGTTTCAACTCACAAACAGGAATGACATAGCTTAGAACAAGTGTCAGGTTGTCAGTCATGAAACAGCTACTGAGCTGCTACAGCATACAGCAAGTCATAAAGAGGTGAAGTGTCAGCAGCTTCCCTCTGCCTACGAGACATATCATTGGTATGTGCTGGTATTCAGCAGCGAGCTGTAAATGGCTGAACTGAATCAAGGACAATATAGACAGCAGAGACACAATGTGCCATTCTAAAGGACAAGCTTGCTCTCCAGCCATGCACGAAGGCCACTGCAATCAAATTGCTTTCAACAGCTACACAGAATTGTGGTCAATGCATAACCAAACTCCATTTCATCTTTCTGGACCTGTTCAGCTATACTAACAATAGGAAAACACCACTGATCCTATAAATAGGCTTGAGAAAAGCTGCCAGTGTTAAGTACCACATTATCAAGTCCAGTTCAAAATTCACCTATGCAAGACAGTGCTTAAACGACAGCCAGCTGACAGCACTTTACTTCCAAACTACCTGAAGTTTACTTCCAAAGTTCTCCTTCCATGAGGTAATGTAATGCTAACAACCAAGTTTCAGAAGATAGCACATATAGAAATACCTGTAGACAGAACATATACAGACCTAAGTGATGTGATTTAGAGTAAGTCATAAGCTCTATAACCTTTGTAATATCATGATGATACAAAACCATTTATTGCACTCATTCATCTTCCTTGAGTTTCCTGAAGATTCATGTAACATCTGTCATCCTTCAGTTATTGAGGATGTTCCCAACTGCCTTGACTTCTCAAAGACAGAGAGGTGTTGGAGTCATGTCAGCCAGTTCCCTAGGGTGAATGTCACCATTTTACTTAAGTACTCTGTAATTTAATCTTCCTCTAGCGAAGATGGCGTCTCACTCTGCTGCTTAAATTCTGTGCCACCTGAGAAGGTCCTATGAAGAAAAGTCAAGGCAAAGAAAGTACAGAGTACCTCAGATCCCTTCTGAGATCCACACCACACCCCTTTGTTGTCACACCATGCTTATTCCATTCACCAGCAGGGCCATATTCTGCTTACTTTTCCTTTGGCTGTCCACATACTTCTAAGAGCTCTCCACATTTTGTTACTCTCCACTTCCCTCAGTTTCAACTCCAACCAAGCTTTGGCTTAACATTGCTGCAGATGGTAAGCAATACCAGTGCCTTTTGTAGATTTTGGTTTTGCGAAAGTCAGGAACTCTCCCTGCAGCCTAGCAGGCTTACTATCATGCCTGCTACTGTCATGAACATTAGAATAAGTCATTTTTGCAGTCTAAGGAAACTGTCTCCAGAGATCAACGTGTCCTGTAATCCTTTGCTCTTCACAGCAAATCTCTTGGAGGACACCACTTAGCAGTTCTTTAAACAAGATAAAATTCTGGACCTTAGCCTCATAGTTGCCCTCCTAATTTTTCTCAGGATCTGAAACCCTACTATCTCCCAGCCACTACAGCCTGGGCTGCCAAATACAAAGCATTTGCCCTAGCAGGTCTTTCCAAAATCTGTGTCTAAATACTGTCCCAAGTATCCTGCTGTCCTTGCAGAGCAGTTTCAAATAGTCCTTGGGAAAAAAGCCCTTTCACTAGCACATATGACCTAGCTGCTTGGAAGGTTCATCCTCTTCCCTTTTCTTGATCAGGCTGTGTATAACAAATGCCCACTACAGTATTAATGGCTGCTGCCCTGTCCTCTGATTCTGCAACATACAGGCTTGACAGGCCTATGACCCTTTCCACAGCAGAGAACCATGCTTCCAAGTAATTCCTCTGGGTAGAGCACAACCTCCTCTCCTTGGCTTCCCTGCCTGTCCCTGAAGAGACTGGGATACATCTATTGCAGCAGTCCAGTCTTATGAGCTACCCCCTGCATGTCTGTAACCCCCATGAGGTTATAGCTCAAGAACAAAGTAGAGTCTTCTAATTCCTCCTTTTTCTCTACAGGACATGAGAAATTGGAATAATGGGATCTCAAATGCAACACAAGAGGGCCCCCTTCCCCTGCCCACTCCAATCACATTATCTCTTAAAATTCCCATTCTCCAAGCCCAAGACCAGGATGGCTATTTATTCCCCTAGAAGAGCTGTCTAAATTAATTTCTGATGTGCCAGTGTGGTCATTCCAACTGATGCCTGTGACACAGCACCCTTTTACTTGTGTCAAGTCCTAACAGCTCTCTGACCCTCAGGACAACTGAGTCTGGGCAAACTGTTCCATTAATTGTGAGGTTTTTGCATGTGTCTGTCATTGGTGCTATCCACCTGTTTGTTACAAAGTTCAATAACTTTCTGAACTCAGGATCCATCAATATGCTCCCTCCTTCTATGCTACACTCCAAAAAGCTCAAAATTAATTAGGAAACAAATCTGTTGTATTTCTCCTTAACCACTATCACATGCTTTAATTGCAGTATCTTGTTCCACTTTTTGCTATTTAGTCTAAACATTGCTCACTACAAGAAACTAATACCAATATTCTATTGTATTTTACAGTGTACTGAGTTTACAGCAAGGGTCATTACATTTGCATCTTTTTCTATTCTTACAAAAAAGTGAAAGAACACTTAAACCAAGTATGGATCTCTCTGTGAAGTGTTAAGATAGACAATTATAAGAAACTTCACCAAGAAGTCAGCATATACTCCTATTAGGAAGGATTCATCTTGGAGAGCACTTCTACAAATTTGTATCCAGACAAAGGTTGGGAAGTGTTCAAGATGTCTGTGCTTTTATATTAATATTCTAGATGCATTTCAGCACATTTTAAACACTGTTTTTCTATCAGATAGTATTATATCTAGCACAAATATGTCCTCTAAACAAATTAGAGCAACAATACCTGTAATTAAGAATTTGGATCACATTGGTTATTAATATCATCATGTTGTTAAGCAGTCAGCAATCAAGTCCACTGATCTAGTCTATCTGCCAGTGAAGTCAGACCAAAAACATCACCACTTGCAAGAGCTGCTGGAGGGCAACAAAGGGGTAGGAACAGTGTACTAATGTCATGCAAATGGAGTTAAATAGAAGCAGGTTTGTTCAGATCAGAGAAAGAGATTTTAGTCTACTGATATTTCCACAATTTTAGACTAATGTAGACTTCACCGCAGAAGTCTTTTAAGAACTACATCTACACTAATCTGCAAAATGAGACAGTAACACCATATAACTAAGTAACACTAACATTCTGGACTTCAGTCTGATTTATAAGGATAACAGCTTTTTGCTATGCACTGTGTAACTTAAACCTGTCAATCTCAGGTTCATATGTAAGTACGCACATCACAATCACACATACCAACATTCACATACAATTCCACACATAGCACCACTGAAGTAACTCTTCTACAGAAAACATAATCAAGGTACTTGTGAAAGACTTCCAGATACACACTTGAACGATGCCAAAACAGATGAAAACCATGAGCAGACAGGAGAGTCACAGCAAAATTCAACTACTGCTGGGAGGTGGAAACAGCTTAAAAATCTACTTCTCAGAGACCCCTACTCCCAAATCAGAGCTTTGTGGAAGGTCCTGTGCAAGAGCTTCTGCTCAGAATAGAACCGTTACATAATTAGCACTATTCAACTCCTATTTATATTTTGTTAATATTTGTGTCAGAAGAAAACACATTCATGAGAATCTATCCAGAACAAAAGAAACAACCAGTGAGCCGTTACCCTCGTTATGTTCTGAGTTCTCCATCTCCTTAAAGGCCATTCCTCACAAATTAATTACCAGACTCAGGCAGATGGAATCAAGCACTTTTCCATTAAAGTTTGTTTTGTTTGAAACAAAACCAAGTAAAATAAATTCTTTAATATGGAAGGGAAGAGCTCGTGAGTTTTCATGCAATGTTCTGTATCAAGCCAAAGATCTGAAAGAACAGCAAGTACTAGCAACTGTTTTAATAATACACCAATATCTAAACTGAAGATTACTTCAAACCTTCCTTCCATTTCAAGCTATCCTAAGAGATATTTGTTTTGTTTTGTACATAACATCACATCCTTTGTTTTGATATTATATGAACAAGTTGTGAAGACACACGTCCAAAAGGGTAGTCAGAAATATCAAACCAGCTGAGTTTTCAGACAGGACAGCTCAATACAGATAAGGTCAGCTCAACATTGCAAGTTCAGAGGTATGACCATGAGTGGAAGGCAGAAATACATAAGGTGAAAGTGTGAGCTTATTAAAACTTAAAATTCCTAAAACTGTAATTCATGTTACCATTTTTTTCCATAACTATTCTGGGTGCCTCTGAACTGTTCTTATCTATGTCAATGGGAAGAAGGTCAAAGATAGAGGACCTTAAATAGGTGTTGGTACCCTCTTTGAAAGCACTTTTGAAATAGCTTCAAAGGACCCCAATCCCAAGATCCACACAAACACTATTAAAAAAAAAAAAAAAGGACTAGCTGTAACTTGAGATGCTCAGATCAGTGAACAACCTGCTACATTCTCTTTTCTTTGTCAGAGTAAAGAAAAGCTTTCTTCATGATGAACAGAGTAAGCCAAAGATTCTCTCATTATTGTTACAAGAAATAATGCCAGCTCTCATTCCTCTCCACATCCTCAAGTAAACCCAACACAGGAGGCCCAAAACCTTTAGTTCCTCTACAGAAAGCTTCACAGAAGAGGTTAGGGCTAAACAAATGCCCTTCATGAAGGAAAGGTAAAGATGACTGCATTACAGTTGGACCTACAAAAGGCACCCTTTGAGTGAATTAATTTGCTAACACTTATTTTACCTGCGCCAGTTGCCAGCAAACCCCTTGAGTGGAGGTTCTGTGTATGAAGTGGACTACTTATAAGCAGAGTGAAAGCATAAGCAAGAGAAAGAGAACTGAAGTACCCTTAAAAGCAAGACTTGTATGTGCAAAGGGCACCAATCTTGAATACCAATTGGATGAATAAATTTGTCAGTAGGTTAAGTAGTTTAGAAGATCATTAACAACACTATATTGTTCTTGATTTTATGAGCAATAATTTAAGTTATTTAAATTTACATTTTAAAAACTATTCAATAAATGACACTGAGCAGTAAATAGTTTATACAACTGTAACTATTGAATGAATTCCCTTTAGGAACTGCCTTTACCTTCCCATGTTTAATGCTGACAGCACATGAATACTGGGTTGAAAATGTATCTCATGTGCTCATTAGACAATACTACCTGCTTGCCTTCTTACAGGATCTATGTACCTCTACAGCAACCAACTGACAAGACAGGAAGGTGGACCTAGGAGTCTATGCCTAATATAACAAGTACACTGAATATGCTGAGAATCTTTACATGGCACTGGGGCCAACCAGCACAGGCAGATGGCGTCCATAGCATTAAGCTCTGACACTCAGCTGGAGTGTTAACCTGGCTGTTAACATAATTCTCCCAGACTCATGGCTCAGGAAGATTGTTATCACACTTGGAAAGTGACAGATGCCCTAGACCAAAACTGTATCAGGGATGGTTTTAACAGTTTTAGAGTAGATAAAGTTCCAGAGCCCGAGAGCTTTTCCTATCATTATTTTATTCATACCTACAAATGATAGCCTAGTAGTACTAAACAACGTGAACAAAAGTGAAACAGGGAGTTAAATACTGAGAAGCCAAAAGACACATCTAAGAAATCACTGCAAGTACTGTGTTTGCTCAGGTCAGTGGTCATGACACACATACTTCGTAAGATACAACAAAAGACACGAGCTGCATTTGTCTGAAGGGAGCAGCAAAATGTCATTGCTGTTCATTTGCTCTGCTAAAACATTCTGTGTAACAGGGAATTAACCAAGTAAGATTTAGAAGAAAAAAGAAAACACAACAGATGATGAAGGTTATTATTAAATTTGATGGTAATACCTGGTCAGTCAACATAAACAGAAATTGCATAAGAAAGTGTGTGCATCAAACACAAATGTATCTATTACAGCACACTTCAAAAAGCTGAGTCCAAGACACAGCAATCTGCTAAATATCTACTGTGACTCAAACCAGCAGTAAACAAGGCAAAAATAAAATTCTTTAAAAGAAGGTAGAACTGACTGATAAAATACTGGCACTGGAAACAAGACATCTGTTAAGAAGGCCTCAAGGTTCTCTCTGTGCCTTAACAACAGGGTGACAGGCCTTTGCCTTCTCCTGCCTTGTGGTTGGAGCTCTCATTGCTGAAGACCAAAGCAAAAAAGTCATGGAGTACACCTCAGTCTTCTTCATATCCTGTGTAACCAGGTCCCCCATTTCCTTCCAGACAGGGCTCACATTTCCCCTGTTCTTCCTCTTATCATGAATGTACCTATAGATTTTCCTGTTACACTTAATGACCCCAGTCAGATTTAACTTTATCATGGCTTTGGCTTTCCTAACCTGAGCCCTGCCAACTCAGACAATTTCTGGTTTCCTCCCTTACCTTATTCCTCTGCAAAAATTTTAATCATTAAAAATGCATTACTTAATTAAAATCTGTTTTCAGCTACCAGTCTTCAACAGATGGCTTTCCACGTTCACTAACGCCCCATAAATACAGCTTTGTCCAACAAATACTTGCTGTCATTCTTACCATGTTTAGCCTTGCCTTTTCACTGTTTTCAATGATATCTGGAATATAGATGCTCTTCAGTTAAAATAGCCTTAGCTTCTGTATCTGAAGTGACATGTCTGCTTTCTTTTGCAATTCTGATAAATGTACAGTGTCTTTAAGCTATATAAAAGTGATGCCAAGAAATCCCAAGAGGCTGATTTTCTTGGAATAATCTTAAGTCAACTAAGCTTAATTCAAAATCCATCTTCATTCCCCCCTCATCTAAATCGCAGCTTGACAGAATGCTTCTTATTAGTTATTTAGGAGAGGCCAAACTCAAGCCTTGGGGTCAGCAACATAATCAATCATCACGAAAAGAACAGAAAATAAGCAGCAGCAGTCAGGCTCCCTCACAAATTCACAGCCACCACAGACACTTTAAATTCATTCCTAAAGGGAAAAAAAAGAAAAAGAAAAGATAAAGCAGGTAATTCAACCTTTCATTTGGACACAGTGCATCTGTAAACACCACCACAAAACAATGAGAAGACTGACACAGTATTCTGTACTGGGGTACACAAGTCAGTCAGTCAAGAGTAAAACACCCCACAACACAGAACGATTCAACATGGGCCACCACATTTAATAAATGAAACAGGCCTGCTTTACACAAATCCCTAACTCTTTGTAAGGGTAGTTTGAGAATACACCTTTCCAATAAAGCCTATTAAAAAAACCAAATTGCTCCTCTTCACCCTTGGTCTTGCATTTTGACTCTCCGCTGTTTGCCACACCGCCAGCAGTAACAAAGCTGTACTTTCAGGATTGGAATGTGAGAATGCTGAAATGCTCTTAGTTGAAATAAATTTTATCTTAAAAAATAACCCCATGGTCCCACTTCATCCCCACCTCAATTCTGTTCACAGACCACAGCAACGCATTACTGTGAACAACTCTCATAAAAAGTGTGTCTATTCCTAGATTATATTTCTGGTATATTTCAGTATTTGTTAGAGCAAACTGTAAAACATCTTAACACCAGATTTCAGAGAAGAACCATGTAAGAGGCATTTACAAAATGTGCTCATGATTCTGCAGACACCCTAATTTTTTCAAATGCTATTTCTACTTCATTTTTTATTTAAAAAAAATCCTTTTGATTTTCTTAAAGTGGGTTTTCTAAAATATTACATTTTGGCCAACAAATTATTTCTCATAAAGAGATTAAGACTAGCAATGTTATATGAACACATACCACACAAGTAGATCCAACCACTTAAAGCCTCCTGCACCTTAGGCCTGGCTCTAAACTGCAGGCAGGTATCAGACAGTGGGTTCCCAGTACTTCCATAAGAGTACCAGAACTTATAGGCGACATGTGAGCACACTTCCTCTGATCTCTCCTAATACATTTGTTTCATTACATTATCCACCTTTACATTTTTTTGAATTTGTTTTGCTTTCCAGAAGTCAATTCATGAATTATTAAAAGAACACAAGTTTCCTCAGTTCAAGATCTATGTCTTGTTTCCATCTGAATAGTTTTTAATCAGTTACCCCCTCTTTAACATGATACTTTAGGAGAAGTCTGCACAGGTACTTACCACCAAGTAAGGCTACACAAAGCTAATAAACTGCGTGAATTCACCATAATGAAGAAGAAAAACACATTTTCATTACTTCTGCTCTCTTTTGCCCTCACAGCACTTTTCTGTTATTAGTTTGCCATTGTTTCCAAGTATGCTTTAAGGAAGAAATAACACCATTTCCGTACTATAATAGTTTTTGCTCATTTTCCTCATTCCAGCTTCCTACCAAAAAATGAATGCACTTGAATCAAGAAAGTCTGTCACCTTTTCTGAGGCTCTTCCTTTACTGGTATACTGCTTTTTCAGAGGCCCTGTAAAAGCTGAGGCAGCATTTTAACTCTATTCCACCGCTTATTTCCAACACAGTTTTTGTATTTTAAAAGTCATTCATCTTCTAAACAGGTTGACATTTTCCCAAATGCTAGTATCTTACCAGCAATATGTTGTGCTAAATGAGAGGCTACATGTTAGTCCATTAGTAGTTTTAAGTTTTGCTCACTTAGATTTTTTTGGATGGCTGCACAAACACGGTACTTCACAAAAAAAATCACTGCTTTTCAGGTTTCCACAAAGGAGTAGCCTAATTTGCTGTTAAAGCAGAAAGCCTAGAAACACTACAGTGAGAACCACAGATAAGTGAGTTATAAAATAGATCGTTTGGCACAGCAACATTTTCAAACCTTCTTGATGCATTAAAGCACCACAAAGCCACTTTGGAAGATGAAGCTAGAAGAAGAGATCACTGTCCAAACTTCAACTAGCCATGGAATGCTCAACCATGACTCCTTCTGAAGATACTGCAAAAAACCAAGACATAGTAATGCACATGAGTGAGAAAACTAAGCCCAAAATTGTCTAAGAGGAACTGTTACTTTCAATCAAAAATAACCTTTTGTCTGTACCAGAAGACAGAGCTTTTCAAGTACAGGAGCCACAAGGAAGTTGGAAATAACTAGCTGATCCTAGAAGAGTAAATGCTATTTGAACTGAACATATCAAAAAATAAGACTTTTATTTTTGAGCTGCATGCTCATCTTGAAGCTAACCAGAAACCAAAACTCTTTCCTTTGACAGAATCATTGATTTTGCAGGCTAGACCAGCTCTTTAACAAATTGATGGAAGAACAAAATTGTCCCAAACACCAGAAGAAAATCTCATCCTTTTCGGTCTCCTTAAACCGTGCCTGAAGACTAAACTAGGTTTCATGCAGTGCAGTTTTTTTGGCTTGTTTCAAAAGTATCTCAAAACTGCTGGCCATAAGAAATAAACACACTGTCTCCATTCTCATCAGTACAGGGTTATGCTACCTGTAGACACTTCTGGGACAGAAAACTTCTCTACCTAAAGCAGTTCTCTGGACTCAATACACAATGCTTACCACTTCTGCATGACTGGGCACTAAGCAGTGAACATCTTCCACATTTCCATAGAGAGATGCAGATCTTCTGTAACAAGCGCAAACTGGAAGGAATTCAAGAATGCACTTTACAAAGCTATGCATCCTCTTTTTGCCTCTTCAGTGCCCCATCACCACCCCTCACTCCTCAAGGAAAGTGCATACAGGATCATGTATAACAAATACTTTTGAGGACATCTGTACTTACTCCCCACACACTTTCAGCCCAGCATATTTCACTGATTCAGCTTTTGTGCTCAAAAGCCCCTAACTGGTTACATGTGAACAAGTGATTGTAGGTATTCGAAGTCAAGACAACAGGATTAGAACTGAGAGCAAAGAAACAGGCTTTAGTTCCAGATCTTCAGACAAGTTCTTCAAAGCTGTCAACAGCAAGCAAACACTATTGAGAAGCAATGTAGGCTAATGAATGTTGCCACTAACTGAGCAAAAGAGTGGATCTCTCTTTCTCGGTTACCAATTTAAAAATATCAGTAATGGTACCGACCTCCTTTATCAGTGGCTCTGATACTTGCTCATGGAAAAGCATTTAGAAGTAAAGAAATAATTTTTCATTAACAGCTTTCCCTTACTCGTACAGCAAATTTTTTTTGTTCCTCTCATCCTTTGGAAACTTGCCTTCCCTGGTGCTATACCTTAGCTGTTGCACAAGTGCTGTTACTGCTGTTACTCTGCTGCTTCTGCAAATCAGGACTTGAAGATTTACTCACCTGTTTGGATGGAACAAGAAACAAAAACAACCACTTGACCAAGAAACAGACACCAGATCTGGGGAAATGAGGACATTTAACAGAGCTGATTTTCCTACATCAGAATAAAAGTCCTCAGGTAATATAAATTCTGTTTGTTTCTTCCACTACCAGACTTGAATTGCCTTTCTCTGTTATGGTTTTCTCACAGAAAATCTGAGCTACACATCCTAAAGGAGAATCAGGGGTTAAGTCAAGCTATGGGAAAAAAAAAATCCAGCCTTTTCAAACTGCATGCGGTAAGTGATAGGAAAGTTTAAAAAGTCAGCACTGACTTTCCCACACATTCAGACAAATGAACCAAAAAAACTCAAAACCCCACAAAACAAAGAATGTATTTAGCCCAAACAGAATCCCAGCATCCTTAAGATATGTTTCATCTCTTGAGCAAGAGTAATAATTTCACAATGAACAGATAACCAAATAAAAACAAGGAATTCTGAAGGGGAGGAAGAAACTGCTACAATCAGTTGGACCAGAAACATCCTCAAGATAAATAACAAAAGGCTATCAAGGACTTTGCTCCTCAGCATTAAGCCCAGTTGTTACTGTAATGCAAATGAACTGTCAACATCCTAGCCAGCACAGTTGGAAAGGTTTATCCTAACAGTCACATGCATTTCTTTTCTTCCAACTGCTGGCTAGGCCTCCAGGATGGAATTTGCAATCCAGTACACAGAAATATGGGACTGTGACAAGATGAGCTTTGTGAAAAAGTATGAATCAAAAGACGACTTTAAACTTACAGAAAGCAAATATTAAATACTGCTGTACTTCATTCTAGTAATACTGAACTCTGTGTTAGATATGCCAAATAAAGAAATACTAATATGTTCTGGCACTGCAGTCTAATGAACACAAATAGAGCGCATATGAAGATTCCAGGCTTTGCAAGAGCTCAAATCAGGAAAGCAAAGAAAAATGTCTTGTATAGAGAAGCTGCTAAAGTTTATAAAAGAAAAGTGTCTGCACAGAGAGAAGCTACAACACCATAGCTTCAGTGCTTGTACTGTCCAAACCACAGCAGCAATACAGGCTGAAGTGACAGAGGAGGCTCATCCAAAGGCAAGTACATGTAATCTTTGAGACAGAAATGATAGCTGTGTATCACTGCAAAAGGACTCAAAACGAAACAAACCCAGAATGGGCTCTTACACAAAGCCTGCTCTCTGGTTTATTTCTGGATCAACTTCAGCTGGACTCTACTTGCCCAAAAACTTTATTTACAGCAAATACAAAAGATGGATGCAGAATTCAATTACTCTCCCTCAGGTAAAACCCTGTAATCACAATTCAGTAAACCCCACGGAATACAAGAACAACAAGGAAATGAAACAAAACAAACAGCCCAAACCCAAAAAGTTTGGCAGGAACTTTCAGTCCTGTAAAAGGCAGGAAGGTATAAATATAATAAGCAAATTAAAACTCTTATTCATTTTCAGGAAATGCTTTTTATGTTAGCTACACTCCAAGTAAAAATCAGGTTCCCTATCCCTATGTGAAAAATCAACCATTATAAAATAATATTTAATAAAGCATACTTAGTGTAAACAAAGTGCAGACTTCATGCTAACCATTTTATCTTCAGTATGACATGCTTCAAGAAAACAAAACAGGTTAAACTGATTGTCATAGAGTGAACTCAGCAAAATGACTCAGTATCAAGCCTTCAATTTTACAAATCAACAGTTTAACCATTCAATAAAATATTTGTATCTAAACTTTTTTCAATTTCTAAACAGCCCAACAAAGCTCTATCACAGTCAAAATCTCCAACTTCCCTACAAGTTAAAAAAAAAAGATCTTACCAGGCTTTAAAAACAGATTCAGAGCATGTATTTTTGGTTTTAACAACATCATTTCTATTTAAATGATGAATGACATACAGAAAACTAGAAATGAAATTATTGCTGAAGACAATCAGACTAGCAAACTCAGGCATTTTACACCACACCAGCTTCTCACAAGAGTTAATTTCCTCTTTTAAAAAATCTTCTTTCCCATAGGTGAGATTATAGATTCCTGAAGAGACAGACCATATACTGCTGTCTACAGAGTAAGAAATACTGCTATTACCAGTTTGAATAAGAAATACAGGTAAATTAAAATGTAGTTAGGAAAATGTTAAGTTGAAAAAAACAAAAATCAGTGGTCAGAAGACAAACACCTATTTTTCCTTTAGCAAAATTAAAGAATTTATTTTCGCTGGGTAGTTATAGCATGACCATATAAAACTCATCTGTGACGATTAAATTAGTTCAGGACAAAAGAATGCATCATAATCTGAACGAACAAATGCATTTCAGCATTTGAGCAGCATTACCAAAAGAAGAATCAAATTTTTACCACAAACTAAATTTTCAGCAGACTGCTGACAAAGCAGAAGTCATGTAGTGGCTTAAAGGCTGTGTTCCTTCCAGCCTATCAAGTGCCTAGATATATACAAAATAATGTGAGCAGTCAACTGCTTGCACACAGTTCTTAAAACCTTCCCTTTTGTGGTTTGTAACTATCATTTTCTGAAAATTACTTGCTCAGTTACGTTTTTATTATTATAGTCTAAAAACTGTTCTGGTTACTGTTATAAAAAAAGACAAGTACCAGTGACTGCTTCACAGATTTCAAAATAGGGCAGTTTACAAGCACTATCCACATAACAAATGAAGACTTAACATTCAGAGCATAAAATTTATCTTGCTATGACTTTATGAGAACATGACAGCCTAGATAATGTCACTGGCAAAGAATGCTTTAAACTATGATAAACTTGGTCTGTTCAAGTTTAGAATAATAACTGGGGTGGGGGGGAGGAGAAGTGGTGTTTATATCGTACCTTCTCAGACCAGCTAGAACAATTTATACTCTGGAGACCACAAGTGAACAGAAGGAGTAAAGCACAAAGAAGATGGCAGTTAGTCACAATATAGAAGGCAGAAACACATAAAATTCCAAGAAAAAGAGTAAATAATTAATTTTGAAGGGTTTTCCTGTACAAAGACAGATTTTGGGGTCACTAATTCAGATGAAGCTATGCCCCATTTCATGGCATTCAGCCTCTCTCTTGAAAAAAGATACAAATACAACATAAGAAAACTAGCCTTGAACGTTTTCCCTTCCTTTCTACATCAAGGGTAAAACAGCCACAAGCAGTTCCCTCACTACCTTTCAGGTAGTTTGCACCTTACTCACAGTACAGAGCCAGACTTTCTCAGTCATCTCTTGGTTCTTCGCCCTGTTGGCAAATGAAAGTCTGATTCCCAGTTGGTTAAGGGAACCTCTGTCCAGAAAACAAAGGGAAAGCACTGTGGAAAAGTACTGAAGGACTCCCTGGGTGCTCATGAAGTGGGCAGTCTGTTAGCCACAGCAGAAGCTAAAGGTGGTCTCTGGTTTATGCCCAGTTTATACAGCTGCAGCCCATACCTGTGATCTGAACACGTCTGCAAAGAGGGAAGGCCTAAGAAGAGCAGCAGGTAAGCTCCAAGCAAGTTACCACATAAAACCTAGTGATTCAAACAACCCCATGTGCTTCCAGATTTTTCCAGAAGGACAAGAAGGCCAGAACACCCTATCAATTTTCCCAGATGAAGCAACACAAGACACAGTAATAGAGCACATATCCAGAGAGACACAGCATACTCATACCCAGACCTCCTGTGGAATCCTTGGGTTTCATGGCTCTGCCATCAGTTTTGTCTTTATAACTATTGCAAACTCAACCAGAATAACATTTGTTTAGAGTGGTTTTTTTTTTGAGAGACACACACCACAGAGTAGCAAACAAAGGAAAAGCCTGGAAGCACTTACCAGAGCCCACTTAAGAGTTCCTCATCTCCTTTTGCAAAAAAAGGATTCTAATCCTAAAACAGGGCCAATTTCTACCTAAATAAGCTTAAAGTTCTCTCCACAGATCCAGAAATATGGGGTACGTCTCACAGCCTTGCTAAGAGGTTGCAGAAGGCACACAATGGAACAGCTGCTGTGTTCCACTCCAGTGACAGCTACATTTCAGTGGTGGATTAAGTGGTCCAGAACCATTTTTACCTAACTCACAAGGGTATAGTGAAGGCTGTTTATAAAGCCATACAATGATGGGACATACTAAGTATCTTTATACACTCTAGCACAGTCATGCTGCGTAAAACACCGCAAGACACAGAACTTGAAAACTCTACAGTTACAAATTATTGTCTTTGTCCTGCTGTTATACTGCAATGTATTATTATTTGCATTTTAATGTTCTTGCATACACCTTCAGGGCAGGAATCCTATTATCTGAACCATCTCTACTGTCATGTAATTCTACAGTGCTTTATAAAACATAATAGTGAAAAGCAACCACATACAATATACACTAACTCCTTATCATTCTCCCTCTAAATTACAGTAGAAAGCTGGATTCAGTAGTAATGAGGACACTCAACTGAGAAGTTTCCTTAGATGATTTTGTTTGGAGTTCCATTGCACCTTAAAGATTTGGGGAATAACAAATCTATATTTAAACAAGTGTGCCTGAAGCTTTCTAACAGGTCAGACAGCTCAGCAAAATGAAAAAGCAAGTACATGTAAAGCCATGAACACCTACACTCTTTCTGGTAACAATTCTCACTAAGAAAGTGATGAACACAAAAACCAAAATACATTTCTTCCATGGGGCAATTCTTCAATTAAAGCTTTTTTTTTTTTTTTTTTTTAGCTAAAAGAAGATACAAGCTAGAAATATTAGAATGGAGAGAATGCCTTGGACTAACACCTTCTTAGTTATAATCACAAATAATTGCCTCCTCTTATACTAATGAGCAAAGCAAAACGGAAAGTAATTTAGACAATTCATTCAGGGTAATAGCTTTGTGAGCTAGTATTACTGCCGAGAGATCCATTCTCAATTTCCTCGAGTACAATAACAGAGCAGCACTAAGTTTTTCACTTCAGGGAGCTTTTCTATTCTATGTAAATATAAACAGAAATCCCATTATCTATTGATAAAAACAACAAAGTGAGTTAAATAAAGTTTCATATGTTACATTTTCATATAACAGTCATCAGCTCCTTGGATCACAAGTGTAAATAAAACATTTCACTTACTGAAATCAATGAGAAACCTTCCAAATCCTTGCCTTTGGTATTGGGGCATGATCATTATGCAGGAGACATTGTACTTCTGCTGGCAAAGCTTTTCCTGTGGGAAGGAGAAACAGATCAAGTATGTCAAAGCACTGCTGAAGTGGGCAACTGCCTGCACCTGCTACTGTCCTTGTAAAATATCCCAATAAGGTGAACAGATGTATGGGTTCAGTACCAAAGTCAAATAATTCCATGTTAATACCTAATTTTAAGAAAGAAGTATCAAACATACCCTTCAGAATATTTTTAAATTAGTTAACCACTTGGCATCTTAAAAATTAAATACATTGTCTGAACAGCATAATAAAGTTTAAATGCTGTAAAGGAGGAAGACAGTAAGAAGAGAGAAATATTTTCATGCTTCACTGACCATTCTCTCAAGGATATAAACGTGGAATACAATATCCATACACATGGTGAAGTTTTATTTTCTATAATTGCTACACTAAGTGCCTGCAGGTTTTCATCTTTGTCTTCTCTCTGACTATGTGGTCAGAGTGAGGGGAACCCCATATGTGCAGAACTAAGAAGTTATACTTGAAGCATACTAACATTTTCAAAGCTAGATGCTTATAACCTGAACCCAAATCAAGGCAGAAAGCTCAGAAACAAAAGCCTTCAGACAGAATGAAGTCATACAGGCAATGGAGGCAAATATTACACTGATTGTTTAAGACAACAGAAGCTAAGATTAGGAACCTGTTCTAAATACAGAAGTTTATAGGATCTTTCCAATTTATTGATAAGAAGGAAGAGCTTTGTTACCTTTAAAAGATTACACCCCAAAAATTAGCAATAAGCAGTTTTGAGGGAGACCAAAGCAACCAGAAATATCAAGGTCAGTATAACTGACAAGGAGTTGTGGTAAACACACATACAGTTTAAGACACCAGCTATCATTTCAGCCTCCACACAAAATGACACTAGACCAGTGATGACATGACAGGATCACATGCCAGTACCTTCATTCCCAAATATTCCATCAGATACCCAAGCCATATTTCACAAGGTTTCTTAGTTTCTACAGTATGGTTAAGTATTTTCTCTGTACAGGCTTCCCACACTCTCAAGATTACTGCTAGTAAGAAGTCCACATCCTGGCAACACATTCATAACCAGGTAAAATAAGCCAGAGCATTTCTGCCAGCATAAGCAAACACACACATTCTTTCAAAAAAAAGGAGGGGGAGACATGGAAAGATGACATGCAATAATTTGAGATGAAGATTTTTCCCTAAGTTTTGGTGGTGATAACATTTGTGATCATCAGATCCCATTGTGATCCACACAGACTGGCCAAAAGCAACAGGAGTAAAGTGGAGAAAGAAAACATATCCATTGTTTGAGGGATGGTGTGCTAGTAAAATCCTTCACTCTGCCACCTCAGTAAAGGTAGGACATGGAGATCCATGTGGCAGCAAGGATACAAGGGTTATTGATGTGTTAGAAACCATGGAAGCACCTAGAATGGTCACACAGGAATTAGAGCTGCTCCCCCCAAAAAGGCAGCAGGATTGAATAGCTCAGCTCAGGTGCACCTACACCAATGCACACAGCATGGTCAGCAAACAGGAGTAAATGAAAGCCACCATACAGCAGGAAAACTATGACACAGTTGCCATCACAGAGCCATGGTGGGATGACTCACACAACTGGAGTGCTGAAATGGATGGCTATAAACCCTTCAGAAGGGATAGGTGAGGAAGAAGAGGCAGTGAGGTAGCTTTGTATGTTAGGTACTGTCTTGACTGTCTGAAACTTAATCACAGTGATGGAGGGGTTGAGTGTTTCTGAGCAAGAATCAGAAGGAAGTGCAACAGGGCAGATATCCTGGTGAGAGTCTGTTATAGACCAACCAACCATGATGAAGAGGCAGATGAATTATTCTACAAGTAGCTGGGGTTAGTCTCATGATCACTAGCCCTTGTTCTTGAGGGGGACTTCAATTTACCAGATTTCTGCTGGAAATACAGCACAGCAGAGAGGAAGACTACTAGGAAGTTCCTGGAGTGTGTGGAATATAACTTCCTGATACAGCTGGTGAGTGAGCCAAGCAGGGCAGGTACACAGCTGGACCTGCTGCTTGTGAACAAAGGACTAGGGGATGATGTGATGACTAGAGGTTGTCTTGAGCATAATGATCATGAAATGATAGTTTCTGTTTCTTGAAGAAACAATGAGGGGGGTCAGCAGAACTGCTGCCTTGGACTCCCGGAGGGCAGACTTTGGCCTGTTTAGGATGCTGGTTGAGAAAGTCCCTTAGATGCAGTTCTGCAAGGCAAAGGAGTACACAAAGGCTAGATGTGCTTAAAAAAGGAAATTTTAAAAGATACAGGAGCAGGCCATCCCCATGTGCTTCAAGATGAGCACACAGGGATGACCAGACTGGTTGAATAGAGAGCTTTGTCTCAAGCTCAGGGAAAATGAGAGTCTATCACCTTTGGAAGAAGACACAGGCAACAGGAGGGCTTCAAGGGTGTCATGAGTTTTTGCAGAGAGAGTATTAGAAGGGCCAGAGCACACCTAGAATGCAAACTGGCCACAATGATACAAGACAATAAAAAATTGTTGTTATTCTAAACCACCTACATAATCGCTGGAGGTGGAAGCAAGGAATTCTCCACTTCCAAGAAGGGGGCATGGTTTCAGGTGGAGGTAAAAGAGGGTGTACAGAGGGTCCACAGACATTTTTGTCCTTTTCCAGAGGAGGGGGTGGCAAGCAGTGCAGCAGAGTAATGCTGGTTCTGACTGGAGGATTGTCCAGCACTTTGTTTTCACTGTCTCAGGCTTGGGGAGAAAAAAATATGGGGGGAACAGTAGGTCACCTCTGATGCAGTGAGCATTTGGTATGTAATCACCCTCTTTATACACTGTTATTAGTATTGTTGCTGTTACTGTTCATTTCCTTATCTCATTGCTCTATTACCAGCAAATTGTTATCTCAACCCATAATCTCTGCCTTTTGCCTCTCTCTATCACCAGAGGGGGTGGGGAGAGGGAAGCGGCTGCATGGGGCTTAATTTCCAGCTGGACTTAAACCACAACAATGAGGAAAAGGCTGAGCTACTTCATGCCTTCTTTGCCTCAGTCTTTAAGAGCAAGACCAGCTGTACTCAGGGTACTCAGCCCCCTGAACTGGAAGACAGAAACAGGGAGCAAGATGAAGTCCCTGTGATCCACAAGAAAATGCTTAGCGGCTGTCATGCCACTTAAGACATCTACAAGTCCATGGGGCCCAAGGGAAGTGTTGGAGGAGCTCACTGAGCCACTCTATCAATTACCAGCAGTCCTGCTTAACCATAAAGGTCCCAGTTGACTGGAGGTTAGCAACTGTAAAACAAACAAAAAGGGGCAGAGAGAGGATCTGGGAAACTACAGGCCTGTCAGCCTGACCTCTGTGCCAGGGGAAGGTCACAGAGCAGACCATTTTGACTGCCATCACATGGCACACGCAGGACAACCAGGGAATCAGGTCCAGCCAGCTTGGGTTTATGAAAGGCAGGTGCTGCCTGACTAACCTGACCTCCTTTTATGACATATATATTAGAGGATGAAAGAAAGGCTATGGATATGTTCTACTTGGGCTTTTCCCTTATGCCCGGTAAGTAGTGACAGGTTGAGAGGAAATGGCCTTGGGTTGCACCAAGAGAGGTTCAGATTGGATGTTAGGAAAAATTTCTTCACTTAGAGGGTTATGAAGCATTGGGACAAGGCTGCTCATGGAAGTGGTAGAATCACCATCCCTGGAAATGTTAGAAAAACTTGTAAATGTGGCACTTGGGAACACGGCTTAGTGGCAATCATGGCAGTGCTGGGTAACAGTTGGACTCAACAATCTCAAAGGTATTTTCCAACATTAACAATTCTATGATAAGGAACAAAAATCTAGAGACTCACCTTAAGCTGCCACACCTTAGATAAATGGAGAAAATACTTGCCTAAATAAAAGTTGACATGTTTGTCACGAGAAGTTCTGACTGACCTTAAAGACAGTGTAAATTGTGCCTACATGTCTCACTTTAATTCCAGCAAGGCCAGCCTCTCAGAAGGATGCAGACATCCAAGAGATTACTGTATCATATCCAGGTACTCTGACAGGACTTTTGCGCTGCTTCTAACTACTATTTTCCCACAAATCACTTATTCAAGAAAGGAAATATATAGTCAGTAGGAGGTAGCAATACTAGGATCAGGAGCTAGCGAATTTCTGAGTAACGGTACCTATCCATCACACTCCTTAGGGACAAATTATAGACAATAATGGAAGCTTTTCCTGTTGCAAGCACATCTAACTATACTTCACCATTTTTCTTGGTCATCTTTGTCAAGACAGTCTACTTAAGTATTATTTTTGTCAATAGTAGCCATCTATTACTTGAAAATCAGCTACAACCTAGAGACATCCACTCTAAACAAGGCAGCCACCATGAAGTCAGGCAATGCATTCTTACATTGGAGCAGCAAGTAACTGCATTAGATCAGACTGCACACAAGAGAGCAACATCACTGCCCATTTACATCTAAATAGTCAGCTGGAACTGCCAGCAGTCAAGCCATGAAAACACATCAACATTCCAAGTACCTGCAACTTTTACAAGTTAGACTTACCATACTAATGCAAAAATGTTGGGGAAGGAAAAAGAATTAAATATTCAACTGAAACCACAACAAATTCTGGAAACAAAACAAATGAAGAAACAGAAATCCCAAAACAAGAAAAAACCCACCCCAATCCATGTGGCTGAACTCATTCTTAATTTGCATCAGTCAGAGGCAAGAAAGTACAGTGTATTTGAGAAAATAAACATAATACTTAAGATTTACAAAGAGGCTTTCATGCTTACGGATTTTTTTCAAAGTTCTGATTTTTCTTTGCTGTTGGCAGAAGTATTAAGGAGAGCAGGAAATTACAAATATTAAATAAACCCACTTTTAAAATTTTTACCTTAGAGAAATATCCAACTAAATGGCAGCCTTTCTCATCATTTTTTGTAAGGACATAGAAGAGGAACGGTTCAACATCATAATACAAGGTTTTGTGGTCCAGAAAGAGCTTAGCTAACAAACAAAGATTCTGACAATAAATTTTGCTCACATTTCCATCAACCTAAAAAAGCAAGACAGATGCAGTTATTTTCAAGACACAACATGTTAAGACAAAACAACCTATTGAATCAATCATATCCTAGAAGGAAACGTGAACAGTATGGTGTGTTATAAGAAACAAACAAACAAACCACATCAAGGTTCAGAAGAGAAATACCCCAGTTTCTCCTTAAATAAGAAATCACCAGTTAGTGCTAATTACTTAGCATTTTTAAGTAACCCCTGAGTATCTAGATTTATTAAACAAAGTAACTTCACTTAATTGTTCAAGATAGACTTACCTCTTTCACTTTATTCCTGAAATGAAAATGAGTATGACTGGCAGATAAGAAAAATGCACTAGTTAAAACTGCATTAAACTCTGCTTTGCTAGAAGGCAGTGGAGTACAACAACTTTTAAAAAATACCCAAACAAAGAACTGTATTATGTTGAATCCTTAAGGTGTAAGGCAAATAAACGAGTAGCAAATTACATATCAATCACATCAAGGTTTTGGATAAATTAGACAAGACAAAATTTCCATGCGAGGCTAAAACGCTATTGAGTGAGAGAGGTAAATTTCCTGGCTAAATACTACAATTAGTCTAGGTATATTATGAGTGTAAAGAGTCAAGCTGTGATTCAGACAGCTACAGAAAAGCCAGACACAAATGCAGATTTCCTAGATCAATTAGGTACTTCCTGATAGGCTCAGTCAAAGGCAAAACATTTTTGAAATAATCTTCTTACTAGAAAGGTTTGCTTGTACTGATTTTTTTTATAATGACAGTAGCTGTATTTCACTCAGAGAGAGACAAATGATAGGCACTGTGCAGAAAAAGAAGCCATCTTCGATTCTAATTTGTTTTGAGTAAGAATCCTAGTTACAAATCTCAGCAAAACCCAACCTTTTGGATACATTTAGGAATTTTAAAGAAACATCAGTAGTATAGCTGCATTAAGTGGATTGAAGAAAAAACATTCAATGAATAGCTACTGCTCATAAAGGCATCAGAATAAACTTACAGATAGCTCTCAAGAGCCTATCAAATACATCAAGCTCTCTTACAATGCACTCCATTGTCCAGATGCTTTTTATTACTTTTCACACTTATTAGCAAGTGTGCAAATTAAATGTGAACAGTAAGTAAGCAGAAATCTCCACTGGGTAAGCCATAAGCCTGAAAACGCAAATTATGTGAACTGTCTTTTTCAGTAAGAACATTTGTACAGAAATGCAAAAAAAACTTCTTAAATTTCAGGCAAGCACAGCTTGTTCATCAGTTTTAAATGTGAGAAGGGGAGGGAAAAGAGGGACGGCAAGCTCAAAAGGAAGCATCTGTCAAAAGTTGCTTGGCTACAGCATAGTAGTAAGTCATGTCAAAGTCTGCTCTCAAATCCGTCAAAGTCATGCTCTGGGCAGAGGTACATAAATCACAAAATGCCAAACTTATTTCCATTTCTTTCAAAAACACAAAGCATGAAGGAAACCACAAACTCTTCATTCTGCCTAAAAGAAAATGGTTGCACAGAATTCTTGAAAGGATCTATGAAGAAGGACATCAACTAATGACTAAGTTTCTGTGGTAATCAGTGACAACTGACATTAACCTTTGAAATAAACAGACCCAAATGAACCACATTTATTTCAGAAGGCTTAACGTAAGTGTTTACTGAAGCACCTAAAACAGACAAAAGGAATAAAAGCAGTGGAGAAAGAGTCGGGACATTGCTTTCACAGTACTTTGGTTTCCAGGTGTTTTTTGCAGCAATCCCCCTCCCTTCCCCTTTCTCAGTATTTCTCTGTATTTTACTTTATTTTTTTAAGAAGTTTTCATTCACATGTTGGCAGTAATTAATAGAAATAAATGGGAGAGCACAATTTGCCTATTGCATGCTGCACAGATCTTAATACCTGCTAATAGAGAAAATCAAGTTATTTTAAACAGACTGGGGCAATTTCACTTCTTGATAGAAAAAGAGGTAAGTCTATTTACAACGTAAGTCTTTTGCTGGCAGGTATATGATATTTATAAAAACTGCTCAAGTCAGGAAGGAAGCACCCTTGATGCAAATAGCTAATTTTTTAACAGCACAAACACAACCAAACGAACCAAATACAAAGATCTTGTTCTAACTTATAAAAGGACTTCAATACTGCATCTGTTGTTTAAACAGATAATGGCAATGACCAAGCACAACAGACATTAATACAGTTTGAGAATATAAGTTTGAATAAGAATCTATTATTTGCAGTTAAAGAGAAATTATCAATATATGCATCTAAATACCACTGTTGAGAAAAGAAGTCCTGGTAACCCCAGCAGTCTTTTCTGTTATTACTACCTGTAAGAATGCTTGAGAAACTGCAATGTGAAAGTCAAAGCATAGTTTTAATAACTGCAGGTATGCTGTTTGAAACACAGAACTCTCTTGTCCAGGACTTAAAACCTCACACTTAAAAGAAGTCATCTCCCAGAAGAATAACATAGATTAAAAAATCCAAAGTTGAGGTTGTGGGATTTTTTTGTATTTCAGGACAAGTTTCTCAAACATCCAAATGGAAGGCAAAAGCATTTAGGAGCTACATGTGTGATTCTAGAACACACAAGAAGCTGCATTACTTGCTTTTTTACTTTGGGAGCACCTACATTATGATTAGCCTTCTCCCTTTACCCAGGACACTCAAACAGCCAGCAATGAATGGGTGGCAAGAGGTACTCTTGCTGAGAAGGGAAAGGCAAACCAATCAAAGATGAGAACTGCAAAGGAAGCCCTAGGATTCATGCTAGTGAAGTATCTTAAAGAGGTTGGCTAATGCATGAAGTACAAGTACAAATCATGAAAGAATACGGCAGGGTAGAACAGAATAGGTAAGATGGATCTGTTTTTGCAGTATAAGCAGAATCTCAACTTGGTTTTGCAGTGTAAGAAGAACCTCCAAGGAAATATTTAATCATTTTAAAGTTTTCACTAGTTCTACAGCTGGTCTGTGACATCTACAAACTGGTTACTTTCAAAAAGCTTATACTTTTGTTATACCCACCTCAAATACTGAAAGGTCATTTCTTCTGTAGATTTCATTGGCTGGAGGATGAAACCAGCCACATTTCTCTGAGTGCCTTAACAAAATGTTTTTACTTTTCATGTATTTAAGACAGAATTCACACAGGTAAAGCTTTGGTAATCTGTAGGAAAATCAAGAAGATATTTTATACAAAAACTTTGTTACATTCTGTAAACAAAGTTACCACAAATGAAAAGCCCTTCCCATTCAAATGTAAGGTACCATACATAAATGCTACTAAAGCATAACTAAATAAATAAATACAACAATAGAGTGAATGATCAAACATTCTCACACACTAGTCATCAGAAAAGGAAAATAAGAAAAGATCAGATTCGATCAATCAATCACAGTGAACTTAATTCAGTAGAGTTGTGCTGTTGTCAGTTAGTTTGTTATCCAGCCTCTGATAGATCTCAGTTACTTCCCTCTTCCCACACTCCACCTAAGCTTTTGCTGTGGATTCCATCCAAGTAAGCACACTGGAGTAATACTTCAAATTTCACCTTTCTTGTTCCAAGTAAAGATACAGGAAGCACAAAGCAGAATACAAGGGATCTCCTTCCCTATAATTTTCCTTATTTTGCATCTGGGGAAGGCTAGGAGATGGCTTTTCTTCCCACTGTCATTTGAAATACTTGGGCAAGATAGCAAACTGTAGTAGGATTGTACCCCCTCAGCTCCACCTAAACTATCACTTTACTACAGAAGGCAACCCAAAGAGTTCACCTATAGGCATAACATCTCCCTTCCACACAGCTCCACAACACAGGCAACACAGACGAGTGCACTTCTCTGGGGAGGATCCAGTTCACACTACATACAAGTAACCCACATGCCCCATGTACTACATACCATCATAAACTGCTCCCTTTGGTAATTTTTATGGCTACTTACCTTCATTTTTGAATTACTGAAGCAGTGGAAGACTGCTCTAGAAACTAATTAGTCTGCAAAGTTTTAGAGCAGAGGACAATCTTTATCTGCTCTGAAGTTACTAGCACATCCTGGGATTATAGCCATGGTTTGCACTACTCCAGTATCCTAAAGAAGTTCATCAACAATATAAAAAGTAGTTTGAACTGTTTGTTCAATGATGTAATCCCACCACACTCAGCTGAGAGCCACAGTACCTCCCACAGTGTCATCCCACTCTAGCCTCATACTAACAATTATCCATCATTATGCTTCTATCTGGGATTAATTTACTTGATGGAATAGGTAACTCACTCTTTTACAATACAATATAAATTGAGGGAATAAAAAGTAAAACTGAAATAAAAAATTAACACTATAAAAACAGTGGTAATAATAGGAAGTGGAAATGCTCTCCACACTTTTTTAGCCCTTGATTTATATATTATCGATACATGACATTTTCCTCATTCCCACCACGCAAAAAAAAGCAGTTTAGAGTAACACTGTGCAACAGCATTTTGCAACAGATCACATTGCTTGCTATACTAGTAGAGCTTGACAAACATACAGTTCTGAATATCTTCCAATGTGTCATACAGCCAATGGATTAATGAAACATTTATTTTCAGCACACACAAAACTCTGCAGAGATCTGCTCTGCCTGACTCCAAGGTGCACCCTTGCAAAGATGGCCAGAAATGAGATGCTGTTGCCACAACTTGCCCACTTTGACTTTATTTATTTAACATGACATCTCCCCTGGTCCTTAGAAAAAAGGAGATTAATAAATGCTGGATCACAAACAAGATTAATTTGTCTAAAGGGCCAGAAGCTGGACATACCTCATTGCAACAGTCTAAGGAAAAGACCCCCAAAAAACAACAAACCAAAAAAAAATCCCCAGACAAAACCAAACAAATAAATGAAAACAAAAGCAACAAAACAAAACAAAAAAATAAACCTTGAACAAAACCACACCCATTTATACAGGACTAGGAAAAAATTAGTCTTTTTATTGCATCTTTGATTTAGAACTAGCTAGAATGAAAGACAAATCCTTGTTCTCACAGTTATAATTACAAAAGCATATTTGCTTTTAAAGGCTTTAAATTATAAACAGTTACAAAAGAGTAAAAAATAAGTTGTAATTTTCACATCAGAAAAAATTCCAACTATGTATGGCAATCTTGACAACTTGCTACCTTGCATATTCCTGTGGGTAAGGTGAAGAGTACCAGGTCTGGATCTCGTATTTTCCAAACTCAATCACTGAAGGGTATCGGCCACTTGTTTCACCAGTGTTTTTACACCCAATTTTCTGTCAGGTGCAATAAAAAAAAAAGTATTAGTTATAGAAAAGTAAAAGAAACTTTAGCTTTATATAACCAATTCCACCCACTGAAACCATGAGAAACCTGAAGTATCCAAATCAGATGCTTAAGCTCTTTAAACCTTGACAGAGGACAGAGTCTGCAAACAGCAAATACAAACAGCAAAAGCCCAGCCAAATAAGAGGCACAAGAGCCTCAAGTTCTCTTCTCCCACAGCACCTAATGACGTCTCTGTAGTGCTGGTGCAAACTCAAAGCTGTCTTTTTATCAAAACAGTGACAGAAAAGGTATCAGCACAACCCTTCTAGAGTAACTGTAATTTACCTCAAAGAGTCAAGAATATACTAACACACTAATTTCAACTATAATACTGCATTTCAGCTGATCAGAAAATGACTGTAAGACTCTAAAGGGCTGGCAAAATATAAAAGAGTAAGAAAGGTGAGGAAAAACAAGCAATTTCAATGTCAAATTTTAGAAACCTTACCACCTAACATTTTTGGGGACTGCATATGAAAGATAAAGAAAGCAAGAGGTGGGAACTCTTTCCATGAGCAAATAGAAGTATGAGCTAATAATGAAACTGAATCTTTAAACTCAATCTGAGTCTGCTGCTTAACACACTAGGAGTGAAATCTGTAAAAAAATCACTGTGTTGACCCACACAGCAGGTAATGTCAGCTCTTGTACACTAAACCTGAAAAAAAATTAAGTGACTTCCATTACTGAAAAGACAACATGCAGCCATTTATCATGCTACTTTAAGAAAGCAGCAATTGAAACATTACATTCATCTACCTTCTGAGCCAGGTTCTCAAAGACACTGGTTGTTCATTTCATGGACATAGAAAAGTGAAAGTCTGGTTCACTAGTCTGATTCAGCTCAAATATTATCACTGCTAGAAAAAATCTACAGTATTTAAACTCAAAGTGTGGTAAGTAATTGGGTAAAACAAATTTATGAACTCACTAAGCCCAGTTTTCTACCAGGCAGTATTTTCTGGGACAGACTTAGCTTTTCAGAGCACCTGCTTTATTTGCAGAGGAAAATCATTAGGCACATCCTTACTGACCAATATCCTCTCAGTGCTGACCAGGATGTCAGCTACTTTTAAACTCTATGTTTAATCCTGTAGTCCTATATACAAAATGCTCAAGTATATCTTTCAAAATCTATCTTAAGTGCCACTTATCATCTGACCCATTCCAGCCTTGTCTCCTGTCTGTATATACAGTGTCTCCCAAATAAAATTGACAGCAAGCGTGATGCATTAGATAAAAAGGAATATATTAGAAATGAAGATGAACAGACTGAAAATTAACTGAGTTTTTATTTACAGAAATACCTACACTTTATGCAACATGATTCTTACCTCCAGGGAAAGTTCTCGGGCCTGCTTAAATACTTCCAAATCCTCCTGTGTAACAGTGTCCTTGCTTCCCAACAGAAATACATCCGTATTTTCTTGTTTGATGCTTAGTTTGATTTCAGTATCTGTTATGTAAAACCAGCAAAAAGTTTATTCACAGACATGAAGGTTACATGTGCCTTACCAAAGTGATACTACTAAATAGGATTGCAACTATGGCTGATATGGCTCCCCATTTTAACCAAATTTGGGATTACTAAGCAACAGAAGTGAAACCTTCACCCCCCCTTCTTGTTTTGTAGTTTTCTGCTGCATGAGCTATTTTTTAGTACTTGTCTGTCTGTATAAGCCTTTATAGTCCAGTTCTACTAAATTAGTTTTGAACCTCATGAAATGGAATATATTCTATTGCTAGAACTATGCCACTCGATAAATTCCAGTATACTCTAGAAGGTAAAAATAAACACAAGAGAAAAAAAGTTGCCCTTAAAACTTGAAGATTAATGCTAAGTTAAGTCTGCATTCAAACATTTCTTAAATAAGAGTAATTATGAAAAAGGTAGCTCAAAGCAGTACAGATCAAGTGTTGTGGAGACTGTAGTACGATGGAACTGTTCATGGAAAAGCAATGGAGCAGAGGCAAATGAATTGAAATGCCCACCGTTATAAGCACTGATAGCACACAATCATGATGACAGCACTACTGCCACAGAAACGGCAGGGGAAGAACAAGGAAGTAGCATGACAAGTGGCTACTCATGCGGTACTACACAGCCATAAGCAACATTATGAAGGCATTTGGGGCTCCTAGTGTCACTACAGATGCAAAAAATAATAAAAAAGTGGTGTGGTATTAGTCAGAAAAAAAAAACCCAACCAAAAATGTTTTGGAGATTTAGTCAGCATTAGATAAAAGCTCAAGGTTTTGTTGTTTTTGTATGAAAGTGAAGTAAGAACAAGAGAAATAGCTAAGACCTATGTGATAAGAATTTTGGTTTTGGACGGGATGCAGGTTTGGTTGGCACTTTGACCTTTGCTTACCATCATCCTGATCAGGTTTAATCCTTCCGTCTGTCAAGCTCCCCTTCCCTGGTGAGGGGGTCCCCATCTGAGGGGTCATTTTATACTTTAATCTGCCTAGAGTCCTGTGCTTTTTAAAGAAAGCTGTTCTGTTGAGGTGAGCAATTGCTTTAAAAGCATGTTCTCTAGACACACCCCATCCAGAGGCACAAGCATGAGAAATAAACCTACTCCTAACCTCTTTCTTCCCATAGACACAGCTATTAGACGTTGGTGTGGAAGACAACTCTGGTTTACTACACAAATGCTTGCGGGGTGCATAGCTTGGGTGACCCTTTTTTCGAGACTGTTCCTGAGTGGTATAGATATGAGAGAGTCCATCAAAGAGTCCCTTTAGCTGACTGCTGCTAGGAAGGCTACTAAAGGAGGGTATGCTTGACTGACTGAAAGAACTTCGGGGAGAGTTAGAAGAAGTCAAAGTGCTGGATTTTTGAGAACTGGGGCTCTGACCAGAGATGGGGATTGAGGGTAGAAGTGAAGAAGGTGGAGGTTTTAGCTTTTGTGTGGTACCTGTAGCCAACACAAGAGAAGTGCATGACTGTTTCTGAGAGACCTTTTTCCTTGGACGATAGTGCTTTGAAAAGTCTATTATTTCACCTCGTGATCTGCGACCATCAGGTGATGGTGTAAAGAACTTAGTAAGGCCATCAATGAGCCCTTTGGTTTTCTTGTTAACTTTAAGTGTAGAGGCAGATATGTAGGTGGAGGTGGTGGTGATTTTGGTGGTGGCACCAGGCCGAGTGGGGTCTGTAACAGGCAATCTGCTGCTTGAATCCTTCACAGATGCAGCATGACCAGATGAAGGTGTGGTACAGACTTTAGTCTTTTGACCCCTACCAGGTGACCCCCTTCCTGTGAATGCATTCACGGATCCTTCATCACTGGTTACAGACCTACGCAAAAATCAGAAAAATAAAAATCAGCATTCAAAATCTTTACTGCCAAATAGTACTGCAGTTTATACAAGTTACCTTGGCCACTGTACTTAAAAAAATCTTTAAAGAAATTTAAAGACATACACACTTTGGAAATACATTTCACACTATGACATAATACCCAGCTATTTTTTCCCCTTTTCCTTTTTGTTCCCCCTCCCCTCTTATCTTTAAAAGACAGTCCACAGTATATATAAATGGAAAGCAGCTGGCAAGCAAGATCTCCCAAGTATACAGCCTTCTCACACACTTCTAGGCACAGCCAAAGTGTGCTTCTTTGGAAAAAATATCATTACACCATGTTTGTACAACAACCGCTCCATCACCATAGAGTTTATTGTACACACAGAGGAGATGAATGCTTTCAGTGTTAATATGATATCAAACCAGCTAACTTCAGACTATGTTTGCTTAAACTGTAGAGAAAGTCTATTAATCCTTTAAAGCAATACAGTCAATCTTCAGGAAACTGCTATTTTTTTCCCCACACTCTTGTTGGATCATGTAAAATGTGGCAGTAAAAATTACCACCAAAGATCTAAAAGCCAAATGAGGTGGTTTATTAAGAGCATTACAACAAAACCAAAGAAATAGACTGTTTAGAAATCCTAAAAATAGCAAAAAACAAAAATAGCAAAGGAAGGAGCAAAACTACAACCAAGTGCTTTTGCAGAAAAGCCATGAACTTATCAGGCCTAACATGGAAGGTGTTTGGAAAAAACAGAGTGGTGAATCTTATTTAAATGCTAGGAAGAAAAAGGGCATACCGAAAGTCAGCATTTGTGACAGCAGAATTATGGGTTTAACTAGTTGCTAGTAACTGAAGAGAGGAACTACACTGAAGAGCAGTATATTCTAGCACACAGAAACTGAACTTTTTAAAGTATCTGCAGTAAAAGAAATAGTTATCAGGACACACGATCAAATTACAAAACCAAAGAAAGACACATTTGTATCACATGCTTTCTTTCATTCCCTTTTCCATCCTGCTCTTTGAAGTTAGCTTATTTACTTCACAGCAGAAAGTTTTCTTCCACAGATTTTTACCTTCTTAATTGAGATACTGAAGTAAATTGCAACTGGTTACTTCTAATTAGAGATTCAACAGCCTAGGGCTACCATCTGGTTTACTACCTCCAAGGGCCCACCGGTTAAAGAATTAGCCCCTTTTCCACCCACACAGCCTTAAATTTGGTTAGTTCCTAAGGGGCAACAAAACCAAAAACTCCCTAGTCTTTTGAATCCTTTGGCATCATAATCCTAAGTCTATCACAAGACCTATTCTCAGTACCAGATGTAGTAATCACCAGCAGTGCCAGAGGCCAGCAGACACCTGGTTTAAGTTAATCTTGCACAGTAATTTGCCTGTGAAGGGCTTCCTACAGATGGTCAACAGGCAAAAATTATGCCAGTGCCACTGGACAGATTTTCTCTGTACTATATACAGGGACTACGCAGCATTGGCTAACCTTCCTGTATTTCATGCGACCGCACACTTTTTATGCTTGACACTATTGTCTTCCATACTCCACAATCACTTTTAAGTAGGATTTCATGTGGAAGAGTCTCTTCTCTAACCACTGTTTTTCCAAACCAAGAGTACTTTGTTTTTACATATATGAGACATTGAAGTAATGGAAACACGCTGGCAGTATTGCAAATATTTATTTTATAAAGAGCTTCCCAAGTACTCCTGTAACATGCTCATGCAGCTCACTTGCTACAAAGAAAACCTTTATGAAAATATTAATGCTAAAAGAACTTCTACATCCCTTAGAATGATGTTCACCTTAGAAGTTGCAGCTCAGAATCTCAATAGCAAAACATAACAGTAATACTCTCACAACATTTCCAACCTTTCTATTACATGTATGAGGAAGGACGAGAAGCAGAATTAGTGTCAGGGGGGACATTGCTGCTAAATCCACTGTGGGAACCCAAATCAAAGACATGTCTGTAGAGAAGTAAGATGGCAGTACTGTATTAGAACTGGTCCTGGTTCTGGTCAGGGCAGGGTTAATTTCCGCAGTAGCTGGGGGGAGCATGGCCAGGATTTAGGGATTATTCTGTACAACCCCACGGACAGGGGAAGGGACTCTTTTCCAGGGAGAAGCCATTCTTTCCAGTCAGGTAAGCAGGGAGCAGCAGGGTAACACCATTCCAAATAATCACATGTGAACTCTTTTGCCTATCTTGTACACTTGGTTATTGGTATTGTAGCTGTTACTGCTTGCTTTCTTATCTCACTGCTGTTTCCAGTAAATTGTTCTTATCTCAACCTGGGATCTTTACTTTTTGTGCCTTCAAGTTTCCTCTCCAGCCACAGGCAAGGGGAGGGGGCAAGTGAGCAGCAAGTGGTTTGGGGAGTCCCAGCAGCAGCACTAAGATGAGGAGTACCACTCCTGAACCACAAGAGAGCCCTAACCTCCTGTTGGAAGGTTTATGTGTTTTCAAAGGGTAAAGCCAGAGGTACAATAAAGCCCAAGGTATAGCTAGAGATACAGGGAATATTTTTATTATGCACACACAATGATATATAGAAATTTCAATGACCTTCAGATTCCTAGGCTATTTATTCAGGAGGAGAATGGAGAAGTACAATGTTTCACCCAGTCTAAAAGCATGGTCTCATGAGCCAGTACAACTACATCCTTTACTTTCATGTAGTGTCACACTTTATTCTTGTCCTGAATGACTTTCCTACAGCAACATACATTGAATTTTAGGACAAGAACCAAAAGATGAAAGATGCTGCCAGAGAGAAAGGGAAAAGAGAACACAGCAAGATGCACAGCCTCAAGTACATCAGCTTGACTAGTGGGCTATACTGTAAGTACTTTTTCTTCTATTTTCACATGTGGGCTCCACTGGCTTCAAAAATCCTTGTTTTGCAAAATGCAAAGTTTTATAGCAGCTCCCATGCAACTCTGAATAATATGAGACAGGTTTTCAGACTGTAGAGAAGAATGTCACAATGTACAGAATGAGTCAGCTGCTGATTTGACATAGCCAAACATTTAAATAATATTTAAATAGGGGGAAAAAAGGTATGGGTGGATAGGAACACGTGATGAAGGGCACCATGCTACTGTAGCTGACACAGAACCTGTTCCTGTTTAACACTCAATGTAATGTCCACTCAGTATCTGAACACTACTTAATCCTTTAACCAAGACTTACAATGTCCAACTACAGTGTTTCCTGGGAAGACAGATGCTAAAAAAAATTACAGCACATTCTTGTCTTAGATAAACACAGTACTGAGAAGCAAGAGGAATTGCAATCTTTTTCCAGTAACCAGTGGCACCTTAAGAACAGAATTCAAGTAATAATCTTTTCCAGACTACCACTGAAACCAGAACTTCTCTATTACTTGTATAGGTTGCTTCTTGGAATGGGTTTTGTGAGCTGATTTTAACTAATTAAGTAATTTTTATCAGTTTTCAAACAGCTCTTTCAGCAGAACAGTCTCCTGAAGTTGTAGGTAAGTAGCTTGGTACTACCAACTGTGTATTCTGTAGGTACTTCAATTACTTGAAGCTACACTTCAAAGACAGCTGCAGCATATGTTATTATACAGAAGTTTATTTGCATCCGCTATAGGTACAAGTTTTGATAAAAACTTACATGATCTGAAAAATTAAGTTACAGGAATTTTTTATCACCTTTTGACATGACACCAAAAGCACCTGCTATAATTTAGAAATTATTGGACATTGGGCTGGAAGGCACATACTAAATCACTCGTTATCTATTTTCCCCAATTTGAAATAAGAGTTCGAAACTGTCCTTAAACCTGTATCAAACTCTTATCTGACTTCATTCTCAGAAACTTTTAAAGAAATAAAAACCAAGAGAAACCTACAACATTCGTTGCTTTAATTTATTTTTCGGTCGTCCAATAGGTTTTGCATATCGTCTCCTTATTTGCGCAGCTTTCTCATGAAGCAGCTTTCTCCCTTTCTTCTTTGGTCTACAGACCTGGCAAATCCACATCCCTATACAAAGGAAAAACAGTTTAGTTGTACACAATTTATCTAATCTGTACTGCAGGTGTGTACCAAGATACATACCAAGTAGATACAAGGTCAGCAAATTATCTCTTGAACAGGACATAGGGAAGGGAAAGCGGACAAAATAAGTGATCCACCTCTACCCATACTCTGAAATTTTTAAAAGCCAAGTGCTCATGGAAAGGGGAAAACAAGAGGCAACTAGGATCACACAAAAGATTACGAGCAATTAGGTTCCTAGAAGAATTTCCGTTCTAGCTTGTCCCTCCTTATACCACCTAGATCTTTCTTCAGACACAATTAAGATGGGGTAAAAAATTTACATGTGTGTTACAAAGCCACTAGGATAGGGCACGCTAAAGAATATTTCAGATCACACCTAGGTACATTTGTTTTAATACACAACTTGAATTTAGCATCCTTTTAGCATCAGATAGCCACGTCTAAACGTTTATTGTAGATAAGGCTGCGGACTGGGAGGGGAAGAACTGAAGAAAGTCTTTAATGTAACTTTAAGATTAAATAGGGAAAGGAATAAAGATGTAAGAGCAAAGGTGAGAGGTGCCATAGATCAGAAATCTAGAGGTCAGAGAACCTGAAGACACATGCATTTTGTTTTGTTTGCCTGTTTTTCTGATTACTCTTACAGAAGGCCTGAAGAAGAGCCTCTCCTACATGTTCCAAGGACTTCTTTGTTGGTATATATACTCCAAGCATTTTAACAGCCCTTCTAAAATTTCACCTTCAATAAACTGGTCAACAACTCATTACACAGTGAATTCATCTGGTCAACTATATGCTGACCTTTATTATTTTCCTGAGAATAAAACTCCTCACATAATGACAAATAAAATTGTCTTTGATAGGAATGAAATCATACTGTTTATTGTTGAAAAGAAAAACCAAATTAGCATGCTCAAGAGGTTTTGGTCACTTCATATAAGACTGCAAATGAAAGTATTTTCATGGAAAGGGTTTTTAAGATCACCTTTTGGCATTCGGGATAGTGGCGGGTCACAGCACTCCATGTGGAACCCTCTATCACAGGAGTCGCAAAAAAGCATGTTATCCTGAGGGCGGCAGGGATGAGGGGGTGGAGAAAAGGAAGGAAAGAAAAAAAGACTTAATATAGCATTGCTTGAAGTTGTACATCAATTATTTGCATTTGTGCATGTGCTAATTATAAAGCTACTATAAACAAAGACAAGTCAGGAACACTCAACAAGTCCAACTTACTGCATTTTTGCCTTGGATCCTACATGCACTGCAAGTCTTGCATTCAATACACTGCCACCTCAAGGCCTTCACATTTGTTGTTAACTCAGGACAGAATTTCAAACATGATGGATGTCCTAAAAAACACCAAAATGTTATTGAGAGCTTGAGATTTAAGACTGGTTAGATTAAGTTCAGCATGATGTAACCAGCACCACCAGAACCCTGCAGGCACCAGCTGCTTTCAGAATTCTGCAACACATTATTTAACTCATCTCCTGCATACAAATACACAGAATAACTGTTGTGAAACCCATTCATGAAGACAGGTAGAAAACTGACTTCTACTGTAACTGACAACTCTGAATGGTCTACATAAGGACGTAAAACTGAACTTCTATTTTCACTAGGTTATTTCCATAGCATATTAAACTGTTATTGGTTCTGAAAAAAGTGTATTTATAAACTTGTCCACATTCCCCTTTTTTGGCAGTGCAAAATAAACTGAGGAAATCTTCAGATAAAACCATATTAGTTATTTTTCTTACTATACTAAGTATCTACCACAGAAACTGAACAGCCAAACTATATGCATTTTTCATTCCAACTTATTACTTAATTACACACAAAGAACAATTTCAGAGTAATAAAAAGGGGAAAAAAGCATCTGGCAATTGGCATAAGAAAGACATACTGCAATAGGTTTAAAATTGAAGGGGTGGGTGAGGAGGGGGGCCTGGGAGTAGTTGAACTACCATCTCCCACAAAACACAAAATTTCCTCGGCAGGACCATCCTCTTTTCACAGTAGCCTTGAAGGCCTACATGACTTTTCCAATTAACAGAAGATACCAGACAACTGAACACATCCAACACCTTAGGCAATACTGGCAGTGATTTTTTCATGTCTTCAACAACCTCAGAGTGTCCCCTTAATCCAGAAAAGATAAAAGCACTGCTAAATAGGAAGGGATAAACCTTCCCAGGGAAACACTTTTTTACAGTATTATACTTAGAGATTATCTATTAAGAACATCAACACAGAAGCTGTCAGAGAGATAAGAATCCCTGATGCCATGCTGCTGCACTTAGAGATGGCTGCAGTGACGTGGTCCGCATGAAAGGCGCTTTCTTCTCACTGTCAAGAGTTGGGATGAGTGCTTTCTTCTAGGTAATGCTGTAGTCACAGTGATTCAGACTTTCTCTATCGACTGTTTCTCAGTCCAGGACTGAGCTAAAACACCACAAACAAAAACACAGTCTAATCCAAAAGCATTCGCTATGTTTGTCTTCTAGTGGACTGAGGCATGAATGGCAAAGACAACTGATAGAATGCAAAAGCCAATTGAATAAATGACAATTTCAGATTTTACTTCATTTTATTCTGTGTATCCAAGGCTTAAACCACTTCATTGTTAACCTTTGAAAGACAACTTGAATTGTGCATATTCTCAAAATAAAATGCAGAGATATAATCTATTAGTAAGGAGAAATCAATAATAAATTCAAGGAGTAGTTTCAGAAAGATATTGAAAAAGCATAACTCATTTGATTCTTAGCATACAGTTTAAGATATCCCAACATCCTTTGTGGTTAAAACTGAGTACACACTTTCAAGAAAGTGACAAATATACTATAACTGCAGAGATTAGTTCAATGAGATACTGTTGCCCTCAATGAAACCCCCTAGAGAGGCTGATATTAGTTATCAATATCTACATAAAGACTTATTTTATCAACTATGACTTAATAACTGTATTAACACGTTAAAGTGTAGTCATAAACCAATCACCTCCATGTAAATATATTTAATTCCAGTTACCTACCCTGCACAGAAGAGATTTATTTCAAGGAGCAAGCTGCAGTTAAAATTGTTGATTTTAATTTTGTTTTAAGTAAGTAACTGTGAAGTATAAACATAAGAAACATCCATTCTCACTGGCTGGTAAACACTGATTGAACAAATTAAGTGTAACTGTGCTACTTTATATCTCTTATCTACCAATGGAACATTTCTCATTCAAGCAATTACACAGCTTAATACATTTCTTTAGGTGCCAGATTTTATTATCAGACAAAAACTCAATAAAAAAATTCCACTGGTATTAAACACAAAGATTCTGCCTGCAATTCCAAATCCTTGAGCCACGAGTAACTAGAAGCTGGAAGGGTGCAAATGGGAACCATCACTATGTATTTGCCATGTTCCTTCACTGTCTTTTCTAGGTATGCACTAGCAGAGACAGCCCAGAAATCTTTAGATTTCAAAATCCCATATAGTATTGTTGTTTAGTAGCTGATAATACTTAAACTACTCATTTTAGACAAATTGACATAGTGCAAATATAACAATAACATGTATAGTGTAATGCCTACCGGACATTAAGTGGTAACCAACAAGTTTCAATTTTAAAAGGAACTCTGTTTAACTACAGTCATAGCAGTTCCACAGATTTTGTAGTTTAACAGATTTCTGTAGTCAGTTGAAGTTACTGTGTCCTTCACTGATTTTACAGCTATTTTCTTTTAATTTGAGAGCTGAAGGAAAGCATGTTTTAGGCTTCCAAATTCGCAGTATTTCAGCTCTAACTAATCTAAACTGAAATTAAAAACATACTATCTTCTCCATATCCAGGAGCTGATAAATCTCCAAGTGGTTTTCAGCACTAGTTTGAAGTATTTAAACTGGTAATTTCTCCTGGTTTCACCACATGACTTTCTTTTAAAAGTCAGCAACATCAACATCTAAATGTATCAAACAAGTTTACCAGATTACTGGAAATTTAGACCTTTGAAAGCTGGAAAATTTCACCAGTAATATATATATAGGCCTACTTTAAAATGAAACACCTTAAAATTCATTCAACAGTTAAGATTTGTTATACACTGACATGGCAGAAATAGGTGAGATCAGCAAGTCAAAAGTGAAGGTCTCATTCCTTTGCGACTGAAGGCAATTTCTGTAACCCACCCACTTTTCTGTATTCCTCATAAAGTTGAGCCTTGTTTATTCATTAAGGATTTGATGAAACAACTAGTCTTTTAAAAGAACAAGCATTAGATCAGTGACTACAATTAAACACAGTGCTAAGTAAGTTATGCCAAGATCTCCAGTTATTTTTAACCTTAACACAAATGCTGGGAACTACTGTATAAGATAATACAGAAAAAAAACCCTCTCAACTTGTGTTTGATAATCTTTTAGGTAGAAAGCATTATTATTATTTTGGGAGACTTCAACTATGAGCAGAGATGGTCAGTGCACCTATCTTGGGGATGTACCAGTTTTTTCTACCTGCAATTTCTTAGCAGTTCATTTTATTCAACTAGCCCAATATCCTTACACAGACAGCACTAATTAAGACAATTTCTATAGTCCATTATTACTAAAGCATACCCTAAATCTCACTTAGAAAGCTATCTCTGCCCAGTTGTTTCCAAACATTTTCTGTTCCTCTCTTGACCTGAGTCCAATGTCTCTGCTGCTTTGCTCTCCAGCCTCCTCTACCCATCTTTGATCAGTAAGCCCTCTTGCCTCCTCAGGATAATACACAATTTGAGAGTACCCACAAGTGTTCTCCTTTTAGCTATTCTTCCCCCTTTAAAAAAGTATTTATTATAATTCTCCAGTCACTCAACTTTTTCCCTCCTCATTCTACAACTTCAAACCCTTATAAAAATCTGTCAGCAGTAGCCTTTAATTGCTTCTGCACATCTTGTTTGTTTGGAAAAATAGAAGTAGAGTTTGATTCCAGTTCTCAAGTGTATTGATTTTTTGAAATCAAGAGATAGGGAAAAAGCAGGAAAGGGAAAAAAAAAACAAAAAAAACCAACCAACACAAAATCCAACCAAAACAAAGAGGAACTATGTCTGCTTCTGTAATGGGATTTGTTTTCTCACATTTGACATCCCTCATCTTACTTCTTGAGAAAATCCTCTGTGCCAACTGACATAGCAGTGCATTTCATTTCTACTACCCCAATACTTTATCCTCCCAAATACCACAAAAATGTGCAGTTGTCCAGCTCGTTTCTGCTTTCAGAATGCAGAAACACTACCTGAAAAGACAAAAGCAACTTGACACAGTGAAAACAGACATGCCAGTAGTGGGCACTGCAATTTAATCTCTGATCAACTGAACAATTTGCTTGCTGTGCACAACATGCAATTTCTTTTCTATTTGTTAGACAGCAAGACCAGCTTTGAGATACACTGCAATGTGCAAAATTACAAATCCAATTACAATAAAACTCCACTTGAGTGAAGTTTTGTTATTTATAAATTGCACTGAAATTGGTTTTTATTTTAGTCAGGCATCAGTAGCTAAAGTTTAGCCATCCAGCAAACTGATTGGCAGTCTCAACATTTCATTCCTTATATCTAATACATCTGAGGAACTAATTAAAGATAATTTAGTCTTAATGAGGCAGAGAGAATATATCGGTGTTAATTCAAATAGAAGCTGATCCATGAAAGTCAAGACTTCCAGTTCTAAAGTGTCTTAAAACCCACCAGGGGATTATTACACAACAGAAGAGTAGCTGATATCTAAGCTCACCTGATTAATGTAAACTCTGTGCACCAGAGTCTAACCAAGCATAAACCCTATTAATTTTCCAAATATCAGAAAACAGATTTGAAAATAGAGGAAACCTATAAACCACTAAAGGAAGACAATTTAAAATTTATGGGGTTTGCTGTTGCATACCGGGTTAAAAAAGTAATTTTCTTGTTTCAGAGTGTAATAATTAGCTAAAATATACTAAAAAATACACTGGCTAAAATACAAAGTAACTGTCAGGGTGACAGATTGAGAAGCAGACAATCAAAAACATATCCTGATTAACTGAAAACATGTTTTTATCCATACTGCTTTGTCTTTATTAAAGTACTTAGTATTCGTCCTGGGTACTGTCACAGCTACCTTCAGCATACCTACAAAATTATGATACTCATGGACTCCAGATTCACAGAATCACAGAATATCCGGAGCTGGAACGGACCCACGAGGATCATTGAGTCCAACTCCTGGGCCTGCACAGGGCATCCCCAAGAGTCACACCCTGTGCCTGAGAGCATTGTCCAAATGCTTCTTGAGCTCTGTCAGGCTGGTGCTTCGATCACTCCCCTGGGAAGCTGTTCCAGTGCCCAACCACCCTCTGGGTAAAGAGCCTTTTTCTAAACCACTCCTGACACAAGTTCAGGCTGTTCCTTTGGGCTCCATCACCGATCACCACAGAGAAGAGAAGCACCTGCATTAGGCACAGCCACAGAGTCTGCAAGAGCTGCTGCAACACATAGGAGCAAGGGACATGCAATCAATAGCGTCATCATCTTGTGCCTGACAAGTAACAGGTTGCCCAAATAATGTAGTATCTCACCTGAAACAGTATTCAAATTCCCTCTTGAGTAACAGAATAATTTTATTAAAAAATGAACTGGATACACAAGATATGCAGCAGCAAAGACTGCCACACAGTCTTTATTACTATGATTATTCCTCAGCTTCCGAAATGTTGCAAATCTGTGCAAGCAAAACCCTTGATCATCATTTGATGTCACAATGCAAAACTGAGTTTTCAGAGCCAACATAGATCCCAAACAATAACTGAATTCTTGTATTGTACAAGTGTGGTTTCAACCTCTCAATTTATTCAGCAGATCTATACTTTGACATGAAGATGAATTCATGTCAAAGTATTCATGAATACCTCTCATTGGTAATTATCCTAATTATACAGATGACAAAATTCTAATTTAAAAAAAACCAAACCAACAAACAAAACCAAGAAAAACAACAACAAACTCTTCCACCCCCCTGGTTTCAGTTCTTGATCTACCTTCATTTAAAAAGAGGGTAAGGTTCACAAGTTCAAAATATTTTTTAAAAGACATATTAAAACATAAATATTTCTAGTATTTGTAAATTCAGCCAACTTACCACTGCTGCCACAATCTGCACAAGACAAGAGCTCTTCTGGTTTTTTTTCACGATTTGATTCTTTTGTTCCCAAGCAAAAGCTACATATTGGGATGGGATCAGCTCGTGGCTAGATTTAAAAACAAACAGACAGTTAGCTAACCAAAAAAAACCCAACCAAAATTCATCAGCCTCCATGGCTTTTACCTGACATTTTGTTGTACCACATATTAATCTCCAAGGCAAACATCCACTTTGCTAGCTTTGTTACAAAGTTTTTATCTTATTTCACAAACTTTAAATTGGCCCATAATGAGCACCCTACGTATTAATCCATGCAAACATCTCCAATACAAGACTAGTGTTAACAAAACAAGGGAAAATTAGAACCTGGGACACTACTGCACACACAGTTGCAACTCCAGAACACAATCACTTGTTCTTCAAATGTAATAGTGCTCAAAGATCAAGATGTAAACTAGTCTTTATTACAGATTACTAAAGTTCCTTTACACAAGAAAACAAACTTACCAAAAACTCTCAAATTCAAGACACATTTTATTACTTGGAAATCTAATGCAACTCATACCTCCCTCTGAAACTACCATGTTAGGGTAAAAGCACTGGATTTAACAGATCAAGAGTTATCCATTCCAGTCTGGTGAGTCCCAACAGCTTTGATACCCAACCATAATAAAAACCACGCAAATCTTCCAATGTCAGAGATTTAATATCTATTATATAGTTTCTGCATTACATTTTAGATCTTTAATGAAAATACTAACCTGCAACATCCAAAATATTAATGTATTAATGACTACATAGAAGTGTCTGTAAATGGGTCTGTAATAAATAAAATTATATGCAACTGTTTCTCCCAAATGGGATACTCAAATAATGGAGTACCTTCTCAGACTGGCTTCTAGCAGAGAGTATCACAATAACCGAGATTAAAATGCTATCTTTTGCAAATTCATAGTTTCCAGATTCAGGTAGGCAATGCTGTTAGCTTAATATATCACAGTAATCATTTATTGGCTTTACCTTCATTTTATATTTCCTCTTTATGCTACAATACTTTGAAAGCTGGCAGGCTATCTTCACTTGACCTATAAATCTGTATTCCATTACAGACCTGGGAAGTGGGGAATGCTTGTTTTTAAGGGTATTCTCGTGAAGGAATCAGTTCCATGGTGATGTGCCCTTATATCTCAGCACAATACAACACAGACGTATCGAAACTACTTTTATGTTATTAAGCTTTATGATCATTTTAAGTCAAGCAGCATGAAGAATACTGACACCAGGAAGGTAAGTTTGTCCTAGCCATAGAAGAGGAGCACACATATAAACATACTTTTATCTAAACATACCCTGAGGCACCATACTTTTTCTGAAAACTTAGTCCTCAGAAGGTCTGCTCACTGTTCAACTCTTCACAATCCAATTACTGAAATACTGACATATTTTTATACCCCAAAGAATATACATAAAAGATAAACACAGCTGAAGACTGTTCATAAGGAGATGTGTGTTCTCTTCCATGATCTACAAAAGGGAACTGCTATTACTTTCTTGTAACTAATAGGAACAAGTCTTCTTGTAACTAACAGGAAGAAGTCATCTGCAGTCTTGTCTCACTAAGGTCTCCATTATGGATTATATGGTTAGCTGAAATATGAAATTGCTACTTGGACATAAAGCTTGGACAGACAGCTTTCAGTAATGGTCATGGTTCAAAAAAAAAAGCACTATTGGTATTGTCAGTTTTAGCAGGATGACACTGAATGAGATCAGTAATTCTAAAGGTGGGAAGGGATATACAAATTACTTGCAGGATTTTTCACTTGTTAAAAACATTGTATATATAAATAAAATAAAAGTATTTAGTTACTATTCTTGCCAGTCAGATACCATAATTCAACAGATCTTTCCCATCATTTTCCTTTTATCAGCTAAGCCACTGGAATAAAATGGTATTTACAAAAAAACCAAAATACATAAACTATGCCAATAATCCTCAGCAGAAAAAGGGTCCAGAGCTATTCAAACAGAATTTGCAGCATTGTCTGGACATTTCTTAACTGCTACTTAAAGTTTAATACAGATAATTTTAAAAGAAAGATTATTCTTTCAGTGGAATCCAGTAAAAATCTCCTCTTGGCAACCATACCATTCTCCTTCTCTTCGATATAACAGTGCTTTAGCCATTTCAAAAAGGCTTGCTCTGATAAATAATTTACAAAGCTTCACACATCATTCAAATCCAGGTCCACAATCTCATCTATCTTTCCAAGATTTTTTTTTTTTGCTCTAGGAAAAGACATGGCCATTAGCCAACATTCATTTACTTCCCTATTTCAAACATGCCCCCCCCCCCCCCCCCCCTTTTTTTTTTACTGAAGGTAAAATAAAGGACAAAGGTTGTTGGCAGTTCAGGGCTACAAAGATTGATGTTCCCATACCAAAACTAATCACGAAGAGCTCGCAAACCCTATCACTTCATATACAAGTTTCCAGGAAACTTACAGGCTCCAGCATATACTTTGAAGACATTTACATTAATAACTGTATTACAAGGTCTGATCTCTCAACTACTGAAACTTAAGAATACACACACACTCTTGTCAGCACAGTAAACAAGACATTGTTTCAATTTGCTTTAGCTTGCACAGGGGAAGCAAACCTGAATTCATACTGGCAGCATTAGTTCTGGCTCACAACTGTCTCAATTAGCAGAAACTGAGGGGGTTTGGGGTTAATTGGGGGTGGGTAGGGGGGGCGCTGGTGGGTATTTTTAGCTGGTTCTTTTTTACAGTAGCAGAATGTAGTCCAAACAGCAATGCACTTCCTACCTTAATCAAAGAGAACTGTAAGAAAAATTAATCTCTTTTTCTAATCAGTAGTTTATCTTCTAAAATATAGCCATCACATATCATTATCTTTTGAAAAACAATGATTAGTCTTCAGGAAGGTTAATTCCATTCCATCTCTTACAGGAAGGTGTACAGGCAGTTATTCAACACTACAGATGAACCAGTAATATTTTTGTGTTAATATTCAATATTAACATTTGCATTACAAAAACTTTAGGAGTATGGTGTCTGCTCTCACACAAGGGAAGCCTGAATAACGCTTACCCAGTAACATACTATTGCTTCAACACAACTAATAAGCTGAGAAGAATTGTTCATCCCTTAAATTTTGCAAACAAGGTAAATGACAACTTGCAAAACAGTTTAGTCTGCTAGGTTACTAGAAACTGAACATTCAAATTTAAAAGACTGCCTTGTGTAGTAACTGTATTCCCAATTGCAGTAAGAACAAATTTACAGAAAACTCATCCCTTATGCCAACATGCATTCAGAAATTGAAGTTTCACGAAGAGCAGTCAGGCAATTGGATTTTAAAAAAACAAACACATATATACACACACCATGGAACAATAACAGACCATCAACTCAGCACCTGTAAACAGGTTGGGTTTTTATTTTACTTTCCAAGCAGAAATTGAACCATACTTATTTAAGTATCACACATCCAACTGCCATAGTCAATCAATCCCTTAAAACATCATACATACAACCACTGCAATCCATCAATCCTCTAAAGAGTGTAAAAACCACATACTGTATGACAATGTGGTACCACCAAAACACACCACCAAAATCTAATTTCACAACATTTATTATTTTAAAATTACTCTAAACAATAATGGATTGTGATTATTCTAACACTTGAAACAGTTGTCACTAAAAATGATAGGAATGTGTGTACACTAAATTTTGTTTATAGCTTCATTATTTCAGTCACTAAAGAACACAAGAAAAAAACCCCATGTTTAATAAAAGTTTGTGCTATGGATAAAGACTAAAAATAAAAAATATTGGTTTAGTGCCTTCAATAAGTGTTTTGTAATTGATCCATCTGAAAAAAACCACCCCAAAGCCACCAAAAAATCCCAAAGCATTTTTACTATTTGACATAGTTCACATGTTGTGAAACATTAAGGACCCACTACCCTAAATGCTCACAGTCTTTACATATTCTGCATTCTGACCAGTCCATGAAAAATAAAGAATCATAGAATGGTTTGGGTTAGAAAGGACAAAAATCTAATTCCAACTGCCCTGCCACAAGCAAAACCACCTTTCATATCATCACTAATTTAGAAATAACATAGTGCTAGCATTAGTTAAACTAGTGCAGTTTCAATGTTTAAGCAAAGACTTAGAAGTCATTTACGCAACTGGTAAATTATTTTGTTTACTTTCATGACTCACAGCTATCTATTCTGAGAAACTAACAAGCTTTGCCAAAATTTTGCACAAAATCAATCCTTGGTAAAAATTCAGCTGGACTTCTGTTACCTTATGCCAGAAGGTGTCTCAGAACTACGGCCCAAAATAACAATTTTTTTCCTATGTGTTTTCTGTGCTTGTTGAATTTATATGCTTATTTGATTGTATTTATAGTTACCATGAAATTCTTAAGGCATTTAGCATGTTTTAACATCCCACCACCAAAGTAGTCACATTAGGTCCTAAAAAGTTTTATTTTACTTTATTTTTGAGCATGCAAAGTTACCCAAAACTACAAATCCCACTCAGAGCAAAAGGATTCCTATTTGCATTGCTATAGCACTCTGAGGTTTTAAACAGATTGTCTGAAAACTGTTAGGCATTAGCTGTGTACACACAATTACGGTCTTAAGTGCTATCTCATTAAGTGTTATACAGACATTAAAAGAAATTAAAAGTTTTGCACACAGTCCCAAGAAACTTGACTGGTAAACCAAAAGCCTCAACTGTTCACATTTGCAACTGCCTGTCCATGCCTTTTCAGAACCACCTCAACATCATCTGACAACCTGCTGGAAAACACATCCTTATGAATGATACTTGAACATTAGATCTCTGTTATCCTACCAACAGAAACAGCACACATAAGTAATTACAGGGTTAACAGGATAGAGAGGCAAATTTTACTGAAAATGAAGCTGCCATAAGCTTCAATACAGATCCACTGTCCTGGTCTCAGCCTATTTACAGCCTTAGGAAGGACAGAAGCAGCAAGCTGGCTTTCTCAGAATACCTACATTTTCACAAAGTACCTTCAAGGACTATCTGCACTCCTTGTTTTTCTTTTTTTTTTTTTTTTTTCTTTTTACCATGGTTTGAAAAAAAGAAGTCTTTGAACAAGAAATACTGCCAATAGCATCTCTAAATACTGTTTTTAAAAATATTAATATTGAAATGTAAAAGCTTTATCAGCAACAGGTACTGATTTCTGTCTCAGCTGTCTCAGTTACTGAAGCAGCTGCTCTTGGTCACAGGCACGACAGTACTGTGAGTACTTTCAGCTGCAATCCCGTTCCTGCATCCATTCTGTGTGTGTAAAAAACAGTTTACTTTCCACATCTGGGAAAAAAAAATCATCATGTTTCAGGAACTAGTTACCGTAAGTTAAACTAAACTCTGAATTTTTAAAACAACTTGGTAATTATCCAGTAGCTCCCATGTTAGACCTACAGGCCCACAAAGCATGGTAAACAGTACACACTAACTCAAATGATGGCAAACACATCCTGACAGGCAGAAGCGTGGAAACATTACACCTGCTACAAACCTTAATGTAGCAGCTACGCACTCAAAGAGCACAAAGCAAAAACCAGCACAAGGACAATTCCAAAAAGAGAGGACTGACCAGGGTATGAACTTTCTTTATTGCATCTTTAAATCAATTAACTGCATAAATGGTGTGTATTGAAGAAAAGCTACAATGAAACTTCTCCTCTTCCCCCCAAAGATTACCATCACTGCTAGAATGCAGGTTTGTGTGCCTTTTTTTTGGTATAAAACTCACTTCCTTACTACACAGTGGCTTTGTGGCTTTCTCTGCTCACATCTCCCTCCTGTACTTTGAAAGGGTATGTCTCTATGGGCATTGTGATACACAAGGTAACCATCAGAGATACCCAGAATTATGTAAAAAGAGTAAATTAAAAACCCTTCATGTCCTCCTGGATTCACACACCCCAAAGCCATCTAACTGCAACAGTAATACTAGATTAGACTTAATTAGCTGCACATAAGCCAACCTGCATTCATGTTTTGTTTGTAGTTTATATCCACTGAAAATTTTAAAATTCCCCTTTCCACTGAAAAACCACCACCCAAAGCAAGCACAGAAAACATCTAGAGAAAGGTGCAAAGCAGCAGCTCAAAAATACAGCTAAGTCTCCCAGTCCTCTGGATGCTCAGCTTTCATTTTCAACAGAATGAATATAAAGCCTCTTCACTTACAGAAGGGAGGCTTTCCAACTATAGTCCAAATTCAACAGACACACAGGACTACTGAAGTCAATCTAAAAACAAAGCTTGCATAAGCATAGGCCCTGCTATTGTTTCTGTCAAGAAGCTCTGATACTTTACTTATTTAAATTGTATCCCTTCTGTGATCCTGTGTTAACTTTTATGTGCCAGGTATAACCCCAGCTGGCAACTAAGCTCCATACAGCTCATTACCCCCACATAGGGATGGGGAAGAGAACCAGAAGAGTAAAAACCCATGGGCTGAGATAAACACAGTTTAACAGCCAAAGCAAAAGCTACATACACAAGCAAAGCATACCAAGGAATTCATGCACCACTGCCCACGGGCAGGCAGGTGTTCAGCCATCGCCAGGAGAGCAGGGACCCCTCACATGGAATGGTTACTTGGGAAGACAAACACCATTGCCCAGTGTTGGTGTACCCCACTGCCTTCTTCTCACTTCCACTTTATACACTGAGCATAATAGTATGGCACATCCCTTTGGTCAGCTGGGATCACTGTCCTGCCTAGATAACCTCCAAGATTCTTGCACACCTCCAACCTCCTCACTGGTGAGGATGTGTGAGAAGCAGAAGATGCCTTGACTCTGTGTAAGCACTGCTCAGTAATAACCAACACTACCCCTACATTTCCAACACCATTTCTAGCACAAACCCAAAATATTATCCTACAATAGCTACTATAAGGAAAATAAAACTCCACCCTAGTCAATAGCAGCGCACTGTGGTACCACTACAGAAGAAAGCAAGCTTTTCCCTCGTGAATGGGAAGGAATTTGTTCTTTAATTTGTAGGTTTCCTGCTTTGGTCCTGCAACTGGGACCAAACAATTTAAAAATTTATTCACCTTTCCATTGTAATAGTAAGAGTGTTTTTAAATAATAAAAACTTCTGTAACCAAGGCTATTAATATAACTGGGCTATGAAGAAGGCAATCCTCAAGTTCCCTCTTAGGTATTCTCCACTGGGAGATTAGAGCCCAGCTACAGAACCTGCCACTATCAGGTACTTTTGCTTATCAGGTTATCAATGGCTCAAGCTGAAAATACATCCAATATATACTGCAGTTTTCTATTTACATCTTCCTGTAATTCTGATGAGCATCACCTACATTTGTAAACATAACCTTGGGCCAAGCAGTCTTCAGACTTCCTGAAATTCTATCTTCAATGGTTTTGAAGTGAAAAGACCAAGGGAAAAAAGTTATTTTAACACTTTTCAGCTATGTTATTAATACCTGTTGGCAGTATAGTTCCTTCAGGAATACACATCTAAGTTGTCTCTATCAAACAGATGAAACTGAACAGGCCATGCAACACCGGTACTGCATGTAGGCAATTCCACATTGAACTACAATTGGGTTTGACCCCCTCTTTCACCTTCTGCAAGGTACCCTCAGGAAATTAATTCAAAGCACATTTCTAAGTTAGACTTTATATAAAGATAACTCAGTTCCATTTTCTTGACACCTAAGACATAGAAAACTTTTGTCTTCAGACTCATCTGAAATGGTACTCAATAACATTTAAATTTTAAGGGGCTCCACAATTTTTTAATTCCAAACTTCACCCTTTCTGCTCCCTTACTTGCCTACTTTGAGACCACCAACTGGCTATAAATCTAAACATCTTAATATCCAGTTTCTGGCTAAAAGACTTCTTTTGTTTGTATGCTTGTGTTTGTTAAATTACACTCTTCAAAACAAAATAACCTCAAGCGCACCAACAGGCTTGCTTTTCTTCATTCCCTCTCCAAGTAGTCCATTGACTCTCACAGACCAAAGTGAAATCACTACTGCAAATCCAACCAAGCAGATTATCCATAAATTGTGTTACTCCTTACATACCTATCACTAGTCAAAGAATGCCACAACTTCCAAGTGACACTTTTTCATTTCATGTAGGTTAAATTTTTCTTTTCTAAAGTAATGAGTTTTTGCTCTTCCCAATTCCCTCAAAACTCAATTCTTTAAATCCATCTAGATGTCTTAAGAGCATCACACATTTGTTACTTGTCATGCACTCTTTACAATAAAAATGATGTCCTACAAGTCTCATCTTCAAGTACACTACTAGGTATTCATTCAGAGGTAAAGTGCCTTATGTATCTAGCTTTCTACAATCCTTTTCATCCCTTGCTAATTTCCATAATGTCCTCTTTATCTCAGTTTCTTCATATGCTTAGAAGACTTCCAAACATAGCATCCACTGGTTTTTGTCACATGTATATACAGTTGTTCAAATGGGATTGCATTTTCCAACTCCAAATGTGATCTTTTACTGCACTGAAGAACGAAGCAGGTGACACATGTAACCACAAGGTAAGCAGTGGTGCAATTCACAGCCCATGATCCCATGAGCATGTCAACTTTTACATTCTTTGGGAAAAGTATTTTTTTTTAAGCAGATTAAATAAACTTCAGTATGAAAAGCACATGCTTCATTGCTATGATATTATGTTTACTCAGATGTTTGTATATATGCATATTTTTATCCATAACTTATTACCAAAGTCATCCTACATAAATGCGTATAATGTTTGCAGCATGGCACAGGATAATTATTAGTTGTCTTGATGCTAATTGCTCAGGGAAAATGTTTAATTGCATATTAAATTGATCATATGCATATTTTATCTAGTTTACTCTTTGGGGCAAATTTACTGTCAGCACAATCCAGATTTGAATAGCAGTATACTAAATACAGAAGCAGGGCTTTTTGAAACTGGGCTAGTGTTTGAAATGCAATTCTAAATAAAACAAGCAGGGCCCTGTTCTACTCCAAGATGAAGTAGGTGAATTTCCGCACTAAGTCAAGCCATATCCTGCCTAGTAGCCTCATGTAGGGTAAAATATAAAGGAAGGGAAAAATATTAGGACCAAAGCAAAATTACTATAGCCACAAATTCCAGAACCTGATATGGGATTACAAGACAACTATTTCTTTGGATTTCTTCCACTGATATGATTAGGAAATAGAAGCTTTAAATAGAGAGCACTTACATTTTGTTTTTGTTGTGTACATTTTGGGTTTTGTTTAAAAAAGTATTTAGTGTTATCTCATGCATATAACTTGACATTCTTTCTGCTCAATTATTTCAAGAGCAAATGCAGTATAAATTATATCACTGTAAATAACACAGCCACTTCTCTTACCAAGGCCCAAGTAGTAGAAAAATGACTTGGCTAAGCTCATATTCCTACAGACAACAAGTGGCAGCAGCTTGGCCATTGACCTTTTGTTTTTAGTCACTGGTAGTAAAAAACACCAGCACTAAGATACCTCTCTGCCAGGTGAGCTACAGAGTAATACAAGTAATGAAAATCTACTTATTTATCTATCTATTCATTTAAAAATGAAGTAATTCCTGGTCTCCTTCCTGAACCAAGAGAATGCTGGACAAACAGCTGATTAAATGCTAACAGCTCCATTTTTTTTTTCCCCTGACAGGAACTGAACTTTATTCTTGAGAAGAAAAGCAGTTTATTCAACAGCCAAGATACTGAAATCACTCGCAGGCATTTACCTTTACAAGCCATTGCTCAAGACACAAAGCCACTGAAAATCTGCCAGCTCAGTAAAGTACATACAGTGCATTTTATACAAGACTTGGGAGAGCAGCAGCTTTTTGCTTGATCGTGTTCTGAAATCCATAGCAGAGAATAATAAAGGTGAATAGGCACAGTAGCCCTATACCCCAAGGAGTTACCCCAGAGGCTGGCACTTCCAACAAATGAAACAGATTGCTTTGTCAGTCTCTGCTTCTTTGTATGTATACATCATGTTCAATAGTGACATACTGTCAAGAAATTATAACGCCCCAAATCAAAAAGCAATTTCATAATTAAAAACCCAGATCACGGTAGGTCATTTTACAAATAAAGTAAAATAATCTCCCTTAGAATATAATAAAGCACTGCCAGCTAGTCATGTGATGTAAACCAGAGCTCGAACAGCTCAGAACAAAGCCAGTAAACATTTCACAGAAGACCAGTTTTTCTTAGAAAGGCTTTCAAGTAGGCCTATTATATAAAATTAAATCAAAGTCTCTTGAAGGAAAGAGGCTTAAAATTTGCCTTAAGTATTACATTTAAGCTGGGGGACCAGGGGAGAAAAGGGGAATAAAAAAAAAAAATTATTGCAGCAACTTCTATTGCGTGGCTTTTAGAAACAAATCCAGTGAGGCTCTCAAGCATTGGTCTCAATTTATTTTCCACACTATTTCCAAGTATTAAAGTCTATGAAGCTCATGAGGCCATTCTCTGTCCTACCAATGATATTAAATTGCCATGCTACTCAAGGAGAACATATGAATTCTAGCATCAGCATTTGTGCAAAAGGACACAAAAAAGGACAGGAGAAGGGTCATAACAAAGTTCATTAAGTCAATAGCTTGTTGACTGTAATTTTGTGAGGGATTTTTCAACAGTGCTTCAAAGGCAGTTATGCTCTGCTTCAAAAGCAGCAACTGTACTGCTGATAGCCTACAGAAGGTGATAAGCAACTGCAACAAAAAGGTAAAACCAAAGGAAAGAGTGAATTAAGAAATCATCACTTAGCAAATCCATCTAACAGCACTCTTGGACCATACCCAAGTCTGAAATTGAAGTCTTCTAGAATCAACTCCTTTCAGCTCTGACAGGAAGCAGTCCCTGTTTGCTTCCATCCAGTAAAAGAGCTAACCAATGAAATACCTACAGCATCACCCACAGTTAAGGGCCCTGGCCATTACAATAAAACTCTCACTAGTAATACTCAAACTACATTTTTTTGTGCAGTGGAACTGCAAAAACACTTTTTGATCTAATTCCATATGAGTGCGGAACATGGTTGGCACAAGACACAGTGATAAACTCATTAAAACCTACTGCAGGAATCCATGACAAAATTTTCGGTGCAAAGATTTCCCCCTTGCCTCTTCCTTTGCATACAGGAGAAAATACTGTATCTCAATGGAAATGGCAAAGCAGCTTGACCAGAGCTACCCTGTATACATAACTGAAAAGTCTTTAGGACTGGATTAGCCTGTAAGACCAAGACACAAGTAAACAACTCACTTTCATGTTTCACTTTTTCATTTCGTGCATGCGCTATTCAGCTGTTTTAGCAACAACAGATAAATACAACAAAAATCTGATCCTTGCAATGAAGCCTGCAATTCCGATCCCTACAGACTACATATTTCAGGCTCCCATATAGGCTAGTATGAGAAAAGTACCTCCCCCTAACCAGTCTGAAGTACCAAGTAGACAGTGGATCCTGAGACACAACCGGAAGATTGACTATACCACTGTTTCTTAACAGTTTGAATGAAATTATTATTTACAAATCTTGTCTGTTGGTGCCTTAACTTTCCAGTATCTAAAAGACTTACAACTAAGCATTTACACCATAAGAATGCCATCAACATAGTGAAAACAAAAAAATTATATATGGTGTTTTTTAACTGCAAAACTAGTTTAAATAAGTATTTACATTTAGGATGGGCACAGTATCTCCTTGAAATTTGCAAAAAGCAAGGATTTGTGAAAAAGCACTTCAGTGATGCAAATCAGAAGTTTCAAAGAGGGCAGAAAAAGTTTTGAAAACTACTTGTCTAAAAAATGATCACTTCAGTAACAGGCTATTAAGAGCTCTCTATAGCCCAACCCACAGAAGAGGCCTTTTCTCTCTCTACTCAGATGCTTACAATAAAATGTGGAGGTCTTCATTACTAGCAAGAAGTCTTAATAAACAAGTCAACATCTGAAAGGTTCAACATCTATACCTTTGAATTTTCAGATTATAACCTAACTCCACTGGGATACCTTTTTTGTTGTTGTTGTTTTTTTCGGGGCTTTTTGGTTGATTTGGTGGGGTTTTTTGTTTTCGTGGAGGGGAAGCAAAGAAAAAGCCCTGCAGCATAAATAATAGAGAAAGTTCCCTCCAGACTTCAAATTCTGCTTGAGATCCTGACTCCACAGCCGTGAAAGCTCTGCCATTCACATCCATACAGTTCAGAAATAACATAGCACTACCCCGTTTTTTAACTCCTGGCAAATTTTTGTTTGAGTATTCCATTTAAAGGGGGCTCAGCTTTCAGCAAACAACTATAAATTTTACAATTTGGGAAAAAAGGAATACCTGCAGCCCAAGCTCGTTTCCTTAAAAAAACCTGAGGTTCACATTAAGTGACCAATAAGAAAGACATGCTTTTCATGTTCCAAATGTAAACAGGTAATGTATAGAATAGTTAATACAAAGCACTCTGAAGTTACTTGATCGGACCAGAGTGCCTTCTATCCCTGCCAAATAAATAAAAAATATGATCTACTTATTCCACACACACCAAAATAGTTTCATGATAGGCTAATTAATCATGAACATAACTTTTCAGACATTACATAATTTCACAGACTTGCTTGTAGCTCCTGCCAAAGAAAACAACAGTTTGAATGAGAAATAAATCTACACTTGAAGAGAGATGACAGTGACAAAACATGACGATAGTAGGAAAAAGAGGGGGGAAAAGAAGGGGAAAGTATTAATATCACACAACCCCCCCCTTACAACTTTACTACTCAAAACATAGCAAAGCTTAAAAGCCAAAATACATGAATCAAGCAACTGAAACTAACTTCTCACTCTAATCTTTCTTACCTCTTTAAAATTGCAGGCTATTTCTGGAAGTTTGTTTGATAGAACTTGAGAAACAAACCTAAATCACACAACTTATTCTGTGGCACTTATCTGGGATCAGGAATGTCCTTGTAATTGCTGTGGGTTTATTTCTTGTTTGGGACACATCTAGTAGCACCCACACCAAGCATGGATCACTATTATATTTCAAAACAGTCTCAGATCTACTTTTTCAACCTGCCAATAAATTAATATTCAATTAATTCAAATTATATATTAAAGTCAGATATAAAGAAAGGCAAAAATCAATTTTTCTTGGTAATGTACTTTTAATCCCCCTTGTAGGCCCCTCTGATAACAAATTCAAACCCCAAATGGCCAAGACACTTTAACTGATACATTAAGACTATGCAGGCAGACGGAAGTGTTGATTTAGGAAGCCAGGGATTTCTACTGCTATGAAAAAAGGCTCTCAAAAAGTCCCTGAAAATCCTGTATCACTAACAGCCCACACAATCTGCAGATTTATATTCCTTTTAATTGTATCATTGCAATTCAATGATTTAGTATTCATATGAGAACAATTATAAGTTTGACAGTTATTCACTGAAGTAAAGTTTATTGTTCAAAGAGTGCTGGAAAACACTGATGAGAACTAATAACTTGGTTACGTATCATGCCCCTTGCCAGCTAAAAATAAGGTGAAGAACATCTCCATATCAGAAAGTCACCAGGAGAGAAACAGCAGCTGTAAGCAAAAGCTGCTGTTACTATTGTGATTCTGTGAGTGTTTCCTAACATCATCTCTCCCCCAGAAGCTCAGGAGAAAGAATTTGCACTGTAACATCCCCAAAACATCAACTTTAATTATGAGATCTTTCACGTACTGACACCATTCTCCTTCACAATAACTACAGATAATATCCACAGGTACAGAAAGAAGTAAAGTATTTCTTACTTTTTTCACATCTTATCTTCTTCAGGAGGAAGGACATTACAAGAGTATTTTTCTACATTTTAAGACTTCTGTTTCCTGGGAGAAACTGATGTTCCTCTGCCCATAATCATAGTTAATCATGCAGTACAGTCACTACCTCCAGCACTGCTTTCTAGGAAAAAATCAACACTTTCACTAAGACATCTTCCCTACTCATAAGAATTTGCAGAATCATAGAATGTTTTGGGTTGGAAGAGACCTTAAAGATCATCTAGTTCCAAGCCCCTGCCACCAGGGCATGGTGGTGGAGGGTGTGTGTGTGTTTCAGTAGACCACCTTGCTCAAAGCCCCATCCAACCTGGTCTTGAAAACTCACAGGGATGGGATATCCCCAACTCTGGGCAATCCGTTACAATTCTTCACCAGCTTTACAGTAAAGAATTTATTACTAATATCTAATCTAAACCTTATTTTAACCATTTCAATTGAACCTGCTCTTAAACCTTTTCATTCAAAGTCATTACCCCTTGTCCTATCACTACACACCTTTGTAAAAAGGCCCTCTCCAGCCTTCCTACAGGCCCTTTCAGATACTGGAAGGTGCTATACATTCTCCCCGGAACCTTCTCTTCCGCAAATGCAACAAGCCCAGCTCTCTCATCCTGTCTTCATAGGACAGATGCTCCAGCCTGCTGAGCATCTTCATGGTCTGCTGACCAGCATCCTCTAGGGGATCTGCACTGTTTGGAGGAGAAAGGTGGAATGAAAGTATAATGGAATACTGAAGTCATCAGCTGAGGGAAAAGGTATTCCCCATATAAACCTACACACACTCCTGGAAACCAGTATCACTTAAGATGAATGACTTTTCCCCAGAACACCTATGGTGAATCTTCTCTAGGCACACCATAAAAGGAGATAAATTCCGTGTAAAAACATAAATTGATGTCAAGTCAGACAACAGAGAAACACAGCAAATCAATATCAGAGTCCTGAACACTGCCAAGGGTGGAGGTTCAATAATCTCTGGGCAGCCTCTTGATTTTCTCAAGAATAAATCCTTCTATCAACCATCACAAGCACATTCTCTAAAAGCTTAAAATCTCTGAAGCCAAACGGAAGCAAAAGTCACAACCTACCAGCAGACAAATCACAATGATACCACCTGATAGAGTTGTATAAGATGTCAGAGCCATGTTACAACTTTAGTGTATACAGGGGCATAAGTTTATTACTGCACTAGTTAATCCCATGTTCTCTCATTTGAAATTTATTTCCACTACAATTCTGAACAATGTACTGGGGCATTTTTACAGCTTTTGTAAGTCACGTTTAATTGAAAACATCTACATTAAGCTACAAACAGCTGCTAGAATAATAATTCAACGAAGAGCTTCAGTTTGTGTTTTGGATCTGTAATTTGCCTCCTTTCCCACTGTCTTTGGATAGCTGATTAAAGCACTGCTGTTTAGAAAAAAACCTCAAAAGTTAAGGACCATTCTTTGCTCTTCCCACAATACTTAAACACCCTGGAAGAGAGCCCAGCACTTAGAAGCTCTGACCTTATCCCTTGGAACTGAAGCTGAATATGTAGCTGGCCTTCAGCTCTGCACAGAGTGCTATTGTGTCATGATCAGCATAGACATGTACCCCCAAATGATATGAGGAAAAAAAGGAGAGATGCCTACAGCACACCCTTCATCGAAGGGTGTCAGCTCAGGGAAGATAACATAACGAATTAATATTAATTCATTCGCAGCAGTGGTTACACCAAGAACTTTTCACCCTAAAGACTAAGTTTACAGAGACATGGAACCTTCTTCCTGCCCCAAACTCCCAAGTACACTGGAGACAAAAGTGAGAGGACTGTGCAGTAAATGTTGAAGAGTTTCTGGGACACTTGGAATATAAAGCAATTTAAAAGTGATTCCACGCTCTAATTTAGCAGAGTTAATCAACATGCACTCATCTATACTTGATCTGCTCAGGGATTAAAGCAAGCATAATTTCTCTGAAAGAAACTTCACTATTTGCCCTAGACATCATGTTAGGATTCTAAAGTAATTCTAAAGCAATTCTACTCTTAAAGACAACACACCCACCAACTGACACACTATTCACAGTTTTAGACTATACCATCTTGTTTCACCTCAAAAAAATGTAACAACTTTTTAAACTGACCCTTCCACTCATTCAGCTTTATCAGGAAGAATTTGGGGAGATGCCTTCATATTACTTCAGTTTGAAAAGTGATCATCTAGCAACCAAACCTGTTAACTTACTCATAATGCCTATCAGGTATGCATGAAAACTGTACAGACTGTGTAGTACAAAGAAAAACTGATAAAAATATTTGGTCATATGATTGAGGGTCAGAGAGGACACCAGAAATCCCAAATTTCTATTCTGACCACAAGAGAAAAAAAAGAGAATTTTCCAGTGTCCTGAAAATACGGTCCCAGGCCCGAAAACCATCCAGCATTTGTCTCCTACATGACAAATCTCTGCATACCTCGTTTATGTGGACAAAAGGACTCAAGTTGAGCTTCTGCTACTTGAACAAGTGACGTAACTAATGCTAGAAAGAGCATTTCTGCATACCAATAAATGTGTGCAATAGTCTTAAGACCAATAAACAAGTTTTTGGAAACACATTTGTCCTTGAAGCTATCTTTTTAAAATAGCATGCAGCTCTAACGTACACCTCCACGCTGCATGAAAGGACCTTCTCAAAAATCTGGATTATAAAAAAGGGTTTGTCTATACACTCACATTACGATGTATGTGTAATTTATGTTGAAAGTTTAAGTGCATCTCTATTTCATTCTAAATACTCCACCCATCTCCCCTCTTGGAAGGAAAACCATAAGAAAGAGGTTAAAGAACTGAAGCATTTTGCATAGTTTTTTGCCTTCGGAACAGTTTTTAACATTAATTCCCAGCTCTTCAGTTGTAGCTCTGCAAAAGGAGCAGCATAGCAGAGCTGCAAACACTCACTACTGCCATCTAAGCACAATCTAACCACAAATCAAAAGTTACAATACTTAATGATGCTAGAAATAAAGCAAATAAACCGAATCAACTGTGGATGTCCAGGCTTAACTTATACAATTGATCTAATGTAATGGTCCCCTAAATTCCCCAACTACACACAACAAATTGTGTTAAAGCAACAAAATATACAACATGGGCAAGAGAACAGATTTATATCCAGATTAGCATGGAGGTAGGAGAAAGGGAAAATGTGTATTTCACACAGGTGCATACACTTGAAATCTGCATGTAAGGCAAAGGAGGTAACTGATGCAACCAGGCTCTGTTGCAATATCATCATGATTTTGATACTGAGGACAACTACAGCCAAGCACTTAAATTGATTTGCCACCTCTAGTTTCTCAATTAAGTACATAATCATCTGATCACAAGAAGTATATAAAGCAAGACTGAAGGGTAAACATAAGACATGATCATTCATGTTTTAGTAGTAAATTCAAGGGTAGTGGTGGGGGGGACAGGGGGAGTTGCCCTGTCAACACCTCCTGAAAGACTACTAGATCTCAGTTAAGATAAAAGAGCAGTGGAGAAACACACCAAGAGGAAACAACGAAATAATGTTTTGTAGAACAGGAATAACACTGAAACTACTTTTGCCTCCATAAGCTTAGTATCATCTCTAATTAATGTGACCTGCCCAAAGTAAGTTATAATGCTGAAAATCCAAGACTGCAATGTTCTTGTAGGGCAGAGTTTGGACGTGTCATATCCTGAAGCAATCCCTATTCCCAAATCAACAACAACAGTCTACAGAGAAGGAGAATGAATTCTGGCATTTCTTCAAGTCTGACATGCAGACTGCTCTGCCCATATGATTTCTTAAACTAAGTTATAGTTGCTGCATGTATCTGAAGAAGGCTCTGTGCACCACACCGAACAAAGAAACTGAGATCTCCACACAGGATCTTTGCATGACATCTTCCTCAAAGTATGTGCCATCGTGTCTTTACAGAGTAAAAAACAAGTACACAGTGCAAGAATAAGAGGGCACCCCTTAACTCTGCTCCCTAGTACCACAACCCTAAAAGCTGGTGAAACGTAGTAGTAACAAGGATTCAAGAGCACACTGTTGCAAACACAACCTTCTGAGATGCTGTCACCCCTCAAATCTAAGTCACGTTGGATCCCAGGTTGAGCAGGCACCAGAACTCTCGTAGCCAGGAACACAGAGGTGCTGCCATTCTCCACTACTGATGCCAAAACATTGGCTAAGCAATTCACAATGGCATTTATAATAATGACTGTGGAAGAGGACCCTCCCATCCTATATTCAAGACGCCTTTCTCATTCTTAAGGGAGCTGTATAAGAAGAACCCACATCAAAGTAAAACATTTGAGTGCAAAAGTCAAAGCAGACTCAAATTCCAGAAAACATTAATGCCTGCAGTGCCATCTCATTCATCCACGACAGCCTGATAGTCTGAGAATTAGGAGACCAAGTGTTAGGAGATCTAGCTCAAAGCTAATATTCCACCCCACAATCACCAAAGAATCTTCATTTCAGGAAGAAAAAAGGAAGAAATAAGTTAGCTTTCCAAAGAAAAACCAACACAACACAGATAGCTTTGGATGTAATAGGAGGATGAGATGAACTGACTTTGGCTCCAAAACATAAGCATGTTATTTCAGAGCAGCTCAGTGCCAAACATAACCACTAATCAGACACCAAAACACTGCAAGAGCAATGCCCCAACCCTCCACCAGTGAAAACATCAGCATTACTTCCAGTGCCCAGACTAGAGAGCAGTAGCAAATAGGGATTTGGGAAATTAGAGAGAGGAGACGTATGTCATTTTACAGCTGTTTACATCTGTTGTGCAGAAAGATCTGGTTCATATTTATTAGCTGCATTTAATTTAGTGTCGATCTAAATAATAAAACATCTATTTTTTTCAAGTGTCATTAGCCTATTATTAGTTACACAAGAAAACCAGTATTGGATTCCCCCCATGCCACCTCCCCCCAGCAATATTCCACTTGATACTCATTCATCTCCAGGATTATCATATAACTACCAGTTTAAAGCTGGATCAATGTTTTTTCACTTCACTGAACAATCTAATCAATAGCAACAAGGACATTCTGCTGTCAAAAGCAAGCTGCTGCTCGTGCTGCTAGTCCCCCCTGGGCTTGGTGTTAGAGAACTATGTTAGATAGATCCTAGCATGCAGCACTCAGTGTGACACTGATCACTCTGTAGGCACAGAGCAAGGTATTGATACCAAGTTTACAGCTAAATCAACACAGCTAATTGCTGGCACCTTCCGAAAAAGCTGTAGTCATGACAAAGAGGTTGTAAAACTATTTGCACCTCCTACTGAGGAAACTAACCTAGTCTGATTTCTGGTTTAATTACCTATGTATGCATTGACTTTTTAGGAAGGCAAATTAAATGGAGAAGCTTGCAACAAAATAATTCAAAGGTAGTTCTCCAATCCATACTACATATGTAAATTTAAAAAATTTTCATCCCAGCCACAGGAAAGCATACCACTCTTATTACAAGTCTACAGCTTCTGGAGAGCCTGCAAATCAAAAATATCACTGCACACTTTTCAGGCAAGAGTAATGTGTTGTACTTATATTACATGAGATCTAAGAGGATGGGGGGCAGTTGTATATACAAGAGATTCCAGCTTAATCTCTTACAAATACATGCCCAAAAGTGCATCCAAAGCAAAACCCACTCACTGGGGTATTTTGTTCAGTCTGTCTGTAGCAACAACAACCACCACCAAAAAAACCCCCACACAAAAATAAAAGGGCTTAAATTTGACTCCATGATCATCTTATTAAATAAAATCAAGCAATTCCTAGCTGCATTGCATCTTTCATTAATGTACACAAACAGAAAAAATGTGGGGTTTGAAACCAGTGTTCTGTAATGGGAACAAGACGGGAGAGAAGAGGTCAGAAAGGCCAGAAACATCACACTAAAGAAATGAAAACATTGTTCCTCATTACGTCTGCCTATCTTAGCAGGCTAATTGCACAGAACATGTAGATCCTGCATTGAAACAAAACAGTGAAATCCACTTCTATTGCTATAAAAGCAGAAAACCAACACAGATTTCTGTCTTTATTCTAGCTATGAAATATCCCTTAAAACCATCAGATTTTGAAAGTATTTAGTTTCACACTAAGAAACATTAGCTTAACCTAGAATCTTGGACATTTATGAATAGTTCGTTTCTCAGAACAACACATCTAGTAATAATGGCTTCTGACTGGATTATCTATCTTCACTACCTCCTCAGCTTCAAATTCTCAAAATATATCCATCATGCTCACACTTAGAACCTCAATATTCTTCCTCCTTGCTATTTACCCTGGATCTCCATCTTACCAAGAAGGAACATATAATCCAGTATACATATATTAACTCTTTATCTGACTGCTACCTGTACCATTATGTAAAGTATCAAACACAAAGATGACGATAGAGCTGTCCCCACTCCTCTTTCAGCAGTAATGCTTCCAAAGACATCAACTTGCCACTCTCCATTTCCATAAAACCTACCTGTCATTTTTGCTTGAGTAGAAGTTAACTGTGTGATCCAGCCATTAAGTTCAACTTTACCAAGGGAAGATGGGCAAAGTACATCTGACTGATGCTGACGGCAGTTGCAATCTAACTGCAACCGCTTTCTATTTTTTTTAATGTAGGAAAACAGAAAGTAAATCAGCAAGCAAATATCCTTAACAAATGTACTATATTCCCCCTCTGTAGAATTGTAGCTCCAATACCAGTACTACTTCCATATATTGGACCAGACTCAGCTTAAGCATCTCTACCCCACAGTGTGTATCCAAAATGGATTATTTCAGAATAAACTAGCACTGCTGAAAGAAGCAGAGAAAGTAGATACTTTCTATCCATACAAAATCTGTCAATCTGCCACAACACTGAAACTATTTTTTTTTCCCCTCCTGCTTGTGGGAAAGATGGGGTAGTGGTTCAATCACATCCAAATCAAATAAGCCTGAGTTGAAGTCTCTGTCCTAATAGCAAAATTAGTTGCTACCTCTTGGGTCTAAGCAGCGGCCACATCTGTCTTCATGACTCCAGCACCAATTAACAGGCAGTTACCTGCAAGGTCCCAGGTCCTACCAAGAAAATGAGTCAACAGAAGAAATCTGCCAGCTTGCTGTGGTATCACTGCAATAGGCCTGGGAAATGTATTTTTAGCACATAGAGCAAGTGCAGCACATGGAGCTTCCTCAAGTGTGTTCATCAGATGGCTTCAGATACGTTCTAAGAAATCAAAATAGGAATGACTATATTAAAGGGCAATACCTTCACATATGTCATTTGCTACAGGGAATCAACAGGCCAGGCTGTTGAAATTTCCAAGACCATGAAATTACTGTGATTAAGCCTAGAATGGACACCTGTTCTTAAAGGACTGGACTGAGACTCCCTTTCATTTACATAAGCATGCAAGCAGCCAAGATAACCTCCCACACTAAAGGGCCTGAACCATATTTCCAATAGTCCTCTGGAGGTGAAAAACCTCACGTCATCAGCCTTCCAAGGTAAAACCATGCAACAATAAAGTGCCAAAATTCTGCTAGCTAACATTTCAACAGCCAAAGCAGAATCTGAAGATCCACAAAAACACAGAATGAAACTGAAGCTGACATCTTGCCAGAGATTCCTAATACTAATGCACTGCTGACAGCCACTTTCTGTCACCAGTGTTCTCATACTTGAGCTACAGTTTTAGTAGAAACACAAGCTTCAGAAGAAACAGGCTACTGCACAAAACAGTGATGACAAATCAGAGAAGCAAACTCAACACTTCTTGAGCTTGACAAGCCATGATCAAGCTTTCAAACTACAGAAACAATTAAAATCCCTAAAGATAAGGTGTCAATAAAATAAGTAACTATGAGGTGAAAGAACACTTATTTTAGAATTTGTTTTCCTTTCTTCACCCACATAAGCCAAAGACCACCCACAACTACCTTCAGCAAGGTTTAGGAGGACTATGAACAGCTATTTCCTTTTAATGCCTTTGCAAAAAAATTATGACTGAAGAAATGACTGTGTGTTGGATCTACTCTGGGTCATCAGTCAGTATTACTGTAATTCTTTATAATGCATGGTCAAGCTTACCCTGATCCGTTGCTTGATTCTAGAACAGAAGTGTTGAATGCATGCATCCATACGTATCATGTTTATCAACTGCATCCTAGGAATATGAAGAAAGCTGTAATATAATAACCTACACAATATAAATTCTACTACATTAAAACTATAATTACCTTACTAAATTTCAGAATAAAAGTTCTATTTTGATAGAGTGAGAAAAAGTGATTTTAATGAATTATTGTTTTGTTTGGCATAGTGAGGCATGTTTGTTACAGCATGTGGAAGCGTTCTTCTAAGTAGATACAGTCCTTGCCAATATGTACTTTCAAGCTATACTAATACTCTTTAGCAACAAACATACAATATTTTACAACACTGTAGCTGTAAGTGTTGCTGTATTTCAGAGTGAAAATTGTTTCAAACTAATTTTGATTTTAGTATTGTTATTTAAATTATGCAGTTTATAGGATTTCTAAAACACAACCTTAGCCCTGGTAAACACGACAGTCAAATAAACTGTCAAATCTGATGGCAAATTTTAACAGCAGTGCAGTTCTGTCTAGTCAGTCTTCAGGAAGTCTAACGATTTCATTAAGTCTTTGAATATACACATGGAATTAGGGAGACATGGATCCTGATGTTTTTCTCTCATTTCATTCCCAGCTTTGTGATTACATTTAATGAACAAGAACTGCTCAGGACCCCTCTCTCTCTCAGTACTACCTAGCCTACTTCATTTAGACCCCAGACACCATGCTGAAATCTACTTTGATGCTCACAGCTTATCTTTCTTCTACTCCACTGCCACCTCTTTTCACAAAAGTTTAGCTAATAGAGTGACGCTTGTTCACAACCATTGGAGCCTTTCCCTCCCACCTCCTCCTGGCACATTCTTTTGAGAAACATGCCGAAGAAATACTGCAGGCACAAGAAGGGAAGCAGGCAAAACAAAAAACCCCACACAAACAACAACAATCAAATAAAAACTTTAAAAAGCATTCCATTTGCCTTAAACTGATGCAAGCTCTGACTTTACTGAGTCCAAAACAATATATACCACTCCAGAAACAGAGCTTCCTAACCCTAAGAAAAGTTCTGGCAAGAGATGAGCTACAGTACAGTAATTGCCAGAAACCTGTAACAAACGAATGCTGAAGACACTCAAAGCAGGTATCTTCTAGAATTCCTTTTTAAACTATAATCTAGGACTAGCAACTCTCATACAAACTTCTTTTTTCTATTTATTTCATTTTTATTACTTCAGCTGATTAAGATCTTTTTAACAGCAGATACCAAGTTTTTCCACTGCAATAAAAAGCAATCCTGGCCAATAAAAGATTTGCCCATTAGCCGCACTATCTCCACAAAGACAGCAGCCTTATTAAATTACAACTATTTGAACAAGGTCAAGCACTCAGGGTTTAATTCAAAGTGTTTCCAGGTATAATGCTGTCAGGTCAACTTAAACAAGCCAACAGAGGCTTTGAGCTTGATTAAATATTAAAAGAGAATCTTTCACATCTGTTTTTACCCAAGGATGAAATTACTGTACATCACTACAACCAGCTCATTAATACACTAAACACATATCTTGCCTCAAAAGGTTACAGGAATATCAATGCTTTCAGTGTGCCAGCAGTGAAACCTAGACGACTCAGCTAGAAGCGAGGTCACTGCATACTTTAGCAGGATGTCAATATTTTTTTATAAATGTAAGAGGTAATCAGTTAGTCATAGATACATTTTAAATTAAAAGATGGGAGCCTCCAGTGTAGCTAAATCAGTTGCCTTTGATCTGAACCTTTTAAATGTTCATCTTATTTTCTTTGATAGATAACTTGATAACAGGCACAAAACAGAAAGCTTGATCCAACAGTAATTATTTTTCAAACTGGAGGGCTGTCATGCCCAACTAGAAATTTGCTTTTTTTTAAAAAAAATTGCACAGCACAATTTTTAATTGAAATATAAAAAGGTCTATCAGGATCATCTATTTCAACACCTATCATTTCTAATGATACTTTGATGGCATGTTTGGGTACAGGAGAAGAGAATGCATTTGAGGATACAAGTTCTTTGACAATGATAAATACACTGTATTAACTACTCCACATGGCATCTGCAGCCCTTTAAAACACAACCAAAAAAATAGATACTCCTCTAGCATTATCTTTGTATTAGACAGGAGACATTAGTCAAATCATGTTTCCTGACTGCAATCCATAAAAAGCAGAGACAAATGAAAGTCATCTATTCAGAGCAACAGATGTACAAGACAGTGCTTGGAAGGGAAGCTATGGGAAGTGTTTTGCATCTAGACCATGCTTATCCCAGACAGAAAATGGTCTGTGTATTTGCATATACTGAAACTGAACCTAAACATCACTTGTAAAATAAAATTTAAACAAACCTAGCAAATTTGCCACAAAACATTCAAATCTACTAGAGAGTCTTGACAGCACTCGGGTTGGGCAGGAGGAAAACTGCTTGAATATGTAAGCTCTTACATAATGAATAGGAGAAACCCTAACACCTCTGAAAGCCCCAGCATCTCTTTCAGGAGTCAGAACCATATATTTTAAGCACTGCTAATAAGGCATGAGATAATTTGCTTAAGACAAAATAAAATTCCAATACAACACCGTCTTCTACCACCCACTAATTTACACTTGAACAATATAATCAACTAGACCAAACTATGCTTAATGTAAAGTCAATAAATTCCTTTTTGGCTGTTGACACAAAAATCTACTGGGAATTAAACACTTGAGGAAATTAATCATTATAACACTCTGGTTCAATGCACATCTGTATTGAAATAATTTGGTCTTTAATTCACTTTATTCGTAGTTGGGTTTAAGGCAGTAAATTTGATAGAAGCAGGCCTCATTAAACAGATCTAGTTCAAACTGCTTTTCATTAAGCTTGGTGTATCCGAACAAAGTCAAAAAAGATTCATTTCTTTTCAAACAATTCTGCATTAGAAAGTAACCCAAACAAACCAAGACCATTAATACATAATATAAGAAAGGCATTTACATTTGATCTGAGCAAAAGCCAACATTAATGATCTGTTTGCTTTCAATACATTTTCTTGAGGCGCAGACATACTCCTTTCTTACTGCCCACAGAAACTCACATGGACAAATAGCTGGAAGACCACCAAAATAAAGTGTCTAGAAGCTCAGGCTACTATGACAACCTCACAGCTTCCTGTTTTAAGAGTTATGTTTAATACTTTCAACACAGATGTAGTTTAGCATGGTGGCTTCCCAGATTTAGTTAGCTTGGAAATCAGCAGCAGCAACAGGCGGCTGGTGCAAAGACACCTTGGGAGAAACGACATCCATGTGCTGGGAAAACCTGTGCCAAGTTACCTGACAGAAAAAAAAGTGACAGATCCAGCTAAGAGAATGATACCAACACTCCTTTCTACAGGAATTCAAAACCAGCAGCAACTCTGCAAAAGGTGGCAGCAATCACAGCTCCATATGTAGCTGCTAGGACACACTGAGCAGTTCAGCAGCCTGAGCATGTCTCCAGCTTGAAGTCTTTACCCCAGTCTCTTTCAGGACAGGGCATGGTGTCACCGCATATTACTACAGGAGCCCTAAAGTCAGCATAACACACTATGGAAACATCTGGCAAAACAGAGACAGTCACACTAAAAATGTGCTTGAAGACATGTGCAGTAACTCAAGAGGACAATGTTAAATCGCTTCCACACGTATTTACCTTTCCATGCTGTTCAAGTGACAAGACAGGCAGCACATTCTATGCAAAGGAACTGCCTACTCTCAAGTAGGCACATAAGAAAAATCCTGAATAGTATGAATAAACTGGTATCTCTAGAGAAGGTTTTTATTTTCTTGAAGTACACGCACATATTCTAGATAAAATAGAATATTTTTGTGATTTGAAGAGGTAAAGAACTTTACAAGTTAAGTTTTGAGCTTCCCAAGACAACACTGGGCCCTGTCCCATCCACTGCTTTCACTACACGTAGCTCATGCCTCCATGTCCACTCCTTCAGAAACAAACATGCGCACATGTAATTTCAGCCTTACTATGACACACAGTACAATACCTACGCCACAACTGAGTCGTAAGTAGCAGACATGTTAAACTGGGGAGGGAATGAAGAGGGAGATAACCTAGCAAGAAATAAAAAGTATTCCTAGCAATTAAACAAAATAAAGGCACAAAAACCCCCACTCAACCTGAGCCCTTATGAAAATGTTTTCCCATTCTTCAGAACAAAAAAAAAAAATACCCTCCAAAGCTATTTAGTTACACTACTTCCTAATCAAGCCCAGTTATACTTCAGAGTACTAGAATATTGGACCCAAAGAAAGAGAGAACATAAATAGCTTGCACTCCTCATAACATTTAACTTCCATAAGGCTTAGTCTGATATACTTTTGTGGTTCCAGGATCTGAATTGGGATTTAAGTACCTAAAAGTCTTTGCCCACCTCCAAAAACAAACATCACAGAGTTATTCAGGTGATGTTCAGGTGATGACCACTTATTCCATAAACAAGCACTGAACAAGCATATTAGTGCAAAAATCATTCCTTAAGTCCCTACAACTAAAAGAAGAACCCATAATGACCAGAATGGCTCTTCTACTGAGTTTCTCCCACTCCTCATATAGCCCCGTCATAAAATTACCTCACAGGTGAGGAACACACTAACTCTACATTTTGCTAGTGATTTCAGAAGGCATCTAACTCATCAGTAACAAAGGTCTAGTTTACTGCAGTTGGACATGGTGCCATGACATTTGTTACAGCAACCCCACATCTTTTGGCCCAAGTATCTGCAGCTATTACCAAGTTATTCAATTAACTTGAAAAGACAAAACTTCAACACTGCTAAGTGGTTGACGGTACCTGCAGAAAGGAAGCTGCTCTGAGTAACAAACATTACCATTAAAAGTTTACAGTAAACGGTATTGTCTTCTTTCACCTTTCTTTCATTCCCTGTAGTCTTCTGGTTTTCTCTTCTATCCTCACTCAGTACTGCACCTCATTCTTCTACTTTTAAAATCAAAATCTCTCAGTCTTCACAAGACAATGAGTTTGGTACATCATTATATAAATGATGGTGGTGCAAATAAAACATTCTATATATACATTTGTGCATGAATATGTTTAAAAATAGAGTACCTCAAGGCATATAAAAATCACTTCTGAGAAAAAAAAGAAAATTCTCTTCCCTGGAAGCTGTTTAAAACTGTTATTCGCATCAATTCCTGAATCGCTACTGCTAAGTGGCATTAGAATGTAAAATCACACTCTACAGTTTTCTCCTCTTGAGATTTACAGTTAAACGATAAGAAAAATACTTCCTGGTTAAATTGGACAGATAATGCAATACGGCTTTTATCAAACCAATAAATATGTTATAATACACAAGCCTCTGCCCCTAGGAGACTTCCTTCTTCAGGTGCTGGCAGTCTATAAATTAGCTCATTTGTAGCACAGAAAAGCTCCATAATTAGTACCTAGTTTATCATTAAAAGCTTGCATTCACTGTATGATGTCACACACTACTGAGTCTGCCTCTCATTTACACACTCAATTATTTTCTGGCATCCCAGTACAGTTGATCCCATTATTTCCTATATAATTGACCAACTTCAACAGCTGCAATTCTTCTCTCGTAAATACAGAACATATTGTAGATGACAGGATCATAGTTATCACTCTTAAAAAAATTCTACATAACATACAAATTTGACAAAGCTTAAGATGCTTTGCCCTGCAGCCTGCAAAAGTTTGATTTAAAAAGCACTGTACAGTAATTAGATTTAAACCACAGAATTACTTAATGTACCACACTCATTGACTGGTAGAGCTTTTATTGCAATAGATTAGACTCATTACTTAAAGAGTCTGAAAAGAAGTTGAAGATCATTTACCTCTGGTACTAGAAATTAATACACTTACTACTTACTTTTGATTACAGCTGCAAATGAGACATACAGACAGAAGTTCTGGGGATCCAGGCATGCCAGATACACTCCTGGACCAATGCAGGGCAGGAAGGGTCCTAGCTGACTCAAATATCACCTAGTGACCAACATGCTAGATCCTCCTAAATCCTTCTGGGAAAACCTGGAATGCCTGCTCTTAGAATTTCTTCTACCCAAACAGCTTGAAATGGTAAGCCCCTATAGTGTAGACATGTAAGACAATAGACAATTCAGTAGAGTACTTTATTTCACATAGCCATGAGAAACCCTGAGATGTTTTCATCTATTTCTGCAAAATCTCTATATCCAAGAACAAGAAGATTTGAGAAAATACCTGTATCTTATTTAGCATAAAAACATCTCCAAGTCGGAAAGCCAAGAAGTCCTTTCTTACTGGCCCTCAACACATATGAAGAATGGTCTTAATGACCATTAATAAATCTAATGATTCATTAATCAAAGGAGAATACAGTAGTAGAAAAGACAGGACTCAAGAACCTACAACTGTACTGTGCAGCAGTGTTTGCCCCTGCAAAGCAAAAGCAAAGAAAGAAAGCAAAGTTTTGGAAATCTAACATGTTGTACTGCTGTGCATATACATGGAAGACAACTTTTACAGGAAGATAGTATTTTTTTGCCCCCCTCACTTCTATCCTTTATTCTATACCACAAAAATAAATAAAACTCCTTTTATTTTTTTTTTCCACACCTTCCTTGGAATTTAATGGACAATACCTGTTAACTGCATTATACAGCTTTTTATTGCAGATTTAGGGTTTTGTTAATACCATTTGCACATCAGGTATGTTCACAATGGCTTGGAATTTCAGACAATTTCAAGGATTTTTCTTCATATTACTAGGAACAACAAAAAACCCAACCCCAAAACACAAGAAAAAGCAACAAAGCAGCTTTCTGTTAGGAGGCAACAGATTCTGCCTTTTATTGTTGCACTTTAACATGTGTCACTTGTAAACCCTGACAGCCAGGACAGAAAAATCTGCTAGCACTCAGGAGATTTTCCTCCAGAGGGAATGTATTTTATCAAGGATAACACACTAGCCAAACGTCTCCAAAAGCTCTCACAGGTAGGTTCCCACCAGTACTGATGACAGTTGAAAAGCCGTCTTGGGCATCTGCTGGTGTGGTTGAACTGTCTGAAGCATCTTTCCAATGAAGCCATACAATCCATGGGGAAATGGAAAAAGAGAGTAGGGAAGATTCCACTTCCAAACCTGTATTTAAGTTCTGATTTGACATTCCTGTTTTACACCATTAAAGATACTTCAGGTTTTCAACCCACAAAAGAACGCAAATAATTTAGGTCACTATTGAGCTTGCACATGAAAATCCATACTGACCAAATTCAGGAAAACAAGATCAAGGCAAACACCTCACCCCTTCCTACAGGATGGCTGCAAGATGCGACAGCATAGCAATACAACTGAGCTGCACAGCACATAATCTTCTCCTTCCAGCCCAAAATTTTATCTATTTGAACTATTATATCATTTATCACTGTAGCAATTATGACATACGTGCATCAACCTGCAGCAAAGTCTTACAGCAAAAGAACAATACTTTAATCATAAGGAATTACAATTTCAATAAGGTCTAACTGATGAGGAAGAAACTGACCTTTGTGGTAGAATGTTAGGCAAAAAATAGGAAGTCTGTAGCACTCCATTAAAAACATTTGAATATTTGTGTTCAAGACAAAAATTCAAACGAAACAACCTCGAGAAAAATGTATTCTTTAGACACAGATCAGGCAGCTAGTGAAGCTAGTCTTCAGAGTCCTGTAATCAGTGACTACAAAATGAATTCCAAGGTAGTTATGAACATACATTAGCTAAGTCCACATGCTGATAAAGCTAAGGATAACAGTATGGTCCTCTATACAGAAAGGTTACTTTTCAACTTGTTATATCACGGAGGAGAGTCAGGATCATCTTAAATCAGGTACATTTCAGGCAGTAAAGAAAAGAAAACAACAGTACTACAGAAGTGCTTCTGCAGCACAAATAAGGCTACTCAATTCCAAATAATGTGCTATTAACAAAATTCCATCATGATTTGTTTGCAGAACAGCTCTTTCCTGTAATCTAGGTAAGAACCTTTCCATCTTCAAACAGAGCATCTGCATGATACCTCTCAAGACAGATTCTCCAAAGTCAGAATAATTAAACATCAAATTAAGCCCTAAAAAACTGTCTTCACTGCATTCACTTGGTCTTTCGATTCTACTCTAATGGATTATCTATTTAATTTAGTCAGAATTTAATCCGATGTTACAAGTCACGATCAAAGAAAGATTATTTTAATCCAGCTATAAAAGCTTGAGCTCTTGAGCTAACACACTAGATAGACCTATTCTCAAGCTTCACCTGTGCTACTACACTAGCACTGCAGATCCTGAAGCACAAAATACCATAGGAAGAGACTGATGCATCCTGATTTAAGACTTTGGAAACTTACACAGCACATTAAGCCTGCGTTTTCTACTCAGTTTTACATCAGTCAAGAAATAGACACACATGGTCAGGGTCTCAAGCCAGCTGGGTTTTTTAAGATGTGAACTGATGGTGGAAGGGTAAGCAGGTGGGAAAAGGTAGGGCCAGTGAAACAGATGAAAAAGAAAGCATTTTTTTCGTCCTTCAGCAGATGAACAGTCTAACACTTCCCATGTATGTTTCTCATTTTCCCAAATTACTGTAGGCCCCAAATATTAAAATATTAAACTCTGCAAAAGAACCTAATAGAGATTACATGACAGGAAACAGCATGAACTATACTCTGTCCTATACCACAACGGCAAACTCAAACCATAGTTGGCTTTTTCCTTCCCCTAATTATGAGCAGCCAAACCACAAAACCTATGTTAAGATCTTATCAGTTAAGGTTCCCTCATGGGAAAAGTTCAGAAACAGCTGTACAATGAACCACTGCTCAGCTTCAAGTTTCTGAAATAGTCACAAATTAAAAAGAATTAAATCTGTCAATTTTGACACAATATTTGGGCCTCTTCCATCACTTGAGATGTTTGTATTAGTGACTTCCTAATTAACACTTTCAAGAAGCATTCAAAGCAAAACAAAACAAACAAAAAAACGCCACAGTGGTTTTACTGATACTGGTATCACCTCAAAAGTACAGAGTCTGAATATAAACTGGTAATTTGGGCAAAACAACCCCGAGAATGTAGCTGAATTGTATGTCATGTGAACAGGTTTTCTATAGATTATACATTACTGCCTCTTACTTTCATAACAGGACGCTTGTTAATATCCTCTATTGAAGCTGCTAATGAAGTATTGACTACATCTTTTCACTCAAACTGTACACTGATAAGGCTAAACAACCAACATCATTCACAAAAAATACCTTAAATGTACTTCTCCTAAATTGGCATAAAATATATTTAAAAAACCATTTTTTTAAATCAATATGAAACCCCTCTGTGTTTTGCTATTGTTTTCACTAAGTGGGTTATCCATTCTAGATTATGCTGCTCTTAGACAAGCCTGAAAGAGCACATCTAAGAAACAAAAAAACAAGCATAGAGCATAAATAACCCACCTCTCTTCTGTGGTACAAACCACAGCAGGAAAAAGTGCTGATGGCATAGGCTGTATCAAATGGAGCTGTGATGGAATTTAATAGATCTACTAATAAAAAAAAATTTGTAGACTAATTATTTACTGGTTTGTGAATATAAATGAGTTAAAACTGCAAATGAAATAAAAACATTACTTTCTTGTAGCGCTACTTTAAAAAAATCTTAGGAAAACTGGTATTTTTACCTGCATATAAAAGTCAGCATATCAACAGAGTATAGGAGAACAAATGCACCTTCACAGAGCTCTTAACAAGCAAGAGCTGCTGTCTTAGTTTGAAAGGCAGTTCTAAGTCATGCTTCCCTGTTGCTGTTTTGTTTGTATTAAAACACTTGTCATTGTACCTCTGCTAATATCAGCCCTAATTAAGAATTTAATTACTCCCTTACTGGCTTTATAGTCTAACAGCTCATTTTCAATGAAGAGTGATATATGATAATATGCAATATTCCCTGCGGTACCTCCACCCAGTAAACTCCCTCCGAGAAAACTGTTTAAATTTAACATTACAAACTCAAGGGTCTTTTCTCCAACTATAGCACTTAGCAATATTTAACTGAAAAGCTGTCCAAAAGCAAGCACCCTTTATCACAGGACTTCAAAAGATCAGAGGTGAAGCTAGATCACATAACTGAGTAACTTTCCGAGTTGTTACAAGTATGTACCAGGCTTACCTGTGCCATTTTGGGCTAGCTTGTAACAGCAGCAACAAACAGCAGTGCTGTAACCCAGGCTGTCATTTTCAACTCTGATACTGGAAGCTGTACTTTTGAAGTCATCATGCAACCTGCCTTATCTTCATCCTTATCTCCAGTGAGGCCACAGTCCCCTCACAAGTGAAAGATATCACTGCAGGAGCTATTATATTTTGGTCTGCTTTGCCTGAAGAAAGAATTAATATCAGTTTACCTTAGTCATGCAATATATTCTAGGGAAAGTTGCTGAGAGATTAAAGACTTAATTTTCATATATAATATTATGTAATAGTTTTAACACTGAGGCAATCTTACAGATGTTAAGCAGACCATTCTTTAAAGCTACTTCTCTATGACAATATCTCAGATTTTTATATCATTAACTTTCAAAACACAAACCAGGTCACAAAAGCAATCTGTTTGATACTAAACAGAAGTAGAGAGGAATTATTGGAAATGTACTAGAGTTAGATGTCAGCATTTCAGTAAACTAAAAGGCAAGGGGGGAAAAAAAACCATAAAAATTTCCACTAGGTACAAGAGCAGAGCAATTTCTTCAGTCTCAGAAGCTATTTCAAACATCTATGGCTGGATGTACTTCACTAAGTGTGTTAGCACTGTCTTCAGAAATGGAAACCAATTTGCTTATTAGGGCAAAAATATATTGGGGGTAATGAAACAAATATGAAGTTACTTCCTTTTTACATAATTTCAAAGATGTATCATTTGACTGTGGAATCATTTGACTTTTTCTACAGCAGAAAAAACACTTCAGCTCCTGGGCTTGAGAATATCATATCCCATTAGCTTTATGTAACAAAATTCATTCAACATAGATTAATTTCTAAATTCTACACCCCAAATACTGATTCTTAATCAGCTTTTTCATTATAATCCTAGCATTAAGATAGAATTTCTAGGTTTTGAACAATATCGTTTCAACACAAACAGCCGAACACTTCCTGGAACTGCATGGAAAATGGTCAACTGTTTATTGGTAGAAGTCTAATCAGTGTATGATGTGGGTTGAAAGGAAATTAAGAACCCTTTAAGACATTATATACTTGATAAAAAAATGAAACCCCCCAAACTTTCAGGAATGAAGTCAAAGTTACACTTAAATAGGGGAGGGAAGATGAACCTAAACTGGCCCTGAAAAACATTTTCCTACAACATGCATTAGACACCAATCCTTAAACACAAGGTATATATGAAGAAGTGTTTATTGCCCCCTCCTATATAGCAAGGTATGCAAATATATCTCTTTATATAGAGCTGATAGAACACAGTTATCAAGTTCATAAATACACTTATTTTGGATTACACTTATTAGTGTGCACCTGATCTATGGGAGTATATTTAAGTCATAGTTTGATTCATATTTTACCCACTGTATTTCTGAAGGAACTGAAATATTCTCAGAACAACTCACTTTCAGATCCTCACAAAACAGAATTTTCTTGGACAAAGCTATACTGATCTGAAGACTGTAACTGTTTTTTTAAAAAGTCTGTAAACACTAAATCCAGATATGTTTTCTGCAATCCAAGAACTCTAAGCTTCGTCTGGGGAATGCTCCGATTCCTTCCCCAATCCCTTTCCAAAATAATTCTAAAAACTAAATACTTCAAATCTTGAAAACAGTCTTTAATAAAATTCTGCATACTAATTTGTTTTCTAAAGGATGGGGAAACAATTTTACATGGACGCTTTAATGTGACAGTGAACTATGACTTTTAGATATACTCCCATAGATCAGGTGCACACTCATAAGTGTAATCCAAAATAAATGTATTTAGGAACTTGATAATCATCAGATTGCTTAAACTATATTTGAGGCAAGTCTAATCAGGCAGAAACAAGACTTACTCCCCTTGGCACCACTTTAACAACTTAAAGGCAGAGTTTTCAAAATTTGAAAAGATGAATAAGCATGTGGGGACAACAAAGTTGAAAAACTCAGTGTAGTTAAAATGTTGAAGACAGTTCTCACCCTAGTAAGACACCAATGCTTTAAAGGTAGTATTAAATAAGAAATTCTTACAGTAGTCCAACACTCAGTACCTGGAACGGGACTAAACATCCTTTAGCATAATCTTTGTATTCACTAAATCCAGAATTCAACAGTAGAGCAGCTGCTCAGTGCCTGGTCTGCAGAATTCAATGAACAACAAAAGGTTACCTTAATTCAATGAGATAATCAGCACACATTTACCCTCTACTAAGAGTTTTCCAACCATCTGCAAGGCGGCAGAGCTGACTGCCTATAAAACAACTGGTAGCATGCTGACATGTCCTCACATCACTCATGTCAATGAAAATTCATCTCTTAGCAACAGCTAAAAGAAGCTGAACTTCCAGAAATATTTTAGATGCATCACGAGCCAACAATTTCTTCATAAGTGATTTTGATTGCTGCTGATCTCCAAACAGATGTCTACTCTAATTGGTAAAATTTATTAAATACATACCTGAAATAAGAAAAAGTCAAGCTGTCATGCCCTAAGAAAGCAGTAACAATGGGAGCCATTCTAGCTGTGCACATAAAAGACAAAAGCTAACCTTATTTGAAGCTGCTGGTCTCACAATATCAGTAACAGTGAAGTAAAAATGCATGTGTTGTGGGGAAAGGAATTTGCTATTAAGGTTGCTGTCAGAAACTGAAAACTAAGACAAGTCACTACAATAAATATTTTTGACAGGAAAAGCAAAATAAGAGATTCAATGCTAATACCACTTAGCTACTAAAACTATTTTATGATTCTCTTCCCTGCTACATGGGAGCAAATAAAAAAATTTAAGGCATTAATCTTTACAAGTAAATTCCATATAAAACCTCTGATAAAATTAGAAATACACTTGTTTTAGCAAAACTCATCTGCATTAGCAAAATATCAAGCAAATTAAAATTTTACCACCAGACGGAGATCAGGAAATGGAAAAAGTTTGTTCTCAGCTATATTACAAAGTCTTCTCTAGAAAACAAGTCATGCAGAGGTCTCTTCAAAATACATCCAAAGACAATATTGAGAAAGAAACAATATAAATCATTCAGATTCTGATTCATGTTAGCAGATAATGCGCAGTTTTGCTTTCTTCCATCACTAGTGTTTTCCAGGAGACATAAACCAAAATCCGTCAATCCTAAGATGAACAGAAGCCACATCTATTTATTTCAAATCACAGGCAGAATTGAGGTGTCATCTTGAATTCAGAGCAGTATAGGAAGTTGGGAACACAGAGGAAGATTCCTCCAGTGGTTTAATAATCCAAATAAAAGACTCCTACCATCCATCTCGTGTTCAGATCAGAAAAGACTCCTGCAACTCTCCACTGAAAGACTGAAAACACGCCTGCAAGAAGAGCAGCTAGTCACTGGTTTTTAAACACAGTGCACAAATCCATAAAGCAGAAACAACTGCCCATCATCACAAACTCCAAATGGCAAAGCCCAGAACTTGTTGAACACAAGTACCAATAAGTGTATGGCAGACAAGCATGTCAAGTGACCCAACAAGTGAAATTCTTTGAACAGAAAGCCACAGAGCAAGTCACTGGCTTCTCAGAGAGGACAAGCTCCAGTACTTTTGTAGCCAAAACATACATGTACAAGCACAGGAGCAGATCATCCCTACAGACACTCAGCATGTGCTGCTACCCTGAGAACCCACGCTGCATGCGGTTTGAGTAATTTCTCAACTGATTTATCTATAAATTTCAGACCTTCAGAAAACATCTGTAACATCCAAAAGCCTGCTTTCCTAGATCAGCAGAATGCATACCAAACATATCAAAATAAATGCACTGGGTTTACTCTACAACTTTTCAATATTAAAGCAGATTCATATTCGCAAAACAGCATTAACAAGTTTTTTGTGACTGTCCTGGGGTTTTGAATGTCAAAACATTCAATTTTTACAACTGGATAAAGAGGAAAGGGAAGAGAACTAGACAGTTCGAGGCAGAGCAAAAATATTCAGACCAGAAAATTCCATGTTTATGTATAACCCCACTGTTTATTACATTAACCTCTGTGTTTATATTTATAAACTGACTGATAACCAAATACTTACTTGCAGGAGTCAATGCACTGTCCTCTTCCTCTACCATTAATAGATTCTTGTTAAACTGACTCCTACAGCAGGCATACTAGCATTCAGAGGTCAAAAGAAAAAAATTAAAGTAGGAAATGAAAGCTGAGTATCTTTAAATTTGGAACAGAAGGGAGGGATACAGCAGCCTTCATAAGCATAGAACTTGTTAACTAGATACTATTAAGTTCAGTGATCATAACAGAACTTTCTTTGGTCTTAAGAATCTTTTCAGGCTCAAACACTAACTTTTTCATCACCCATTTAACTGTATTTTTGTATAATGTCTTTGCTAACTACTGCTCATTATCCACTAAATGCTAAGCATTTTAAAGAATTCCACGCTACTTGCAAGTTAGGTATTACTCACATTTTTACCAGTTAGGTTGCTCAGGACCTTGCCTATTACAGCTCTGATCACCTCTGAGGATGGACATTCCATAGCCACTCCGAGTCCCTGTTCCATGTCTCTCCATCCTCATTTTAAAGGATTTTGTCCTTCATCTATCTTCAATTTCTCTTGATGCAGCTTGTGCCAGTTACCTCTCATTAGCTTGCCGTCTGAAAAATAGCAGCCTCCATCTTCACTATAATCACCCAATGTGTAGTGCTGAAAGAGGTGCTCTAACACAACAGTCCCACACATCTATGGCAATTTTATCTTGACTGTACTCCTTTCAACTGTTACGTGTAAATACTTCCTGCTGCCTAGGAAGTATTGGAATCACTATCCCTGGAAGCGTTCACAAAACATACAGATGCTGCCCTTGGGAACATGGTTTAATGGTGAACATGGCAGTGCTACATTAACAGTTGGACTCACTGATCTTTGAGGTCTTTTCCACTCTAAATAATTCTATGATTCTACTTATTCATTAGTTAAGAACTGCCTGTACTCTATGTCTGAAACACGGGTGCCACTGACATTTGTCTTTTATTGAGCCAAATGCAAACATTGCTAGTTAGTGTTGCCACGGATACATGGACATTACACAAAAATTACTTCTTAAAACTACAGTCACTCATCTGCACCATTTTGGAAAAACAGATGTGAAATTGAAGCCAACTTCAAAATACCACCAGTGATGAAATTAACTCCTGGAGAGCATGTGGAAAACGTGTGGCAAACTCACCATAGCTTAAAGCTAGCTCTACTTCTATTCCTAGATGAGGAAACATCAACCATGCCTACCAGACACCTCTGCTGAGGTCATACAGAGCTTTTTTCCTGTGCCAGAGTTCTGCTTGTAATTAAAACCAGAAGCCTCAAGCCTGCGCCACCTAGGACTGCATTAATTGGTAACTTCTGGACTGTACCACCACAACCATGAGGGGAGAAAAATGGGACTCTGTCCCTCTAGACCCCAAAAACTTGACAAAGCAGAAATCTGTGCACACTAGCTAGTACTGTAGTGACAAGGCACAAGAGTAGACAATTTACAAGTCAGCAGTTTCCCTCACCACATGGGATTTTTCCTTATGCAACATCTTCTCTACAGCACAACCTGAAGTCACAATAATCCATACAAACCCAGAACTAAGTGCAGCAGCCCTGGAGCTGCCTACACAGGCATCCCTGTAACAGGTCACACCCACTCATTTCAAGAAGGCTGGCTGTGCCTGCAAATTCAAAACTTCAGGTTCTTCACAATGAGCCTGGAGAGGGAAAAAAAAAAAATCCACGGAAAAATCTATGTGACACCAGTAATTATTTTCCTCAATGAGGGATATAAGAAGATTGAGAAAAACAATAAATACAAGTAATATTGCAACTGAAGGAAATCACACTGGTTTAGAAGTTGATGTGTTCCTTACCAGGTAACCACAAAGGACAGCAGTAGACCAGTCAGCTAAGGGATGCCTGATCTGACGTGCCATCATGTTCAAAATTCTACAGCCACCATTTGAGCCCTAAAACTGTTGTTCCAGTACACAACAGCACTCCATCCACTTGGTTCCATAAAGTCCTAGTGTCCTGGCTTGAAACAGGCCCTCAAATCATGGATCTGTCCTTATATCCAGGCAAACATAGTCCTGAATATAGAGAGCCAAGATCCATAAATGGATTCAAAGTTCTAAAAACCTTTAATACCTGTTGATCTTTTCTTAATGCTAGCTTGAAATTCTTTCAAAAGTGAGTCTTTTGCCATTTCCAACTACCAAATTGGAAAACTGTGGTTAATTAGCAGTTAATCTATATCTGAGATCTTTCTTGACAAAAAAAATAACATGTCAAATATAGCAGACAACTTCAACTGCAAGTAATCAGGGTTTTTCATCACATGTTTTACAATAAAGTTCCTGCAACAACAAGAAACAATATGGAATTGCTATCCTGTTCCAACTGACACAGAAAAAATACCCAAGAGTCAAGACCATCACTATTATTGAACATGGAAAAGCAAAGACACTTTCAACAGGTAAGAAAACAGCACTGAGAAAATACTCTAGGTAGTTCTCCTTATATCTAAGGCAGCCTTCTGGTATTTCTATGTTTTAGAAGGAATCTTGACAAAGGAGATATCCATGCATTGACTAGTTGAACTAGTCAATTAATCTGGGAGGAAAAATGCAGAATAAAACCTCTAACCATAGTTTAGGAGTCAAATGTCACTCCCGGTTAAGCCAGAGGAGTTCACAGAAAACAGCATAGATGAATAAACACCAACAGAATTGCTGGAACTACACAGGATTTCTTTAACTCACTGCTGTCAGTTTCACTACAGGACTCACCACAGAACACCACACCAATTAATTTTGAAGGGAAACAACCAAAAGAATCAAATTTTAGCAAGCCTTAGGATTAAACAGCCTGCAGTATAAGGTTTGGAATCACTCCTTGCAGTAAACAAGAACCACAGGCACATCATGCAGAACTATGTTCAGAATATCCAGCTTGGGGGAAAAAAAAGATGAGTAGGGTCTTCCCTCATGGTTCTATAGGCTACTGCAAATATGACCCTGTTTGCAGAAACTAATTCACATCAGAAATTGAAAACTAACCTCTACCCTGCCTTAGGAAGGAACAGACCAATCTAACTCAGGAAACAGCAGTATTTCACTTACTTCCCACCATACAATTCAAGAAAACTCTTACAAGCACGCTTCTTGGGTTGGTCCAAATGTGCTACATTGTAAAACACAAAAAAAAAAAACCCACAAAAAAAAAAAAAAAAAAAAAAACCCCACAAAAAAAAAAAAAGCGCCCCCAAAGCCGCATATATCCATCTATACAGCAGTATGAGTTGCTTCTTCACAATATGGGATGATGAGACACTTCCACTTCAATTTCTGGTAAGTTCCAGTATCTCAGGTGTTAATAGGACCTATTTCTAAGAATTCCCTTGGCTTATGCACAGGGTTGGTACTTTTATCATTTCAGAAGCTACAGGGACAGAAAAAACCAAAACAAAACCAAAAACCACCACCCACACACAAAACCCCCAAAAATAAAACAAACAACAACAACAAAACCCACCAAAAAAAAAAAAAAAATCAAGACCCCAAACCAAAACACCCCAAAACACAAGAGCAGCAGTACCTAGCAATCATCCCAGAACTTCCAGGACTAGATATACACACAGTTAAGGTGCAGGCCACCCTTCCAAGAAATAAAGGTAACTTGTGAATTGAAATAATGAGAAGCACAAACATGAGACTTAGTGTTTGCCAAGTAATGCCAACATTCCTCAGTATTTTATCACCATGAAGATGTTATGAGGAGAGAAACAAAGGTTGCATCTGAAGACAACAGTATTTTATGGACTGACAAAGTTCAAACCTTTTTCAAAGTTCAAACAAGGTTTCTTTTCCATTTCCCCGTATACAGTCTCTTCAATTGTATCACTGCAGACACTCTAGAAACTTCCCCACCACTGTATTTTGGTGCTCAAACTCACCCTCATAAGCACAGACACCACATAAAGCCAGCTCCCAAAGTTTGGCATTACAAATAACCCCTCATGTGTAAATCTGCAAGATACATTGTGCATTCCTTTCTGCCTCCCTTTTCTGTTTCTGCACAGTGGAAAGTCTAGAGGACTGAGGCAACAAGAAATCTAAACCAACGCTGTCTTGCTGCCTACCCACAGGAAGAGAAACTGAGCAAGGAGGAGCCTGGATGCCAAAAAAGCAATTCGCTATAGATTGGCCCTTTGCCTGAAAGACAGAAGGAGGAACACCCAGTGTCTGCACTGGCACAAGCTACATACCAGAAAACTGAAATTCAACCCATGCCAAGTTACACTTTGAAAAGCTAAATGTACGTAGGCCAGTGAAAACAAAATTAGATAGGAGTGCAGGGTAAGAAAAATTAATAAAACAAGTTTGCTTTTGCATGAAAGCTTAGAAAGACAAAATGAAAGTGAAAGAGGGATTAATAAAATTTTTCATGCCAAGAATCAGATGAAAATCACAGTTGCTGAGCTGTTCAAGAGAGCATGGAGAAGAACCAACATCAAGCCATCTCCATTTGAACTGCATCTTTGACGTTTAAGTACTAATTATTCTGAACACAGCAAAGATGTAACTATTGAGATACACTTTGCCTTCCCACAGCCCTCTGAAAATGTTACAATGGCCACTTCCTCTTCACCTTTAAAAGCTGGATCTATCCTTTTAAATTATGTCTAAAAATAAGCAAATAAAAAGCTGCCTATAGCCTACAAATATCTGTTTCTTTGAGTTTATAGTCACATAGCATTTGTGCCCAGGAAATGGCTAACTCCCAAGACTTCTTAGGTTTCATGCAGCTCCCAAACTGCAGAACCTTCCTACTGCTTGTCCCAGAAACAAGGAAAACACTCAGAGAAAACATCAGCAATGTTGCCATTCTAAACTGACACCATTAAAGATAAATTAAACACTCTTCTTAAAACTAACCGTAAGTTTTAAATACCACTTTGCTGCATTTCCAGAAGAGCATTTTAATGCTTCAAAGACGTATTGAAAAGCTAAGTATCACTCAATTTTCCTCTCTCTTCACACCCTTCCCTACTATGCAACCAGTTTTTACACTGCATTTTCTGGCTAACATATTCATACAGCCCTTTTCAGAAAATACTTGGTGAGAAAAGGTGTGAAGCAAAAGGGAGGGTATCTATGCAAGATACTCTTGAGCATAAGGAAGTGCACATAAGACCAGTTAAACTGTTTAAATATGCACTGCAACATAGCAAAGTGCACGAGATCAAACTGCTGCACAACAAAATTATTTTTCTGCTTTCCTCTGTGTGTGTGTTTTGGCTTTTTTGTTTCTTTATTTGAGGAAGATTTTTTCTGGATTTTTTTTCAGGACATGAAAAAGACACTGCAACTCTTCATCCTGAAGGATACCACTGTTTTCAGTTTTCCTTCATTCTTAAGGCAGCTCCACCTCTAGCTGGATGCTGTCCTTCACACAACTATATCTAGTAGGATTGGATCACCCAGTTAATACAGACGAGAAAAGCAGCTCCATATCATCACCACTAAGACAAATGTTTAGCACTTCCAGCTCCCTGTTCCAAGTATTTCATAGAATGCAAACCACTCAACACTCCTGTCACATACTCAAGGCTCCAGGTCTGCAAAACTAAATTCAATGACACTGCATTTCCACAGTATTTATCTTCTCAGTGTATTACATACTCAGATGCTTTGGGTGGGTGACTGAAGCAAGCAAACAAAACCAGAAATCCCAAACCAAAACAACCAATAAAACCCCAAACAGACTAACAACAACCCACGCACAACACAATCACACACACAGGCCATACTGTATCTCTTCTGATCACCTTTCACTCCCTCAGGAAGAAAAGTTCAGAGTCTGCATTTGAGTGTGAATGTTCAGAATGACTGAGAGCCCTAACGCACTTCTAATGCACCAAATCTGTCTCACCCTGATGAGATGTTAATTATGCATTAATTAAAGAAAAATAATCAAAATTACTCAAACTTCCATAGACATCAAAACAGATTTCTGTGTATCCCTCCATTTGTTCTTCTCCTCCAGAAAAGTCAACAAAAGACATACTAGAAGTTCACCTCTAGTATTTGAAAACAAAAAAAACCAAACCAAACATACAAAATTAGCCACCCCAACAAAAATCATTTCTTACTTGTGCTAGCTATAGAAAGAGCCAAAGAAACTTTAAAATACACCAATCTCATCAAACATCAGCCATTCCTAAGAGATGCCAGTTGGATAAATTTATTGTATTAATTTCAATAAATAATCTTGACATGCCCCATACTGTCACTTAAATGTTTCCAATAAAAATAGCCTAACAGTTTTCTTGCAATGTCATTCTTCTTATACACAAATTAACATCAATTTCAAATGAAGATGCAGTCACATCCCAATAACAGGGACAATTTATGTACACTTACTTTCAGAACTGTCCCTGAAGTATTTAAAGCCGCACATAGTGAAGAACAGTAAAAATCCCATATTTAAAACAAGTCTCTATATTTGCTCAGTAACCCTGATCACAGCTAGCACAGCTAAGTGGACACTACACTAACATGGAACTACTGATTCACCAACCTCACATCAAAACTATTTTTGTCAGGAAAAACCGTATGCCAGTTTTTAAACACCCAAGTCACACTGCTAATTTTGAGGCACCCAAATGAAAGCTTATTTCTTGCCAAAGCACTTGCTAGAGAACAGATTTGTTTGGCTAACTTCTAGAAGACAGATTTATCCTTATACCAGCATTTTAGTATGGCAGTAATGGCTTTTTTAGCACCATGACCCAAGTAACATTCCATGCAATGGGTGCCAGTCCCAGTAGGTAGCCTAACAAGGGAGATTTTTGTTTCTACAGAATTCACGTTACTTGGGTTGCTCAGTACTCCAGCCCTCAAATTTTTCATGTCATTACAGTATCAGAATTACAGTAGAAACTCAAAGTACTTAGACAGCTTTATCACTACAACTAATTAAATGTTTATAGTGTATGGCTACAGCAGTAATTGCACAGTATGCAGCACTTCTGAATTTCCATTCTGATTATAGAATGTGAAGCTCCATGCATCCCTCAAATACCCAAGAGGTCCAATTTGACAGAAATAGATATCCATATATAAATGCAATCATATTTAACATACCTTTAGAGAAGCTCACAAAAATAAAGCTACAACTACTCACCTCTGACAGTTCTCTAAACAACTGTTCCTGAAGACCTCACTAAATAATTCTAACACAAGCATTTTCTATTCTGCATCCTCCATCATCTTGCAATCAAAGGAAAAAGATGAATGAAAACCATCATTGAGCTTCTAGGAGACACTGGTGGCACCTCTACAATAGCAAAACTCTCTTAACTATTGCACGTCTAAAACAACTGACATCAAACTTGACCAGCCAGAAGAGGAAAACAAAAACAAAAAAAGAAAACAACCTCAAACCATCAACTTACAAATAACTGTAAGTCAATTCAACTACAACAAGTAACTTTCTTTCCCCCAAGTACACTGAAAATTCCAAACACACTTCACCATATGAAATGGGAAATGATCAAAGAATGCCTGCAGACATGTCTTTGACACTATCATTTCATAAACAAAAAACTAATTGATAACTCTTTCTCCCTCAAGGCTGAAACCCTGTGAACAATTAACTTCAAAACAAGACTCAAGTAATAGCAAAAATAAACCCATGTAGGGAGTGCAACAAAAGTGAAACAGGAGGAGGATCCTGCAGTTTAGCTCAAATTGACACTCAACACCCTCACTTCTGTTCCTAGAATATTTACATTAATTCCAGTTTCTATTAATTGTCATTTTAAAGCTAACTATGTACATACAAATATAATTAAAAAATAATAATTCTAATGGTCTTAAACATCACTAAGTCCCACCAGTGGTACTTCAGGTGGTGGTCAAACCACAAGAAAATCAGTACATCCAGGCAGAAAATGAAGGTAAAAGGCCACAATCAAATCATACTGCAGATTTCAGCTACACCAGTCTGTGAGGCAAGACAGAACAATCTCATACCTACAACAGTGCATACAGCTGTACTCTTCCCTGCTGCTCTGTTCATCTACTGAAAATACACAAAGCAAACTATCCAATGCAGAACAGCAGGACATAGGGAGCCAAGTAAAATTCATTTACCAGCACTGGTCCTGCACGCATCTTGGATATACATCCCCACTCATATATATTTAAATGGGTAAATAAAGCACAAGAAGAATCATTACTTTTGTATTAGTTTAATAAACAAAGGAGATCAAGAAAAGTTTTTCATTACTACATTAGCTCTCATTTTTCAGACTTACCTGATCTTTTTCATGGGGTAATAGGCTGACTGGTGGAAGGGAAGCTGGGAAGGTGCTGGAGTATTTCGGAGCTGCTTTGCTTTCCAAACTGCCATAATTCACTCTATACTGAGGACCATCCTTCAGTAACCTCCCATTGTTCACAGCACGTTTGGCCCCTAGCCGCAACCTCTGCTGAAAGGCAGGATTGTTGAAAATACTCGCTAGGTCATTTTGACTTCTCAAATATTTCTCTATGTTTTTCAGGGAGGAGCCATTAGGTTCTTGAAGCCCTTCAATTGCTCTTCTCAAGAGTTTATTCCAATCCACATTACGAAGCTCATTACAAGCTCCTCTAGATCCCTTAACAGATTTGGGAATAGTGCCAGGTTTAACACATGAAAACCGTCCAGGATTATCTGGGTCCTTGTAGGATGCAAGACCTTTGTTAGTAACTTTAAGAATAGAACCATCTTGAACACTAAGTTCCAACTGTTCTGAAACAGTCTTCTTATCTAATCCATGGGAAGCACAAACAGCATGACATATTCTCTCTTCAGAAGGCCTTTGCTTTTGCTTTTTAACTTTTTGTATAGCTTCCAGAATCCACTCCGTATAAAGAGGGTTGGCAAGTTTTACCATGGTTGACCAGTAATTGTTTCCAGCCAAGAGTTACCCATAGAGGTTCCTCCTTATCCTTTTAGCAGATCTTTCCGAGGTTGTTCACACCTCAAACACAAATGAAAGGATTCCACACACTGCTTGGACACATGTCAAAAATATCCACCCTGAGGAGTCAGAAAAGGCAGAGAAATACCTGCTGACTGAAACTTTCCAACTACATTACTGTTAGCGAAACATAGAAGGGATTCATCTGTGATGACACCGGCAGGTCCTTAAAAGAAAGTTTGTTGCAACCTTTGAAAAGAAAAAACAAGAGGCAGGGAGAGAATATAGTTAATGCTAAAGTACTAAAAAGAAAAATCATATTCAGACATGCATTCATACTATAGATGCTACAGTGTAGAAAAATCTTCGTGATGTTATATGAAACATTTGTCAGTTCCCACCCCACACCAAACAAGTCATCATAAAATCCTTCTGCTTCTCATAACAGTCAAGGGATTTAGTTTTCCTAAATTCCATCACCCCAACACTTAACCTACTACTGACCTATTGGACAATTTCCATTCAGTCAGGGATCTGAAAACACTCCCTAAAACAAACTGCCTACAAATAACTTCTGCATGGATTATACATGCACTAGAAAACCCAAACAAACCGAAAACCAAACCCCAGCCAATGAAAGTCAAATTATTAACCACTGCCAATTCTTACAATATCCTGTGTCTAAGAGTTCTGCCATGTTGATTACACAACTCAGGAAAATCAAAACCAAAAGTATCAGAATCAAGTTACAAGTATTACACCCTTCATTAATATTTAGGTACCCTACAAAACCAAAAGACATCACAAATGCACTTCTCATTTTAAGGCTTTCAGCACAGGGGCATTTTTGATACAAATCCTTCGGAACAGAAATTAAAACTAAGTAACAGGAGGCATTTTCACACAAATAGGTTGTCAGCACACAGATGTATTAAAAGAGGTCACAATGAAAAATGTTTTATTAACTCACAGTTTAACAAAAAATTTTGTTTACTTATTATGGAATACATAACTCAAACAGAAAATTCAGTGTCTACAAAAACTCATTTAAGAAACCTGAAAGAACATGTTGATGAGGAGTTTATTCATTCTGGGAAAATATATGAAAAATATAAAACAACAGTCTCACAAATTAAACTTAGACAGGAGTTGCATAACGAATAAATATTTTTGAAGTATTCTTTTTTTCTGCCATGAAGTGTGAGTGAGAACTTCTGAAGGCATTAACAGAACTGTATAATTACTTTGAATCAAAGGAAAACAAATAAAAAACAGAAGAGAAAAATTTTCTTTCTCAATATATGGGTTATCTTGTAAAGTAGAAGATTCACCAGTTTCACAGCAAAAATTTAATATTAGTTAATATGCAACTACATTTATAAAGCTATGGCAAACAGCCTACAAATAACAAAATCATCTATGATTACACAAGTCCTGGTCCTCATCTTTCTTCATTTACTCTAGTCATCCTGCATTTAAATCATGTTCAAAAACTTGAGCAAATTATCACTAGGAAAAAACCCTGAACTGATACAGTAATCAAAAGTATTTCCAATCTGTTAAAAAGATTCCTCTGCAACTATGAAGACAAAGAATATAACACCACATCCTTTCTGTCCTACACCTTTTTCTTACTCTGTCCTTCAAAAATGTCTTTAAATATAAATTCCAGCTCATGTTTCACACATTATTATACCTACACAACAGGATTAGTAACAAAAGTTCAGCTGGTTACTGGTGAGTATAAAATTTTTCTATACCCAAATAGTCAATATTATTCAATTCATTTTATGAATCGGTCCTTCTTGATTTTGATCAAAGCTTAAACATTTTCAGATTTATAAATATGAAAATTCAAGTGACTGCCAGACTGAAAAAGACACATTCCTGATGCAAATGCAGGGCCTGAATGCTGAACTGGCTCACATACTGAACCCTATTGATCTACACGGATTGAATCCTGTTTCTTGCTTACAGACTGTACTCATGGAAGTTGTATTTGATAACAGTTCTGTGTATTTCAAGTATCTGTAATCCAACAATAACTTGTTCTGTAAACAGACATTTTCACTTACTCCAGCTAGCAAAAGCCATTCTTTCCCTAACAGAATTGTTTATATTCACTGTTTTCAGATAATTCCAAAATAACTCTGTAGCTACAAAATGCAGACAAATATAGGGAAGAAAAGAGTTTCCATGGTGTTATAAACCCTATAAATTCTCTCACAAATCTGACACTGAAAATACAGTAACACAACAAAGCAGAACTCTATATATAGTGAAGGCTCACTCAGATTTAGACTATCTCATACACTCTTCCTATACATTTGGAAATTCTCTGTAGCTACATATAAAGCCCCAGATTCCTAGAAAGCTACTTTTAAAGTTTAGTTAGGCTGCTCCAGTGTAAGTCTTCATTAAGATAGTCACGACTTAATTAAATGCTGAACACTGCGTTTGCTGAGTCAGACATACCTGGCTCAGTTTTACATCTACTGCAGTACTGTTGTATTAAATTTCATACAAGCAACCACATCACTGCCATTAAATTCCAGAACACACAGTACAGGGTCTGTTCCAAGCTCCTGGACACTGATGAGCATTTCAGTATAAATGCTATAACATGGGGTTTACAGGAATTTTTATTGGCCAGTGACTGTGGCAAAAGGTTAGCATAAACCTATATCTTCATATAAAGTCTACTGCTTGGTACAGGAATTTCACAGCCATATACATTCAGAACTACATTTTTACTTATTTACTTAAAACTCCCTACATGCAATACAACCTTCTGTATGCTAGCACCTACTAAATCAACACCAGTAGAGTGTATCAGCAGGAACAGAGTTTCCAACACACAAGACAGGATATGTCAGGAGGAAAAATCAAGACATCTTACATACACACCTTCCAACAGCATCTAAGTTCATTCTGCCTTAGAGAGCCACGCAAAGTGCATCCAACCCAAGTTTTTAATTGTTTTGCCTCTCTTACTCTGGCACTTGGAGCGCACATGAACTTGAAGCGCAGCACCCTGACATCCATCACTGGTATGCCAAGGTCTACCACACGTTAGATTCAAAAGAACTTACTACTAACAAACATCTTTCCCAGCAAAAAAATTTGGGTGAGTGATCCTGGAGCTATAAATTAAGGAAATCTTTCAGAAATCAAGACAGGTCAATGCAAGATTGGCCATACAGAAATACACACATTTACATGCAAAGTGACCAGATAAAGACAAAACAAATTGTTTTAGAAACAAGCTTTCAAGACTCAACATAAAAGGACACTCAGAAATACAAAGTTACATTCGGGTTACTAAGTTTAGAATGCAATTCTACCAAAAGTACAAAAAGATGGTCACACATCATTTAATATAAGAAGTGTGATGATTACCCAAACAGGTTTTGAGGAAATACCATTTTAAAGAAGTGACTATAAATTAGTATCAGGCACTCATGTCTATTTATTAATCTTTCTCCCCTTGTAATTAACTAACTTTTAATCAAGCCCTCACCACCACTCATTCAATCACAAATTAGATTTTCCATACTGTTAAATGCACAGGACAACTTCCACATTTTATAGCAACAGTCACAAAGTTCTTTCTATGTAATTTGTCATATTTCAGCTTCTTCACTCTATGGTATCTTATTTTGAAAATAAAAGCATTTGAGAAAGTTTGACTGCACTATATTACTGACCAAGTCTGTTAGCAAGTCTACCTCTAAAGAGCTGCAGAACAGAAGCATGAGAGGGTGAAGTACAACACATTACCTCTAAAACATGAAAAACCGTCTCTAGTCAAGGCTTGTCCCTTTACCTAGGTCATAAATAATAAGATAAACACAAAGAAGTTGCAAAATTTCAGCTTGGGATTTAGAATGCATGCAAATATGCCCTTTATAAGGCACACACCTATTGCACAGCTGATTATAATTAAAGAAGGCAGTGACTGAACAGTTCAATCTCAGGTGCCATCAGTAATCCTATAATCCTCTAATAAGGTGGTTTTTAGACTGAACTAGGACCTGGAATTGCTTCCAGGTGATCCAGATTGTGAAAACAAGCTGTGTAGTCAAAAAAACAGCAACAAAAAAAGCTAAGCTTCTCTCCAGAAACAAAGCTAAAAGTTACTACACAAATATCACAACATACCATCTAAAGGGTTTTTTTAAAAAATTAATGAAAAGTTTGCTTTGGCTATCGTAAATGTAAATGCAGTTAAACTTTTAAAAACTGAGGTTAACACGGCTATAAAAAACAAAAACAAAAAGAAAAGGGGGAGAAGAGGACACAGCTGGGGGACATGACAGCAACCTGCCGGTGACCTGTGATGCACAATCTCATTCTGCTCCCTCCTACCTGCTCTGCACACACTCAGGAGAAGCAGCAGCAGGCCAGCTCTCTGCTGCAGCATCAGGGTCAGGTAAGGATTGCAGCAGAGGAGGAGGAGGAAGAGAAGACTGCCATTGCATTCCATTTTTGCCATTTTTCTTTGCTCCAAGCCATTACTTAGAATTCTGCAGCTAATCAACTCTGCATTCCACCCCCATGTCAATTAATGATGCAAAACAGACAAGATAGTTGTTTTGCTATTGCAAAATATATAGGGACCTACAAAGAGACGGGGAGAAAGCAGATCCTGGTAAGGACTTCCATCACGCATATCACTCTTAAAATTACTCAGGTCATGAAGCCAGCTATTGTATTATTCTTTACACAACACACAGTTTCCAAGAATAACATGAAGGGGCAATGACACATATATATGCATTAAAAAGACAGATGTGTAGACACTACAGTAACTTCAAAAGGACACCAAAGACTTGGGGGCATGGAGAAGAGTGGCACATCTGAACCGAACTGATGGAAGTGCTCGTGCTCTGAGATATCCCACAGGATTTTTGAGATCATATGCTTAAAATCATTTCACAACATGACAGCAGCAAGCGCCACCAGCGGAAACAGCATCAGCACAACATGACACCAGCAAAATCACCCAAATTCACCTTTCCCACCTTCTCCCACGGAAGTTCTGAGCACTTTAAAATACAGTACTAGAGAACAGTAGGGAATATGGGAAGGTAATATTCACTGTCAAGAGTTCACCTGGAAAAAGTGTTTCACTGAAAATATTTCTTCTTGGGATAGTGGTTTTCAACAACAGAGGTGGGTATCCATCTGCTCTTGTCGGAGAGGGTTACTCTCAATGCTCAGTGACAGAGTGCGAGAGGTGAGGTCCGGGCAAAGAACACACAATGTGAGCATCACTTCCAAAACGTGGCACTGCCAGGCTGAACTATTCCCCTCCCCAACTTACTTAAGGTTTTTACGGTATAGCCCAGCCACGGAGATGTGCAACGCCTAGAGCCTCGGGCCAAGGCATTGTTGCATTTGACAGGGGCCGAGCCGGGGCTGGCTCCGCGCCCTGCACGCCCTGCTCCGGGATTTGCCATTCCCGAGGCAGGAACCCCCAGCCCGCCGGCTCTGCGCCCCGGGGCGCGGCGACCCGCGGGCAGGGCAGCCCAGGGGAACGGGGCCGTGCGCGCACCCGCACCGCGGGCGGGTCCGGCGGCCGCGCGTCCCCCGCGGGAGGCAGGTGAGACCCCCCCGGTACCACTCACCTCCGCGGGGGGAGGAGCCTCCTCCGGGCGCCGCAGCGGCTCCCCCTGCTGCCGGCTCTTCCGCCGCTCCCGCCGCCGGGCCGCGCCGGGCCGCCTGCCCCGCTCCGCTCTGCCCGCGGCCGCCGCGACCGCCCCGCTGCCGCCGCGCGCGGCTTGGCGCACCTACGCCGCCATTTTGTCTCGCCCTGTTGTACTTAACGTGAATCCGACATGACACTGATTACAGCCCAATGGAGGCTCATTAAAACCTTACCTACCCCCCGCCCCGCCCACCGCCGTCCGCCATTGGTCCGCGCCGCGCACGCCGCTGCGCGCTCACGGGCCGCGGGGCGCTGTCCGTCACCCGCCCACACCGGCCCCGGCCCGCCCGGCAACCGGCCCGGCGCTCCCATTGGCGGGCGCCGCCTGTCAATCACGCGCCGCGCCCCTTTCCCTGCACGCTCAGCACCGCCCACCCGCGGGAGGGGGCGGGGCCGGCGGCTGACACTGGCCGCCGCCGCCGCCACACACGCGCGCCCCCCTCCCACCCGCCCGCCCCACCGCTGGGCCTCGGGAGCTCGCGATTGGCCACCCGCCCCGAGCGGGGGCGGGACTTCTCGCAATCCCGCCCTCCCGTTGGCTGCCGCTGCCGCCCGTCCGGCACCCCCCCACTCTCCAGCCTCGGCCCCCACCCCCCCCACCACCGCCCCACCCGCTCCCTCCCGAAGTTTGTTCGGGAGCGCGAGCGCTGCCGAGACACCGCCGGCGGCCGCCTGAACCAGCTCGGCAGGGCGGGCGGGCGGGCGGGCGCGCGACACACACTAATGAGCAGCCTTAAATATTGAGCGTCACGCGCGTGCCTCAAAGCCTGGCACTCGCCCGGGCGGGCGAGATGGAACAGCATGCTCCCAGCATAACCCTCCCAAGGTGCCTGGCACTGGCAGCCGCTTATCGCGCACACACACACCCCGCACCGCCGAGGGAGGGGAGGAGGGGGTGGGAACGGGGACGACGACAATGACTCCCAGCTCTGCAGCCACATGCAGGTCCCTGCAAGTTTCGCCATGCGAAGCACAGGGACTTCTCTGTCACCCCGTCTGCGAAGGAACAATTGCCGCCTCAGAAAGACAGGGTGGGAACATGCAACACAAAAACCTCAGCCATCCCCTGCTTCCCTCCGCCACTCCATTCCCCCTCTCCCCACCCCATCCAACCCAGCCATCACCTCCTGCTGCTGCTCCCCCTCCCCTGCAAAACGCAGAGCATTGCAATGCATTTACCCAGCGCAAGTGTCTGCAAACACGTGCATCAGCCTCCAGTGCTAAAGGAAAAAAAGTACCCAGCCTAGTGACAAGCCCCCTGCGCTGGGAGAGGGGAGGGAAAGGGGGTTATTATGGCAAATTGCAGCCTGTCACCCAATGCAAAACAAACCCCATCGCATGCTCCCTATTATCCCCCGCATAAACTCCTGGGAATCTAACCTCCGATGCAGGTTCCCCCCTTTGCTTGCAATGACCTCCTTTCTCTGCCCGTGTGTGTTTCTGCAGCAGCGGTTCCTGCGGAATGTGCTGCCCCTGAAACGCGATCGCGGCTCCTCTCTCTCTCTCGCTCGCTCTCTCCGCTCTGTCTCTCGCTCGCCCGCTCGCTCTCTCTCCTGGCTGCAACCAGAGCCAGGAACACAACAACAACACAGCCTCCCCCCACCCCCTTCCCCAAACACATACACACTGAAGAGACCCAGCCAGGAGAGCCAGACGAGCCGGGGAGGGGGTGGAGGGAATCCCCAGCCAGCGGATTGATTGCACCAGTTACCTTCCCTAAGCCCCTCCGCGAGAGGGAAAAAAGAAGATGAATACAGAGAGAATACCTTGTCTCCCCTCCTCCTCCTCCGCGGGGCTCCTCTTCTCACTCCAAAATACTAAAAGGTGGACGGGCAGATCAGACACACGCGTTCAGCTCTCGGCGGGGGAGGGGAGCCACGCGAGCAATTATCATTAATTTAGAAATTAAAACAGAAACCCACCCCAGACCTCCAGCCTCCCCGGTGCGGGCGGACGCAGATTGCGAGGACTGGTGCTAAGACACAGGACCTGATAACAGCTAATTGAAAGGTTAATCTACATAGGCTGTGACAGAAGAGGTCCCTCCCCACTTTTTTATCTGCTGTTGGCAAGTGGGAAATTGAGCTCCCCCCACCTTTTCTCCCTCAAAAAAAAAAAAAAAAAAAAAAATAGAAGAGAGAGAGAAAGAAAAAAGAAAAAAATAGAAAAGAAAAAAGGAGAGAGAAAGAGGGAAAGGCGATAAAGTTTGGGGGGCGGCGCGTCCCCTGGGCGGGAAGGCGGCGACGGAGAAGTGGCCACCGGCGCCTCCCGGGGGCCCTTAGCCGCCCTCGGGGGGTCGCGCTGGGCTTTCCGTCCTACATGGGGCGATTTGAACTGTCTCGATGGAAGCACCCCCACAGGCAGCCTTTGGGGCTTGAACACTCCCCCGGGCCGGGGGAAGAGGGCTGTGCTTGAGCCGACCATAATTAGTCTGAGGGATGGAAGCAGCGTGAACAAATCACAGATGATGTCTTCCCATTGAGTTTGTACATGTAACAAGATGTTACGAGGGGTATATTTTAAAGAACAAGGTGATAACACGTATAGACTTGAAGCTCGGTTTTCTCCATGCCGTCTTGAGCCGTGCTGCCAAAGGCCTCTCACCATGTTAAAGTTTTCAGTAATCACAGAATATGTTGAGTTGGAAGGGACCCATCAGAACCATCGAATCCTACTCCTGGGTTTTACTACTACTCGTGATCGTTTTCTCACCTATGGCCAGCAAACACCACTTTCCACCCAAACATCACTTTTCACGCAAGCATGGCATGACAAAATACCGTGGGATACATCCCATAGTACCACACAAGGGAGGGAAAGGCAGTCTACCTACCCGAGCATCTACACAAGCAGGCACAGCTAGACATTCCCCATCTTCCCAAACTTGAAACATGACTGTCCCAGAGGTCTCCTCAACATCCTTTTTTCCACATCTTATGGACGACATGTTGTGATAGATGCCTGTCTGCAAAGTTTTCTAAAAATATCTGGTCCCAAATAAAAAAATATAAAAGTAAAATTCTAAAAAATCTCCTTTTCGAGTGGATGGAAAATGATCTTCTACAATAAATTATGAAGGTCTTCCCTAGATGATGTGCATGTAGACTAGTAAGGAAACAAAGTTTCCATAATAAAAAAATAAGCATTAAGGTTCAGTGCAACTTCTTTTGGAGTCAATTGCTGGAGATACTGTCTAAGGAAACTCTTTGGTGATGTTTCAGAGAACTGTAAAATTGTATGACCTACTTACAGAAAGCTACTGGGTGAAAATAATATTTCAGCATGTATCTATCACACCATAACCATTGACTGAGGTTTTAGTCTTTTAACTGCCAGATGCAGCCTTTTAAACATAAAGAGGGAAATTGAAATATGTAGTGACCTAATGCTTGTTGGAGAATCCGTCAAGGTTCATGTATTATGCAGAACCTGGCTGTGATTTAAAATAGTTTTTAAATTATTGGAAATGTTATAAATCATTTCAGCACAATTTGTAGCAGAGCGTCACATTTGCAACACTATTCTGAATGTTGTGTCAACATTTCCATCAGAAACTTTTTTTTCTTTCCGGGAAATTTACAACTTGGTTAGTGGTAAAAACATAAAAATAATTTCTTGAAACTGAAACTTGGCACATCCCAGTTCAGGAAACAAAACACTGGAGATAACTTGATAATCTGTTTGGCCACTTTGAAATTATGAGTGTGTTGTGAAGACATAAGTAATAGCACAGAGAAAAATCATTAAAATATCTGGTTTAAATAATTCCATTCTTTCTTCTCAATTTAATTATTTTCCTAAAAATAGATTTTATAGGATGATATGTCAATGGGTGTTGTGTTCCAGTTTTTAACATATTCAAGAACCTTTTGTTTGCAGAAAGACTCCTATGGACCTTGACATTTACAAGTGTACCCAATATTATGTAAATTGTGAAGTTATGCACATGAACCTCTTTATACATGAATCATTGTCCAGCAAGCTCAGATCCACTGTCACTGTAAATTATCCTGTTTTCCAAAATTATAACTTAAAAAGAGCTGCATCATGGCAATGTAGTGCAGTTCAGTTTGAAACAGTGCATGTCACATAGAGAAACCTAAGTACCTGGAACACTTTGGATCTGAGAATGTCTAATATGTTGTGTGCATTTTGGTTTGTCATCTAGATAAGAAATATTTTTGGTTTATTGTACGAAAACGCCCTCAAGCCTATATTAAAAATATCTATGGAAAAGTAATAAGCCCATCAAGGAAGTTAGTGTAAGCAATAAAATTTACACTTCAGTATGTCTTCTATGGGCAGACTTTGGGGGATTTCTCTCCCATAACTCCTACGAACTGATGAAGTACAACTAATTCCCCCAAGCAGTAACAGGTGTCTAAACACTTATACATTGAATACACCTACTCCACCTGCTAAAAACATGTCCTTAATATTAAAAAGGAGTATCTAAATTTTCACATCTTCTTTTAGAAAGAACTACTTTGACCCATTTCACTTTGTTCTTTTAGTCTCTTAGCTTTTACTACATTCTAAATAATCTTATTTGAAGGATTTTCACCCCCCACACTCCCCCCATGGAAAAATATGTATGACTGCACATCTATATTGTAGTATATGTAGTAAGCATATGCTTCTCTCTGAAAGTCCTTAGAATTATTCTAAAAATGCACTAACACTGCTATTTTTGGATCACAAGTGAGAGAAAGCAAGAAGTTAAGGGCTATGCATGGTCTGAGTTAAATTCAGTTCTCAAAAATCAAAATCTGAAAATTGCTGTATGTATGGCTGTGATGTAAGACATGCTGGAGACTACTGCTTAAATGAAGCCCAGACATGTGCAGAACAAATTCATCAGCGTACAAAGAAGAACACCAAATTAGAGTTTGAACACTTGTTCGAAATCAGTAAGAAAATTCTTGTGCATGAAATTACTGCCATATTAAGAATTTCCCTGTGAGGGCTTTAATACTGATGCAGTTCCATTAGAACTAGTAGGGCTGTTACATACTTAGAAACAATTATGTAGTTGTCCATGTTGGTATGGTGACAGATCCCTATTTATCTTTAGGGCTGGTGGAGGGTAAAATCTTGGTCCCCATCAAAGTCTGGCAAAACATCCTCTGACCTCAACCAAGCCAGGATGTTCCTTCTATTATTACCACACATAACCACATATATGACTACAGTCACCTGGAAATCACATCCCCTGGCATATGTTGTTGAAAGAAGTGACCTTGGGGAGAAAAGTCATCCCAAGAGTGCAGCGAATTTCTTCTCAGCTTCTACAGTCATCCTGAGCATGTCCCTGCCTATGAGCTGAATGCATAAATTCTTTACCTACACCACCTCCTCTGCTTAGCTCACTTGCCAGCAGCTTCCCTGCAACCCTAACCTTCAACCTCATATTCCTTCTGGACTAAAACAGCCTTTTTTTTTTTCCTTTTCTTTTCTTTTTCTTTTTTTTCTCCCAATTTGTGATTTTTTTCCCCAGCCTTGTATATTTTAATTTAATCTGAAAGATTAATCCATGAAACTAAGTCTACTCCTCTGAATAAAAGCAGAATGCCTCTTGGTTTGTGTATGAGGATATGCATTGCTGCACACAACAGAGCATCACTGCCCAACTTAAGCACTATAGATTATATTAATATATACACTCATATATTTACACACAAAGGGAGTGACCTGTGGGCATGTTTTCTGATCATTCACTGTCTCATCTATTACATTTAATAAAATTGAATAATAGTATAAAATAGTCTCCTGCTGCCATTTTACTGATTCGGTGCTTTTTAATTCCTGAAACTAGCAGATTATAAGGTAAATGCTATAGCAGTCTCAACTCAGGAGTTGTAATTGGCATAATACTGTAATTTGGAAATAAGTGTTTGTGGTAGATCAGCTGTCATCCCACAGGGATGGAGACAGTGACTGTTTATAATAAATCCCACATGTTCCTTTCTACTCTGGCAGATATACCACACTGCTATATCAAAGTACTTTACAATCCTTAATGAATTAGTTCCTGTAAGAGCTTTGTTAGGTGAGTGTGTACTATTTCTCTTGTTCTCCAACCAGAGATATACAAAGCATAAAGCTTTGGTTAGAAGAGGATGCTGGCTTCAGGAAAAATCTGGGCACCTGCGTTCCAAGGCTTCTACTCTGGCCACAAGAGATCCGGTTTCAGAGGTCCTGTGCTAGTCATGGAGAAGAAACTGCTGGCCTGTTAATGCACATTTGAGACCTTAGCAGGAGCATGTCTTTTTGCTGCATTAACTATGCTGCATGTTAAAGAAGCAATGGGATAAATATAATTTGGGAGTGCAAAGGAAAAGGCTAAAAGCAAAAAAGGAAAAAAACAGGTGGCTCTTATATATGACAATGTCTATAAGATGGTGTCTTTCATATACACAGTATCTCAAAGTACTTGATGTGGAGGTTCTATTTATGAATGATAAAAGATTAGTAAGTGATTAATAGATGTTTTAATAAATGCCAATCAATTATTATGCATCCAGTGGGTCAATAGGGTTTTTTACAACAATAGCTCATCGTCTGAAACACCCTACCAATGTACTTAACTTTTATATGCTTTACATTGAAACACCTGCTAATCTTGCGTTAAACCTCCCAAATGGAATCTTAATATAAAATGTGACTCAAAACAAATTTGCTGGAGAAAAAAAGATTAGCACCTAGGCTCCACAGTAAATTGTTAGTTATAGCTGTACTGGATTTAAGTTTCTCCTTTTGCCATGTAAAAGGCACTGATATGACAGGAAGCATTTTGCTGCTGAGTGCAAGAGTGGTGTTTTCAAGGCTGATCCCAAGAGGAGGGCTGGGATATTGCTGGACGCTGTAGCAACCAGAATCACTGAACTTGATGCAGCCTTGTGTTTTTATACACATTTACAGTAATACTTTGTGAGGGCAGTTGATGAGATAAAGGATGGAATTGAAAATGAATAAAGATCAGTTCTCTCAGAGGTAGTGAAAGCTGCCGTAATCAGGGGCTGCTCAGGTCCCTCTTGCTACTGTCTTGCTGCGTTTAGTTAGTCTGGTGAAAGGGGAGGATGCTGATGTTTGCAGGGGCCATTTTAACACCTCATCTTGTCTTTGGGAGCTTTAAAGTAATTAATTCTCCAATCATTACCGGTTGACTTTGTCGACAGGTTTAGGTTTCCCTCCTGCTGTTCCCTTTGGGGATATTGGGTTGTCACTTTATGAGAGGGGGGATTCATTTTAAGGTTCACACCAAATACCTTTCACAGCTTTTCAACAGCTCATTGTGTTCTCCATACTGCTAGAATATTCTCTTGGTCTCTGTTTTAATGAACATGACATATATGACTTTTTCCAGATCCAACTGGACAAGAAGGGGGGAGGGAGAAGGGGGTAAGCTTCTCCAAAAAGGCAGACAGCACACTTGCTAAGCCCTTCAGATGAAAAGAGGGCCATCCTCAGTATGTAGAAGTCAACAAAAGAGACTGCAAAGGCAGTTTTGCTAAATAAAGTTACTTTGAGCTGTGAAGGTATTCTGACAGTCCTTAATGTAACTGAATGAATCCTCACAACTTCCAGCTATGATATGGGTGTATTATATTATAGTTCAGTTTTAGCCAGGGGAAAATTTCCAGATTTGTAGTTGCAATTTTTTATTGATTAAAGATTGCCAAGAAACATGGAGAGATGAAGGTAGGAGAAAGCTTGACCATATTCCTGTTAATCCTATTCTCATCCAGTTTCCACTATATATATATTTTAAATTCTATTAATAAGCTGAAGAAATAGTAATGACTGGAGAGGCTGCTACCAGCCACGTAATTTGGAGACTTCTGATGATGCCCAACTCTTGGTGTACAACAGCACCAGAGTTCCAAGAAATGTGACCGATAGGCACAACAGTGACTTTTCAAACTCAATGGACAGTGAAAACCCTCACCTACAGTAAAGCTGGCTGAAGCACTTCCCCTTTGAACTCCTGCTCAGCATCTCCTGGCACACCAACATTCTCACTAGGGGTGGGAGTTTGGGAAATAATCCATGTGGCAAACTAGCTCTGAAATTGCTGAGCCTAGGCTTAGAAAAACCTTAGGTCTGCTCTGTAATGTTTGGAAATTGAGCAACATCCACTCTAGTCTTTTGTTTTTGCAGCTTGAACCAAGAGGAGTTTGACTGTTGTCAAAGACCACACTGCTATCTCCAGCTGGATTTTCAGTGGTGTCTGTATGATGTTTTCTTTACTTTTTTTGTTGGCAGCATTAGTTGTGAAGTTCCCTTGCTAAATAAAGCTCTGACTGCACAAACAATTTATTTCAGTCACTTCCCATAGCTGCCAGTACTGGAGCAACTCAAGCTCTGTTAGCTAGGCTAGAAGGCCTGTCAGAGTCAGGTGGCAATATACCACATCATTTCAAATACCCTTTCAGGAACCTTTAGATCTGCTCAATGCTCCCTTAAAAATCGCCACTGGCTTGCTTGTATTAGGGCTCCCAACCTGACTAACTCTGGTTGTTAAATTATTGTCATGCACAGAAGGATTTTGTATTAAATATCCTTTGGGAAGGAAAATCTGAGTGAAAATGGATTTGGAGGGCAGGAGAGACTTGTTTTTCTGTGTCAGGTAATATGAAAATGTGAAGTAGTAGCTAGGAAGAACCAAGGTAATAACATAACAGTGCTGGAAACATGAAGTGTCTTCTTCATATGCATAGAACTACACAAACTGTCTCCTCAGGGATACATAGGAGAGGTAGCTGATGATTTATCAAGATGCCAGTTGCATTATCCAGCATAATGAAGCCCTTTGTTTATTTAATTAAAAAATTTAAAAAAAAGGAAGTTCTACTTCTCAGCTGATGGCAGGACCTGGGCAAGCGGTGAGCATGTTTCCTTAGCACTGACCAGATCCCCTCTGTTATCCCAATATTATTCCCCTTTGTTATTCGATATCCCACAGTGCCAGCTAAGTCAGGAGTTGTCACACTCCTCACTGGTGCAGCAGGATACAAAATAGCTGGGGGTGGGGAGGAAGACTGGAATGGTTAGGAGGTGGAAAGGAAAAGGCCCTTTTTTTTTGTGAAAACAGTAGCACCAGCTGCATCCTGCAAGTCGCTAAATTAGCCAGTCAGTTGTTTTTCTTTTAATTTTTGTGTGAATTCAAGAATAGGTTGTGGATGTCTTGGCAACTCATGAATGAGGCTCTTTATGAAAGAATTCACCTTGCAGAGGGGCTGCTGTCAGATGCACAAGCCTCTTTCCATTAATTAAGCTGCAGAACATCCCCTCTTTTTTTCTCCCCATCCCTCTCAACGCCTGGATAATCAGACCTTGTGTCTTTCCATAACATCCACCACTGCCTCTCTCGCTCCTCACAGTATTTCACCCACTCTGTTAATTCTGGGCTGCCAGATTTTCTTTTTTTTTTTTTTTAACACAGCTTATTGCTGCTAAGTGAGATATCATGCTGCCTGAGCTAATAACTAAGATGAATATTCTGCTCCACTGCAACTAGTAGCATTCTCTATGCATTATCTTCAGCTGAAGGGTGGCCTAAGAGCAAAGTTGGATATTTTCAAAAGCTCAGCTGGGAGTTAATCAACTCTTATTGTTTTTTGACAGGAGCTGGATGCTTAACTTGCACCCAGTGAGTCATCCCCTGGATTGTCACTCACACACAAACAGCCCCACAGAAAGTGCAAAGAACTTTTCAGACATGCTAGAAATGACCTGCCATTAAAAGTGTATAAGCTAAACTGTACTGGGTTAGGGAGTGATTACAGATGTAATTATGCCTGAGCAGTCTGGGGAGAGAAGGTGGGTACCAGGAACCTCAATCAGTTCTCATTCAGCTTTGCTGTGGTCTGTACAAGATGTGTGACTGCAACTGAATAGTCTTGAAGGTTTTAGTGGGGATACTCACATGCGCATTTACGAATTTACACACCTGCTTCAGGGAATAATCACAAATTTTTTAAAAATGAGGAGCTGACCATTGTACCTTAAGTGTTTGCATGTTTGGGCTTAATTCTGTATGCTGGTTTAAAATCCCAGTCATTAGGAATAAAAAAATATGTGTATGGTATAAATGACAGGCTGTTATAAATGATCTGTTCGTTTTCCTTCACTTCCAAGTAATGCTGAACATTAATTTCCTGAAAATGAAGCAATCTGAAGTAGAGAACACCAAATAATTAATCTTTGGAAACTCTGAACTAAATTAAAATAATTTAAAGTTAAATAAAGAGCTCATCTGTGGCCCCAGTGCTCTTTCTGGGAAGCAAGGGATACATAATAGAATCAAAAAGAAAGCAAATACTAAATTACCTAACAGAAAAGGAATCTACAAATATATGTAATAAATTCCCACATTACATCATAAAACTAACTTTCTCACAAATGCTATCATTGCAAATGCCAAGGCACATAGGAGACCTTTCAATTAGTAGTAAAAGTGAATAAGCAAGTGGGAAATTATTTGCATTGGACATATGTATTTTCTATTTTGGGGCTTGCTGGCCTGTTTGAGGGATTTTTTAGATATTATCAAATTATCTATCAGATTACAGGTTTTCCTGACACTGAGAATTGGGTGTGGTAGAATTTTAAATACCATTTAAATGGTAACCCAGAAATTCTCTTTATTAATTCAGGCAGCAAATTAAAGAATGAGTACTCAGGATAAACTTCATGCTTCCATTAGCAAAAGTTGACTTTTTAATTCAATGCGGTAATTTGGTTAAAATTAAAACATAAGTATAGTTGAAGAGTTATCTGTAAAATGAGAATATTCAGGAATATAAGAAAAATAATTCCATCTTTAGTAGATCCAGCAAAAATGAATGTCTACACTTCAGAAAGGACAATAAATAAACCTACTAGTCCTTTGCTTCTTTCAGAGTTTCACTTGGCTTTTTATTTTTGTTCAGTCTTTCCTTGGCTGCAAATCTACAGCCAGCCCAAACTATCCGAGACACATAGTCTAATGGAAAATAATATGGTGAAGAGATGAAATACAATAGTGGACAGCAGGATCTTTTGAGTTTTAAAGGCATGGCATTGTCTCTAGATATGCCGAAAGCTCCTTGCTACAGTTTTCTTGTTTGTAAAATAGGAAAGATAATAACCTGCCTCCTGGTAAAGCCCAGAAATGCTCCTGTCTGTATAAATGCTGCGGATTATTAGAGAGAAGATGTTCAGCTTGGGAGTGGGGTTCTGAATATAGTGATGAACCCACTCAATTTCAATTGCTGCATATGAGCTTCTTTCTTCTTATAACAATTAACCTCTTAGAAAAGAATTAACACTGAGTTTACATGTTGACTCTATAGACATTGGATAATTGCTTTTTAAAAAATCATCTATAAGTCCAGGAAATTACATTTCTCCTTTTGCTTCTAAAATTACAAACTTCTGACTTCCCAGCTGGTAATGCAAGCAATCAAAATCAGGTCTCTTGAGTGCAGTTGCATGACACACATGAACAACAATCTCATTTCATAAAGAATTAACCCACAGCCAGCTATGTTAACTGGCTCCAATTCATGCCCCAAAGCCCACCTGATCCAAACACTGTAGTTCCTGCTTTACACAGGCAGAAATGTGCTGGTGAAATTACAGCAAACCTTCTTGGAGTTCTACCCTAACAAAGCTCCCTGGCAGAGGGAAAGAGTTTGGAATGAAGCACCAAACTGAAACCCAGAAGCTTTGGCTTCATTTTCTGTCTTTGTTACAGGCTGCCTATCAGCAAGCCAGTCACTTAACCTCCCTGAGTTTCATCTTCTATCATACAGAGCCAGTAATAACTCCTTTGGCTGTCTTTTTGATCTAGAGTATAAAGAAAGTGACATTATCCCCTCCCCCAATCTCAGCTAAGACATCTAGGCACTACGGTGATTCTAATCAGTAACAGCATTAACTACTGTTTAAACAGAAGGACCTACTTCAGTTTGAAATTTCCTTGATTTTATCTAGTTAAAAATCTCTTCATAATTTCTCTGATGTTTTTTCCTCCTTTTTGAGAGAAGGTAGGAGGAAAGAAACGACTTGTTTTGGGTTGATGATTTAGTTCTGTAAGTGCTTCAAGTATAGGGTCACAGCGAAGAAGCAGAGAACATTGATCCAAATGAGGAAAGCTTGGTAAATTTCATTTCTTTCATCAGGACCTCACCTTAAAATGTGTTTTTCAGAACTTAAATTTAAAGTTAATGCCAAATGAAAGTCCAGAGCAAATGTGTAACTCAGTTGTGCCCTTTTCTCAGTGAGCTACCTTAATGTGACATGGGTGGAGGTTCCCTCAATACATCCCCAGCATTTCATAGAATACACACCTTGCAGCTTCCTGGTATTTTTTCTTGATGCTCAGTCTAAATCTTCCTCTAATGTGTTTCAAGCCATTGCAACCTTAATTACAGTCCTAAATCAGTTCTTCTTCTTAGTGTGTACTGCAAATAGTTATCTTGGGTAGCAATTGCCACATATCTCACTAGTAACCAATTAAGCAACCTGTAGCCACTTTCCTTTCAGTTTTGAAATACTTTTTAACTGAAAGATTCAAACAAAATACACCATGTTCAGTAGTGCCAAAGACTGCCATTCAGAGGGCTTTGTGCTACACTATCCTGTCTGGAGAAAGGTTATTCATACATTCAGAAGACTGAACTTTGTGTTCAAAACTTCTAGATTGACAACCCTTCAAATCCAGTTGCCTTCTCTTGGGACAGGAACACGAACTTTTCTCTTTGATTTGAGAACTGACACCACTGTGATCTCCATCATGAGTCTAGCAATATTAAAGCGTGCTGTTCTTTACAGGCAGACTGCTTGAATTGAATGGCTACATGTTGACCTTGGGGGAGTTGCAGGGGTATGTGTTTGTTTGGTTTTTAAATTCATCTTCCCCAGGTTGTGGGGAAAGAAGCTTTTAGACAGTGCACAATACATGTGGATTTGAGCAACAGTTGATTTCAGCAGCATCTTATATTTTTCAAGACTGCTTTATGAATTGATGAGGCTTAGTACAGCATTTTTTTTAGGATCAAAAGATGTGACAGTTCACAAAATACGCAGTGAAGAAATAAAATCATTCTCCACACACACCAAGAAGCACCCCTACCTACCAGAATCCCCTGGTAAAGATTTCTTTAGCACAAGTCCAGAAAATTTGCACTCCACACTGTGCACATACTTCAAGACAGACAGGTGTCTGCCAGGGACAAAAGTCTGTCTTCTCCTATGAAGAATTACAATGGAGTGAAGAGTCATTGCTAGTTCAGCAAAAAGGGAGCCTGTGTGTGATGTGCAGCTCAGCTGAGAGGCATCGGAAGGACTCAGTAAGAGCTGGAAGGTTCCTCAGGCCTCCAGCCTGTGCTTCTGCCTGCCCTGATCCCCAGCTGCACTGCTGGGCAGAAGCAGCCTGTCACTGCTCTAGGTACAAGGCTTCTCTCTTATATGGGCAGCCCTATAGCTGTATTTAAGAAGGCAGGATTATTATTTCCTATGGCTGGACTGAGATAACCCTCCTCAGAGACAAATACAAGCACGTGTGACAGAGACAGATGAGTTACATCAATTCAAGGAAAGAAAAACAATTTTATGATCATGCAACTGAATTGTTTCTAATTAATTAATGATCTATATTTCATACTGCTGAAGCAGAGTCTGAGACACACTAGAAAAAATCCTTCATGTGGCCCATCCTAATAGCGGCAAGGGCATTGAGACACAGATTACATTATTAACAAGCTTTTTGGAGTTTGTAACACATCCCTTAGTTTCATTCTTTTGTTGCTGGGCACACACATTGAGAGGTTGGTACCATCAGGGAGCAGCAAGGGTCAGTTGCTCCCCACACCCCAAGAGCCGAAGGGTATCCCAGGAGTGGCAGCAAGGGAGCAGGGAAGGGCAGACCCCAATATTTTAACCGAAAGTCAAACTCACCAGGCAAGCCTGGGGTGATGAGGCAGGTGCGAGGTCAGGCCTGGCAAGATCTGTTTTGGGCACGGTGATCCTTGGCAGGTCCATGGTGATGAGGCAGGGCCAAAGTCAAGGCCAAGCTGCAGAGTTGGTGTGGACTGAGACCTGGAAAAACAGAGCCCATAGCCAGGAACAGGCCCGGCTGCACCTAAGCTCCTACTACAGAGCCCAGGGCTGAGCTGGAATGGGGCTCTGGGACAGGGGTGGGGTGGTGGGGAGGCTCCAGCTGAGACTGATCAGGGCTGTTAATGCTCTCCCACAGACATGCACTGTATCCCCAAGTTTAATTGGTAACTAAATGACATGAAGAGTGCCATATATTGGCCTGCCAGAGAGAGCAGGGCTTTAACGTTACACAAATAATAATCTGATCCTACAAACCCATGTATATGTCATTGAGATCTTATTACAGCCTGGGTAAGAGGATGCTGGGTGTTTGCACTGATGAAGCTATTTCAGTATGATAAGCTGCACTAAGTGGGCTCAGTTTTGCATCAGTGGAGTGTATTTGCATATTGCACTGCCAGGGAAAAGAAAACCTTACATTTTGCAGGAGTTTGCCACGCACAAAAATGCCACTGCAAATATATGAGTATGTGAGTAGTTCCCATGAAGGCAATACTCCATGGAAGGTGCTAGCAAGGGTGAATTAAAGGGTCTGTAACATTTCCAGGTTTTGGGATGCTCAGTGGAAAATTCATCCATATACTTTCAGGACTTTTTACAATATCCGTTGCCTTTTGATTTATAACATTTCACGTGGAAAAAGACTGGCAAGTATTTTCAGCTATAAGAATTCAAATTGTCTTTTGAAAGTATCATTATTAGAACCAGCCTGAAGTCCAGCCAAATATTCCTGTTCTCTTTCACTTCAACCCTTGATATATGCTTTCCTGTCAAAAGGACACCTGGAAGAAGTTTTTATTTTTTCCTACCAGCTGCTGATTTCTGAGTTTGGTGCTTGTTCATTTGGTTTTTTGGGGGTTTGTTGGTTTGTTTTTTTTTTTTATATGTTTCAGATTTTTTTCCCATTTTATAGGTTTTGAAAATGGACAGAAGAAGCCAAAATGTATCCTATATTTTCAATTCTATGTTGTATTTTGCATTTTTGTCTTAAAATTCTCCCGCAAATCTAATGCAATCTTATTCCTAAATTAATACAATTATTTTAAGGCAGGACCTTGAAAAGCTGGCACTACACGTAAAAATCTAAGAAGACAACTTCTATACTAAAAACTAAACGACTTAATATCTCTATAAAATTGTAGAGACATGCTCATGCATGCATATGCACACATATTTTTGGTGCAATGAGATATGGTTTTTATGTAGGCTATTAAAATAATGTAAACAATCTAAACAAAGCAGATTACCAGCAAAACATGCAGCAACAAGTTTAAGATCCCACCTGTATTCTCTAAGTAAATTGAGAAGAGAGTCATAACATGAAAAATTTCTTTCTGCTCCTACAACGTTTGTGTTCAACACTATCTACAAAAGAGATTTGGGGGACGGGGGAGAGATCCTAAGGCTCCATGGCTGTTTCTCCAGCCAGATTCAGGCTGGGTCTTGTTTGGCTGCAGTGTAAATGCACCTTTCACAATAGGCACCAAGTCTGAACGAGAGACTCCCCACATACCTTCAAACAGCAGTTCTGACAGAGACACCCGTGTGGGAGAGGACTTTAGGCATCTGTTGCACCCTGGAATTTAAGCAGAACCTCTGATATAAACCAATAGCCCAGTTCAAGTGCTCATCCCTCCCTTAGCCATCCTGGAAATGGAGCAAACAGAAGGGACCCTCTTGTGAGCAGCTCAGCACAGTCCAGCAGGACGGTGCCAGTGCAGAACAAAGTGTTACCTCCGGGCACCTCGGGAGGAAGGAATTAATAAACAACCTTACCCACGAGATGAGAGTGCAACAGTAACAAAAATGGAAGTGATTGTAAACTGTGTTAATGCATGGATAATTCCTGTAGCAAATTGAAGACACACAAAACATTGCTTTGGTGAATGGCATAGAAAAAGCCTGTCAGCTATAGGTGTCAAATATGTCCTTTGCAGTTTCACTGAGGTATTTTGCAGCAAAACAATCAAGACAAATATGGAGATCCAAATTATGGAACAAGAATCTTCTTGTATTGTGATGCTAGGAGTTCCCTGCCAGTTTGCTTTGCAACATTCAGGTTTTTTACACTGTGCTGGGACTGTCTGAAAGCTCAGATCCCAAGTAAGACCCCAATCCAGCTGCCAGGTGAGGGCACAGGGACTGCATTGGTGAAGTGGAATCATTTTGTCACTTAAACTGTGCATGTACAGAAAGAGCTTGGTGTTTCGTTTGGGTTTGTTTTCTTTTTTCTTTTTCTTTTTTCAGTTTTTTTGTTTGGCTGTAACAATGTGCTTCATTTCTGGCTGATCAGCTTCTGTGCTTTAATATTGATGGCTCTGCAGTTGGATTCCCCAGGTGGTCATCCATCTCACATTCTGCACAAACACAGGGTCCTATCCATGCCATATCCACGAGAATGTTCACCAGCAGGTTCTGAGTAGCCTCATGATTTTGTCATACCCCATAGGTTTGGAAAAATGATTTGCTGGACCACCAGGCCACAAGCAGCAGTTATATCTGGCAAGCTTAAATCCAAAAGGGAAAACTATGGGATTTAAAGCCATCAGGGACTATTCCACACCACATAGCAACTTTCTGACTTACTCCATGCTTCAGCAAGGGCAAACAGAGAGATGAGGGCCCTGTCTGAGGGCCCTGAGAGCATGTCCCCTCCTGGCTGTTCAGCTGTCTGGGCTCAGGGCCAGCCTGGAGCTTGCAGAGCTGAGAGCTGTCCCACTCCTTTGCTGGCCTTGGACACAGCCAGGGTTGACACCACTTCCTGTGGGACCTGCTTTTAAGCTGAGCTCCTTCCATCAGGCCCCCATCTGAGCTAAAGCTCCTGCTGTGTTGCAGTCATGCCTGTCCCTGGCTTTGGACCCATTGCTCCGGACCTAGACCCTGACCTGGAGATGACTTCCAGCCTGGTCCCAGACCTGCCTTATCACCAGGAACCTGCCTGGTGTTCACAGGGCTGTGCCTGATCCTCGCTAACCCCACTGGACCTGCCTTGCTTGGCTCACCTGGGGGCTGTGGGACTCGTGAGACTTCTGCCCTGCTGGCTGTGTTGGTGTGCTCAGCTTCCAGCTCGCCTTTCCTTGCAGAGAGCCAGCTCTTGCTGCTTCCTGACAGGCTGTTCCTCTCAAAATCTCCACAGCTTTTAAAGACTGATGATCTCAGCAAAAATGTTAACCCATTTTCCTTCACAGAAGAGCAGAAATGGTGGATTCATCCAGGAATCAAACCTACCACTAATAATACTGAACCATGGAAGGAGAAAAATTAATAGTCTTACATTGTTTCCACTCTCTCAGGGATAAAAATGCTGGTCTGGAAACTTTGGGAACTCTTTTTCTTAGACCTCCAGCCTTTCAATACACAAAGTCTAAAGGTGTCCTGGAAATGATGCCATGAATTCACAAGCAGAAGAAAATAACTTGTGTGAGTAGTGGCACGTAGAACTCTTGCAGTCAGTGGATCTTTCCGTTTTGTGCCCTGCAGCCCAACATTGCAACTTGTATCACACAGGCACCATGAAGAGCATCACTGCGCCAGCAAGTGGCATGAGACTAAAAAAAAAGTTTAAAAATTGCTCTCTGAACAGTAAGTAAGACAGACAGGGTCTGGGGAAGCTGTGGTCAACCCATCAGGATCCTCTTTTCTTCTTCTCCTTCTTTCCTCTCATGCCTTCCTCCCTCTGTCCCTGCTGATTTTGCTGGAGACTCAGCCCTGTTTCTGGAAGAAATCTATTTGTGCCTACTGCTAAACTCTGCAGCAGCTGCTCAGACCTTTTCCTACCACTGTGTTGTGATGCAGTCATGATTTTACCAGAAAAGTGGTGTTCGCCTGCCATGAACCCGAAAGAGTTCAACACTGATTAGGAAGGAAGGCTGGCTGGCTGGCAGGCAGGCAGCATGACTGACTAAGCCTGGTTTCCTTAGGAACCCAGACTGAAAAAGTGAGAAAGTAAGAGCATGTGTGTTCTGGTAGGCAGTGAATAATCCATTAAAACTCTTAATTAAAAATTTAAACATGTGTCTGCTAATTACATCACCCTTCTCCTGCCCTCAAAAAGCAGCAAATGAGCATGGTTGCACACCTGCCTGTGTGTTTATTTCCTTAGGATGCTGCTCACTTGCTCAGCAACACAAATACCAGCTCAGGTAGCAGCTGCCATTGTAAAAACATTCTGGGGAAATGTGATGACAAATATTTTCTTTTTGTTAATGAATGGCCAAACTGTTCACAGAAATCCTGCTCACTGTTGCTGCATGTCCTGAATTTGTGGATGTTTTTCACATAACAATCCTGATGCTATGAGTTCTATCTCAGGCAGGGCTATTTAATGCCAGCAATACACACTTGGCTGACCAGCCACCTGAAGACCTGTGAACAGAGAAAGAGATGGGGTAAATGTTTTAAAAAGCAGGCTGCAAGGATATGGAAATGAACATTGTCTGTAAACTTCAAAACTGCAGAGAATGGTCTGCCAAGGCTCTGGACCCTCTGGAGATTCTCAGTCCTGCAGGGATAGTGTGGGGCTCCACATTTGAAGCACACATGGGGTGAGGAGCCTTAGCATGGTAAAGGGACAGCTCAGATTAACTGTTACCCATGCAAATGGCCACTCCTAGCAAATGAAACCTGCTTCCCCCTCTGTAAGTTACCCTGCAGAGAATCTCCTCTGGTATACGTAGCCTCCTCAGCTGCTCTGAGTGTGCTGGGTTGCAGCCACTTGACATTGGGCCACAGCCTCTGATTTGGGAAGGCTGTTTTATTCACTGCCTAGAGGAGTAGGATCATGTTCAACATTGCTGTTGTTATTTATTACAGTTATGAATTTGGCAGGAATTAGCCAGATTCTGGCAGGTAGCGTATGTCTCTGTATATCAGCATAACTGTGCTGCGCTATAGTGGGTACACTGGGTGAAAAATCAATTCCCTGGTTTTTGGCTCCTGTCAAAACAGGCAGAGGCCAGAGGGCATGTGTGTCCCCTGGCACACATATGGACACTCTCACCAGATGCTCACCCAGTATGCTCTCCTCGAGACCTGCCTTTACTCCATGGTCCTGCTGTGGCATAGACTGCTGAACCTCTTAGGAAAGCGTCCAGCTGGGATGTGGGTTTGTTTCCTTGGGGGTACTGAGAACCTTACTGGTACTTCTCAAGGCCCTCTTTGACTCAACCTAAGAAGGACTCAACAGACAGTAAGAAACTCTGAGCTCCGACACCCCGACACTGTGCATCACTAACAAAGAACTGCCTCAAGACTGAATGACCTTATGAGGTTATCTTTAAAGTGGTATTTTAATGCATTCACTGACTGTTTTAAAGCTTCACAGATGATGTCTTGGGATGGTCTACTGGAGAAGGCTTCATTATCCTCAGAGGTACAGACAAGGAGACGGCTGTTCCACTGCTGAGTTTTCCATGTTGAGCTCACATTCATCCTAGATGGCTGGAGTCAGGCAACTCAATTTAGGGGCTGCCAGAATCACTGAATGATTTTTCATTGAAGTGAAGCATCTGTTATTGCAGGGTAAAGAAATTAACTGGTCCTTCCTTTGAAAAAATGGGGGGGTGGTTAAAATCCAAGGTATATGTAGAGTTTAGGATGCCACATGGCAAATCTAGGGGCATATGAAATCCCCAAGCAAGGCCACAAGCTTAACTTGCTCTAGTCAGAAATATTGGGGCTGGCAGGATTTGGCTCTCATCACAAGAGAGGGAGCCCAGAGGTGCAATGGAAAATAAAGGCCTGTGTTTCCAGGGAGTCAGCTCCCAATCCCAGGACTTGGTCATTCCCTGAAAGCTCATGTCTGCTCCTTTTGCCTTTTCCTAACTTGACAGGAGTGTGATGTATCTGTGTGGTGCACCTGGTAGAACTGTGCAGGACTGCACTGCCCTGCTCTCTGGGGGTCAGGGTAAGGGAGCTGTGCTGAGGGAGCAGGTCGCTGAGGCGGGTGTTTGACATGGGCTCATCTGCCCTGCTAAATGCCCTCAGGTCACTCTGCTGGGCAACGCTCACTCTGCTGACCAGGCTGAGCTTTCTGTGCTGCTCTTGCCCGGCTGGAAGACTGGAGTGGCACAGCCCTTGAGGACAGCCTGAGGCACTTCACTGGTTTGTCCTCTCCAGCCCAGACTGGATGGCACAGAGCGAAGCAGTGTGGGGGGGGAGCCAAGGCACAGGCACAGGGCCCGGGTTCCTGTGGGTCAGTGTCACCACCCTGTGTGGTGCAGTGGTGGAAGAGAAGCACCAAAAGCTTACACCAAAATCTGCTCTAGCTGGGAGTGGGAGGATGTGTCCACAGCTGGGCTCCCCAGACAAAGCTCAATTACTTCCCATTTGTGTAAAGAATGAGTGTGTTTAATCCATAAACAGTAACAACCAAAAAGTCATTTCACTGAGTAGCAAGATCATCCACCACTTGGGAGTACCCAGAACTATTTACAAAATGTTTTCATAGTTCAACAAGGAAGAGGCTGTGTATTTCTGACTGTGGAGCAGAAGGCAATCCTATAATAATGCCTCATCTTTACCAATCATTCCAAATTATTCACATGAAATATCCTGCTTTCTCTTTTGGACTGTAACAAAGCTTCTGTTGAACCAATTATTCACTAGCTATTCATGTATTGTCAAAAAAGAAATCACAGAAGCTTTGCCATTAGGAATAAGATTTGATTGGCAAGGCACATGGCTTTGGGGTGGGTTTGCTTATTCCACCTTTTTGCTCTAAAGCCATAGCTTTTAGCTGGTAATTTCCACTGCTATAATCTGATGGAAAGTGATAAAATGCATCAGACTGCAGTAGTCAAATGAGAAAACACTCCAGATTAGTAGGAATATAATTATGTTTTTCATGACATTGATTTTTTATTTTCTAACTGATAAAAGTAAACAACTAAGGGGGGGGGGGAGTGCCAAAAACCAACATTTAGACTTTAGTGGGATAATTAACTCAGCAATTAAACATATTTTGTATGCAGCATTTGTCCTCCAGAGCACACAGCATATGTGACGTTTGTCCTTCATTCAAATTCTTGCTTATTGCAATCTTTTTATTTCAGCAGGAGTGGCAGCCGGCGGGAGTCCTGCATGAAGGCCCCTTCCATGGTGCTTTACTTTTAAAGATGAGTATTCACAGCTCGGATTTGGAAGAAAAGGGGCAGCCAAAAAGAATCATGAAATGAGCAGAATTGAGAGGCAAGAGGCCTGTGCAACAGGCATTTGTTTCAGTTTTCTTTTTGCCAGTGATGTTTGAAGGGGAAATAAACTGAGCCCCTTGTGATCCTCTCTGCCCTGTGTGCCACCCAACAGCTGCACAGCTGCGCTGTGATTGGGGCTGCAATGGCAAATGCCCTGTGCTCTGCTCCCACTCAGTATCACAGCATTGTGAGGGGCAGGTTATATCCACAGAAAATTAAAGAACGAGAATTAAAGCCAATTAAATAAAAGAGGCCAGTCCTAGGGCTCCCTGCTGGTACAACAGAGTTGATTTCTCACTGCTGTGTGAAATATAGGAAGAGACATAAGCAACAAGGGATTGCTAGAAATTTCACTAGCCTTTTTAGCACAGGACAGTTCTTCTGTCCACAGTTCATCAAAGAGTGAGTGAGTCTTCAGGGAAGCTGATTTTCTCAGATTTTCTCCCCTGTGATACAGGGGAGATGTCCTCCCCACTGCCCCATCTTTATCTCTTTTAGAAAAATGAGGTCATTAGGAAAAAGTTCCTCATCTAGGATAAATAAAGCATACTCCTTGTGACTTTGTAGGTAGGATGAAGGGGGACAAGCAAACACTGTGTCAGGCAGAGGTGAGCAGATCTGTCATGCTCAGGATGACACAGTACTTCTGCATGTCAACACAAACTGCAAAGCTGTAGCTGATACTGTGCAAGTTAATACCCAAGCACACTACAATTATCTTTTTTCTTTGAGACAACAATATGTGAGGCTTTCTTCAGGGCAGAACTCTGAGCCTCAGGGATACTCAAATAACTTCCTACTCTGTGAGACTCCCATGGCCCAATTTAAGCTGCTGCTGCTGCAGGGTAGAAGGGCTAACTTCTGAGATGGCATAAATTTCTATAGTAAACACACTATGACAAGTCATTCCAAATTAATTTCTTCCTTTCCCAAGCTGAATTTGCTGGGTTATATGCTAAAATCTTGATTCTTGCTTTGTCCTGAAACGTTGTGGTGCATAATAAACATGAAGTCTCAAAAGGTTGTTTCACTGCTAATTTCAGGCAATGGAATATAGTACATATGTATTCATGATACATGCAAAACACCCTGTATCTGGAGCACAGCCTTCCCCAAATCCAGAGTGTTCATCTTGTGAAATCTGTCACCATTTACAGAATGCAAAAGTTGCACTGACAAATGCTTTTTACTATCAGACATAAAATGTGTTTGTTATTGTACTGACCTTGGGAGACGAAGAGGGAAGCTTTGTCCTTACCCTGCAAGACAGCCACAGCAGCTGGCTATGCTTTAGGACAGGCCAGACTAAAATAGGTCTGTCCATGTGAGAGGTTGATAGAAGAACTCTAGAAATTCTGCAAGTTATTCAAGTGCCATTAATAGACCCACCAACAAGTAATATCTCTGAAAATGAATCCCAAAGTTAGATCAATGATTTAATTTTTAATTCACTGATCCACAGATATGACAACAATCTAATTTTTGGAAACCACTGTGATTGGTAACTGCCTCACCCCTTAAAAAACCCCAAACTGACTCTTTTTATAAAGCTAACTGGGCCACGAGGTGTGTTTGAGCTCTGCCTTGTCCTCTGGAGAGACACGGTGTAGACAGGGCAGCATGGCCTTCTAATCACTTAGATTTGGTAATTACCACCACAGAGGAACAGCCAGCAAATATAGAGGGGAGGAGGGAATGTAACTATTCCCAGGGACCCAAAAAATAGGTATGTTCCAAGTAGAGCAATTTTTAAGTACAGTGAAGTGCTACTTCTAGCATGGATAAGAAAAATAATAGGTAGAAGGAGAGGTGATTTTCAAGCTGAACCTATTTCTTGAAATATTCTCTCATATGCTGTTATTATTCCACAGTAATGCTTCTTTTAGGGCAATATTTTACACCAATGTTACCATCTCCATGGCACCACAGACAGGGAGGCTTTCTAAGCACACAATTTCTCTCACACTCAGTTTAGGAGCTCTTCCATTTTTCTGTGCATTTACATTGCACCACTGACTTGAGATATTTGATCCAGAATAATGATAATGCTTTGCTTTTCTTCATTCCAGCCCTTCCAACCTCCTTTACAAATGTCACTCGGAAGTGCCAGGGCCTTGGGAGGCAGAAAGCCCAGCCAAAGCTTGCCTGCGAGTACCTGGCAAAGTGAGGACCTGAAGACAGATGCACTCGATCCTTCTCTCACTTGAGAGGCAGCTCAGGTCGACACGGCTCTAAACTTTGGAGATGATCTGCCTGCTAAGCTACAGCACATTTATGATTTGCGGGTTTTGAGTTTGACTTGGCTTCATTTTTTAACTTTTGCATTTGGCAGCTGATGGCTATTAACTGTCACACTCCAATAACCAGGGGGTAGTTAGAACAGCATTAAATATTTGCACTGTGCAGCAGGCTATACTTCATCTCAGTACACATGAATCCCATGCTCTTTTCACACTGGAAGAAAACCCACCTTATTGCTATTCAAATCTATCTGTCTCTCTTCCCATAGTGCCATTACACATGCAAGTCTCGTCAGTGTCACTGACACAAAAAACCCCTCATGTTTTATGCCAACACCAGTGACACCTGAAAAAAACCCCAGGCACAAAAGAATTACTGTTTTTAAGACTTTTGTTTATTTGGTCTTTATTTTCTAATAAGGTCACTTATTCCATGTCTTCATAAAAGTGTTTCTCCTGCCCTGCAAGACTGTGTGTTTTCTTTCACAGGAGCAACTTATATGCATGAAAAGTGCATTTTGGTAACTGAGGATTGTCCATTTTGTATGTCCCTGGTTAAATTGTGAAGCTTTATTTTGAAGACAATTTTTTTCCCTCCTCATCAAAACTGCCATTTTGAGTCTAATCTTTTAGGAAATATCCTACGTAGGCACTCCTTGTGGTCCGCTTTTAAAAAAGCAAAATTTATTTTGGCCTCTGCAGGAAGCATTTAAAGCACATAATGAATAATGTTTGACACAGGAGTCAGTTAGCAGTCATTTTAGATTAATAACACTGCCCAGAAAAAAACCTTGCAGGGGATTAGACCAAGGGAAAGATGCTTAGGCAATAACCTCTGAGCCAGCTGGTTGCTGAACTATTCACAATAGACATAACTATCTCTGAAGGTCTTAAGTGTGAGAATTATCTCTGGGAAGAGAACAATGAGTTAGTGAGATATAAAACAATAGTCTCATGCTCTAACATAAGCAGTTAGCACTGCACATGTTCTCTTCTCATTTAAGCTGCAAGACTTTCAGACAGTAGCAGTTGGTGCCCAAATTAAGACTTCCTCTTTCCCTTTGATCTTATGTAAAAACTAATGAATTGTATAATCTCCAACACCTCTGAAATCCCGCTGGTTAAAGGGAAACCCTCCCTACCTTTCCCATGCCTGTCTCAATTCGCTAAATGGGAGCTATATTTAACAGCAGGCCAATCACATGATCACTGAAAAGGAACAGCACAAGGATCTGTAATCCTAATGCTCTGGAGCTGTGATTGCTATAAATCCTTTGCAGAATTATTTCCTTTAAATCCCAAACATGTCATCACACTTTTAATTAACATTTCTTTATGAAAACTGTGGATAAGACCCTTTAAATTAAAGACTGTTCCCAGACTTGTCATCTTAAAACAGTGTGCATTTCTATTGTCATTTTCATGTAGCATATTTTACTTCACTTTCATTTAAGTAAAGCTTTTTACTTCCCCTTTTCCCTCCTTTGCCTCTCCTATCTGAACCCTCAGTAGTAACAGCTAGCACTATTTTTCAAGGGTAAACAAACAGCTCTACATTAGTTCACATACAAAACAGAGCATTCAAACATTCAGAAAACCAACAATGAGCACAGGCAGAGATGTGGCTGATACTGCCCTACTTGAATTATTCTTACCACCTTCACTTTGCAAGTTTACCATCTAAATGAGCTTATCATCTTTACAGATAGAAAGAGACTGTGAGAGGAAAGTGATTTGCCCGAAGGTACACAGTGGATCACCTGCAGAAGCAGAGCACAACCTTTATTTCCTGATTCCCAGCTCATCATTCTTCTTATTTAGCATGTGGCTTTCGGAATACGGGGCCTGTTTCCTTGCCTGTTAATCTGAGCAGCATCGCTATCCACTGGTATTAAAACAAGCCTAAAATGCACAATGCTGGGCTCAGGAGATGCAGTTTTATTTCCAGCAAAAGGAAAGTTTTATACAAGTAAGGGATGCTTTGGCTGTTGGCTAGTGGGAAATGGATCTCCAATATTTGTTTTCCTGATAGTAACCCAGGTAAAAATGCTCTCTTTGAATAATGGCTCAAGTCCAGTGACAGAGTCACTTTTGTCATCCCATCTGGGATTTGAGACATTGGCACACATCACTGGCAGACAACTGTTCCAATGATGTTTTTCAGAAAGCTCCGTTTTCTAACATGCCTCTGTGTGGAATAAACTGGAAGACAGAGGAAGATCATTTGTGAGAGAGAATATTAAGGGTGACACTATTATCCATTATATAGATAAACCCCACCTCCAGCAGTAAGAAGGAGGAAGGAATACAGATCCTCCAAAAAATCCAGAATGAAACTGTCAGGCAATCTGATGGCACAAACTGAAATTATTTAGCATGATTTGGCAATATGTTTCTAAGTATCTATCTAGCACCCAACAATATCCACTGACAGATACTGGAGAAATAATGAATGGCTAAATAGAGCAGTCAGACTCTGATGCCCTTCTATGAACTGGACAATAGTTTATTCCTCAGCTGCTCCCGCTGGCTTCAAAATATGCTTTGTGGCTGACACCCAAAGCCAAATGTCAGGAGCCCAAGCTTATTGAACACATCAGTGGAAAAACTCAGAACAGAACCTCTGACTTGACTCTCTTGCATACTGAAGTGAAAACAAGGAATAGAAGAAGGAGGGAGGGAGGGAGGGAGGGAGGGAAGGCAGGGAGGCAGGGAGGGAGGGAGGGAGGCAGGTAGGAAGGAAGGAAGGCAGGAAGGCAGGAAGGCAGGAAGGCAGGAAGGAAGGAAGGAAGGAGAAAGAGTCTCTGCAATGTTATGACTACTTGCCTTTACATATCCTCCTTTTCTTGACAGTAGTTATGCAGTCTTGCAGTTTCATTGGTAAGATAAACAATTTTTACATACTTGTATTCGTTTTAAATGAGCCACAATTATCAGGCCAGGACATTGATAAAGCTGTTTCAAAAGGAATGGAAAGTGTCATGGGTGTGGAGCAATAGGAACAGCAAATTTAACCACCAAACCATTGGGGTTTTTCTTACTGGCAGTAAGAGTGGTGTGGCATATGTGACCATATATTAAAAGCAGGGACCGCAACACATCCGTCTTCGGCCTGTCAGTTTTTCTTGATTAAAACATATCACACGGATACATGAAGTTAAAAAATTAGAAACTAACTATGTGATGCAAAAAAATCACATTCTTCTGATCAACCCATAAAGCCTGAAGACCATTGCAGACTCCTAGTTTTGTTTGCCATTCTATTTTCACTCCAACATATTAATTTCTCTTCCTCTCACCTATGCCAGAACATGAGAAATGTACAGCCTAAAGCTGTTTTAAGAGTAGCACTATGATGAAACCAGACAAGTCTTATTTGCACAAAGCTGTTCATGAGCAGGTTGGAAGACAGACAAGGCCTGTACACAGAACCTTTCTCAGGCAGCACGTGTGAGCCAGAGGCCTTGCAGAGCAGGAGGGACTCACCATGCATGTGCTTGCAGCAGTGCAGTTCCACGGACCCGTGAGGATTTGCAGAAGTCGCTGGTTGATGCACTTGCAGGAATCCCACACCAGGTGATCTCTTAAGATGACAGACCCTGTTGTCCAATGTGCCAGACTGGATGCTGGGCCCAACAAGGGAATTGGGATCATAGCCTCGATTCCCCCTATGCTCTTTGCAATACACAGACTGCAATAACAGCATTCAATCTCTGTGAGTCCTTTGTTCCATCCTGGGCAGTACAGTGTGAACCCGGAACTGTTAACATTCTTTGATGAACACTAGCCATTAGTTTTTCATCTCTTCTGTAGTACAAACACCAATTTGATGTTCCTTCTCTTCCTTACTGCTGAGATCACCCTTGAACACCCACCTGGACACTGAAAGTCATGCATGAAACGCTGAGATTTAGCACGTACTGTGGGTTAAGAACCCATTTCTTGTTCCCATTTCAGTAGGATACACAGAAGAAAGACAGACACATATGAATACAAAACCAGGAGATACTGTATGACAATTTTTTATTTATCAGTATCAAATTACATAGCAAAGTAATGAATGCAGTGTCAGATCACCTTTTGAATACTGTAAATACAAACAAAATCCACCATATTGCTTAATTATCCAAAGTAAATTAAAAGTTTAAAAATGTGCGTTTCAGAGATTCCATTTGGCATATCCTGTCAATATATCCTGCATAAATATTTCTGTACCTCATTTTCATTATGTGTACCTTAATGTAGCCTCTAGAAAGCTCACATGGAGGAGATAGGACCTATCTGTATGTTTATTTTCACCAACAACTCATGCATCTGCCCTGAAATCACTGAAAGTACCTATCTGCTAGCTGACCTGACAGATAAAAGTGACTGTACCTATAGACCTACAGATGTAAGGACAGATAAAAGTGGCCAGACCCAAAGCTACTGCCATCAGTGCAAGATGGCTGAATGCATGATATCAGCTGTGGATCAGGTCTTTAAATTACTGACAAAGCAGTGATGTACTTTCATGGAAGCTGGGCTATCTGATGGCCAGATCTTGTACACTCCAATATGTATGGAAATTCCCGGGATATTTACACCACTCTTTACACAGGTCTGACTCTGCTAAACAGAAAGAACAATTCCCTGTTTATAAGGTTAAGTGACAAATAAAGCCAGGTCTGTTGATTTCATGTAAGTTGAATAGGATTTGGCCACAGCTGGATACAAACTAGATAATTCAACAGAAGTATTTAAATGGTGCTAATCAGCGGTGTCATTTAAATGGGACTTCCTTGGAAACTGTGTAAATAGAACACTTTTTCCTGATGGATGAGATAATAAGCTTCACTTAGCACTGTTTCCAGAAGTTAAGACTACTGAGACATGGCAGATGTATGAAATGGAACACACCATAGAAACATATATTTTGTTTAGAATACCATGAACAGAAGTACAGAAGCGTTGATGCAGGTACTGGCAAGGTAAGGAAAGGGAAGGAGGAAAAATTTTAGGCAGCAATCCCATGGCAACACAGAAGTTACTCTTGATCCCTCCAATTCACCACTATCAGTGGAAGTCAGGCTTCTCTGGGAAGGTGCAACCTGAACGCTTGATAATTACGCTGGCTGCGTAATGTCCAGCCCGGATGCACTCGGTCACCGGCCGGTCATAGACGAGCTGGGACAGAAAGCCTATGGGACACAGTGGGAGAGAAAGAGAAGGGAGAAAATGGTCAGATTATTTTTTTGAGTGTACCTGTTTGTTACAGGGCAAAGCACTGAAATACTAGCCTGCCTGTATGTACCCCTGCAGCCTGGCCAGCTTAAATTGAGAATCACACTTGAGTGACCTGCAGGGCTGGAGTGGTGGTGCTGCTATTTCTTTCTGAAGTCTTCACTTGGTAGCTTCCAGTAAATTAAAGATTATCAAGACTGATCATTATTAGTGTTCTCAAAATGATTTTACCAGCATTCTTGCTCTCTTCTTTATGGAGACAACCCCTGATTCCTCAAAGAACATTTTAAAAACAAAGAAGCAGTTTTGCCTGCTGAAGAGAGTTCCTTCTGTTCTTACTGGCTACAGCTACAGCCCCACACCACTGTGTCCAAGCTTTTCTCCAAAAAAGAGAAAGGCATGCAATGAGAAACATTCTATTCAGAGTTACAGGTGCTCACAGTGCAAAGAAGGTGAAAAACTTTTACCTGACGAGGAAAGTTAGATGACATCTGCTGCCATTGATTATGGGACATTGAATCTAAGACTTCAGCAACAGGTACCTCTGAGCATGTGCAATACCCCCCTGAACAGCAAACAGCAAACCAGGCGCCTCTCAGAATCGGGGCATGCAGTTCACGGCTGCAGCTGGCACAGCCTGGCATGCACAGCTTGGAAAGCCAGGAATCACTGGGAGCTGAGTGCTCTGAAAACCTGAGCACCTCTTAAATGAATAGAGGCAGGGAATCCTGAAAAGGTACTTGGAGAAGTTAAGTACAAGCAGCACCAGAAATTTTATGAACTGAGTCCCTCATTTCTGAAACATTTTGTCTTGCCTGAAACTATTGTGATCAAAAGCGTGACAGAACTTATGGCAGAGGTGAAATATGTATTTTACATTTGGAAGAGGTCTTCAAGATGTGAGAAGTAAACTTGGTATCTTATAATTTACAACTCTACTCTGTCATTCTAGAGGTAATATTTTATTCACTTTTATCCTGTTTTTAATATGTTTCAGATGTATCTCTCTTCCTTGTCCAATCACAGAAGGAAAGTGAGACTTCCCCAAGAAAATCAGAATTCTAGCAAGCTGAAAGATGTTCTTTTTAAAGATTTCATCCACCATTTCAATTTCTGTCATGCTCAGGCTTTGGGCCTTGACAGTACAAATGCAGTCTTGAAACCATGTCCCTGCTACGTACTGTGTAACTCATAGGTACCAACTTCTGACATATTGCAAATTTTATTTCAAAGCTGGTATGTTTTGCTAGCTTGCTTCCATATTCACTTTCTCTGTCCATCTGGGTTACTGTTGGGACAAAGGCTCTACATTATATTGTGATGTTCTCATTTAACCTGTGCTCCATTTCTAAATATTTCCTTTTGTGGTATGCTACAGCATAATTTTAGAAGATAATAAAAATATTTCATCCTATGCAATGATGTCTGCTCTTTGCAGATTAAATATCATGTAAAACAAGAAAAATAAGGTTAGATTAATGAAGGATAATACTGGTGAGCAAAGGATCTGTTTTCATGAATTACCAATATCTATCTTGGCTTCTTGGTCATGACTGATAGTGAAAAGAAGCCCAATTGATATATAGTTTTCTCTAAACTGCACCAAATTGGAGAAGAGTTTGAAACTACAAAATTGATAAATCAACCACTTTTCATTGGAATATGGAGGACATAGAGAGTAGGCAGATTAGTTAAAAAAGGAGAAAACTCATAAATTTCTGTCATCAATTCTTTTCTAGGAGAACTACATATTGGCTGGAATTTCACAGATATTGGCTGACAATAGCTGGGAAAAAATGACTCCTTCACCAACAAAAGGTAAGTCCGTAAGCTCAAGTGAAGAAGACAGGAGTTATCAGTATACAAAGATAAGAATCTGAAACAGGAAGAAATTGTGCTGTGAGTTCTATCACTGATGGCAGTCAGGGATGACAGACAACACAACTGTGGCAGGATGGTCCAGCTGCAATAGTTGGGTAACAGTTGAGAAATTCAAACAGCATGCCTGGCAGAAGTCAGATCGTTTCTGAATAACGAGATGAAAATGGTCTGCTCTCCATTAAATTAACATGCATTCTTAGGAGAAACTTTCTTGGATACGTGGAGGGTGTCAATCATTAAATTTAAACTGCCTGGGAGGCAGGAGCTTGCCAGTGTGCTTCTGGGTGGTTAAAACTTGAGAGCAAGTTGCAACCATATGTAAAATGAGGCTGTTCAGACAGTCCATTTCTGACTCAGTAAGTATGAAGATGCACTGGGCAGGTCTCCAAAGGCAAACATGGGGCTAGGTTTTGTGCAGAGCATGAATTCAGAGAGAGGTTTATACAAGAAAGAACAACTGTCCTCTACATTTATGATCAAGGCATCAAACATACATGAAGATGAGAAAATCCACAGAGCGAAGGACCATAAAACATGAATTACTTTTCAGTACCAACTAGACTGACACTGTCACCACCTCCCAGGCTCACTGTAGTTTCAAGTTAGCATGACTCTTTTGTCTTCAGTGAAGCTACTTCTTATTTATTCTGATCTAAGTGAAAGCAGAGTCAGGTGAAAAAACATCTTGTTTTAATTGGGGATAGAAATGAGAGCTCTGTGATTTCAGAGTGGTGCAGAAATGACATTAAGTACAGCTGTCATATATGAGATATGTAGAAACTGCAGTGGGGAGTTTGCCCTCAAACCATTCTCTTGTCTGCTGAGTTTCTCTTAAAAGGTATGCGTTTCATAGATGAAATGGAAATAGCAGTCTCTGACACAATATCGCATCGAATGACAATACAAACACACATATCACAAACACAGAACTACATCACATAGTAAGACTAGGCAGCTGGCAAAGCAGACCCCGAGGGAACACCAGAAAGCAGTGTTGTTTGAGCAGAGAAGCAAAGAGCTCTATCAGGTTGGATGCCTTAGCTGCAGAATGTTCTTTTCATTCTTTTCTGTTTTTTAATGCAGTAAAAAGCAACATGGTCAGAATATAATTCAGAGTTCGCCTCCCCCAGTGTATAAGGTACTGTGATGCAAACCCCATGAGTCATATTCTCAAGGCATGGATTCAAATCTGAGTTCCAGCTGAAGAAGTTACTCCCCCATCTGTTTTTCACCATGCTTCTTTGCTGCTGGTATAACCTGATACCCTGTCAAAATGAGCCAGAGCAGTTTAAACAGTAGCTGTTTAAACAGGGGATCTTTGCTAACCCAGCTGATTGAAACTGAAGTGGGTTAGTGAGCACTCAAACAGCACGACCAGTGAGCAGGGTGGTGGAGGGAAGATTAGAAGCAGTTGAAGGCTGTAATCTCTTTAAGGTGCCATGACTGAAAATGCAAGAAGATAAGTGAACATGGCTTCAGACTTACTTCATACTCCTCCTACAACTTCAGACACCAAAAGGGCAGGATTGAACTCTGATCCTGTATCACAGGCCTGGGATCACAGACCTAGATCATCTCAGCACATACTAAAGTAGCTCAGCATCTACTTCATTTCTGTGTGGTCTGAACTAGTCCCTGGCTATCACTGGAATGAAGTGCAGAAAGCATGGTATATTTTGGCTACACAAGACAGCCTCACTTCAAGTATTTTACCAAAACAACTTCAGGCAATATTGTTTACCATGTTCTAACTGCAGCTGTTCTGCTGTAGCATTTCTGCACTGCTGAAGCTGTGCATGGTGTTGCAAGCATTGTGCACCACTCTCGTCACACTAGAACACAAAGGTAAGAGCCAAACTCAAGGCTTTCCCGTCTACCTCCTGCCTTGTTATCCAACATGTTACCTGTTTATGGAGTAAGGCAAAAGGCAGTTGTAGGATGTCTAGCAAGCCACCTTGATGTAATGAGCCATCCTGGTAAGCTTTCAGAGTAGACTGGGATGCCTTTTGTCCTTCACAGGCAAGGATAGCCAACTAACCACCTTGCACCTACTAACAGTGAGAACTTATTTGGAACTGGGTCCAATTCATCCCACTTATCTTCCTAGAAAAAAGACAACTTTGCTTCAAAAGTTGCTTTAAACCTTAGAGTGGTACAAAATGTATTTGCATTCTCAGATGACAGAAGTGATTATAACATACCAATAGCTATTTTTGGCCCTTAATTATTTCTTTTCTGCTCAGTTGAGAAAAGCGACTCTGGAATCACTTTGCTCTGAAAAGCGTGCCTGAAATATTTGAGAGTTAATCTTTATTATCTCCAGCTTCCTTACTACATATTCTCAAAGACAATGTTTGTAATTGTTAGGTCTGCAAACAGAATGATGGACAGAAAAGTGAAGTTGCTTTCTTCCTTTTTTGTGCTCCCCATCAAATGGAAAGTCCTGTAAGCCAGGTGTGGTGCTTGAGCTTCACATCCAGACCCAAACGGAGGCCCTCACTGAGACCAGCTCAAATCTCTTTGGGGATGCCAGTATAAGTTTAAGAAGACACAGCAAGACAGTCCACTGACTGACACAAAAGGTGTTGTCTTCACTTTGTTACTCCTAAGAGTTGAGTAGCATTTAAAAATCATTAAAGGAGAACCAAATTGATTTCCTAGCAAACCAGATATTTCAGAGGCAATTTCACTGAAACCAGTGATTTCTTTGAAAGTTTTATTTCCAGATTATTAGTGGCAATTCTGAATGAATACTTAGCCCTAGTGCAGTTGGGCACAAATGTGGGAGTCCAATGGTGGAGATTTAAAACAGTTCTGGTCTGCTTCAGTAATGGTTTAACAACACTTAAAAACAGCTCATATTGAAGCCAAATGTTTCATTTCAAATTGTACACTTGACAATTAATTTTAATGACTGTTAATTACTAATGCTGGCTGAAAATCCATTTATAGCCTCCGACACCCAGCTCCCCCACTACTCGTCTTTCTTCAGTTTCTCTCACACTTCCAACCTTTACAAAATGCCCATGGCAAAATTATTATTTTTTTTTTAATGCAAGAGAGAAAAGCTGAAAAAATCCAATTATCAAATGCATCAATTATAAACAACTACAAGCTGACCCTGAGTCAGAGCCCCTCAAAACCTTTTTGCTATGTGATTTTCCCAGACAATTCTGCTTCCATATGAACCCTGAAGCATATAGTCCATGCTAGCCAGGCCATTCACCATCAGAATTGTCCCAGCCACAGAAAGGATCATGACCAGCTGAGCTGCCTCCTCTTTTTTGTATTTAAAATTTCTTCAGCCTAATTTGTGCACTGCACTTTTTAAAATGGTGTTATTCCACCATGGGGACAGTTGCAAACACCTTTCCACACTCTTGTTCATATACAGAATTTACCACAGTTGCTGGAACACTCATCTTTTTTTATGTGATTCCACTAGATTTCCAGGCCAGGAATGTGGGAAGATGCAGTTTTCAAGAAACATCACGCAGTCGACGTACAGCCTTGTAGCTATTACAATTGGGGCTTTTTTGGATGTCTTTTAGCACTGTTGGAGTGGGTTAATGTTGTAGCAGGAGCCTGGTCAGTTGTAATCAGGTGGCTGGCAATGCTGCTGCCAAGAGCCAACCAGCCACCCTAGATTTTGTAAAAGATGTTGGCATCAGTTGATTCTGCAATATAGTCACTGAACGACCGTACGTCAACATGCTGAGGTTTCTCCTTTTTTAATTTTGTGGCAGATGGTGGATATTACAGCCAAGAACTGTGGTAAGCCAGAGGCCCTGCCCATTGCTATCAAACCAAATGTTGGCTATTCTAAATGGAAACGTTTTTGATTAAGGGTGGGATTTGGCTTCTTTGGTTTTCATGTCTTTTGGCACTGTGGTCTGACACATCAGACTTACAGTATATAAGACAAATTAAATGTAAGCATCTTCAAACATTCTATATTTCTTTCAACCTCCATGCACTTTAGCACTTTCTCTTCAAAATTTACTGTAAGAATGATTCCATACATGTATATATATGTTATTAACTACAAATGTATATGCATAGAAACATGTGTCTTTTTCTCTCCTTGAAAATGAAATGGCTCTGTGCTTACACAGAACTGTAGTGCCAGGCTAATTACAATTGAGAGAAAAAAGGTTACCAACCCTTCCGTAAAAATGGTCATTTAAGATGTATATCTAACAAGTGGCAACCTTGAAATCTCTCACTGAAAAGAACATTAGAAAATCCTTTCTGACTACACCACTGGAGGAAAGTTTTAATAAAAACTAATTAAACTACAAAAATCTCAAGTGGTTAACTGATTTTAGGGGCTAAATTTCTGGCAATTCTAATTATCCTCTTGTGGCTTCACTTAGTGTTTCACAACCATGACAGATGACAATGAAAAACTGCAGTTAAATTCATCCTCCCTGACACCATGCTAAGCACTAGCTTCTCCCTCTCCAAGTAAAATCAATACCATGTTTGAGTAAACACGTTTACAGCTTTATTAGGATGTCTTGCTTGTTCTGTAACAGCGACTTGAAGCTGTGGTAGCAAATCGACTCAACTCAGTTAAACCTAGAGAGCTGAGTAAGAGGCTCATCGATAAGGTTGTTATATAAATAAACTGCAGGAGACCAGAAAGCTGGAACAAACAGCCTGGTAAATGTCAATATTTTTACTTCCAGAGAATGACAAAACCATGAGATCAGGAATAAAATGTTTCAGAAGTCTATATTTACTTTATTTATAAAATGGTCACGTGCTAAAAGCATTTCACTGCCTGTGTACAAGAAACTTCTTATTTTATAATCACCAGTGTGAATACTAAACCAAGCATGTTTTAAGAAAAGCAGCGATATTGGTATTGCTATGCCTATCCCTCTTGTTTTCTTCTTATTTACAGACACATTTTGAATGCATTGAATTTCTGTAAGGATCACTCAGATGGGTGTACATCTTCCTCACTCTGAGGTTATACAGTCATTTATGGACACATGCAAAAAATACAACTTTGCATTTACTACACAACTATGAATAAGTGAAAGGAGTGTTTTCAGTTTAGCAGCCTTTTCCTGGAATGGAGAGGAGGTGTTGAATACACAAAGGAAAAAAAAAGAACACGGACTCTAATGCTTTAAACCATTACATGTGGGAAATGTTAATGAAAGATTTCGGCAGAAATGTAACAATAAAAAAAAAAAAAAAGAAATAAAACTTCATTACATCCCTGTTATTTCAGTAGGAAGCAGTTACTCAAGGCTGAATAATTTCATTGCATTGCACATGATTGCCACTGTTTGGCTCTACTGGGCCAGCTCACTGCAGCTCAGAGAACAAGGTGTCATCATAGTTCCCAGGCACCTGTATAGGTGCTCAGGCCCACCAGAAACTCCCTCTAAGGAAAATCAGCAGTCTTGGTTCTTTGATGCTTTCATTCAAGTAGGAACAATGTATGCAGCTCTGTAATGCTTTACTCCTGAGAGCTGTGCCATGGATGAGAAAACAAACCCTGAGGTGAAGCCTACTTAAATTGATGTGAGTTTTCCTATCACTGCCCTGTGCCTTGACTGCATACTGTCCACCTTCAGAGAGGGAATGGCTCAAAGCTGGAGCTTTGTTATATTTTATTATAAATATAGGAAGTGTTTTATCCTCTGACACCCTTCCACATTAATCATCCTCAGTGGACTCTACTTATAATCTGTTGCAAATAACTTCTATTAAATTCCCCAGCGCATCTTATTGTCCAAGAAAAGAACCATTTCAGTCTATAATATGCTCCAAGAAAGATGTGATAGAGAAAAATGATAGCAAAGTTATAACTTCTCATGGTTTGGTCCTATTTTTCATTTTTAAGTCCACATGATGAGCTTTGGGAAATTTCCTTTAGGATCAGAATCTGGTTGCCTTAGGCTTGTCTCCAGCAGCCTCCAGGGGAAACATCTGATTAAAAAAACCCCCTCCAAGCTTACAAGGAGTATTCAAGGCACTCCATGTGCCAAACCAGAAACAGGTATTTTCATTGGAAGTATCTTCTCTATTTGAAAAAAAAAACAACTTTCCAGAATGATATTTCTCTTTGTTTTTCCTAAAAGCATTTCCTAGAAGTGTTCTTCAAAATCTAAAGTTCTTCTTAGTAATTTTTGAGACAACAGACTGAAATAAGCTTTCTTTTATTAGCACCTGGGGAAAATTTCTGAGCCTCAAACCAGATCTGTCGTATTGACACTAAATGGTGCAGATTAGTACACTTACTGCTTGGAATAAGAGGAAAAGAACTGCGCCAATTTACTACAGATACAATGAAATTCTAAGGATAATAAAATGGAATAATATGTACTATCCCCTACTCAGTTTTTAACATATATTCAAGTGCAAAAAAGGTTACACAAACGTAACTTCATGGCCAAGATTCACATGCACAAAAGTTAGGAGATCTGAAGTTGCTTTTGCAGAACAACCACCTCTCAGGAGAGTTTTATTTGCAGGTGTGCTTTCACACAGCCAAGCCAGCAGTATGCAAAGAGAATCAAAAAGCAACACCCAGTGCAGTGGGAATACAGGAGCTAAGCAGCCTATGAATTTCTTGACTTTTGTGGGCTGAAATAGCCTACTCTAGCATTATATTCATAATGCTCCTATTTTAATACAGTGACACTTAACATCTTTTGCCTCTTTAAATATCGGTTACAGTTCTGGACTGTTAGCAAAAATTTACTGATCACCAGTAACAGTAATGTCCCTTTCCATGGAGTCAGAGATCAGTGTCAAATCAACCTACAAGCACTGCTACTACCACTGCTTTTAACCAGGACCACGTTTTTTCTTTTAACTCCTTTTTACTGCAATCTTGCCATCTTCCCACTTCAAGTATGAGCCCATTGCAGTGTGGGGGAAGTGAACAAATTCTGGGAGACTTTACCATCCTGTTATATAACAGAGCAGCTGTAAGTGAGTGAGGACCCAGCCTGTGAACACCACAGCCTGAGAAGTGTCCTTATGGTCATTGTGTCCATGTCCTTAGCACCCACTGAAGCATGTTAGATGTCAAATAGACAATATATTTCAGTGTATTTTTGTATCTCATTGAGTGGTGTTTTATCTCCTGCAAATATAGCATCAGCTTAATCTGACACATCATTTCTTAGGGGACTATATCCTGTCCTGATTCCCAGGGGAATGTTCTTGATGATCCAATCTGACGAGTGCCTCTGTCTCTACTCAGAATACATTAAAATAACACAAAAATATTGCCAACAGTCTGCAAGCAAGGTAATAGTAACTCATTAAAGTAATTTCTAACCTTCCACATGAACATTTTCTTTATCATTACATGATTTTCTAACACATGACACATTAACATAAAATGAAATGTTATGAGGGTAGGGATAGTAGGCATGACAAAGTATTTTAAACGGTGATGATTTGCTTTGAGGCGTTAAGTCAATTTGTAATTGTCCCATAGCTATTACAGCAAAAATTGGAACTTTATAATTGGTTTTGAAAATCTGTTTTTAACATAGTAGGTTGTTTTTTAAAATGTACACAACCTATTTGATGTTTATTTTTCACAAAACCTGTCCAGACTGTCACTGAATTTATAGTGAGGTAAATTAGGCCTTTTAAAACCCAATTTTGTAAAATATTAATCCTCTTGCTGTGTACTGAGGCTCCCTAACACTGACGGTGTCACTGACAGGAAGCGAGACACAGAGGCTAAAGGAATCAGGTCCTGCTTCAGACTAATTAGAAACTTTGAGGGTTTTTTAATTCCATCCTTTTAAGTGGATCTTTCGCTTCTACGTGTTATTTAAGAAATGACAGCAAGTATACTAATGTTTTGCCTTACTTTTATTCTACTACATCTTTTTCTGGATTGCCTTTAAATGGAATAGGTGAAAATGTGAACTACTGTATTTACTTTACTATATTATGATAAAAATACATATGTAACGAAATTAGGAGGAACAGTTACCAAGAGAAGGGTAGCAATTGAAACAAAACAATGAAAACAGAATAATCACAATTATACTTTGACAACACATGCAACCAGGTTTAAGTATAATGTCAGCACAGAAGAGGGTATTCTTTCCAAGGAAATAATTTTGAATGGATATTGGTGAAAAAAGAAGTAGGGAATTTAAAAGGAAACAAATATATTCCATGTTTTTTTCTGAGTGATATCTATTTTTATGGGTTTGTTTAAGTAGCTGCAATTCAAACTGTGGCAAATTTCAAAAATGAACCAATACTAATGTTGGAATTACTAGCAACTGGCTACACTATTGATCAGAATAATGATGTGCCTCTAGCTGAGACTGAGAAACTTCAACCAGGAACATATAATCTGGTCATTTTCTAGTTTGCAGAAGGTCAGTTACAGAGGTAATATGATTATCTAATAGCCCGGGTTTATGTGTGATGTTTATCTGAGAGAGTTCCGAATGCCATCAGAACACAGGGGTGGTAAGTCATGGGCACGTCGACAAGTTATCCCCTAGCAAGTAGAGATTGATGCCCTCTCTGCAGCTCAGCTATTATGCTCATGTATGCTGTTTATAAACCAGGAGTAGTAAAGACGGGCAAAATGGGCTGTCAGTCAAAGTGCTGATGACACTAAGTAAGTATTCTTATTTCAAAGCTTCCTATCTCATCCGCCATGATCTCAGTAACAACAGGACTGCTCAGAGGCAATTAGCCACCCATGTCGTACAAATGAAAACTAAGAGAGTGCTGCTTTCTGTTATAACAGTTATCTTCAAAGAAAAGACAGAACAATTCAAAGTAGTATCCTCTCTCTCTTTGCTGGTGAAGATAAATTTTGTAGCAAAAATCAGCCATTACAAGTTACATGCACATACATATTTAATTGATATCACCAAAAAAATATCCCTTGCTCCCAGATGGCAAGTAAAACTGCATCTCGGAGCTCTGGTGTTATCAGAAGGGAGTACTTCACAGCAGTGATAATTTATCCACTGCATTTCTCTCTATCAAATGTGATTAAAAAATGATGACAACTTCCCAAGGTATCTTAAACAAGTATAAAAACCTTATAAAAATTAAAGACCGCTATAAGTGGATTAAGTAGCTTCTGATATCACATTCCTGCTGTTCAATAAAGAACTGCTCCTAGCTCCTTGAACGCCCATTTCAATAAATCTAGAATGTTCTAGGGGTGGTGAATTCTGGAGGAAGAGCACCCCTTACAGCACAGATTTATACAGAGAGAAAAATACAACAAATAAGAGAAATATTTGTTTTTAGTGTAAACAAATTCTTCCTCAATCTTCAAGAGCCCCAGAAATCCATTAAGCAACTTTCTTTTTAATATAGTCACAAGCTTACTCATCATTTAGTGTTCTGAAAAAACATTCAAATCTGCCTCTGCTGAAGGCATTATCAGATCTTTTTGCATGTTCAGCACTCCTGGAATAGTCATATAGGAACTATACACAAAAGCTTATTTCATTTCTCACATGTGCACATGCCTCTATCCCCACAATTCCTTCACAATCAATACAGAAGGGACTTATTAGACTAAGTCATGATACAGTCCCTCTTTGCCCTAGAACAGATTTATTGCAAGAAGATGTAATTCCCATTCCATGAGCTTCATTTTTAATTCAGTCAGCTCCTACTCTGGAGCCACCAGCACTGCCCTCTGAAGATGACTGAGTCTGGATTTCTAGAGGAGCAGGAACTGGCACCTGGGAACTTAATACCTATAGGATTAAAACTCATAGGACCATAACACAATTTAGGTGGGAAGAGACCTCTGGAGGTCACTTGCTCCAGCCCCTGGCTTAAAGCGGGGTCAACTCAGGTAATGTCAAATCCCATCAAGATGATTTTTTCATTTTAAAAATCACTGGGTTCCTTCCATAAAAGATGGATTCTGCAGAGCAACAGCACAAGAATTATTATATTGGTTTCAATTATGTTTCCACTTTTAATCAATATTATACCTGTTTAAATCCACCAGCTTCAGCCAAGATACTCCAAAGCTATCCTAGTGCATTCAGAAAACAGAATCAGACCTTTTTCCAAAGAGGTTTCTGAATCAATCTTTAAACAGTAGAGGAGTAATAATGACCAGTTATTCTGTGTACTATGTATTCTTTGCAAACCTGTATTTTTATCTTTTGTACTGTGATTTTATAAATAGACATACATGTATATGTCCATGTATAATATACTCACAGAGTGTTTCACACTAAAGATAATATTTCAATACTTCAATAATGTAGAAGAATATCAAATATCACTTATTTCTGAAATCAAAGCTGGATGTCACTCTATAGAAAATCATTTGCATTTACCTCATGAACAGAGGCTAAAATTTGAACAATGTGAGAACCTTTAGGCAAACTTCTACAAGTCCAAGGTCTTAATCTAATCTGTAGAGATACTTATATAAAGACAGAAAAATAATGTTTGGAATTAACCTCTCTATTAAAGATGAGGAAATGGCTTTACTGAGACAGTTTGGCTCAGAGTCAAAAAGAGGGAAGTATCTTCACTAAGCCCTGTGGTCCCTAAAGAGGAGATAAGGAGGCCATGAGGCCCACTCACACAAGGACACATAAAAGAGGATGACTCCTCTTTTGCTGCTCTCCCTGTGTCTGATAGCTGAGACAGGAGTTGGCCATCTTATAAGGCTCACGCTGGGCTTCACAAGAAAGAGAAAGAGAGAGAACTGCTTATTCTGTAAGTATGTGCACGAAAAAATTGCGACTGTAGCTTTCAAACTCTAGCTAGCAGCTTTATGAGATTCCTCAGCACATGAAAGCTGCCAATGTCGTTTTTAAATTGACAGGTGGTTTGAGCCATTGACCTCCCCTTTGATACTGACAGAGGCAAATTGCTATCAGCTCCTATCTGGCACTGTACAATGCTTAATGAAGAGTTCCTTCTACCTTGGGATTTCTTTTCCTTGAGAATGGTATAACATCTTTATAGCATGGTGATAAGTAATACACACTTGCTGCGATCATTCTGTCACTGCTTCATCATGCTACTTGAAAATGATTTGTGGCTCCATTTCATACTCTAGTACTTTTCATGTAGTATATGACTAAATCATAGCAGATTATTAAGTCAATATATTTATATTGATGGAACCTGAAGAAACATTGATTATATACCTTCACCTATTCATTTGTTATGAACTCTTTACCCAGTTCCAGTGACTAGACAGATTCTTGGGGAGAGATTTTGCAGGGAACAATGGCAGCAACTATCAGAACAGATGCTTATTGTTTTCATTTGTTACAGTGGCAATGACAAAGGGGAGTTCAAACAGAAGGCAGACCTACTCTGGCTGAAGAGAGCAGGATAGCATAAAGGAAAGCGTATGATGGTAAAACTGTCCATATTTCAATCTATTTATTGCCATTAAGTATGCTTTGATTATCATTATTGCAATGGTTCAAGCTGGGGCTGACTAGTAATAAATAAATGTTAATTTAATGAGCAACAGAATGCTCCCCAAACTCCACAAACTAAGGCTGTAATTCCATTAAGAGGACTCTTGTGACATAAGCCATGTCAGCAAAGCTCCAGTGATTTGTCACTGTCATAATAATCTGGAGGTGGAATTGCAACTTAAATTTATGGGTATTTCAGGGATTCATAACCAAAAATCTGTGGTACTTCTGAAAACCACAAGAGGTGCTGAGATGCTACAAAGTAAACCATTATTGCTTAAACTTGTAAAAGGTAGCAGTGTTGCTGGTAAGCAATAAAAGCTGAACTGTGTCAGTGTTGTTTAGAGAAGTGTTTTTAGCATAAAGATACCTGCAGCGATTTTAAAACCCAGTTTCTTATTCGTGCACTGCACCAGCCTGAGTGGCAGATGACTTGATGCCTGCAGTAAGAGGCAAGAAATTCAGAGATATTCCTGGTGCCAACTTAATAAAACCACATTTCAGCTGAAGAATGCAGTTTATTTCTTGCTGCTAGCTGTTGGGGTGAGCTAGTTCTCCTCGGAGGCCAGCGGCTTCATGTTTAGAAATGCTGAACTCATGAATCAACTCACAGTTACAAGCGCCCAGAAACTTTGTGTCTTTAAACTTTTTCTTGACTTTAAGGTCTCAAGAGCTTCAGTAGTTAGACTGGTTCTAGTAAAAAAAAACCCCGACAGTTTTCTTTTTTTCAACTTTTACACGGAGAAACATATGAGGGGTGATTTGCCAAGTTGGCATAATTATTGAGAAGGAATTTCCTTACAATCTGTGAGTTATACCTCCGGAAGAGAGTGTCTCTGTGTAAGATCTTTCAAAATGTGATAGAGTCTAACACACCTGACCTCCTAATGCAAATAAATCTTGTTTGATGGGGTTAGTTCTCATTATACCCCACATTTCCCTCTCAGCCAAGACACCTGCTCCAGCAAAACCACTGTTCAGTCCAGCGAATATACTGGTTCCAGAGAAGAATGAGAAACTTTGCCATGAGAGTCTTGTTCTCTGCTGTTTGAATAAAGGAACTAAGTTTTCAGGAGAGGATATTACAACACTGAGTGAATTTTTTAGCTAAGGGATTAATTTTGAAAGATTTTACTACAAGGACACTAAAATCAAAACATTACATGTACTGTTGCCTAGGTAGTAACAACTGATAAAAACCTCAATCAAAGAAAGAAGTAGAAAAGCACTGAAGAGAATATAGCCTTCCTGTAGTAAAAATTCTGTCAGGACAGTAACACTGCAGCTGGCTCAGTGCTAGACCCAATGCTAGAGATCCATATGTTGAGCAGTATTACCTACACTATGGCACAGGGCTTGCTGCTAGGGAGACAATAAAGAACTTCTCCTGTTATAAATACACTTTGAAAACACATGAAAAGTGTGATACAGATAAAATACAGACATTTCCCCCAAATGAAACACAGACCAAATCAAAGCCTATCCAGTCCAGTATTCTGTTTCCTACATATGGGAAGGAAAATTAAACGACTCCTTGAAGAAGGAGACCACAGTACACATTAGACTAGAATCGCCTGCGTATCTAGACTGCTATGAGTCCCAATTCTCCCATCTGGACTAACTCAGGAAAATCTATTCTCTGAGGAGAATAAATGATCAATTTATTATTTATGGAGTGACAGAAAAGAACTGAGATATCCCAGAAGCTAATGGAAGAACTATAGATATTCTAAAGCTCGTGTTGCTTTGAGTCACAGGAGAGAGAAGCATGGTGCAACAAGAGGCTGAGCTCACACACCGAAGCTCAGGTAAGTGTCTAACTGCAAGGACAGCCCAGGCAGATTGGCCATGGCTGAGCTGACTTCCATTACAGAGGGAAAACCAGCTGTGGTCCTTTCCCTGACAGTGAGGGAGAACTGTACAATGCACTGGACTGCATTGCACTTGTGCCCCAGTGAAAAAGCATCTGATGCCTCAGTGCTATTTGTGGGGCAACTGAGGATAATACACATCCATAAACAGTGATACAGGACTTTTGTTAAGATTATCCCAAATATACAGGAGCTTGCTGTATCTTAACACTTAGAATGATACAGGAGAGTTAATCTTTTAGAATACGTCCCTTCATCCCTCCCTTCCACAGCTGAGCATTGTCCACATCACCTTTCCCCTTTGAGAAAGGAATCTCACAACTGAGCCATGACCAGCCTGACAGGATGTGCCTCAATTCCTTACACTGCTGGTGGAAGACAGTAGTTTGGAATAGAGACTGATGTGGTTTATATCAGCCTTTCCATTCAGGATACTCTAAATAAAGTCAATGTTTTAGCCCTTCTACAGGAAACCAGCAGCTATGGCAGTACCAGGGAAAAGGATGTAATCTAAAGAGGGAAGCTTTTGAGAGATCTACTTTTTAATTTGATCTATTGTGTTATAAAACTGTTCTTAAAGCCCTGATTATTTAGTTGCAATAGCCTTCCTGCAGCTAACCTAGGAAAGAACAAAATTAGGATTATTAAAAAAAAGTCCTGATTTCAAGAGGCCTAAAATTGAAGAACTGAAAATAAATACAACCTGAGATAAACATGGCAGGCACATGAAAACAAAAAAAGCAAGACCTTTTCTCTCTTTTTTTTCCCTCACAAGAACAGCAGCTTATTGGTACAGCTGATACACACAGCAAATGTATACAAGGATAAGCACTTGAAGATGATCTTATTTATGTTATAGTCACTGTTATCTACTGGTTCAAATTTAGTCTTGTTTGTGAGTTAGGAACAATAGAGAGTGACAAGCATGCCCTCAAAGGTGTATGAATAATATGACCTAATGTGTTTCCCTCTATTTCTGTTCTTTTTGATTCCTTAAAGCACTGAAGTAATGAGTAAAAACATTCCTATTCTCAGACAGATTTAAGTATATACTGAACATTTACCATTGGTTTAAATGCTGTATTAAGAAAGGATGGAATTACTCACATGCTTAAGATTAAGCTTACGTTGAATATTTTCTTGAAGTGGGACACAATTTTGAAGCTTTAATTTGGTAACACACTGCTTGTTATCCCCTTCATAGTTACAAGACTGAGTCCTGCAATTCTATTTAAAAAGTCTCTTTTGTAATATTTCCAGTAAATTAGTGACTAATGGAGCTCCTTACAGCTACTACATACTGGATATTAGAGCCTTCAGGATGCAATAGTGCATCACAGAACTACATGGATGAAGGTTACAATGAATGACAGAAATCTTGGATTAGACTGAGTTTTGGCTTATATTGAATAATTTTTTAAAACAGGCATAGACATAACATCCTCTTTTTTCCTTAGAGCTTGCGCCAAAAAAAATAGTAAGTTTGCAAATGGATATTAAGCAATGCCAGATATTTTCGAGGTTTGTTTTAACAATTTAACCCTTTGCGTTCTTTTCTGATGTCCAAATAATTGTATTGGAAGCAGATGTTCTACCAAAATTTACATGATCAGAGACATTATGCTCACTTATTAACATACTGTTTAATATTCACTACAACCTGTTTTAAAGAACAACAATGTGTTAACATTTAAGCCAGGAGGGATTTCTGTACACTATATAGTACTTGATGCAGCTTGTTTATGCAACAGTCTGACAGATACAATTAATCTCATGAAAACGACCAGAGTACAGCATAATGGCATATTATTTTTGAAGTAATAGAACACACTTTCCCTTTGGAAATCAGAACTTAATTAAATCATACAACTTCAGGATGAGGAGAAAAGCTGTAAAAGAATGAAGCTTGTTCTGAAGGACAGTTGAATAAAAAACCAGTAGATTTTATATAGAGAGAATAGGAGGATAATCTCCAAACAACAGAAAGAAGTAAGAAATACCTCCAACAAATGCATCTCCAGCTCCATTGGTATCCACAATTTCACTCTGATCACTCACCAACACAGGGAAAGTAGTCACTTCATTTTCTGTAGAGAAAGGGAAGAATAGAACATGCGTTACTTGGGAATCTGACTTTGAAACGCACAGCAAACACTGAAAATCAAAACAATTCAAAACTATGACCTTTAGCATGCTAATTTGGGCAAAAATAGATTTGGTTTATAATTCTGTCTGTATTTACTGCACAGGGATATGGGAACACGTTCAAACAAGCCGTAAGTTGTGGGCATTTTCATTATTTACTTCCAGCCTCATTTATTTTCTCTACCTCCTAACACTAAGGACAAGAGAAAAAGAGTAAGGAAAAGAGTAAAAGAAAAAAAGTATATTAGAAAGAACAACGTAAAACACCTGGGGCATATGGATGAGACAGAAAAATCCATCCTGCCAAAACCAGTTCTTTCTACTAGTTGCAGGAAGGTGACATAGCCTCCAGAATGGCCAGTACAAGCCTCCAAAAGATCAACAGAAACTGCTGCGTTGTTAAAACCAAAATACATATGAATTAACTAAAATAAAGCTGTGAAATAAAAAGAAAAAACAAGCATAAATCAAAGTGCTTTCAAATTATACCTTAAAAAAATTCCATATATGTAAGAAGCCTTGCAACTTGCCATCTGACTAGATTTGGTTTCAAGAGTTCAATGATTGCACCCTCTTCCTTAGTATTTATTTTAAAACCCCCAACTATTTCCTTCAGCTCCCTGCCCTCTACTGGCACTCATTAAATGTATTGCAATAGGTGGATACTCAGCATCTTCACCTCCAATTCACTGCTACACCATAGTTCAGCATAATTACACCACTTAGGTATGATAACTTTAGAGTTCTAGGGTTATAAATTTAATATATGCCACTAATTAATCAGCTATGGCTTTCCAGGTGGTAATGTCATAATGACGTGATAAAAATATAATTACCACCTTGTCACAATACCTTGTTAAAGTGTAAATTACCCCTGTAACAGAGCCAATGGAAGTTCTGCCTCTGGTAGTCAGTATGCATTAAACTGTCTCAGAGCAAACAGATTGTCCTTTGGCAGACAGCAGGAATTACAAAAAGGGGAGGGGGAAGAAAAGCCTGTCAACCAGTGAAAAGAAAAACCATCAGAGCTGTTTTCTTTTAATTTTTGGTAAAAATAGAAATAAAATGGAAAACAGAGCTTCCAGTAGCTGAAATCTGGAGATGAGTAGTTTCTTCACTGTCCAGCAACAGAGCAGATCATAAAAATCACTCTTACATTGACATACACAGTAGCAAACAAGGAAACCTAGTTTGGGAGGCATATAAAGAATTCACAGCCTCAAATCAGGCAAGTCTGTGTATGCTGCAGAGGTACCAGAAGGATCCTGGTTTCTGTGAAATGCAGTGTATCAGCTCTACTGCTCTTCACCATCTGCTACTAAGTGAACCAGGCAGATATAATGATGCTGCCTCCAGAGGGAACTGTTGGCTGGCCCACCAGGAGGGGAGGGGAGCATTAGCAACAACCATCCATGAGAGGCAAAGGAAAAAGGGTAATGAAAAACATAAGATGAATATTCCAATTAAAGAACAGGTTTCAGTCAGTTCTCAGTGCATCCTACTCTCTACCCCGTTAAGAAAGCTATTTGGAAACGTGCTTCAATGCTGTGTTGTGCTCTTAAGATAGTCTTCAAGAGCAATGTTTTTTAGTAATTTTAACAGGATTCATTTGAATTGGAAATCAAGAAAGAGAGGTCTTACATTAAACTCTGCCAGACAAGCAGAGTGTATTCATCCATTTCACAAGAAGGTATACTGATTTGCTCTAGATAATACTAAAACAATGAACAATGTGATAAGTCTGTTGAAGACATACTGTAATAAACTAACCTGCTCCTTCCCAAGTGTGCATGGGCACACACAGATGTTCTACGTTAAATGCACAGCAGACAATTGCACACGCATACAAATGTCTGTGTTTGGGCACAGAGGGTGAATAATGCACAGTGTATTTTGAAAGCTGTAAGTGGGGTGTGGCATCAAGTAAGATTCTATTCAAACAAACTAGCACAAATCAAAGTTCTCACCATCACCTTTCTCCTTTTTTTTCCTCCTCTGTCTTGATTCCCTCCCTCAGCTCCCTCTAGTATATGCAGGTACGTATTGCACTAGGAGCTCTTATTCTATTCTTTCTGTAGTAAATATAATTGTAAGTAACTGAGTTAATCTAAAACCCCAAATATGTCAGGAAAGTTTTCTGGTGAACAATTTTTTTGCTTTCTTTTTTTTCTGGTCACGGTTTTCCATGTCTACCTGGGTAACACATTTTCTTTCTGTAATCTTCTGTATATTTTCAAGGGGAGCAATAATCTCATATTTTGAAGCACTGAAGTTTAAGAAGGAGTCAGCATGGCTTTGGAGCACATACTAAGCTACAAAACATTACCATCTACACACACCCAATAGGCAAATTATCTTTCTTTAACCTTTGGAGAACTTCTAGCATAGTAGAGTCAACTAAACTATAGCTGACAATAATATATACTGCAAGAACAACACAAGAATACCAAGGTTTGGGGCTTTTTTCCCTTTCCTTCACAATAAATGAAGTAAGTTAGAATTAAAACTGTCATTAAGTTACATTGCTATGTCTGTGTAATAGCACCAGAAGAGCTAATTTCTCTTACTGATCTGTGTTTTGTAGCAACTAAACACAGCAGGATGAATTATTACGAAGCAGAAGTCTCCATTCTGAGTATCCTTGTTTTTGTGACTTTTGTGTTGCTTTAACTTCTTTTTTGATCCATTATGCTATAAAACTCCTAAATACATCATAGCAAACATTGAGACACCTTGGCTAAGTGCACTGGTCGTCAGTGGCCTTGCTTTTCAAAGTCAGTTCTGATTTCATTCATCATTCTGAGAGCTTATGAAATAAAGAATAATTACATAAGTGTTTTGAAGTCCAAGGGCCGCTCCTCTGGGCATAAAATCCAGTGTTCCATTTTTACGTAACAAGTATCTTCTATGATACAACATATTCCACTTGGATATAATTTCCTGGAAGCCCAGAATTGTGAGTGCAAATTGTAACAAGGTGACTATAATTAGGAAAATTGTAGAAAATAAGCATTAATGGAATCTAAAACTTTGGGGCTTTGATTCAACTTTCAGTGATTATGTTTGTCAGGAACTCAACTCTTTCAGAATGACACAGAAATAATCAAACCCAGACATTATTGTGGTGATTTCATAGGCTGAAGACAAGGTAAATTCACAGGTAAGTCAGAAGGAATCAGCTCATTGGCAAATTTAGTTATTGGTGATCTCTCACATTGCATATATAAAGACAATGAAATGCCTATTTATTTTCCTAGGCAAAAATATATGTTAGCACATCAAGCTTTACATATTATTGTAGGTAAAACAGTCTGGAGAGATAATAACTGGAGAGCAATAATAATTGAAAAAACCCAGTGCTCCTTCCAGTCTAATACTCTTTAGCTCCCAAATGAATACAAGCCTATTTCACAATGTTAGCAGAAACAATCCAACTCTGATGATAGGTGCAAATACTACAGGTCTGTCTCTAAACCAAATTAGAATCACAGACTACATGTCTACTCTTAGTACAGTAATAAACACCAGCAAGCAATCATTACATCCAATTAGGCTGAGTACTTTCCTTAACTGGGTCATTTACCAGTCTCTCTTGCTCTTAAAAGTAGATTAAATGTGTAAACTTACATTTAATTACCTGTAACAGAACTCTTATGGGCAACATGTTGGAGTGTCCTTAATTTTGTTTTAAAATAAAATGAAAGGAAGAAGGTAGATCTAAAATATATACAAAAAAGGTCTAGCTATTTCCTCAAATAATCTTTTGATCCATGGGCTGGTAGTGGTAGTACAGATGCTTACAAGATGGAGTCCCATTTATGTTTCTTTTGTGAGCTTTAGCTTATAAAATAAAGGAACAACTGTGAAACAGAATTCTGTCCCATCTCCTCCCCACCTCCACTCTCTCTAACTTTCTTTAGATCAGGGGCCAAAAAAAAAAGAGATAAAAAGAAAAGAAAAAAAATGAGACAGGAAGAACTTAACAGAACATAGAAACCTGAACTCAAAACCTATAAATGTCTCTGGGCAGCTGTAAGGTAAGAAGTAATGAGAAAAATATTTGAAACCAGCCCATGTTGCTTAGGATGATTCTTAGCTCTCACCTGTCTCCAAAAGGTAAACCCCAGAAGGTTACAGGCTCTAAGTCTCTGTATCTTCTTCAGCACATCAATAAATCTTTGCCCTCAATATAACAACACTTTCTCCTGTTTTGTTCTAGAGTAAAGTAATGCTGTTGCTGTCCTTCACACAACGATCCCATAGTCGGTAACGTACATCAAAGAGATACCGCAGCTCCCCCACCCTGTCAACACAGCACTGTCCAAAGCTACAAGGCAACGTGGGCCAGGGCACTGAACCCCAGCTAGAATCCTTCAAACTTGCAGTGATGATGAACTTCAAACCTGGCAGAGCTGATGCAACCTGTCACTTCTAAGCAAACAAATGAGATCCTGCATTTTCAGGCTGGGACTTTCAGATTGCACCTCTGGACAGACACTCTGACCCTCCTGGCACCTTCTGGGTGCGTGTTAAGCTGGCCTTGTTTTGCATGCCAACAACTCCCCCCTCCACCATCAAGGTCTGTGCACTGTGGGCCTGGTGCTGTAGCTATGTAGGGCTTGTAGAGAAAGAAGGAATCTGTTTCTGCCATTCAATGGAGTTACAGCATAACAAGCAAGATTCAAGTCAGCCACATGCTTTGGGATCTTTCTATCAAGTATTTTAATAATACACAACAAATGATGCTGTATTCTAATGAATTCAACATGTACCCAAGAAATCGTTGTAACTAGTAATGTAGAAGTTGTTCATCCTTTATTGCTATAGTAAACAAGTGATCCTAAACAAGTTATAGAGCAGTTGTCATTTGTAATGCTTTTATATCTCTATGGTATGATACAAGTAATACAAATATTAATTGATTTTCATAATAAAAACCCCAATTAATGGTTTGATTTGGATGCAAAGTGCTGTCCCTCCGAGACAGCTAGTTCATTTTCAGTAGAAACAGAGAAAGAATATCATGCCATGACTTTGAATCTCCTGTGGCTCTAGTCATAGTTCCATAGATACCCGTAGGGGAAATGACAGTGTGCAGACCCCATTTCCCCTCTATCGTAGGAGGTAAATGAGACTTGTCTTCCCTTTATAGCTCTTCTCAGACATACACATTGTACCATTATCTGGTCAAGAGCATTTCTATTCAGAAGTCATATTAGAAGCCTCTCACTGAAGTGTGATTCATAGGATTAGAGTTAATAGGAGAAAGAAGGTTCATCCGAATCCACTTGTACACTCACACACATCAACTGTTAGCAATGATACAAAATTAAACACTATTTTTGCACACAGCATGTATCCTCTGAACCTACACCTAATTCTCTCTGCAATCCTGATAATTCAACACCACTCCTTTGAAATAACTCTTGATTTATACCACCACAAGATTGGACTCAGAACTCTGTATATAGTTATAACAATTGTAAGAAATGTAACAGAATCAACTAATGGCTCAAGAACATCTTCTATAGGCCAAATGTGCTTTGTTTACTTTATTGAAGGTGTGGGGCACACTTAAAAGCCATTATTTTCTATATCATCACGGCCAATGACAAGAGTTGAATCTCTACTTTATTTCTCATATTAAATCATTTTTAACACAAGTAAACAGAACACTCTACTTAAAAGATGGAGAAGCAAGAGGTCAACAAAAAATACTAGTTCTGATTCAGTTTGTTGCTAATATAACATTTTTTTAATATATGTATGTGCATATATATATGGAAAAACTGCCCTAAAGAACAAGCCGCTGAATTTTTCTGGCATGTGTCACAATGTTTAAGGTTTAGAATGGCAATGAACTCTGTTGAAAAAGCCTTACAAGCACACAAGAGTATTGCCATTTGCCCGCCAGGCACTGATTTCAGAGGCAGCTGAAACTGCGCCCACTGAACTGCCAGGAAATGCACTGCTCTAGCTCGGCATGGCTGCTGCAGACATAAGGTAGTGTTCAGAGCTCAAGCCTCTCCTGGGACTTCTGTCCGGGCTCAGACAGGGGTTGAGGACTCAGGAAAGGCAAAGGCTGTGAAGTCACAGGCACCAAAATCAAGGTAAGGTTTTGCAGGTATTTCACTGATACAATAGTGACTGTCTGGAAGTACCATGAAGAGCTCAGATCAAAATCATTCCTGAAGACAGGAGAGATGGGTTACAATAAACAAAGCCCATAAATTGTATGATCCTGGTCTCTATGGAGAGCAAGCTCTACCACAGTGAGCTGAGCCACACCAGTGAGCACAGGGTGACACAAAACCACATCTGGCCTTGGGTATTAACAAATGTAAGTATCTCTCTCCCTGCACTGCAAATCCTACATGTATTGCTTTGGCCACTGTACATCTTATTTGATCCTCATATATAAAAAACCAAGCCACACCCCTCCATCATTATTTTTGAGCTGTATATGGGAACTGGAAATACAAACAAATCTATTTCTAGCTGTAAATAGGTAGCCAAGACTTGTAAACACACCCAGATGCTGAGAACTGGAATGTCAATGTCCCGTGTAAGGAATACATCACAAAAGTGTGTCTGGGTTACACCGACACACGTCCGGCTCACACGCGCTCCTCAGCTGTCTGAAGTGTCGCTATGGGGACTGTGCAAAAATGAAACATCTTTCAGCTCAGAAATCAGACAGTGGGTGCACATCACCTACTGTCTGCACTGACCAACACACCAACAGGAAACCTCTATGCTTGTACTTCACTTCATGGTATTCTACAGATGTATTTTAAACCACCGCACAGCTAGGCCACCAAAACACTGTCCTATGGGAGAATCTTCTGACAAGTATCAACCTATAAATCATGTCAAAGCAATTCCTACCCAAAAAGCTTATCAGGGCATGGGCTAAAAACAAAACAAAACCAAAAAAAGAGAGAGAAAAACACATTATAATTTGATTTTGAGTAGGATAAAAACCGTATTCTGCCTCACATTTTTCATACAGTAAGCATATTGCCCTAGTGGGGTAAACACACCTGTCAAAACTTGCAAGCTTTCTTAGCTATACCTCAGTTTCAGAGTGGTGAACATAGAAATCACATCATTTAAATAAATGCCATGTTACATGACAGCTTTTTTTATGCTACATGATAATCTGAGAAGCATGGGTTGTCAGTGGAGGCAGAAATGGGCCCAAGGCACTTCTATTTCACTTGAGCATCAGTAAGACTGAAAAGAGAAGGAGTGAGCATTAGGTCACTACAGAGCAGCTCTGAAGGAGATTTTTCTTCTGGGAGAATTTATATGTAGTTTCATAAATAAAACCAGTCCATTGGAATGAGAGAGACAGCCTTCCCTAGATATATTACTAAAAATAAGTTAATGTATATATCTATTTCTCATTGAAAGAAAAAAAAAATTATTACTAGCTGAACATTGATGAGGTAGCTATAGCATAGAAATTCTACAGCACTGCCTTTAAAAATTCAAATTACATGTAGAAATTTCAATTCTTCATCCTTTTACCTCAGAGCTCAGCTCTAGAACTTTAACAATTATTTTTTTCTTCTCATTAGTTATTTTTAAGCTCCATGTTTAGTTTAATTAAGATCTCCCTAGACTACTTATTTCGTTTTGAATAACAAAACATGCTTACTAAATGAATTTTATCAGACTTTTAAATCTATTTAGAAGATGACACTGTAGTGGAGGCCAAAATTTGTTCTAATGTCAATGAGAAAATATCCTACTCTTAAAATGCCAGTGGAAACAGAGAAACTCTGCTGTTTTTAATGCAATTCTTTAAGGGTTATACCACTCTAAGAGAAAAATCTGGCCCAAAATGAAGGAGGTTATTTTCCCGCTGCATTAGTTGCAGATAATTTCTTAGATAATTAAATACCTCAAACTGATCTCTGTAGTATCATGCTATCAGTTTAAAAGTATTACCTAACCATTGACATAAGCAGGATGGTAAATCTACCGCCTTTTAAAAATAACGTCATGCACATTTTGATGTAAATTATGCAACCTTGAATATTTACAATTATTGACTACACAGTGGATTCAATTCACTTCTACACAGTTACTGTAACAGCAGTTGTGACAAAGAGTTTCTGGCAAGAGCTCTTGGATCATATGTTTGTGTACGAAGCCCTTTAAAGCATGGCAGTCCCATATGTGCACCCATAAAGGTAACCCAACAGGCTTCACAGGGCATGCACTGCCATTTAATGTAAACCCCAACGCTATAAAGTCAGGCTGCTTGACAATACCAAAATAAGTAACCTAGCAGAAAAAAATTTCCAATCTCTCTCTGCAGAATGTTGTCAAACTCCTATCACCACCTGTCAATCTTGGTTACTTTTCCTTAAAGTATTATTTCTGTAATATTAATTTGCTGAATAATTCAAATTTAAGTGATTCCAAAATAATACCCAAAATGACACACTTATCTTTTGAGAAGCAATAAAACATTTTAAAATTAATCAAACTTCAGTTGGAGCATACAGGTGAGTTCAACTCATGATCATTGTAATGTGTATTCTTGTATTATCAAGATGACCACCAAGATAGGTATTAGAAGAAAAAAAAAATCCTGCTCTGAAGAGTTTCCAATCTGAAAAGCAAGGTTGGTGAGCAAGTAAATAGATGTGTATAAGTAAAATACAGACACTCTGCTGATATAATTAAGCTATGAAAAGTTATGAAGACAGGCAAGAAGCAGATACTGCTTTAAAAACCACAGAGATATGCAGGAAAAATCTCTGGTTAGCCTACAGAGTGAGATCATTTGAACTGCAACTCAAAAATGGGGGAAAAATGGAAAATGCTTGTTATTTGTTCATTTTAGAACCATTTCAGTAGAAAACATATACTTAATAGCTATTTAGACAGTTTCACCGCTTCTTTTGCCATCTTTTCCTAGAGGAAATAAAACCAGATTTAAAAAGAAAAGACTTTCAATTCAACATTTTTTAAGAAAAACTTTCCTTTTTCCTACAGAAACAAAATTAATACCTGTAACTCTCAGCTTGCCAAATTCATCCTTTTACCAAGCTTCTACTCTTCTTTGTCTAATCACTCTTCCTCTTTCCCCACATCCTTTGCCATCACCTGTTGATTCTTGCTGATTAAAGCAATGACTGAGGTGTCTACTGGTGACCAGGAGACTGATTCTAGCACAGTGATCCTAGCACAATTTGGATTTTTATGCTAGCAGAAACTTAGAAGACTTCATTCTTTTTCCACATAAATACAAATCTGATCTGGTCGCTGCTACTCAGTGGCAACAGTTGGGAGCAGACGGTGCCAGGAAGGAACAAAGCTGCTTGGGAGCAGACTAATGTTTGGAGCAGGATTTCTGCTGAATGCACTTGTCAAACTCAACCTTTGAGCCTGTACTGATTTATAGATCCAATCTCTTATTTCTTTTCTGTTTTAATTCTTAAATACCTGTACATTTGCATATTCAGGATAAAACAGGAAGAGTGGTGCTCTCCTTCTGTAGCTCTAAGCTTTCACGAGCAGGCTTCTGGCTCCCAGTTAACCCAGGGAGTCCACAAGTGCCCCCACCTGCAGAGAGAGGAGGGCTGTCACTGCCCACCAATGTATCTGATCCCAGAAAAGGGTGGGCTTCAAGCCTAGCCTATAGAGTTTGGCTTGGCCTTAAAGAGCCAAACCTCCTTTCTCTTTGGTATCAACCTCTAATGTATTTTTATTTTGTTATACATTTCCCTCAGCTATTTGAGATCACAGCTTCACATACTCTCATCTTCTAAACCAGTGCAGTGTCTCCTCCAGAAGCCAACACACAACACATATCCAGTACAGACATCTAATATGCTTTATACTTTGTCCCTTCAAACATATGTTTTGACTGCACACACACAAGATCATTTTATGTTTTCTCTATGTTACTTTTCACAACAAAACAACTGTGCCTTGATTTTTGAAATGTTCAAGCTATCTAGTCAAGCAGGAAATCAAAAACAGTTCTTAGTTTTTTTTATATTTGGTTTTAGCCAAGTATAAAAATGTCAGTGCAAAAAGCAGATACTTGTATTTCATGATGTGTCAGAAATTAAAAGAAAATTGCATTTTTAACATTCTACTAACTAAAGTGTTTTACTGCTCACAAATGGATTTTCGTATTTTTGTAGCAATTTACAGCAGACAATAGGTATTGTAATCTAATCCACTGCAATTGCATAGTTTTGGACCAAATAGCTGTTGATAAATAATGCAAGTATTAGGTTATTAAATTTTTTACAATTAGGTGACTAAGAAAGCGGTTTATTGCCTTCCGTTATACCCTCTGTTAATAAGATCGTTGTTGCAGATGTTCATGTATGCTGCATTGATGTTTAATGGTGCATGATGCTCTAGGTGGTTCCCATAACCTTGCTTTGTCTACTATGAGCTGACTCAATTGATATGATAATAGAGAAAAGAGGTCTGAAACAAGCTGGGCTGTACTGGCACAATTTGCATAACCTTTAAATTTGCCATCACTTGATAGCCAACTGCTCCTAAAAATTCTTATTCAGTTGTCAGTGACGACAATGTACTGTACAAACAGCATTCTGCAATTGGACAGGTGCGGAGGGAAGAGAGGGCATGCACAGTTTACTGCACTGTTATATTCTACCAGGAAGTGTACTTATTATCAAATTTATAAAGCCAACAATTTGGAGTGGAGTTCTGCAGTTCCATTTTTGATCAATTGCTTTTAGACACGACGCATGGTCTGGCATCTTTTCAGGTTCACAGTACAATATCACAGGGTCACATTACAAGGGACATAAATATTTAGTTCCATAGACTCCTCTCTGATTTAGTTTTGACTGCTAATCACTGGGGCAGGCAGAAGAATCAGGACGAATTAGGACGGCAGTGGGGGGCACAGGGGTAGCAGACTACAGCAAACAAAATCAGTGTACACAGCCCCCCAAACTTTAAATCTGGTGTCAGAATACTCTGTGCATTCTTTTTGAGCAAACGTTAGTATTATATCATTCAGTAGGTATAGCCAAAACATAATATAAAAATGGTCCATGTTTACCCTGTTCACTAAACCTGCTGTCTGCATATACTCTATGCCAGATCTGCTTACTTTACTGTCTTCATTATTCATAACAAAGAAAACAGTTACAGTGAAAATAAGACTGAGCCTACATTCATTCAAATGGGATCAACTACATAAACATTATTTCTGTGGCATCCAGAGGTTTATATCTTAACTGCCACTTCACAGTCTATAATATGCTCAGGTGTGTCAAGGCCAGGTCATTGGTATCACACTGACATGCACAGCCTACTCTTCAGAGATGGCATCTAAATAATTTCCACTTTGCATTATCTCTAAAACCTACTGTGGCAATCACTCAGCCAAACCGATCGTAAGATCTCACAATTCCACTTTTAGACAATTAACCATTTCCAAGCACTCCAATTAACCTCCTACATGCCCTCAATGTTCATTCTCAATGTTTTGTCATCTTACACAAAATAAATTCCAAGTCCCTAAAGTCAGGCAAAGCAAGACCCATTCAAATCTCCCCTTTGTCTGCTTTTTCCACCAGCCAGGATCTCTGCTCTGTCCCTCCTGGAGCTGAGGATTTGTCTTCCATTCAGCCATCTATTTCCCACAACTTTCATTGTCTGCAATTGGACACTACAGCAGAGAAACTTCTAATCAAAGGGTCAGTTCCTCCAGTTAATTTTCATCCAGGGACACCACACATGCCCACATTTTACTCTCCTTCCATTCTGTGCGATTATTCTATGGAGGCTATTTGAACAGGTGAAGATTAGAGGCTTGAAAACATAAGTTCCATCATTTATGGCAAAAGCATGACATGGATAGCTACAATTTAAACGTTTCTACAATGTTCATTCAACTGTAATCACAAGATGGGAAATAAAATCTCTAAATTAAAGATGATAGGCTACCAGAGTCTGTAGGGCACCTTCTGAGTACAGATTCTGCTGTTCAAACTCCTCTGTGATGATTTGTTACGAAGTGAACTGCTGCCTAGAAAAAAACACGCTAACATTGCCAAAATAATGGAAAAAAATATCTCCTGCAGAAGATAATCTGTCTAGGTGCCAGTGGTCAAAGGGTGCAGTTCTTTGTGCCCCTCACTTCTACCACACAAAAAGAAGACACCTCCAGGTAAAATGTGTTATCAAATCTTTCAGATTACATAAAGTTCGCTTTTTCTCTAACCTCCAGGTAGACTTAAAAAATTGAATCGCAGATTCCAGACAAGGTACAACACACAAAAAGACACACAGATCAGTATAATACATTAAAATTCATGAATGTTTTAAGTTCTCCATGACCATAATCAATATCCAATGAAGTTAATGAGATCTTTCCATTGATTTCAAAAGACACAGGGTTGAGCCTCAGAGACAACAACATTGCATCTCTCAAGCACTCCAGCTGATAACACATGCTTTGATAATTTGCTTCCTCCTGTCCAGAATTTCAGGAATAAACAAAAGAGATGTTATTTTATTTCAAACTGGTTTTGTGGAATGACCAATATAGCATTATAAAGGTCCATATGGAGCTTTTAGTATCTTTAACTGAAGAGCAGTCAAGGCCACAATAGTTGCCCACGTTGTTAACCTCAGTATGAGATCCATAAATGAGACAACTGTTATTTATTTAAAGAAACACAAGAAAGGCCTGAATGTGTCATCCTCCCAAAAGGCTGAGATTTTGTCTTGTTTTAACTTTGGGCCCTAGAAAGCAGTGATGCAAACTCTTATGTCTTCTAACATATGTAAGCCCATCCAATAGATTTAAACATTGGTAAGCAGAGTTTTCAGTTTAAACTGGCCTTGACCTTGGGCAGTGAGACATTATCTGAAAACCATTAATGGTCTGAAACTAAAGTAAAAGCTCATTAATAAAAGCAAAACCATACAAAGGTACAAAGGCAAAACAAAAAAACCAACAACCCCAAAACAACAAAAAAAGGAAGTTTTATTAAAACTATTGATCCTGACCTAGGGCACCACAGACATTGATCTTCCCACATCTTCACAGGAAAAAAGAAGTTAACCCAACAAATGATTGATCTATTATGAAACCTGCTGAACAAGCCATACATTTAATTTCTTACAATGAAAAAATATAATCACGCCAAATTAGGATAGAGAGAAAATCTATTTCTCAAAAATTACTGGTAAAAAAATACTATTGGATTAATTTAATAAATCAGACATCCTGTTAGTATGATTCAACCCTAAATGTTGGGAGGTGAGAAGTGTATACACTGTAAACCCTTAAAGCACAGGTTTCAGATTTTGACTCACTAACGCATATGTTTTTAAGGAGAAATGGCTAGTGTTCAATACTGAGTATTTCAGGAACATTAAATGAAAGCACATAAAAGGACAATGATGAACTTTAAACTTAAAGCATAAATTTAAGTAGAAGTGTCTAGGTATTTCCTATGAAATAGATTTGGATTTTCTTCAGTTTTTTCAAAAACTCAGAAACATGTATTTAGACTGACATAACACTGCAGATGTAGAAACAGCTGCTGAAAGATTGAAAAGTCACCAGAATTCCCTGTTTGGTGTACATGGAGATGGGTGGGTAGGTAGGTAGGTGTCATTTTCGGAAAACAGGGATAACCTTGATAAAGTTGCATCAATTACATGTATATGTGAAAAGCACAATTCAAATTTGGAAGTCTGATACACTTCCAGTGCTTCTCAATTACTGATTCTGCTGTTTCACCATTCTTTTAGCTGAGTTCTATAATAGTTTTCAGCATATGAGACCATAAAGAGTTTGTTTCCCTTCTGACAGTATATCTGTGGCTCTGTCCCCTAGTTCTCTGCTCTTTGCTTTTCAGACATCATTCTACAGTACAATCAGCCAGTGTTGAAGCTACTTCTATTCCCACGTTGGAACTAGAGTCGTTGTTGCTAGACGGAAGCTCAAAACAAAACACCATGTTTTATTCCTCAAAGGGAAGCTCCAGAACAGCCAGTTTGCAGATATGGAGCCTCACCCTTGCCTCCCTCCACGGCAAATGCTGCGCGCTCTCCTCCCATGCTGGCACCAGCACTCGCCTGGGCACTGCGAGGGGCTGGCCCAGAGCACTCAACACCTCAGCAGGCAGGTTTCTGTCAGTGTGTGCAGACTGACAAACTGCCCCATGTGGGTGGAGAAGTGATGACAGGTGGGAGGAGAAGTAGGGAATGGAAATGTGTGTCCTAGGAGGAGCCATCGACTTCTGATTTTATTCTCAGTTTAAAACTGCCATGGACCCAAGTCTCAGAATCTTGTGCTCTGAGGTCCACATAACCACAGAATGTGTAAGGTGAGCCCTCGTTCCTTCCATGACTGCTCAGCAGAGTAGAGGCCTGCTTTGGCAACCACAAGGCTTAACTACTACCATTCTCTCTTCTCAGGATTTGTGGTAGGCAGTTCTTTTGCTTCATGGTTTGAGCCAACATAATAATAATATACTGACGTAACATTTTCTGAACAAATACCTCACAAATCACTCAGGTTGCAAGTAAAATGATACCAGTTTTTAAGTATTACAGCCATTACAAGAGACACCAGAAATTTATGATTAATTAATTCTGTGTGGGTGCTCTAATTGAGGAATAATATCAAAGGGAAGCCCTCATTTCTAAAAAAAAAAAAAAAAAAAAAAAAAAAAAGGAGCAGCACAGCAGGGTAGAGGTACTTTCTTTTCAGAACAAGAATGTCTATTTGGGATTTAATTCATTCAGTTTTGCCCTCCAGAGTCAAGCAAGACAGGTCTCCAGTAGTTAAAGAGGTGGCTCTAACAAAATCCCCCTGCCTAAGTCCAGTTTCAAGGCTAGCTGTGTGTACCTGCTCTGGGGTAGCATCTCCTGGCTTACACCACTTCTGAGGGAGCTCTCCAGTGCAGCAGGCACCATTTTCTTGTGAGATATTTAGATTCATTTGGGATAGTAAAAACAAAAGTTGAGTGTGAAGAATGGCAAAAGTTTCCAAGACTAATGGGTTATAAAATTCTATGTCAATCAATGTAAAAAAGGTGCCCATTTAAAAAACAATCTAGCTTTAATACACAATGATGGGCTCTAAACCACAAATTACCACACCATAAAGGAAATTTGAAGTTACAACAGATAATTCTATGAAAATGTCAGATCAATCATAAGTGGCAGCCATAAAAGCAAGTAAACAGTTAGGAATTATTAAGAGAGGAATACAGAACAAAGGAAACAACAAAATTAAACCACTTTATAAATTCCTCAGGAACCTAAAAGTTGAACATTTTGGCCCCCCATTCACAAAGACTAAGCAGACCTGAAAAAAGATGCAGTGAAGGGTGGCTCAGAGTGTCAGAATTATGGATCAAACACAGAACAAGTAAACAGAATACAAAGAGTCTGGAAAAAAGAATTGTGCAGGGGAGATAAGCAGGAGTTCTTCAAAATCAAAAGTAAAAAGACATTGTACATGAAATGATTATGGACTGGCCACAAGCAGTTGGAGACAGCCAGCAACACTCTAAAGTGACTGGATCCAAACAAGTAAGGGGATGTATTTCTTTACATAACACAGACTCCGTGACACTCGTTATCACAAGACATTATGTATAACAAAATCCCATTTTGGCCTATTAAGCACAAAGACAACATCTCTAGTTCACAAATCTCTAAGCCACATTTTGCTGGAGTGTAACATGGAGCTATTACTCTAGATTTGCTCTGGTTTCATCCTCTTTTACAAGTACCCACTGCTGTACACTGTTGCAAACATCACATTAGAGACAGACCTTTGGTCTGCCTTAGTCCTGCTTCTACTCTTTCACTCTCTATTGCCACTCCAATATCATATAATTTCTACTACCTAAGCAGTGGATTTGTCTACTAATAGTTATGTCTCCAAGAATCCTTTTTAGAATTACAGTATAAAAACTGAATTCCTAAATCTATGTATCTGTGTCTGAGAAACAAAATACAGAAATTCTTCTGTGAAAGAATAAATACAGCCTAGTTCCAAAGAATGGAGTAGGGGTCCATATTTATTGTCCTTTAACAAACATGTATTTTTTTCCACACCTGAATGGAGTAATTTTTCCTCAGGATGCCAGAATGTAATTTGATTGTAGCACCTGAAATTTGAGTTAGGTTTGATATTCCTTACTTCTAGTGATTGTACATGAAAAAGGGATTTCCCATCTTCACTCTCAATTTCTGGGCTAAATTGGTGTATTGACACAATAGACTAGAGAAGACATCCTTTTCTTAAATCAATATGAAATTACTGAAACACACAGATGTGCCTATATACATATGTGGATACACATTCTCTGAGATGCAACAGTTGATACACTTTTAAGTCCAGTCAAGGTACCTGTATCCAGGAATTTAGGTTTTAATAATGTGTTTCACCTGTCTAATAAAACTCTCAGTCTTCCACTCCCACACAACATAAAAGCATGAATGGTCTCAGTTACAAAAAGGTATTACCAGCTTTGCTTTTCATTAATCCCTATCAACAAATGTTAATTACTAATTTAGATTTTATGATTTCCTAAGACACAAATAAACTGATTCTTTTGGGCTTTCTGGCTCACTTGTTAAGCCACTAGGAGATTGAAATTTCCTTTTTTTTTAAATCCACTTTTGTTTTTGAAACATTTCTTTCTATTTTGAATATAAAGAGATAGGGAAGAGTGAAAGTGGGTAATGGTGTGAAAAAGAGAGCACATGGTAAAAAAACTCAGCTACTGTTTCCCTGTGTCCAAGGCACTTCTCTGGTTTGTATAAATGCACAGGAAGCCTAGCTGATAAAAAAAAACACTAGTCAAGGTTTTCCTGTCTGGAAGGCCAAGTGTGAAAGCTGTAAGCAAGGAAAAAATAACACCTTTTTTTGCTTCTTAGAGAAGAACACATTATACTCAGTAACTTACAGAAGAGGAGCTGCAAATAGACCCACCATAAAATGTCAGCAGTGTCAATAGTATTAAATACTTCTATGTTTTACAGATAGGCTTACAAGGTAACACATTGGTCTGTGATTGCAGCACAACCTGACAAAGAAAACCTACTGACCTCTGTTTAGAGTGAGCTATATGCTTGAACATCAGCTCTCTCTAGTCCCTTCAAAAAGCATACACCATCATGCTATTATCATTTAAGAATGGCTCTTCAAATCTCTCACTTCCACAATTGTGATAACCCTTCTTAAACAAATGGTTTTAAAAAATCTCCTAAAATACTTCAGATCTAATATAGCCTTACAAAGTAAAAGGAGTTTCATAATTCAGAAAACATACTATTATTTGTCATTATTTTAATTTAGATTAGGTTATAGTTCCATTCAAACATAGAAACTTTTGATTTATGAACATATCTGCATCTATTACCATAACAATGGTTGTACTGGGTGACACCAACAGCCATTTATCTCAGTTTTCTGTTTCAGATAACATGTAGAGGCAAATGCCTAGAATTTCTTCAACATCAAAAGCTTAGAAGGCAGACTCTAAAATTTGGTGACATTGCAATTTTATTGTGACATATTAACTTGGCTACACTGCACAGGCTGTTTAATTTATGGACTGGATAAAACAACAACAACACAGAAATCTACAAAACTATTTCTGTATGCACTATGTGGTAGGTGCACTAAAAAAATTTTAAGATGAACCTCTCTCCTTTTACCACATTTGCCAGCACTGCTAATAGATTCCCTGAAATATCTCAAGTAATATGTCCCAAAAAATGAAGATTTAAGTGGTTAGTAAGCCTGACCTGAGCTGGCTTTAATGCTTGAATCCTTAGAAAAATCCATTTTTACTGCCATATTCTGGCAAATGAGGTTATTACAAACATGCCCTTAAATAGAGGTGGTCCTGCAAACATCAGGGGGAAAAACGAATGGAAAATTCTATGTTCACCCCTGAACATGCCAGATTTCATCATTCATAACTTGAAAAATGCTGAACCGATTTTCTTTGAATTTGGATTGTTTTTCTTTCCTCTATTAAAGCTATAAAACAAGCCAAGTTAAAAGTTTGTAGCTTCAGCTGTTCTTGAATTATGCAAATATTTCAATATAAAAGCATTTTCCATTGCTGAACTGATTTTGCAAAGACTTTCTGAAGATTTCCCTTTGGGCCAAGACCAGTCATAAAATGTATATGACTAGAAGTAATTTGTTTAAAACTGTTATGAGCAACTCTGTAAAAGGGATGGCTTTCACAGCATTTGATCCTGACAAACATTAGAGCACATGTATAGATATGACATACATGTTCCTGCCACAGCTTATGATTTTTGGTGCATTTCTTAAAAGCTCCAGCTGCTGAAATCAGGAGACTGCATGTGTTCATTAACTTCCCCTGCTCTCTCTGCTTATGTACTTGTGGTTGCAGCAAAAATCTTGAAATGTATCTTATAAGCTTAGTCAAACCTCAAAACTCAGTGAAATTCAGAATCTCAGGCCTGGTAAGAGGGATACCATGGACAAAGCTGTGGTAGTGGGAACAGAGTCTTGATAGCCAAGTAATTCCCAGGATGGATGAGGAGCATCCACACAAGAAATTAACTGTTCCTCAAATACACAAGTCCATAGATCCCATTTTTTTTGAGCAATTCCACAGATCCCATTTTCAGTTACCAGTCCCTTTCCAAAGCATAATCCTCTGTACTGCAAGGTTTTGTCACAGGTGCCTCTCACAGGCTGTTTTTTCCAAGAGAGTTTTATCAAAATTCAGTCATGTTGGGGACCAATGCTAGAGAACATTACAATGGTTTTGTCTGTGCTCTTCTTAAGTCACTGAGAAGGTCCAACACCTTCAAGTTTTTCAGTAAAAAGATAAAATTTGACATCACCAAAATTGCACCTCTGGTTGCCCAGAGAGGCTGCAGGTAATTCCCATCCCTAGAAATGTTCAAGGTCAGGCTGGACAGGGCTTTGAGCAACTTGTTCTAGTTGAAGATGTCCTTTCTCATTGTGGGGGGTAGGACCAGATGACCTTTAAAGGTTCCTTCCAACCTAAACCATTCTATGATTCTAGGACATGGAGAGGAAAACCTCACACCACAAGAATTTGCTTGTGCTCAGTAGAGTCTTATTAGAAAGTGACAGCTCATTTAGTCAACACTTCATCTGCCACAGCTCCTATATGCCAATCCTAAACACTCCTTTCCTTCCCTCTAAAACACACTGATCACACTCAGCTTGAATTTGAGCTTGCCTCTTCCTTGCAATTATTCCTACTGACAGAGAACAGGAAGGGAGGAGAGAGAAAAGGGGCCTTGGGGCTGGAGTACTGTGATGGAGCAGATATGAACAGACAGCAGAAAGACCCAATGCGCTTCATGATAAAGACAGAGAAATTTTTCCTCTGAAAACACAAATAATTCCGACAGCCAAAGAAAGTGGACTGACAAATGGGAGTGGCTTAGATTGAGCCTGCTGATGCAGTTTTTGCTTCTCACTGTTTCCATTATCTGCTCCAGCTGTATGGACCTCTAAGCTGCCTGTCAATCCATACCTGACTGCCTACAGCTTGTGGTCTGCTTGAGGTGAGCCACCAGTGTTTTAGGCTGCCATTAAAACAATGTTGTATAAATTGTGGCAATTCATGAGAGGACTAATATCTTTGCAGTATGGCTAGGCCAGATTTTTGGAGGAAGATTTTTTTTCAGCTGTCTCAGTCTAAGTTCTCTCTATCTCATCTGCAAGAACTATATTCTCCAATCTGTTTGGTCAATCTTTTATTCTGGTAATAAGCTGTGCCTTTGTGCCCTATGCTCTGCTCCTCAAATACCTGTTGATACTTCCATTCTCTGGAATGTCCAGTTGCCACAGTCCTCTCCACATGTGATGACCAGCTGTATCTGGCCTTCTTCATATCACACACACCTCTACCCTGCCCTAGAAAGTCCATGTCAAATTTTCAGCATGTATCATTCTGTGCCCCTTCACAAATAGCCTGGCAATCTGCAACAACCCTTTTTATCCATCTTATTTCCTCTCCCTCCAGCTAGAATGGTATCCAAGTGTATCCCCTCATTATTTCCATAACCTGATCCTCATTCAACCTACACATAACTCTTCAAAGAGGTGCACTCTCCTCTCGCAACCCAGCCCCATGGCTGCCTTGTCTTGGAACATCCTTAACAGAGCCTTTGACAGAGCAAACAGAGCTCTCTTAAGGATGTCCTCACAGCCTCTGTGCTGCCTGTCTCATTTTGCCATGCATGGGACCAGGGAGAAAGGGAAGAAGGATGGGGGTGGCCATCCGGCTGCGTCTCTTCACAGGGTGCAGCCTCATCCAAGCCAGACACGCTTGGCCCTCCTGGTTGCCAGGGCACTCCTGACTCATATCTACCTTGCCACTGGCCAGGACCCCCAGGGCCCTTTCCACAGCGCTTCTCTCCAGTCTCTCCTTCCCCAGTCTGTACACACAGGCAGGGTTGCCCCATCCTAGGTACAGAATCCAGCACTTGCCCTTGTTAAACTTCATATGGTTGGTGATTGCCCATTTTTCTATTTGTCAAGGTCTCTCTACAATCTGTTGAGGTCTCTCTGCATAAATATGTTAACATAAAAACACGTCGTTGTTCTTATTATTAACCTGGACAAAATATAAAGCAGAAGGTAAGAACAAGCATACCCAAATCCATAGCTGACTTTGCAAATACTATTTTTATCTAGGCACAAGCTCTTTGAGACTTTACCGTTCCCTCAGAAAGGCAAGATAAACAAACACACACACCCTTTTTCAAAAGTCATACTCCTGTGCATTAGAAAAAAGAAAATAATTTTATACTGGTAACTCCTAAATGCAGTAATTATTTTAAAGATCATTTAGAAACTTTTATACTTTCTACTGTGGGTTTGAAACCTAGACCTAGTTAGTTCTGAAAGAAGTGTGTTAGCAGCACTCTATGCCAGTCTCTGGTATCATCATACGTTAAATTAAGGGACACATTTTCCTTCTTCCATTATTACTTTAATGTGAGGAGGTGGGAAAAAGATGGTCCATACCAAAGGAAGGGAAAAGGGGGAAAACAATAACAAATTGGTATCTCTTTTGAGAATTGCCCCACAGGCCAAACATTTTTATGTTCTTAATCATTATTAAATGACTTAACATGACACACAGAGCCTGGCGAATGATTGCATCCTGACATGAGAACGAATTACAAATGAAATGAAAGATCAAGCTGTATTAGAAGACTGCCTCTGGGAAATGAAAATCTTTAATTCTCTTTTATTATTGACATTTATTTGGCTGCCATGAATAACAACATAGCAAAGAGATTCAGCTATGCTTGTGCACTGAATAGCTTATCCCACGGCTCAAAACTGCCTTAACATTTATCATGTTTGCTTTTGTAGCTGACACCATTGCATACAGTCTCCATCCATCTCACATTTATCACGCATATAAAGTGCATTCTCTAATTTAAGTTCATTTCATAGTGAACAAACAGCTAAGATTAGCAAGTGTCAGTCCCCAAATAAGCTCCCAGTTGTAAAAATATCAAAGGAGGGATTAATGGATTTGTTAACAACTCCAGTTTGAAGAATAAAAAAAGTACTCAGTGAAAATTAAATAAGAGCACAGAAGGGTTACATATAAGGTTTAGGTTTACTACATTATTATTTGCTCATGGATAAAAACATTTTTATACTGCTATTTTTCAGTCAACTGTAAAATACTCAAGTGGAGTGCCTCCACATGGGCCATTCACATTACATTGTAACTTTCTGGAAGGAGCACTTCCATCATCATTCAGTGAGATACACATACCCAACTCTCAGTGACTGGTTTCTATTTCCTTTAAAACCATTTGTAGCTAACAAAATAGGGGAAGCAGCAAACTATTGGAGAAATAATTCAAACTGCTGCTAGGAATGATCTATATAGCAGTGACATACCTGCTTAGTGCCTAGCCCTGAAGCCACAGTCTGAAGCCAATTCTGATTTTGAGGCAAATATCGTATGAGTTAGCAGCAGTCCCTCAGGTGCAAAGCTTCCTCTACTTCACTTGATTTCCAAAGGAGGAATTCAGCCCAGACTAATAACTTACCTTGTGAAGGAATGAACTACTAAAATGGCTCGCCACAGCACATGTTTTTAATAGCTTTATTTAGTCTAGAAGCATAGGTGGACAGAATTAAAAAGACTGTCAAAAGGTAGGCAGTCATGTTTATAATGCTTAAATCTGTGCGTCGTACATCATCAACTTAGACAGCAGAAACTGCTTGTATCCCTGCTAGAACACCTTTTTCCCCACATACTCCTTTGAGAATTGAAGAGCAGACGGCTGAGAAAAGCTAAAGTGAGACTTTCTGCTCAAAGCAAAAAAAGCCTGGAAATTCACTTAGTACTGGATTTCACTTCCTCCTCTTTGCAAATGTTTAAATATACTACACTGTTGCACAGCTGTTCTCAGCAGGCACAGTGTATTCTTGTTTGCAGCAAAGATGGCTACACAGATAAAATCTCAAGTCATAAAAATCTGAGTAAAACCAACTGGATCAATATTTTAAATCCATGTTATAAAAATGTTCATAACTAAATTCTCAGGCACTCTGGTGAAATAATAACTTCTTAAATTCAGACTCTTGAAACAATTAAAAGCATAAAAGATGAGAAAGGTGGAATAACATCAGAAGGCAAACATTCTAACTACCATTTAAAATTTGTATAACCACAACTTGTAATTGATTAGCCAGAATATTTACTGTGGAGATTTGAAAAATATACCTGTAGCCAATATAGTGTCCTCTTTGCCCTGGGTAAAGACTACGATTCGCTGCCTTTTAGTGTTCACCTTTGGCAGGGCTTGTGTCTTCCGGGCTATCTCTTTAATGTCTTCAGTCTATTAAGAGGGAGAAAGAAAATTCTTGTTACAGCATTCTGGAGTGGTGAGAACTTTATTAGCAGATCAAAGATTTATTTTCTTACAGCTAGGTATAAAATAGACTTTACTGTCAGTAGAGGAAGATTTTTAAAAGGAGGAATACTTCATTCTCCAAAGGGTTTATGTAGTACTAAGAGACCATTGTTTTTAATCTTGATAATGATAGTTCAGCTATTCCAACCACTGCAAGACTGCAAAGCTAACAAAGGAATTACAGAGCATTTCCTAATGAGCAATTAGTGGGTTTCTTTGCTGCTGACTGGATTCTAACCATACCTATCATAAAATTAAAAATAAAATTGGTAAGAGAATACTTTGGATAAACTCTAAGCCTGATTTTCATCCAATTTAGCCAGGTTTTATATTATTATAATACCTTTGACTTCAGCAGGCTTACAAATACTTTCTCTAACTTCCCTACAGTAACTGGTCCCATCAAGCAAACTGTCCACTGTAGCACTGAGAGGGTGTGCAGCCCAGCTCTCACTAGCTGGTTGCACAATTGAGATGCAGGGAAGCAAAGGGCAAAAGGTATATTCAGTGGGGCACAGAACATGACCAATTTTCTGAAGGAAGGCTCAGCTGCAAAAGTTTCAGAAATCTTTGCTTTAACAGGATGTTGTACTCCACTGTGCATGCAGTTGCAAACAGAGAACCTGGCAGACTGAACCAAACCTCTCATTCATCCAGTGTCTTAGACACCAACAAGTTGGGAATGTTTAAATTAATGCAGCAAACTCTTAACAACACCACTTGTCATTGGAATATTAGAATTTCTATTCTCACACTTGCCCTATGATCTGAAACACAAGGGTTTCAATTTCTAATTGACTTAGTTTTCAATCTGATCTATAATAGGTATTTCTGCTATTTGTATTAGCATCAAAACCTTTTATAATGCTATATGGGAAGCTTCCATTCTCAGATTTATCTCAAGTCAGTCAGTTCTACAAATTAACTTTGGTATATGTAATCTATTTCTTGCCTTAATTTATATATTTCTTCTTTTTTTTTCTTTTATTTTTCTAACATTAGGAAAGGAGTATGTACGACTAATTATTCTCTGTGCTATTTACTGTGTCCCACTTTGTTCATATCTGTGTTAAATAACACTGTATTTTTCCCCAGTTTCCTCTTTGTAGAAGGAACTGTAGTGAAACATGGTGAGGGCCTAGCCTTGAATATAGGAAAACATAATAATACTTTCTGCATTGCTTTGTGTACTGTTCGTTATGCATCCAAACTCATTTTTTAACACTATTGCTATTACAGAAGAGAATATGCCTGGTTTATATATTTACCAGCACCCCTTTATGTGAAAATTATCTACCTCTTCTGCAACACTTTTAGTCTCCCTCTAATTTCTTCCCTAACCTGGATAGTCAGTGAACCCATTGATTTATACACATTTGGTAAACATGAAAATAGTTTCCCTTTACTTATTGGTCTCTTCACCTCTTTTTAAAATTCTCTCATGCTTTTCATTTCCATCTATGATACTCTCACTTGTGTTATTTCTTCCTTCCTCCTGCTTAGATAGTTAGTATAACTTTTAGAAGGCAATGTCTGCTACCAGAGAAGAGAAGAACTGGGGACAGTAACAGTGGCCATCTTACCACTAATTCTTAGAAGGCAATGAGTCTCTTGAAGATGCCAGAGAAAAAACCTGAAATTGCTGCTCTTCTGTTTTTTAAGAGGTTTATGAACAGCAGATATCAGCTGGTGGCACAAGCTGTTGAATATGGAACGGATGAAGAATATAGCCCTCCAGTTTGGTAATACATGGGCTTACCAAAGGATTACCATACGAAGGCTAACCTCAATTCTGAACTACTTCAGGCCTTGGTAATTAAGAGATCTACAAACTAGAAACTGCAAAAAAGCATCATGAAGATCAAAGGAAACTGGGAAGAGGTGTTTAGTTTTTTTTAGTAGGAAGTGGCTACTAGAGACTTTATTAGGCACATTTTCAGTGGAGTAAAGCAGGCACAGAAATCAAAGAGCTTGAAGATATTTATAAAATGTATTTACATGCATGATGAATTTTAAAAGGAAAACTATGAAGTTATAATAGGAGAAAATGGCATGACCAAGAGATGGTTTCTTCAGCTTAAGGAAGAATAAAGATTAACTTAGATGAAGAAAAGAGGACCCCGAGGAAAGAGATTAGTGAAGAATGAAGGTAAAGATGAAATAAAGTAGACAGGGAAAGAAAGTAAAAAGCATATATGTTTTCAGGAAGAATTAAATATATATAATAAGCATGTAACAGTAGAAGGAGAGTATTTAGGGCAAAAATGTAATTTTTTTAAAAAAAGCAGAAATTTTAAGACAGAGTGGTTTGGAGACTTCTGTCCGATTGCGCAGACTTTAGAAGTAACTGAATAGTGTCTTCTGTGGAAATGAACTTTTAACCAAATTTTAGCCAAAATTACTTCCTATACTAATTTTTTTTCAAAGTAAGAGAATGAAATAGAGCTGCAATATCAGTGTTGAGGAGGCTTTAACTTTTTCACAGTTCTTTTTTTGAAGGTACAACTGTGACATTTTACAATATGTGAATATTTACAGCTTAAGACTGCAGAGGTACTATGCCCCTTATTTTCCTGTCAGGCAAACATCATGAAATGTCGTCATCTCCTATTTCTGTTTAGAATAAATAGCTGAAATCTATAATATTTATTTAGCAGTGACTTGTACCTGCCCAGATACTGAGTCTTTCTTACATGTCCTGTCCCTACAGACATGGCATAGTGGTCCTTAAGCCTCTATACATGCCCTGAATTCACAGGATACTCCCACACACCCAGTTATATACTTGAATCTGATTTAACAAAGCTGACACACAAATCTCACTAAAGCATGATTTGCCTGTTGATGCTGCACCTGAAAAACCTCACATGTGGCACTCATTCCAGCAAGTAAGTGGGATATATGTATGTGAAGAAAGCATATCAGATATCCCAGGATCAGACAAAGGCATGTGGAAAACTGCATCCACTTAGAACTGCTATCAAACTGTGCCTTCTGATTCCTGCCTCTGAATAGATACCCAATAGCAGGGACTGCCATAGCCCTGACCTAAACAGGCATAAATCCATGGAAAACAGTGGACTTGTGCAGTGTACCTCGTTAACTTGAAGACCTAAATCTGGTCCAGGGTAACAAAACTCTCTCTAATATGGTTCCCCAAAGAATATGTACTTGGAGGAGACCTCTAACAAGAAAAGTTATTTTACATGGCAGCTGCTACTAACCTCTTAGATATTGACTGTCCCATTCATTTCAGTTTACTTGGGTTGACGGACAGAACTGAACCCTAAATTTTATGTTTAAAGTAGTATTTTATTTTCCTAATTTCTACATAGGTAAACAGGAAGCTATCTTTTTGTAAAAGCAAAACCTCATAAACCTTTGTAACTTGAAATTTATTAGAAATGTTGCTATACTGTATATATATAGTCTTAAAATGTCACAGAACATGAAATTAACAAAAAAACCCCAACCCCACAGTGATGCTCTCTAGGAAGAGACAATATCAGAAGTAATGTTCTAGTTTTGATAATTACAGGTAAGTGTTAGTCAGGGTATAAAGTGAAGGAAATAATGGTCTTCAAATATCGTGATTGATTTTACAGAAATATCTTGTATTTCAGCAAAATACAATGGAAAACTAACTGTGGGAATGATGAAGCATAAAAATTACAATTCCTTTGAATGGAATTTCTCTTACAAAGAAAAAAACAGATTTGTGTCATGAAGGTGTTTTCTCCTACCTATAACAAGATTTCATTTCTTCAGAAAAGGTGTATATTTTCCTGAAGTTCTCTTAATAGTTACTTCTCTTTTTTTCAAAAACTATTTCAGATACATTTAACTCATTCCATGTGTAAAAGATGAATTTAGCACACAAAACTGTTGAAATTCCTGTGAGGTAGAACAAAAAAACCCAGAAAAAAAAACCAACCGACCAACCAAAAGAAGCTAGTCACCAACTGATTCTCTATGCTAAAAGATTTCTGATTAAAAAATAAAAGTCTTTCCAGATGGCAATTCAAATGAAGCCACCAGCAACTTTTAATCACTTCTGTGATAAACATCCTCTTGATTTTTGTCCTGGTCAATCAAGTCCTTTCCCTTAATTTGCTATGCTTTACCAGTTTTCTATTCCCAATATAAAAATCAAGCTTCTGAGAGTTGCTGAAAATTTTTCTTGGTTTTAATTGAAAGGCTAATTGAAGCTCTTTGGGTTTTTCATAAGATACTTTATTATCAGTGTGATTTTTTTTTTTTTTTCCTGCCTCCACAGCACAATAAGAAAACAAAACTGTGGACACTTATCAAGTTTTACTCATCTCTGTCAGTAAACTTGACATGTGAGTCGTTGCCAAGCAAGGGAGTAATAAGAGTTAAGATCATAATCATTGTGCACTTTACTGATATGCTGTAATCAAATGTGGCAGATTTAGGATGTTCAGGAGGAACTGTGCTAAAATCTCTAAGCAAGCACTAATGGAAAGGTTAATATGATGGTAGTTAGCAGACACCAGCAAAAGCAGTTTGTCACTAGAGCTGAATTTAAACCAGGCACATTCAAAGTCTTTAGCTCAAGGGGGCAATAAAAATATAGAATGGGTAGACTTAATACACTACTTCCTTTCCTTTTATTGTCTAGCTACCAGAGGGTACCAATAATTTCTTATGCTTCATATTTTGGAGGCATCTGTGAAATTCATTCGTTAGCATAAACTCAAAGTGTATTTTTATGCTTAACAATACAGATTATACAAATGAAAATTGACAGTGATAAAAAGTCTTGATTTCTACAAAGCAGCCATGTGAATTTGGGAAACATAAAATGAAATGGGACAGCCCACAGTTTTAATAGGTAAAACAGTGATGACATTGATGTACCTGCTGGTGTATGGTTCTAAAGAAATCTAAATTGTAGAACAAAAGCTGTCAGTCTTTCCCTCTTTTTTTATATGCAACCAACCACACGCAGAAGTGGCACACTCTTAAAGTGATGTGGTTTGAATTGCGCGGCTTCTATTATTTATGCAAAATGGGTGTTGAACAGTCAAACTCCTCTCTATTCTTTTACACTGCAAACAAATCACTTACAGTGGGTCTTATTCCAGTGAAAAAAACAACATGTAAAAGGATTTATGTGTGTTCAGTTCTGCAATTTAGATTTCAGTAAGATCACTTACTATCTGCAAAATTAGCACAAGCCTTGTCACATTAATTATAGTATTTAAAACCTGCCTGTTTGAATTCAGTGTTAGAGACCAATAGCTGATGGCTCCCCAGATTAAGCTATCTGAATGTAGCCAATGGGAGGTACCAGTCAAATAAATACCTCGAGAAGATGAAATCAAAAGCTCTGAAAATCACTGTAAAATCAATAGTATTTACTCCGAGAAAGTAGAGGATCAGACATTTTTAGAGTTCAGATGGAAAACACCAACTTGAATACGTTTTGAAACACAATTTCCACAGTACCTTTTCTAAAAAGCAGCTGTTTGTAGAAGCATGGTTTACATTAACCAGTACCTAACAATTTTATATACAACCTTTCTAAAATCCATTTGCATAATGATAATCCGCATATGGCAGGGTTTAAGTTATTTAAGCGGTGTTATATTTCACTATTTAGTCTTGCTTCACCACTGCTTTAGCAGTGAATCCTTCTGGAGTGTAATGCAGCTAATGAGGTAGCTTTTTAACTGAACAAACTGACAGGTCCCATATCTGCAGAGGCAGCTTGAAACCGTGCCCAACCTCTCGGCTTCCCAAGAGGCTTTTCAAAATTCAATAAATAACATCTGTAGGCGATGTTGGGTGCAGACCTAGCAGAGTGCGTCATAACACTGAGCTGGCAGAACAAAGAAACCATGACGACTGCCAAGTTTCCATGGCAACCGCTGCGAGGCTTGGAGAGTATAATAGCACATCAATCATTGTCCAAAAGAACTTCATTATCAGCAAGAAAAAAACCTTTAGGATCTGTTTAGTGTGCAATTGTGGGTTAACTCACCTCAAAGCCTTGCTCTCTAGCAAAAGTGGCAGCTTCCTGAAATAATAAAAAAAGAACAGTTAATTATAAAGTGCTAGATAATGAAGAAATAACACATTCTGAAACTCATTCAGGCAGTTTTCCTTTTACACGATTATCTCAATATAGCCATATACAGTTGTTCAATTCTGATAGTAGCACCAAAAGCTTCCCCCTCTTCCCTCAAGCCCAACAACAGCACAATGTCAACACATTTCACAAGTTCAAATAAAGAAGGTACAGTATGTTTTTTCCAAGCGAGGAAAAGTTACTTCTGGAGATAGGACTTAAACTAGGAAACATCCTTCAGACATATTTTTAATTGAAATTGTATCATCTCTCCATTTACGTATGGCACTTCACGGGATACATGTTATCAAGCCTTTTTAAAAAAATCATTTGTCATCCACAGTGCATTAAAAAACCAGGATCGCTAAATGTGTTCAGACCCTTGTGGTCTACAGAATCAGATGAACATTTAAAAATATTCTGATGTCTTAATCACTGCTTTAAGCAATTTAACTGTGTTCTTTTCCTGAAAGAACAGAGGAAACATCATGGTATCAGAATGTCCTCATGTCTTATTTATATTAATTGATGCAATTAAAATTTGTTTTGAAATAAAAGCAAGGGGATGGAAGACAATAGCAATGTTTTTCCCTTACTTACGTTTTATCTTAACATTGGAAATATTGCAGAAAACCCTCAAAGTCTTTATGTTTTAACTTGCATTCTTCCAGATTATCTTTGCCAAGTGATATTAATAGAGGGATAATCTTGAGCCAAAATGGTGAGTCGATCTAACTAAACAGAAATAACTACTGTACCAAACCAGTCCAGTGTTGTGGAGAGGTTTTAGTGCTTCAGAAAATACACGGTTGTGGACCTACAAGATCTGTCAATTTGGGGGCAATAGAAGAATTTGAAGTGGGTACAATTCATTATAACAACAGTAAGTTGAGGTTAATAAAATGTGATAAGCTGAAAAGCACAACTCCTCAGGCTGCTTTACTGCAGAAACATAAGGCTGACCGGGTTACCCTTAGCTGATGTTGACAGAAAAACTGAATCATGGTCCTGACAATTGGGTGCGGGCAAGGTTAGCCACTTTGACAATTTACTTACAATTGAATCCCTTCTTGTACATCACACAGTCAATGACATTTGCTAGCCTGGCTGTCAAGAAGGAGTGTAGGGTTCAAAGATATCATGCAGTGTTTTCCTAAACCAGCATGTGATTAACAAAGCCTATGCTCGTATGAAAAAAGGAGCCTGCAAGCTTCCACTCTGAAGTGATGCACTCACAATGAACTGCAACACAATCAAGAAAGCCTCAAATGGGACCGTGACACAGAAAAAAAAAATAAAGTAAGAGAAATAAGGGAGTAATAAGTAAGGGGGAAAGAGAATAAGAAAATGGACTAAAAATTACTTCTTGTAGCCAAATACCTTCTTTAGCCTCAGGTTTTCGGCCGTGCAATTGAAATTGGAAGTTATACTGATCTGTCCTAAGGGATTTCTTTAAAATCCCAATACAGCAGGACATTAACATCTGTGTTGAACTATTGTGTGGCCAGGAAACTGGACACCAGTACATGAAATAAAAACTGTTCCAGTGAAGTGGTGCTTTCTTGTGTGGGAGATGGAGAGAATTCATCTTAATTTTCTGTACTGGGGCACCCATGCATAGCACATGTGTTTTGGAAGACTTGGCCCTTCCACAGGAAAGGATAAATGATTGCACATTTGTTAAAAAGTATCTTGTCTTCAGATTCTCCTGTAAGAGCGTCATCTTTTAGCCTGGTCTGCTGCCCAGCTACATGAATAATGGCAGCCAGCATACAATCACAGATTTTCCTGCAGTTGACCTCTAATCTAAGGGTGTCTGAACATGCCAAAGAACAACAGCAATCTTAATTTTCTTCTATCAACTGAACCTCAGAATGACTCTTGAGCAGCTTATTTCAGTAAGGATTGTGCCTACAGTCTCCTAAAATCCAGCTTCTCTCAGAATTAGATCCCTTTAAGAATTAAGGCCCTTCCAGTAAAAAAAAACTAATAAAGCTCAAAACACACATTTGGATTGTGCAGTTTGGTGTTTGCAAAATGCTGAGAAATCTGAGGCAGGCTCTGATTGCCAGGGACAGTTCAAAGTAAATTAACCAGATAAAAGCGATGAGAACCTTTTAGTATCTATTCACAATAACAGTGAGAACAGGAAACAAGCAGAACCCATCTGTGCAGCCCTAGGGCACCTCATACTGAGCTTCACGTCTCTAATAAAGTAGTCAGGTTAAAATCTAAGTGGCTGTAACATGTGGAGACTGCTTGGGTTACAGCGGCCAGCCGGGGCGTTCCCTGATGCAGGTGATAATCAGTATGATAATCACTATATTTACAGGCTTTCCATTTTATATCTGACATTGAAAATCACGAAGAAGGAGGGATTAAGGAAATAAACAACCTACACAGAAGCTTTACTGCTCCCCAGAGAATGCAGCATTTTCATTCATGCGTGACATGCGACAACAGAAGAGCAAAACAGCGACAGAACAGAATTTTCTTAGGAGGCTTCATTTCACATCAGGAGTTCTTTCAGTTTTGATAAACTTTACACATTATTCATTCATTACTCCAACTCAGCATTTTCAGAGCTGTTTTCTGTTACTGTCTACAGAACATTTCATAAAACCCTCTCCCCACCTTATCACTGTTTCATACTAAATATATTAAAAACTCATACTCCTTTTTCTATATAATCTAACTGTGACAGCAAATTTATTGTTGCGCCACCTAAAGTAGAAACGAGATTTGTTTTTAGTTGCGAAATGTCATTTGGCTCATGCCTTTTGGGGGAAAAATGTCCAAAGTACAGTCATGCTGAAAAAACCTGTATGCAATGTTACTTAATGGGAGTAACACAGTGTCACCAAAGTTAACACACACCCTCTCTTTGCACAATAGTGAGCAGTTTACACAGGAAAGCGACATTAATTAAGGAGATAACAATAAAAAAGACAACTTCCGTCAGTGCTGGCCTTTGTGTTATGTTAGAATTTGCTTGCTAGCTGAAAACTATTTCCATTCTTGCATGTATTTTACTGCTGTTGGAGTCCCAGCTGAAAACTATTTCCATTCTTGAATGTGTTTTATTGCTGTCTGAGCCCCAGCATTCAGTAAAAAGAACTGTTTATAATCTACACATGGGCTAATTTTAACAGGACTTGTTAAAATCCTGAGCCCTTTTATCAGCAGCAGTACAAACTATTTGTTTATAAGTAAACAGAAACATACCCTCTAAACACAGAATCCGTCAGCATCTGCAATCCTAGGAATAACACATAATCCTATGTTAGCCCCCTGTGTTAGAATACTTTTATGATTATAGTGTTAGGATGGCTCAACTTCAATAATTGCATGTTCAGTTTGCCATGAGACAAAGAAGGCATGCCATATATTGAATATTCTTGACACATCCGAATGTTTTTTGTTGGTACAAGGTTTTATGATTACTTGATCAAATTACAGCCAAAATGGTAACAACATGCATAGTGGGTTAAAATTAATTCGTGTAGGCCAACATAAAACTCATGCAGTTGCACTGAACAGCATCTGAAACCATGTATTGCCAAAATTAGCTGACAAAGGCTGCTTCAAAAACACCAGCAACATTATTATCTACAATACACATTTTAACCTTTGTATCGAAAAAAAAGGAGCACTGAAAACTAAATTTGCATTTCATTGCCGAAATCAACATTATCTCATAAAGAAATGATAAAACAGCAGGACAGCAATGATACCCTTGCACACTGAATGCATTTCCCGTAATTACACAAAAAAGCAAATGCAGGGGACACTGAAGATAATCCCTCCCCTGCCATCCCTCTTGGTAGGGAAAACATCTCATAGAATAACCTCAACTCACATATTGCAGTACCACCCCCTGGATTTGATTTACTGTTTTTAATTGGGAGATTACTGACAGGTTTTGAGGGAGTTCCTACTTCATTAACTGTAAACTTCCTGACTTCCCAAAACACACCCTTTTCACATTTTCAGGAATACCATCCTCTTTTCTCTGCACAGCAAGTCTGTGACGCAGAGAGTTCAGCCTGGCCCACGAATCAATGCAATCTCAAGCCCACACACAGATCATGTGGAACTGCAGAGGAAGATCCTCACAGCCCAGTGCAGAGCAGAGTGCATAACAAAAAAAAGAAACAAAAAACCAAACTTGTGTGGACTCACTCAATGAGAAACAGTAAATGAGCATGAGGACCATATACTTTGTGTTTGCATTTGATGGGACAATTCCTACTGGTAACAACCATGTTTGATTATAACTTGAATAGTGCTTCCAACGCTGTACCTTACAAGCCTTTCTAGACTGCTAAAATCTTCTAAAAATGACTCTTAAACACTTCCTTCCTATCCTACATTTCAGACGTATGGATTGTTAGTTTTCTTCTATGCACACTGTTTCCCTGAACACACTGAATGGTATCATTATCTCGCCCTTTTTCTTCAGTATAATAGTTTATTACTATTCATCCCACTCCTGAGTTCATCTCCAATTCTGCTGTAACTTTGTGTTCTTTGTATCTTCCCTTGTTTTTCTACAGGTTGTACTGCTTGTGGCAACAAAGTTTCTTTCACAAATCTCTAACATTAAACCCCTGTTGTCTAAATGAAATGGGTGACAACCGAAATAAACAAATAAGTATATCGGCAAGACTTTTGTACGAGTGATGCCCACTGATACCTACAACTTCATTCTGTAGAAGACTGACTCAAATAATCAAAGTTGGTTTAGATTGATAATCTCCTTTCTTAGACGTAATGCTGAAGATTTGTATTTCTGAAAAAGGCATTTTTATTCATGACTTCCTAAAGGGCAGTAGAATCGTAAAACAAAAATCAACACCAAACAAAACCCCAAAAAATCATGTATTATTTGTCACTCTGCACTACAGAGACATGAGTCTTTATTGTAATATAATTACTTAGGCTTGTAGGTCACCCTAAGCAGGTGTATTTGTCCTTCTATCTGTCTGTCCCTTCTACCATCTTTCCCTGTCCCTAACAAGGAGCTTTCTTACACAATTCTGTGTTTTCAGAGCTGTATTCTGGTTTTATATATGTCATAGGTACTGAGAAGCTCTGATTTCAGTAGTATCTGTTGTGCCTGGTAACTCTTCAGTAGCCAAAAAAAATACATATTCCTCTTTTGTTAAAATCTCCCCCCTTTTTTTCTTTGAAGATAAGTCATGAAGAATGAATTATCAAGATCACCATGTGCCCTCCTTTTGGTATTTCCTTCATTAAAAACTTGTCACAGTGCAGGAGATACGCTGGTTTTTAAGAAAGAAACCTAGTAAGCTGTGCCAAGCCAAGTTTTCCACTCTTCCAGCTTCAGGCCAGTTTATGCTAAATATGACCCTGGAAATGGGGCTTAAGGCACAGAGAAGACAATGGATCTCCAACTGCTGCCTTTTAATTATAACAAAGATGTCATAAATACATTCACTAACTTCATGGCAGAGTTGGTGTGGTGTTCCATGAAATCCAGGTATTTAATGCAGCCCATTAATGTGCAGCAATATGATCTGCCTTTTTACCACATTTTCCTGTATATGCTTCACAAAGCCAAACCAAGGTAAATCCGGCTTTACTCCCTGTCCCAATTTTAACAAAATAATAGATTAATGTATATACACACACACACAGAGATATCATAGCGAATCCACAGTTCTTAACACGGTGAATTAACAGCATACAAGAACTACAACTAGGGGTGATGTCAAAGCTGTGGTAATGATAATCATGACCTACCTAAGGAATTAGAGGTAGATTCTGCTAAAGACTCTGCTGATCAGTTGAAAACATGATTTCAACAAATGGCTGGTATTATTCTGCTATTTAAAATGAATGGATGGAAAGTCTACAGCACACAGTTCCAGCAGGATCACTAACTTTAGTGCCAACAGTACATTTATTGTAGTTAGTGGTAAGATACACATGTTCATCTTCATTCAGCACTAAATAGCTATCAGTGGTTACTCAAAACACTGTAGATAGTTCTATCCAGCCTTTTATGTCAGTGTAGTCTGATTTAGACAGGCATTACTTTAAGGTCAACTATTACTACATTTCACTGTGTAAAGGCAATACAAGTTCATATGCCTTTATTAAAAAATGGCCACTTCTAAAGGCATTAAGGGCTCAAAGGCAAATGTAATTTCATGCTTTTCCTTTTCCTTTTTTTCTTTTTTTTCTTTTCCTCAGAGACAGTTGCTTTAATATGGGTCATACAAGAGTTTGAGAACAGAAGACAAAAGAACCACCCAGTGTATTTTCTGAAACAAATGGTGAAATTTCCGCTACAGCTGAGTAAGTTTGTGCTATACCTGGGGATGTGTTACATGGATGTAATGCTTCAATATTATTTATGTTTGACAACACATCTAATGATGTGACTAATCCTTGATTCAGCCAGTAGTGTAAGCCTGTTCATGTCTCAGAGAAGATCTATAGGAGTGGTCAGAGAATGGACAGACCCCGCACACAGCTTGAGAATCAGCACTGAGAACCAGCAAGTATCCACCCCTCACTGGTTACTACTGAAGAAAGCACAGCTGGGATCAATTGGATGAGGAGATTATCAGAAAGGAACACTGAGGTGTTTTTACCCCACTTTCCTTTTCTTAGGAGCAGTGCTAGATCCCCCAAATTTTTTTTTCCCTAAAGGATAGATAGCGAGAACTCGTATCATATCCTAAAATATTCAGCTTGCTCCAGAAATACTAAAGATACTGGTAAATATATGTACACTGCCTTCACCCATAGCTGAAAATATAAAACAATAAGAATAATTTCAAGTTAATAATCAGAATAAGTGTAAATACCATATAGGGTTAAAGTTGTAGTGTTCAGAGGGGGTTCTGGCAGAGTACCAGAGGGTTTTGTCTGAAAAATCCTAGTGTGAAAAGAATTGAGAAAGAAACATATTTCCTGTCCTGCTTGGGTTCACCCTGGAGTGTCTGTATCACGTATAATTCATTAATATTCAAGGTATTTATTCTCCTATTCAGGTTATTACCAGAACTATAGTTCCTGCTAGAATCTTCTGTGGAAAGAATCACCCTGAGTCAGAGCTTAATGCCATTACAGGGTCTGCAACGGCTGCAGCAGGGATATGCCTCTGAGCCATTTTGAAATTTTATGATGGATAAAGTGCTGTTACTTACATCTCTATCTTACATCCTTACCTAAGGAACTGAACTACCTATGACTCTGTATGTGCGTCTCTCCTCACATATTATAAGCATCAAATTAGTGAACAATACTTCTTTACACCACTTCTCCATACAAATATGTCTGTCTCCACCTTAATAATAAATACATCATCATCAGAAGTGGGGGAGAAGAAAAAAAACCACCCCATTCCTAAACAGCATTGAATCAGGAGAACATAATAAAAATGAAAACAAATGTCTTTAAATGAATAGGTAGAAGATAAGAAATTTATTTGCATATAAAAATAAAAGATGTGTGGGGTCTTTTGAAGTCTTTAATACTGTTCACTGAATGCTCTCAGTGCTAACTTTCTGGCTGGAGGGTGACAAACAGAAATAAAACATTGCATCACTTTCAATGAGGCCTTCTATGATTGTAACCACTCAAACTCGCCCAAAATTAGACAAGACATTCTCATCTAGCAATTTCAGATGAAGAGAATAATCAGATACTGTGCTGAAAGTGCTAGGATCCAGCAGGATTGTCCCTAGTCCTGGTAAAAGGTTAATGTATTTTTAGCAGTGAAATTGAGTTGTTTTATATACTTTGTTTAGTGTGATGTCATGCACAGCCATTTAGAATTATAACTGAGGCCGTGGCATTGGGAACTCTGTAAAAAGCAGTCATTGTGTCACACTCTTCATGTGCTGGGCTTGCTTTGCTTTCTAACTCTAGCAAGAAAATACAGTTGCTCACTGCCATCTTCAGCAATAACACTGACTTTTTAATCTTCAAATTACATATTTTACCCTTTCAATGAATTTCAAACCCAGCTGACTTTATGATTCTTACTGGAGTTTCTTGTGCTGTTTAATGCAAATTCAATGATGCATTTATCTGTGTTCAAGATATGAATACTCAGATTAATTTTGTAAAAAAATTAAAGAGAGTAATTTTGTTTTCTGAAATTTTCAGTTTTAGCTAACTGTAGCTACTTTATGGAAGGAAAAACCTAGTTCTCAGTCTGGACCAGCAGACCACCAGTGGTCTCTCACAACATGGCCACTGCATGGAAAAACAACATTTCAATTTGACCACAGTTAGATCACAGCAGTCCTGAGTGAAGAACATAAGCTTTAATTCCAGATGTGATTGAGGCACTATTTATCATCTTGGACAAGTTGCTAATTTCTTGGATCAATTTCTTAAAAATCCATAAAAGTTAGAATTTAGCTGCTTTTGACCATTAAGTGTTTATGGATGAGGGAGTTTGGGTATGTTTGTTCTTTTTCTATTAGAAGCCATCCTGAACTTGAGATGGGCTCAAACAGAGACTGAAAGAACAGTTAAATAATGAAATTAAAGGGATATGATTCCAACAGATTTTAAAATGGTATTATAAAAGACATGCAGTGGTTGAGTTTGGGAGGGGCCTCTGAACATCATCTAGTCCAACCCCACTCCTCAAGCAGGGTCAGCTAAAGCAGGCTGCCCAGGACCACTGGGTTTTGAATATTTCCAAGGATGGAGTCTCCACAGCCTTTCTGGAAAATCTGTTCCACCACTTGACCACCATCACATTTTTTTCTTATCATCTTCACCATACAGTTTTTTCTTATGCTTCAGTGGAATTTCCCACAGTTGAATTTTTGCCTGTTGCCTCTTGTTGTGTCACCACCCACCACTGTAAAGAGCCCGTCTGTTTTATTTACTATCTCTTTTTAGTGTGGATTGGTAAGATCTCCCTGAGCCTCTTCTTCTTGAGGCTCTCAGCCTCACACAACAGATGCTCCAACCCTCAATCATCTTTGTGGCCCTTTGGTGGCATCACTCCACTAAGTCTATGTCCCTCTCATGATGGAAGCCCAGAACTGGACCCAACACTGCAGATGCATCTCATCAGGGCTGAGCAGAGGGGAGGGACCACTGCCTCCCCCTCTGCTGGCAGTGCTCTTCCTAATGCAGCCTGTGATGCTGTGCTCTTCCTTCCTTATTGCACAGGCACATCACTGCCTCATATCCCTTTTTTTATTCTACTGAGATTCTGAGGTCCTCTCTTGCAAAGCTGCTTTCTACCCAACTGGTTCCCAGCCTGTCCTGGGACTAGCATTCCTCCTCAGGTAAGGGGATCTTCCATTTCCATTTGCTGAACTTCATGAGATTTCCACCAGGCCATTTCCTTCCTCTGTCAAGGTCTTTGAAATGTGATATTATACTTTGCATTAAGATAGTAGCTACTGACTGCAAGCACGGGATAAAATCCATGCTGAGGCTAGGATAGACAGGGAGACTTTATCAACAATTTATTGATATACACAGAAAAGTCACATAAATGTTAGAATGGAAAAGAAACAGCTAAAGAAACCAAACAATGAACCACAGCCACCTAGCAGGGTAAGGATAGTCACAAAGTACAAATAAATCACAAGCTGCTCTGACAAATAAGCAGGATCTCTCAGATACTTGGAAAAACCCTCCCTCCAGCTTCCACTGGCCAAAGGACTGCTAGCCACTGCTGTACAGCACACCAAAAGTGAAGGAAACATGTAAGTCCATTAAAGGGTTCATGTGGGTTATAATATGCTTGGCAGCAGACATTCAAATTATCCATAACCAATTGCTTCATGCATTCAAATCACTCTCATTTCATTATAATTGCTTTTTCCTTTAAAATTTAGCTTAGATAAAAAGATCATGACTATACTATTGGTTGGTTTTGTTATTATGCTTTCAAACATGAAAGCAATTCTTCATGAAGAAGTGGGGTTCAGAATTCCTATGACAGAAATGAAACTACAAGCATACTCAGCATTCCATTTTACCATTTTACTTATAAGACACTACACTCATGAAAAAAAAAAAACCAATAAAAAGTAAGAGGTTAAAAAAAATAGGTGTATGAATAGGCACTAATTCCTATAAGAAAATAGATTGAAATTAGATATTGTAATTATGGCAAATTACATTCCTGCATCAAAGATCAGTAATCTTTCACCTAATACATAACAGCATAATTATGACAACAACATATCTGTCGAAAGTGCATAGTTTAGCAATGCGTTATTCCATGGATAACTGTACACAGATCCCTTTCTTTCAATGGGATCATTTGCCCTAATGTGCACCGGACATGCAGCAGTAATACTGATATGCTGAATTCACAGTGGTTTTGCCTGTCAGGTATTTGCCTTCCCTGTTAAATCAACTTTATGTACACACACATATATATGCAGACACACATGACTTTCACAAATGCATATATAGGTCATGACAAAACAAATGTGATCTCCCTCTCTGAAACCTTCAGTGTTTCAGTTTTCTGTATGCACCCATTTTCCAAGCCCTTCCTTGTTGTATCAGTGGTTTTCACAAGAACTTTTATTCACTAGACCTCCAGCTAGGGAAAAACAAGATGACTGCAATGGAATCTCAGCCACTAAAATGTAACAATTTATTGGCACCTTCAAGTTTTCTGAGCACTTGGAGGTTATGAAGACCTACCGCTATAGTTTAAGATATACTGGTTATAGCACCATTCATGTTAAATAGTACTGACAGATCTTTTTGTTACTATGAAGTTATTTTACCTTGTTAATATAGTTGCAATGACTTATTATCTGTTCCCCCTTCAAAATATCATTTGACATATTCACTAGTTATAAAATATTAAATTATAAATACATTTTTGCTTTCAGCATAATGACTGAAGTTGTACAGTTTGCTATGTACTACTGTTCTTCAGTTCATAAACTCACATAGATAACTTTTAAAGCCAAGCTGAAAAATAAGATTCGGACTCAGCCCACACAGAAGAGAATTGAAAGATTTGGTCAACATTTGAATAAAAGAAAATTCTGAGCTTCAACTGTGCTCTTTTTACAAAAGCAGTTCTTTAAATCTCTGCTAAGCAAGGACACTCTCCTAGTGGCACCAGCTGTATATTCTAAAGGATCATAAAAATCTATCATAGTTTTCAATCAAAAAAGTTTTATAAACTTGGTACAGAAGATACAAAAAAATTACCACTTCTGATTCCACCATATGTGCATACTCCACAAACTTCCAGACTCAAAGAAAAATTTTTTAATCCTCAGCTATACTTCAGAACAGTCACCATTTAACCTCTAATTCTATGACTTTTAAATGCTACATTTATTTTAGGCTTTGTCGCACAACTATTTTTTAATTACTGAGATAACAGATTGACATTATATTTTAGTATACATTTCTATATTTGTTAGCTATTACTATATGCATAGTATATGTAAGCATATTGCAAATGAACCTGAAATTGCACCTGATATATTTCTTATTTTATACATGACAAGTAGAATACTACAAATAATTCTGGAGCTGAAATCAGTAGTCATAGTAATAGTAATAGTAATTCAGTTTTGGACAGGTTATTTTTAACCAAGTACTTGCTCAAGCCCTTCACTACAGATTTCTCACACCTCCTGAGTGTTTCGAAGTATAAATAATCTATTTTTTCCCTCTGCCTCTAGCATTACATTTGTGTTTAAATATAACAGAAGTTATTTCAATCTATTTAGTTTGCCTCACACTTTCCAACACAAAGAATTCCAGTGATTTCTTCCATGATGCTGTGTCTCTTCCATTTTATGCAAAATTTGAAAAGAGCTCTAGGGTCAGCTCAGTGTTGTTCTTTTGTTCAGAGTGCATTCTGATTTGGACTCAAGAAATTCACTTTTTTCTCTTACACTAGTAATAATTTTTTTGGCCAAATACTGGTAACAAGTGAATGGGAACATTCTAAAACAGTAGTGCTATACTCTCAGAGCAGAAGCAGTGGCAATAACAGCACACCAGATGCTGCATTGGAAGGTTTTTTTTTTTAAAAGACAGTTATTTATGGATTTAGGGAAATGGAAAAAAAAATAGGATGGGGCCTCTGAAAAGTGGCACAAATTTCTAGAATCTCCTTGGTTTGAGGTTTATTTTTTTTCTAAAGAGCTACATGGAATGTAGTGCTCACATAATATACTAAAACCTAACTATGTTATAAATAAGTCAGAACAGATATTCAGCACTAGCAAACGTATACTACAACTTTCTAATTCCTCCCTCTTGTCAGATTTTTATATCATGCGTGCTCCTCTTTCAGTCAGGCTAATCAGCTCTTCTGAACTGTGTTTCAAGAAGCCACATATGATATCTACCATGCCATGTTTTGAAAATCACCATGCTCTAAAAGGCATTTTGATCTCAGTTTTAGACCATGAAAACGAACAGTTTATTTGGAGCCTGGCTGGCTTATATGGCAAGCAGTGAACAGTTTGCAGAGGATGCTGTGCTAAAAGTGTCACTTTTAAAAAATAATATTGAAGTAGTTCTTTACAAACATGGCACTTGTCCAAAGCACATATGGAACATAAATATAACCATAAAATTTTATGCACCAGATTTGACCAAGGTCTTGAGTGCTAATTTATATTTTCTCCATTTTGCTGGAAGACTAGCTGCATTTGATAAAGCTACTTCATAAGGACTCTGTTCTCCTAACATTTACACATCACACATCTGGACTTGGAAAAGGATTCTGAATAAAAGAGCCAACTAATGCAGATCTTGTTTATGTTATGTGCAATTACTCTTGTGTCATGAATCTCCCTGGGATATCAGAATGTGCTGAAGACACCCAAACAATATGTACTTCAAATAAAAGTGCAAAAGCCTGAGTGTTTCTGTCCCTATCAATGATCTTGGTACACATTATCATGTAAGAAAACTAATGGTATTTTTATTTTCTAACAATATTGCATTTCATTTTTATTAATTATTTGTATGTAATTAGAGCTGCCCTCAGCATCTGAAGATTTCTGTTTGGATTGTTTTTCTCTCACAACTCGCTCACTGCAGCCAAGGGAACTAAGTGATGGCAGTTGCAACACTCAATTCAGTTACATAAACACATCTTCCTTGCCAGATTCCCCTGCGGTGTTCCCATTTCATGAAGTCAAGTCTGTAGCATTTAGTAATGTACTGTACCAGCAAGTTTCTTTTCTTGTCACAAAAGATTAGGTCCTCTGCTCCTGGCAGCAGAGCAGCATGTGTGTGAGCATCACACACATGGAATCCACCCCACACCAGGTGGCTGCACCAGCAAGAGAACAGAGAAGAAATATAATACTTGGCTAGCTACAGAACAAGAATTAGATGTCAGATTTTAGCAGGAGAAACACAGCTTTCACCCAGAAAATAAGGCAGATTTATTCCTAAGCCTGTTGCAGCGTCAACAACAATGAGTGTAAGTTATACCTTCAACCATACAGCAGATGCATGTGCTTCAGTCTGTACTAGTGTATTTGCCAGTAATGATAAATAATGCTCTGGCCAGACTATCATCGTTAGATGTAAACAGAGTTACACTTTTTAACATCACAGCTGGAACAAACACACTTCTGACCATGAAAGCAGTATGTGGTAAAAGAGGTGACATAGACAGAGCGACCTAATCTATCACACAGCCTATCAGCTGTGGGGACAAGGATATTTCTGGACAAAGTTTCCCCCCACCCCTGCTCATTAGCAGCTATGGGTGGTCATAGTCCATTGAGTTGCCAGAGCTTACCTTCCCCATGGATAGGTCACTGCTGAAAGCTACCTGGTAAATTAGATAGGGACTAGTGGCTGTATGTCTCTGCAAGAATCAGGCACAATGCAAGTCTCTGGGCATGTTTATAGCTGGCAGTGGAGCATCACAGAGGTCTCAGAACTACCTGAGCTGGTAATTCATGCAGAGTCACACAGCTGAAGGTACTCTTGAAGCACCAGCAAATTGAATCATCTAGTTTTGCATGTTGCCTGTCCTGGGTCAGTTCACTGGTTGAAGAATACACCTATGCACTTCAAGGATTATTTGTAAATTCCACTTGCTGCCTACACAAACATGAAAACGCTGAGGGGTTTTTTCTGAGAAAGAAATACAGGAGAACGGAAAGAATCCAAATACAAATTGAAGCAGATGGAATTACTTATTAATGGTTAAGAATTACAATAAAATGAAAGACGCTTTTTTGGGATCTTTTTACATAATTTTCAGTCAATATTGAAGCTGTGTAAAAAAAGTTTCCTTCTTTCTAATTTAAGACTCATTTTTGTTTGGGGGCCTCTGATCAGATCAAAGAGTCTAAACAACAGCACTGTTCCAGAAAGCTGGAATCTGAACAACCTGGTCTACATGTCCAGTTCAAGGACTTAGGGAGGTTGGATCAAACTTCTTAGCTGAAGTAATTTCCTCACTCTTCCCTACAACTCCTACAGATAAATGTAATACCTAACAGCACCATGTCCACTTCTCTAACCAGCAAAGTGAGATTCCTTCTTTGTAAGAAGAATTCTGACACTACACAATGCGAGGAAGGCAAGATCAACCATTACATGAATGTAGATCAATTTTACTTTCACAGTTTTACATGGAATTGCTAAAGGCTGGCTCCAAGTGTTCACGTTTGCTCAGTAGTTCATGTGCCATGCTTCTCTTTAGCTAAACAAGAAAAAACTACTCCTGTTCTAGCATCAGATTGTCCACAAGTGAACACAATACAAATCTCAGTTAAAGCTGTTGTGCTTAAAATGATGCACTATCTCAGTTCAGATTAATGCTTCTGTGCAGACAAGTCTTTATTAAAAGAGAATGACTGAAATGGTGGATTAAGTCTGCAATTCTGCAAACTGCTTTTCTTCAAGTATCCATATTCATAATTGTTATAAGAATTCAGGTTAGCTCACATTGCCTACACATGAGAAACCGTAGCTATAAAAAGGTGTGGTCTGCTTTTGTGGTAAGAGTTTTCACCTTTTACTTGCTCACGAGCCAAATCGAGGTAATCCACCACTGCCCCAGTGGTTAATGCTGACTTGGGAAATCTAGTACCAGGCTTCTCAATTCTACTGGTTAGTGAGCTGCATGCCAAGGTATAGAAGCTACTGCCTAAATTCTTAATAAATTTGCCATTTCTAAAGGAAAAGAAGCAGCAGGTAAAAATCACACCACTTTCTGTGACGCTATTTTATGTAATACTAACAACCTGTAAATAGCCAAAGGATAGTCTTACTTATGAGTTAACACTTAAAACCAGAGAAAGTGTCTTCCTGAATACCACATTATTTTCTTGAAATATTGCAGGCAAGTACCAATATTCCACAGAAGACTACAGGTTAAGTATATACTAGTGGAGTCTCTTCTGATAGGAGCCTGTGAAGCTTTTCTTGCAGCTTAGTGACAAAGGATTTACAGTACCATGGATGCTAACAACCCAAGAACTATTTGCAACATAAAACGTTCTGTAAATCAGTGTGCTGCTGTTTGTTTAGAAAAGCGTGTGGTGCTCTCAACTTCTACTTTCAGTACTTGTGCAGAAAACAATCACAGTTCAGGTGGCATTTGGGTATTTTGTATTTCAAAACTAGCAAAGAAGTCTGGTGGCATGGTCATTGCTATGGTAACTATACTTTTGTAGTGAACATTGAAGTAAATAGGTACATAAAACATGTATAAGTTGTCACTGTATAAGTTACTGTTGCCCTGGGGCTGCAATAATTTCCTTCCTTTAAAATCGTTAAATCTAGCCATAAATACTTGGTATCTCTCAATGTCCTATTATTTCAATAAGATGACAAGGCTCCTCGTACATAATATAGTGCAAACACACAAGCACATCAATTTATCAAAATAGGAACTTTTTGAAGAAGTAATTTATTGGCCTGTAAGTAGCAAAGTATGAACAGGCTTCTGGCCTGAATAAAGAAAACCACTTCCAGGTTTGCACTCAGGCAAGACTGAACTGTTGCAGGTTTAAAGTGCTAAGGCAATTTCTACATCACTGGGAAATACAGAACCATTTTCAGGAAGAGAGCTCCACTGGATCTTCTCAAGTCTTCCCCTTATCCTTTATTTCCTCCTCTCCTCAAATAATCCACCAATGGCTGAGATGTGGAATTAAAAAAGGACAGGCTGGACTCTGCCTCCTTCAGCAAATAGAAGCATTGTGCAAGAAAAGGTTTTGGTCCCCTTTTGTGCTCTGCTCTTCAACATAAAGAATGTTTGACCTAAAGAGGTCCTCCTTTTGTCCCAGCAGAGCAATATAACACCACTGTTATGTCTTTCATACACAAACTTGCTTTGGAACAGTGAAGTGCAAGCTTGACACGTAGCTTAACACAAGCTTCTCATACATAGTGACAATGAACTGATACTCAGAGAAAGGAAGCACAGTTGTCTTCCAATTTAGAGCAGGACTCTAATTCTGCTGAGCAAGGGACCGGTCTACCCATGGCACAGAATGATGGCAGGCACTGATAGGTCAAGTGGATCCCTTGGGATCATTTCCTTGGCTTAGATTACATGTATGGCTTGGAAGTCTTATGCTTCTGAAACAAAGGGAATAGTGTTCTATGACAGCTGCATTACATCATCATATCAAATGGATTAGGATGGCCATGGAGACTGGAAGACCTACACAGTTATCAATGATGACAGAAGTACAGCTGAGTACATCTTTTACAGAACATATACCAAAATATGCCCAGTGACTGGACAAACATCAACAGACACCCTTTTAAACTAGAGAATCTCACTGCTGCAAGAAAAAAAGAGAAAAGCTACTAATTTTATGTATGATGAGAAACCATCCACTTTAATGTATCATTGATGTTCTGGTCATCTCTCTAATGCCAATATTAAGTTCTGTTTTTCACTTAAAGCACTCTTTCACTTTTCACTCTGTTTGCTATGACATATACTGTATCCAAACCTTACATGCTTCGAATACACTTTCTGAGTGTACAAGAACTTTATTTATGAATCCTTTGACAACTAGGTCCTTTACCAAAGATACTCATTGGCTGTATCCCCGAGGGGTTCCCACATGTCAGAAGTAATTATCATTTGAAATTTGACATTCGGGCTATATTTGAAGACAGAAATTTACAAAAACTATTCACGGTTATTTTACCTAATTATATGTAGAGGGACAACAGCAGTGCAGGTAGCTCTAACATGGGATCACTAAAATGGTAGTTACCTATCAGTCCTTACCTCATGATTTTATAGACTCCAACAATTTAGCTGAGAAAGAAGCTCAAGGACAGTTGTTTGGTTTCATACTTTTAGATGGAACATCTCTAATTAATTACAACCCTAATCAAAAGAAATCATGTGGCCACATCCTCCTTTCTTTAAAATATCCCCCATGTCTCTGCTGCCTTAGCTACACTGTACAGAGAGAACCTGAGACAGAAGCTACAAGTCTAAAAAGGGACAACAGGGAGCAAAATCTCCATCTTCCTCCAGCAGTAAATTCCTAGATCAGCTCAGGCTGTAATGTACAACTTCACATTAATATAGCTGCAAAGCACCTCCTCAAAGGCTTCATTCACCAGTAGTGCTCTCACATCATTGTGCTGTTCTGCTGATAGAGAAGGTACACAAGTATAGGTTAACAGACTGGTGCACTGTGGCCGTTTGTCTTATGCTCTGTTACATTTGGAAACCTGCTCTTATGACTCAACACCAATAAAAAACAATTTAAGGTTGGTACTAATTGAGAAGAATAAAATTTTTGCATTGATATGTAATCCTTAGTCTTTTATTTGGAGTCCGTGTACTGTGCTTTTAAAAAGCCATAATGATGATGATGATGATAACAACAACAATACTATTAATAATAATAATTACAATAACAATAATCCAGGATGAACGGATAACTTCAGTATTAAGAACCGCAAGTATGCTGTAAGAATTTTGAAATCCACAGCTTGAATATAAACTCAGAAAACCCAGGGTTAGGCTGATAACGAAAAAAATTCAACTACATTAAGATAAAAGACAAGCAAGTTACTCATACATTAACTCCTGCTTGCCTTGATATATGAAATGAATGAAAATATATGAAAAAAGTCCAATGTTCTGAAAACATAATTCCCAGCTAATTTACTTCTCCAAACACCAAAATATTTAGTAATAACAATAGTTATTCTGTAGTTTTATCATTAGTATTCAACAGCAGGACTGAGACACCTCCCTGACACACAGCTCCTTCATGGTGCTCTTGTGCTGACAGGACCAAGTTAACAAAGAGCCACCTATTTCTCACAAGTCTTGCATCACACAATCCCTGCCATCACATTAAAAACTAATGTGGAAATGCAGGGAAGCCCAATCTCCTTTCTCTTTGCTCCCTTGCGTAAGAGTTAGGCATAATTCAGTTAATGTATTCTTAGCCCACAAGCTTTCACTCTGTTCTGCTAGAATTCAACAGTTGTTTTAAAACATGGGGACTACTACTAAAAGTTGCTGGAAGTATTCATGCAAAAAGCTGAAAAGATTGACAGTGAATTTTTTTACTTATATAGCAAAGACTAATTTGTATTTTACGCTGTTTCAGCAGTCTTTAACTGTTTTCTTCAAAATCACTGGCTCAGTGGCACCATATGGAGCATGTTGAACTTAAGGTACCAAGAATGTGTCCAAGATATATCTCACTCCAGTGTGTTAAAACATTCCACCCTGCAGCTGTCATTATAGGAATATAATTCATACCCTAAAGTTTAAAGAAAAACAGTGTAGCTTACTATGCTTACAAAAATACAAGATTCTTTTGGTTCCAAGTAACAGTCAGTAAATGGAAAACAGTTAATCTTAAATACTGCTGTCTTAAATATTTGAAATTTTAACTGATCATGAACTGCTTTAATCCTGCATGACATTTAAGACTGAAAGCAAACAAAAAAAAACACATGGAAAAGAATTCCTAAAAAAACCATAGTGAAGGGACCTGTATATCTAGCCTTAGCACAGACCATAATTACTTCTTTTCTTTTCCATTCACTGCATTTCTTTTAGAAATTGATATATGAGATGATGGAGAAAAAACCTCAGCTACATTTTGTAATGGCATTGAACAAGTGCATCATCACTGCTATGACATTTCACATCTCTCTGGTCATTACTTCTCCAGTCTTTTGTTTGTTATCTCTGTTTAAAATGTAAGTTTCCCAGGACAAGACATGCCTCTCTGTTTTGCACAGTGTATAGAACTCCAAACATCACCTATACAGTTAATTGCTGTAATAATAAGGATAGGAGATAGGCAAGAAAAAAAGAACACATGATGATAGTCAGTTTGCAAGATAGTAATGCAAGATGCCTTAGCAAAGGATCCACGAACCCCATTTTTACACGCCAACCCATCATCTGGCCTGTATATTATATGTTTCAGATTTTAGAGAATGTAAAGATTTTATTGATACAATTTTTCATGGGCCTTTCTCTGCAAAGTCAGGAAGTTGTATGAGGCTCAGGGGAAAATGTTTTAGAAATCTTCTAAGGTTATCTCGTGATGGCTTACTGATAAATGGCAAACTCCTCTCTAAGGCTTAATATCCTGGAGGCCTTCACAGGCAGGCAATAAGTTGTGTGTGCCATGCTGGCAAGCTGGGCATCTCCCCTGGATGACACTGTCAATCTTCCATTTGCAGTCAGCCACGGATCAAGGGCACTGATGCAGGCCTGAGCACTGCATGCCTTATGGCTCTAGCCAGTATAATAGGAAGGAGACATTTCATATTTGCAGAGCTTATTGGGAGCAGGAACACGGAAAAGGTTTTCACAGGTTGGTTTATCACAGCAAGATGGGTACTTGGGGTAGTTCAGAGAACAGAAGTTGGCTCTTGGGAGACAGCAGTAACTCAGTACTCACCAATAAGACTACCAAAGACCTTGTTATACTTTCCTCATAGCTGAGACAGGCAACATAAGATCCACACAAGTGTTTGAAAATGTGGAATTGAAATAGGAAAACACTGCAGAGTTGTACAAAATTTGCACCCCAGGCTGTGGCTGGGTATGATGTGCTTGATTCCAGAAAAATGAATTGCAAGAAATATACAGGAAAAAAGAAGAAGTTAAGGAAATGTTATGAAAAGGTAAGCATTGCAACTCACTCTGATGTTGATTTAAATTAGTAACAGGGTTTGGTTAGCTTAGCAGAGACAAAATTAGTCACATTTCAAATAGTTTTCAGGATGAATTGGGTATATTTCAAATCTCCTTTTGTGAATTTTATCTACATGAAGAATAATTTTTTAAACTCATAATCCTGAACAAGGATTTATTGCAGAAGATCTTATTAAAAATGAAAAAGTAGTAGCACTGAAAACATTTTTCAATTCTAATTTTAAAAAATCATTTGGAACCTTTCTACATATTATATAAGTTATCCAATTCTCTCCATCCACCTAACACTCAAAATCATTATAATATCATTGAATGTACAAGCTTCTAAAATAGGAAAATTAGGGGGTTTGCTTTGTGTTTCATTACATGAGACACTGTTCTAAAAGTTGTTATCTTTAACAACATCCGCAAGACAGAATGTCTGTATAGCTTACTCCTGAATTAAGCATTTTCCTGGTCTCATAACATTGCTCAATAATCTATTACCTACTCTCTTCTCACTAAATCTACGCAAATGCCCTCCAAAGTAACTAACTTCTGTTAATTTATGTTGCAATATTTTACACAGTGCATTTTGCCAAGTCAAGCAACAATAAAGAGAAACTGTTGTTAAAGAATAGCAGAGGTGAAGCATGGTTAAAAAGTGATAATTGACATTTAAGTTCCTAAAACACCCAACTCCAATGGAAGAGGTACAAAATGAATTGGTATGGCTTGACTAAAGTCTGTTACAATATCCCCTAAAATACTCGGTATCTTTACCATAAATGAAAAGGTAACTTTGGGACAAGTTATGTTGTTACTTCCTTGCAAACTTAAAAATTATCCCAAGAATGCCGAAGATGATGTTAGCACACTTAACACTGATCTTGATTTTAGCTTGTTCTACCTCAAATATATACATAACCAGTCATCCTGGGACACAGAGTTCTTGTTTGAAGTATCAAAGAAACTCATTGCAAGTAGAGTTAATATGGACTCCTGAAGCTTAGGGTTTTCATGGGGTCTACATAATGGGTCCACCTCCCACCATTCTACACTTCAGTATGCTCCTGTGTCCACCCACTCCCTCAGGTAACGCTTCCTCAGAGACGGGTTACAACTGGCAGCATAAGGCTATTTACTTCTTCAGTTCTTTTCATGAGTTTAGATTCTAGAAGAAAGGAATTCGGTTCCAGATGATGAGTGTTCTTTTTTGAGCAGTGAGATTCAGTAGTTTGACTCATTACTGTAATTCACATATACCAAGATGCAGCTCCATCCAAATCTGGCATTTACTTTGATGTTCAAATCAAATGCATAGTGTTTGGTAACTATATATGCAGAATTTAAATTGACTGATCCATTTATCTGAAACTGGTATGTATCCAAGACCACTCACAGATGTATCTCTCCTGCTCTAGTAGAATTTCCAATAAGGGGGAAAAGACATGTTAATCATAGCTGCTCCAAAATAACACATATAGCAAATATTGTGTGTTAAGACCATCTGACTGCCCATCCACACTTCAAAAAAAGTTAAGAAAAACTGGATAAACTGATGGTAAAGGATAGCTGCAATTCCATGAAATTTCAGGTATTTTTCCAGTTGCAGGGAAAGAGAGGACTGCCCCAACAACACATTTTATGGCTACAGCCCCATTTCTCATGAAAATTCCAGTTCTTCTTTTATTTAAAAAAGTGTGTTGCACAACCTGGAGAGGTCAACAATCTGACAGACAAGATAAACATGCCCTGGTCTCTCAGAGGAATTCCAGACCAGAAACACACTTTATTAAAAGAGATCCTAAAGAGAACCTAATTCTGTGAGGCCGCTTACCTGCCAGGGATCAAAAATACTGTCCATAGCTTGGTCTCTCAGATTTTCAAAAATAGAATCCTTCACAAGGACAGCCACAGAGAAAGAGAAGCAACTGGAATGTGTACCACTTTGCCATTGCCTTCACATGAGTTTCTCCAGTGCTAAAGGTTTTTGTTTATTCAAAGCCCAGCCCAGCTCTGGCCTAGCTCAAAGGCTGAGACCAGAAGCAGATGTTGATGGCCAGTTCCTTTGTAAGGGTGGAGAGGAAGTCCTTCTCCTTAGCTGTGGGTGGAGAAAGAAACTTTCTACTTGTGAAATTACAGCCTTCAAATAACATAAAGTGAATATGATGGGTGATGATGGACACAACTGTTCGTAGGATTTAAAGTTCAGAGGAGGGGCTCCCCTCTACACAGCTAGAGATGTAACCAACAAATAGACAGGTTTATGCATTTCAAAATATCTGCTGTCCCAGTCATTAGACTGCTACAATTCTGTCCTTTAGAGGGAAGCTCCTGCACCTGGTAACCACTTCAGCATGGAAAGCAAACTGACTCGTGGATGCTTGTTTCCCTAACGTGATTGCATATGTTGCTGGTTTTGACACAGAACATGAGGAGTCCAAGAAGGGTCCAAGGACTTAATGAGCAACACTTTGACAATGTTACTTATCACATATGGATTAGCATTAGTTTTACTAAAGTACAGGTTTAATGGATCATTTCTCTGGAGAACTAAAAAAAAAAATCAAATGTAATGACTAGGAGGGATAAGTTCTGTTAACTTAGAACAAAAACTTAAGAGAGCAAAGCAATTTCTCCACATTGCTTCCCTGGGAGGTCAGTACTTAAACAAATGGTATTGTAAGTCATAATATGACCACTAAACCCGAAACCATAGCTTAAGGAGACACTTTGATGTGGCTGCGGAGTTATCACCCAAAGGCTGTTATAAATGGGGTGGCTCAAGTTTATAAATAAGGCAAGGTTTTAGAGATCAATTAATGCCTTTGGGAATACCATGGATGCTTTTATCTAGCTTTCAAATAATTTAGGTATGCTGCAATCATATTTTTTTTCTACTTCTTTTACAAGCTTATTTCCTTCTTTGAGGAAAACTCTGAAAAAAATTTAAAAATTAGCAAAATATTTTTGCAACCCTTACATATAGTTATGCCCCACTGCATATGTTTCATAATACAGTGTATGATTAGCTTTCCATTTAATGTCATTTTCTTAACTCTACATTTTAATTCAAAAATAAAATACAGGTTTTATTCCACAATAGTTTAGCCTAAGTCCCTTCTAAATACCCTCAATGTGTATGTCAGTGCACGAAGGCATTAATTTACTTATACGTAGCAACTTTTCAATACTCTTAAGGAAACATCAGTGGATTAAATTTATTCTTATAAAAATGTACAGTAGGAATCCTGGTAACAGAAGATTATATAGCTAATTGGAAAGAAGAGAGGGTTCAAATGCCTATTTTTGCTCTTCGTTGAAGAAAGCCAGAAAAATGAAAATAGCTAATAGATTTATAATGAGATGTGAAATTCTCTTGAGGGAATAAAAATATTATATGAGCTATATAAACAGAGTGAAGGAAGGTGTTGACAGAGAAAGATAACATGAGAAAAAGAACAAGGCTGAAACTGCAGTTTTGAAAAACTAGTGCTATGTACTAGTACAGAAAAATAGGTTAACATAATAAAGATATTGCCAATTCTATTCCAAAATCCCCAAACCATGTTTTCAAGATTTTGAACATCACCATGGACTTACTACTGTCTCCATTACTATCCTTCCCTTTTCTCCCCTTTCAAGAACCCTTTGTTCAGACTCAAATTTATAAGCACAGGAAGCATCAATACATACTTTTCAGGTAAAACCTGTCTCTTTTTTATAAAAACTTCTGTCCAAGAACAGTCACAGCTAATATACAACTTATCCATGCACAATAACATTTAAGTCAGTCAATGACTGTGTTTCTTTGCCGAATTGCCTGGGAGACCTTTACAGATTGGCTGCTTATATCTGATGAAACAGAGAGGTTATCAGGCTTTCTCTTCCAAAGTCGTTTGTACCACCATGCATTACCCTCTCATCTAATCAGATCTAGCGATTGTGTTGCTTGAGAAAGCTGGACCAGCTCAGTGATTAACAGCAGTCTGATCCCCAGAACTCACTCCTGCTATGGATGTAAAATCGCTAAATCTGAGTAAAGGGAGCAGATGACATCATGTGATGAGGGCAGGTGAGAGAGGTCTGCATCAGCTCACACTTAGATGCTATCCATGGGGATAACATGGCACTGCAGCCTTACAATCCACTGTAAGGACTTTCTGTGACAGGGGGAGAATACCCAGCATGTGTTGGCGTAAGAGGCTTTAGCAGAACCTAACAATACACTGAATCAGAAACTGGCTACATCTGCCCCAAACAGGGCTTGAAATGTGGAGGCACTGAATTAACCTTAGCTGGATTGGGAAACAAAGCTTTACTGTAACATATTTTTCACCTACAGTGTTATCTGCAAATATCTCTGTGAAATTTAAAAGTTCTGAATTTACACTGATTTAATGAAGTTTTCGTGAACATTTCTGCCTCTATTCTTCTTGTTTGTAACAACTGTGTAACTCAATTTTATTAATACTCTTATTTTTGCAGTTCTTAAATTATATATTAGATATTATATATTATACATTTTTTGCCCTAGTGATCTGATTATTAAAAGGCATATGTAGTTCACCTTTAAAAGGCTTTCAGAGACATATGTTCATATTGCACTGAAAACTGAAAGCCAGGTTCTGCAGGTCTTTTCCTCCAGACAGGTGAGTTTTGTCCAAAATATATTCAGCAGCTGACAACATTTCAGGACACTTAACTGAAGAAAAAAGTTAGAACTCAATTTTGCTTGTTCCTGACTCTGCTCTTGCTGTATGACCTTGTGCAAATAACCTTTCAATTGCCCACCTGTAAAACAGTCAAGACTACACACCTACCTTATTGGTTTATTCTGAGCTTTAATGTTTATGAAGTGTTATGAGATGCTCTGGGAAGTGCTACAAAGTGAAAAGGGTTATCAATCATCGTCAGTAAAACACAAGCTGCTGAAATACGGTGGAATCTGCCTTCCTCTCTGACAGGACATGTTCTGTCTTGTGCTGCAACACTCTCCAGTATTCACAGTCTTTAAAGTATCTCAACACTGCATAGCATAAGGAAGGATAAATATCCCTAAGCATTCTGAGAGCCTACCAGAAAATATTTTTAGTTTTAAGAAGTGAAGTCTGTTGGAAAGTATAAGCTTTGCTTCTAAATACCTGCTTGTTTTCCATAACAGGAAACAAGAAAGACATTTTTTGAGATAGGGTTCCTAAATTGCTTAAATAGCTAGACATTAGCTGAAAGCAGCACTAAATATAAATTTAAATACTTGGCTCTCAATTTTCCTTTCATTCATAATGTACTAGGTAAACTATACTAAAATAATTACTTGCTTATTACTCATGAATTTCACTGCAGCAGCTGAGACAATGTAGATAAATAAGATGATTAATTGAGACAGAATGAATCACAACAAAATATGTTGTTGTAAAAGGTATGGTTAACTCCACAGTGATTCATATCATTTCAGATAACAGGGCTTTTATCAAAAACGGCTGCAAGGTTGGGAAATGATTTAAAAGCATTTTATCTTAGAGAGCCACTGCAGTTCACATGGGAGGGAAAAAAAGGGGAAAAAAAAAAGAGAGGAGAGAAGAAGCAGCAGATTCAGTGTCTGCAGCTGAAATAGCCTTGGGCTGTTTCAGCATCCTTCCCACAGCACATCTTTACAACATGCCACTGACATTATCAACGTCCCTTGTGCTAGAAACCCTCTCATTTTTCAGATGGCTACAATTTATTAGATATTTCACTACTGAGAAAGTTAATTCTATGAATTAAGGAGCATATTACAACACCATAGCTGTCCTATAATTGAAAACACAACACCTACGACAGGAAATAGGCATTAAAACTCTACAAAGACATCAAAGAAAAATAGTATTTATTTTTCCTCCATTCGGAATTACAATTTTTAATTCCCAGGCTCCCTCCAAAGACTTTGCAGAAATCTTAAATGTAGGATTTATAAAAAGAAATACTATCTGTTTACTGCAGTTTAGAAAAGCAAACACCAGCAGCAGCTGACCTTAAAAACCTCTACCTGTTAAAATAGAAAGGAAGATGTCTCCTTACAAAATTTTTTCCCATGTGTATTTAATAAACTGGGTCAGAGTACCTGACTATGATTTTTAACTGAACCACAGACTCCCTGTAGGGAACTGTGCAAACCTCAGTCTCTCACCCAGCCCAGGAACTGAAGATAATTACCCTCACCTGTGGGGCAAGTATCTGAGAACTTCTGAGAACACAATGAAAGAGAAAATACCAGTATATAAACTGAAATGCAATACACTAGCACCCAACTTAATGTCATTTAAGATGATTCATGTTTCTGAAAGTTTAATTCCAAGTGAATGGAAATGAAGAAGCTAAAGGATGGTAGCTTACAACCAATCACTGACTGAAAACAACCTCTCAATACAGACCAGGTCCAGTAAGATAAAAAGAAAACATTTCTTAAGGGCTCTTTACATAACATACATACAAGTTAGCAGTACTAGCCTCTTGAAGATACTCAGTTTCAAATACCATCTATTATTTGCTTTACAATAATAATTTCAAGCATTCAAAAATAATTTTAAATGCTTACTTGAAAGCACTTCAAATAGAAACATCAACTTAATGATATTTATGGCATGACCAGCCATCCTTTGCCATGTTCCTTACTTCTTGGTCCCATCTGATCCTGAAGAACAGACTGAAATGTTGGTCTCCCTTTCATTATTTAGTGAAAGTCAAGCTGTATTTCCCTTCTTCCACACATCAAATTACATCTGCCACCTGATTTTCTCCTGACTCCTACTTCTTAATTGTTTCCTCAAAATCAGACAACTTGCCAGTGTGAAAGGACACTCGTGGCTGTGGAAAGCTATCTACTAAGTCTAGAAACAGTAGGAATTGTACTGCCTAAATTCAGATTAATTCAGTTATGCCATTATGAATACATACTAGTTTGAAAAGAATCACCATGAGGCTCATTTATCTTACAAAAGTGATTATGTCTCATTCAAGATTCTTGCAGGTTGTGGGCAGATTCCTGAGCCTCCAGGTATCAATATGATCCCAGGTGATAATGCAGCAGAGGAAATTTGCAGGTGGAACTGAAGGTTGTTCTCAGTGTCGTATCTTAATGTAATACATCAAGCTATGTGGACTGAGAGTTTACAGCGATGGAATAGACAAATTTGTTTGGAAACTGTCATTTAGGTATAAATACTAGTGTGCGGAACACAGTTCATGCCAGAAAACTTAGCAGTATTTCCTTTCACTGCTTCAGTTAAAATAAAAGCACAAAACTACAGACTGCCTGCAAGTTAGAAATCAGAAGCATGCTAATCTCGCCAAAATCCCACCAAACCCTCAGTTTTATATTTACTGTATTACCTTGCCATTAAAGAGAGTTTTCTATGTCATTGAAGAGACTTGCTTTTATAAGGGCTTAAAAAGGGTATTAAAGGTTGTTGTCCAAACCACCTGCATTTGTAGGGATCTTTCTGTTAGTATTTGATACCTCACTTGGAAATATTTTAAATAAAGGAGGCACAATGTACCATTCCAGTATAATTGCGAAGAGGAAATGATGACAGGACCCATTTGATATCTTATTCCATTCAAAGGGACTCATCTCTTTAAAGCTCAAGATTTCTAACTCCAGAACCACCACTAAAACTATTGTCATTGCTTCTTAAAATGTACAAGTCTTGCACACAACCTGCTTTCTTTTCAGCACATTTGCTGTCACACCAGCAGCAAATTCCCAATGAGCTCACAGATGCTCTGTTTTTGCAAAACTTCAGATTATAATCCTGTAATTAATTTGTTCAGAGACTGGGTGTTTAGAAGTAACAGCTCTTTACACTAGAGAGGAAGAGGATAAATTTTCTAAAATTAATTGTTATCTTAGTTTTCTTTATTATTTGGTACTTTAAAAAAATTCACAATTTCTCTTCCACATAACCTCCTCAACTTCTACTGATCGCTGTACACTGAATACTACAAGTTATATCATTGTCTTAGGGGTTTTTTTGTAAAGCACTAGATGGAGGAGCAAAATGTGTCCGTAACTCCAAAGTTTCTAAACTCTAAAATTTTTCAGTGATGCCCTGCCTACACATAGCAAGAGAACCCAGAAGATCTTTATCACATCAATATCAACAAATATTCCTTCAAGTCATGAACTGGTGCCATATGCAAAGATCAATCATGTGAAAGCCTTAGAGCGTCCCTTAAGTTCTTAAGAAACTGCTATCCAGCTGCACCTGCAAAAACACACAGACCATTCCCCCAAAGGTAGTTCCTTCCCTGAGGAGATGCCATTGTAACCCACAACTTTTGGGGACACTGGAAATTGAATTCACATTCCTGTGCCCATTATTGACTTCGACAGGTCAAGTATTTCAGGCACATCAAAATTTAGCCCTAACCGGGAAAATGGAAAGAGGTACATATAAATTTAGTCTCCTTTACTTGCCTAGAATAATTGCTGTCAAGAAACTTTCTACAACTCTGTGTAAAAGCTTTCACTCTTTTGACCATTCTGTTACAGAAAGTTACTTTGAGTTGTAAAATACGTATTCTAAGGTGAGCTTTTACCGCTGAATTAAGCAGCAACTTGTGACAAAGCAGTTATCATCAGGAGATAATTGACCTTATTTGAGAGTTAAGCATCCTGAGGCAAAGTAGAGTGTGCTTAATCCTGGCAGGTTAATTATCCAGTGATTATGGTAGCTTGGAAGGTATTACTGCTAAGAACCATTTGCAAAATGACACTATTAAAAAAACCTTAATTTAATAAAAATTAAAAGCAATGACAATAATCAAGTTCTTCAGTCATGTATTGCTAGATAATGACTGCGGAATGGCCCTACTTGGTTAGCTGCAATGACCATATCATTATTCCTTTTCTGAATTTCTGTATTAAATTTATTATACAAAGTACCATTAATAAATATAAAAAACTCAAGACAAGATGTTTAGGTAGGTTATAAATGAGATTCAAATAAATTATCAAAACACCAGTGGTCACTGAGTTAATGCTGAAATTGATACATATACTGAGTTGTTACCACAGCATTCAGTATGTAAACTGCAGTTAAGGGTATGCTGGCATTTACATTCAAAACTAGAATATTTATTCTAAGAGGTTTATAACTTGCCCATTTTAATTACCATCTGGCTGAAACTTGAAATAACCAATCTCCATTCAGATGTAAATTTTTAAGTAGAAGATGTAATTTAAAATCACTTTGCCAATTGTTTTTAGTTTAGGAATGGCAGCAATTTGGAATTTTGCTGCACTTGGATGTTTTTGTATTACTCAAAAAATAAAACAGCTCAGTGCTTAACAATAGAATTTTATTGGACTATAATGTGAAGATAAATATAGGGAAGAATAAAATTGTGTCTAAGAGTATTGTTTGTACTAATGAAGTAACAACCACACCACTTAGTATGCCTTGTTTATTTGCTAACTTATGCACTTACACTGATGGAAAATGTAGCAAAAAGCAAGTGAAAATCACACTAAATGGACAAAAATTTGGTGTTGGCTAGCTGAAGTGGTTCATGACCCATCAAGATAAAAACACACAAAAAAATCCTGAATGTGACAGAAATTAATATGGGAGGAAAGAAAAAGCACCAAAACCAAGGGCAGATGCTACTAGAAGGCAGAATATATCAGACTGAGCTTTTAAGTTTTGCAACTACTTTTTATCAAAAACCATATGCAGAGAGTAGGAATGCTGACGATGAGAAGACACAGAAGCTACTCAAAACTAGAAGTACATCATGCCAAAAGCATGGTTCCAAGTCACACAGAAAGAGAATAAACCACTGCAAGCAGCATTTCGACAACTCCTAAGCAGCAGTAGCCAGCTTATGTAGCAGCAAGCAGAGACTAAACAATGACCAGGGTTTCATGATTAGTGTAAGTAACAAAGAAGCTGGTACTCAGAAGTATTTATATATATTGCATCGCCAAGTTTAAGGATGATTACTTCAGTTTAAATAGTATCTTTTACCCTGAAAGACACTAAAATGCTTCAGAAATTATATACAGAAAATGTAGGGAGTCTTTCAACTTCAACAAATACAAGAGCACCACACAGTATTTTTTGACAGCAGGTGAATAATACCATAACAAGCTGAAATGACACAGGAAATTAACACAGTTTGAATAAAATTTCTGAAATGGGAGTGTCACCGGTATCATGGGCTACTGCTTATAAAATACACAAATATACAGAAAGTAACAACCTATGAAAAATAGCACCTAATGAACCACTGTGATCTGAATTATCCTAATAGGTCAGTGGAGAAATAGTTCTATAAAAGACCCAGAGGTTTTAATCCCAGAAGTCTCTGTGAAGCTCTTCTACTCCAAAATTGACTCGATTTGGTATTACTCAATTTGTGAAATCTCACAGGACTTTTGTGTCGAGATTATACTACTATTAAATAAAAATATTCAGTACCATTTTTGTGAGGACTGTATCAAGAAAGATGTACAAAAGTAACAGCTGGAAATAGCAAGAACATGTCTAAAAAATGTTTTTTCTGTATAGTTAACTTTAGTTAAAAAGGTTTCCCTTAGCCCACTGCATTTAAAAACACTGCAATTTCCTTTGGTTTAAAAGTAAGTATTTTTAATTTTTTTAAACTCTTATATCAATGCTAGCCCCTATGTGGACATGCGGACAATAGCTTAAAAACTGACTTGTGTTGGTGCCAGTCCCTGTGTCACAATCAGGAATAACCACTGACAGGAGTAAGTTGCTTTTCCATCATTTTCCTGTACTCATGTAGTTATCGCGAGTGACAAACCCACATTTCATTTAGGTGTGTCACAGATTTCAAAGCTTTTTTCAACCTTTTCCTGCTGAGAAACTAATAAATACTTAAGAACACTATTTAAAGTGAAAAAAAAAATCAAAAAGTGCTAGCACTATGATGAGTGAAATCTGAATTAATTTGGTCTATTAATATGGACTTCCAGGCAGAATTTCATGCAATCCGTTTGCCAACTTATATAGCAAAGATAAGCCTTCCTTTGATGGACTGCCAGAACATCTACCATAAAATCAATGAGAACCTTTTAAACCAACCCTCTATTTCTTAGTTTTCTCCTCCCACTTCTCCCCAGAGAGACATCTTCATCACAGAAAATGCTATTGATAGCAGCACTATGGGTACAGAATCAAGTTACAGAAGCTCAGTGGTAGCCCTTTATATGTTTTCTTCCAGCAGAGTTAAATTCAGGGTGAGGACATTATGCACATGGACAGTTATTACAAAGCACCAATGTGCTGGTTATTTCCTACCAGAATGAGCAAGTTGTAAACCTCTAACAGGTCAAGTGACATCTTTGGCATCTACTGAAATATCCCAGTCCAGTGACCACAGATTTAGCATTCTAGTGACACCTCACATGGTCAGATTCCCTCTAAAGAAAAAGGAGCACCATGAATCACAAAATCATCAAGGTTGTAAAAGACCTTCAAGACCATCAAGTCTAACCTTTGACTGATCATAACCCCATCAACTAGACCTGCAGCACTAAGTGCCACAACCACTCTTTTCTTGAACACCTCCAGGGATGGTGAGTCCACCACCTCCCTGGGCAGTTAATTTCAATGCTTGACAACCCTATCAGTGAAGAAATTCTTCCTGATATCCAACCTGATCCTCCCCGGGCCCAGCTTGAGGCTATGTCCTGGGGAAGCAGGCTCTGAGACACAAACACTTAAGTGCAAGAGATACAAATACTTCCATTATTTTCTTAAGACTCACCGTTTCATTTCCAAAAAGAACATCCACATAAGGCATGACTTTCATCATAGGCTCTTTGTAGAATTGGCTTATAAATGGTGCAGAAAGATTCAAGCTGAAGATCTTGTTGTTGGCAGAAGCCTGAGCAGCCACTTTTAATACTGCTTCTGGTGACACTGTCAGGAAGAATCCCTGCAAGCATCAAAACAAATCAATGTATGTTACTAATTTTGTATTAGGTACCACATGAAGCATGCTATTTCTGTAAAGTCTCTCCCAACCCACATTTGTCATACACATGCACAGATAAAAACTTCTGGGAAATACTGCCTTTCCATTAAGGTATTAAAGAGGTGACAAAGCATCTGCATATGCCTAGAATCACAGCCTTTCAAAATGAAATATAACTCCCTACATCTGCATTCCATGGAGTACACTATCCCATGGCAGCTGAGACTAATGTTCATATTTTAAAACGTGATGTATAATAATTCTACATGCTACTTTATAGTACTAGAGTCAATCAGACTGTGCTGCTTAATTCTGAAGTCCAGTATGATGGCTCTATACACAGCTAGGAGACTAATGAGATCTCCTACCTTAAACATTAGTACCTTGTTTACAATAAAGGACTTGAATATGCTGACTTTGTAGCACTTGCTACTGTTTTGCAGAAGAAAACCTAGGGGTTTTCATGTTTCCACACAAGTATTTTATTTGCCCCCCTCTCCCAGAAGTACTTTTCTTTACTCAGAACATCAACATTAAAGTATCAACTTCCACAAATCACTACTTGTCTACTAAATTGTGAATGCTGATTTAGACTCTATGAAGAACAAGGCTGCCAATTTGAATTTAGCATTGCAGATGGTTACCCCAACCACACGTGTTCCAGGAGCCATGTAAAGATCCCCTACAGCTTCATTAATCTACTAATTAAACAAAGGCTTAGACTGCGCTAATTAAACAAATTTTGCATGTTTTGTTTTTGTAATTCTAAAACTTATTTTACTAACTGTTCCCTAAACTCAGTGAATAACAGCAATTTTCAAGCATGAGCAGCAAGTGCAAAATTTAAGGCCAGAGATAATGTCTAAGGTACAATGAGAAACAACTTTGAGGAGGGTCTGACAAATGAAACGTCTCAGTCCTACAGATAACATCACCACCATGACACTCCAAAAAGGTGTAATAGTGAAACAGTCTTATTTCCCAGTTTTTATCCATATGATTATGCCTTTGAATCACAGAATATCTATATTTTCATCCTGCATACTTCAGTTATTGGATCATTTTAGGCATTCTACTCAATGGAAAAAAATAATGAAAGTCTACAGATTAAAGACTACTTTGAGAGTATATCTATTTATTTCTCCTTACTCCACACTCTCCAGTATAAAAAATACATGGTTGATTTCAAAATCTGGGCACAATTTGCTACTTGACAAAGTCCAAAGGGCATAAGAATCCTATGCATGTAGTGAAGCTCATAAGTACCCTGAACGACTGGAAGCCTGCAAATATCCAAGCTTCTCTGTTAATTTTACATTCTGAAGAATTAAAATGAAAGTTTATATAACTTCTCATCTCCATAGCAATCTCTACCATCTAGTAGTTTTTTATTTAATGAACAGAGAGATGGATTTTTAAAAAAAACTGTTCCAAACACACAATAAAAATCTTTCAAGGGTAACGTGTTGCCAGCTCTGGATGAATGACAGATTGCTCTACACCGGTCTATGTAAATAGTAACCTAGTCAAATAATTAGGCTTCTTACCAATTTTAGGCTGAAAACTTAATCTGAAGTAAAATACATCTGATTGTAATTTAAGGTACAGAACACTATTCCCATCAGATCTTAACTCAGGCCTGCATCCAACTCCCTTTACCTTGGAAAGACAACATAAAAGTGCTGAGACACAGATAGGAAAGCTTGCTTTTCAGATCCTGCAAAGTAAAGGCCAGGAAATCTCAAAGGCTAGAGCTCTGTCTTCTGGGTTTCTTAAAAATCACTTCTGCCATTTAATTGCATTCTTCCATGGCTTTGTTTATATTTTTATTTAAATAACTGTTTGACATTAAACCATCTAGAAATTAAGAGTTCTGTGTATGACAACTCTTTGCCAAGTATAAATTTTCTTTGCAAAACAAGTTGTAGCAGTACAATCCACACAATGGAATTAACAAAGTAGGGAGAAAATGTACAAAACTTAACCTGAAGAGATATGGATTTGAAGAAACCTAATCCAACCCCCGTCTTTAAGTATTTAAATCGATTTTGTCTCACTTTTAGTGGAATTTCATGCAGCTATGCCCAGTGCAGTCACAGTAATCCAGCTTCGAAAATTTAAATTACAACTAGACAAGCCACAGACCACCCTACTGCGGCATGCTACAGTTGTGTACAGGAATGAATTCCCCTAAAACAAACAGGTTTTCTTATATCTCACTGGGATTCAGAGCAAAGTTGTTCTGTGACTTCCTTAGAAACTCAGCCTGCAGGCTTCTTGCAGCTGCCGCTGCTTTTGGTCCAGACAGATATGTACAAAGGAATGCCTAAGCCAACTACTCTTACCTGCTCAAACAATTAACTGTCCACCAACATTAGCTTCGAGTGGGAGAATAAATGTATCCCGTATCACTGGTGTAAAAGACTTTGTATTTCACTAGTAGGAAGTTCTATTCCCACCAACAAGAAGGTTAAGAGGCTCCTCAGAAGATAATCTATACCCACCTACACACCTTCGACTACTTCAGAGAGTTTTGGGCTCCTTTTACCCTCAAAACCCAAAGGTACTTAAAACAACCATGAGGAAAATACCTGTAATCAAAGGATGAGACAGTTAACAAACAGAAATTCCTGGGAAATGTACACTGCACAGAAAAATGAAATCACTGTGTATGTATCTACCTTTGTGAAGGAGGGGATGCTGGTGGACAGCCAGCTCAGTATGAGCCAGCGTGTGCCCAGGTGGCCAAGAAGGCCAATGGCACCTTGGCCTGCATCAAGAATACTGTGGCCAGCAGGACCAGTGTAGTGACTGTCCCTCTGTACTAGGCACTGGTGAGGCCACACCTTGAGTACTGCTTTTAGTTCCGGGCTTGTCACTTCAGAAAGGAGATTGAGGCACTGGAGCATGTCCAGAGAAGGGCAACAAGGCTCAAGAAAGATCTAGAAAACCTGTCTTACAAGAATGGGTGAGGGACCTGGGATCATTTGGTCTCAAGAGGAGGCCCAGGGAGAACCTCATCACTCCCTACAACTGCCTGAAAGGAGACTGCAGTGAGGTGGGGACTGGCCTCTTCTACTGTTCCTACAGAGGACAAGAGGAAACGGCCTAAAGCTGAGACTGGGGTGACTCAGATTAGGTATCAGAAATCTTTTTTTTCATTGTTAGGATGATCAGGAATTGGAATAGGTTGCCCAGGAGTGTGGTGGAGTCACCATCCCTGGAGGTACATAAGAGGCATCAGGATCTGGTGCTGGGTGATGTGATTTAGTGGTCACAGTGGTAGTGGTGGGTGGATGGTTGGACTTGATGATCTTAAAGGTCTCTTCCAATCTTGACAATTCTATGATACAAGGACATGTGACAACTGGGCAGTACAGTCAGAGAAAGTGAAAGGCAGCAACACTGTACACCAGGAAAACCTATAAAACATTAAAGGCTATCAGATATATTAGCAGCAGACAGCATTCCTTTGGTGTGTGCTGTTAAAGACTGAATATACCAGATGCTACTGCTTCATGATGTGCCACTATTTTCTGCTGCTCAAAATGTAACGAGTGTCTTTTCTATGCCAGGAGGAAGGTACCATTGTACCACATGCCAGAGAGCAAGGCTGAACCAAAATACACACTAGGAAAATAGGATGGTAGGCTGAATCATGTATATGCATGTTTATATGTACACATGCACAAAGCAATACCATTCTTACGCACTGTAAGCAGTTCTTTTATTTAAATACAGCCCTTTGGTGGGGAAAACCCCCCATTTTCCTGGTTGGATAAAAAGAAACAAAAAGGAAGAAATAAGAAAAACACGTTCATGTATTGCAGAGACATGGCTATGTGAGATACAGTCACTTGTTTGTAACTTAAGAGCTTTTAAAATTCAATAAGATGCACACAACAGCAGAGGACAAAGTCAATAGAGAATATCATATTAATCTCACTTTTACAATATTCAGGAATTCTTCGATGCGCCTTATAAGATATGCCAGGGTACTGTGAATATTGGATAGTCTTTTACATTCAAATCTTTTTTTTTTTTGTAGACACTAGCATTAGTGGAAGGATTTGGTGAGTTTACACACCGGTAATTTGTCTTGTAAGCCACCTCTCTCATTTTTATCACACACAGACCCAAAAGGTTTCTTCTGACCTACACTAAGCTCTTACAGCACTAGCTGTAGCAGATGTGAGGGCAGCAAATAAGGGTGTCAAAAGTGTCAGCAGCATAGAAACAGAGAGGGTTGAAGAGATGACCTCATGAAACTAGCACAACTCTGGCTTTGGTGAATGTAATTCTGTATAAGGTGTTCTGTCCAAGCTGAGAAGCCTTGCCTTACACTGAATTTGTGCTCACAAATTCCTTTGGACTACATACACAGAATGTTTGCACAATGAGGATCAAGATTTTTTTTCCCAGTGAGTATTTCCAAACAAATGCAGGGCAAGATGATAACAAACAGCCTTCCCATTTGGGATTTATTATTCTTTAATAGTACAGAAGCAATATTGCCTCAAGAACATACAGAGATAATAAAAATTAGAATTGCTTTCAAACCTACTACCTCCTGAAATGCATATACCCTCTCTTTCTAGCTCTTCCACTCTCCTTGCCACTCCCTTTCACAGAGTGGATTACATGAAAATAACTTTATCATATGAATGACAGAATTTTGAACCATGGCATTCTGAGCTGATTTGGGTATGCCATTTGGTAACAACGTAAAATCAATAAATTGTAAGTGTGAATCAAAATATTTAACTTTCAAGAAAACAGATACAACAGTCTGCTGCCATTTAAGACAAATTATATTCTGCCAACAGGAAAGGAACACATCATTTAATCCAAAATTATTTTATAGCAAGCATTAACATAAAAATGCAATTATGACGACATCATACTCTCATCCATCTAAAGAGTGGAATTTTTCAGGCACATAGAAAGCTTGACAGTTACGTAGTGACAGTCCTGATAAATACCATGATTCAGTAAAGCCCTACAGAAATCATCTAACTTCAAGTGTGCTGGCAGTTCCAGTGAAAGAGTGAGAGTGCTGAGGTGCCAGAAAAACTTGCTCCATTACATGACAGACACAACCAAGTCAGAGCTTTTGGACCTGGTTAAGTTTCCTATATTCTGTACACAAAGAGAGCTTCAAGCCACACACTCGGGCAGAAGAGGCATCCCTCAGCTCTGCTCTGCCATCAGTCTCATCTGCTGCAGTCTAGCAAAAATACCAGAGCTTGGAAAGAGTGAGGCTGCAACACATGGCAATTCCTGAGCTGGAGAATGAACCACTAGGTAACTGCTCCAGATGGAAGAACTTACACAAGGCTTCCAGGTGCTCTTACAAGCAGAAGAGTCTGAAAGACTTTTGTATTCCAGTCTCTGAACTGTCTGAGCACAGATGGGGTGCAGTCCATGTCCCACTCACTGTGAGACATAGCAATGAAATCATCTTCTCTCAGAACAGGAACCAGAAGGAATCTTCTTGGAATGATAGAGCAAAAGCTCTTCATCTGTCTTAGTACTTACGTGAGTTTAAAAGAGCAGGGAACAATCTAAAAACTACCTTTAACAGTGAAACATCTGAGCACATTACCTGGAATGTGCAAGACTGCCAAGGTAGCAGATTTATTGACACCTTACCTCTTGAATCTCTGAGTTTTGAAAATTTATACTTGCAACCTGTTCCTGCTTGAAAGTATTGTTAAATTATTTTCCTTACTGAGTTACAACAGAATAGTCATACGGATACTAAAATACTCACAGTATGGGGAAAAAGCCCTCCAGAAATAATTAACAAGCCCCCACAAATAAAATAATCAACATGACCTTTACTAATAGATGCGCTTGTGCTTTAACATAGGGTTTTACTTTCTCTAGAAAGGACGAAAACTCTTTATCCACTTGGGAAATGTTCGGTCTGTAAATGAGCGAAATACATGAACGTTATTTTAATCTATGTTCCTGTTCTTCCTGTAATAGGTACTTCAGGAACTTAGAAAGTACCTAGACAATATCAATTGCAGTTTTGGACTAAATTTTATCTCATAATGATCAGCAAGCAGCTACTTAATGAAACAAAACTCGCTGTTTTTTGTCCAGTTCCTACTGGAGACAGTTGTTTTAAATCAGGAAGCAAGGACAGCAAGTATGCAACAATTTCTCTGAGTAATTGTTTTGGCTTGTTCCTGTATGCATTGTTTATTTTTATGAAAGTATTGCTTTATAACTGGAAAATGACTAAGCTATAAACTATTGTTTTATCATTCTGAGTGGCCAGTGTTTCTGTTTTCGATAAAATCCAAGTTTCAAACAGTTTTCAGGAACACAGGAAAAAACCTAACTGTCAGTAAATGTGCTTATATTGACCGTGACATTTTCCTCTATGATGGTGCCAACATGTCAGAAGGAGAGGATTGCTTTCAGACTTGAACAGCTTCTTTGCTGCTGAAGTGAACTCTCATTGCTACCATACTTGTATCTATCAGTAGCAGAAAACCTACAATATCTGGCACTGCATGTAAAAGAAAACAATTATTTTATGCATATATTACCAATTTATTTTTTAAATATTTTTCAATTCTGATTACTATTGATTAAATTTGGCACTCTCCAGGAGGTGTTCCAAGCCACATTTAAGACAAAGTAATTGTGTGATTTTACTTAGGAGATGTGTACTTACAGAGTGTGTAGATGAGAACTTTAACAATGAGGTGTAACACATGTCCCAGAGAGCAGTAATATACCTACTTTTGGTGTAATGTAGAGCAGTAATATACCTACTTTTGGTCCTATTTCCCTGAAAAGTACAGAGTTAGTTAAGATCTTAATTCATCTTGCCAAAAACGAGCTCACGAATTTGTTAGACATGGTTCCCTGAAGTCTGCCCCTCTGTGAAAAAGCAAAACCACCTCTCAAATATGCTCCCTCAAACTCAGTATATACTTTTACATGACTTTATTAAGCTCAGGTATAAGATGTATACATTTAATTATATTGAATTTATAATAAAATTTTGGAGGAAGTACTAAATGTCATCTGGGACATAGGAGCCCAGAGATTTTATTACTTTGATTAATAATTCAACCTCCTTTGCCTCTGTTTACCCACTTGCAAAAGAGTTATAATGATAAATACACCTCTATTGGCAGAACCAGTAGGAAGTTTAATTACTTAACATTACTAAAATGACTGAAATTTTGTGTTGAAAGGTATTATAGAGTATAGGGTATTACCATCAATAAAATATAAGCTGCAAATCAAGCAAGCTATGATAAAGAGCAAGCCACTTCATTTCTCCTAGTATCCCAGAACCATTCTACCACACATTTTTTTTCATCAAAAACCAATTTAATCCTTACTGAGAAAGCCATGCATCTTAAAAAATTGTTAAATTGCTGATTAAAGAGAGAAACCATTTCTTTCACCCTTCATCCTTCTAAAATAACTCTTTATTAGGTCTCTCTAACTCATCTATTAATATGAAGATAACCTTGTGTTAAGACCAAAACGTAGATTCGGGCATACCTTTTTATTGTTTTATTAAACAATATCCAGAAGTCTAAAAATTGGCATCAATATTACTGATGATGTTTGGAACAATGAGATAACTGGTTTTCAATCTTAATTGCCAAAATTTTGAGCATAATCCCAGGATCCTTGTCCCAGCAAATAAGCACTTCAGGAAGCACAGAATAAGGTACAGTTAGTTTAGGCCCTTGATGATTGTGCAACATTTGCTTTTTTGTATACGGCTAGTTCCATTAATATAATGTGGCATCTCATAAATTATGTAAACATCAACCATATGTTGAATTCATTCAAGTTTGGTGTGTACATAATATTTACAGTATATTAGTAAATTGAGAGAATCTATGTAACTACAAATGCATAGAGAATTTCTAATTCTCTAGACAGTTAATCCTCAGTTTGAAAGCTCTCTAAGCAAATACTTTAAACAAGCCTATTTCTTGCTTATTAAAATAGCTTTGAACAGGAAGAGAACAAATAGGAGTATTTGCTTAATTAAATGTGCCTATAGCAGCACAATGGTCTGTTTTATGAATACAGGTTAAACACTCAGAGTGAAACAATGACTGACCATTGGTATATCAGTAGGTAATCACTGCTGACTGGGTGTCAAAAGGAAAAAAAAAGTCTCACCAAGCTCTTGCTCTGTACTAGTATATACTGCTATACCTGTGGCCTCAGTGTCAGGATCCCCAGGTGATGCAGGGGAATGCAACAGTTACATAACATAAACAAACACAAGAATGAGTCCAGCGCCTGAGAAAATAAGTCTTACAGATTTCCCTGTCAACAATGTGGTCATGCTATGAAATGTTTCACTTGAATTCAGGTTAGAAAGCAGATACAAGGTATAATGAAATACAGGTATGTTTCTCCCTAAGCACTCTAAAACTGAAATACTTCAGCAGAAACCTTTCTTCCCTCCCCCAACTATCTTTGAGATCTTGTAATTTATAAGAACATAGCAGCATGGGGATTAAATATTAATCAAAGTCATTACCATCATCGTTAGAACATATTTCAAGAGCCCCAAAGAAAGAGCATATTATTTCACTAATAAAGATCATATCATCAGAAATATGTAGCATGGTAGGTATGAAGAGAAAAAAAGAAATGATCAAGTGGTAAGTCAAAAGATTTCTGAAGTTTATAGCACTATTCAAATACTAACTCATCCTTTAACTGAGTTCATTTAAACACGGCAGACTCACCATGGGCAAAACTGAGCTCTGTATAGAACACACAGGCACACAGTACATTTAAAATATGTAACTTCGCTGAGTGAAAAAACCCACCCACCAAAATAAAGTTTAAAAAGAGGGGTCCAAACTCCATCAATATGTTAGTGAAATTCTGGAGCAGCTCCAAAGCTTCAGTGGAGATCTGAATTCATTTGGTGTGCAATAGGGCTTTCCCAAGGCACAACCAGGGCACCTGAAACCAACATTGTTCACAGGACGACTTTCTCTTTGCATTAAAGAAATGACCAACTTTATGAACTAGTAGGACTTCCACTATTTGCAAATTAAGGTGTAAATAATTATTAAACCAAATACCTCCCCCACTCCCCAAGGTGCTTCCCAGCTGATTTTAAACAGCCTACATATCCTTACATTTACTTTCATGTTCAAGCACCACTACTGCGTAGAGTTAAGTGCATAGTGCAATAAAAAGCTCAGAAGAACTAAAAAAATAATTGGCATAATAATAAAGGATATATTTCTTTCCATTTCCAGCTTACCAAGTTAAGAGTGTGTTAAATATTTCTTTTAAGTATCATTCTTCTCGCAACTCTATCCTCAGAACCACAATTCCAACAAAATGTCTTTCACAGCAAATGTAACATTTACTATGAGCATGCAATTAGGCCCTAATCGCTTGGATTAATTACCACATCAGGGTTTACAATAAAACATTTATTGCTCACACTTCCACACATTAAAATTAATTATTTAAAGAACATTAATGTTATTGCTTGGTCTTTTAATTTTCATTATAGAAAGACTCTTACATGGTTTTGTTTCTGAACACAAATAAATGAGGGTCAGGATCTATGCTAATCCTAATAATTATTAATATAGTTGAAATGTGGACAGTTGCTAAGCTCTAAACAGAGATATCTTCACTTAAATTAATTTGGGTAATAATAACTGCCTGTAGAATACTTTGAATACAATGAGCTGTGTGAGTGTTTTGCATTAATTATTGAATTAGTACTGAGTAAGTACTTCCTTCAAATTCCAAGGGTGAGGGGGAAATAACCCTAATTATTAGCTTTTTAGAGCCAAATAATACTTACATTAAGTTCCTGTTTCTAATGAACTTATGAGCTCATACCTCAGAAACCCACTTTTAATAGCAGGACCACTACTGTAACCAGGGAGAATGGTGTTAGTCTTACTTTGCACTGCTGTTCAAGATGCTTCAATACTCTAAGTATTAATTTTCTACTGAATATTTTCCATGCTTCTCTACCTGAAACTGACTCCACTCCTGTTACATTATTTGCCCATCTTCAGAGAAAATCATACTCCAGATACAGCTAACATGACTGAATAAATACTTTTCCCCCATTTAATTAAAAATAGTATTTTAAAAAACCGTTTTAGATCAATAAATGATCAGGTTAGATGGTCAGCCTATGACAGAGAACTAACCTTTCTTGATGCAGCATATCAGTGAGTTTACAAGTCAAATGATTTTGAGAAGAGGAAGCCCCTGAAACTTAGTGAGCTAATACTTGTGCTCCGTAAGAATGTGACCCTTTCAGTCTCCTTGGAAGTATAAGGCACCCAGGAACCTTCTCAATCTTCAGGGAACAGGTATCCAAGTTCACTGGGATACATGTGCCCTCTGCAGATGTTGGGGTGTGTTTAGTAGCAAATGTTCATGTGACTGTACTTGTACAGCACTGTGCATCTCGGATATTCCATCAAAAGCACTCCTGTGGCAGGGTGGCACTCAGGAAATACTCAGGCTGCTCATACATGCAGTGCAATGCGATTTTTCATAGCAGGATCATGTGCTACTGGTTTTAAAAATACTGTGCAATGTTACACTTTTTTTCTGCAACAGTAGAAACATATGGGCACTATTTTTTTAATGTATGACAAAAAATGGATTTTGTAAACTGCCTTGTAAATGAGAACTTATAGTTCCAAATCAATTTACAGATTAAAAACAACAGTGCAGAATACAACTAGCAATTAAGAAAATCACTGCTAACTAGTTAGTAAGTGACTTCTTTAGACTCCTTTAAGTCTCCAAAACTTGTACCTGATGGAAACAAGGTTACATTCAAGGAGATATTTCCAATATGGCAATTCCAATTTTATAAGTCAGGCCTAACCCCCTGAACCAATGTCTCTTCTATTTGTTAGTGCCCAAATTAGTTCGTGTGGTTTAATTCGATTGGCTTATTTTTGAAATGTTGAAGTGTATAGGGAAAAAGAAGAGATTTATATGAGCTCATGTTCTTAAAAATGGTATTTAAAATTCTATAAATCAAACTGCTTTTGAAACTCATGTGAGTTTTACAATATTCAAAGAAATTTCACATGGAAAAAATTTTCATGATAGGGGTCAAACATTAGAACTTCCTTGGAAGTATTCGAAATGACTGAACATAAAGCAACTGTAAACTTTGAATTTGCTCTAGCAAACCTCTAGGGGTCAATTGCAACCTGAATTATTGCAAAAATCTATGATATACTAGATCTGTGCGAAGTTGAAAAACATGGACAAAAAATATGTGGACAAACCATACAGTCTCCAACGTTCTATCAGCTTCTAAGAATGTACTTCAAAGCAGAGCATCCCAGGTAGTACTCTAACAATCAGAAATTAGCTAATTTACCCTGAAATAACCACCACAAAACTGATACACTTTGCAAACAAACCACGTAGATGCATTAGAAGTAAAACACCTTAGAGCTTGAGTTCCTTCTGCAGCCCTTCCTCTTCACATGGAGCATCTCTGAATTCCAAATTATGAAGTCAACGTGATCTTAATAATGCCTACAACCCTATATGTAGACAGTCCTTTGAACAGGAATGAGCTCTGTTACAGAATATTAATCAGAATATTAATTATGAAAAAATGTTCCCTGTTCTTTTTTACCCTTTACTTGAATCTTTGCCCATTCAATTTGTGTCCTTGAAAACAGAGAGAATAAGAAAAATACACACTAAAGCCATCATAATGCATTTAACAGTGTTAACTTGTGTGCTAATTTATACACTATAACCACGATTTCTGGATTAGACTATCACTGAATAACTTTGACATATTTGACGCACATAACAAAGACAAATGAAAAAGCACTCCCTTTAAAATCAGCATTGGAGCTCATGTTTCACTGCTTTTAAAAGAAAATGAAGATGGGATGTCTCAAAGTCACCTACTTAGTTCTGAGAGGTTAAATCCCTTCCTTATGCCAGATAAACATAATTTCTAGTTTTTAAACAGCCAAACAAGAACATTTTGAAACTGTGTAACAGAATAACCTCATTTTAGGGAATGAAGATTATTAGTCCACGTCAAAGTAAAATGCAGCATGCATTCTTCAAAGCAAACATGGAAAGTGTCTGTCTGAAGTTTTTGATATATTTTTACACATCTGTATCAATGACATGCCTTTATTTACAAAAAGTCAGATCATTTGGTATTTATTGGAGCTTGCTCTCTCTTCAAAACACCTAACTATGGAAATCAAGGATTTCCTTTTCACTCCTGTCCCTACAATGCCTTCTCATCAACATCTAAGGTCCAACCCAGTCATGAGTCTGGTAAGAAACCAAAGCTAGCAAAGTGGTATCAAACACTTTTATAAATAATAAGAAACAGAAGTGATGATGGTACCTTGAAACCAGAGCTCAGCAGTCATGGATAAATCCTTCACATTTCTTCAATTTTCTAACTTTTAGAGCTCTAATTTTCTTTTGTAAAGTCAGTTGAGACACAAATCAGCTATTCTGACAAAACTTTGCCCTGGAGAGCAGTATCTATATGATACTATTTGAAACATCTTCCGCAGAACAAAATTAAGCATAAGAAGTTTCCTTCTGAAACAGATGTTCAGAACTGGTACAAATCACAGAAAAACTTATTACAACAGTCATAGCAGTTTATGCATAGCAATAATCATTGATATTTAAAGGGTTAAGTAGTTGGCAATGACACGAACAACAGAAAAAATTATTTGACAAGATTCCACCCTCATTCCAATCTCTACCAAAGCATCAATTGTAATTATAAATTTTCACCAAAGATGTCAGATTCTTATGTTAATCTCTGCACAATCTGACATTGCCATTCTTCCACTTGTATAGATGTGAACAGTTATCATTTTGTTTGTATGTCACCACAGACAACATAATCAATAGTTTTCATATCTTTCTGTTCACACTTTTTGTTAAAATGAATTTCGTGAGTGCTGCTTACTTTTGTTCCACTATGAAACTTGTTACTGCTTGAATAGAGAGTACTTAATCTCAACAATAAACATTATAATGTATGATAGAGCAGTCAAGGGGAAAAAAAAAGTTTCAACATTTTTTTCCAGTCCCCATTTTACCATAGTCTGTCCTTATCAAATTAATATCTAATAACAGAGACACGAAAGCAACACAATGGATGGCTTTGTTCACTTTAGATGTACTAATCTGAAGCACAAACTGCCTTTCACTCCTTTTCCTTTCATGTTCTGTAATTCTGTAGTAAGGAAATCTTATTTCATGAAACTCAGAGCAAAAAATTTATAACTGGAAATTACTGGTTTATAAAATATTACATGCCAGCATCAATAATTTAAAGAAGATCCACAAACAGATGGATTGCTTGCTTATTGTTTCCATATCCAAAGAGCCAGGCAGGAAGCCTAAAGATATTCTTTCTGACCTGTCACTCAGGTGAAAGAACCATGCAGGCACATTCAGCTCTTCCTACAGTTCTGCAGCAAAACTCCCTCACCTCTGAGCACAGTCAGCACAGTTGCTCCGTACCAGAAACAGACACTGATAGATTTTCGTAACATTTGTAAATGACGCTGGTTGAAAAATTGTGCATCATAGGATAGTGGTTCCTCTGCAGGTAAATTTGATCCTTACTGTGCTGATCCATATACCTATTCTTCATGGATGCGACTTTAAAAAAAGTAATTTTTTAAATCAGTCACCAGGGGCACAAACTGAAATGCAAAGAGGAGAATAAATTTCATGCTGTCATAGGCTTTACTTTAGCTTTTACAAACGAGCACCACTGTACCAATAGTGAAACTGGTCTGGATTTTATATTTGCTGAACTTGACTTTAGAAACTGACTTTCTTGATGTACAGTCAGGTGGAAGTTTCCCTTCCAGGCACCAAAACAGACCAAACTGCTCCAACACAAAAAACTTTTTTTGGATATAATGATTCAGCTAAGGTTTGAGGCTCTAGCTTCACCAAATGAGGACTTTCGACACTTAATACCCAACAGAGACAGTCCAGATCTTCTATTGACAGCACTCAACTGATTTTATCCAGGGTGAACCAGAACCAGTTAAGAGCTGGCTTCATCTACACCTTACCAGCTTACAACTGATATACCTAAAGCATAAATACACTTATATCACCTAACTGTTAGGTTTAGCCAGAGGTTATTACTGTTAGAAACTGCAGGCATGGCCTTGTCTAGAAGCAGAGAAATTATGAGCTCCCCTTGAACGAGAGCCTCAGGCCTGTGAAGCTGATGCACTTAACTTCGGAAATCCAGCAGTACTCAAGTCTAAGTCTAATGCACATCCATAACCTCTGAGTTACCATAGTATGCTTCAGGCTGCTGAAAAAGCAGACTTCAGAGAATGGTTTGCAGTACAGCAGTACTTCTGTATATGTGTAATAAACAGTCTCTGAAGTGTCTTCTGACCCTATTTACTCCTGAAAAACTGCATTCATACACACAGGAGTTGCAGAAGTCTTCCTGTGAACTTGCTTTTCTAGCAATTTGCTCTCCACAACAATTGCTTATATCTCACGTACCCTGCCATATCCCTGGCCACTCTAATCTTGGAGCAAAGAATCTTTAGAATATTCACTGCTAATAACAGTCAATGGAAAATATTCAACAATTTCAAGACTCTATGATACATTTTAGAATTCAGATATTTAACACCACTGATGATTACCAATTTTCCACAATTACCACCAGAATCATTCTACGAGGATTCTATCCTGAGGATACAGATGACCAGGAGATGTGTGAAACTTTTATAAAACATCTTCTGAATGTCTGGCATTTTGATAGAGTAATACTTTGTCTGCTTTTCTGACTGCCTGCTACAAATTTGTATTTGCCTTTGGATATTTTTCTTATGGCAAAAGAGTCTGTTGCAAGGAGACGTGTACCTTGGTTTTACTACAGTGAATTATGCATCTATTCCGAGATCATGCTCTCCTGAATGAACATCCAAGCCTGCTAAAAATGTCTGCCAACATACTGTGAAGATCTGGGAAATGGCACACCCTCACAAATGCCAGATGTAATTCTGCCCACAAGAAAAGTCAGATGGATTCCTCCAATAAATTCCAACTTCTTTTGTCTGCCTCTTGGTTGATATATGATACCACTGCAGATGTATCCAATTTTATTAAAATTTGTCCCATCAGCTCTACTCCAAAAGGAGAATTTTCAGATTTACCCTGAGTTTGTGCACATTTGTTACAAGTTGTTTCTAAGCTGAAACCCAAGTGTTAAGCTTTATTCCATTTTAGTTCACCAAGGTCCATACCTGGTCAGGCAGTCTTCCGTGTCTGTGGTTGTAAAAAACAACTGTATTTTTCTAAGAGTGCTTGTATATTTGAGCTCCCATCTCAGTAAATTTTTCAGTTAGCCCTGAAACTGGAATTATTATGTTGAGTTTGGATAAATTTGAAAAGCTTAATAAATAGTGGAGTTCAAGCTACAACACATCCCACAGGACTACACACAATCCACAAAGATCTCAGCACAGCTAGCTCTTCAAATCCTAGCAGAAGCTTTGCTAAAGAACTAAATTGGAGAATAACATTCTTCAGTGTTGAAAGCTTAATATTGAAAGCTTTTCCTTAATGAGTGGCTAATAAAGTACTTCACTATGGAGATACCAGTAAATCTATAATTACAGATATCACTCAATTCCCCCATCCCAAAGACATACCTTATGTTAATGAGTACACAGGAAATTCACACAGTTGAAAGCCAACACAGCTGTCTATGGTCTTTGCTCAATTTGACATTAATAAAATTGTGAACTACTCTGAAATCCTCATGTCCAAAAAATCACATGTTATAAAAGTATCCAATTGAAAGTTAAAGTAGCAATTCAAAGTAATTTTGAAAAGGCTTTTAGAGTGAATATTCACTGTAATTTAAGCATGATAATTTACAAGTTATACACTGGAGAACCACTGCATTTGCTACATATTCAAGATTTTCCTAAGAGGGAAAACTGAGGAGGCCAGGTCTGAGCTAGTATTGTAAAATCTTGCACTGAATTACCCATACATTTAAAGACTGATGAAATAACTCCATATAAATAAATTCCCCTCCTTCCTCTGCCCCCCCCCAAAATACAGATATAAAATATGCTGCTTATTCTGCACTGTTTCATGTACAGAAACTAAGCTTTTAATTCAACTTGTCTTTCTCTAGTATTACTACCCTGTAGAAAAGCGTGTGTTTTGTTTCTAAAAACGACATTTTTGGTATCATGCCCACATTACTTAGGATTCTGAAGATATTGTCCACAGTCATCCTCCCACTTCCAGTCATTCATTTTGCAACTAGTGTTTGCAGAGACTGATGATCTAGAAAGTCCCTTGTGGTAAGATTTTGTATTCCACTTTCTTTCTTCTCCACTGAGGGTAGTTAGCTCTATTCTATTCACATTTAAAGGAGCACAGAGTATAAAAGTTAGTGATGCCCATGGGAAGATACTTTCCTGTTTGGGACAAAGACAAGATTAATTGTCTTTTAATTGTGTGAGAAACACGGAGATAAATTTTAACACAAGTGTGAAAATGAATTGGGGTTACCATTTTTGTCACTGTGGTGTCACAACTGGCCTTGCGATAGATGAGTCTTAGTTTGCGTATGAAATTAATATACACTAAAAACTTTATTAATGGAAATACTAATTACTCCAGGATGATAACAGACCTTGGAACTAAATCAGATGCTCCTCAAGAGCACACCAGGGATAACTAAGTATTGTTACATGGGTGTCTTTCTCACCTGAGAAAAATACAATAAAGATTCTGTACATTTCAGTTTTTGCAGAAAACTATCCAAAAGTGTATTGGGGCTTCCTGTAGAAAGAGAAAACCTCTAAAAAGGGCCTTTAAAGTTGGCAAAATCAGTAAATTTAATCTATCCACTTTCTTTTGACCTTTAAACCTGACCTAAAAAAAGTGTTCAGCAACATAAATTTGATCTCTAAAGGCTGCTGCAGATCTCATTTTCTGCTGTTTTTCCATTAGGCATTTATGGGACTTGCTGGTGTTACAGGGGACTAGTAAAATGTCGAAGTAATCCTGCAGTTCCTGTGTATGAATTCAGCTTTTCCCTATGAGATGACAACATTTTTTTTGTCTGCCAGGGTTTTTTCAGATACTGGAGTATAAGGCTAATACCATAGGTGTGATGTTATTTTTTTTTTCATTTGGTAACATTAACCAGATCTAGCAGTTCAAGTGTTGAAACAAAAGAATTTTTTCCTGAGCCAATAAGGTGGGTTGGTGCACATCTGCACTAATTGAAATCACAGCATAGCTTTTCAGGACAGGAATTGTATCCAAAGCATACAGAGGATTTGAAGATCTTGGTTGTGTGTTTGTACATTCTCGTAAGTGCAGAGGAAAGCAGCTGCTTCCATTTACGAACTATGCTGATACATGTGCCTCAATGTACCAGTGATATAATGTGCAACTTAGCAAGCTAAAGATTTGCCACCTGTTTTAACAAGGAATAGGAAAGGACAGGTATAGAAGGCAAGACAACAGAAAAGAATTTATAATAAAGATATCTAATTTTCAAGTAGCACATTCAATAATTTGTGCTATAATTCTCAAGGATTAGAGCTAGAGGATAAAAATAACATGTTATTTATTACATCATCCTGCCCTTTCATCCACTGATAACGGCCCTTGACTTCCAAGTTCCCTTCTCCCATCTTTCTGGCTATTGCACTGTTTTTGCATAATGCAGTCAACCCGAATTCACTTTCCACTCCTTTAATGCCATAATAAATTTTGATGTAAATTCTTCTTTCTGAAGTGTTCTTTTTCTCTTGACTTTGCTAACTTTTCCCTTTTTGATGCTCTTACCTAACAACTCTCTCAGAACCTCTTTTGAAATATCCCCTTTGATAGTACTGAACATTGTTCTACAGGGGGGTTTAACATATCCTTACACTACCTCTGGCTCCAGCCTATTTTGAGGTAATCATTACCAAACACATTTAAGCTGATGGTGGAAGGACCTTTGTTTCTTCTCTCTGTTTTAGTCCTGCCTTATTCTGTCCAAGCTGAGATCTCTATTTTCAAAGCACATTCTCAATTCAAGTGACAGCATAAACAAATACTTGAAGTATTTTTTTATGTTGTCACTTGAATTCTTCTAGTAGTTTCTGCATAGAATTTCCTTTACTTATTAGTCACACACAGCTTCAATGGAGCAGACATCACCTTATTCCAAATGCGTTTGAAAAACAAATACAAATAATTTTCCATTCATCACCTCCCTGAATTGAGTATTCGGGATTTGGCTTCTCTTCCAGGCTTTGATACCCATCTTAAGCCAGACTGTCTGTGAGCATTCACTGCTTGCTACTTCACTTTTGAAACAATTAGCTACCTGCTTTTATCCCATTCTGTCCCACAAGCAGGTGGACAGCTTCCCAGCCCTCTCCTTTTCCAGACCCACGATAAAACTTTTAGCGCTGGAGATTCTGGTAATTCTGGAATACTCAGACCAACATCATCGCTATGTTCTTATTTTTATGTGCTTTCCCTACTGCACACTCTGCAACAGGAAATATTTCTTTGAGCAGCACCCCAGCAGGGCTTGGATCTGTCATTGGGCTCCAAGGCACTACAACAATAGATGAAAAAAAGAGTAAGTTTGAGTGAAAGTTTATAGAGAAAGTTCCAGAGACAGAGAGCAAAGAGAGCAGGGTTTTGAGTGTGTTTTACTCCATGCAACTCACATAATACTGACCACAGTCAGTCCATATGCTGCAACTGTAGTAAAACAACAGAAGAAATGGAGTGGGGTAAAACTGCAATTCTTTTGTTAAACAGCAAAAATAAAATCACTCATTATTGATTTAGTCCTGGAAAACCATAAAAGCATTTCTATTCAATAATTTAATACTGCACAGCAGAGGGAGTTAAACCAAAGAGAGTTAGGATACTGACATTATCACAAGAGAAGAAAAATTTAGTTCAATCAATGAATTTCAGTGTCAACAGAAGAAAATAAGGATTGTGATCACATAGTCGTAAGTGTTCCTTTGGAAAAAAAAAAATCATATAATTAAAGGTGCTAGTTTCCACATCAAATTCCACTTTGGATGTGGTTAAATTCCAGCTTGGTTAAGTATTTCCTGTCTATTTAATTTCATCCTGTAGATCCAGCTGCACATAGTTATTCCACACTTCCTGTTCTAAACTATCACATAGTACCATTGTGAGTTATTGAGCAGCTTCATTCTTTTAGATCCTTTATATGATGTATCAATTACATCATCTAGAAAGTGCTTTGAGACTCTGAGAAGTTACCAGAGATGTCAAGTTGTATCCCTAACAAACAACATGTAAGTGCAATCTTAAAAAAACCCCAACTTTTAAAAGGTAATATAAGTAAAGTAAGAACTGTTAGATTATGGCAAATTATGCAGTGACCAAAAAATAAAAGCCAAATAAAAATTAATTCCAGACAGAGTTTTCAGAAAAGTTACCTCAATCTCATCACAAACAGGCTGCAGTTTCTATGATGGTATCAGGGGAGAAAAATCATAGAGATTTAGAAGCAATACACAAAACTAAAAAACTGATAAATTTATTTTTCTGTATTTCCTCTCTTTCACTTTTTTGCACTATATAAGAAGTAGATGACAAAACACAAGTATGTCCTGTCAATCATTCAGTAATACCCTAGCACTCTTACCAGCTCACAAAGGACCAGAGAAGTTGAGTCCTCAGATAACACCTGGTCTAAAAGCCTTAAAAGCATTGAAAAACACTGATCAGTATATAAAACTGCACCATGTACAATCCCCAAAGGGAATCAGTCACTTTTTTGCTGTAGTAAGAAGAAGAAATAGCAGTCCTTGACTGTCAAGCTCCCACAGACTCAGTAAACCTGGGCTTACCAAATAGGTTGCTGCTATTTACATTTTTGAATTTGGGATTCAGTCAAATAATCCAATATCAATTGTACCTTGTACTATTCTCTATTTCCTCCATAAGTCATGAAAACTAAGGCCTCTCCAAACTGAACTCAGAAAACAAGATTCTTTGACGCAAAATGGCACAAGCCATCCTTTAAAATCTTATACAGTTATATGTGCAGAAAGGAAAAAGAAACAGTGCTCTGGCCATGAACAGGTAACAGGTGGCACTCAAGACCATGACCAGAATTACTGGTGCTTCTAAGCACCACAGGCACCAAGTCTGTGCATGGTACAAGAAAAACATTTTTGGAGGACAAGAACATATTGTCAGTATGGATAAGCAAAGCAATAATACATCTGAACGAATTATGAGTAAAACATTCACCCACCCACATGGGAGCTGTCCCATAACTTTCATTGGTTACAGCCTGGATAACAAAGAGGATAATTTACCTGAACATAGCCCTAATTCCCATCACTTCAAAAGCCCATTTCTGGTTTTGCATCTGGAACATGCTGGGAAGTGATGTCCATTTCCGCACTGAAGCTTCATTACCCAAGCCTCTATGACAGGATGGACTCACAGTGAGCTCAATTACCAGTGATGCAACTTCAGCAAACAAAATCCCCTCCTGGCTGTACCACAGTGATGAGTAAACTCTGCTACACCCACATCAATCAGTTGCTTCAGTCTTACCCTTCCTGAAGACTGACAGAGGTTCTACAGTGAAGTCCTCAGTGTAGAAGACATCAGCTTGGACAACACCTCTAATCACACGATCTGCTGATGGGCACATGATTTGTGGAGAAGTAAAAAAGGCACGGACATAACTTCAGCAGAATGCATCCCTGTGACACTGATTGTTTATTAAAAGGAATAAACTAGTTAAGACAGGCACCTGGACATAACTGTAAGAATTCTGCACGAACATTTTATAGAAATGTTTATATGAACTAGTTGGTAGCTACCTTCTGCCCCTTTTAGCCAACATACAGGAGCATAGAACTTATTCTAGTTTCAGCCTACAATATTTACATAAGGTCTATCTACACAGCATTGCTGTTTTCTCAAAAAACCTAGTTGTAACACCACTTTTCTATGACATTCTAACAAACAGATTTCATCATTCAAATGGTTTGAACCAAATTCATGCTCTTAAAAGAAGTCAGTGCTCACTGTGTCTCAAAACCTGGACAAACACACAAGACCAACACATGCTGCCTGTGATACCATGTTTCTCATAAGGCATCAAAGGGTTTGGATGTGGTAACAATACTGGTGGAAAATCCATTTCCTACCAATACCAGAGACAACGTGTTAGTAAGACAAATTGGTAAGACACGTAAGAAAGACAAAGACTTGCTATGATTTCTTCAGCACATTTCAGACTAATGACCCACAATAGTGAAGGACCTACTGGTTTTACAAGGCAGATCAATGCTTATATGCAGTGAACAGCTTCTCTTGACTTTCGTTATACAATTACAAGTTGCTCTGGAGAAATGGAAACAGCACACTAAGTAAATGTAATTTCTCTTTTGTTTACACTTCTGTAAATCACAGTACTTGAATACTAAAAAAGTTTCTCCACTCAAGTGAGGAGAAACAAAAGAACTTAATACCATCAAAAGTTGCAAACATGGAAATACATGTCAGTGAATCTAAAAATGTAAAAAAACCCCTGGACACAGAGACACAAATTGGGAGACACCAGTTAAGCTATTTTCACATTCAACCTCAAATCAATTTTACTGCAACATGCACATAATGTTTCACATCAGTGTAACTTAAAATAAAATTTACTTTATTCTTTCTAAACGTATTTGCTGATGAAGGGAAACATGACCAAACAATGAGTCTCCATTTAGCAGTGGAAACACAGAAATTATATTTGCTTTTTTATTAAAGTAACATGTGAAAGATGTATTACAGATTGAACTTCCTTTTGGAAACTTTAGCTGCCCTGGGAGACAACACAGCCTATAATATTTCTTTACTAAGAATATCCATAATAGTTTTGGAAAGGTCTTAAAATAAAATCTAAAATACGCATGAAATATATGTTTTTCATGAGTTCTTTTTTTCCCCTGTCTTTTCCTTATGAGCTCTAAACTGCCAATTTTAATGTTTTAATATTTAATTCAATTCACTCAGTGTTTTCACCCTTTGCCTTGTAGGACTTAGGAGAGAAAGGTTGAAAAGTTAAAGAAAAGGGGAATTTATCTAATTAAATGGAAATCTTTTAATGATGTTATGAAACCACTCAGAGCAATGTTTTAGATTTGCTCCTGCTGTTGTTTGAAGCTGTGGTGTTAAAAATGCCCTGGTTAGAGTTACAGACCGTTCTAAAAAACTGTGAGGAATTTATGTAGGATTTAAAACAGACACATGCTTTTAAAGTCGAGAACCTTCAAATACTACAGCTAATCCGCACAATAATTCAACAACCAACCATGCTCAAATTCCTAACAGATACCATATGCAACCTGTAATAAAAACTGCATCAAGGTACTTCAAGCAATGGGATAATTTCATTTTCCACTTAAGAGCCCTATTTACTTTTAATTAACAAACTCTTATAAGGTGAATGAAAATTATTCCACCATTTTGCATACAATGCTTATACTGAAATGGTTCCTGAAGATAATTTACTTTCTGAAGAGATTGAGTTTTCAAGTAGATTCATGATGATAAAATTACCTATCACTTATCAAAACATACTTGACAAACGTATACCACAACAATGCTTTTTGTTTTCTGTAACTACAACAAAAAGAAAGGACAAAGTGACCCATCTGGTTCAGAAGTAGCAAAGGTACAAGTTAAAAAGCAATAAGGAAAGCAACCTCCAGAGTTCAATGTCATGTATCCTGTAATACAAAATGGTGCTTTGACAATATAGAAACACACTGTAAGGACACACTGAATTTAATGGTTTAGCCTTTACATTTTTCTATCTACTTTTTCATTCTAATATCCCTGCTCTCAACATCTTCCTCCTCCCTGAGGATTACATGTCTTCTAGAATTGGACTTTCTCACAGGAATAATTGTGGTAATAAAGCTGAACCCAAATTCCTGTAGTAGTTAAAAAAATGTACTTCATACAAATAACAGGATGTAATTCCTCTTTTGACTGTCTCTTTAGTTAAGCAATATATTTAGTTGGCTAAATAATTAGGCCATTGCTTAATGTGAAGATTTTTCAAATGTGAATCTAATTAGCCTAAGTAAAGAAGGTATTTCATGGGAAATTATTTTTTGCCTTCAAGGAGATGATTCTACACTCAGTGAAATTGTGTCATCTTATTAACACTCAGCTTGTCTGGTATAGGTCCTGAATGATTTACTCCTGTACTCTGTTCCAAATTACAGATTTAGTAGCTCTTGAATAACAGCAATCACTACCAAAATTCTCAGGATTTCTATTAAAATGCTATACTTCACAGCAGCAAAAATTTGACAGTGGGAATATATTTTTAAAAATCAGTACAAAACTCTATTATGTCAAATTAAAAATTTCTTTAAACAAATGAATTAATTGTTCATTATTATGATGGGAACTTGACGCTCTTAAGTGAGGAGATTCAACTTCAGATCAACGAAGTCCATAACTGCTGACAGCCACAAGATATCAGGACACCAGAAGACAGACACATTTCCCCCCTCATTTCCTTAAACTTTTAAGGAATATCTGATCACTATCAGATACAGAGTATTTGCCTAGATGGATTTTTGCCCTGGTCTACTATGATGGAATTTGTTTTGCTGATATGAGCAATTGGAAAGATTTTAATGTATCCTTGGGCATAGCAGCCTTTAACTCTATGAACAGATTATAATTCTACACAGCACAACTATTTAATAGACACAGCATGCATTAAAAAAAGTATTTAAACTCTTCCATAAAACACCAAAAGCTCAGTGGTAATTCCTAAAGATGGCATAAATATGACTATACAACTCCAGAAAGCAAAAAATCTCACACTGTCCACCTGAGGTAATTAGTACTTTGCAGCAACATAGATTCCCCCTCATGAGAGCATGGGAAAAAAGGAAACAAAATGAATAAATATACCACATACCAAAAAATTATTTGTCCCGATAAAATCATTTTCATTTTAATTCACTTTACAACTAATTAGAAGGCCTAAATTTTGTGTGCTCCCTTCTTCTGCTTCTGGCTAGCCACACTGCCAAAATTCACAAAGGTTTTTTTGGACTGTAGAGTATCATTTCCCTCATTCTAACACTTCCACAAACTTCAGCAACTTACTTAGCGTTCACTGAGAGGAATCATGATCACTCCATCTTCAAAAGCCTGGTTCACATATCTTAAACAAATTATTTGGGAGACAACACTGTACTTCAGCTGTCACTTCCCTTAAAGAACTACTTTTCAGAGTCCAAAATAGAATTTAAAAATTCTTACTCTTACAAATTAAACATTTCAATTAAAGTACTTCTAAATTATTGCTTAATTCTAGGTTTGAAAGCTGTGGTTTTTTCTATAAGCTACTCAATAAAATGGTGCTTTGTCTTTTTTTTCTGAAGTTGTTTTATGAACGGATGAAGGAAAAATGATCATAAAACAAAGTAATTTCTAAAAGCAAAATTATTGACTTCAACTGAAATGCTTTCCAAAGATTTTTAATTGCCCTAAATTTGTGAAAAACTACCCAGGAGATCAACAAATTCATATCAATGAACTGCATTATACTATTGAGAGAACCCTTGGCCTCAAGCCAGGGAGAACAAATAGAAAGGACCATTTTCACTTGGCTGCAAATCATCAAAAAGCTAAGAGAAAGCTATGCAGTTAAAGTGACATGTTTGTATGGTGGGAAAAAGATCAAATATTGATCGTCCAAGCTGAGGTAATTAGAGCAGTTGTCAAGGAGATGTGATGCATGTCGTTAGCCCTACAGAAATGCATCTTTGTTTTATATTGAGTGAATTAGCTGTTCAGCAGTTGGCAGTGATTTTTTCTTTTCTTTCTTTAAAAGGCCATACACCGTTCGGTAGTAGCATATTTCTGCAATTCAAATTTTTTAAAAATAAACATACACAAGTACACTTTAAAGGCGTTTTCTAAATATTGAAATTTTTCTATATAGACTTTTATGGCTATTTTTTCAATTGGATGTGTAAAACATGCCTCTTCCCAAGCTTATACCAGTGTAAAACCTCTGACTGCAAATGGAGAGAAAGATGCATGACGTGGAACTGAAGCGCCTGCTGTTTTATTAGAACTCTTCCACCTCACCCTAGGCAGTAAGTCCTTGCAGATTAATGTCAGTCCACTGAGGACTGGAAGCTCACACCACTATGGACACCACAGAGACCCATCTGCTGGAGCTGGTGCCACTCATGCATTTCATTCAGCAGTGAAATGCTGCCACCCCCCCAGCAGCGAGCCCGCAATGCCGAGATCTCGGTGTGCTCCCCTCTCCTCCGGCAGCCGGAGCCCGGCTGGCAGCAGCAGCCTCTGCTGTGGCCTGGCCTTGTCAGCACTCGACCCCGGGACACTTGTGCCAGTGAAGGTCAGAACAGAACGTGGCACCTTCCAGAAACAGGTGACTCTGAAGGGGTACCAGACTCCCTACAAAGACATGGCCCAAACCAACAGGTGCAGCTCTGCAAACTGGATTTATACATTTCAGTCATCAAATCTGTATCTATCAACAAGGATAGGACATGTAGCCTTTATGGCAACTGCATGTGTCAGGTCTAACCTCTTCAGACGAAGAAGTGTTGCTTCTGATAGACATTTACTAAATATCTTCACCTACTGGACTAGTGGCAAAAACCCCTCACCCCAATCCCCCCAAATCAATTCTCCCAAAAAATATCCCCAAATGACAAAAGGTGAGATGTACAAGACCTCAATTCACAACCGCAAAATGCCCCCAGGAAAAACAAACCATCTGACACCTAATTGGGAACTTAATTTCCTATCTCAGGGATTTCCCTTCAATGTCATACAACTATTTAAATGGTTTCATACTTCCAATTATAAGCATGTTCTCAGTTTTGTATGGTTTTGTGAAACTTCCCACTTGGGTCAAAATTTGTCAGTGCTGGATGTCTTCTTTAAGCAAAAATAACAATCTTTCCAGGAAATGTTAAGCAGAGGACTTGAAAGGAAGGCATGCAGTAACTCTGACTTGAATTCAATTCTCCATAGGATGACAAACATGTGAGGACCACGCTTTATCTTAACACGCTGCTACAACATTTTTTTAAGTAGTAAAGACTGAGAGATATGAATTTGATTAAATCCAGCAATTAATTTTCTGAAGACAAAGTCACTTCTACAGTGCTATCCTTGCAGACATTTCTCTCACAAAAATCTGGTCTGAAAACCATCTGAAGAGAGTATAGCAAACAGTCACCTTCCAGCAGAATATTGAACTAAGCCTCAAAGCCTTGTTTCCTTACTATGATGATCCCAGATTTTTATTTTTTAAATACTTATCACCATTTTAAAGCTCCAACAATAAGCACTAATGGTAGATTTTCATACTGTTTTCAAGAATTCAGAAAATTTTTTATAAAGAGAAAACAAAACACAGCTGCTCAACCCACCAATAAAAAAAAACCCTCAGCATATTAATATACAAAATGAAATAGCCTGTCTTTACTGCTTTGCCATGTCTTTAGTTCATTCCAAGTAATTCAGTAAAAATAACTAGCTTTAACAGAAGCAGACCAGGTACTGGAGTTGATACCTTTTCACAAGCCTCTGTTTCTTTTAAGCAGAGCTGTACAGAATGCACAAAGCTTTTGCTTCCTTTGGTCATTTACTCTTCTCTACACAGAATCAGATTCCTGGAATACCTAGTTGCTGGAAAAGGAACACATTATCACCACTTAGTTTAAATACTACCCTTCTTATAAAAGACAAACTAAATTAAAATCTTGAGCCAAGTACAATATTTCATCAGTCTGGATGCCATGGGGCTCCACAACATGGCAATAAATATGGCAAAAATAAAGACCTACTAAGCAATCAGATCTAAGACTGAGAGGCTGGCAGCCACTGGACTGCATATTGTTAAGGAAACTTCCCTGTCTGACCATCCAGGAGCCACTCTGGCAGTCACATCTGCACCACCCATGCTGGCACCAAAGGCCCTTCACAGCGGGCAGCTCCAATGGGACTCCCTGCTCATACCACACATGGGCAGATAAGGTTTCCTCACCAGCTCAGTTCCCAAGCTTCCCACAGCAGAGCCTCAGATGACCAAATCCTCCAAATAGTTTAATCTTGGTGCAATAACTAAATAACACAGTAACAATTTGAGCTGGTGCCTCCAAGAAGGAACGACAAAAGGTTTTTACACCCTCACAGTCCAAGCATGGGGAAGTCTGGGGTCATCGGCTCCTGCCACGTTCCTGAGTGACCGGTCCCCTGGCTCAGACCCAGCTCCCTGAGCCCTTTGTTATGCAAAGTGTTGGCAGCTCACGGCCTCTTGATCGGGCTCCCACCAGAGCTCAAACTGCAGCTCCCACTGCAGCTGCACCCCGAGCCACTGCACTGAATCTGCTCCTTAACAATATCCTTCCTGATAAATACTTAAGCACCTATTACACATTTGCATTCCTGTCATAGCCAAACTCAGGAAAGTCTTTTTCATTTTTTTCTGCCATTAGAATTTGGTTGAAAACATGATGACACCAAAGTAAAAGCTATTCTTCAGATTGTGAAAAATTGCCCAGAAGAAAAAGTTCTTGTTTAAATTGTTATAGAATTTTATTTCTTTACTGTGTATAGAAGGAAAAAATATTTCCCATTTGTCATTAGAGTAACAACTTCCCTAGTTCATCCTAATGGAGCCCCAAATTTGATATACCATGAAAACTAAAAGAAAAGCAACCCAAAAGGCCAAACAAACTACAAACCCAATAACCACTGAGCACAGCTCTGATATTCCACTTTCTTATATGATGCACATGGTCAATACTTGTCACATGTAACAGTGCAATGATTCAGAGTAGTCTTGTCCTTCTAAGACAATATTTTCATGCAGACTGTATACAGTAAGGTGATAGTTATTCTCAAAAAGACACTGACATTATACAACAGGGGCAATATACTGGTAAAAGAATCATACCACTAAGAATATTTTATGGATACTGCCAGCTAAATGTTGAAAAATGTTAAATTTTTAATGTAACCAACTGCATATTTACTATATTGCCATCTTGATCAATAATTAAAGTATACTTGTCAGAATACATAAACAAGAAACGTGATTTCAAATATCTTCATTTATTATGTTTGTTTACTTGCTTCATCCAAAACCTAATCCTATTTACACATCACTGAAGCTAAGAGTTTCAACAGCACAGTAAATACCACACATTGTGTTTAGCATAATGAGACCTTTAGATCTGCACACTATTTCTGTTTCAGTTCCAGTACTGAAATTAGGATTCCTCTTACAACGTAAGTAAAATTTTTGGCCAACAAAAATGTTTTTTTCACCAACAATCAGCTCTTTTACTTACTACAGGCACAAGGCAGTTGGCCTCTGAAGAGAAACAAGAGAAGGGCAGAATTTCCTCTTCATGTCCTGCTCACAACATTAGACCTTTAATCTTGTGTGCTGAAAACTGCATCAAGCTCACAAATCTCTCAAAAAAAGAAGGCCCAGCAATGGGCTCTACCTCCATCTGCTTAACAGCAAGGACAAACAGTTCAACAGCTGCAGAAAAGAAATCATAAGGTGGCATGCACTGCCCTTTAGTGGTTGTAGAAATCCTCACCCATGAAGTACACAACTGTTAGATTATCACTAAGAAGAGCACACTTTACTGTGCTTTTCTGGAAAAATCCCAGTATGTGCTTCCTAAACTTGCCTTTCTCAACAGCATGAAAACTACTAGCCTCATTTCAATATAACAAATACTTCAGGAAAGGATTTCAGGGGATATGTCTAAATGTGCCATGGTTTCTGACTCATCAAACTGCAGAGCAGGATAAGAAAGGAGCAGGCTTAAGAAGACATGAAAAGAGAAGGGCTGAAATTAAAGAGAAGGACAAATGTATTTATTTATCCTTTTAACACTGGACACTCTCTAGGGCTTTTACAAAAGATACTGGCATGTAAGATATTAACTACTTTTGAAATTACTCTTGATGACCATCAGTATTACCAGGCACCCAGGTAGCTTTGAGTACTGAACCCTTACACTTCTCTTTCAATTTACTGAATTTTTCATCTAGGTAACTTCACATTTGTTTTCCCACTCATGTCTTTAGTCAGCTAGTGATAATTGCTATTTGACTTCAACAGAGTATGTAATGCTTCCACAGTTGTAATTCTCCACAGTTATTTTTTGTAGCACCCACAGTTCCAAGACGGCAGGAAAGAGCAGCATGAACTCTGAAAGACCCGATCTACTCTGTCTACAGGTCAATGGTTGCCACAGTTTCCTCTGGTTACTATGAAACACTGAAAGTTTTAATAGAAGTTTAAAGCTCATTTGAGGGAAACACTAGCACACCTAGGCTAGTAAAGTGGGAAATGAATTTAGTTTAATTTTAAGGTCTTCTATGGGCTAGCTGGCCAGTCGTGACTGTCACGTCCTCTACGTGCAGACCGTGGCACAAGTCCATAGTCCCTGTTAGCCAATTGTCACCTGATTTCTTTTGCTTTTCAACAGATTCACCCATAGTCTTACTACATAGTTGTTTTACAATTTTGAGTACAGAATGACCTTCTGCAGTAATTATTATGAATTTGGTAAAAAGGGTATGCACTGAGAATCCACTGGCAGTTGAAAATTATGGTAGCTGTTCATTTAGTTACATGTCCTGCCAGGAAAAGACCAAGTAATACGAAAGCCTCCAAACTACTCTTGTATCCTATCTGTAAGTAGAACACATATATGTTGCTAAAATGAAAGACAGTTTTACAGTATTTTGCTAAAGAAAGAAGATGCATCGCCTGTTCACAAAGGAAAAAAAAAAAAAATAGAATTTTACAAAACCTGGATTTTCTCCAGCTCTCTCCTGTACAAAAAAATACTTCTAGATTTTGCAGAGAATGGATTTTTAACAGCAGTTTTTAACAGTCCTGTTCAAAAATGGAATGGAAGTTTGTCTACTTTTTTCTCCTTGAACATCTTCAAAAATAAAATTAGTAGAAGCAGCACAGTGAGAAGTAAAGCTGTCTTCTTCATGCATTAATGTGCCATTGACCAGATAAAGTAAGATGATAAGACAGCGTGGCTAATTAGTCTTTAAAACATGCACCTTAAAAAACATTACTACGTACAGTAGTTATATTTGTACTTTAAAAAAATGTATCCATTCAGTTTATTTTCACTATTTTCTCAGAGGTAGCATAGTGAGGCTGGACTCACCCTGTTTAAAATCTGTAAAACCTGGCACTCACTGTGTTGTACTGGATAAAACACTTGAGAAACAAGTGGGAGTACCAGACAGAAGGTCTTTGGCAGAACTTCATTAATGAATCTGGGCCATGACATCCAGTGGAGCACTTGGAGTATCCAAGGAATAGCAAGGAGTTAAATTCTATAAGCTTTAAGTTATTATGGGCTGCTCTCCAAAAAGCGTGACTTCCAATACTTGAGCATGCAAGCCAGATTTAATTTCTGGCTCCATCTCACAATGTTGTATTAGTTTAATTCAGATGAACCAGAGATCCTCATCTACTATAAAAAACAAGAGCTAGAACAATATAAGTGTTTCATAAACTGCAGCAAAATTAATTAGCAATTGATGAGAGAAAGCAAAATCAATAGTGTCCTGCAGCAATTCTGCATCTGTGCTGGCTTCTTGCAAATTTTGCTGGCTGCTGAAAACCCCCCAACGACAGAAGATGCATGTATTTTTTTGTTAATAACGCACTATATATTACTATGTTTTTTATTATCTTCATCTAAAGTATGTGTTAAGTCTTGTGTATGTGTGACCAGGAAACAAAGTTTGCTTTAACTTTCTCTATGAGTACTTTGCAGGCTGAAAGTACCAAATCTGACATTCTCTAGGGAAAACGTATCATGAGATAAAAATTAAATGTTATTTCTCATGTCTGAAAAATTCTTTTAAAAATTACAGTAAGATTTCTGTTATAATAAAGAAAAATTTGATGTTACATTCAGAACAAATTGCAAACTATATATAAAGCAGATACCATCCTGGTATCTTTAGGAAAAACAAAGCTTGACAATCTGAAGGATTCCAGTTAGAACAGAAAGACAGACATATCTGTATGTACCTGTGCACATGCACAGAATAGATCTCTACTCAGATGGCCAATAGTTCCTGATGGTGACATCTCTCATAGAGTCATCACCTCTTTGAAGCACTGTCCAATGAAGTGGTCTTGGTCTTGGGACAGCAAAGCAGAATTTTGATTTTTAATAATGTTACATATAACTGGATTTTTGCAGAACATTTTCTTGGAAGATGCCCCTAATTTCTTTAGAAATAGAATTCATAGTTTCCTTTCTGAGCATATCGCAATGAAAAAAGGGAGGGATGGGTCCCAGGGGTATATCATATATGTAACTACTGGTGAATACAAATGGAAATTTTGGCTGAAGAAGTTATCCCTGGGGCAAATTGTCAAAAACAAGGTAAATAATAATACTTTGCACTTATAACAGAAGCTGAGAAGGTTTTACAAGTGTTATTAAATTAAACCAAACAGCAAGTTTCCAAGCCAAGGTTCTGAGAAAAATTCTAACTGTACAACCAGGAAGCAGGTGTTTTTCATGGCTCCAGACTCAGTATCTTCATCTCAAAGAAAAACTTTCTTTCATTCCCCCTCTTCCTCCTAATAATTCTGGAGAGAACACTTACATTTTGCAATTAAGAGAAGACTCACATTAATTATTTGCTTCCAACTTTGTCACTTTCCTCATCTTTTTCGCAATCTGCCATTGAACATTCAGTCATATTGAAAGGGTCAACATCACACTACTGCTACTTTGTGAGAACTTTGTACTTGCACTGAGAAATGCAATGAAACAACTCACTTTTTGGTAAAAATGAATCATAAACTTTACTATTTTCTATTACAAAGGGATAGACATCCTAAGAGGAAACACCTGTTATTTAATTTTTTTTTGAGCTCTCAAATGTCATAATGAGCTTGTGCAAAACCCGCTGCTTTTTTTCGTAAGAAAAACCTAAGGTAGCCTAATAAGCCAAGCTTTTTAGTGATGAGGTAAGAGGTAGAGCAGAAACAAAGGTGGGTGAAACATCTTCCTATTGCTTTTTCAGTCACATGCCATTTTCTGCTATCTACTACACAAAGTAAGCCCACAGATATTAACTGAAAATGACTGAAGAACATGTACTGCAGAAAACCTGTTGAATAAGAATGAAACTGATTGCCATTCTTAGAAAACTGAATAGGCAAAAAATACAGAAATTACCTGACTTTTCTCTCTTTTTTGTTTCCTTTAAAAAAAACTAGTGGGCACTCAAGTCATGTGCCTCTAAAGGAAAAAGAATTTACAGCTCTAAGAAACTGCAGTTTTTTCAGCTGTATTTTAGTAGTTTAAGCAACAAAACCAGTTCCTTATGTGTAGAACAATAACAGTCTGATTTTGCTGAAGTTAAATGAGACTTTGTCCAGCTTTCAATGAGACAGAAACAGACTGTACGGCACATTTTGTATAATCACTTCTAACACAAAGATAAAATGCATGTAGCTTTTATCTGTTCTCTTAAGGAAGTGTGCATAGATGGACATCATTTTGCCAAATACACAACAGGATCGCTTTTTCTTATTCATTTACCAACATCCTAAATTGCAAAAACAATATGCTCATGTACTTAGGAGCAAACAGTATTATCTGCCTTGGCTAAAAATGGGCTATTGTTTTTGAAATTTGTTTTGCATTATCTTTCTTAACCTGAAAATACACAGGAAAAATTACAGCCCAGAATTTTCTTAAGCAAATACATAAACAGGGTGAGGAATCTTCTCCCCCTTCCCCAGCGACAAGTTTCATTCAGTCTCACACTGAATAAAAGAGGCAGGTTACAATGACACAGTTAACAATTCATTTTAATAAATTTAACAATACTTAATAATTTAACTCAGCAATCATCACTTATTTACAAACATGTAAATGCATGCTTTAGTTATGTAATTAATCATAAAATAAATATACAGTATATAACATTGTAATTAAGCATAGATTTATTAATGACACATAACACTTGTAACTAATTAATGCACACAGTTAATCATTAAATATCCTGCTAAGTGCTTATTAGGATGTTTCTACCCATGGACATCTGATATTTTCCTTTGTCAGCTGCCTGATATCTTCACATTTCAAAACAGCAAGGAATATAAAGAAAGGTAAAGACCTCTGAACAAATTATTTTGTATGATGAATATTACTTCAGATTTCATTGTGTTACCACTTTACAATTATAAATAACACAAAGGCTTCTGTCTTGGAATGCTTACAATCTAGTAATTTAAAATCTCTAAATCAGGAAGCTCTGCTAGATCCAGATAACTTGTATTTTTTGTTAGTATACATCTTTTTTCTTTTAATAGATATTTGCATACAAAAGTAGTTCTTTTTCAATGACGAAGCCTTTTATTGATTGAGGAAATTTTCTCTACATCAGAAATGTGCACTAACTCACGAAACCTAAAGCTTGCAACTCATCTACACTTGACATATACAGAATTTAGGGTAGTTGTGCATCCTGTGCAGATGGGCTGCTGTTTCTTATTAATAATGTTTTATTATTTATTCATGTTGTGGTAATGTTCAAAGTCTCTGAGCTAGATTGCAACTTCATTATAGTACAGGTGATCTATACATAAACGGTGACTCAGTTCCTGCTCTAAAACACTAACTTCAGAAAAACTGTAAGTGAATGAGATATAAGGTACAAGGAATGTAATTAAGAGCACAGACAAACTTTCTATTAGTTACCTACTGTTTTTATAACCTCCATAAATTCCCTATTGCCTTTCCATTTCCTCCTCTGTCACTGTAAATAATGTAACAATTATGTCTCTTTACTCAATTTCATGTTTTAGCTACAAGACAAAAGGGAAAAAAAAAAGAAACATACTGCATTGAATCAGACTGCTCAATTTACCTGGTACAGCATTCCCCCCATGGATAGCTGTACAAATCTCCCACAGATATTTAGCACCTCCTGGTACCTCCTCCTGTTCGAGGAGGAGTGATGGCTATTGCCATGTATGCCATGACTGGTTATTCCAAACTCTGGAGTTAAGCCAGCTGTTGCTCTTGATGTCTTCTGAACTTAGTCCTACCCCAAGAATGTTCCTCTGCCTTGCTCCTGCGGGGCACATCCTGCTTAGAAGTTGTTTAGGGGTTATATTTCCTTCCTATATACTCAGGTTTTCTGCAATGTTTTCTAAGTGTCAGCTTCACCACCATGAATACTTCTGGTGTGATTTCATATTTTAAGTCCCACACATACCCTCTGTATTCCTCGCTCGCCCATCTTTCCCCCTCGCCTTGCTCCTCACTCCTGTCTGCAAGTCCCCTCTTTCTGCCTTTGCTAATCAATAGCATGTCAGCATTTATAAAACAGTACAAGTGTCTGGAAACAGGAAATGAAGCTCAAGGATTGGGAACATGAAGGTATCCAAATATATATGAATATTTCCATTGGCTCTGAAACCTGCACACGTGACAGGGCTTGGTTGAAATGTGTTTTTCTGCAATAAGACCGAAAGTAACAAGTGTCCTCATGACCTAATCTCACTGGTTAGTGAAATCTTCACAAATATCTTAAAATATCACAGAGATATTATAAAATTTATAACCAATGGATCACATATCTTTTACCAAATGCAGAAGACTGAATTCTAAAAGATTAAGATTTTTTAATTTACTAAATGAATAATTCTGTAAGCTTTTCAAGTATTTCAATTAAATCAGTGACAAGTTTATCAGAAAGCTGGATGAGAAGCAGCTGCTTAGTATGTTTAGGTAGGTAACATTTTTGTTTTGTTAATTACATTTCCAGTAATAAGGTACATATCCTGTATTTTTTAATATTTTATTGTGAAGGGAACTTCTACTACTGCAAATACTGGAATAAATCTTGGTGGGATTAATGTGTAATTTATTTGACAGTAGCTACATGATAGATGTCCAGAGCATATGAGATCAAAACACTGAATCAGTCATGAGCACATGCATGTCATTATCTTAAGAGAAACAGTATGCTCCATTTCTACTTCTGAAGAAATGATTCAAATTTCAATCCAACAATCTGAAATTTTACTTGAAAACAATTAAGCTGCTTTCTCATTATGAGAAAAAACAGACATCATGAATATCTAGCAAGCATTAATTTCTACAGTGTTTGGTTTCTTGGTGTTTTAAGGTTTTATTTGTTTCAAAAACAAACCCCCAAAAAACCAACAACCTCATGATGAGCAAAGGCTAACAGATGACTAAAATGATCATGTTCAAATTGCCCAGAGAATTTTATCTTGACCTGAGACCTTGATTAAATAAATATATATATACTTATCTCCCCCTTAGAAAACAGGACATAAATGCATTGTGAGCAGTGCAACACAATCACACATACAGCAATAAAGGCACTGTAAACAAAGCATATTAAAACTTTCTAATAGAAGCCAGTAAATGTGTGAAGCACTAAAGGTATTTTTTTTTGAGGAAGAAATGCATGCTGTGGACTGGCACATTGATCTCCCTCACCGGCTGCAGAGTCCCTGCCCAACCTCAACATAACACAGCATCAGATGAGTAACAGGCACTCATCAGGCCTCTTTGTCATGTCCTTACAATTTGAAATCCCTGAGCTGAGACAGGACAATAAATGAAATAGAGTTAGAATTACACGGTTGATGGTCAAAGACACTGATAAAAATGGCAAGTCCAGTGGGCAGTGATAGCTTCACATATACAGACAATTCTACCAGAGAAACATGCTTTAAAACATGCCTTACTATCAGGGATGCTGTCCCACTTTAAGCTATTACAGATATCTTTCAAAACCACCTGTGTAAAGACAAGCCACAGGCAGATGCTTATCCAGGAACTTTTCAAAAGGAATTCAGAGTACCCCAAATAACTTTTAATTCAGTAACAACTGAGGGGCAACAAAAGAAGAATGCTAGTAACACTACTAGTGGAGATGGAGGGGCAGGCACTGAACTCTTCCCTGGTGACCAGTGATGGGATCTGAGGGAATAGCCTGAAGCTGTGTCAGGGAAGGTTTAGGTCGGGTATCAGGAAAAGGTTCTTCACCCAGAGGGTGGCTGAGCACTAGAGCAGGCTCCACAGGCAAGTAGTCACAGCACCAAGGCTGCCAAAGTTCAGAGGTCATTGTTTGGACAATGGTCTCAGGCACATGGTGTGATTCTTGGGGTGTCCTGTGCAGGGCCAGGAGTTGGACTTTGATAATCCTTGTAGGTCCCTTCCAATTCAGGATAATCTATGATTGTAGTTTTTGCACAACTCACTCAAAGTTGAACAATCTCTTGGCATTACAGTGAAACATCTGAATTTAATTTGGATTTTAGCTTCCTTGTGCTAAAGATTTTTCCAATCACTGTTTTTTTGCAAGAGCTGATGGGCAATATATACTATTTGGATTTGTGTTATTAATTGTATTTACACTGCAAAAATAGATATTTCACTCCAATGGAAGCTCTGCCGGATGAAATAATGGGGCTTATGTGAAGGGTAGTTTGCAGCTCTCCATTTGTTCTTATGTAAACTGTCATATTTTCTCACAAAGCTGAGCATCAGGTGTTTACATCCACATTATTCTGCACAAACCCCAAACTTGTCCATCTTAGCAAACTTATTACTTCTACCAAAACCAAAAGTAGCATGGAAACAAGGAGCAGCACAGTTGCTCCTATAAGTTCTATACACAAGGGAAGTCTCTCTGCAGAATAACAATTCTTTACAAATTTTTTAATGTTTCAGAACATTCTGGAAAACAAGCCACAACTTTCAATAGGGAGCAAAGGTATGTATACTTGTACAAAGACCCATCCAGTCCCATGTCCTACCTCTACTAATGGCTATGAGTGGACACATATAGGGAAAACAGAGAACAAGGCATGCTGCATTTTTCACTTTCCCCAAGTAATCTTTCAGCCTCCAGCTGTTTCCAGCTCAAAAATTTTCCTGAGCACGCTGTCATTTCTCGTGTAAGGCAATACTCCGTAGATCCATCTTTCAAGAACCCATCTTGTAAGCAAGCATTTTGCATCTACAAACACCTTTGCCAAAGCTGTACCATGTCTACTACCTGTATTTTTTTATATCTGGCTTCTACTAGCTCGACTAAGTAACACTGTAGTCTCACCTTTCAAGAGAGTGAACAGTTGATTCTTATGTATTCTCTTACACCATGACTGGTTTTTTCAGCTTCTGTAGTTTCCTCCTTTCAACAGCTACTTTTCAAGAAAGCGTTCTATGCTCCTCCTCATACAAGAACCATTCTTTATCATTGTTTATTGCCCTTCTCTGAACTTTTCCCAGTCCTATTACAGCCTTTTAGAATTGAAAGAACAGAACTCCCAGCATTATCCAAGGTGTGGATTTCATTGATGTCTTAATGGTATTTTGTCTTCCGTACCTTTTTCTCTAGTCCTTGCTTCATGATTCCTAATTTTTGGGTTGGACATTGTTTAGTTTGCTTTTGTTTTGGCCAGCTGAGAACTATTCCAAGTGCCTCTGCTCCTCCACACCAAGCATAACAAGGGCGTCTGGTCCTCTGCATGGTTTTGCTTTGAAGACTGCTCCTATTCTATGGCATTCCTTCCTAATGTAGACATAGTTGTATTAGTTGGATATCCTTCACCCACAGGTTTGTTGAGCCCTTCTAACAGCACAAATTGGATTGCCCTTTGCAGAAGCCATACCGACGTCTCCCTAGTGAACTATATTTAGCCAGGCATTCATTAATTCTGTTTTATTATAGTCTCTACTAAATTTTCCGGGTAAAATTTCCATCTTACATGCCTGGAAATCCCTAGAAACTTCAGGGATTGCCTGAACAACAGGATTATCTCTAATAATCTGAACCAAAATGTTTAACTACTTGCTAGGGAAAATATTCATACAGAGATTCCTTTGTGTATGATTAGAATCCTCAGACAATGTGTTCTAAAAGACAAACATACTCCTTTTTTTCAAGGAAAGGAAATTATAGAAATGTTTTTATCTTGACCTTAGATAGGGTGGTAATAGATACAGTTGTCAACCAAACCAACAGAAAATATTTTTGTACCCTAGACGTGTTTTCAGTTTCAACTTTCTGCCCCCCAAAATTACTTTTAAAAAAAAAATTTAAAGTAGGGATATGACCAAATACAAATATTTGCTACAGATATGAACAGAGTCATACATGCTTCTTCTACATTAACGTATAGGAAGGGAACAATTTGTCTCTACCTTTCAGCTACCACACTACATATGAAGATTGCATTTTCTGGTAGAAGGATGAAATACAATTGTATCATCTCTGATTGCCACAAAGCTGCAGCTTAAAGTCATCTCTATTTATTAAACACAACAATACTGGGAAAGTCAGGAAGAAATATATCTTACCAGGATAGCATTTATCAGCTATCAATAATTAAGGAAAAAAAGACTTTAAAGACTTATTTACCAACAGCTCTGAAAAATCAATTCAGTAGTTACCGAAGGTCTTCTCCAAAAAATACTCCCTTCCTCACAAAAGGTATTTTTTGCTTCTAAAATGTTGTTGCTGGCAGTTTCCTGCTGCTCATGATCACCATGGTTAGATTAAGCCTAATGAAGCCTGGTTTGGCTGGAGAATTGGCTGTGTACAGGAGTGACCCAGCTGTACTTGTCCCTTGTAGCAACATAAGCGTCTACCTGCTCCACATGTCTAACTGGATGGGATCTTCTGTGCACACCAACAGTTATCATAGGACTTTTATTTCCATTAAGCTCTCAATGGACACTCTTACAATCTAGTTTTACATATGTTTTGTGTTAGTCACATTTGCAATTACCCAGGTTACCTGCACCTCCTCATCACTCCTCATTACATTACTATAATTGAGACTTGACTAATTGAAACCATAGGTGCAGTTTCAGAGCAAGACATAATTTTCTTGTAATAATGCACAACTCCCCCTTTCCTTCCTTCCTTCCTTCAGTGAAACCATGGGAAATTCAGAGACAACACTTTTCAGTAAATAGCTTTTAAATATTGATCATATGCAAAAGGCTACTGATAAATTGAAGAATCATCACTTTCTTACTCTTCACCTCTCTGTTCCTCAAAATATCAAAAGACAGAAATTAGATAAACAGACCAAAGACATAATGCCATCTCAGGAAGGCATCATACAGGAGACACAATGGAGAAAGGACATCTACCTTTGCATCTCACATAATTTTTTACTTTCCCAGGGGATGGGCGAGAGCATTTCAACATATGCCAGAGCAGCACTAATTGCTGCTCTAACGCATGGTGGTTGCCTTCTTTCAACAGCTGTTCTACAGCACAGAACACAGAGTTGAAAGTGCTCCATCCTTTCAGGCCCAGATGCTCCCATCCCCTCCCCCAGCAGACTCCCAGTCTGCAGTTTGGGAAAGCCGTGGGGAAAAGTGGCTGAAGGGGCTTGTTACATTGCCTTTGAAGCTGAAGATCTACTGCAGAATGAATGCACCACTACAGACCTGCCCTAACAGATAATGCATAAACAAAGGCAATTCCAATTTTACATAGAATTTTAAAAAACCAACAAAACAAGCAAACCAAATAATATTAATTTTTATATAATTATGCCAATAGTAAAATTATAATAGGCACATTTCTTTGAAATCTTTCAAATTTAAATTTCTGTGTATATAACAGTTTTTATTCAGTTACTACACCACCATCTACCCACATTTAAATAAAAAGATATTTTTAAGACTAAGTAGTACATTAATGTATTGGAAGTCCAAAATAATAAATTGCAAGCTTAATGGTATTAGAAATGGGGGGTTAATAAATGTACTTTACACATATATTTTTTTCAGTGTTAAAAATGTAAAGTACACAGTTAGACCACAATTACTTGCACACTTTTACTACCAGTGGTGCTAGGGCAAGTAACTCCTAGCCTCTACCTTCCCCAACTGCTCATCAATATCCCTAAACCACGGCCAGTTTTATGGGAGAACTGTTTATGGGGTTGCTAGGTGATTGGCTAAAACCCCAACATTTATGTTCTGTTTCTTTCACTCAGCTCAGTTCCCTGCTTCACTTCAGAGTGCAGCCCAATAGATTAAAAGAGTAGGCAAGTGAAAACATGAATTAAAGACAGGGAGAACTTGCGATACACTATACCCTCTATGTGCAAGTTACAGAAATTTCCAAAAATTTTTTTAGATATAGAGATGGAAAAACACTTTCTTGTTTTTCTGTAAGACAATATTGTCTGCCATGGAAATGTAGCAAGCACTTCTAAAAATAATGAATTTGCACATGGCTATACAACCATACAATGCCATTTAGCAATTTGGTTTTTTCAAATGACCAAATAAATTGATACAGAATCCATAGCTTAAGGCCTGAAGGTGTAAGACAAGTAGTGCTGGTGGGCCCAGACATTTTCCTGGAACAAAGCACCTTATATGGCTGGCATTTGGTGGTATACAGACAAGAGCAGAGCAGACTGCACTGCTATCCCATCTCAGCTAGGAGGCTTTCAAGGCCTGTTGATCCTCAGGACAAACCTGCTGCCCTCCCTCTACTCTGGCCTTCACACTAGCCACAGGCTTATGTTTTTCCATCCCTGAAAATTACTCAGACTCAGAATTATGTTTCCTTCTGCTTCTTTATTGTGTTTCCTTCAAGTCTGAAGTCACTCTTGGGGATTCCTGTAACCTTGAGTGTTTACAGCTTAATTGGCCCATGCATCTCTGTTTTTTTCTATGCTTGCAGAACCCTGCTTCAGCTGCCATTCCTGCCTTGGGCATACTCCTCCCTGCTGGCTGCACAAATTTAGGTTCCAGCCTCCCCATGCAGACCAAAGGCAATGCTTCCCAAGAGGTCAGTGAGGGAAAAAATACATCACTTCCTAGTCTTTAGGCACTCCTGTATCAAAGCCTATTCATTACACATAAAGTAAAAATTACTATTAACATTCACAAGACCAGTGAATACACTTCATCTGTAGTTCTAAAGTGACAGCAAACAATAATGGAGATGAATGCTAATTTGGGAAGATGACACCTAAATGCAGACACTGGAACCAGAGTGAGGAGGAAGTGCATTCAGATTTCTTATGGCTCCCATAATCTGAAACAGATTTGCACATATAGTTTGTACAGTTACATACTCAGAACACAGTCAAGGCTTCAAGCTGGCAATAGGTTTTATGGACAAGTTTAACTTCAAACTATCTCTTTAAAACATAAATACTGAAAAAATCTTCAACACTGGAAAAGGTAGTCTTACTAGTAAGGAACGTTTCTAGTTAAATGCTGAATGTTTTAAGCACTGCTAGAAACATACAGGCAACACCATTTTAGCCACTGAAAGAGGTGTGAAAATTGTTCTCATCTACAGTATCTGAGTGCTATTATTCATTATATTTTGCAACATCCCTAAAATGAGTCAGATCAGATTAATAGCACTCACAGGCATCACTGAAACTATAAAGCAAACAGCAGCTCCAGCCAGAGCTCTAAAACTATTTTATAATTCTGAAATTATCACTATCATGTACTTAGGACACACTTGCTCACTATATTATCATTTTACAACTAGTTCCCCCAGGTACTGGTAGCTTTCCAGACAAATTAACTTATAATATGTTATGTGAACATTGTTTTTTCAGGTCAATATTTTCAATATGAACTCATTGTCTCCATGAAACAAAGAAATATTAGAATCCATTAATATCTCTTTCAACAAAAAGGATGAAATCTTCCCCTGGTTACGCTGATAAACACTTTGGTGTCAAAACTAAGCCTCTTTATCATGATAACCTAGAGTAATGGTCTGCTGCTCCAGGCACTTTACTTTACAGATGAAAAATCAGTTCTACTTTCATGGAATTAGATTAATGCCATAACAGGAAATACTTCTGGGGCTGAACTTGCTTCATGCCTTCAAAGCTGGCTGTAAATTTAAAATACTTCCTGAACTCAAAAGATAAGACAGGAGAGAAGGAAAAAGAAAAACAGTGAAGTGACCCTCTTTCTGAAGAAAAATATTACTTCCTGAAAAAGCTGTCGAAAGCTACTTGCTAAGGGCATTGTGCCCCAGAAGGCCCAGGGCAAGTCTGGTTTAGTTGAACATGAGGATACTGGGTATGTATCAGACACTTGCCATAAATCTGTTCCTTCCGTAATCCTTTACGATAAACTTTTCTTTTTTTAGTCATCTTACTTGGCAAAAGCTGGAGTAATAACTTTCTCAGCTTCTCACAAATACAAAACAGCTTGCTATTTCATGTACAATATTTTTCAAGGATTACAGTTCTGCAAACTGAAAAATGCTGACCCCAAGCCTTAACATTGGATTTCAATGGTGAAAATGAACAACAAGCAGCAAATTCAGTAACATCTTTATACCCAAATAGCCTTACAATAAAAGATGTAAGGCATTCTCAAGAGCAATTTAACATTTATAGTTACAGAACTCAAAGTCTGATATGAAATACTATAAAGACAGACTTTAGGAAACTCTTGTGTTAACATTGTCAGGACAGGGAAGGTTTTCTTTAGTTCCCTTTCCCATTAGACAGCATATACTAAGGAGTGTGGTATACATTTGATGTGGTATACATTTAAATGCATGTAATATCACATCATTAAAAACTCAGGATCAAATATCTTAGCGAATTTCACAGTTAAGTACTGAATAACAATAACATTTACATACTCAGAACCTTGAGTCAGAAAATCTGAGAAAGATAATATATGTGATTTCCATCCACTCTAGATCAACAGTTGTGCCTACTTGGGCCAACATTTTTATGGATCATGTAATCCTTTTTGCCTTTTATGTTTGTTGCACTCAGTACATTCCTGCAGTTGGGGAAAAAACCCACTTACTGTCTTGGCTCCCTGTTCCAATTTCACCTCTGTAACATTACTGGTCCAAAGATGCATGGGTTTAAATGTTTATTCCTGTGCTAAGGCACTCTTCACTTGATCATGAAGCAAAATTATTAGTTTGAAAAAGTAAACAGGAAAGGAAGTTTATTGACCAGCTCAGATCTAAAACCAGCACAAAAGGGAGAGACAGCCCCCTTCTTGTAACGATTCATGTACAGGCTTCCACGCCACATGTTGAGAACTGCATGCTATATTTGAATGCCAACTTCACCTCCAGGTTCAAACAGGTAAATAAAGAGCCCACCCACAAATCACCACCAGCCTTCAAAGGTTGTATCAGATCCACAAGATGCAGAGCCTGAGGCTCACTACTCTCTACTCATCTCTAAGCATCAATTTAATCAGTAGGAAAAACTACAGAGGTTTGCTAAAGATGAGTGGGAGGTGAGAGAATGCTGTGAAAAGGGCACATAAGTAATGCAACCAATTGAATTTTATGACAGAATTGTGTAAAGAATGCATTTACACATTTTTGAGAGATCAGCTTGAAGCTGAAACACACACACAGGTGTTCAAATGTTCAGAAAGACTGTAACAAACCAGATGCTTTTCTTTGTAGATTTTAACTGAGCTTTTCACAAACTAGAATTAGATACATTATTCTGCTAGTACTTTCTGTAATACAAGATCAGATGCTGAAAAATCCAGCACTGCAGCAGGACCTAACATCTAGACAACAGTTCCATCTATGTCCTTACAGCATGCTCAAAAGTCCAGGAAACAGAATGAAAAAAACCCTCAAACATCTATTTTAAGATCCCCTCACTATGAATTGCACCCTAAATACGCATTATTACCCCCATATACAAAATCCCTTCATAATAGCCAATTCTCAGAGATTTTTTGGGGAAGGATTTCGATATTGCTACCAGTGTTCTTTTTGCTTGTAAGTCCCCAAGATCAAGTACTTCCTCCTGAATAAGTTATGCTATGGCAGACACATACTGCAATTCAGGGACAAACAAGCTTAGCACCAGGGAAATGCAGGATTTCGGACTAGCCTTCTTCAAGTAAAACAGTACTTTTATAAACCACATCTAAATTAATGTACTGAAACTATCCTGTAAGAAATTGGAGGTACATTGCACCAGTTAATGCAACAATAGGACTACCTGCTTCTAGGATAAAGCAAACTTGCTGAACAACACATCACTGGCATTTAACTCCTTTAAAAGCTACACTGACTGATGAAGATTGTTAGGGAGACAGAACTGGAGCTTAGTCCTGTATGTGTTTTTCCTGCCAATGTTTTACTTCTAAGACACATGGAAACCGCAGGATTCAAAGGGAAAATGTAGTGTCACACCTGCATATTTATCTTAGGCAGCCTTATGGAGAAGAATATAATCTTTTCCACTGACTTCTATAGAAATATTTTATGCTGATGCAATATTAAAGAATAATAAGAGCATCAACTTCACAAGAAAGTTAAATTAAGACAAATTAACAGTGGTTTCATCTACAAAGTGGCAAATGTATGAAAAAGTCACTATTAAAAGAAAAGGTAGAATATTACACTGACAACAAAAACACACACAAAAAAAGAAAGCAACAATAAAGAACAGAAACTAATTGGTAAACTAATTTTCTTCAGGGTTTTTTTGTTTGTTCCCCCCCCCCCCCCCATGGGTTTTGGGTTTGGCTTTCTTTTCAGGATGGATTTGTTTTGTTTTATGGAAGACTTGCTGAATCTGAGACCTTGCATTTTCTACAAATAAATATGTTGTCTGATGTCAGGATTGCTGATAAGCAGGGTTCCTACAATAGGCAGGTATTGTGCTCTGAGACACTGGCATGGGATGCCAGCACTCCAGAATTGTCAAGTTTCCATAGAAATCTCTACAAAGCTATAGATAGCACTGCATCCCATCTCTACTTCCACAACATTTTCTTGCATTCACAGACATCTGTTACTTTTCTCTTTATTTCCACAGCACTGACATTCCTCTTACTGTTACGGGCTGCAGACCACACGTGAAAATACTGAGGCTATACAGGGCATAGGTCACTTGAAAGAAGAACCATTTGGATCTACTGTATGGAAAATATGAATGAAGGACATCCATTTCAGTAAACTACTCATTTGTTTTTCCAGAGTTAAAAGCATCATTATGCAAGAATTAAGTTCCTTTGTGAAATGGATATGTCATGTAGAAACTTCAGTGGGAGACTTTAGCCTAAGCTATTATTCACATATGATGGAAATTTTTATAAATTAACATTACTCCTGTCAGAATGTTGTTATATTTGCATGTATTTAACAAAATGCTGCCTTCTTACACCTACACTCACTAGAAATAGAGCAAACATTTCAGTCTTTTCATTAAAAAAAGCCACAGCAATACTGCTGTCCTAAACCTCAAATCCTCAATTTAATAAAAGGGAGGCTTTTCAAGCCTGAGTAGAAGTTGTATCTTTTACTCCTTGAATCTTTCACTGTGAAGTTTATTACTTCAATTATTGTAATACATCAAGTCTAGAGTAAGACAAGATCCATAAGCAGAACATGTGATCACGACAGGCACCAGCTGTAACATTCATTCATCTACTGGTGTCTGTATTTGTTACAAAGGGGGTGGAAGACTTCACTTGAGTGAGCTCAAACAATCCTTTTCTGTCCCACATGGATACCACATCAATATCCACTTTTGTGAGAGACCAGTCTTCCAGAAAATATTTGTTTTAAAAGAAAAGAACTGGCATACTCAATTTGTTTGGTATACTTAAGAAAACACCCTCCAGATTTTCCCCTGAGAACTTTATGAGCAGGCTTGTACCACAAACAGTGATTTACAGGAAAAAAACCAATTCTTGAGGTGGCAACAATGTTACTGCTAACCATTAACCCTTTTTATGGATGGATTTTTTTTTTTTAACATTTCAGAGTTCAATTCTAAGTGTGAACATCATCTTTTGGAGTGTTGTGCTGTGGGTGGTAAGGGAAGAAGTCTGTCAGCTGGATGCATTTTACCGCAGCAGAAATGCTTAACACAGTATACAATCATACTCAACCTAGAACAACTCAGTTCCTGCTAATGTAACTACTCTCAACGTGGATGCTGACAAGCTCCATGAGGAGACTTTGCCACATATAATTAGGTGTCCCAAAAGGACTGAGTAGCTTTAACACAACTGCTTAGGAGACATACGGGATAGTGTTTAGCTAACCCTGGGATGAGCCCCAGGAACCTCTGTCCCACACTAGATACAGTAATGCCAGGGCACAGTAGCTCAAGTGCTATTTTGCACACTGTGTGTCCACCCTCACTCAAGATAAGTAACCTACAGTGCCCACTTGAGCTGAGAAAACCTGACCTGGCAGTGTAAATGTACACGATGTCCTTGCACAATAACACAAGGCCCTTCTATGGAGCACTCAGTCTGAGTGCAAACACTGGACATTAAAATTTATTTCACACCATGTTGTATGTGTAAAGTCACTACCAGGTTACACTGACAAATGTGTATTTGTAATTCAAGAATAGACATAAAAAAGGTGTGAATGAGTTTTTGAGGGCAAAATAGATTAGCAGATCTGTCCAGAAAAAAAGTTTTAGAACAGGCTCTCATGGCAGACCGGCCAAAACACTGGGATGGTTTTACTGAGGTCCCACTAAGACCATATCCAGAGAAAAAGAAATTAAATTTAATTTAAATTTAATTTAAATTAAATTAAAAGCCCATTTACACTTCACAGGAGTCATGCTCAGACTCTTTAAGAAACAAGCAACACTGCAAAAAAAGCATGCCACAAAGCATCACTGCATGGCTACCACATCCTCCTCAGCTTCCCACAGTTTTCTTTTGAAAGTATTTGTTGATTACTTTGTTATGTTTATCTATAAATCTAACCTTACAAATCATAAGTGGTCTGCAAAAACAGCCTGTATGAATAAGAATATTTGGTGCTATGAAAACATGACATGATTTTTCAGCCTCATTTTGAAAAAAGCTACAGGCAATTGGCAGGGTTAGGTGTAAGAGGGTGGCACTGTGATAAAATTCTTTTCAGGCTACAACTGATTCTTTGCAAATGACTGACTGTTCTGGCATTAGGCCATGTGTAGCAGCCCACATTTTATAATTATCAAGTTTTGTTTTGTTGTTTTGGGGCAACTGTTTGGTGTTTTCTTTGTTGTTGCTGTTTGTTTTACCTTACTGCTACTGGATATACAATAGTCTTAGACTTTTAAAGAAGCAGAAGTCTACACTCTTGGGAGATACCCACATATGCAACATTTTGTGAGTTGTCTAAACAATGTAAAACAAAACCACAAAACAACTTTGAAAAAAAGCCTTTGCATGCCAATTCAAAACAATATAACCAAGGTTGATATTCTTTTTTCACATATGGGATTTTCAACTTCATGAAACCTTAACTATCAGAAACCACTTACAAACCAGCAAACTGATTTCTGATGAGAGAGTCTTTCAGTTTGCCCTCTTCTTCACCAGCAGCACCAAATCAGACGTACTGACTCAGGCCTCAAGACAGAGACTATTTTCACATGCTGTTAATTGATTCATTCCTTTTGTCTTTACCCTCCCAAAAGCTAGATGAATGATTTTTTTTCTTGTCTCTTTTGATCTCCAATTCTCCATCACTAGAGTATTTAGGAAAGGAAAAAACTAATGAGATATACCCTCAAAGTTTACCTTTTCAGAAAAACTCATTGCTCAGCAACTGCAAAAAAAGCAAGATTCAGGAAATAATTCTGAATAAATTACAGCCATACATCCTCAGCTGAAATACAGTGTTCAGCTCTTGGGAGCCAGAAGCAGGACTCTATGATTGCAGCTGGACCCGGTGCATGAAAACAGAGTAAGATAACCAGAAGTAAGAAATTTAGAGCCAGGATGCCACAATCACGTGGCATCATATAATTAAGAGATACTATGTTTTATATGAGATTGAAAAAATGAAAGGATAAAGTTACTAACAGAAATACAAATCTACGTACACTTGCTGTATTAGGGTTTGTCCACACTGGAAAACATATACACAGTAAACTAGACTGTAAAAGAATCATAGTCATTAAGGTTGAAAAAGACCTCCAAGATCATCAAGTCTAATCTTCAATACAGTTTGTACTTCATGGTAACTCACAGAAAGACTATACTTGGAGCTTATCCATGTTTTTAGAATGAAAGTACGTCTTGCAGCTCCCTCAATGTGGTGTACGTTCAACACTACTCATGTAACAGCAGAGTAACTACCATGCTGCTATTTCCTCATTTCTGCAGGCAAGCCTTAGGACTTCACAGCCTTTGCACACATTAGCCTATTCCACTTCAGAAGTTAGAAGTGTTTCCTCACAACCTACCCACACTAATGAGATCCATATGGGGTCACTCCTTTCACGTAACTGCTTACTCCATGTCAACCACCTCATACAAAATCACCCATTCTAGAAGCCACAGCCAGCTTCAAGCTACAGGAAGAACACAGAGAACAATTGCTCGGTGTCTCTAATACTGTGGGGACTAAAGGACATCCAATAAAACTACCATGTGGCAAGTCCAAAATTAAAAAATTATACTTCATCCACACATGACTCAAGTGCACAACTTGTTACTCCAGGACGCCACAAAGGGAGAAGATCAAAATCTATTATTTACATTTTCTTGTAAAAAAAATGATAAATCTCAAGAACTCTTGAGCAACATGCCACTGCCTTTAGCTGAGGAAGACCCTGAGCTGCAGATTACTGAAAGCTGAGAGGGTATTTTGTACATATTTCCCTATAGCATGGCTATGATCTCCTACTCTTCCCTTAGCACTTCCTGTGCTCTATCAGCTCACTCAGGAGAGGTAAATGTTGCTCCTAGTTTGTTCCACAGTTTTATTTCTCACTTCTATTTCTATTTTATTCTGTTGAAGAGAATATTTTAAAGAAAATAAACAGTATCTAAACCCCAGTTTTATATATGTTTGATTATGTAATGAGAGTAACATAAAAGGAAGGGAAAGAGTATGTAATGAACAGCATTGATTTAAAGCAACTAGAGGGGATGAGGTTAATTCTTGGTTTTGAACTTAAAAGGAAAATCAATGACAGTAACTTTGTCCAACCCATGCCTGAATATTTGTATTAAACTATGTCCCTGTAAGTTTGGAGAACACCTCAAACTATCAAGATCAATCAGAGCACAAAGTACTCCTGAACAAGGCATTGCTCTAAGTAGCACCGCTCCCATTCAGCTAAATCCACCTGTCAATACTCCTGCTACATCCCAGCTGGAGCAGCATGGCCACCTCTGAAAGCAGCCTTATTCAACTGCTTTCCAGCCAGTCAAACAGCTACAACGGCATGAAATATCAGCTTTGAAAGTGATAATAAATGTTGTGCATTTCATAGCAAGTTAAGCAGTTTTCTTTATTTCTGTCATGTACACCACTTCTTGGGAGAATTCACTTAAATCCACAGGAATTTCCCTAACTAAATCCCTTTTGACAAAGCAGCAACTTGAAAGTGTGCTTAATTTTGCATCTGACTTGCTAGTATCTGAAAATTTATTTTCTGAAATGAAATTATTTTTTCTTTTTTCTTTAGGATTAGCTTGCTGGAGTCAGATGACAAGTTATATTTTTATTAAACTCACTAATATTTATATTAAAAATTCAAATATCCATTATGAACGTATGACTGTTGAATAAAATTTTAATAAAATTTTAATTAGCAATTATGCAGTACAGTCAACATAATGCATCAAATATTTGGGTGATCTTACTAGCACATAATCTCTTATAAAAGAGATATGTGATGTATATAACAAAAGTATGAGCAAAACTGGAGAAAAATTACACTTAGATTTACTGCTACATTTGAACCACCAACCACAGGCACTCACATTAGCACAAGGCACATCAACCACGCTGGTCTGGGGCTCCTAACACCAACAATCACTGAACTTTAACCACATATGTCTGGAGAAAATGATTTGTTTGCTTTATTGTGCTTAACCAATGCTACCCTCTCAGGAAAACCACACTGTAAACCAAATGAGGTATCCCACATCCTAACAAAGTATCTTCAATATGTTGAATAAAAACATGAGTAGCATTACCTATGGTACTCTAAACTCCCTTATAACATGCTCTTTGCCCCTTCTCATTTAATTTCCTTCCATACTGTGAAAAAAAGTCACACCTCCTATGTCTGACAACTGCTGCAGATTGTACCATTACAGCTCTTTAGATGATTTATGAGGTCCATGACTCAGTTTTAAAGGCCCACGTGACTGGGAGCTACCAAATCCTGCAGCTCATCAGCAGGAGGGATTCCAAGAATGACAAGATGAATTTTTATATTTTACATCAAATTACAGCAAGCAACAGAAATCTTCCATGTGACACAAGCAAATTAGACTATAAAATAAATGCCAAAGTATAGAGAACATTATCTTGAAGGAGATTTAAAAAAAGAATCTCTGGAGACTAAACCAACCATACTTGCAGCGTAAGTCCTCTGCTTCCATACACTTAAAATCCAGGATTTTGTTGCGAAATGGCAGCAATTTTTTTAATGTGGCAAGTTAGAGGGAGTAAAGATGACAAAAGAATGAAATCCAATTTTTCTGGCCCATTATTACCAAAACAGCAGAGAGTATTTGGGGGTTGAGGGATCTGTGGTATTCCGTTATTTGAAACATTATGCCAAGCAAGGCTATACAAAATAAAACAAAGACAGATCAACCACATGTGTGCCCTTTTACAATGAATTTTAGACAAAAACCCACTTTATATCAAACATTACAAGCTAAGAGCTTTCGAAAAAACAAACAAACTATAAAGTTCAATATAAAAACCAGTGTACTGAGAAATTTTGGGAAAGCTGTTTTCTCATCAGAGGTTTTGGTAATGAAAAAATTTTATGGCAATTACAAAGCCAAATGAGTCATTAATAATAATCCTTAACATCTGGGAAGAACTGGAGAGTTTATTATAATATATTCTCAAACATTTGTGGCAATAAATGTTACATGGAAGATGAACTCAGAATGTTTCACAGGATTTCTAAAAGCTTTTCATTGTTTTTAAACAAGAGATTTTAATTTGGGAACGGCTTTTATGCCTGCTCTAAAACTTCTTACCCATTTGTCGTATCAGGCAAATATTAACTCCCCCTAATTTGCACAAGGCTTATTTTTGAACCATCATCCATTCCAGGGCAGTCATCATTTCTGGGTATTGCTAGGCAAACTTATCAGTGAAGGCAAACAGAACTCCAAGCAAATATTACTCATGTAGAATTTACAGCTAACATACTTAATGCATTTCATCAAAATTCCATATTTAGCTACAGATTTTCAACTTGAAAGGACTATAAACACATTCTCGATTTGGTCCATAATCTGCACAGAATTGTTGTGTAAGATTTTGCCTAATTCATAATGCAGTTTTTTAGTTTATTGAGGTCATAGTAAGTATTTAATCTTTTTTAAACTAAAATAATCAATGCACATAAACAAAACATACGAGTACACACAAAGTAACTGATATTTCTTTTTATTTAGCTGTGGGCTACTGCTGCTCTTCTGGTACAAATGAGTCACTCTGCAACACTAGGTTTTTTGCCAGTGGCCTTATCAACAAACCAAGGTTCTTATTATCTTCATCCCCCTTTTCTTCCTGTATTAAAACCAGAAATTGATTTCCACTAGACATTTTGAATCGGCAAAACCAAAACCACACAATAATATTAAGTATTTTTGATTTTGTTTTTCTGGTTTTAAGAGTCTTCCAGCTACCAGCAGAAGCAGCTTCCAGGAATTCCATGTAAAGCTATGTATTTTCTATTAATTTTAAACCTAGCTATTGTTAAATTGAAAACTTATCTGAATTGTAACAAGAGGACAAGACAGTGTTGTAAAACTGATGCAATATTAAGTAGTGTCTATCTACAATAAAATGTCGGCGACTACTTTTAGCATTATAATATATACAGTACTAATAGGATTGAAAAGACAACATGATGACTGAGCTTAGATTTCTGGAAAAGAAACGCTCTTACTATAACAATACTGCCTAATTATTGTTAGGAGAAGGAGAAAATTACTTTCCAAATTCCAACTGATTCATCAGTTGCATATGCACAAATACGTTTATATTATGAGTAGAAAAGAGCAAGCAAGGGCAAAGTCTAAGGTTTGCTCCATTCTAATAAAATTGGGCTGAAATGAGGAGAACGGGAAGAAATGTGGAAATACTCTTCCTTCCTGGCAAATGTCACTCAGCACCAAAATATCGTGGATTCTGTCCAAAGGTCTGAACTATTTCTCTATATGAGTAAACAAGGAGGCAAGGATGACTCTACAGCAGCTCAAACATATATTGACTGTGACTCAATTATAGCTTTTTAGGCATTATGGCCATTTATAGCCTACAGCTAAGAAAACTGAGAAAGCTAAGGAATTCACATCTTCTACATGTAAAAGTCTAAATTCATCCTGGAGCTTTCTACTTACTTAGATATTATTTCATTATACCATCAGAATTAAAACACTTGCCTTCAGGACAGATGTTCATTGTTGAGTCGCTTTCTAACTGGTAACACAAGTTTAAAACAATTATAGCTTGACAAAATCTATTTTCAAATCTAAAACCAATAGCTCGAACAGTGTGGAAAACACAGTAAATGCTCTACAATGGTTCACCAGTCTGTAAGCTGTATTCTACAGTATTTCTGAAAATAAAACATTAAAGCACATATATTCTTTTTTTTCAAAAGAGAAAGACACTACATTATAACATGCCCAGGAGAATTTTTTTTCCAACATCTAAAGATTTATACTTTTTAACTTTAATGCTTTTGTCTTACTTTTCATTATCGTTCCCATTCCAGTTCTCACGCTAGGTCAAAAATCAAGAATGAGAGGTGCAAACCACTAATCTTTTGAACCTAAAAGCTGCAATAGTAAATTATTAGTTCAAAGTCCTTCCTAGTCCAGTATCGCATCCCAAGAGCAGCACAAGTGGATGTCTAGACAAGACTAAAACAAGAGAAGCACATACAATACTCTTCCAGCTGCCAACTATTTTCAGTGTAGAGGATTTCCTACACAGATCTGCAGTTGCAGAAGGACTGGAGTACTCTTCTGATACTCTTTCCTGCCAGGTCAGTGGTGACATGACTGCTAGTGATATGAAAACCAGCAGAAACAATCAGATTATCTACCCAATAGTAAAAAACTCTCCACAGTGCTATCAATCTCAGTTAATTTCTAGATATAATTCTAAAGTGGTTTTGCTGCTGTACCCCTCTCCTCCCAACTATGCTTGTCACTTTATCAACAGAGCAGTCAGTAATCCCATACTTTTAAAACAAAATTGAAATTAACTTTTCTTAGAGATGAGATCAATCCAACCTAGAGCTGTAAAAAACCCCAACAAGATAACTGTTATGCCTGTAATTCTACATTCTATAAAATAGGATATTTGGTTGGAGAGCATGACTGAAGTTTAATATAAAATTGATATGGTAGAGTGATTGAATAAAGCAGAAAATGTGCCTCCAATTACAGGGAGTTTTAATACCCTTTTCTGATAACTATCTACTAAATCATAATATTGGATGTTTTCTGTTGTTACTTTTACCACTGTACAACATCTGCAATTGGGCAGATTACTATAATGACAGTTTTGCTCAAAAAAAAGAAAGATGACACATGCTTTCAATTTTACTGACATAATTTTGTCATCATACTGATAAAACTAAGAACTTATTAAATTCATATTTTGAAGGTCTGTGGACTTCGTAATAGAAAGAAATTCAATGTTTTCAAGATAATTAGAATCTGATGATTTTATTTAATGCATTTACCATTCTAATGTTCAAACATTTGACTCTGCTCATCTAAAAAATTTTAACATTTTCTGCTCCCCTTCCATGAACTACATTTCCTACTTCTGCTGTTAACTGTGAAATGCATTGAAGGCAGGTCACATGATTTCCCTCATGTCAACAAATGATGGCTCAATTAGATAAGAATCTACACTCCTCAGCAGAAACTCTCTTCAGCCCATTCTCAGCAGTATAAAGAAGCACTTAGAGACAGCACTGGTTCTGGGGAATGAATACTTGCTATGCTTTATATACATGCTCACTGAAAATTTCTCTCTTTCTTCAGAGAAAATTGGATCCCTCATATCGTTGAAAATTTTCCATCAGTTAAGTTTGTAATTTTTTTCTACATTCAGTTGCAGTTCGTGGTTAAAATCATTAAAATCATGAGGAATTTAAAATTTTAGCATATTGCTCAACTTAAATTGGCATTTTTCCTCTCAGAAATAAGCTATCCTAATAACTAAACAAATAAAAAGTATTTAGTTTTGACTACAGTCCTCAAAGGAGAGGGGAAATTCACATTTAAGGAAGAATTTCATTCTTACCTTACTTGGCTGTGATCAATGACAATATACATAGCTATAAATGCCAGTATTGTCCTGGGTGCCCTCAGTGGATGACAGGGTTGTCTCTGCTTCATTCCAATTACTCACACAATCTTCCATACCCACTACCTACTACGGTTTTGCTAATTTCTTTATGTTAACCCTACTGTGGAGAGAAATCTATGAAAAATACTGGGGTCTCTCACTTCAGGTTATGCAGAGAGCAAGACAGAGTATTCACTGCCGCCCTCTTTCTCCCATTTCTTACATTTGCCTCATTCTTTTAGATTTTATGACTCTTTATAATGCTTAGCCTTTACTTTTCACAAAACACCTCAATGTTGTTCAGCACCAATTATGCTCCATATGGTCTTAAAAAGACATGTTCAGAGGCATATGCTGAGGCATATTTCATGATAAATACTGTTAACTGCTGTTTCCCACCATTTTCAAATTTGCAGGAAAGTATTGTTATATTGCATCTGGCAATAGCATAGTTGGCAAAAACTATTAGGAGCAGTGGCATTCTGCAAAACAACTTCAGTAACTTTAGCATTAAAAGTGGTAAAAAGACAGATCTTGTCATCTATACATCTTCAAGGGCAAGAATTGTTAGCCATGTACTACCCATGGGACATCTTGTGACTTACGAAGAGCTCTGCAATATTTATGGACCATGAGGTCTGAGTATTTATGGTGAATACTATGGCCAGGTGTTTAGTATTTTGTTCGAGCAGCTACATTATTTAGAAACATTAAAAAACCACATTATTCTTAAACAACACAGTTTTGCCAATAGAAACATTGGTGCAAGTATGACTGGGAAGGTGAGAGCACTTCTGCTGGTGCAGCAGCTGTTACAAAGTGCCTCCACATTAGGGCGCTTATGCCAGAAAGAAGTGTAAATCCCCAGGATGGTTTTCCACAGCAGCTGCATCAGCAAAATCCTTCTATTATGGACAAAATCTAAGGCCCCTTATCTTTTGTTTAAGTCAAACCTTTGCAAAAGATTAGTACTGGTGTTTCTATCTTGTTCATATTGCTAAAATGATGTTTTATCAGTCAAGCACTACCTGCTACCATGATGGTCTGTGTATTCCTTAGAAAGAAAGAGTGTCTTACCATCCACTTCTCCAAATTAAAAAAAATTATTCAAAACCAGCACTTATTACTTATTCAGAGAATGTAGTATTTCCTTGAGCATTCTACCCTTAATTAAAGGAAAAAGAAAAGAAAAGAAAAAAGGAGAATCTTCTTTCATTTGACCAAACCAGACAGTCTGAAAGCACATTTACGAAGGTGACCCGGTGCACTGCTGATTGAACAGTAGCCTGATGACTAGAAGGATTAAAGCCACACCACAAAAACTTCTCAGTAGCTTCTTTCAAATGAACTTCCAGAGCCTGCTTTTGGAATCAGTCAACTCCTGTTTCAAATAAACCTGATAACAAACCAAGCTGGCAGCACTCACCCCTTCTGCCTCCTAAAGGGCTAAAGAATTTATCACAAAGTTGTAAAAAGCCCAGTCTGCAAGGCATACTATTTATGTGTTTAATATGTTATCACTGAAAATCTGTGCAGAAGCATTTTTGCAAAATAGTTTTTTTTTACTCTAGGTACACAATTACTAAGCACAATGTAGCACAAAAATTTTCTTGACACAGACTTTTAGGACATTGATTAGCTATGCTATAAAAACATTTTTGCTCTCTAAAATGGTAATTGTTTCTTGCAGAATCAAAAAGTAGCCTGTGGTTTCCTATCCTTGCAAGCCCTGTTATTTCAAAGCATCTGCAGTTTACAGTGAAGATAAATACCCCTCAGTACAGTGTAAGTTTTAGGATAAGATGCAGCATATATGAATCCCCTTGCATTATACGCACCCATATTTAAACATTCTGTAATTTTTCCAAGTTACTGGCTTTGAAATATCTTGCCCAAATGTTATAATTTCAATGCTCATTTCAAAGCAAATCATTCATCATAACCTTCTGCAAAAAAATAAAAAAAAGTTTTGTATTTAAATGACTGCACCGTCCTTATTACACAAGTAAACGATGAAACTAATTTTCACGTCAGATCAAGTACTGGGCTATCATAAATAGCTTAGCTCTAAAGGTATGCAAATGCACAGCTTTTGCTGTTAAAAAATAAACCTTCTTCATGTAAAACAGAGCACAATGGATGCAGAATTTGTATGTTTTTTTAATGTAAAAGTTGATGACAGACACAAAGAATACATATTTCAGAGTTATGCAGACTATGACATTTCCTCATGTTAATGAGATCAAGTCCTTTAGAAGAAAGGAGGAACCTCACATTTCAAGCAACTGTACACAGAGTGGTGACTATAAATTTATGATAAATTTTGGTAGGCAGCAACCAAAACAAACAAGTTTAAGTCAAACTAGAAAAATACACAAATTTCGAGTTTTGGTCTTTAGAACAGTCTTAAATTAATGACTCATTTAAAATGTTATCAGAGGAGAACTGAAACAAAAATTAATACAAGATAGAACCATTATTGTTTCAGAGTTTCCAATGCCTTGATTTGCTGGTGCTTTAGTTTTGAGATTTTCCTATAAGAAAGTTGACATGGTAACCGAAAAATTCTTATGCTCTCATAAGGAGAGCCTCAAATAAAGCCTGACATGCAAGAGAAGCTACAGTAAAAATTTCCCTTCCAATTGACTCACCTCACCACTTAAGAGTATGAAGTCTTCCCTTTTTAATTTACATTTAAATAAGTGTGTTAAGTCTACCCAGACTTTACATACGATTTGAGACTCAGTGTCCCTAAAGGCAGAGGCACCTGGGAGCAGAGGTCTCTGCAGTGAGCTGTGGGTGGCACAGCAGGTCCCTGTCCCCGATGAACACCAATTCTGAGCACTCCCCAGCCTGCTACAAAGCCCGATTCAGTCTTTGCAGACAAGTAGCTTGCAACCATAGACCGATTTACTATTTCAACAGATTTACATATTCTATTAATGAAATAAAAGCATGCCCTTTCCCTTCTTTTCCCCACCTTCCCCTTTAAAAAGCAATATACTTTTAAAAGGGTAATGCAATCACAACCATTATGTCAATGAAAATTACACGCTGGGTTTATCTCTGTAGGTATCTGTCAAATACAAAGCGTGCACAACATCTTTGGAGTAATAATGATGTTTTATCATTTTAATTACAAACACTTTGAAAAAAATCCCTAAAGTGTACCAATTGGGGTGGTCTGAATTAACAGTAGCTTGACAGCCCAAGGGTAGCAAAAATAGATTGAGCTACCAAATTTCATAGTAGTTATAGCAGCTGTCTTCTTGCCTCAGGGAACCTGGGTATTTAACAAAGCAGACAGCTTGGCATTGGCATCTGATAAGTAATGTGGGTTTTGTTGGACAGAATACACGCGGTTCTATTGTTTCACTGTTTGGTTCGGAATTCGAGAGCTATGGCATCATTTAGTTTTTATAGTCAGCTTCTGTGTATTCACTTACAGGTATTATAAAAGGTTATTTTCTCATTATCACTTGCTCCAAGTAGGGAATATTGTCTTGAAACGAGCAATGAAACATGACAGGATTTAAATGTCAGGGTCAGTTGCCTTCCCATTTCTGTGCCAAAATTTTGTTGAACCAACTGCGTAAGTTTTTCTAATTGGGCAGAAAAGTGAATCAAGTGAAATCCTGTTTTCCCCTTATCATAGAATTATTTAGAATTTAATATAATTGTAAAACATAATTTATTCCACTTTATAAGGGAAAATTTCTCTTCACAAAAGAAGTCTCAGAGGTAAAATCCAACTACTGGGGCTTCTAGGAGAGGGGGATTGATTTTTATTGTTCTAATCCCACAGTAGCCTGACAGTTTGGATAACCACTGGGCTAAGAGAATCTCCAGTTCAAACCTGATCTGCTTAACAGTAAAAAATCTTAGTTAACATGTTTTATCTAAAAAGGTTTGATCTCGGGACATAACCTTAGCACATACAACAATATTACTTCAAGGTTTGCGTTTGAACTTCATACAACCAAAAAGACCCCCCACGTGGCTCCTCTCTCTTTCATTCTTTAAGTATACATCACAAATTATTGGGGCTTGTTGGCAGAGTTCAAATCACTGAACTCATTGCAAATAGTCTACTTCAGCTAGAAGTACATTCTTTTACTCTATCAAATCCATCTGAGGTAATAAGACTTGATGTTTTATTCAACAGAGCTGAGGAAAATTGTTGCACAATAGGTTAATTCAAAATGGCAGCATAGAAAATGCATCTGTCAGTGGGGATCAAATTACAGGGCAAGCTCCTCTCAATGCTTAGAAAAACAAGTCTGCAGCTCTACAGATTATGTGCATGTGTGTGTTTAAAGGGGTGGGAAAGGAGCTAAATATCTGAGCTAACCTCCAATTAAAGTCAATCATAAAAACAGCCAATTTAATGAGTACGGATTTCTTTGGGTAATTATAACACCAACCACTTTTTTTTTCTCCCTCTCTTTTAAATCTGTAATTCTGCCTTCTTGTTATTGCTTGCTTTGTCATTAATCGCCTCAGGAACTTGATTTCCTAGCAACAGACTCTGCCACCAAACATTTGGCTCCTTTTCAACATTTTCTTTGTGAAAAATGGCACTGCTATTGCCGCCTGGCTGTTGCAGCTAGACTGCCTGTGTAAGTGTTCTAATAATGCATTCTTCTAAAAAAAACCACACAAAAATCACATGATAAAAGGAGCGATGACTGAACTTCACTAATTACTGTGCTGAAGAAACATATCTGCAATTTAAAGGCTACTGGGGTAGGAGGAGAAGGACTGAAAAGGAAATATGTATGTTCTTCATATTAAAAAATACAACTAATAACATAGGGGTGAACATTTAGAACTAAATATTTTTATGTTAGACAGATTCTCGTTAATTTTATTCTACAGAAACAGGAGGTACAACCTTTGTTAAAAGCTGATGACATACTTTTCTGCATAAAGTACAAAACATTCATCTTCGAAGAATGGCATCTTGAAGACCAAACTTCAAAACAAAAAACTAAGAAAAAAGTTTCTAGTTCACTTTTCCATATAAGTTACTTGAGAAAACACTAGCAAAATAGTTTATGCATGAGAAGCTATACCTGAAATGGCAGCATAATACACTCCACTTCCTAAATATATCACAGGATGACATAACATGTGGCTGGTGCTAGTTTAGACAAAACTTTTTATGCATTTTAATCAAAGAAATAAAGCTGTGGGTTTCTGTGTTTATGAGAGAGAAAGGTTTTTTCCCTGTATTTGTTTTGGAAGCCAGTAAATGGCAGATTTACTTCCTGGTTAGACAGAGAGTCTATCATTACCTCTCCACAACAAATACATCCCACTTCAGCTATAACTCCCAGAAAACAAAATGGCTCAAGATAGCAGGTTTCAGGAAGGAGATGTTATCCCAGGCAATGAAAAAAGACCAAAATTAACTGTTGCTAGCTGTACCACCTTCTCTATGGCTAAGATATTCAGTATGGTGCTTTCCTGGCCATAAAACCTATTCATCTTTGTGAGAAATAGTTTTGCATGTCAAATGGCATAACATAGTGGTGCCAGAGCACTGTGGCAAAAGTTATCAATGGGAAAAAAACTATTATGAAGTTATTCAAACAAATGTCCTTTCTAGGGGATATTTTGCTTCCTACCAGTATCTTGTTTCCTGTGATGCACACACAGACCTAGCACATCTCAAAGTAAAAAGCCTATCACAACCCATTGTAAGTTATCATACTTATCATAGCAGCAAATTACAATAAAAATGCACTCACTGAATACGCCTCTGAAAGGAAGAGACAGCACAAAAGAAATTTCATTTATACTCACATTGTTATAATAATCAGCATTTTTTCTCAAGTAGAATAGCCAAACCCCATGTAAAATACTGTAGAATGTTATTTAAGCTTTGCTACACATTGCTGACATCAAGCTTATGTTTTGACAGACTCATGTTGAAACCAGATAATTCCTCCATCAAGCCCACTACACTACCACAGTATCTCTCTGCTTAGACACGCATTTAGGCATTAGAAGAAAATAAATATAAAAATACCACAGTGTATGTTGAAACAGACCAGGGTGGTTGGGAGTTTTAAAAATTTCTCCAGCAGGTAAGTGTGTTGCACTGGGTTCATTATGACTTGCTGCAATAAATGACATTTCCTCCTGGAAACTCAGCCTAAGCCCAGAACCCCTGGTCTTGATCAGAACTGTCACTATCATCAAAATAAACTACACTCGACATTAACTTTGAAAACACAAAAGATGGTGAAGGTGAATGTAATTCAGCTGTGGGCTAACTAATCTAAGCAGCATTAGAAAATTTTATACTCCATGTGGTGCAACTGAAGGGCATCATCACTGAGAAACTTCAAGTATTTGCTATGCAGAAGTAGGAGAAGAAAACAGTGATTATGAAATAACAACCAAATAACAAAGAAGATCTGTTTGGATTTTGGCAGCTACTTAACTGATCCATTCTAAGCTAAGATTCAAGTTACTACACATTGGGAACACGACTGCAGTCAATACTGCCATTTCATATGCTTAGTAAAGGAAAGCGCTTGGGGAAAAATAAGAAACCAAACAAAAAAACCCAACTGAAGCACAGAAGGAACTTTCAAGAAGAAATACATTACTTCAGCACTGAGAAAATATGAACATCAAATGCCAGTGTTCCATCCGCCTCATCCACCAACTGCAAATATTAAACAAATGCAGGTGTTGGACTGAAGGACAAATTGAGTAAAACTAAGTAACTGGCAGAAATAAGGATGGCTAACTGGAACAAGAGAAATCACGTATCTGGGAAGCACACCACACTTGTAACAATCATGTTCACATACAGGGAGGAAGTTAAAATTCAGCCCTCTCTATGAACAAGCTGTATGCATCAATTGATACAGTTAAGATTTCACAAGGTTAGGGGCAGCTTTTAATGAAGGAAAACATTTTCTTCTTTTCCATTTTCTTCCCATTATGAAAGAACAAATGCAAAATTTCTTATTTATATACAGTAACACAGAAGTTTACTTGGCAACTAAAATTCTCTTCAGTTTTTTTCTGCTCTTCTAAGTAACCCTTATCAGCAGATTTTTTCAGGTTTTTAACCGAAACCATTGACAATAAAAATATCTTTGCATTTCAGGCCTTTGTAAAATATGAAAACTAATAGATCTATACTGCAAGTTGCAGTAATAATGTCAAAATGTTTGTGTGCAATGTTAAAGAAACTGAACACCAGCAACTCCCATAGATGCCTCTGAAAATAAGACAAGGTGCACAAATATGGAGTTCTATCACTCAAGTTTGTAAGATGCAACTCTGACACTTATGATTTCTAAAATGCAAGTCCTGACAGCAAGCACAAACTCACAGGAAGAGCAAAAAAAATCAAAGAAAAAAAATTTAATTTTCCTGTTCCTCCCCCGAATTTACGATTATTTTCACATTGTGTTCCATTCACAATTCCAGAGACTGAATGACAGTGTTTAGTGCTATCATTACTCCCAACTATTTTGAAATAAGGGAAATGTCTGAGGAAAATACATTTTCTAGCCTCAGTAGGAACCAAATAAAATCCCTCACAGTGAATTCTAATCAGACACCAGCAGCACAGCTAGCTGATCCACAGCGAAATGAATATGACAGACTGGAAGATATGATGTCAATGGTATAAATTACTGCAAGTATAGTAATTATATCTGGAGAAGGGAAAGAAATTGCATAGACTTTGACAGTACATGTAACCTATCTTAAATGATACAAAATAGAGTAATTTTAAAGGACTAAAATACACCTTTAAAGTTTACCATCTTTGAGAAAGCTGGGGCAGCCTCTGTGTTTTGCTTCTATCTGTGATTTACTGGGTCCTATTCTCCGCTAGTCTTTCTCTAATTTGTCTGCTGGATCTGATTACCAGATGGCTAAAATAAATGTATTGTGTTCATTCATGGTAACAGAAGTTGTCTTTAAGGGTTCTGCCACGGCTTCACTATCTTTTCCTTTGTACCTACTCCTCCCTCTGTGAATTGATTAGATTTCAGAGCTAAGTTTCATGTGAGGGTCGTTCTGCTGAATGCTGCACTGAAAAGCATATTATCTATTCTAGGAAGCACATACAGATGACCACAGGATATCAGAGACCTGTCCTAAAGCAACAACTGCCCTGTTGTGCCAAGAAAATAGATTGTTTGATAATTTCAGGACATGGATTTCCAGAATAAGTATCTGTCACTGACATACACTCTAATGCAATCCAAGAAATAGGTGACAGTTGGATAGAAAGAAGGAAATGAAAAGCAACATATGCACAGTGCAAAGTCAAGGAAGGTAACAAGACTAAAGTGAAGACAGACAAGAGTAGACAAATTAATGGCTCAGAGAGCTACCCTCTACCTCAGAAGTGGTAATTGCTCACTACATGGTTTCATTTAATCTGGTAAATCACTACAAACCCACAAGTAAAGAAGCTAAATGAAAGAAAAGGGCATGAGCACTCTGTAGCACAAGGAACCATGGACGGTTCAACACTGTCTCCTCTCCTTTAGTAAAGTTACACATGCCATCTGTAATCTGAAGTGATAATATTGTCCCAGAAATCTGAGTCAAGCCCATCCTTGAGTGCTTTTGCTATACATGTGAACAAGGTTTTTCACTCAACACATCTCCTGCAATCATATACTTCCCTAATCTGAATCTCATATTGTAAATATCTAATATAATTTATTAGCACTTCAGTGTTAATTATTTATCCATTATCACATGCACATCTTGGGGTTTATTTTCAGATTAGTACAATAATTCGCTGTCTCCTTGTTAAAGTTTGGATGTTGTAGAACTGGCACCTGAGAAAAACAGCTTTTAATATATACAAAAATTCACTGTAGTGAATCACTTAGTCAAAATTTAAGTGATCAAACTGACTGAACACAGAGGAGTGACTTCAGAACTAAAAGAAGATGAAGCTCAATCTTAAAAAATACAAACCTGTTTAGCACCTCACATAGTATTTCCCAGTTTTCCTGAAGCATCTCTACTAAGTTTAATTTTACTAAATTGTACATTGGAAGCTTCATTAGAAATTATATATAGGCATGCGAAAATAAAAAAAAAAAAAACCTCCAAAGTTAGTGCAGTAAAACTTTTGGGAATCTTTGTCATTCTTCTTTATTTAAACGATACTTGGAGCCTTTCAAAATTTTTCAGCCTACAGCATTAATTCCCAAGCATGGCATTTGGAAAATAAAGAGCTCAGAACACTTGCAAAAACAGAAATTAAAAATTAATAGAAAATACACCTACATATATTTTAACCACAGCACAAACATATGGTCATAACAGCAGGATGCATTTTCTTTGTACACTGAGAAGGTTATAACTAATTTTTCACAGTTCTAAAGGGGCAGTCGTGGCCATACGCAAGAATCAATAACAACCATGTAAAGCCTACAGCAGTGCACACTAACAGGCTGTAGGAGACATTAACACTAGCTAAAAGAAATAACTGTATTTTCAATGAACTTGTTCTTCCTGGATAATCAATTTTTTACACTTCTTGCCAGCTGTTCCCACATAGCTCAGGTAGAAGAATGGAAACAGCTGTCATACAGAATCCATATATTACATGCATGTTATGAGGTTTTAATCTGTCATAAATGCTCTATATTTGTTATTTTGATCAGTCGTATCAACTTGAGAGCAAGATAAAAACAAATTCACCACTGTAATCTACACAAATACAGTAATCTGGCTAGATTCATTCTGGATGGTAATAAAAGAATACTAACTGTGAATCTACTAATGCCCCATCCTCAAACCCTGCCTTGATTCCAGAAGTAAGATTTCATCATTAAAATCAGTTTGTCCCACCACCCACATTTAGAGATTTGTCACAATCATTGTTTCTGAAATATTGAGTTATAAGGTGGCACAGTAATTACTATGGAATAAATAGCAATTAAGATTGTTCACACAAATAAGCTCAAACTGTTTGCAGTGAATAATTATGCTAATAGTGTTTTTCTACATAATTTGTGCATCCTTCACAACAATTTACTAGAAAATGTGAAATGTAAATTTGATGCATTACTACAAAAGCTCTGAAAATATGTTTAGCTCTTAAGACTTTTCCCACCAATTCAAGAGAATACACAACTAAAAACATACCTCTACATTTGTACATCTAAACTTGAAGAAATCAAACTATGCTGGAATTGAAGCAGTCACTTTCTTGTCGCATCTTGCTATGAAATCATTCTAAATTACATACGACAGACATACTCATTGCCTAAATGTCAGGATACTCTAACACAAACTTTAGCAATTTGAAAGAGGCTGAACTTACTGCTATATAATAAACTTTGGCCTTTTCCACCAACTTCCAGTTCTTCTCCAAATCAAGATGCTTTTCCTTCTTATAGCAATTAGCAGCAGCGAGGTTAGCTACAAGAGACCTGAAAGTGATTAAAAAACAAGTATTAGACCTTCTGTGAATAACACTACTGCAAATTTCTCGCAATGAACATCATTTCTCAAAGATACTAAAGAACACAAAAGCAATTGACAAAGAGCACCATAAGCCACATATACTTTATTTGACCATTTAATAAAAAGTAAGTAATATATTTAAATAATAGATTAAATATAATTTAAATCTTATATTAAATAATGTATTTTAAATCCAGCTACATAGTTTAGCTAACCTATCACTATTATATTGCTCAGGTGCCTTCATTTGCTTTGAATCAACCTTCGTTTCATTCAGTGATCAACCCCCTCCATATGGTTTAGCATCTGCAGATTTTCACTAAAACTCCACTAGTACCTCTCACCTAAAGAAAAGTTGTTTCTCCAGTTTATCTTCTGAAAACTATCTTCCCTCACAAGAAACAAAAGGTTGATGGATAGGTAAGTCTTGCTTTTACAATTTTCCAATGAACAGCTATATTATTTTAAAAGGGGCTTGTTTTGGGATTCTTTTTCCCCATTAGGTTCATATTTTCCTTTAGCAAATAAAAAAGGGTCAGGTTGCTACTTTTAGACTATGAACTGTTAAAAAACCCTTTGGCTTAGCTGTGGATTACTGGAAAACTACCAAAAACTCATTTGTACTTCCTTCTTTCCTAACAAGTTATAACACAAGCTGTGGGACACAACTTCCATTACCGAGAACAAAAATACTTGTATCATATTGCCTCTGTTACACGCAAGATACATTCTATTTTAAATCATCTTCACCCACTAGATTCAGCCTTATGAAACACACAAAACTTACAGACATACTCCTAAAAAGAGGTCATGAGAAGACAGTTATGCTCTACCTCTCCACTCTGGCTACCATGACCAAATTCTTCTATGCAATTGTATTCTGAGAATGTTTAATAAGATGCAATATTTAGAGAAGGGGAATTGGGAAATGGATTATTTCCATGCTAGCATACAGAGCTTTAAATATAATTTTCAAGATTTAATAGTCAATGGATGCCCTTTTAACATTAACACATCACTGTTTTATGATATTTAAGTGCATTAACCAGATAATTAATGTGTAATTACAGATACAACATTTGGCTATTGAAAACTATGGCCTTCTCAAGGTGCATGCAATTGATGTTGTATGCATCACTCCGTGTAAATGCTACTACAATCCAGAGCCAGCGTGGGGGGGAGCAAATAGCTCATCTGCTTTCACCAAGTTATGCTTCTGCCTCCAGGCACGTTACCATGTTCAGGTGTTAAGAGGCAAGTAAATGAGACATTCTTTACTCAATAAAAAACAAACAAAAGACCAAACGAAAACTTCTATGAACAAAGCAACCACCTCTCCATGTAAGCTTCCTGAAGCACTCGAAGCACTCATCACTGACAATGCTTCTCAGTTCAACAGATCATGTAAATAAAAATGAATCTAACTTTATCTGAATATATCAAAAATACAGTTCTGTGTCATTTAATCCCATGAGCAGACCTGGGGCTTATCTGTTTAATTCTAAAACCTAAAGGCAATGAAAACTAATGTGAATTTTGAAAAGAACAAAAGGAAAAAATATGAGAAAAATTTATGAACAAATACACCAAGCCTCTGTAACATTACAAGTAACAGGGCAACGAGTTTCATTCTTCATGAGTATTATCATTTCAATGACAAGAAATCCACTGGAGAACCAAGTAAATCCAAGAAAGATGTGCTTAACTGTGGTAATTTTCTGTAAATCAAACTTTAAAAGCAAATTAAATCTTTCAGTTTTGGCAAACCCTAAATATCCATCAAGGACATAGTTAGAAAAAAAAAAAAATCTTGTCTGTCTACGTATGTTGCTAAGTGAAAAGCAATTATGTTCCAGAAAACTGAGCAAAGACTTTCTATATGTTCCCTTTCACTTACCACATGCCCCTGAAACTGTAAACCCAGCTCTGTATGGCTACATCCAACTGTAGAGATGCTCTGCACATATGGGAAATAAAAGATTGCTACACTGATGACAAAGCTTTTCCAAATTAAAACAGTAAGTCTGAGAGCACTAAGTTCAACATGTGGGGCACAGACAAGGTAGATATTTTTTCAATGAAATACAGTAACTGGAGACAGCCAGAGTGCTTCAATTGAAACAGCTTAATGGAGATACTGTGCATGTGGTTATTTCTAAGCAGAGTGCAGAAATCAAAGTCATTGACTATGACAGAGCGTAGGTATTACTTTAGAGTTTAATCATGTGCTAGGATTTTCTTGAAAAGCTCTGAGAAAACAAAGCATATTAGTAATGATAAACTAGAGAATTCAGGGTGGTAATCACACATCAACTCAGAACCCTTTCCTGCAAAAGCTAGACAGAGTTAGCAGAAGCAAGAAACATTCATATCAGGGCATCTGGAACATAAATATACACAGCCACTTCCTGGGAAAACCAGGAGTGCCACTAGCCAGCTCCTCCAAAACAGACAAGAGAGCTGAAGAAGGAAGTTAGCATGTACCTCAGCTGGAACAAGAGATTAATCAATAAATAGAGTTATCAACTGGGGCCAAGTTGAAGTGATTCTTACCAATACAGAAAATGCTAAAAACCAAGAAACAATCAGAGGGTAATTAAAGATTCAGAATAAACTTTCTCTCCCAGGATGGACAATTGCACAATAAAGCCTTTAGCAGCAACCATCAGCTAATTTTTCTTCTCCCAAGGCGCACAAATTTCTGCCACTCTCAAGCATGCTCTAAAGCATCGATTGAGATGAAGCCACTGTCTAATACTTGACTCAATACAAATATTTGGTATTAAGAAAAAACAGTGGTTTATGTTAGCAAACCAAAAATACTGCTTATTAAGTCAAAGAAGTATTTGCAGACATTCTTATGAACAAATTTACCTAAACTTTTATATTCCACTGAGATTCACATGTTTTTCTTGAATTCATACTGTGTGCCTATTGACAGTCTTGACTTCAGTTTTCCATCATGTTACCTAGAAAATGGTGATTGCTACAGGATGCATACACAGACACTATGTAAGACTCACAGAGCAAAAATATCTTTATTGCTTTTCTTCTCTTTGAAAAACTGAATATGGATCTTGGAGATGAAGGGGGAAGTCTGTAGATATAATTAGTGTCAAAATTCCAGATGAAGATGAATGAACTTCCTTCCTCTGTGGAGTATGTACATTCATTCCTGAGAGTAAGACATTATGTGCAACATTAAATTGGGAGGGACAGGCTGATAAGCTGGAGGACAGGGCTGTCTGTCATTCAGTGGATCTTCAACAGCAAGAAGAATCGTGCTGGCAGAAAACTTGAAGGTATATGCAAAGTCATGTAATTATACACAACAACATAGGCTGAATGTTGACAGGATACCATGCAGTTTTCCAGAGAAGGACCTGGAGATGCTGGTGGATGAGGCTTGTAACATGAGTCAGCAGGGTATGACACAGAGAAGGTTAATCACATTCTAGTGTATATGGGCAAATGTAGAGCCAGGAGGACAAAGGAAGTTTTAAATCCAAAATGGAGGAAAACCTCTGTCTCCAGACCTTATCTGGAGTTCTGTGTCCAGCTTTGAGCTTTCCATTACAAGACACTGACATAGAGCAGTGAGTGCAGCAGTGGGCCATCAAGATTATTAGGAGGCTGGAACACTTAACAAATGCAGAAAGGCTCTGGGTGGACCTTAAGAACAGGTACCTAAGGGGAGACCTTCCTGCTTTCTTCAAATATCTAATGAAAGTTTACAGAGAAGATGCAGCCAGACTATTCCTGAACACAAGAAAGAGCAGCCACAAGCTGAAATAAGGAATACTGCAACTGGGTACCATCAAAATAATTTCTCCCATGAAGAGCGATCAAACGTTTGAACAGTTTGCCCAGAGAGCTTGTGCAACCTCTATCCTTTGTGATATTCAAAACCCAGCTGGACACGGCCAGGAAAATCCTGAACTAACTTTGAAATTGGTCCTGCCTTTTGCAGGGGTTTAGATCAGATGCCTGCTCTAATTAAAATTTTTCTAGAGTTCTACATATTATATGGAAAACACTTCCCCCTCTGACTCTCATTTCAATTCATGTCGCTGTTTACCACCTTTTCTAATTCTACCCGAAACATTAATCAACCTCTCCAGAAGTATGGTGTAGACTTTAATTACGGGAGTGCTATCTCACTTTAATAAATTCTACAAACTCCTGATACTGCTTTGAAAGGAAAAGAGCAGGTCCTCAGGACCAATGGCATTGAAAGCCACAGGGGAAAACCAAAAACGATAATGACAGATATTTCTATCTTACTCAGACAAAAAGAAAATATTCCTCAGGGTAACTGATACCATTTTTATTATTGATTCAGTATATAGTATCAGAAAATGTAAATGCTGTCAGAAATCAGGGAGGGCTGATGTGTGCTGGTAACGTCTCAAGATTAAGGCTAACCTGATTGGCTGGCTTTGAAACCTTTACAAAAATTGTCAGAAGGTAATCAGCAAAGAAGTAGAACACAAGTTCAAGAGTTCTGGGTAGAGGGCGAAAGAAGAAAGCAAAGGGCCATGCTCAAGAAAAATGAATAGAAAAAGTAGCAAATGAAAACAAGAAAAACAAATTCAGAAGAAATCCTTAAAATGTAGACATACAGAATTACAGGTACTAGAAGAAAAAAATAAAAACCTTTTTCTTTCTCTTGTATAAAATGAAATTAACCCTTTCAATCTACTTATATGCTGACAGCAGTTCTCACTAAACACAGTATCACCAGAGGTATACTCCTCGCTTGCCAATCAAGTATAAGCCTTAGGTACCAATCAGCTTGCACGTAGGCTGCATAAACATACTTGTTTACCAACTGTCGTCTCCCCCATATTTTCTCTCTTCAGAGCAAGGGGAAGCTATTTCAGAAAGAAGCAGTATATTATTATCTCACACTTTCTGGCCATAATACAACTGCTGTTCTCTAAAAGTGTATTAGTACTGCCCAGCCCCAAACTACGGCCTAGGCAGTCCTGCGTTGTCTCAAATCAGGGCTAACACTTCATCGTTCAAATCACAATTTTTCAAGGCTGGATATTCCAAGCACATTAGGCTACACTCACTATGCCAACTGCATTTGTGTCTTCAGAAAATATCAAAGGCTCCTGACCTGTTATCACTAGTGATGCAGGCAGCACAGGTTCCTGTTGGCTCTTCACTCTGCTCATAATAATGGGCATCCACATGAGCTTCCTCAGCCTTCTTCTTCAAGATCTCTCCAAATTTATCTTTGCCAATGCACCCAAAGAAAGTTGCAGCTTTGTAAGGTCTCTGAATCATCCACTGCAGATTGACAGGAGAAAAAATAAAACCACAAAATAAATACAAAGTTAACATATCGGGTATATTATTTTTGCTATTTTTTTCTCTCCACTCACCACATTTAACTCTGTGCCTACATTTTGACTTACAGAACACTTGTATGCCTGAAGTAAAAAACATGTAGTACAGCAAAGGAGGGAGGAGCAGCAGAGAAAACAAAATTTACCCATAATGATCCCACTAACACCTAATGTAAAACTTAAACACATGTAGTTCCATTATAAATAAATTTGTATTTTTTACAAGGTATACAAAAAGAAGTTCCCTCGCTCAAAGGAGTTGCCTCTACACTTACATTTAATCAAGCAACATATGGTCTCTTCAAAGAAAAATTGTAGAAAATACAAAAGAAAAAAAGGAAAAAATAGCCCACAAAACCCTCCACACAAACAAAATAAATAAATAAAAACAGAGATAGCATGTAAGAAAAACAGTGCATTTGAGAAACCTAAGCAACATTATGCAACATTCATAATATATACATAAAATCTAAGTGGTACTGAAAATAACCATTTGTGTCAACCATTTAATTGCATGCAAAAAAGGAAACACTCCCTTTTTACACTGTTAAACCACACATGAAAGTATCTTATCTCCAACTTTATTAAGAGCAGTTCTGTCATTTGAATTGTAAAGAAAGAGAGTAGCTGCACAGTGTTGCTAAGGTGCCCGGTTATTTCATAAAGCTCCTCTTTTATTAATAAAAAATGTATCATTCAGCTGTAAATGTAACTCTATTTTGTGGTAAGTTAAAAAATAGCATTTATCAGCAATGTGAAATCAAGAGTGACTTAAAAAATAAATGTGAAGAAACAGACATAGGCCCTACTCTGCTGGTGGTGAGTCAGCCAACCAAAGTCATTATAATTCATTCTAATTACAGTCAGAAAGCTTATCCACTCAATCTATAGTATGAATTAAAGGCTACAGCAATTTTCTGCTATACTAAAACCCTACTTATAATTGTTTCCTAATCAAGATTTAAATAAATGATAATGTCTCCATTACAAAGCAGCATTAGTGGTAGCTGTGGGTTGTAGAAAGGTCAAGCAACTAAGTTGCAAATACATACTTAGTCACGTCTTTATTACTACCAGCTCCACAAGGAAGAGAAAGAGAGAGAAAAAAAATCTTTAGTCATGTAAAGTCTCCATTAATAAGAAAAAGGTGGACAAAAGTTGCAAGGTCTCTTTCTTGCAACAATTTTGAATAAAGTTTAAGGAGAAGAAAAAATTTTATCATCATATGGTGGCAAAGTTAAATCTCTAATCCATGAAATGTACACTACATACATTCTGCTTATCTATTCCATACCACTCTAATAGAAATTAAGAAAACCCCTAATAAGAGAATTAATACATTTCATACAAGGGTATCAATTATATCCTTGAATTTGACACACCTTTGCACATACATAATAGACACTTGCACAGTGTTCCTTTAGGATGTCTCAGAACAATAGTCCTTTATATTTGGAGGTATGATTAAGTGGAACAGATTACTTAAAAAGATGAAAACTGCTGTGACCAACTGTAAGTGAATATGGAACAAATTTCCACACAGGTAAGAACAGAAGTTCCTGAAGCCTTGTGCACCATGCAAGCATGCTCTACTGTCACAAATAACAAGAATTAATAGAGATCACTATGAACAACATTTATCAAAGAACCAAACCCAAAAAAATCTTCAAAAAACGTAAGACTTCAAACCGCACCTTAGGCTTACAACATTTTATCAAATGATGTTATTTTATATATGACAACATTTGGAGCAGTAGCAACTAATATTTCACATAGGTCTCTGAAAAAAGAATTTCCATTCAAGTATCACAGTTTTGGCTATTGGCAGCAGCTCGGTTTGAATTCAGATGTGATACATGCCATATATAAACTGTCACAATCCTGATTTTAAATTTAAGTCAAGCTACACTTGAGAATCAAAAGTCACAGTCCAGACTTTCCTGAGATGAATCTCTGTATGTGGTGCAGACCACTTCTTCCATCAGCAGTTCTACTCATATTCATGATTTTTTAAAATACAGGTATTATATGGCAAGAGGATAGTCCCACTATATAGGTATTATTTTCATTTGAGTATCTGAGTTAAGCAACACTGAAGAAGATGGGAAAGTAGTTCAGCAGTGTTTCTGCAAAGATCCTCTCATCACAGATCTCCAGTTACCAACACTCATTGAAATGATCTGCTCTCATTCCCACAACAATGGTGATGAGGCATTGTCAATTGGAGAACTCCTCCAAGTTGAATCTCCTTTCCTCAGCTAAAAGGCTACATATCAGTAAGGGCAAAAGCAGACATCACATTACATTACAAACTTGATGAAACTGAATCATAGAAGTATTCCTGTGGTGCACCACTGAAGTTGCACCTTGTGGAATGAGCCACACCAGGCATTTTTTGCACACGTGTGAAAAAACAAAAGAGGCTCTTCAAGGCAGACACTTGGGGATTTCTTTTTTAATTTGTCCCAGAACTGGATTTTAAGTTTGAACAACCTGCTATGAAAAAAGGCTTCTATGGGCTACTTCACATGCTGTTGTTATTAGTGACTCTGTCTAAAACACTTCAAATGGGAGTCAGTCATCACAAGATGTTTATCATTGTGAAGCACCTATGCAGCATTACAGCCAGTATCATATGAAGGCCAATAACAAACTGCACACATTAATGCCATGTATATGGTTATATAAACTGAAAATTAGTTTTATAGATTTATGTGAAATACAAGATTTAATTGAATGAAAAAGATTCTAGACAGAAACAGAAAATGACCCAGCTCAGCGGGAATCAGCATAATGAGTTAATTATCCAGGGTTTGGCTAGGCAGAGAGGCAGCTACTAACAAACTGTATTGACAGTCTGGTCAGGAGAGGTTGGCACCTGGCCACACCATGAATCCTCACCAGCACCCAAGGGAATTTGAGGCTGCTAATGGACCAAAGACAGAAGTGTCAAAAGTAGGAACTTATCATGAAACAACAAGACAGCCTCAGGAGCAGGATACCACAAAGGAAACTCAAGGAATGGTTTATGAAATCTAATGTGTTTCTCTGCTCTAAAGTTTTCCTCTGTCAACACAGCTTGGACATCAGGTACAAACAAGGACAGGCCCTAACCTTTTCAGTTAGCATAAACATCTGTGACAGAGAAAGGAGCACAGGAAATAGAACACCTTTCAGATGTTCTCTTGAGTTAAACAGATTGTATTTTTCTCACATTTTTGTAGTATGCACTCTGATAAATGCAAAGAGAACTTTAATTTTAATTATTTTTTATATTTATGCCTTGCCTTTAGCATAACTGTGTCTTAAAATTCAGCTGATTTCAAAATAAGCATAATCTAGTATCAGGTTACCATATCCCTACAGACACATTATTTCTTATGATCAAATACTGAGGCCAGCATTTGCAAAAGAAGCCAGCACCCTGGCTGCTCCAAGACACACTAGAGGGTGACAAAATACATTACTTTCATGAGGCTAACTTGGGCTCACAGTAGCAGGACTATCAGTTCATGGGGTTTTTGATGATCAGAGTTGAACAGGATGAACTCTCTGGCAAGCTTTAGCTATCAGAGAAGTGTAAGAACCTTTGTGTTCCAGGGAGTGGGTGGTAATTGCAGAGAACAGCACCAGCTTTTCTTGCAAGACGTTGAGATGCCAAGAAAACTTGGTAACAAGAAAAGCTTCTGAAGACTCAATTGTGACTTTGTGAGACTGCTTGGAGTGAACTACGTCCCACTCTTTCACATCCTCAGACTGGAAGATGTGGTACACCTATTTCCCACTTTTGTCTAATTACAAAACGGCTTATGGAAACAACCTTTCTGCTTTCTTCTGAGTTACAGAAGAGCACTCCTAGAAGCATTTCTAACACTAGAAAGTGACTTGACTTTGATTGGATACTCAGTGCTGTCTTTTGAGAAACAATAACCCTGCCCCCCTCCCCTCCCCCCCAAAAAAAGAACAAAAAGCCCCTTCATATTATGTGAAAGAAAATCAGTGGCCTCATACAGTTAGAAAAAGTTCTTCAATTTGGATTTCCCAGGCTTATCCTATTTAGCTTGAGAATGCCATGCTTCTGCAGAATTCAGTATCCCCTATCACAACACTTGATCTGCATTCAAAGCTTTGCTTTGCTGTTCCTGCAAAGTCCACTGTAGAGGAGGACCCTACTAATGCACCTCACTGTCTTCAGTTGCAAAGACACTTTCCCTGCAAAAGGAGAGTTTGCTACTGCTGTGTCTCAGTACACATTACCATAAGACTTAAAAAAGAAACATCCTACAGATGAATCTTATAACAGCTTTACAGCCTTCTGTCTATAACCAAGATACTTCAGAAATTATTTCATTTTACTCCAACTCTCTGCTCTGCTGTAAGTGACATCATTAACTGGACAACACTGATAACTGGAACAAGGAGGCTGATGAAGACACTCACAGCCACATTGTTCTCTGTCTGAGCTCCTAAATTCGTTTTTTAAGTGGCAGCCAGTAGCACATTTCCACATCTGTCAGTCATCTTAAACTAACAACGCCAAAGCATCCAAAGCTTTGCTTAGACTGACATACCTTCTGCACATAGGAGTTTTCAGCTGTGGACTTGAATCCTAAATGCCTACAAACTGACAACACAACAGGAAGCATTATGCCCCTTCACAGTGAAGGATCTTCAAAACTCATTAACACTGAATACAGACATCTGAAGTGCATCTGAAGCGCGTTATTTGAAGCAGGACTCTTCTCTGCAAGACCTGTCAAATCTGATCTTATTTTAAATTGCAGTTCACAGAGGAGAGGACTCCAAGGACCTAAAATTAGGTAAGATTTAACATGCCTGCTGAAATCTAAATAAACAATGTGAGCAACTATTCATGAAGTGCTCTTTTTAGTAAATCAAAACAGGAATGGAGTATCTCTTATTTTTATGTTCTAAATTTTAGAATGAGTCCATATACTTCTCAAAGGTTTTACCAGTCTGTTGTACCCCTCACCAGTTGTGTCCCTGTTATGTGCAATCACCAATATATATACACAGTCCATTAAAAGCCTTTCGGAGTATTTTTAGAAATATTTTAGGTGTTAAAGGAAATTAAATCACAACTGATCTTAGATGGCCATATAAAATGAGAAAACGTGGGATCAAAGATCAAACCGTGTATCTTAAAAAGACAAAAAACTGACAATATGCAAAATAGTTCTTTCAGTGTTCAAAAAAGGACAGTGTCACTGTTTCAAGTGAGCTCATTTATTTCTTGTGTATGATATGATACACTTCAGGCTCAAATGGAATGCAGTATTCTGTTACCATTACACATATCATGCCATTTAAAATCCCTACCATGGTGGGGTAACCCCAGCCAGAGTTAAGCCTCCACCCAGTCAGTCTTTCAATCCTCCCTTCTTGAGGGACAAAGGAGAGAATCAGATGTGCAACAGTGAGAAAAAAACCACAAGGCTCAAGAAGAAATGATGCAACGACATTCATTCACCACCTTCCATCAGCAGATTGATACCAAGCCACTCTCTGAGCCATGGCTACTTGGCAAAACTCCCCCTCCCTTCCACTTTTATTGCCATATTCTATGTGCCCTGGATTATCTCCTCGGTCAGGTGTCCTGACTGTGTCCCTTCCCAACCTCTTTCCCTCTACACAGTCTACTCACTGGGGGGGCAGCAGAGTGAAAAAACAGAGAAGGCCTTGATGCTGTGCAAGCACTGTTCAGCAATAGCTAAAACACTGCTGTGTTAAATAACACTGTTTTGGTGACAAATCTAAAACACAGAACCATATGGGCTGTTATGAAATATTAACTGAATCTCAAGCCAACCCAGTACACCTAACTCCAGAATCACTGTTACGAGACTACAGCAGCAAGACCCTGGCAAACAGATGAGTTACTACAGTTTGTTCCAGTACCTTTGAAATTTCTTTGCTTTTTCTTATTTTCATTGATGGATTTTTAAACATTGCGACAGCTAGTATCACATAATGGCCACATAAGAAAAAAATGGGAAAAGGAAAAAATAAGCTAATCTTTATAAAAGCAGGCTTGTGAAAAGGAGCCCCATGTCCTGTACAGTAATTCTTCCACCATTAGCTGAAGCTGCCAAATCTTGCATGAGGAAGTGATATTGTTAAAATGCATGACAACACCCTCAAGCAACTTCCAGTCAAATGAGATAAAAGTGATAATATTTTTTAAAGGAAAAGACTAGTTAAAGCCTTGCATTGACACCAATATCTAAATCTTTTCAGCATTTGGCTCAACATGTACTATCCAAATCCCTGCACAGGAACATCTATTAGTTTTAACATGGTGCCACAAGTGCCTTTTGCTACAGCTTCTCAAATTAAGATGTCTATCAAAACATTAATCATCCAGGAGCAGTACTTCATTCACTTCAACATTTAAAAACAAATTTAACAAACTGCCTCTTAAAAAAAGTTTCTATAATCCAAATAACTATTTTCAGTGCTGCTGTTCTTCTGTCTTCCATTTCCTATTTCTTATCATTGCTCTTCATCTGCTTGTTCACTGTTTTATTTTTAGTCTAGTTTGTAAGCTTATTGCTGTACAAGGAAACACAAGCATATTTTCTGTAATTAAACATGTAGTAGCCATATTCCAAAGTTTCAATGTGACCAAAAGCAAGTGCTCTTTTTTTACTCCACCCTTTAAATAACACTTAATTCCAATATTCCTTACTCCACACTCTTATGCTGTATTTATAATGCTACAGTTCTGCCTCAAACACCTGAAGTGCTGCAGCCTCTCTTCTGAAGGTCAATTTGTTATCTGAGGCCAAAGGCAGAATGTCTCCTGCAAGGCCTTACAAGGCACACAACTGAGACACAGCTGGTCTTGTGTCCTTTTCCCATTTGAAGGGCAGAACCTGAGACATCAACCACTTCCCCATCGTATGATCTGATGTGTCACTCCTTTTCCTCAAAAATTGTGCATTTCCTTCCCAAAACCAGGTAAAAGATGACAAACCTACAGAACAAGGTTGGTCACACCAGCTCTTCTCACTGTCACAGATGACAGTTACTTGAAAGGTATCACAACAGAAAGAATTCCAGGTTTACTTGGGACTCTTCTGCAGCTGTTTAAGTTTATACAACTATTTATTAAAAAATTCACCAATATTGCAAAGCTGTGTATGAAGTAAGGATTAGGAGTATCTTTATCAGTAAAAGAACTCAAAAGACACTAACATCCCTCTTGAACACTGGGTGTGAAATAATGAAAGGTGGCAAGTAAAGTACAACATAAAGTCTTGGTCCTTCTGGTCAGAAACAGTGGTGTTCAGATGTGAATAGAAGGATATAAACAACATGAAAATGGAACATCCTACTCATGTATAGTAAGAGACTCACTGGACAACTGTAAAAGTACTGTTAACAATGCCTCAGCCTACTCGTAAAGAATTAGCACTTCAAATAGATATAAAAAAGACTGATAAGCAATTTAAAAATACCTTAAAATTCTCCAGTATAAAACACTGTACATGTATTTAGGTACTATTCTATAAGTGAAGCTGATGCTGTTGCAAAGTGACACTTTTAGGATATTTCACATATGATTTTGCATATCTGTAACATTAAAACAAAACTTCCTTTTCAAAACCCATGCATATGTCACCCACACTCCCCTGCTAAATGATGTGCAGTCTCAATGAATACACCCACACTCAGAAGGACAGCAAAAAACCCACAAGTGGAGAGACTTCTTTCATTGTCTGGCAGCACAGAATTCATATAGCACAAACTGTAAACAGCTGCCTATCAGCTTCTATCAGCACCAGTATCAAAAACAGATGGCAAAGGTCAAGTCAAAGTTTATTGACAATGATGAACTTGGACAACCTCTATTAAATTACTTCTTCCTTTAAGGTGTATGTGATCAAAGCAGCAGAGAGATTTTCACTCAGTCATATAACAAGCTATTTGTTGAGATTGAAACATCTGGTCAATATCTCCTAACACTGCAATTTCATGCACAGTTAGCAATAGGGTACATTTCTTTTCTTCTTCTTACAGGGTCCATAAGGGTGGCACATATGGCCAACCATTTCATTCAAAAAGGTTTCAATTCCAGGCATTACATACAATTGTCTCTATGCTTAATAGTATTTTAAGTTTACCTACCATCGTTTTCCATCATCACTGCTGTCTGCTCTACTCTTCGCTATAAAAGCCCACAAATATGACAGAGCACTTAAAGCTTAACAGCTTTTGACTACTGGAGTTAGAAAGCAGTTAAGGCAGGGGAGTTTTTAAAGTGACAGGTCTTCATCTATCTGTTGTCAAGAACTCCCAATGCATTAAACTATTTACCAAGGCTCTCGTAACTCAGATTATAATTTTTGTTGTAATAGCAAACCTTTCATTTCTAAGGCACCCCAGAGCAATTTAAAATCACCCTTTTTACTAATTTATAAATTATTATAAATTTTCAAATGTAACATACATTATTATTATTTCAAGTAAATGTATGCTAATTATAAAAATCTGATGAAACATAAATCCTGTTTCTCAATCTGAAATAGGAAAAAGACACAAAATGCTATCTACCCCAAAGGCTAAAAAATGTTTGCCTTTAAAATTATGCATCTATGTTGCCACAGCAACAAGTACTGGATAATGTAAAATGTACTTCACCCTTCCATTTCTAAATCCCAATCTTTTTGGTCAAAATATGAAGGAGGGCCGGTTGCAAGCCTACCTACACAAAGTACATTTCAAAGAATTTTCAGCTACTACTAAACAACCTTCATTTTTATTCAGTCAATGTTTGATTTCCACATCTTGTTCCCACAGTCACTGACTCCAAGTAGTATCTGAACCTTAGAAGTTCACCTAGCAGTTGTAGGAAGACACTGATTCTAAAAATGTTTACTATAATGATGCATCATGCCCAGAGGCTACACCAAAGGCATAATGGAGGGGTGGGATGGGAAGGAAGAAGAGAGATAATCTCCATGAGGGAAAAATGTACAAAATGCTTGAACAGAGACATCCCTCAGAGATGTCACTGAAGATGCCTCAGGAGTGTGTTGACTTTTGGCATGATGGCATCTCTTCAGGAGACCTGTTCTGAAGAAATGGGATATGTAACCTAGATCAAACCAAAAAAAAAAAAAAATCAAGGTAGTCTGCTAGAAACTGATGGGTTTCATGTAAATGTCAAGATAAGGCTTATAGGAAGCAGAGCATCTTTTCAGGTTGCAAACATGAGCCTGTGTAAGAGCCTGTCACCCCATGCCACAAAGACAGACAATCCAGTCAGGAAAGCAACTAATTAGGTCACTTAGCACTAACAGCACTGGTGTAGAAATTAAGTAATTAGCCAGATTCTAACTGGGTTTTTTAATAGAAGTTCAAAACAGGAAAGGTTTCAGGAGCTCCAAACAAATTCATAACTGATGGGATTAGCACTATTAAATTGCAATATTTTTCCAAAGTAACAGAAAACCATCACACCCAGTAGCAAAGAGTGCAAATTCAGCCTCAGCTTTATTGTATATATACAGTAAGGCCTATAGCATTGTGGTGGAACATTCCATAAAAGCTGATATGGAGTTTATTTCTTCCAGAGTTAATAAAGAAGCTTCTCCAAAAGAGATTAGGAGAAAAAGTTTTTAAAAAAGATTAAAATATGGTGTCTCCCCTCTAACTGCAAGGCTTTCCCTTACTAGACTAGAAGCCCTCTGAATGACCAAGCCAAAACCGTGGAAAGGTGATATTAGGCTTTGAGTCAATCCTTTCAGGAATTAGTATTTCAGGATTGGCCTCTCCTAATTGTTATACCATATACTTCATCCACAGTTCCACATGGAAATGCTCCCCTCCAAGGTTCAATATTCTTAAGGAATGATCCCTCTTCTAAGAAAGAAAAATGTGAACCAACTGAAAAATTACTGCCTTAGGACAGGCAAATCCCAGAAAAGCCTCTGGATTCCTCAAGTGAGACTTCCAACCACACTTAGTTGGAAACGCTCTGTGTTCACCAAATCTGCAACTGGAACAGACCAGGCTAAGATTCCAGGGGAATACTGGGTCCACAGTGTGCATGTGAACAATGCTATGGAGGAGAACTCATACGTGCTCTCACAAAATAATAAAACTGCCACAGTATTCCAAACAGGAAGAACTCTCTCAAAATCAGAACGTTCTGTTACTGAAGTGAATCCATTAAGCTCACTGCTACGTGTACAAACGTAGGTGTCTTTGAGAGTTACGAAAAACACAAGAAACTTTGGATAAAGAACACACTTTCACATTTCTAAATTACCTTTCAGCTTTTCATTCCGGTACCAGCTAGGTACAAAATCAACACAGAATATAAGATGCACAACTCATTTCTTATTGTTTCTTGCTACACTAACATCAGGAACTCTGCACAAATGGCTCCATGAGAAACGGCACAGAAATTTTGTAGCTCAGCACAGAGAACTTCTTTAAGCCCCTCTGTCAGATGCTTCTGCCAATCACTTAGGGGAGAGGTTTGGTATGTGGTTCCTCCACCACAGTTAATGTTATCCACACACATAAACGGATGGGGCTTTATTCTATTCACCAATAACTGAATGGTAAATAACTTATTTATACTGTTTCTTAAGCACAGAAATACTGCATTTTATCTACTCCAATCACAAGAACTCTTTTTGCAAGTTTTTGTCCATAATGGCTTTAGATTTGCTGTGGTGGTACAAGCAATACCTTTACCAAATTAATTTAAGAGGGTTTCTAATTGCCATAAACTGAAAGACATCCCATTCTGATTCCCAAGATAATATATTTAAAAAATAGCAAAATAGAATTACTTATTATAGCTTTTGATTTCTTTTAAACAGGTGTATTCCTTCCCTCAAGGTAATTTTTATATTTAATTGTAATAAATCTAATCTTTTTAAAGAAATTATTATAACTAAATGTATTACAGAAGTCACATATAATTATTTGCAGTTGAAAGCAGCATTTGACACTACCTGGATTTTTTGGCAAATAGCTCAAACACTCCCGTAAGTTCAAATAATTTTCACAGAACACATAATTTAGTTGCCAACTCCCGTGTGTTTCTGAAAAATAACTCCAAATTGCTCTTAAATTTGTTTTTTTCCTGAATTCAGTCACTGCTGAGGCACTTGACACTTGACTCCTACGATCAACTCTGCCTCAGCACTAAACTCCAAGACCTAATTTGGCAGGAATGGAAGGCAAAGGAAAGCTTACATTTACTAGAATGCTGGTTTTGATTCAAAAAAGAGTCAACCTTTTGGCTTAAAAAAAGAAAAATCCACAGGATCGTACCTGATGAACTTCCGTCTTGTCTTTTGTACAACAGGAAATACTTTATTCACATCTAAAATCAAAATCAACAAGAAAGAAGAAATACATACACCAAACACTGAGAGGATGCTTTGCTAGCAACTGGACAGTCCTGATCCAGTTAATATTCTTTGAGTCAGGTGTATTTTGAAGTTAACAACTACCTTTTCCAATTTCCTCTGAGAATCTGGAAAGCCCTGGTCTGATTGGGATCTCAATTAGTCCAGTTTTACACTGCTGTCTTATGATTCTACTGGCAACTGATCCTTTAACTACAGGCAAAACCAGCATCTCTGAAAATGTGTTTGTTTCTTTCCCCCAAATTCACAAATTTGGAATTCTGGGGGGTGGGGGTTAGGGGGTGGTTCTGTATTTTGGAATGTATGCTATTGATGAAGACTATACTATAAGGGTGAAATATAGATTCACAGCTTTATTTTAAAAGGTAAGAGTTGGAAGGGCTGCCACACAAGAAATAAAAAGAAAAACCAGCAAACCAAAGAAACAAACAAACCTCTCCCCCAAAAAACAGAATCAGAAATATACGCAGAAGTTTCCAGAACATACTCTAGGACTAGAGTAGCTCCTACCAGTATCACAGGCAATAACTGTGATACTATAAATAAAAAAATCTAGTGGCCAAAATTTGGTGTGATATACTCTGAGTTTGTACGTGTCATAGAGGACAGTCAATGCTATTAAATGAGACAGAAATTCTCAGCTGATGCATTGGGAATACAAGAACTTTGGTAAATATGGTTTTGTAATAAATCTGTCATATAATATCTCCATCTGAGCACATATAATAGTCCATTTACTTTTTAAATAAATATTTTTATGTAGGCTTTATAGAAGAAGATAAAGAATAGTCTAAGCAATAATGCCATTCAACAAACTATTGTTTTCTGTTCAGAGGCATTTGCTGCTTTCAGCAGCACGAGGTAAGCCAAAAGCCCTTATCCCTGTATCTTGCCTGCACTGGCTGCAGGACACACTAATTGTGAACGCTCAACGTCCAACAAAGCAGGCAGCATGTACTTCATGTGAAACCCTAACTGCATATGTGCTAATGAATTTGGATCTATAATTAACTTTTATTACTCTGGTATTTTGTATCATTTTCTGTACAGCACAAAATCTATTATATTGAAAGTGCACAAGGATAATTGCATTTAACTTCACATCTATGGAAAAATAAAATCAAGGGATTTTGGACTATAAGTATCTCGAGATACTTCCCTTCTCAGAAAGGCAAAAACTGCAACATCATTTTAAGGATTATTTCTGGAATTTTTTGGATCTTATCATTATTGTTGGCTGCTGTATTACTAGAAATTACATCATTAAATGATTTCCCAGGGATAACAGCTTGTAATTCCATCTATTTATTCTCTTCTGAGGAACACAGTAGATTAGAAGGCTGTCAAAATGATAAACTGACATAAAATGCAAATTTGCTTTTTTTAATACAGCATGCAAGATTTGGAAATGCTTCTTAAAACAGAACCACCAAACTAGCTACAGGCACAGAATTCATGCTTCAGGCAGCCAATGTATAAAAAAATGCTAATGCATTAGAAGATATGACTCAACAGTAACAACAACAAAAAAATCTATCTAAACTTCATTAAGAGGAGAATCTGTCAATAAATCAACTGAAAGATAAGGACAAGTATCAATATTGAAATATACCAGCTATAATGAGCATAAAACCGTTTCCTTTATGCAAAAGCTAACAAGTTATTACATGAAAGGTTAACTCATTAGTCCCTATTTTTAATTTTCCAGAACAAATGCCTAAGCATTTCAGATACTTTTAACCTAAAAGTCTGTTTTCTACTCATACTTATTTTGATGGAATGTGATTGATATCAGTGAGATTATACCACTGTGGATTATAAGAGAATTTGGTCCTATTATGTTAATTCTGTTGGTGTAATTGTTAGTTTTTCTACATAGTGTACTACTATTCAAAATTAAGTCCTCAGGATAGAAATACATTGCTCTATTACTTGGCTGTGAGGACATTAATTAGTAACCATAAAGCAATTTGAAATTGAATAGACCAGATCAATGCCAGATGCTGGTATGAAAGTTCTGCCTATACATATGATTTCAAAGGCAGCATCACCACTTTTTATTTCTAAGAAAACACAACCGCATTTCTTTTTACCAGTTGAGATACAAAAACTACTTTTATTAAATCCAATCAATTTAATATCAAAAAGAACAAGCTGAAATTAGGTTAGACCATCCAGATATTAATAATAAAATTATTTCTGCAGATCCATTATTTTAACAACATTGAAAGCATTCATGCCTTTAGTAACATGACATAACCCACACTCTGAAAAATGCTATACTAATAAAAACAATTGGGGATAATACAACAATGTGATTACTCTTATTTTGAAGCAGTCTAGAAGGACTGGACAAATTGCTATTGAAAGCTAAATAGGTGGCTACCTATGACTGGCCAGTAGCAGCAGTGGCCAGTGACAGCAGATATCCATATTTATAAAGATCATTCCTATAATCACAGTTTATTTTAACACGTATCAATGTACAGCAGTACCCTATGGACACATGATACGAGATGACCAGGATGGGTTCTCTCTCTAGGGTCTCACTCTCCAGGGAGAGGGTATGGATTGTGTGCTGTCACCTCATCACATTATCTGACCAGGGACTAATTACTATCCCTGCCATTGCTTCTATTTTTAAAATGATTATTTACCCCTTCTCCATTTTTCATTTTACTAGTATTTTCCAGAAAATCAATTGCAGCTGTCACAAAAGGACAGGATGGTTTTTATGAGATTTAAATCTGTTCTGTACTGGTTTTCACATAAAATAAAATTTCAGACGAGCATTACAACCATCATCAACTCAGAAGGCCTGATAACTATTTACATTTAAATTTAGCCTAATAAATCGAATATTTCTAGTGATGAAATGCAACAGAGTAATGAAAAGTCTTCATTTTCAGACCTTTCCAGTTGTCTCCTGGAAGTACACATCCATTAGACTTTTGCTATACAAATAAATTCCATACAGAAGACAAGAATTTTCTCATTTTATTTCTATGGACCACTTAACAAGGCAGTGATTCCCTTTAGATCACTTGAATGTCATTGGACAAACACAAGGCAAATACTAAACAATATCCTCCTTTCAAAGGGTAAGTTAGAAATGAACCCAAATTCAGCTAGTTCAAGGTGATATCTTCAATAGCTGCTCCTATTCCACCACCACTCCCAAACAAATAGAAAGTTACAAAGGAAACCAGTATTACCAGCTTAAGCTAATCTTTGTTGAAAGACCAGTGTGTCATGCCTGGTGTGTCTAAATCCAGATTTATTAACTCTTAGGTTTCTGCTTCAAACAGCGGAAATAATTGCCATAGTGAGGATTCCTTCTTGATTCAGTGATACTAAAAGCTCACCCTTTAGAACAGTATTTTTGATGAGTTGCCCTAGCATGCAGTCTTCTAGAACTTTTTACGTGAGCCATAATAAACACTTGATTTTTCCGAATTTTATCTGTTAAAATCCCAGTCTAACACAGCATTTTAACATTTTGGAAAGGTTATGATGACAAATGTAGGAAAACAATGCTGTTGCAGTCATTCCTGTAATTAAATTACTTACAGCATTAATCATGTCAATTTTTTCTTTCTTTCCTCTGCTAAAAGCCAAAAGTAGAATTCTTAAATCAAGAAATTGTATGCAATTTCCTTGCTAATCCATTATCCATTTCAACAATTGCTCAAGTCAGAACAAAAGACAGCAATATTAAAAAATGAGAAATATGACAAATCTTGGACTGTTTTGGAATGAGGTTTTAAAAAGACAACAACTCCATAGTACTGTAGGCTGCACATTCAGAAGATACCAATGTAGGGACCTGTAAAAATCCTTTTTACTCTGACCTTATCAGAGATCACACACATCTAGACAACTCCCAGTGTTACAATAAGCTAACCTTCCCCTTCCCCTACTCAGAACAACAAAATCAAACCACAGCACCAACAAAAAACCAAACCAACTGACCAACCAAAAACCGAAACAAACCTCAACACTGATACAGAAGTCTAAGCTTGTTGCACAAATATTTTGGACTCCTTAAAAACCAAAACAAACACAAAAATCCTCTTAAATTGTTACTAATAAGTCTGTCCACATCAAGCCAGTTTGCACATACCACGTTTAGGATTAGCAGATTGCATTCCTGTACACTGAGGAAGAACTAAAACTGAGAAAAGACATTTCAGGCAGAATTCTACAGCACATCAATGAGTTGTGACAACTGGCAGTGTGCAGTGATAGATCCCACTTAGGGAGCTTTAGCAACTTCTATCAAGGACATAGAAATCAGCTGATTTATGGAATTCAGACTTTAACACTGCACGTGAAATTTCTACTAACAGAAACTAAGTTTTGCTAAAATGGAAACTACCTTAAAATAAAGAAGCAGTTATAACTACAACACATATGGCTGAGCATTATACAGTCATTCAGTATTTTGTCACTAACAGCATAAATACATCTCAAGATGTACCTTCTCTATTGTAATAAACAGATATTGTACAATCACCTCGTTATAGCAGGGGTTTACTTCTTACTCACTTACAAGTGTGCCACCAGAAGACCATGCTGACTTAGCTGAGGTCCCCTGTAAAAATTCTATTTTTCTGTCGAGGCAAGTACACCACCTCAAAACTTCCTACCATAGCTACTTGCAAAACAACTGCAAATTGTTCTGCCTTGAACAACCTATTATTCCAAGACAAGGTCTCCTTGAACTGTACTAATGAAACAAATGTACCTGGAAGAGAACCAAACTGTTATTACTATTACACGGATAAAATTTGTTCAGTCAATCACAATAAATTGTTCCCAGGTATGCATATAGAACTGCTCTGTTTTCATCAAGTCACATAAAATCTTTAGCATTCCCCTACAAATTTAAATTAACTATGAGCTCTGGGAAGCCATTATGAAGCAATTTTCCACTTCTATGTTTTGTACCAAACTCCAGGGAAAGTCTAAAATTTGGTTCAGAAAAGATGGTAGATAATAAAGCACTTAAACATCTACTTCACTATACTGTTTCATACCAAAAAGAAAAGAGATTCTGTGTATTCAAAACTGACTAAAATATTCACCTAAACCAAGTAATAAATACTCTATAGGCAACTAGTATTATATATACTATTTTTTGTGTTCTGAAGACAATGTCTATCACAAGGCTCAGTAAAGATGGAATTGCGTCTAGTATTTGGAAAACCAAATCACTTAAAGTTGAACATCCAGAAGATTTTTTTCACTGTAAGGGTTATTAAGCATTGGAATGGGCCACCCAGGGAGGTAGTGGAGTCACCATCCCTGGAAGTGTTCAAGAAACAAGGTGGCAATTAGCACTATGGTTTAGTTGTTGTGGTGGTGTTTGGTCAAAGGTTGGACTCAGTCTGGAGGTCTTTTCCAACCTTAGTGATTCTATGATTCTAAATATGCAGTCTGAGACCTGGATCACTCAGTGAAACCTTCTACACCAACACTAACAGAAGCTACTGTTTGTCTTCTACACAAATTGCAGGGTGTTACTACCATTTGTGAAAAGAAAAAATTTTAAAGCCAGTCTACCTACAAATCCATTTTTTGTTTCAGATCATGACAGCTGCACTCAAGAAGGCATTCACATGTATTTTCAGATATTATTTGAAGTAACGGATGCATGGCAGAGAGAACAGGTTACAAAATTTCCAGAACAGCCAAAATAACTGGATTAGTTTGTGTTTGATACTGAGGCTTAATAATAGAGACAAACAAGAAAACAAGAACTCCAACTACCCATAACTATCTGACTCAACATACAGAGAATAGGAAAAAGCCAAGCACAACACTACTAACAGCAAATGGAGCAGCAGAAGGTGTTTGAATACATACCTCAGTGGTTCTCTTAATTAAAGTTCCCAAACTATTTCTGTGAGTAATTCTTTATGAGGTTACTATAGGCATGTTAGATGTCAAAATGGCTTGCAGAATTTTTCTTTATAAGCAACCTTCAAAAAATGTCTCACTTCAGCTTATTTAATTGCACAAATATCATAAGCTCCTTTTACATCTCACAGAACCAGAAACAAGTACTTTTGTCATGCTATACATTCACCATAATTGTATAGCAAATATCCAAATTTAACTGATCTTCTAATAGTTCTGCCTTAGCAAATCAAGATGTTTCAGCACAGTACAATGTAAACTAGTCTATCACCCCAATAGTGTTTTTTCCTTTGAGTCTAATGATCACATTTCAGTAACCAATGAACCAAACACAGCTTAATTAATTCCTTTACTGCATTGAGAAGTTATTCTTCCCTTGACAGTCCAGCATAACTCCCAATAATGTTAATGGAAGTTATGCATGTTCATCACAGTGACAATGAACTCTTTCCAATACACAGTACAGAGTCTGCAGGCAAGTGGGAAGATGCTTTGATAATATACTGCACTTCCCAATTCTAATACAGAAAAGCTTTATGCTTCAGACCCCAAGCTATTGATTCACAGCAGAGAAGAGCTTTAAGTGGACATAGTCATTGTAACTGCTGCAAATTACTTCTGTTTGCTTATTCTGAACAGCTTAACTCTTTGAGAGTCATACAGAGAAATGCTAAAGAGCAAGAACTTTGTCTTAACATTAAGCTATTTAGATATAATAGTTTGAGGTATTAGAGAGTGTCCAAAGAAGGGCTACGAAGACAGTGAAGGGCACTGAGGTGAAGCTGTATGAGGAGCAGCTGAGGTCACTTGGTCTGTTCAGCCTGGAGGAGACTGAGGGGAGACCTCACTGCAGTTACACCTTCCTAGTGAGGGGAAGAGGAGGGACAGGCACTGATCTCTGCTCTGTGGTGACCAGAGCTAGGACTGAGGGAATGGCCTGGACTTGTGTCAGGGGAGGTTTAGGTTGGAAATAAGAAAAAGCTTCTTCATCCAGAGGGTGGTTGGGCACTGGAACAGCTCCCCAGGGAAATGGTCACAGCACCACCGTGGCAGAGCTCAAGTGCATGGACAATGCTCTCAGGCACAGGGTGTGATTCTTGGGGTGCCCTGTGCAGGACTAGGAGCTGGACTTGGATGATATTTGTGGGTTCCTTTCAATTCAGGATATTCTGTGATTCTATGAACTTTGAACATGTTTAGAAAACACAACTTGTAACTTTGAAGAATAGGAAAAAAAATCATATGATGGGACAAAAGGGACAATATATTCATGTGGGTGGATCTGCAGCTCTGAGGAACAAACCACAAGCACAACACACGAACAGAATAAGGTCTCGAGGAAGAAGTACAAGTGGTAGTGGGGGGGAAGAAGCCGCAGTGGTTTACCATATGAATAGGAGAAGACTGAGTAGATTTAGATGTCATAATGTTCTAGACACAAAATTAATTAAATTTAAGAGTTTGAAACTGAATTTAATTTAGCTAATGGAAGCTTACCTGTAACTATATACTTATTTTTTAAAACTGCAATTTGTGCTGTCATTTTGGCAATTATCATTTATTTAATCTGAAATACTGGGGAGAATAGATATCAGTTATATATATCTATATCAGTTATATATATATAAAAAGTTATATATCAGGTAAAAACCTGTGTGTTTAGATTTCTTACATATAAGTTTTCAGAATAAATTGTAAATAATAGATTTTTTAAAACTTCATAAAAACTGTGATACCCATGTTCAATTTTACAGCTACAGTTTGTATAATCTAAACTGAAGTTATTTTTAACACACTGAATAGAAGACTGGATTGTTTCAGCTACAGAAGAAAAGTTTCTTTGAAAGACTGCCAGAAATACTTTCATAGCTGATAGCAGCTGACACATTAACCTGCTAAATGTTTGTGGAAGTACTAATGACTAAGCAAGGAATATCAAAGACAGTGAATAAAAGAACAAGCAGCTGCCAGCACTTGGCATTCCATTCTGCTATCATAGCTCATATGACTGGCAAAGGAAGTTACACCTACTTTATAATAATAATACTACATTTGGCAAAGACTTCTAGATGGAAGTATTCCAGCACTCACTTTTCCAAAAGGTGTTGTATAATTCATTAGAAAGATCTAAATAAAATATACTACTACTGTAACTGCAGTACTGCAGAGAATTAAAAAATTAATGTGTCCAGATCAGCAGTCTGCTAAGATATACAATCAGTATTATTTTGACACTGATACATGTTTTACTATCACCTGATTTCGATCTGGTTGAAAGAATTCAGTTTAAATATATATTAATGGCCAACTGACTTGCTGTTGAACATTTTACTGAAGAATGGCTTTTTTGGGATACTATGATACCATAAGAGTCCAATTTTAAATAATCCATTCTACATTAGTAATGATAGGAAAAATTAAAATTTCAGTGGACTATCTACTGAAAAAACGTGAAAATTAACATATAAGGGCTACTTACAGCTTTCAAAATCCCCCAGATCCCAAGCTGAATAAAAAGCAAGTTAGATTTTATACCTTACTTTTATTATTGGGCTAGTAATTATTCAGTGTAAAATGAACCCTGTCTATGATGATCAATATTCATAACTTATGTTAATTTTACCCAATATGCTAATCTTGATCATATATTTTCCTATGTCTTCAATATTTAATAGATTTCAAGTACTGACTGTAAACAATAAAGTGATATTTTAAAAAAAATACTGATTTCAGAATATATTGTTGGAAACCTGTAGATTACAGAATCATTATTATGATGATGACAGGAAGTGTCATCATAAATCAGAAAAAATGAGACAAATATTGACCTTAAATCCTTTGGGGTTATCAAAAAATCTAATTATTCAGTTATAAATAGTTTAACCAATTAGGACAATGTAAGTACAATTTACAAAAAATGTATGCTCTCAAGTAATACAAGGAGTTTGCTTTCAGCAGGTGAAAGTAAACATTAAACATTGTTCACGCAAAAGTAATTTTAAAAATTAAAGTTTTGAATTTTAAAATTATTACTTTTAAAAACTGAAAACATTAGTTAAATGTGCTGTCACAAAGTTCACAAAATAGTGCTTCCTTAAATCTTTCTTTGTGGAATTTATAATGTGAATGTGCATTCAGAAATACTGTCTTCAGTCTCTTTGTCTGACTTAGGATATAAATAGAATCACAGTATCATAAATATTTAAGCAAATGAATAAACAAAAAATTCCCAGGGGAAAAAAAATATTTGTTTCATGTACTTATTTTTCAATATCCTCCTGTTAGGAAGCAAAAATCTAGAGATCTCTTACCCACAAAAGCACTATCATCCCCATGTGCTTAATTAGCTCTTGATTGGGACTAGATGGAAGAGTAAAAATGAGCGACATGTATTTATTCTACTTAAGCATTTGTACCATGCATGATTACTAATGTAAAAATTGATAAAATGAATTTCAAACACAAGGCACGAAAGGAAATGGGAGACAGCTTTCCCCTTGTTGAACACACCTAAGGAAATAAGATGATCCCTCTTTTCATTACGAAAAATGAGCAGACTGCCTCTTGAATAAGACAAAAGCATCATGAGGTTACAAAGGACCGAGTCCGATGTCTCTGGAATTCCAGACTTTGCAAGGCACACTAACACTCACTCATATTCATGGAAAAAGCTGGCTAAGGAGAATCAGATGGCCAGGCCTGTGCGCTGCAGGGAGGGATTGGCAGCAGCTCCCCACCACTCACCCTATCTTACTGCCACCTTTGCTGCACACCCCAATGTGCCTTTCTCATGCCGGCTCCAGCAAGGTCTTCCAGGGCTTCTCCCAGAAAAGCAGCAACCACTCCACGGGAACGTATTTACATAATATTTGTTCAATTATACTGTGTCCAACAGTTGTCTACATTTTGCTTTCCTTCTAGTTTTCACTTACACTTCACATGCCTTGTTTTCTGCCCATGTTCCAACACTGCAGTTCATGATTTTGAGCATTTTGGGCAGGGAGGCACAAAATTTCAGGTGGCAGCTTTATAATGAGCATGCTAAAATAAAAGCCACATTCACGTGTCCCCACCGATTTGTTAATCACCATCCCAAACCCTGAAAAATAAAGAGTATTTCCTGACATAATTTATTTAACTTTTAACAATAATTTAAAAAATAGAAAACTGTCTTAAGTAAACCAGTGAAGATTTTACACCACACACTACCAAGTTTTTATCCGTGCACTTAGGAAAGCTTTGGAAATGTTTAGTTCCAAAACAGATAAATAACATCCGCTGCAGGATAAAAATTATGTTCCAGATCAAAAACTTGAAAAATAGCAGAGTTTTACTAAGGAAAACTATCAACCTGCCATTTAATTAAAACTACTACAAATTTACATGGTTGAGGAAGTAAGAACATGAAAAATATGCACAAAGAATTTTCAATACAGCTACTGAAAACATGATCAAGTACCTCAAGTATCATTTCTTACAGAAAATGTCTGCTTCAGAGACTTACAGCTTTTTGCCCACAGGTATTAAATGACATCTTAAAAAAAAAATTAGAGGATACAATAGATTGACTACTGAAACATCATGTACTGCAAATACAGGGCGCAAGAAATAGCTCGTACGCTTAAGAAAAAGGAAAACATGACATGGATAACTTAAGAAGGGCAGTGTGACTTCAACATCATGCAAGGTTACAGGCACTCTTCTTGAACAGCTGAGGGAAACATATGGAAACAAAAGTGAGAAAAATGTCACATGGACTTCCCAAGAGTAGATTATGCCAGACAAGTATGACATTTGCCTTTGACATTAAATATATCTGGACTTGACTGAAGTATTTGATTCAATGCTGTTGAGGGAAGTATTAATGAAGCTGCAGAAACGGAAACTGGTAGTACACAAATCTCAGGAAGTAATGGGCAGCAGTGCCTGGCAATGGGTTATGCTGAAATAAGGATCATGACGCTTCAAACGAGTTAATGCTGGAGCTCCTCCAGAATCAGCCCTAGGACAGATCTTACAAAACACTAATGAGATTTGCTTACAAAGAAGCTCAATAAAGAGGAAAATCAGAAAACCTCACAGAAGAACAAAATTACTTTGAGACCTATTGAACTGTGAAAATAGAAATGGTATGAAATGTTTTCACATGAAATGCAAGGTCACACATTAAACGCCCAGGAAGTATATAGGTTTATTTTTTGGAGAAAAATCTGGACATAATAATTGACCACAACCTTAGACAATGTGAGAGGCCTTAAAAGACACTATTTTTGAAATTAAAATTAAAGCAAGCAAAGAAACAAAAAAAAAACCCCAGGGGGCATTTCCAATATAGAGAGTGAAGCACTAAGTCCGTTGTAAGCATCCTTGTCATGACCACAACCAGAACCAGTCTGGTCACTGGTTTCAGAACAGAAAAATAAAAATTGGATGGAACAGTAAGATGATAAGAATGAAGAAGGTATAAATGGATCCTCAAATACTTCAGCTTTGTGTAGCTTTATAAAAAAAAGGATGACAAGGATTTTTACTTTAGATTATACATCTTTCTACAGTGTGATTACTAGGCCAGTAAATGAAGGGAACACCAGGAGTGTTGCTTATCTTGACTGCAGCAAGGTTTTTGACAGCTTCTCTCTTAACAGTCTCAAATGATGAAGTATGGCCTATGCAAATGGACTGTGAAGTGGACTGAAAACCATCTGAGCTTCTGGGCTGAAGGTACACTGAAGTGCCTTAGGTTTTACACTTTTACCTTATAAACTTTTTAATTAACACGCCTTGAGAAGAAGTGAAAATGATAATGGAAGAAACCAAAACCAACCAACTTCCAATTCACAAACCACACACCCCACAACCCCCCCCAAAATTATCAACTTTCCCCAAACACCAAAGCCCCAAATTTGTATCAGGATTTTTTAAATACCTGCATTTAGAATGATTTCTGCAATTAAAGATAACGAATAAGCACCAGCTAAGAGACACTAATTTTCAAACGTAAACCTGCAGAAATGGAAACATTTAGAACAGGTTATGTCACCTCACCTTGACTTTTGGGTCTCAAGATCATTGTATGTAAGAAGTCTATATTTTGTTTAATCTATTTCACTCCAAAGCATCTTCAGTGCCCTATCAACTATGGCGTATCATAACTTCTGAGCAACTGATTTCATGGCAACAAGCAATTAAACATACTTCCAAATAAACATTCGAAACCTACAGCAGTCGAGGTTTTATTTTTTTATTTTGAACAGATTAGCATGCTACCTAGTTCATGTATGACTGTAATAAGGAAGTATCAAACAATTTACGGCATGGAACAATAACTACGAGTCATTACCAAATGTTACGCATACACAAGAAAACAAATATCTACAGATCTCAATTTAAAACTGTTTTCTACTGAAGTGCATTCAAATACAGCAGTTTGTGGAGTTATCCTGCCTTCTCATTTGGCAGTTTTTAACTGTTATCACTAAATTTCCTCTCTTGCAAACAGCAGCTGTCCACACAATACACAAAACTGCATTGTAATTATTTTGAAATGGCAGGATTTTCTTACACAGTTGACCTATGTTGGCATTCAACATATGCTCTTTTTTGGCTTTTTAAAGCCACCCAACTTCAAACAGTGTAAATAGGCTACTACGAAGTTAAGTAAAAATCTGAAGGTACTACTTTATCACAATACCCTTCTAGTAAGCTTCTACTAGCCTCTGATCTTACAAAATGAAAACACAACACAAAAAAATTTCCCTTCTCTCCCCATCACACTTCCCAAAACTACAAGTAACCAAGCAATTTCTGAAACGACTGCGGTGGCAATTCCATACTTATTGTTTCTGCATTTAAAACTTTGAAAAAAAGACTTCAAAAATTGCTTGAGGTATCTAACATTTTTCCAAGGAGAATACATGGATACTCCAGTTATAGATGATGTGTTATTTATTTTCACTAAATCAGAGAAGTAATTCTGCCAAATACTGAATTTGGTATCATCCTGCATGGAAATATGTCAGAAAAGCAAATATAATATAGCTATAAGAAAAATCAGCCTGCAAGTCAAGGAAAAAAAAACTACCTTGGGGAAAAAGAGTTATATTTAACTGTTAAGAAGCCATGGAACAACTGTATTTCACTTGAACTGATAACACCAGAGATGTCTTTTTTTGACAACAAACATTTAGAAACTGTCAGTTCCTCTGTCTAGCAATCTTTCATCTCTGTAACAATTCTTTGTAGCCACCTCTTCAATCCTAAAAGATGGAAGCAACTTAACTTTTAAAAATGTTTTGTTTTACTAGAATTAGCTTCTGTCAGGATTTCTTCAGTGTGAATCAACACTCATAAAAATTTTCAAGTCTGCATGCCTAAACAGCTGAAGTTCAGTATTGCATATAGTGGCTGCCATGTTCAACAGTATTAGATAACTCCAACAGCTACTAACATTGTTTAGAGATAAAATACTGAATGTCAACAGTGAAAGCCAGGGGCTCACTCAGTGGCTCCGAGTGTTTCTGTGTGACCATTTAACCGGAAGAGAACATGAAACCTTTCAGGAGAAGCTCCTGTTCTCATGTACGGCATAACCAATGATATTCTCTGACACAACCGAGATTGGCTGTATCAGTCTCCCATTAGCCAGCAGGACAGAGGATTTAAAGAACTGGGATCACAAAATCCAATTCTCATTTAAATAGTTATGGTTCTTCCAGCTTTACTGTTAGGGGAGTGGGAGCACAGGGGCACATAAGAACCATTTCATATTCAAAATACATCTACAATTCCAAACAGAACTTCAGTTCTACAGACACCTAAATGGTTCAGAAGATAGTAGTCAAAACTGAAGATGGGAAGAAGAGTTAAATGGCAGAAATGCCCCTGTACACTTGTGTGGAGGCTGAAAGACCTACCAAACAAATAAAAAGCCCCAGATATGTAAGAATGGTACTTCAGGCAGAATCTGCAAAGACTAAGAGAAAAAGCAAAGGGAAGCCAGGAAGTGCCAGCCATCAGGCCCTGCCTGTTTGTCAGCTGCCTGCTGGGTGGAAATGTGCATCCCCATGACTCCTCAGGCATTTTCCATACACACGCCTTAAGTGCAATCTAGCAAACATGTCCACCAAGAAGATTTCTGGGGTACGCCACTAGTCTTGTTCCTTTAAATTATAAAAATAATCAAAAATTATTATCAAAAACTCCAAAACAAGTGGTCAGTATTCTTTGTAAAAGTCAAAACCACTGAAAAAAGTGGCCAAGTCAATTTGGCTTCCATCTATGGTGAATCTAAATTCCTTTTTTCTTAGCTCAGGAACAGAAATCAGCAAGTCCAATAAAATTGTATTTGAATAATATTCTGTGACATCAGGTAAGTATAAGCAGAATTAATACTGTAAAAAAACATTTCTATTTTAATAATCTTCAGAGCTAACTCCTGTTCTGGGTACATGCACAGTGATAAAACCAGTTTCTCTTTTAGTATCCCTGTGGGCTTCCTATTCTTCACATTAGAATATTCCATGCAAAGTTAAGAGAGACACATGATCTTATGCTCACTTCAGTTCCTTCTCTACTGTAAGTATATGAATAAGACACTTTTTATCATTCTCTGCATTTCTAATGTTTAAGACAAAAGTACTCTCAAAACAAAATGAAGTCATTAAATATAATGTACTTAATCACTTTGATCTGGAATATGGCCCTCTTAGAAAAAGGCAAGACAGCTTTCCTGCATGCATAAACAGATACCCCTACTGGGTTTTTTTCCTAATTGGTGCATGAAAAACATGAGTCTTGGAAAAATAGAAGAAATAAGATTTACCCTAACCTGTATGAAATGTTCTTAAATAATATGTAATTTTACTACTTTTGAAAATGTTAGTTAAGAAACAAAATTGATAAAAAGAAAGTAAAAACTGCATGCCACTGTTGTAGTTTTTCACTGAACTACCAATAACACACACTGAGAAAGATTGGTGTTGAAAAATTACTGCCTGCTAAAATGGATTTAGTACAAACCAGAATGCATAGTATAAAAGAAAATTGATCGCTACATACAGAGTGCTATAAATGAACACAGTGCTTTACAGATAAACATTAACAGGGTTCCTTCCCCTTAAGAGCATATAATTGAACTCAAATGGGATACTCTGAATGACAATTAAGGATTGTAAAAATGAGCAGAGACATTGTTATTGCAAAGATGGATAGAGAAAGAAACAACAGAGATTTGCATACTCCCTGCTTGATTTCTTGCAAAAGCCATAATTTGCACACTGCTATTGTTCTGATGGCTGTATGGATTTGTCCAAAGGAAAGATTACATACCTGTAATTTAAAGGGTAGCAATTGACTATTAGAATGATCAGGTTTGATATTTCTTTTATTAATACAGAACAGTAACAGAAAAGATAAGAATTCTATAATAATCGATGCAGTTCACTGCCTAAAGTATGGCATTATTTTTCATCCCAGAACAAATGAACATAGTTAAAGCATGCATTTTGTTCACCTTCTGGTTGTGGTGGAACAGACTGAAAGCTGTTTGACACAGCCAAGGAGATCAATATAGATGAGAAGACAAATGACCACCAGCTGTGTAGAGCACATCACAAATGCAATACACAAAACCCAGAAGAGAACAATCAGAAATAAATGACGTGAAGTAGGAAAGGGTCTCTGTCAAAAGACAATTTTAGTACAGTTCTCTCAAGGGTCCTGAGGCAGTTCACAGATTAATTCACAGAATGAAACTGTATGTGAACCTTCAGAAGTAAATAGGACAGTTGGGGATATTCCTCTGTCACTGGCAACAATGAAAAATTTTTAAAAAATCTAGAGTCAGATGAGGTCATAGGCACTCTAAAAGACCAGCTAAGAACATTTTGATGCAAATACTGCAGTTGAGAAAAATCAAGCAGATACTTTTTATAGCTTTAGTAATGTAAAGCTACTCTGATGCCATGATGACTTTTTGCCTTTTCTTTTATACTCCTTTTATACCTTGTAACTTCTGTATTCTTAGTGGTTTTTAGCCTACATTCTTAGACTTATTTGTCAAGTTAGGAGACTAAATTTTTTAGAAGCTTCGTAGCTAGGGATCAGAATGCCCCAGACCCCAAGGTCCTCTCCAGAACACATTCTGTAAAACTAAGACAGAACCATCCAGGGGAAGGTTCCTTGGGGAGGGGTGGGGCTCACTCGAGCCTCTCATTGGGGCATTTTGCATAGGTATGCTAATTAGTAAGACCTGTAATGTTATACCAGATCTTTTGGGGGTGCATTATGGTATGCATTTCAGTGCATTTGACCTGGACGTGTGCACCTAAGGATCCTTAAAATAAATACAAGGTAAAATCCTTTTTTCCCTTCTAACCGTGTTTGATTCTTGATTTTAAGACCAGGAAAAGGCATCACTCCCTATTCCAGAATGCACTCCAAATGCACCAGCACACAAAGAACTGAGCAGATGATCAGAGACTTTCTAAAAAATTACATAAAAAGGGATAAATTCAAAGTTTTCTTCAAGAGTTAGATACTGGGAAGAAAACTTAACGGGAGCAGATGGCCTGCTTGTTAATACACATGATCACCACTAAAGAAAAAACCCAGGTGTAAGACAGGAGAGGAGAAAGGTAAAGCACAGGTAAATGTAGAACCATCAAACCAACAAAGCAGGCCTAGGCACTGAAGGTAGTCAAGTTGTTTGAGAAATACTTGAACAAAAGCTGCTTTGGGGGTTGTTTGTGGTTCATTGGTTTGTTTGGGGTTTTTTGACAAACAGGAAGAAAACTTGAAATAAGTAGGCAAGAAGAGAAATACTGATACAGCAACAGAAAACATTCCTTTTGTAGTAAAATCAATTTAATTTACAAGCTAAAGTTTAGGTACCTACAGAGACAAAAGGAGATGTATGAGTATCTGAAAATTTTTCAGACAAATAATAAAGTATTCTTAACCATACATTGAGATGTTGAGTTTCAAACACCATTCTTCGACACAAGGGAAAACCACCTATTTTTAAATGTCCTCATTTCTTATCCATGAGATCTGAGAAAGGGTGTCCACCCCCACGTAACAATATCACAGTGCAGAAGAACAATCCAACCACCGAAAAGGAAAAAGAACAGTGCTGTAGGATCATCCAAAAATCTGCAGAGTTGCCACTTATGACGCAGAAGGCAAAAACTAAGGTGGAAGGTATGTATACCATTATAAAACTCTGTTAATATATCTTTTTTTAATTGTGTATAGATTTTCACAAATTAACTTTTCTCCCTAATATCCAAAAGAAAAGTACTGCAATTTTTTTCATGTGGAAATGGAAAACAGATGTGTATGAAGAAAACAAACATTCATCAATAGTTATCATAAGAATAAATTAAGCTATACATAGCATTCCATATTTAATCTGTCCCAGCAAAGGAACATCTGAAAGAGGTGGCAAGGGACAAACACAAACCCATATGATTAGGTAGCTCATGCTTCTGCAGTGCACCTTCAAAAGCATTTATTCTGCTAGTGATAGCTCATCTGCTTCTGTTAGAGCTTCTGGTTTAGTAATTAGGAATTAAATACCATAAGAGTCATATTTTACTATACAGATGGGCAAAAAAAAGTTGTAAAGTGGAGGCAAATATGCATTATTGAAACTTGACACTACAAGTAGCAAAAGTAATGCTCCCAACTTTTGTAATACCGTAACAGTCAGTGCAGCATCTAAACATCAAATCTCACTAGTGCTGTTGCTTTCCATCTTTTCATCTAACATAGGTCCTGATATAAAACTTGAGGAAAAGATGGAGTGCTATTTTAACAGGATTTTCAGTAACCCAGATTATACATAATAGAAAGCAGATGTTATAAGAAGAAGGGGCTTAGACATGGCACTATACCAATATTATTATTCTTGTATTTGAGAAAGGAAAACTGCACTTGGTCTGTGATTCCAGATTGTTTGATCTCACCACAGAATTTCAACCATAACCTGAAATATCTCCTTCAATGTAGAACTGCAGTGTACCACCGTAAAAAAAAAAATGAAGCAGGTATGACCAACTTCTTTTGATAAAATGCAGTGACAAGCTGATAGAAATATGCAGATTAAAAAACAGTTAATACACAAGAGTGATGAAAGCAATGCTGGCATTTGCAATGCTTTTGTTTATATTTGTTTCTTTTTGAAAAGAAAATTTGAAATATGAGCAAGTTTTCAATGAGTTTTACACAGAAAAATTGAAGAGAACACAATACTCCTCCTAGAAGCAAATCACTGAGACAAAGAAATGCATTTAAATTAACCACTGAGAACAAGATACATATTTAGAGGGATGGGTATTGAAATGTCAATTCCTTATGCTATTCAAACATGTAATAAAAGCAGGCTAAACATTTCCGCTTCATTCATAGAATCTGTTTTACTGCATGCTACATAAAGTGAATCTAAATCTATCTCTTAATTGTAGCAGATGCAAAATTAGTGAAAGCTTATCCTTTAGTTATTACAGGACTGCACTCAGGTCCATAAATACTGGCTTCAAGTGACAGCTCTATTATGCAAAATTCTCAGTTATAAGAATTCCGATAGAAGCCTCACTGTTTTTATTGGGTAATAAAACGCAAGTCACTCCAGTGGAACCATTAGAAGAAATTTTTTAATACGTCATTAACACTACCTCATAAACTAAATTGTTGATTTGAAAAGGGAACGAAGTAAACAGCCCACATTTCCTGCTGGACCATTTACACCTAAGAATGCTGTAGTATAGTTTTTTACTTTTTACAGGATGACTTTGCTCCTGTTCCGATACCACACCCACTATACCGGAGGGACCTCTCAGGAAATTTAATTTTTAGAAGTAATGCAACACCCAGCATTGGACAAGTGCTGAATTCCCTGTAGTAGCTGTATTACTGGTGATAACATTCTATAGAGCTACATATTTTCCACCTCTACAGCGTGTTTTCCAACTGAAGCTTAACATGATGCTGTTGCAATCAGATATTTCTGTCAGTATATGTGCCAGTATACATTGTATCATTACCTAATACATGTTTATAATACCCTTAGATCTGAAAATACACTTGTTTCCCCACTGAGTATAATTATTTTCCTCTTTTTTATTCTTTCCCAACAGTTTTTCAAGTTATCTATAAAAGTCTTAAGTGGGAAACACATTTTTGTGAAATTTTAAATGTTTTAAATAAAACCAGAGTAAATTCTCAATAGCTTGCATGGCCTAGGTATAGAACACTTTAAAATAAAGTATTCACAACATTTCTATACAAACACCCAGACACAATCACAGGAAAACCTGCCTGCTCCATGCATGCACATACACACAAAGAAGGCCAGAAGCTCCCTTTGGACTTCTAACTTCTGAATTTTGAAGCACCTCCAATACTTTTTACATGATTTACTGAATGTAAGAGTCCACTCAGTGTAGTGAGCTAGAGAAATCATTTACAACATTTATGTACTTGTTTAGTGCTGGTTCTGAATCTGTGCTCCCTCTAACACGCAGCTCTTTGATTGCACTGTGGCTGTTTTAGTGCACAGTGTCACAGCTACAAGAGGTTTAATCATTTTAAAACATTTTCCCAGCTGGATACCACAGACTTTTCAACTTCCTCATTAAAAAAAGCGTATTTCACACACACTGGTAAATGTGTATTAAATCTGCAAGTCTTCTTCTATTTGTCAATATAAATATTGAGTTTAATATATGGGAAAAAACCCTATGAATAACTACGACTCCTGAAAACAAGCATAAAACCAACACAGCTTTGTAGTGATGGAGACAGTGTTCCATTCAACATATATCTTTAAATTTTTATGTTCCAGATCCCACTATTTTGCTATTCTTGCCACTAATACAGCTGATTATGGTAACTTAAAATATTTTTTCATCTTGCAATTAAGAAACTATTAAATACTGGGACATGTTAATAACTCTCTCTCATTACCACATTAGAAATCATTATTGTCACCACACAGTATAATGTAATGCTGGATTAATATAGTGGAAAATTGCTAATCATATAATAACATTTCAATGTTTTTATTACATTAGCAAAACTGATTAAGAATAAAGTGCAAATAATAAATAAGACAATTTTACAAGCAAGGAGAAAATTACAAGCAAAATGACAGCCCTGAGAATGCTGCCATACCCAATAATATAAATATCAATTATGTTGTGCTTCTGGCTAGAATTTAAAATACTTCAGAGTTGCTGATACACAGCACTTTTGGAAATTAAATCTATTCTTCTACATCTTAAATAAAACTAAAAACTCTTATGGCCTTTTCTAATTGCAATGGAATTTGCAACCAAATGGGAATTATTTTAAAGGTTGGAAACCATCTACAATTTTACCTCCTGTTAAGTTGTACACATTTTTAAGCACTGCATTACAGCAGGAAAGTTAGCAGATAATTTCAAGTTTTGGCTAGGAAATAACTGTGTAATTTTAATAATTCCCTGTAGCATATTTAGATACTACACTTTTGACTTAGCATGCATGAAATGGAAAATGCCAACAGGATCCCATTTCTGTTAACATCCAAGAAGTTTTTTCTGAGAACTTTCAAGCAACCACAAACACTACTTTTAATTTAAAACATCCTTTCTGTAGCATGCAAGTTCCAAAAAGCATGATGAAATATGAGATTACAACACAAAAGCTTTTCCCTTTTATCAGGCTTCATCTTGAATACTCTTTCAAAATATGAAAGATTTATTATAAATTGATTCATTAGTTATTTAAATATTCTGAACAGTGCATACTGCTTCAAAAACAGTTAACAGCATATATTTAGATGCTTCTGTAATTTCTTTTGAAATAAATAATGCAAAACAATTGTAACACAACTTTTACTAATTCTAGCAAGTCTACTGTAATGCAGCTCACAGACTTGCAAAGTGAGTCTGAATTTATCTGAATACAGCATAATTAATCTGACAATCTAAATGTTGCTTTAATATTTAAAGGTAACAAGAGATTTTAGACCTTTATTCATTTCAGTAAAGATGTTTTTAAAGCACTAAGAAGAAAAAAACATTGCAAAATCTTTCATTTTCTACCTCTTGGACAGTAATACTAACCTAATGAAAGCGAAATTTTTATATCCCCTTGCTTACAGCCTCTCTGCTAGATTCATACTAAATTACACTACTAATGTTGTTTCCACTGACAGTACACTTCACCATGTACCTCAGTCTCTGAGTCCATACAGTTTTTGGCACTCAGTTACTGTTAGAAGTTAACTCAAGCACCACAGAAAGCCAATAGCCGCTGTGTATTGCTCCCGGTAGTTAAACACCCTCTCTTCTCACTTGGTTTTAAATTAGAGAAGAAAGTGGATCATGAATCCAGTGGATTGGGAATTTCATTTAACTGTGCAGAAAGGTATCTTTGTTTACAAGTCTTTTGTCAAGACTGCTCATGCATCTCCTCATCAGAGAGACAGACAGGAGCACATCCAGGGGTTTTGCTGCAGATCATCTAATTAGGGTGTTGAGAAATGGCAAAGGACTTTCTGAATAAGGGTTTCCTGTATCCCAGTAACTGCATGGACTACTTCGGTATTCCATGGACTGATTACTGCTCATCATAGGATGGTTTGGGTTGGAAGAGACCTTTAAAGGTCATCTAGTCCAAATCTCCTCCAATGACCAGAGACCTTAAATGTTTCCAGGGATGGAGCACCCACCACCCAGAGGTTCACCTGTCATTCTTTCTTACCCTGTCAGATTTGGCTCAATTGGTAAAGGCTCTTAAAAAGCTAGCTCTTGAAAACCTTTTGGCATTTCATAGGAAGGAAAGAGTATTTGCTGACAAAGGCATAGCTGATAGTGTGAAGTGCCACAAAACACCAGTGAAACTTAGTTTTCTGACAGAGGAAAAGAAAAAGCTTCTCTGTATTTTGTTTCTTAAACCCATAGAGATACCAGTCTTCCTCTAGTAAATACCAACACCAGGTATTTCCAAGTGTGAATACATTCACAATTCTTACACCCAGTTGGGAAATACTATGTTTTATACCAATAGGAAACACTGAGAAAGGCAGAGGGGGGAGTAATGGAATTACAGTTCTCTGTAGAATTAGACTCTGTATTTGTCAATTTCAAAGTTCCCAACTTTGAAGATCTATTCTTACAATGCCCAAATTAAAAAGACTGAAATACATAAAAACCTACCTAAAATGTCAAAAAAGGACTTTTGAAGTAAAACTAACTTCAAAATTAATTGTTATTAATTGCTAGGTGATATTTTAAATTTTATGTTCCAGTTCATTTTCAGAATGAGATATTTAAATACTCATCTCTCCTTCATTTCAGTTTTATCACAATGCTTGTTCAACTCTTCTTTAAGAAAAAAAACCCCAAAGCTCCAAAACCGAAAAAACTTGCCCTGAAATTAACTACATTAAGTTATATTACACTAGTGGAAGCGTAGTGTCTGCTGACTAGGAGTCCTTACTTCCCTCATGGAAGACTGGAGTTATGCAATTAAATCAGTATCTTATCAAGGTGGCTCATATTTTGGCATGGGGTTTTTACAGTTTATGAATTCTTATATGAAGTACAACCTCACAACAATGTTCTTCTGAAGAATGAGGTGATACTTCCTGAAATTCACAGGAACAAGGGAAGACTTGATAGCAGGCTCATAGCAACTCATTTATTCTTACAAAACAGATTCGCAAACCAATCATCTTCTATTTATGCAGATAAAAACAAGTACTTAAATTATTGATATAATACATTTTTTTGTGTCCTGAAAAATAATTTTCCTTTTTATTTGTCTTAGTGGAAATTTAAGAGTGTCTACAGATGCTGTCTTGCTGTAATTCAAAAGCATTGCTTCAAATCCAGTTTACCCATATAATCACCAATATATCACTCTTTTAAAATTAGAGGTTTAATAGATCCCTAAATTATTTTGTCATACAGAAGATGGGGTTTTCAACTTACACAAAGAAAATATTATACCAACACCCAAACAACTTGGAACAGACATTAAAAGCCTGAGTTTACCAACAGAAGCAAAGGTATCCTAGCAGGATTCCTCACCTTAACTGTATGGTGTCTAGGTAACGCACCACACGCCACGAAGAAGATCAATCAGAGATATGAAATTGTTACAACACCTTGACACACAGTACACTGAGGACAGCAAGTCGGTACACACTGAAAAGCTGTTACCTGTGCTTGCTGGATGTTTTATTTCCTATTAAAGAAACATCAACAGTCTTGAAAGTGAAGAAAGCAACAGATTTGAACAAAAACATCTGTTTGTTTCCTTACCTAAAACACCTAAACATATGAGTATATGCAAGTGAAGATGTTACTGTGATTAAATAATTATGTTCTAGTACCACGGATAATGTCAGTAAGGAGAATGCTGAGCCCAGGCACATTTTCTGAGAAATTGTGCAGTATTGTGGATCAATCCCAATTGTAAATCTTTTTATTTCTAAGCCGATATTGGAAGTGCTTGAAAGTAAGGTTATTTCTACAGAAAAAGCTGACTTTTCTCATCTAGTACTTCCCCTCCTGCAATCTTTCATGAGAAATTGATGGGTGCCCATGCAACTTGGTATACTGAGAGACAGGTACAGAATGAGACTCTAAAAGGTCAAAAAGAAAGTAGGTGAAATAATACTGCCTGACAGCATTCTACCAGTGATGCTCTACTTCCCCAGGAACAACTATTTGTACCTTCTAGCACAATCATAGAGCTAAATATTTCTAAAGGTACAACAACAACAACAACCAAAAGACAAAAAAACCCCAAACAAAGCAAACCCAAAAGTCTTTATTTTCCCCTTAGCTGCCTTTCAGTCTTGTCTGGACACTTTACTATGTTTATCTTGCTTTTTCCTTGCATCTGGAGTTATTTTACTCCCTAGAAAGCATGAAATTAAACTGGCTGTTATCATAAATAGCTAGTGAAGAGTTACCTGGGTTTCAGTTACCACTGAAAGCTTACAGGTGGTTCAGGAGATCTGAAGTCACAAATTTCCCTTGCAAGAGAATTTCTGGGGGCTGATCATCAGAAAAAAGTCTAGGCCATGGTCCAAAATGGCATAAAATTCCCGTAAAATATATTGCTTTACACTGACTTGCCTTATTTGGCCTCTGTTAGGATGTGTACATTAGAGTTCATATCTATAAATTACTTCCTTCTGTCTCTAAATTTGATTCATTATTTCCAGATTTATTTCCAGTTGTTATTTTTAACAGCTCCCCTGTTTCTGTGGAGGACAGCCATGATGGGAGAGGTAGAGCAGTGAGCTTTGATATTTAGCACCATGCTCTGTAGCCAGTATGTAATAGGGTGCAAAACTGCAGTCTAGAACTGAAACTTTCAGCTTAACCTTAAGTTGCTGCATTCTGGACCAGAAAGCATTATTTTAATCCTTAGGTCTTTTCTAGGTATATGATTGTTAGTTAGAGTAACAAGCATGCAAATCTCAAATGTAAGATCTCTATCTGTCACAGTAACAGCACAGACTTGTAGTCAATAAAAAAGCAAATTTTAAAAGCTCTATCCTAGACTGAAGATCTTAAGCTGCACATAATTTTTAACAAAGCACGGCATTTGAAGCACTAACTTCTAGCAAAGGTTTCATCTTTCCACTGGTATCAGTTCCACACCAAGTTCAGTCCAAATATATTGCTTTTCATTTACGTTCAGATTCTTCAGAAGACTTTGATGCTCCCTGCACTGACTTGAAAGAAATAAATAATTATTTCATGTCTGCATACTGGCAGTATTCGATAACCTCCTGGGGTTTCATGAGAATTCAAACTACCATGGAGAAGAAAACAGAAGTCTAAAAGACTCTGTACAAGACAACTCATGCAACAAAGATATCAATTCCCATAATATGAGTTACCAAACTTACTGCTACTGACTGTAGCAACAGCATTTGGATCCCTGAGCTGTGAGACGAACAAATAATGAACAAGACTGTGAAAAAGTTGTCTCCATCTCTTCTTTTATTACTCCTCTGATTACAACCCTAATATTAGCTCTGTTAAAATGAATGCTTACCCGCATCCAAAGCCAAGCTAACAGAAAGGGCCAGCTCCACAAGGATGGCACAAGATAGGTATTTTTTTTAATTGTCCTTCAATCTGTATCTAAAGCAAATTCCTCAAAACTGAAAATCTACCACTCAATGAGAAAGATACAGAAGCATCAAGTGTTCTTTTAGTTTTCCCCTACATCTAAATTATATTTTATACTTCTATGCTACACAGATTACAATTTTTTTAAAAATGCAAAAAAAGAAAAGCACTCTTCCTGAAAGAGATGCAAATGTCTACACTTCAAAACATAACTCTATAGTACAGTATAGTATAGCACTGGCCACAACACTCCCAAGTATACTCCAAAACCAAAGAAAAAAAGGAACAGTTTGGAATTATTTATAAGGTACTCTTTCCATAAGGTCAATGGAGACTGCTGCTTGTTGACACAATAAGCAGCACTTGACAAATTCTGTACTAATGAAATACCAAGTACTATTCAAAGAGCCATCAGCTCTTCCCTAAGCAGATCATCAAAATAAAAAGAAAACTTTCTAGTCATGACATTTTGCCACTGCATTCTGGGTCCCACTGTTGTAAGAGGAGGGGTATTTCTACTTTCCTGACAATAACCTGGAGTGACTCCTTTGGAAAAAGGGATGCTTCCCTTCTTCAGATCAGAACAAGGGAAGACTACAGACTCCGAAGAGGTACAGTGAGCTTGTACTAGAGAACAAATCCAAAGCAAACACTTGCAGAGATTTCAGGGTGAAGAGGAAATTGCACAGAATTTGTCTCGTGTCAGAAGACATTTCAAGCCCCTAAACTACAAAGCAAAACCATCAAAAAAACCCTATAAAGAACAGAACAGGGTGGGATTTATTTTAAAACTTTTTTATTTTAGCTGCCTCACCCATATAATTTTAAATTATAGCTTTAGAACTGGGAATATTTGGTGGTGTTTGCATGCTCACAAGAAAAAAAGGCATGGAAGGAGACCATGGAAAGTGGAAGAGGTCACTTCTTATTAAGCCAGACACATTATAAAAGAGAACTTCAATGTCAGTGGTCAGACAGTAGTTCAGAGCGTGAGTTAGAAAAAAAATTTTATGTCTTTTTTGTGTCTTTGATGGAACAGATTTATGTTTTAATAGGCAAAAGTCTGCTTTCAGCTGTCTAAAAGCATCTTAAAAACTAGACACTTTCCCATAATGCTAATTCAATAAGAAAAATCTGACAAGAACCCAGGTCAGATGACGGTCAAATTCTTCCCCTCCTTCTAAATCTTCTAGAAAAGATGAAAGAATAATTAAAACTCAACTTGATACAACTAAAAAAATAGTTCATCAATATGTTTCAAAGAATGGATAGGAAAAATTACAAGATTAAAAAAAAAAACAAGAGTAAAAGAAAAACAGAGAACCCAAAATGCAAATTCACTCCATCATGTTGCAATTAAAAAATAATCATCTCACACATGTTACTGCTTGCTTGAGTTCGAACATACTCAACTGCCGTACCTAAACGTGAGTAATAAAGCATGCCATGCCATTCTCCATTTTGTATGGGAAGCTGCTTTAGAATTTAATTATTACTCTTCAAATTGATACTAAAATTTAACTTCACCACAATACCTAACGAAAGCAAACATGGATGTCAAGCTCGTGCTGCCTCACTAATTGCTCCATAGAGCTTCTTTCATCTGCAAGAAAAATATTAGGCTATTGACATAGGGGTCTCCTGGAAATGTAGCTTCTTATGACCAGGTCACAGTTACCTATTCTTATAAGTACCTTAATTCCCAACATCTTCCAACCTTTGAACTGTATATAAGAGTTAAATAAAATACCATTAAAAAAAATCTGTCATAGACAGAAGCCTGCTTTTTTTTTTAGTTTGCATATATATTCTCAATTTGTGTGTACAGCTCAGATTTTAAAACAGAAAACTGCTTTATTTTTAGCAGGGCAGCTTTGAGTCATCTAGTCTAAAATTCTAACACAGTTAGATTGTCACAGAAAATCACACTTGGTCTACTTCACAGCAGCATTCCCGGCACAAAGCTCAAATTTACATTATATATGTAAATTTAAAAACTGTCATTGCTACAGCTTTTTAAATCATGTTAGTTCTTCTGAAAAAGTTCTATGTGTCATACCTAAAGCCATTATCCAACCAGACCAGAAATAGGGTAGCAGAAAGAGAAATTTTTCCTTTGATTCCTGCCAACTTGCTCTTGTTTGTAACCCATCAGTCTCAGCTCATTCTAGATCTCTGGATCCTAGAACATGCTTAGTGGAAAACAAGGCATGCAGTTTCTTACAAGGTTACTGCGAAGAATTTTAGAAGTAGATATATCTTCATCAATAATGATGGCAAAATTTGATAAGTTCCCAGTTTAGAGGGCCATGGACCAGCTTGTAATAAAAAACCCAAAAAGATTATGAACCTAACTAAATAGGCAGACAAATGCTTATTTGAGAATAATCTCTTTGGTAGAAAAACAAGCCTTTTAATGTATTGTAAAGCATATAATTGTTTAAAAAGTACAACTAATCATACAAAGTCTTAATACTAAGTCATAATTGTAACATAGTTAACATAACATTCCTGCAGTGTTAATTCCTTTGCATTTTGTATATTTCTATTCAATAAAGTTTTGAAAGCAATAGTTGAAAAAACTTCACAGTGACTTAAATAGGCAATCCCAAAAGTCTTAATTGTGTGTTACCATTTTGTGTCATTTTTAAAATGGGAGTAGGGCAGATTGTTACAAGCAGTAGTAGTTAGCAACTCTTCACAGCAATTTTAAAAGATAATGTCACCATGTTATCAAGATATCTGCATTTCACACGTGATAACCATTACCAAAATTAATTTGGGGATCAGTTACTGTAATTAGACTAATGCTGAATCTTGGACTACCTCGCAGTTATCTTTAGGTATAGTCATAAACTGAGGATGAAATAATCTGAGATCAAATTCCCTCTCACAACACTGCAGGGGCCCATACAGACAGAGCCGGACACCACTGAATAATCCAGATGAATTTCTGTAATGTGCAACTTCTAGGGAGGAAAAGCTGATTTTCTGGCTTCTCGGCTAGGTGACTAGCTCTGACTTATGAGAAGGAACAGATTTCCATAGGAGAGTTTAGTGGTGTTTAACCAGCAGCCTACCAATCTCTTTCCCAGGAACCCTTGCCCTCACTGAAGGAACAATTCACTGGCTCATGATGTATCTCCTGAGCTACCACAGGTGACAGCCTGGTAAATTAAAATAAACCAGCACCTATGTTCTCTCAGTATTTCAGCCTGCAGGTTGCAGCAATTCAGCAGCTGTTACAGAATAAGCTGACCCATTTTGAGATCATAGATGAGTACTGCTGAGGCCACACAAAATTTAGCTTTTTTCATCCATCACACCCACTGTAATCTCTATTTGTACACAATGTATTTTAAAACCTTGAACAACTAATAGTAACAATGTTAAACACTTATGTCAACAAGTTTCCTTTTTCATTTAATAATCATCTACTGTAAATTATGGAATTAATCTACAGTCATGCAGAATTTATTCCACATAAGATGCATGAAAAAGGCAGAAAATCCTTGCTAATCTTAAGAGTTCCAGTGAGCTCTCAAAAGTCCTTTTTTAAAAAACAAAAGCCATTTATTTTATTTATAAACTAACAATATGAGATCACTGATTTCAGGTCATATTTTTAAAAGACAAGCTAACCAAATTAATTGATCCTACAGCTCTACAATAACAATAAAATAAAGATGTACTCTTAGGGTCTACAAATATACGTCAACACATTAATGCTATCAGTGACAGAACTAGAGTAAATAATTTTCTTGAATTAGTTTGTGAGCCTCTAACGTCATGAAGAAACACAGTATAATTGGGTGTAGTCATTTCTCTTTAGTAGGAAGGATATCTAAACTTCACTCTGCTTATACAGATGGGTATGTAATATAAAGTATGTCCTTTATAAGTAAAATACCACTCAATTCCACAAAGTCTGCACCTAACTCCTAAAGATGCCTTGGTAAATCAGAGTAGTCTTCTCATTAGAAAAATGGAAAAAATAGAACTGTGTAGAAGCAAACAAGTTAAATACTTCGACATTGTTCAGTTAGTCCTGACAGTGTGACATGTGTGAGGATGGAGAAAGAGTGAAAGATAGATCTTTAGGAACAGGATCTGGCATAGTGAGGAAAAGGATGCAAAATGCAGCTATTACACATGAAGGACTCCTCCTCACCCACAAGTGAAAAAAACCTCAGTTAAAAGCAGAAAACAAGCATGGCACTTGAAGTGAATAACTGCCAGCTTTCAGCACTTTATGGGTACAATATAGCAAGAAACTAAGTGGAGCTGCATATGTTTTTATGCTTTAACAAATTCAGAGCATACAAGTGCCATATTTTTCCCTTTCAGAACTTGTGACCATTTTGAATGGAACCCCAGTAACATGAGGTTATAGTCTGGTACATTTTCTACTATAGTTGAGACGATAACAGGCCTAATCCATCCAAATACTATTTTGCAGCAAGAAAAATTAAACTGTGAAACTCAATGCATATCAATGAGATCAAATTTTACAGAAGTTTGTTGGGTTTTTTTTCTAAAGACTAGACATATATACCGATAACAAGATAACCCACAGGCCAACTCTTACAGGTCAGGGTGTAAGTGAACTGCTAATGGAGTAGTCCTAGGATAAGACTTCCCTATTGGCAATTCATTGCATTATCCCATATCCTTTCCTTGAACAAAGTAGCACATAATACTAGTCACTGCAAAAGCCACTGAAACACAGTCTGCTGATGTGATTGACAATCCTATATGTTCCTTTGAAATCATGCTCAGGGTCCTAAAAAAAGCACTACTGTACCTCCTGACAAATCAGTCCTTACCTCTGTGCACTGTTAAAAAGTTAAAGTAAATTCCTATATTAAATTTCTATTCTGATAAACCACAATTACCACCATCATATGCATAAGAAAGAGACAGGTATACTCATTTATTACAGGCCTACAATGCAAGTTAGCAGTAATCAAAAGTAATAAAAAAAAAAAAAATCAGACGTACATCCTCTTGGACAGAGCACAAATCATTGAAGGAGAGAAAAGAATGGTTTTAGGCAACTAATCTGTGGATACATCTAATAAATGTGTAAGGAACTTATACCAATATATTTAAACTTTCTGAGGGAAGCATGAGATCTCCAGGAATAGTATATTATAAAACCTGCATAGAATTCTTAGCTAACAGCAAGATTGTCAGTGTTTGTGTTAAGGGGGAAAAAAAGTATACTTCCAACAGGAAGCATTCCAGAGATGTGCAAGAAACCCCTGTAACTTGGCATTTCAGATTTCCAGGGCAATTAACTCCCCACTGTATCACATCACTTAACATTAATTAATTGCTAAAGATGTAGTTATGTAACTTATTGAGCTGCTAAGGATAAAACAGTTCCCGAGCTCCCAAGGCTTCAGGGGCACGCCAAATTAGTATCAGTGAAGCACAGGGATTTACCCTCTTCTGAGATTGCCAAATCAAGCACTCATTCTCCTTCCAGTGTCAACTAATGGGAACGAGTCAAATAAATGTCAGTCAAGCCATCAGCCCACCACTGCACGGAAAGCTTTATGGGGCAAAAGGTTCTGAGAAAGTCCCATTGTCATTCTGCACAAAAAACATTGGAGGGTTCACATCATGGCACCCTTGGAACCAGGCCCCCTTACTGTATATTACTGATACTTCCAGATGTTTGCTTCTTCAGGAGAAATCCCAGCCTACACTAATGACTGTATTACCTAGAAACATCTTACTTCTCAGGATAAGCATAAATTAGGGAATGTGCTAATTAATATCACTCTCATATATAGCATGTCTTACGAGTTAAAGGTGGCGTTGGCTCAGGGAAAAACAAAATCAAGAAACAACGAAGTTTGAGTCCACTCATTTAGGTGGACATTAGCTTAGAGATAAGAGTCTAAATTCCTTTGTTGCTTTTGAAAAATCTGAAAAAAATTTTATAGCTTCGAAACATGGTGTTAACACAGCTAAAGAAGCATATAAGCTCACTCAAGCAGCAGGCAGCTGAATTGCACATCCAGAAAGAACCAACTGCTACCATTTATATAGTGCCTTCTGATTCCATGTGGGTGACTGGTGTTTGATTACTCCAGAATATGGAAACAGTTTCTAATCATTTAAATAAATTACAATTTTGGATGGATGAACAGAGGCTGCATATGTACTTTGAAGCTCACTCAAACACACTGAAGAAGAGAGAGTTTCAAGGTTCTATCTGAATGGATTTAGCAGGAATGTGATGGTACAACTCTTTTTGCTGTTTTTCTAAAATATGGCACATCCAAACTCACTTTTAAGACTGTCTTCCTACAACGTTATTGATGTTGCTGGCCAGGAACAAGACCTGAAAAAACAAGTGGATATGGTTCTGGTGCATCAAACAGACAAGCCCATGGGCCCAGCAGTGAACCACTCAATTCCATGCCAAAGTGATGCACATAAAGATGTTTGTCTTGCAATGCTTAACAGTTACTATCTGTCTCATAACAAAGTCTGTTGTCAAACTGAAAATGGTGTAACTGGAACTGCCTCATTTTTGAGCGGACAGATTTAGGGACCTGGCACTGCAAAGTCTGAAAAACTGCCACAGGCTCCTTGAACCTTCATTTTCAGACCACGCTGATACTTGTTGAAATTATATTCCCAGGTCTATAAATATACACAGAGTTGTACACAGCCACTCCCAGTGAACAGAAAAAAGCCTCACTACCAGTAACCTTGAAAAACCAGGTCCTCCAGTGCACCGCTGCATCTTTCATTATCTGACCCATAACCATATAAACAATGGATGGGCTTCTTTCACAAGCACGAAGAAAGCTGGAGAAGTTCCCAGCTTTGTAATATGGGAGGAAATTTGCTTACATTTTTGTAGAGTTTGTCATTAGGACAAAAAGGGTTTGCTGCTTTTTTTGAACTGTCCAAGTAGCTCTGAATAAGACTTTGAAAAAAATCTTAGCTGCAGCTGAGTAAAAGGTCTGGCAATTTTCTCTAAGACTTTCCAAAAAATCTAGGCAGTTCTCAAGTGTTACAAAATTTCTCTGACATCTGTACTGATCAATTTAGGCATTACACCAGTTTCCCAAGCTGCATGTTTTAATTCTGATGAGGAAGCGCTGGCTGCTCTGTAAGAAGCAGGGACACATCACTGTGGTGTTTGACAGACTGATTTGGAAACACACATGAATGACAGAATGCACTTGAGAGAATAAGTAACTCAGGAAACTGATGTCACTGGCATGTGGTACTGTCTGCTGTGACACTATCAACAGGACATATCTCAGCCATAGTGGGAATAGCCACTGCTGTATTTCCAGAGAGACAAACTTAAATGACTGTTTTGGGTAGCTCTGAGACATGTTTTGCTACTCCTTCAGCAAGTACACATCTCATTGATTAGGACTGGTCACACAGAGCATTGAGGACAGGTGTTTAAGAGGTCCACTTAACTGGCTACTAGCATTTAAATTTTAGTAAGGTATAAGTAAAAAAAATTAGCTATAAATTTCAGCTCTTTGTCTGGTTTATCTTCTTCTTGGAACAGGTTTGAGAAGCAGATATGTGCACTTGCAGGACAGCACATGCTGCTGACGGAACTGACCACACTGTGGAATGCTGCCCCAGAACAACAGAAACACGTGAGACCTGGCATAGAAAGAAGCACACACCTCAGGATTTTTGTCTGGAGAGAGGGTAAGGCTACTACCTCTAAGTTTATGAAGCCATAGCAAACAGAAAATGGTTTAGAGATCTTTTTTGTACATTTTCTTGAAAGCTGGATTAAACTACTGAAAATATTGGAAACACATGTTTGCTGGGGCCACCAAGCCCATCTGAGCAGAGCTGCTTAAGGAATGAAAATGAAGCTGCCTAAGGAATATCAAGCATAAGGCCAAAACTAACTCTGAGGAATTTTAACATTCTGGTCCAAATGGTTCAGAATGCACAAAACCTACCTCTCTTAGAAAAAAAAAAAAGACCTATTTCCTTTTGGGCAACAGAAAGATACAGAGTTAAATGTTCTCTGCTTCACTAAGTAGGAGCAAAAAGTTGTTTAGGGGACTCGTTTGCACTTTCTTGGAGTGTTAGTCCAGAAACAGTTTTTGGAGAAAGCTATTTGTTGCATAAGTGATTTTATGCACACAATAAGCAGAACAGAGAACATTCCTAGTCGATGGCATGATTGATTCCATAAAAAAATGATAGTTCCTGCAAAGTTGCCAACATGAAAAAATTGCGAGTATGCTTGGGGTGACCTCTCTGATAGCCTTGCCATTATGTCTGTGCCAGTTATGCATGTTCAATACATTTTGAGGCCTCCTCCTGAGCCAAGTCTTGCTTCCTGCTATGCCTCACTCTAATCTACTGCAGAGAAGTAATCCAGAAATTCTCACAAGTGAGGAAAAGATTAAATTCATTAGTTATATGCTCATTTATACAGAATGATAGGAAAGTGGGAGGAAATCACAGAAGGACTGATGGATCTCTGTGTTATGGATTTTGTAGATTACATACAGGAAGTACTGTTTAGCCAGGGGTACTTCTCAGCAAATACGTCTAAATTTAATTTTAAAAGCATGGAATCAGTTGCAATGAAGCTACTCATTTGTTTACAAGATTACAGCTCCTATTGTCTATAAAATACAGTTCTGCACCTGCAAGTATTCTTCATAGATAAATTTTTAATTTTACGTATTATTTTTGGATTAAGCATGACATGACCCAGTAGACATATATGTCTAATATAAATCCAAGGTTTGGCTAATTACTCACATAACAAGTAGTAAAAATTTAAAATACTTCTAAGCCTTCAGACCATACCACTTTTTATAAACAAGCATTAATCCATTCATTTTTCAAAGCTAAATTCTCAAATTTATGAGTTCATTAGAATGCTAAAAAGCACAATCACTTTAGATTAACACAATAAGTTAATCATAGTGGAAGAATAAAAATTGGGATTAATTTACAAGCCCTTGAAATATAGGCTGATATTGAAAAAAGTTCCATACTTCCCTGATGTTAATTCGAAAGTTCAATATAATTTAACATATTATTCTCTCTTAATGTTATCCCTCATTTAAAAGTCATTCCAATAAACACTTTATTGTGTACACATACTCTAGTTTAAAGCCAAACTTCTTCAAAGTATCAGGACATAGACTTTTCCCAGAAATGTTGTAGAGCCCCAAAATTGAAAGGTTACAATTAGATGGCAAGTAGTAATGCAGAAAGAAAAGGGGAGTTATGATGATTTTCTCAGGTGTGATTATAAAAACATTATTGTGAATTCCCAAGAGTATCTATACGAAAGCTTCCCAAAAAATTTTAACTTACGTTTTCCCTCGATCTGCCAGTCCTACCTATTCACCCTAAAATGTGGCAAGGTACATTCTTCCAAGCCCACACGGCATCAGCAGTAATAAAACTTTTGCTGTGAGAATTCTGCAATGCGTCCAAGGATGAATAAACCATAGAATACAGGACTTAGCTGCTAAGTTAGACCCACAGCAATACCTAGATTGCTAGAATAAAAATAAGCTATTAAGAAATAGGACAGAAACCAAGAGCACCCATTCTGAGGATGAAGATTATGGCATTCTTTGTAAGTACTTCCAGAAAAACAAGACTGTAAATGTGCTGTTTGTTGCCAAGGTTGTGTAGTCTAAAATCCAAGTTATAAACCTCTATCAAGTTAAACTTGAAATCCAGCACTTGTGTTTGAAAGATAAAACTTCAAAGACAACTTCTTGCAGTTCTAACCTCAGCACCCTAAAAGCAAAAGAAATGCTGATAAAAATCATGCAAATACAGCCTGGTCAGCAATACTTGCCCTCTCTGCACATGTAAGCTATTTGCTTTATATACTTAAAAGTCATAAGCCCTATTAAAAGACACAGAATTTTTTCTTTTTTTCCTTCCACATCAATGTCTGTTGTTAGATAGACACAGGCTTAACTAAAACTATGGAAGGAAGCTGAGTAGTAGTAAAATACTGTCTCCACGAATCTGAATTTAGTTTGTTGGCAGAGCCCTAAAACAACACATTATTTATGAACTGAATGCAGTTACATGTATGCATATTTTATAGATTTAATATAATGGATCCAATCATTTGGAGAGATTGCAAGAGCTCAGATTAAAGCAAGATGTCACATATCATATTAGATATAAAGCCAAAATTTAATGAGACAAGTAAAGGTCAGAGAAGCACACTGCAGTTTCAATTTGATACCCCTACACTTCTTGTTCTTAAGCATGCATCACAACTTCAAACACACAGCAAAACTAGAAGTTAGTATAAAAGGATAATTCTAATGCCAAGCCAACAGGAAAGTCAAACTTTGGTTTCTATTCCAGAAACTAAAGGATTGCAATTCAGTCATCCTCTCTAGTCCTCATTTTCCAAAGTATTATCAAACAATTTTTAGTGACTGATGCCTGATTCATTGAAACTTGATCCAGTAAAGTTATCAACATGTCCTATTGGTGGGTTAAGAAAAAAAAGTAATCCCAACAACACTTACAGTAATATAGCACCTTTAGGAGTGCTTTACCTGCATTTTTACTGATTATCTGGATTCCATCCGTTTTCTGCATTGTACTGCAGTCAGGAAAGCCTTTTTTTATTTCTTTTACCCTCTTTCCATTCTTTACATTCTGTCTCTATTCTTCCACTGAGTACTAAAGTCTCAAACAAAAAGATACTTCAGTAAGACTTTTCCTTAAGGACTTGTAAGTACTCAATCTGTCACAGTTAGGCATCTATTTTTCACAGGTGAACAAATTTACACCCAAGAAAGATCAGAGTGGACAAGGAATGCAGATTGGTAAGGAAGAAACAAGGATGGGACAGTGAGGGAATGCAGAATCAGAGCAACACTGGGATTTTTATACTGTTTTTCTCCTTCCATCTTACTTATTAACTTTTCTCTTAGTTTTGTCATTTCTCTCACATTCTGTCTCCACTTTCTTCACTTCTTTCTGTCACCATTACTCTCCGAATATGAATTAGTATTTCTGAAGCATAATTTACTGTTAATTTAATCTCATTAAGGAATGACTAAACTGTTGTCTCATTTATATTTTCCATTTTTATGCCTACTACTGTCATTTCTGGAATATACCAATCACTTCCCCCCCACCCCCCCACCCCTTTTCATATCATGAGTCAAGCCATGATAAAAATGATTCCCTAACTCTTTCCAGGATCAGTTCAAACAACTTTAATATTCCAGAAAACCTGAACATAAAGAGCTTTAGTACTGCCTTTCAATGTTTTTACATTGTTCTTGGTACTCTCTTTCACCATTTGCAGGTATTTTAAAAGAAATATTATTGTACTTATAAAAATGCTTATTACACTTTTGAAGAGTATGATATTTCTGAATTTCTGCCCCTTTGTCATTTATCTTCCATCCTTTCCATGTTTACTCCAACAGTCTTCTGTATTTCTTCTGCAACAGAATAATATTTCCTTTGCTCTTTCCTTTCCTTTTACAGAGCTTTCCCTCTAAAATATGATTTGACTCTTGCTTCCACATTTCATTTTGTGGAAATATGTCTTCTCCATTGTACATTAGAAGCATTTCTACAAAAAAATCTTTTTTGTTATCCCTCATATGTGCAGACCTTTCTCTTTTTCTGACCCTGCTGAGATACTCTGTACACATAATGTCTGCTTTGGGCAGTCAACAGGGCCAATGTTCAGCTTTCTGATTCTCACAATGTTCTTCAACTATTGTTCAGCTCTGCAGAGTGCCACACACTCTCCTTCTGCTCTGCTGCAAGACAACATTGAAAAAACACCAAGATTCCCTTTCGTACCTTACCAGCCAAATTCCTCCTCCACGGCTGCACTTCCCATCTTTCCTTTCTGTTAACACGCTAGAAAAAAAAAAATTCTAACTCTGCTCTTCACAGCTTAACTGCAATTCTGGTTAATTCTTTGTAAACTTCTAAAATCTTCACTTCATTTATAGTTGATGCTGCTTTAAATTTTAGTTCCAAACCCCATGATTTAAGCTTCATTTTCTTCCCAGTTTTCTTCATAATTCAGAACTTCTTCCTATTGCCTCCTCCTGTGATTACCATCTCAATTTTTTTACACATGACAAATACAGTATTTCTAAGACTTTTTTTCTTTTTTTCTTAAAGAAATTGGCTTATCCTGCTCAGATACAGAGAGACAGCATTTCTTGAGTAGATGATGCTACCTTTGCAGGCACAAAGGCAGTTATCTAAAATACATGAGCACGTGTAGCAGATGATGATGTGCTCATACACCATGAGCAGATGATCACCAGATACCATGTAAGCAAGCATACAACAGGTTCATTTTTCCTTTTTAAACACGTTGATCTATTCTAAAGCTTCTCCACCCATTTTGCCTTTGGGTATTTTTGTTTCAACACAGTGTTGCTTTTCTGATCCTTAAAGAAGACAACTATCTGAAACAAACAATTCCATAAACTTTTCAACCGCTTCCTAAATTCTTCCTTTTTTTAATCCAATGATTTCTTTTTAGTTGCACTTTCCCTATACACTCCTTAGTAATATACTCTTCCCACTCAGAACGCAACTTTTAAAAACACAATTTGCCAAACTTCAGAGGCCATTTGCTCATTTCCAACCATTCTACTCAGACAGTTGTATTTCACTGTAGTCAGGCTTCCAAGGATGTCTTTCTTCAACACATCATTATTTCTCATCAATTTTCAACAGCTGGAGCAAACTCTTTTAGGTTTTATCTGTCATTTTATAGCATACTTTTTCAAGCTTTTCTCATAATGTTGAGAAATCAGTAAGAGCTGCGTTCTTAGGATTTCTTCCCCACATCTTCTCGCAGAGAATCCACTTTCACTCTGAGTGTGGCTGCCTTGGCACTCTGAACTTATTTATTGGTCCTTTACTTCTCAGTCACCAGACAAGCTTCCTGAATTAGCGTTTACTTTCTCCCATTACTTTCAACAAATTAAAACATATATTTAAGTTTCTCTCTCTAAGGTTACTTACACACTTATTCTCTCCAATAAGCCAATGAATATTGCTGCAAAAACTCTTCCAAAATTTTTAATTTAATTTTTGGTTTACATTTCAACTACTTTTTTTCTATACTCACATTTTTTTTCTTCTGCTAAAGCTTACAGAATAACAGCTTCTTTCAAGACTTCCAGAATTCACTTTCTTTCCTCTCTCTCATCTCTCTTTTTCAAGTCTTTTAGTGATGTTATGTTATTCATGCACAACTGTTTAAGTTTCAGTCGTATTTGAAACAGAAACTAGGAGATGACAAACCTTCTGGAGACAAATACAATTCCAGATGGCAACTGGAGCTGAATGAGGCTCCCAACTCTGAGCCAAGATAAAGGAAAAGTTCACTGACAAAAACTTATCAGTGTAAGAGAGGAGTATTGACACAGAAATACCTATATTTCACTGATTTAAATTTCATCTGTTTCCTTGACTCTATATGGGTTCTGTGTACTTCATAGCATAAATATTGAACAATACCTGGACTGATAGGTTAATGACAGTAAAAGAATGAAACATAGTTTACTAACAAATTAGCTGATGCCACAGAGGTCACTTCAAGGAGAGATGGAAATAAAATCCTGGGCTCTTTGAACACTTCAAAGTTTAGAAACTCTGAGTCTACCAGGCACATTTGCTTCTAAACCTCCCCAATCTAAATGCAGCAACAGAAGCAGAATTCTATGTCTCTGAACTAATAAAGAGTTGCAGAAGTCCATCCAAAAAGTTCACCTCTAATCAGATGTCATGACACAGGCACCACCTTTACACCATCCTCATAGGTCAAGCAACTGATACCTGTTATCTATCAGTGATAACTGATAGATAACTGATGGAAAGTGATTCCAATAACTTGAGCTCCATTGGTGAAGAGATTTTTCAAAAGTATCAGAAGCAAAAAAATTGACTTGACCACATGGTTAAACAAGCTCCGAAAGCTGACTGTATTTTAAAAACATAACCATTTCAGAATGACAACACTGTATACATTAAAACATATGCAAATCCTCTTTTTTTAATCCAAAATATTTTCAAGACATTTGGGGGTTCAGAAAATGAAAACTTTAGTAAAGAAGCAACAACTATTTTGTAGAAAGGAGCAGTAATTACTACAATGATTTTTTTCCTTTTTATTGGTTGGGGCAACCTTTACTAGATTATAACTTTATTTCTTCCAAATGTGCATTTAATGCTATCTGGCAGTCAGTTTTAATTATATAGGGAGCCTCAAAGTTAATAAGCTGGGATCATTAACAAGAAGGTTCTAAGTACCATTTGTGTATTTTTTAATAGAATTTTTACATCTCTCATGATATAAAAAACATGCACATAGGTATATGCTTGGAAGTATTGTGACAAAAGGCATATTTTTGTTACAGAGAACCTAATATACCTGAAACCAGATTCATTATTACTGTTGTTCATCATACCCATAGCCAGAAACATTCTTGTATAAAAGAAAGTTTTACATTTCAGTCTTTTATGGACAAACTTTGAAGTTCTTACAGGATGAATGTGGTTAGAATCACAGAACAATGGAGGCTAGACAGAACCTCTGCAAGTCTCCAGTCCAACTCACCAGTCAAAGCAGGGACAGCCTCAAATTTAGATCTGCCTGACCAAAGAACTCATCCTGGTAAGTTATGAAAATCTCCAAGCACAGAGATTCAACAGCTTCAGTGTTTAACCATTGTCATTGTGACCTTTCTCAGTGTAGGATTCCTAACTGCAGCTAGGGACCTTGTCCTCGCCTCCTCCCCTTCTAGCACACATCTTTGACAAAGCTTTTTACTCCTAGTACACTGCAGCTGTAGCTATAACAGAACACGTGTGAAAAGACGAAAGAGCACAACTTCAAAACAAGTCACATACAACACTATCAGCATAGTCTGAGCAACAGAATCTTAAGAAGCCACTCTGCAGTGCTGAAGATGAAACAGACAATACAGAACAGATTCAAACACAACACTTGAAATTACCAATAATTCTTTGCTAAGGAAGAACAAACCTGGGCCACTTTAACAGAATTTTGAGTGGAACCACCAGCATGATATTCTACTTTGAACTTTTTCACAAGTTCTTCGAACCTGTTAAGAAAAAACAGAGAAGAAAGTTAAACTTTGCAATGTATTTTCCAAAACAAGTCATGAAGATTAGATTACATCACATTATTTGAAAACAAGAAATTCACATACATTCACTGTTAGACATGATGCAAACTGGAAGCATCTATTTAGAGTTTGTCCAAATCATAATACAAAGTATGACATCAAATTGAATTCTTCACCTTAAAGTTGCAAGTGGAGTAAACAATCAGGGGGAAAAAAAATTATCTGGAGCATAAGCTCGGCTGCAATGAACTGCTAGATTGGTAAAATACATGCTTGAAGAAAAACTACATAAATTAAGATATTCTGATACTTATTCCACCTCATTAAATTTTACATTCTGTTTCCAGCTTAAGAGAGAAGATTGAGGAGATCTAGTGCCTAGTTCAAAATTAACCCAAACAATAGTGTTATACTTTAATATTTCATATGAAATAGTATATTTTGACAGGTGAAGAACTTTGATGAACAAATCTAGTAGTATGTGAGAAAATTTGGTAACAGAAAAGGTAAGTGTCTCCAGGTGAACTTTCAAATCCTTCAAGCCATACCACTATGAAAATATAGAATTCTCTGTTAACATTCAGTAGTATATTAGGTTTGAATATTAAAACAAATATTTAAACTTTCAACAGAAGTATCTACCCTCATATTTCAGATCAAAACTTCTGGTTAAGAACCAGTGTCTGTAAGGCACTGTTCATTGTCTAGGAGATATGTTACATCTCTGATCAGAGGATACAACCACTTAAGAAGCAGTCTCCTCTCTACTCACAGGCTATAGAAGAGGGAACTGGAATGAGGGAGTTACGGAGACTGCAGGGAGGCTATGCACAAATACTGCATCATGCCTTTAAATTCCACGCACACTTCAAAATGAGTGGATTAAACAGCAGGATTGGCAACCTCAGAAGATGTCAGACTCAGAAGGAAGTACTCCACGAAGTCAAAATGTTTACTGTAAAATTTGTTTGCAAATCTGAGGTTCAAAATTACCTCAATGACCTTAATTAATAGCATATATTTGCCTTTAATGCCTATTAACTTTACCTTCAACAAATGAACCTTGCCTAGTTAGAAGTATTCCAATATATTTCATTGTGTTTAGCATCTTTTTAAGGAGTGACACATCTATATTCAGTAACAGTGCAAGATGAGTGGTTTCTACCAACCCTACCCTTTCTCTCCTCCTCACAACCCCAATCTTCTTATATTATGTGAACAACAGCTTTCGGGAGAGATTTGTCAAATAATGACTTGTTTGTTTAAAAGGTTTTTATTTTCAATACCATCTTATTAATAAGAGCGTTTTTCTTTCTACGGTACTTTCCATTTAAAGTGTTTGAATAATGAGCTACTTACCCTAGTGAACTACCAATGGGCAGACAATTAGAAAAAATCAAGAACTAAATTACTATATATGCTTTTCACAGTTATCCACACTACTAATTATCCACCAATTCTATGTCAAGCAATTGAAACCTTAAATGATAGCAAGTAGCTGAAAGTGGGAAAAAAAATAACAAAACCCAACAGGTCTCTTAACAATTGATTTTCAAGCAAAGACAAACCATCATGAACCAATTAAGTATTTTGGCAATATTTTTTCTTTAATTTAATTACATTTTGCTTTTTAACTCAATTTGAGTATGTACTGTGCAAGTCACATGGTTATTTTTGTATTCTTGTATATCTATAAGCATGCAAGTTGATATTTCAATTCTTTTACCTAAAGGAACTTCAGAAAGTTTCCATGGCCACTTTACTTAATAGTATACTAAAATTATAAACACTTCAGTTGAGCACCTACATACACAGCTCTTAGTCTAGGTAAGTATGTGTTTAAATAGTTATCTTGCAGTTCAAATGAAGAATAAAATAGTCAATATCTGAATTTGGAGGGAAAAAAATTACAATTGCTATAAAATACCATCTGTATTATAAAAATTTCAAATTGACAGCTATGTAATCTATAAAATAATCTGAACAAATTATTTTACAATTACTTAATACAGTAAGACAAACGATGGTTACACTATTTCAGATTGAACACAAAAAGACATAACTCCTTTGAATTGAAATGGTGAATTCAACATCTCTAAATATCTCTTATATAAAACATAACAAGTTCATACAGCAGCAAGAAAAGTAAATGTTGCTGGTCATTTTCCATGACGAATCAGAAGGATAATATAAATTCTGTTGTTTTAATCCACAAGAGCCTGGATTGTATCAAGAATGACCTCAAAATTCAGAATGCTGATAGCTTTTTATCTTACGCTGAACAGTCAGATGGACATTTTTCCCAATGTCAGCAGATGGCACAGGCAGCGTGGGAACACAGTTTGTCACTGTGTGCTGTCTGCCTGACCTGCAAAGAGAAGACTCATTCCAGCACGCCTCAGAAACATGGTGCTTGCTTTTAGAAAACCCTCCACTTGAAGGAAGGAAGTTCAACCATAGAAACTGCTCCAAGGGTCAGGAATGCTGAACAGAGCTGCTGTGTGTGCTTCAGAACTGAGCTGTTATCACACTTAGGATAATTCAAGAAAATTAGAACCTTATGAGCACGACTGAATATTATTTTTGCTTCACATTCTGCAGTTGTTGTTTTTTCAGAGTATGTCTAAGGCTGTTCTGTATCTGAGAACCATGACCCTTTTCCTGACCTAGCAACATACCACTACCTTAAATAACAGAATAATAAATCCCACAATCGGTACCATATAAAGGGGCCCCTATTTTTAGTACCATGAATTTGTCCACCACATTAAAGCGTATTTTAACAAAAATAAGTTTGCATTTGCAGCAGCATATGCTTTCAGCTGTGATACTGCCAATCACCTCTAGCACTGACCAAAGAGGGTATGTTAATGTTTTGCTCAGACACAGTAAAGCCAATAACACTTCTGTCAGTTGCTTTTTTTTCCCTTTTTCAGAAGAGAATATACTCCTAATTAAACTTGATACTGAAAGGCGACGCTGTTCAGTAGCCTCACTTTTGACAGAATTAATAAAAAATATTAGGTGGTAGTAGAAGAAGCTATTATACAAAAGAACACAAACAAGAATGAGAATATAATCTTTCCACCTTTTTTTTTTTAAACCAAATACACCTCCATGCATTACAGGAGGTGGAGGCTTCTTTTTAGAAGGCATAGATTCTTCTTACATATGCCATACCATTACCTCAAACTGGAGACAGCTGTTAGAATTTCCCCCTAGTAAATATCACTGCTGACAATTTCAGCCCCGTTTGCCTCTCAGACCATTCACAACCCGAGCATCACTAGCCACTTTCTCTGTGTGCTATTACTAATCTATGTGTAAACCTTACACTATTCCTTCTCATAGCACCTCTTAAAAAGCATGATTTACTGTACTGTAGAGAAAACTGCACTCACTGTAATATCCCCTCAAACACCTGCAAAGATCATCTGTGTCAGCTACCCCTCCGACCAGCTCTTGCCTCTCGCCCCAGCTCTCTCATAGTCCCTTTTCAGTCACTGCAAGCAGAAGCCACTTCTCTGCATTTGCAAGGCCCTGCAAAGTGTTATGCACTGAACACACCATCCTTCATTCGGTACTTTCAGATTTACAACAGCCTCTGGGCACAAAGCTGTCAACAAAAATAGCTTTTCTCTCACTAACCCATGATATCATCCAATGTCCAGTTACTAGAATTTTCTGTGACTATTAGCAAAAGTACTGTAAATCTTCCTTCAAACTATCTTTCACCATAATGTCAAAAAAAAGTCATCAGCAAGGCTGTGTGATTTCCCAAGGATATTCTCCAGCCTAATAACTGGCAATCCTCTCGTGGATCAATACTCGTCTCTCGTAACTTGCTTTATACACAGAATCTGAGGGTTTTGGAGCTGGGACTATCTTCTTGTTACACAGCAACAGATACATTCATGTATGGCTCACCACGGTTCCAAAATCAAACTGACAAGAAAAGTAAGCACATAAAACATTGCCTACAACAAAAGCAGACAACGTAAGGCAGTGCAGCTACACTAAGTAAAATTAAAGCAATTCAAGTAATGCCGTTAAGTTTTATGACGTAATTTATATTAAACTACAAAAAAAACCCCCTTTTTAAAGAGTAAAATGGCCACAGAATACCAGCATTTAACTGTCTTACATAGAGAAGAAAAAACACTCCTGATGCATATGTCAGAAACTACTTATCTGCAAGAAATAGAGAAAAGTAATCTCTTGTTTTTCAGCAGGGTGTGTTGCCCTGGATATCTTTTGATATATCTGCTTATTACCTAAGATGTACTCAATAGCACACATCAGCAGGAGCTACACATAAATAAAATCACCTGTCAAAAGCAGCTAGAGAGGAGAGAAAAATAATTTTTGCCCTTTTGAATGCCAGATAACCAGATAATGACAGCCTGAATGTAAGACAAAAATCAGGTTATTTTGTATAACAATAATAAAGTATTTTCAGTGGATTGTATATTTGGTTTGGTGTTACAAAAATCTTCAAGACCACTAGGATGGAAACCTCTTAAATAATCAGTAAAATGTTGCAAGCTGCACATAAGTCTATAACTCCTTTTCTTTGAAGGTATGTTGGGGCTGGGGATGCAGCCATTGTTGATACCTCTAGAGAGGGAGGTAAACAAGGATTTGGTATGTTTTTAAGGTACTGGATGAATTTTAATTAGATTTTAATTAAAAACCATAATTAATGGTGATTCTGACACCTTTGCCAGATACTTATTTTTACTGGCAAGAAGCAGTCCTATTAAGACATGGCAATAGCTTTACATGTTCAGCTGTGAGGAGAACCAGACTAAAACGCTGACAGTTAGATGTTTGATCCTTTAAATTGCATTTCTGAAAAATCTACTTAAATCTTCAAATTAAGTAACCTGTGTCCAACTGCCTATGAAATCACTCCATAAATTAAAGAAAAAAGTATATAAGAGAGCGAGCATCATATTTTACAACCTGTTTTAATAATACTAAAAGCTCAGTAAAACTACAAAAACACCACCAAATATTATTTCAATTTTTAAGGAAACCCTCAAGGAATAAACCAACACAAACAACTAAATAATGCCAAACCTGCATCCTGATTGTTTTGCAGGGCATGGCAGAAGTAGTTATGCATACATCTGGACAAGCCTGTCATCTGTCACATTCTCAGTTTCATCACAGGCTGGGCCAATGCCAGAACAATGCAGGCAGCCACACCGCCAGGCAGATGGGGCACATGTTGTTGAAAGACAACCTTCCCTGGTCAATGTTAGCAGGCAAGCTGAAGCCCTCATAATTTAATCCTAAGTAAAATCTAATTTACATTTAAGGAAAAGGTCTAGTCTTGAGAATCAAACATGGTAATTAAATCAGAGAGTATCATTTTTAAACAGAAGTAGGAGGGAGAATATTTTAGAGCAAATTCTGTGGGTAAAAAGAAAAGCAATTCATATTTTTTAACTCTGAAGAGTGTACCTAATTTCTCTACCTAAATTTACAACTCAGTGTTCAAAGTTCAAACTCTAAAAAGGATAGTTATATATATTAAAAATTTCATCCCTACTCTTTGAGATGCAACGAATTAAGATTGAGATACAGATAGAATTGGTTGCTCTTACTTAAAATTGAACTGAAAGAGCAAAAATCCCCTTTTGAAATGAGGTACAATCACAGAGGTACATGAGAAAACTTTATAACAGCTGCTTGGCAATGACTGACTTTATGCAGAGCTAGTTCTTCTTATTAGCTTGGCACAGAATTAAAGAGCTTGGGAATGGGTAGGGGAGTAAAGGGGGAGAACGAAGCATGCTAAGAAGGAAGTATTGCAGACAGGTTAGCACCACAAACATACAACACAACAGAAAGCTAAACTTGTTAGGAATATGACTGCCACAATTGAATAGACCAGATCATCGTATTTTTCTCCTTTATTTACTAAAGTTCACAGAACGGTGACTCTTCATGGAAGCATTTGCTGCTGCAAACTAGAATTTCACATGAAGTATTTTCCTAATCACCTCATCCAAACAAACACCAAATGAAAAAAGCCAGTAATTCCAACCAGGTTAGGATTATGAGTACCAAATGTTAATATATGAAAGAAGAAAAAAATTCATAGGCAAATTGCAAGATTCATAGCTTTGAAATATTTTACCACAAATGTTAGCGAGGTTGAAAAAAATGCACTTAAATGTCAGTTTGATAAAAGCCAAAAGAACATTTTCCACATGTGTTTGCATTTAGGCATATTGAAACAAGATGGAAGAAGTAACAGTCATTCGTATGTAAGGTTAAAACATCAGCTCTTAAGATCATGATTTAAAGAAATTTCTCCAAGTTTTTTTTCAGCAGGGGCAAATTTATGCAAGTGTTCTTGAAAAGCCCCCCTCTTTCCAGATTACCTGGCTATCTTCCTCCACATTATCTCAAAAATATACATGATTACACTCAGAAGTACCAGCCACAAGGCAAGTTTTTCTGTTCATATTCTACAATCGTGTAGGAAAATGAAAACAGACAAACAAACAAACTCCACAACCCCCCCACCGTATACCACTAGATTATTAAAAGATCACATTTCTGATTCTGTCTCTAAACACTACAAATACATACACTAGAGATCCACAGAGCACCTTCTCAAACCTTAAAATGTGTGTATAATATATAATTACTATGACATCCCTCCATCTATTAAATTTCTATTAAAAATATTTTAAGAAGTTTCATATAAGGACAGTAATCAGGAACACTATTACAAAGAATTTCTATCAGTTCAGTAATTCACTACAACTGCATGCTTTCCTCCCACTGTCTTTTTGAAAGAAGATCTTCCAAAACAACAGCCAACACTTAAATATTTTGTAGATACATCTAGGGATTTTCATCATAGCGTTTGTTGCAAGACACTGTAGGCAGAAACAACTCTCTGCCCTTCTGCATAGCCAATAAGGATCAAAAGACATTGCAGGCAGGGAAAAGAATGTAGCATTTACCTTCTTCATCCTTGGATGCACCAAAGTCTGCTCTGGAGCACTAAGGAACAAGGTCATTTCCTTTGTTATTTCTCAGCAGCATTACAGCATTTTACAACATTTACACTTGCTCCTGATGTTCCCAGTATACATCTGGCAGCTTGTGTACAAGAATACTACTTCTAAAAAAACAGTCATTTTCTGTTTGCTTCTGGGAAGTAGCATGGGAAGAATATGTGCTTTATGAGACCTACCAGTAAATTTCTCATGACCAAATCTACTTGCTAACTAAACAGTGAAAGGGCAAGTTGTTTATCATATTACAATGTAGTGAACTTAATCCTTTTAACATCAGTATCTTTGATCTACAACAAACATGCAGGAACAAAAATAAGACTAACTGATTTCAAAAGTAAGACTAGATTTACAAAATTAAAAGCAAATTAGAGACCATAATCCTAACTATGGAACAAATAAAAGAGACTGCAAGAGATGTTTCCTACTTGGCACAGTAGAGATCAGGTGTTAACTGTCAATAAACCTTTAGTGAATACTAATTGAAACTGCTGTTTCACAAGCATCAACTTACTCCAGCTCACATCAAAGTGAAAATTTGTTTAACTTAATAAAATATTTGCCAAGAATATTTTAATATTAAGAGTATTTAGTCATCAAGAGACCTTAGACCATATCTTTGCATTATCTAAAGCTGCAGTACAAATCATATTAAACTGTTAAGAACTGACAACTTCCCGCCCCCCCCCAAATCCATAGGCCCACTCACACACGGCAGACAGAAATGTTGTATGTTTTACTACAGAAATTTTACAGTTTGTACTTTTATTTGTAAATACATAAAAATTGTAAAAAATGTGTTAGGTGCAAAGTTTGGGTTCTGATTCAGAGCCAATAAGATACTAGAAAGTTTTGCAGAGCTGTTTCAAAACCAAATTATAAACTGTTTCCATGCATCACTCGGATCAAGACACATTTAATCTAAGTAATATTCTCTATTAACACGAAGTCCAAAATAATGGTGACAGTTGTTAACCACAATCTAAACCAATTTTTTTTGCATTACAATAACACGAATGGTTCATGTCAATGCAACTACACTGCTAAAACACCTCTATTTCTTCAACCCTTGTGCTATTTTAAATTCTTTAAATTAGTAGCCAGTTGGCACATCTAAACAAGGAAAACATTAAAAATAGATCAGGAGATAAAAGTAGACCAAGAAGACAGTAAGCATCCACTCTAAGCTCCTATTAACATGCAGTGAACTGTAATAATTTTCCTCATGAACAAATAATGAGTGCAGAAAACCCTGCTCTGAGCACAACCATCGGTAAATGCCAAGAGATTTTTCCTGTTTAGTTATCTTCCCTGTTTCTCGGTATAGCCCTGTCTTCAATATACATTTAGACAGTCACCTACTGATAGTTGGAAAAAACTTCCATGCTACTGCAGTAACTGACTCTGATACTTACACAAGTTTTTTTATAGGTTTTTCAAGTGTTTTGACCGCAACACTGCTGTTCACAATGTAGGTATTTGACAAATTTCTAAAATGTAAAATAATTTATCTTGACTAACCCAATCCAAGCCTTGGGGGTTAATGAGGAGCAGCACACACTGGTAATATCAGGATCATTACACTGGATTGGTTTAAAGCACTTTGTAGAGTGACCACAGCAATATGAAAAGAGGAGTTAAACAATATACACTGAAGGGTCAACACCTGCTAATAATGCAAAAATATTTATCTCAATAAGGTAAGATAAAGCATTCTCTTTTCTCTCAGTACTCCATTTACAAATCAAGAGGAAACCCAAACAACTAAACAATCAATGGAGAGTAAAAATTATTAGCTCTAAAGGAAACATCCTTTTGCCACTAAAAAAGAGAGGAGTCTTCAGACGTGTAATATGCTTTACAAGAGGAAGATGTGTAAACAAAACAAAATAACCAAACAGATGGTAAGTGGCATTAGAAGTACCAAAGGTGACAAAAAGACATGATACTCAAGCTATTCTTAAAATCATTTCCCTTCTAGAATAGGGCTTGGGAGTCTTTTTTATCCTTTCAACAGTTCACCCTAAATATTTGCTTTTTTTTAAACAAATGAATCATCTACACTACTAAAGTCTGGAATTTCAGTAATACAAAAACAAAGCAATCAGATCAACAGCTCTGATTAGTTACTCTTACATTAGGTTTTTTACTTGATTGCTGATATTTTCATCTCCAAAACAAAGGCTCCCATGCTATATCAACATGAAACCTTCAAACCTTGAGGGAAGAGGTTGAAGGAGAGACTACAAATTGCACACAGAAAATTTTTAAAAAATTAAATATAGTCTTCAGTGGGGAGCAAAGCAAAGATACTGCTTAATCCTTAAAAATAATACATAAAATTAATGAATTTGGGGTTCTCTCAAAAGCGTAAGCATTATATAGCACTCCTCTACTTAGGAATCTTTTCAAGAGATTCCTCTAGAACTAGGTAATACATCCAAATTTTAGAAAGTGTATGATGTTCTGAATTAGGAAGCAACTATATTTTCCTCTCTATCTCTAAAAGGTGACTGTTTCAATTAACCTTCTTCCTCAAAAATGTTTCCCTATTATACCTACAAGGCTCTTTGTAAATTTCCAGTTTTTGAGATTTTCACATACATGATAATACAATAATAATAATAATAATAATAGTGAGTGCATGTTTATTCTTACAGGGAAATTAGTCTCCATTTCAACATATTTTCTAGCTGAAGTTTTAGTTACTTGACAGAGTATCTCCTGCAGAGATTAGCCTATTATTATTTGCTACAGACCCTCTCCGAAAGCAAGCCCATTTTCTCCAGATGACTCATTAACAAGCACGACAGAATGAAGTGTTCCAGCCTGAAATGCCAGCAGCTAAAAATAACTCATCCCACAGCCTATGACAATTCAGTCCATCTCTTCACTCCATAGGCACAATCTCAGAGGGTCACCTTTTGGTGGGGGCGGGGGGAAATTAGCATATGCAATGAACTGGGAAGGGCAGGGCAAGGCAGAGGGGCACCAACCTAACAGAACAAGAAAAAAAATCACAAGTTACAGAAAAGCTACAAGGGTACTGCATAAATCATTTGAAAAATCAATGTTCCAAACATTAAAAAGGCTAATTTCACAGCAGAACAACAATTCACAGACCGAAAGGAAAAATACAAATATTTGACACAAATAAGACAACACTGAGTTTTCCTCTGAAAAAAGTAATTTTGACTTCCCCTGTCTGCGTGCACCCTGCCACTACAACACTAACAAAATGTGTTTGGTGACACCCTGTGTTACTCCTCATGCTCTTATTAGGAAGCTTATGGTCAGCTGTTAAGTTGCACAGAATCCCACCAGCTCTTTTGCTGAACAGTATTTCTGAAAAGACAGCATTTTGTCACAGAAGACGTGCATTAAAAAATTTTCCTCCACTCCCAAAAAGGCTGCAATGAAGGAGGAAGAAACTTACCTTCTTACCCTTACGCCTGCAAAAAAATTAATATCTCTTTATGAAATAAATACAGAAATACATTATCGACCGTGAAATCATAGACTAGCTGAGGTAGGAAAAAACCTTTAAAGGTCAACTAGTTTAAGCCCCCTGCAATAAGCAGGGACATCTTTAACTAGATCAGGTTGCTCAGAGCCCTGTCCAACCTCACCTTGAATAGATTAAGGACGTGGTCCTTCTCTTGACCCCTTCCAACAGGTCCATTTCTTTCCTGGGCTGAGGACCCCAGAACTGGATGCAGCACTCCAGGTGAGGTCTCAGAAGGGCAGAGAATCAGAGCACAATCCCGTCCCTTGACCTGCTGGCCACGTTGCTTTTGATGCAGCCCAGGATGCTCCTGGCTTCCTGGGCTGTGTGCCCACCATGGCTGGCTCACGTTCAGTGTTCTATCTGCTCATGACCCCAAGCCATCCTTGGCAGGGCTGCTCTCAGCCTCTTCATGCCCTAGCCTGTATAGATACCAGGGTTTGCCCTGATCCAGGTGCAGGACCTTGCTTGCATTGGGTCTTGCTGAACCTCATGAGGCTCACATGGGCCCACTTCTGGACACAGAAAATCCCACACGGGAACTCAGAAGCTACGCACCAGCGAAAGTTAATTTCTTTGTCTGGAAAGCTGCTGAAACAAAACACCTGTGCGTAACTACCTGGTAATTAACTGTCTCACAGTTACCACTGATTTGATAATAACGTTTCCTTCACAAATCAATTCTTAAGGAAAGATTGAAAAAATCTGAGTTTAATTGAGAAAAGAAATGTCTAGAAACAGTATCTACAGCTGAATAATGACTCTTCAACACAAGTATGTGTAATGCTTCCTATACTTCACAGTCCTCCCGTCGAGTCTCAAAGACTAGTAATTAAGCCTTTGAAATGACTAGATGTGACCGTAACAATGTTATTACATAGAATCAAGCAGAGGAACATGATTCACTTCTGCAGTTTTAAGCAGCCTTGGTCACCATTGCACACAGCTTTATTATTGAGAATACTTGGGTGTATTACACTAATGTTAGTGTGGCTGAACCGCTTGTAAAAACACATTTGCCCTTATGTCCAAGGCTGGCCGGTGTTTGCCATGTACAGCAATAGTACCCAATTCAAACACATTTCAAATGTAGTTTTTGGTGGGCTTGTGAGATAATCCACAGAGAGCATTATTGAGTAGAGAGTTTAAAGACAGTTTCACTATCTACAGATGGTGGGTGACTCCCCTGTAACCTTGAATATGCTACTCTGTTCACAGGCAAAGTCTTTTTCTAGCAGAAACTTCTGACTTAGCTATGGCAATGTCTTGAATGGTTCAAAACTATTTCCCTCTCCAAAGTTTATTAATTAATTCTGTAAAAATAGTAAAAATATAAAAGCCTCCCTACAAATGTTTTCTGACATTAGAGAATACAAAGAAAAAGGACACTGAAAAAACAAATATATTTATCCTAACTCTCTCTAGCCAAGAATGACTGAAGATTTTCTACAACAGAGTCATTATTTGTATCACAACTATATACAAGTCAGTAGCAATGGAAAGATCAAAAACCAAGCTGAACTGATGTAATTTACAACATTATGCCATATAATCCTTGAAGTACAAAATTTCAACCAAGGTGAATTAAAGCCAACAATTAAACCAATTTTAAATTTTATTCAAATCCTTAAAAATCTAGGCTTTTAAAAATATGTTCTTAAGAGGTTATAATAAAAGTCACAGTCAAATAATAAATTCAAAACCAGAGTCTTAAGTTTTAATAAGTAGTTTGATATCACAGTGAACTCTAATTTGTTTGCTTGAACAGGGTCTTTTCCTAGCGAGTAGAAACAAAGCAGCTTTGAATCACAAACAATGCCCTGCAGTCAGTGAAACTCATGAGGTATTAATTTACAGTTTCATCTGTGATCAGTTAAACTGAATGTGAAATCTTAAACATCTTTTAAAAAAACACCACAAATAGCTCAATAAGATATTTTTTCAACAGTGCTTTAACAAAAACCATACATTATTAACTACTATTGTCAAAACAGAGCCAAATGCAAGTTGTGTTTAAAGCCTGCCTTCTAGTAACAAAACAACAGTGAAATATGCTATCCTTCAATAATATCTAAGAAGTTGATACAGAGGTAGCCAATTCAGTCTTCAAAAATCACTTCACTGACTTTTAACTCACACGATAATAACAATAAAAGCGAAAGTAATACCAAAAATTAAAAACCCCCAATTACAAGAGCTATGTGTATGTGCATATATATATAAAACCCACTGTATGTATGTGTGCATATATTTAGATCACAAGTCAAACACTTGGAAAAGAAAAAAGAATCGTGTGTGAAAATTAGAACAGTTATACAGAAGACCAGAAATCAGTCTTCCAGGAAATTCTTCATTTCTGCTGTACAGGAACCTGTACACTTTTCATTCTCTCTCTTTTCATTCATATTCACATATCCCATCTTCCACAGTGCATGATGCTCTATGCACAAGGACATCCTGTCATTTCAGAATCACCTTCCATTTCATATTGTGCTCCAAACAGTTGTACATAAAAAATAGTGTATGATCATATTGTCAAGACCACTGGCATGCAGATACCCACTTGTTATCAAGACTAAAGAACTTAAGACAATCGTACCACTGACAGCTACTGCCACCTTAGTGGAGAAGGCAATAACTACCTGTATAAATGTGGATGGACAGTTTTAATGTAAAACAAGGCAAATTACTTTAAATCACCTTCAGAGGTAATGAGTAGGCACATCCACACTAAAAATACTCCCAAAAGTAAACCCTTGTGTCTCATATACAACTATCACATTGTTATTGGAATGGATACTAACCATGTATTTGTTAACTTAACTTGTAGAAAGAACAAGTATATCCACAAAATGAAAATTTAAGATATCGCCAGACAAAGACACATCCTGAACACATGAAGTATTTAATATTCAGAGAGGTTTCAAAGACCTTTTCTTACCACCTTTTTTCAGTTTTAGATCCTACAACAGAGAAATCAAGCTTGGCTGGCAAAGATTATTAAGCTAAATCAAGTCTTAGTAAATTGAAGAGCTCTAAAAGGCTGACCCAAAAATCTCCTGGAAAAAATGAACTGAAGCTGCTGCTCATCTGAACACATGATTATTTTAATATGCTTTAAACTTTTAGGACAGGAATACAACAGCAATGGCAATGACAATCAAGGCATCACATACAAACCTCAAATTACGTTTTTAGAAGACAAATGACTGTATTTTCCCAAGCCCTTACTGCAAGCCATCTGGATTTAGGAATTTAATATATGCATGTTATCAGCAGAAATCTTGAACATGGACAAACCAAGAGCTTATTATAGCAAAAGAAAATAAGTCCTGGTCATGATTTTTTTTGTTCCTGAACAGGCAGAATCACAAAAAAGTATTTTTTCAAATCCCTTTCTCTGCAAACATGCAGGTTATCCATAACAGCAGGCCTGAGGATAGCAACCATTATCCATGTGTTCTTTTATTCCTGTTTTCGAGTAATGGTTTCCAAAATATTTTTCCCAACCTAATTGTCTTCCTGCTTTTTTCTCCAGCAAAGATACCTGAGAACTTATCATACTGTCCTCTGAGCCTCTGAGTAAGAAAATTTAACTTTATTTATTACTCAATTTAATTTCTAGCTTGTATTTTATTTTATGAAATACCTGTTCAACTCCCTTATTTCCCTTCAACTGTTTCTGAGAGGCACAGAGCTTTTTAAGTGACCTCATCTGCAGACCTTGTTTTGTTGGCTGGGCTGTCGTTTCTATTTGGAAAAATTTTCTATTTGTCTGGTTAATGTCTTTCTAAGGGAGCCCTTTCGGAAACCATATTAGCTCTGCGTGAACTCTTTACTTTTCAAGGTAGCTGCAACCCTGCAACTCAAACTTTTAGAGAGTCTCCAGTTGGCAGATTTTAGTCATTCCTAGGCCCTGCACAAGGAGAGAGAAAAGAGTGTGTGCAGACTGCTCTTTGCACATGTCTGTCTCACTGGTAAGGGGAGCAGATAGGTTAAACTTCTATGAAGAGTTATATATGGGTAAAGCCTTTAAAAGTCTGAGCAGAATTTACACATTTAATTTATAACTAATCATTTAAATAACATTAGAAGTGAGGCAACTGCCTGTATTAGATAATTAGGTATAACATTCAGAACAAGCACCATGATCTGCTTAAATCTATTACATTATCAGTGGTTTCAGCTACTAACAATAATCTGTTCACAAAGAACTAGTTTCAGTTAGACTTCCCTTAGGAAAAATTAAATCTTCTGCAACACATTATTGATAAGAAAGTATTTATGTACACTGTTTGGCCTAGTGACTTCCTTTATTTCTCCCTACATGAATGCACCAATTTTTTGGTTAATACAGTAAATCTGTTGTATTAAATCTGAACCTGATTAATGATGCACTGTATCAAGCTAAGTAGAATTCAATTAGTGTATAATTGATTAGTGTGTAATTGGAGCAGAGCTCTAGATTTACCAACATTAATTAGGATGGCTTATTACAGATAATTTATGTTATCATAATATAAAACAGAAAGTAGAAGTACTTGGTTTATCCAGAAAGCTTAAGATCAGGTGGACATCCTCACAGATTAGAGAGCGTACAAACTAACGCCTGCAGAGTTCTTCAAGACACGTAAATCATAACAAGCTAAGTCTTTTAAAGAAAGTTAAATTGCTGATTAACCTATTACCCTGGATTTCCTAAGCAATTAGACTGTTCATACTAATTTACTATAATAGACCATTCTAACAGAAGAGGGTACATCTACAAAACTGCTACAATTAAACATCAAATCCTTTCAGTCAATACACAGTATTGCCAGACTGAGAACAGAAGGATGATTATTACTCTCAAAAATTAAAAACAAACCAAAACCTACCCAAAAAAACCCAAAACATCTTTAAGGTTAAAGTGTACAAAGCATATGCATTTATTAAAGCAGCAGAGAGAAATAAGCAGAAACAACTCAGCTACCAGACCTCATCCCTATTTGCTTAAAACTCCATTGGATGGTAACTCCAGTCTAGACAGAGAGAAGAACTGCACATTCCCCTGAGTACACTGCCACAGTAATTATGTTCATTATCTTGCATGCTAACAACAAAGATATAATAATCTACCAGTGAATAATTCATACATTGTTAGGTCCCCCTATGATGTTCATTACTAATGGCACTACTCACAATGCAAGTTAGAATGCAATTTTTTTAAAGATTCATTTACTATAATATAAACAAATTTTATAAACAAATTTATAAACAAAATCTTGAAGTAATTTTTACCTTCTTGGCCGTTAACAAATTTAGCAACCAGAAGAAATACGAGGGTTTTAAAATAATTTTCACATGTACTTAAATGAATACCAAGCAAGAAAAGTGAAACAGCCAGTAAGCAAGTTCACAGATAAAAGTAAAAATAATACTTTAAGAGATAAGACCTTAACACTTTTTATTGTAAGTTAACAACAAAAGAAGAGTCAAAAAGCTGTAAGAACAGTCATTGGTCCTCTCCATCCCCTCTCCCAATGCTTGCTTCATTCACTACCAAAATTAAAACATCTTTCCACTATTTTTATCTAAATACTTGCCATCTTTCTCAAAGAATCTTAAACAAACATCAAATTTAAGCACACATTAACCTAACTGACCTACTTGCCTATTATAATCAATAATTACAGCATTTGTTCATTATTGGGACTAAATTCAATCTCTATATCTACTATTTTGCCTCCCATTTTCACTTGCTTTATAAATTTCTTTCATTGTATCTGCTGAACTTTGCTTGGAAAAGTCAAAATAAGTGCCTCTTGATCTTTTTCAAAAACTGTTTCAGGTTTAGAACTGCCATAACTTGTCTGACAACACACACATATTACTGAATCCCCTGAATCAATGTACTTAACGTCAATAACCTGAACACAATAAGGTACAAAATGCCCTTCTTAGAAGATTCCCCGCCCCGGCTGTCAAATTCTGTACTGGTCCCTCCTAAATATTTTTATAGGCTAACAGGTAATCTAATTATACACATTATTTACTCATGCAGCTTAGCACCAGTGCCGCTCTCTGCATATGCAAGGTGTTAAGACCATAGTGAAACTCAACAGGAATAACCGCATTTGATCATAATGTTCTGATTTAGTTTTTTACACACTTATGAGAACTTTCAGCAAATCCATTCACACTGAACAATCAAAAAATCAGGTTTTTGTGTAAGATAATAATGAATTAGCCTATGTCAAAAACATGACTTTGGCAAAATCGAACACCAGAATGATGAAACTGATACGAAGCTAATTGAAAGCATGTGCATCACCAGTACCCTTCAGGATCAAGAAAATACTTAGCAGAAATAGTTGGTTCTCAGGCTCCCCTTGCACATTTCCACAACCATTAACAGAGGATGCCAGGTAGCCCAGCCCTAGGAAACCTCTGGCTTCAGTAAGGCACAGCACTAACTACGGCTTGAGCCCTCTGTAACAAAGGGCACCTTCTCAAACCCAGGTCTATGCTTGGCAGCATTAAGAATCTAAGACAAATAAGAGAAAGCTCAATACCAAGATATTCAAATTCAGTTGCACAAAAAAACATTTAAAGTTTAAGAGAACCCTGTGGATCAGAGGTCACAACTTACAGGAATGAATGAATGAATGAATGAATGAATATGCTTGTCATTAATTAATTAATTAATTAATCCAAGGTAACAGAATTAACTGTCTCAAGTGGTTAAAATTTTTCTATAATATTAGAGTATTTGCCAAAGTCACCTACATTGGGTAATCTGCTATTTAGGTTGCTTGAAGACTGCAAGTTTGTGCTATTTCACTGTGTTTGATTCAAACACAGTGTATATTTCCACGTGGCCTAACTGCATTTGCTGGCTCCACAAACTACGCACAGGATTAACATCTTATTACCAGAATATTGCCACCAGGTGTAATGGTTTAGAAACAAAAAGAGAGTTCAAATTTTACTTTCACACACTTCCCCCAACTGTTGCTTCTTGGGGTAATTTCAGTATCTGACACCTTTTCAAACTTTCCAGTATACTTACCTTCCTAATTTTCCTAATCAACATCTTACGAATCTAATATGCTACCATATCATTCTCACTTATTACAACTGGAAAAGCCTTTTATTTTGAAGGTTTTATTAAACAGACATAATGCTTGCCAACCACATCTTCAAAGCATACTAAAAAAAGAAAGAAATGCAATTGTTAAAAATGTGATGGTATGTGGAAACACAATTTAACAAGAACTATGGAAATATTCAGGTATGTTTGATTTTTAATAGGTTACAATGAAATTATTCCCTGAACAAACTCTGATAGCCCTTTTATTTCTTTCCCAGCACTACTGTCACTCCGTTATCTACTTTATTATACAAGTACTCATGCTCCAGTTGGTCTCTAAATAAATCATCCTCATGTAAGTAAGAGAAACTAGTTCCATTCTTAAATTATGAAATTTAGATCAATTTTCTGGCACTTTAAATCAATGTAACTAATGGTCCAATTTCAAATCAATTTGATGCATGTAATTTACAATAAGCATGCACATCCTTCCTCTGAAAGGCTAACAAATGAATTTTACAACGACCACACCATGACTATGATAGGAATTCTAACAAATTAAGAACACTCAGCTATAAAGTTTAAGAAAAAAACCCCAAACAAACCAACAAGACACATGCCTCTACCTCCCAACCTTTGAAATTTAACACACAGGCAGCACATAAAAGGTCAAAGTGCTGCTCTTCACCACAGTGATCCAAATGTACTGTCTGTACTATCAAGCTTCTCTCATCCACAGAAGTAGGTCATTTTTTTCATGCCTGGTCTACCGACAATTTGAGACACATTGGTACTTTTTCCAGAAGTTTAAGAATAGAACTGTTTTATCTCTCACTCACCAGTGATACAGTAACGATACTCACCAGAAGTTCCAGCTGATAACTCAAAATCTGGTAGGCATATAAAAAACCCAAAACCATTACAGGTTGAGGAATAGTCATCAAAAAAACTCAAATCCTATACTTTAGAGAATCAGGCCTCAGTCTAGCTGCTCAAGACTAACTTCGAAACAGAAGTAACAAAACCAATCCCAAAGAAAGAGCTTAGTAGTCTGTCAGTTCAAGAAAAGTGAAGATGATTTAACAGGCTTCAAAGCAAACAACAAGAAAATGAAATTAAAAAGTAAATCTCAGAGAGGACAGTAGATGCATCATCTAATAACTTCCTCCTCCCTTCTGTCAAAACTCACACCACTTTCTCGCATGTGTGTCAAGAGTCAGAGGGTGGCAACTCCTGAACAATGCTGCTTATTTCACTCACAACTTGGGTGGTACAAACACACAACTATTCCTTTTCTTTCTTTTGCTACTCCCAACAATTTTTTCCATGTTCTATTGCTATTTATCTGTGAATTTTCTTTTACCTAATTGACTTTTCAAGCAGCAATTACTCTAAGTATTGCAAATGAAATTAAAAATATAAATGATACCAAAAAATCCTGCAGTGATATTAAAGTCTCTATTAAAACAGTTTGTGCTAAGCCTAAATGTAGAACTTAACTTGAACTGTAAAAGAGGAACAACCAACTATTACTACTCCAGATCCAGCTCATGAAGGGCAAACCTTTAGTAAAATCCTAACTGTATGAAAGCATCCCTAAGCTAACAAACAAGCATTTATAACAGCCAGTACACGCATTCCAGTCCAGTCTTGATTTCTGTCTTTCCTTTAAATACAACGTTGGTGGTTATTCTTTTCCAAGAACAGTGTGAACTCTTCACCATGTTTTCACTTATTTATTCTTCAAATAAGATAAAAGCTTCCAATGCATTAACAGCTATGAGCTCAGCAGCAGCAGCCCCACATTTGAAAGGTTAAACAATGCCAACATAAGCATGCAGATAGCTCGTGGACAGTAGTGCATTGCTGTAAGAAGTCCTAGGTCTAAAACTCATTTCAAGCTCCTATATATGGAGCCATGTTGGAGCCAGACAATTAGCTGGCTTTAGGAATAGGCATGCACTGTACGAGCATTTCAGGGCAGCTGTCAGACTATCTCTTGCCTGCTCTCAGAGCCCAACTTCACAGCAGCTGAGGCAGATAAGGCATGCTTCTGGAACATTCTTTCTTTTTTGTTTTGTCTAAAAAGAATTCAGTTTATATGACCACAGATCACTCTACAATGGGAAGTCAAGTGAAATAGGTGTGGACAGATGAAAAGTTCAATACAGAAGAAGAGGAAATCCAAACTAGACACTAACATCAAGATACCTACAGAACACTTTAGTTCAATCTATCCAGACAGCATCCAGATCAGCTAAAGGTCTTTTCCTCAAAGGATAATTCCCTGCTGTCTTTTCAGGATTACACATAACATCCATCTTCTTAACTGGTATTCCTATACATAATTCCAGTGAGTCAGCCTAATTAAGCATCCTTCATTTATGTATTAACACTGACTTAGATAACCTACAGTCTACTTAAACTAACAAACAAAAGTGGCATTCCAGGTCTGATTTCCAGAGCTGTAGTAACCTATAGGTAGCATTATACATCAGAAAATCGCAATACTTCCTCTCATCTCCCCAAAACAGCTATAATCTCACCTTTCCACTGCAAAACACACAGAGGAGGTAAGGTTATAGCAGAGTATCTGCCCCCGAGGCATGGTACTTGGAGCACATGACTTCTACTGTATTAGCACCAGAAAGGATTAAGCTGACACTACTTTGCATCCTTGAAGACCAAGCCTATACTGCCTCATTCCAAACCCACATTTGCACATGAAAGAGCAGGAAGAATAAGCAAGTCCGAATGAATTCTTCTTTTTGCTAAGAGGAATTGAAACATCAAGCACAATTTGGAAAGCAGTAAACATACACCTTGGCTAACAGAAATTTGCATATCAGCATATAATACACTAAATACACTAATTTTAGATTGTTTAGATACACATGTAACACTTGAAAACTATTCTTCAAGATAAACACCAGCTGAAGCCTGTACTTAATTCAATCAAATGTTCTTCATTAGGATCAAAGTTCATCCAATTCAACTAAGTTGTTTTAAATAACGCCAAGTACTCCGAGACAAGTCATGATGTAATATGAGAAATTTCCCTACTCTGTTCCCTCTCATTGCATCTTTGGGGGTTTAATGCAAAATTTAACATCTGCATATGCCCTCTCTTTCCTCAGTTTATTAAGGACTTAACAAGGAAAAATAATTTGTTTTGTAATTTTTGAGGTACTGCTTGCAGGATTTTCATTCCTTCATCCAACCAGCTTACCAATTTCAGCATGCTTCATCTTAGATCAGTTTGCATGCCTTAAACTTCCAGATTGGTTTGATCTTGGTTAGCTTCTCTTTTATATTAAAAACCACTCTCCAAAAGTCTGCATTTTCTCCCTATCAAGGCTGTTGTCAAGTCTGGGACAACATCTCTAATGCTGAAGTTTTTAAGACAGAGGAGGCAAGCTGTTCCTGGGAGAATGCCAAGATTTCCACCCTCCTCTTTTACTTGTGCATGTGTATCCCCACAGTGAAAGACAGAGCTCCCCCAGACAGGACCAGCCACAGCACAACTAAAACACCACAACTCCAGCAATTCCTTCTTTCAGAAAGAATGGAACAACAAGGTAACAAATGAAAGCCATCTTACAGATTTAACACAACTGGTATATGGAGAACAGATGAAGAAAACCAGGATATATTACCCAAAAAAATTCAGAGGAGCAGTACAAAAGGCCAGTTGAATTTCATCCTCCTTCAAATGCACCTATTAATGATTCTTACAAGATCGAGTGTTTGAATAGTATCCCAAGACACAAGAGGTGACAGAGGGCACTAAGGTGTAACCCTGAGTTCTGACTGCTTTTACATAAGAGATCGGAAAAAAGAAAAAAAGAAATGATAGTTGGGAAAGTTGAAATAAATGGATAACTGAAAAAAAGTTGGTGAAGGGACTTCTAACAATCAGTGAAGATTCATGAATTTCCACTACAAAGATACTGAACCCTAAAACATGAGGCCTGGACAGAAGTTATCTTTAAAGAATTGTCTTTATTTATGAAATGAAATTGGATGCTGTCAAACAATATCTGTTTTACAAAATCTATCATGATTACTGTACATTATAAATTTTAAAAAAGACATATGTCACTACTACATCTCGGTTGTTGAACACCCTATCTATATTCACAGTCACACTGACTAAAACATGAGTTTGTGATGTGTTACTTCATTACACTGAGAAAATGAATCTCTAGTAAGAAGAATTTAAGTGAGACAGACCTATGACACACTGAACATGAGAACTCCATGTGAGAATGTACCTAGGATTTCATACTCCTTCAAAAAAGGGATCATTCTGCTTCATTATTTCATACAGAAGCTGGACAGCATAGCAGCAGTCACACAATAGAACATAATGACTCTTCCACATGCAGACCAAATAATCAAGAAAAAACCTGAAAAACTGAAGTGTATCTGGAATCACACACCTAGCTACAGTGATTCAGAAATTTCATTCCAGTTAATGACACTTTTTTGTATGGCCTGGTCATTTCTGAGCCTAGAGTAAAACAAGTAGAATTTGGTAAGACCTAGAGAGGTGAATAATGCCAGCTTTTTTCCCCACTGTTAAGTGACATATTATTTTATAGTGACCCTACAAAAAAAAAAGTGAAATAAAGCACGATCAATGAAATCATAAAATACATTAAACAAATTTCATTAATACCTCACAGAGACATGACACTGTCCAATAAACATCCACAGAAGACTTCAGACTCAATTAAAAGAACACAGATTTCTGCAGGTATTTGATCTTGCAGATGATCTCAGTTTGTCCCAGGAAGAGTGATACAAAGAAGAATGCAAAGGTAATTTTCTCATTTTTTCTTTCTGAAACACATCATCTTCAGGTACTCAAGAGATGAAGAAACAAAAATATGTCACACTAAAAGGAGTTATCCAACTTACAGTGCTGTGTGCATGGAATAAGATTGTCACTGACCAAGATCTTCACTTACTTTTAAGCGTTTTAGGTCCTTTTCAATGCTAAGCAATTTTTTAAAGCTTCAGCCAAGCGGAAATTAAAAACAAAACAAAACAGGATCCATTTGCTTGTATCAAGTGGGAAGAGTTACATATTCCATTAAAGTACTTAAACATAACAAAGGGGATTTTCAACTAGAATTAAATCTCTTCTTAACCCTCAATGGAAGAGAAATGGGTCCATTAATTCATAATCCTTTTAGATAATGTCCTAGACATATTTAGTCTAATACTTTGCATGTCTTTTCAACTTCTACCACCTGAAACATCTATACATAGATCACCTGCTTCAAGTAAGTACAACCTTCAGCCCAACAGACACTCCAAGTATAAGATCGATACCTGTGTCGATACCACTTATCACTGTCATAAAAAACTTTCATACGAAGCTCCAAAATATGAAGCTCCAAAGCTGGTCAACTTCCTCTAAACTCCTGCGCTTCAGCTTCCAGCAGCGATTCCTTGCATCTTCTCTTGCACCCCTCCTGGCCCCAAGCGTCTCCATTTAGACCCAACAGTACTACACCATGTCCCTAAGCCTCTGAATTTTCTCCCAGATTTCCCTCAGAAATAGCCTGTCAACACTTCAAGCCAGCTCCTCACAGTCTAATTCCATTCTGCCTTACCCCAACCCTGTTCTTGATCAGAGCTCCAGGAAGAGAACTGTCTTCCTCAGAGAATTCAAGATACATAGCATTACTTCCTATGACTACACACTTACTGTTACCTCAAAAGTTTAAGGTGAGATTGCCTATGTCTGTGCTAGATAGGGCTAACATCTACAACAGCAAGTAAAATAAACACAGTAAGAGATGATGTGTTGAGACAGAAAGGAGAAAAATTAACATTAATCATATGAAATAATTGCACCAGAAGAAGAAGACTGAAATCTATGCCTGTTAAAACAGAGTCTTTGGAACAGGTTGTCTGACAACAAAAAGAAATTTTAAAAAAGGGGAAAAAAAAAAAAAAAAAAAAAAAAAGCTAGCTACTCTCATATCTAAGATGGATGTAGCATAAACAAACTAAGGTCTTTCAGGTGCAGATGGAGCAAGCAAACAGCTTCTGATTTCAGCAAGTAATAAGCATATCCAAGAAATAGACTCTTAATATACCTGCTGAAGGTAAAACTGCTTCTAATAAAGAAGCCTGGTTTCTTAACAATGCATATTCTGTATTTGCTATACCAACAGCCTTACTTCTCTGTCATGTTCTTGAAGTCCCTTCACAGTACCTTCTCACCCTCATTCTTCTCTCCACCTCCTCCAACCCAGATGCTTGGTCAGTGAAAAGGAAGGACCCACTGATTTCTGGTTCCCTGCATTATGGTTGACTGGGTAGTGCCCATAGGCTCTTCCAGTCCAGCAGGCATGATCCTGCTGGGGAAAAAAGGTCTGTGTTTCACCCCCCTTTCCCTACATGCAACTCTCTTTATCAAGCCACTAACTTGCTTGAGACCTTTGGTAACTTCTTATCCTACACATTTTCTCTTCCCTGTCAAATATGGTTCCGATATTGCCCACTGAGCTTAAGAGTTATTAGAAGACAGACACAGAATACCGCAATTGGTAAAACAGACAGGCAATAAATAGACAAGATGGTGTCTTTGCAAATCTCATAATTTCTTCTGAAGTCAGGACTGACAACAGCAATAGTTTTCTTAGCTTCCAGGGACTTTCCTCCTCTTCCTCTCCTCTCCCAGGCCTCTTAAAAAAATTTACTCCAATTGCTCCAGACAGATCAAAATATGTGAATGAAAATGGAAGGGAAAGAGAGAGCAAGCACAAAAAATAATTTTTAAGCCAGCTTAAGAGAAAACTGAAGTATGTTTTCAATTGTTCATAGGACGTTCAAAGATGAATTTCAAAAATTTCTAAAGCCATTTTAACACTCAAATCTCTAGCTTATCATACTGCAATCTTTAAAAAAAGGCACACCTTTTCAAGTAGTTATTTACTTCTTGAAATGCAAATTTGTAAGAAGAATTCATTTTCTCCTCCCGCAAAAAAACATGAAGGGCTTTCAAAAGCTGATTTACCTTCTCATTTATACAAGGTAATGCAGTATATTTGCATAAAACAGTCAAAACTTTTTTTTTTGTAATGTAATAGGTAGCTAACTATGTAACCCCTGCCGTTTTAAAAGACAGTCCCCTCGTTAGGAAACCGTTCAAAGTGACAATTTCAGTAACTCAGCATCTCTTTCTGGATAATTAGATGTATTATGAATATGCAGATTTCATACAGCTGATTGGCTCAAATGTACCCCATTCCTCAAGAACATCACATTCCCTACAAACAACTGTATTAGGAAAGGCAGGCTGTCATCCAAACTTGTACTAAACATTCATCTGTAAAGCTCAAATACAGATCACACCAGATAGAATTACCTTTGCCCAGCCTTCGTGAAGGTACAGGTGGATGACTATTTTACTACTGGTACTGTGACCTGTATACATAGGACTTTCTCACAGCAGATCTTTACAAAACCTTTCTGGAGGACAGGGGTGGAGGTTTCATGCCATCCACAATATCACAGAAGGTAAGTTAAATAACATAACAATAGCACCATCCAGTGGCAATCTCTTCCCTTTAAGATATTCATCACTCATAACACTTAGGGTGAACCCACTGAAGCAACTGTAAAACAGGTAAGTAGGGTGCTTCCGCTTCTAATCATAGTTTTTTGAGCAGCCAGCACCCCGAAAGTATAGGAATCTTGGTAGGAAATGCGGTACTAGCAAGGAGTTTGAGAAAAGCAACCGCACATACCAATAACTGGGGGGGAACAATACTGAACAAAGTAACAAAAATAAGACTGTGCAACTTGTAAATATTGCAACATCTGTAATTCAAGTTTATTCTGATACTGAAACCTTCTAACATATTAATGCAAAGTTGAAAATACTTTCACCTGAACTAGGCTGCTTCTTATTGATTTTTAGGCAGAAAATTATTCAGTGTCTTCTCAGTATATACTTTAAAATTAAAGACCCAAACAGAAAGACAACCCTGGCCCTTCCCACCAAAAAATACATTCTAACAACTGTACCCTGTATATTTTACACCTGCTTGTTCCTCCCTCTAGTTTTTTAATTCATATTAATTTAAGTTTTTTGCTTAATTCCTATTTGCTCATTTGATGTCCTATTTCCTCAGAAAAACAAGTAATTAGTATTTTCAGGTACCAGAGTGGTGACCTTCACTCATAGCAAGCACCTGTGGCAGAGCCAAAGAAATCCCATAAGACATAAAAGGGCAAAAAGGCTGTTGTACAATAATTGCCAACTGCAATAGCCAGAACAACAGAAACAGAGGAAGAAAGTACTGGTTTCTGAAAGACATTTGCAGGGTGTTTTCTCAGAGTAGACAGAAAATAAACAGTCACAAAGTTTAACAGTGTCCAACCCTTGACACAGGCACATCCTTCCAGCTTAGGAAGGATTCCCACAAAATATATCAACCAGTAACACATGTATTTGGACAACTACAATGGCATGATTTCCCCTCCATTGTGAAGTGGTATATTCAGACACTGCAAAGTTTTAACAAAGCTGCTGTTTGTTTCTAAACATTCTCATAGCTGCTGCTGGAATTCTAACCCAAAATTATTTTCTTAGAATTCAAGAAATCTGTGCAGGACTGTGTCAACAGATGGGAATGGCAGGCTTATTCATTGATGCATACAGACTGATCTATCTCTGTTGCTGCGTGCTAGAAATATTAGCTCAAGAGATCGCCTACTTTAGAAAAGTTCTTTAAGTTAGTTTAGAAGTTTTCACCAAATTTTTAAGATAACTTGTTACTACAGCTTAAAAGCACTGTGTTAACTACTGGAGTTGCATAGCCTCTTCAATTCAATATTCAATTTCAACTTAAAGCACCCAACATATTTTTGCACTAATACTGAATTTCCCAAAATATTTTTTTCCCCATATAGTGGAAGACTGTGATTCTGCTTTCCTATATTTGATAGTCCAATTTTGGACCTGCACACATCCCACTGACCTAAATCTAGGACAAGCAAGGTAGGAGAACATGTATGTATTCAGGTCTTTTTACACATATATTAGAAATAAGTAATTGAAATTAATTAATACCATTATCCACTGTCTTTAGCTCTCTTGTTAATCCCCTCAAAACCAGAACCAGTGACATCAGTTAAAGAGACAGGCCAGGACTGACATACTGGGCGCAGGGTGGTTCGGATGCTTAACTGGCACAGGGAGCTTATGTCCATCACCTCCCACACACCCCTGTACTCGCCTGTGTAAGGTCTGTGTGTTTCAGCTGCTCAGCAGAGGCACTGGCATCTGCAGCTGCAACTGCACCAGCTGACTCATGTGACCAGAAGGTACCACTGAATCCCTTGCAGCAGCTGCACTCCATCTGTGATCACTGGTTTGGGGACAGAAGCTGCAGCGTGTGTCAGTTGCTGTTTCCACTTCTTGTAAACAAGGTCATCTGATCATACAGTCACAGCAGCACCAGGGCAGGAGACCCCTTTTGGAATAAGCAGATGGCTCCATCATTCAGGCACACAGCTTCTGAATGTGCAGCAGGTTTCCCATGCAGTTTAGAGCCGGCTACATTCCCTGTTTGCTTTGGCCACAAATCCATAAAATTACAATCTTATCTGGTACAAAACTTCAAGAACTAATCAATTCAGATGTCTGAGAAACGATTACATGATACAATGATTACAGAGCTATATAAGTATGTAGATCAGAAGATATTTCCTGGCAAGTCTTCAATGTTATTCATGAGCAGCAGGAAAGCAAAACATACTTCTCTCCCTGCAAATGCAAAACTGCACATCCATACTGGACACATAGACTGCTAAGCAGGGGCTTCCAGATCTCCTGATTAAATCAGATGGTCAACTTTAGGTGATCTCTTCCATCACACTACTAAAATGGTTTAAGTCTCAGTATTTTCCTCACACTACAGGCTACTCTGTCTGCTCTATGCTTTTGCCTGTAGGGGTGCATGGGTGCATAGATGCACAGAACCTTACCCTAGCAAAAATACATGTACATGTTCTCTTTGCACACAGCTTTGTCCTGCAGTGTCCTGGCTTCCCCACTTAGAACCACTGCCTTTTCTCCCCATCACAATTCCTACGCATTCTGTAATCCAACCAACTCCCTCTTCACTGTTAAAGGCAATAGTTCTCTGTTCCATCTGCAAGCAAACTTTTCAGTGGGAATGAAGCAGCACACCATTACAAATTATACAGTAAGATTGCACTGCCTCCACATGACATCTTACTATTTCCAAAGACCCTTAGAGGAGGCTAGATAAATATCTGCCAGGAATGACAGAGATGCATCTCTGGCTGGATTGGGGGATTGAAACTAAATGATCTCTTGAGGTCTCTTTCTACAGTTCTATGAAAGGAAAGGCAATTAATGGGCAACTACTAAATTATTTTCACACAAGCCATTTAATCTGCTCTGATAGATGACCACCTTTAAAACAGCAGAATTCACTGTTCTGAGCACTAATTGGTACTCTTGGGGCTAGGCTTAACTCAGAAAAGACTGAACTGGCAATAGAGACTTATCTATTCTTTCAGTCGCTAACAAACGGTACAGCTTATTTTATGTTTTATTTGTGGTGCTTACATTTCTAAACGAGGATACTTTTAGAGCCAAATTAAGTGAAGAGAGTGATACTGTATTCACTGCTTTGGAAATTGAATATCTGATGTGATTCTGCCATTTTTATAATAGGGTAACAAGCAGGCATCAGTGGAAATTCTCTGACATGTCAATCCTAGAGTTTCACTAAAAAAACACTTTAAATGAGAGAACTGAAGTCCTAGCACAGGAAAAATATATACCATGTTATTCATTGCACACAAATGTCAGAACAACAGGACTAAGCTACAACAAAGCTCATTACCTGAGTATTTAGGAAAAATGCTGGCATTATATCCTGACTATGTCTCTCATGGAATTATGAAAAAACAATACACAATGAATACACATACTTTACTAATTCAAACAGAGCAGGCAAACACAAGTGCCAACAAGAAATACATTCTATTCTTAGAATCATAAGAGTTCACAAAAGCCTGAAGCTATTCAAGAATCAAATTAAATGTGTCTGCATTTTAAAATTCAGTTATAGTGTATCCTCTGTTACAGTAATTTTTTTTTCATTAAGAAACACAGTAAGAGAATGGAATTAAAATCCCATGTTAAATTCTCACTCTTTATTTTGGAACATGCAGCTCTTGCAGTGTAACTTGCAGCTTGAAGTTAAATAATTACTCTGACAGCTCAAAACCATCCCACAGCAATCTTTAATACATTCTCTTTCTAAGAGATACTAAGACAGTGTATCTTCTAGGCTATTAAAATGTCCAATTACTGATTTCTAAATTTTAGAAAAATTGCAAGCTTAGTGCTACACAGCATAACACAAAAATTAATACTCACAAGACAGACTTTGTCCAATTCTAAACTGCGTACTTCTGTGCAATAAAGACGCAGAAACCTTAGCTTCCTTAGCTAAAAAGCAGCAATCCCAGGAGATTTTGCATGCTCTGCAGCACAAGACTGCATCTTATTCTCAGTATGCACCCCATTCTCAATTGGAAAGAAACCACTATAGTTACAGAAATATGCAGCAGTATGGAAAAAAAAAATCATTCTGCATATTCAAAACTCAGTCTTCAAATATATCGGAGGTTGCACACAGTCCTGTCACGACTGCATTAACACCACACTTCGTCAACACCAGGAGTCAGTGAAGTTGAAACATTAGCACCATTTTTTAATGTGTTGAAAATATAAGAAAAGTGCCAACAGAAGTGGTGAGGGAAATCCCCTTCTTCTGGACAATAATTTCTTACTGAATGCCCAAACTGCATTTGCTAGAAACAGACCCCAGGAGGACAGGAGGGCGCAGCCCTCCTGTGCTGTCCGTGAAGCCTTTGCTATGAACGCTGGGGGAGTGGCAAGCTGAAGTGCTGTACAGGAGTTCAGATCACTTGAACCTTCCGAGTCCAAGAGTTCAGTTCAGGGCTGTGGGTTCTCTGCTCACTCTGTGCAGGAGGGTGAGCTCAGAACAGGCAGCAAAAGGAAAAATGTTATTTCCTTGCTTTAAAGCATATGAAATACACACTGAGTAACAGTAATCGCTGTCAGGAATACTATCAGGAAGAAAAACAGAGTAATCCCCCTGATTAGCTCTCTACACAGAAGAGCCAAAGAGGTGATCCATGCCAGTCCGACTATTCCTGCAGAAATTGTCAAAGTGCAAGAAATCATTACGAGAGATCAATTTAACCTAATAACCTGTACTACGAGAGCTCCTGTAAGCGATGAAATTTGAGCTGGAATTACCATTTGGAATATTACAAAACATCTTTCCCTTAAAGGATCTTTTGAGCTCACTTCTGTACCATTTACAATATGGCTGTGGTAATCAAAGCAGATGACACAAGAAAACTTCTGTTGAAAGTCAGAGAGGAAAAATTTATATATGAACTTAAGAGCAAGACTACAGAAGAACAATGAATCTGACACTAAAAACTTTTAAGCAAATACAGTTTTGATCCTTTAGCAGCTGTTTTTAGACTTCATATGCCACATAAAATATTTTGGATTCTCCATTGGCTTTAATATCCATTCTTCCCTTTCCCCTCCAGCACTCCTTCCCACTACCTTGGAAGTGTTGTATCACACAACAGCCTCAGATACGCATCTCAGGCTACAAACCCAAGCTCCCCAGAGGAACATGAGCCTTGTTCTTAACTGCCAATCTTCTGTTACCAGAAGTTTTCTTCTCTTTTACATCAAATAAGCACTGTGCCATACCAGAATGAATTGATACTGATTTCCAGGAGCTGTTTAACAATAGACACTATTCTAATAGAGCCTTTAAAGCTACATAACAAAGTTGGGCTTTAATATACTATACACACAAAGGAACATGAACAGAGACAGGAGACTCAATTGAAACACTGTACTGATACATAAGCACAGTTTTAAAATACTGATGCAACCTGCTAACCACCCTGTACAAGTATTGTGCAGTTTACTTATTTAACATCTCCAGCAGCAGGATGCAAAATAAAATTATACACTACAAGTAACACTTGAAATTTTTGATTTTAAATTTAAGCAGATGTAAAGACTGCTCCATGAAAGAAGGTAGAAGTATTTCTGCTATAACTTAGAACCTTAACTTCTAGAAATTTTATGGAGGATTGCCTGTTACCAAGAATTCCGTTAGTTGATTTCTATACTGTTAATTTGGATTGGTGCTGTAATTCAAAATAATTGCTTGAAGGGTGGACATGCAGAAAAATGAATGAAAAAATACAGAGGGAGGAATCTTTAATAGGAATTCTGTAGCTAACCATAAATCATTCTTTCTGTCCATCTGACTCAAGCTTTTATGTGTACATATATATATATACATATATCACACAGAGGTGATAAAACAATTCTAGAGAAATCAAACTGCAATTTAAAGTAGTTTCTACAGAGGGAGCCAACACCTCAAGGAACTGGATTAAGAAAACATTCCAGATCAGCACAGAGTTCTTCCCAACCATCAAGCCCATTCACTACGTTTACAAGTTTTTCAGATAGCCCCAGCAAATCACCCAGATTCTTACTCTACAGAATTCCCAAGCATTTAATGCAAGTTTAATTAAAGAAGTGCTTAATTACATGCCATGGAACAAGCAGTGTCAATATACAATAGAATTTTACTTGCTTTGGGAGAAGGTGGCAATTTAAGAGACTGGTCATTCTAAGTTACTATCTAGTCATTAAAATTGAAGTTTAAGAGTTTTCCTTTGCAGCAATTCTAAAAATATTTGATTTTGTAAAAAGGAATATCAGTTCCACAGTAGAGACTTTTACTGAAGTTTTCAGACAAGACTCTACACCAAGAAACAGGTCAATATGATACCTGATCTAAAAAAAAAAAGAGAAGGAAATCTAAAATAAAGTTGTGTAAAGATGACAGCTGGCAAGTTTCTTCATGAATCTGGGCACCTTGTTATAACTGCCATAACAGTTTTCCACATTAATTCATTGCCAAATCATATTTCATAATATATTAATCCACTCAAATGTAATTAAAAGTGAGGTATATTATATCAAGTAACTCAACAGCTGTGACAGGTTCATGTATCACCTCATCCATACAAATCACCTATACTGTCAGCATATGTTGAGAAGGCCAACAAAAGATTTAAAGCTTGGTATTTCTGATATTTTACTCTCTCTTCCCCCCGCTTCCACAAACAATTTTCTACCCTCTTTTTTAGGTTTAGGGGGGAAGAAGATGGATAAAAAACCAAAGGTATTTTAGAGAGACTTAACACCAACAGGACAAATCCTAAACCCAACACATAGGGAAGAAGATTTCTGCGAGCGTTACCGAAGATAAACTGCCCCCTCTAGTGGCACAGAACCCTCGGCTGTTTCCAAAAGCATTAGGGTGGGCAGCAGCATCCCTTTGGTGACCCCAGAATTCATGTCTGTCTCCCTGCAAGCTGAACTATCAATGACACACGGTTGCACAGTAATTGTGCTTGAGGTCGAGTCCCTCAGTTTTTGTACTGAAGTACTGTGATACACAGTGACTAACATGGGGTAACCCCCTCACCCCCAAATACAAGGAAAAGCCTCTACAACTTTCCTGTGACGTGCTTCAGTCCCTTTGACATCCTCTAGCTCTCTAACATACATAGACTACTTCTAAATCCCTACTGTAGATTCTTTTCTTTTCAAAGCATCACAGGCCCTGTGTAATCCCAAAACATCCCTACTATGACTCCAAGATTGACCCTTCCACTTAAAGTATCTATTTATATTGCCTAAGCAAAACCAGAAAATACACACGCACCACCTCCTGCCAGATGTTACAGGTAAATCTAAACTCCACCAATCACCAAAACAGCTGTCCTCAAATTTAAGAGTCCCACTCTCCCTTGTGAAAAATAGCAAGTATGCAGGTAAGAACGAAATACCTAAATGAATCCCTCACAGCTAACTTGCAGCAGAGCAACACATCTACTCTCCCTTCTGACCAGCGCATCAAAAACTGACTGAAGAGAAAGCAAGCTCATATCTACCTTCTTCCTCTTCCTCACTTCATGGCCCTGATCTCTGTAAAAAGAAAGCTTATGAAATCAGAAATACAGTGCAGATGCCACATTTCTTACTCTCTCCTTCAACTAATTTTCAGAAGTGTCCCATCACGGCCAGAACTGCTGAAAAAACAGTTTATAAAACTGTACAATGAGCAAGCAGTCAGTCAAAGCTGCACTAAAACAAGTGTTCTGAAGCATTGCTTACAGACTCAGTGGTACTACTGAACTCCAAATAATATTTTTAAAACTCACAATGACTATATTTTAGTCCCCTATTCATACAAGCTAGTCAAGCTACCAGAATTTTGCTAAGAGCCCCTAGTTTAGTAAAACTAAATATTTTAGTTTTAAAATTTTAGTAAAATATTAGTAAGAAACTCCCAACTCCTCTGTCAACACTTAATCTACACAGTGAAGATGGACTCTGTATTAAAGCATTCCTACTTCAATATCAAGACAACTTAAATCACACCCCACCACTTGCTGCAGCTACCTTATACGTATTCTCCTAAAAAAATTTTGATGTGCAACCATAGCAAAAAAAAAAAAAAAAAAAAAAAAAAAAAAAAAAAAAAAAAAAAAAAAATCAGCCTAGGCAACAGCATACACAAATCTATACTCGGCTAATATGACCTTCAGTTAAAGCCATTCAGTCCAATTCTGAGAATTAAAAACAGAAACAACTCTTGTAAAAGGACCATACAAAGGGTCAGGAAAAAGATTCCCATTTTTCTCAGAGTTTATATTTTTTTTTTATTGTTCTCAGAAGGAGAAGAAATATATGCAACATTAAGGCCTCACCAACCTTACTATGTCCGAGTTTCCCTAGCAGTCCTGAAGGACTTGAAGGAGTTGAAGGGGATTGGTTGGGTTAGGGAAGGTGGGGAAACAGCTGCAGGACATCCCTTGACCCACAAATGCACGGTTCCCTTGCAAAACACCCACGCAAACTGAAGACACTCCTGTTCCCCCACCTTTGTTATTCCCGCTGCAGAATAGCAGACTCGCCACTGAAAACAAGTATGTTCATTGATGTTCATTGCTCATCTGACTCCCTACGACAGGGGCATGGCTTGGTTTGATCACCACTTCAGTTGGTGATCTTCTAACTAATCTGCTAATTCTACATGGAAACAGGTTGAGCTGTGGGACAGTACCCTCCACCCTTCATGAGGTACATTCAGAAGCCAGTTGGGGCCGGGAAGGGGGTAGATATTTCCAGCTGAGTTCTGAAAAGAGTGCATATATGCACAAACTTAACAGCTTTAGTGCTTATAAATTACTGATAAAAGAAGTGTACAAAAAATGAAAAGACAAATTTAGAAGGCTGCTACAGTCAAAGTGAATTGAAAGCAGGAAAAAAAAAATTGTGATCTTTCATACTTTAGCTCTTAAAATAGAAGTTAAGCACGATGCCATGCCTGTAAACCAATGCCAGTCTTAGAGCTGTACTTATCTCTCTAGATAACTAAGACTCAAGGACTAAACATCAAGCCAAGTCAGGGTAACAGTCTCAGTTACCTCTGGAGATAAGGCATTCATTAGTGAACAAAATTTATATTTTTATTAACAACAACTACAGAAGTGATCTCTGAGAAACTGAAGGACAGCTGACAGTCAGATAAATCACCTTGATATTACTAGATGAAGAATGCCCAAAAAAGTCTTCTTTACTACTAGGGAAGACAATATAAAAGCTGCTGACATTTTAAAGACTGAAAGATTAATTACTTTAAGTAGGAGGATTTTGGCACTGAATAGTAATATGTGCAGACTAACTTTGTATTTGACTCAAAAACATTAGGACAATATCAAGACAATACCTTAATTATAAGGGCACTGTACCTAAGAATAAGTTTATAACCAAACCAGCAACAATTACCCTAGTGGTAAGTTGTCTTGCTCATTTCCTAGAACCGGAATTTCTTTTAAATATGGAAGTCGAGTTAAACATCACAGAAGTTTAATTAAGTATCTAACAACTCATCTGTAAGTTAAATTAGAAAATTTAGCTTGAAGGACTGAAAGTGCTCCAAAGTTCAACAATGTGCAATCTGTTGTGTTCACATGGTCCAAGAAGAAGAGTACATAGCATTAGAAAAGTTCCAAAGGTCTCTCCTGAAAACAACGTGACACTGACCTACGGGAGTTTTTCCCTGGTCAAGTATCCAGTGACATTCAAGATGACAAGATCAATGGCAAAAGCATGTTCAACCTCTATCATTACACCCAACAACATATAAATCATCTCAGGAGCTAATGCAGTGTGTACCACAAAACACCAAAGAAGGGTTTCTGTTACAGCTAATTCATGTAAATCTTGAGTTTTATTGAATTTTCTGTACTGAGCAAAATTTAATAAAGAACTAGTTTAATAAAATTAGTTCAACCCTCCATTTAGGAAGTGACTATGCTGTAAACATATCAATAACAAACACGCAATTAACTAATATACAATATACCTAAAATAAAAAGCTGAAAGAGGATTTAACTACTTCAAATGAAATATCTCACATCAAATGGTTTAATAAGTATCTATTGAGCAAATAAAGCTTGTGTACTCAGTACAACTTGTACTGTCCAAAATACAGACCTGTATGTGATTTAACTTGTGTTTCACCTCTCAGCATGCTAATACTTTAAACACTTCTAGCTTATAGCATCCAAAATGGGTTAATCATAGTTACGCTGTCCATAAGTGCTCTATCATTAGAGAGTGTGGTCTGCATAAAACCAATCTTATCTACTCTTCAAAGGCAACTGCTGTTGCGTGTCTTTTGCCTGGAGCTCAAGCAGTTTTAATGTCACAGGTACATTACCATGATGTACTAACTTAGGTTAAATGTCTTTTTCCATTCTCTGAAAGAATATGGGACATTCGGTTAGTGATTCTATCACTAAGGCTTTTAGAAAAAAATCTTTTCCAGAGGAATTAAATCCTTGTTACCAGAATACATTTTTACTGCTTGAAATCTGTGACCTTAATGAGAAACATCCGAACTTTTAACATGGGAAAACTTGACAGCTGCAGATATTAATTCATCTGAAACAGGTACATTATCTTACATGAGGATAAACTGTATAAGTCTTTTGGATATATCATTAAATAATGCAAAGTAATGCTAATGTAATAATGGAAACAGACAATTATGTGCAAGAGCCTGAAGTTTAAAATAGTAAGAAAAAAAACTGTGTTTGTCTTCTATCTAAGCATGCAGATGAACACAAATGGGACCAAAATCCCCACTATCTCTACCCTGAAAGTAAGAAATGTGAAAGTAATCCCACAAATCTGTATCTAATTTAGAAATTAACATGGGCATTTAGGATGAACATTTAAATGGGGTATTTAAATTGCATTAGTACTAAGAGCAGTTAATAAAAGAATTTTTAAACGAAATTAATGAAAAGATTTAAAAATCTCTTTTTTCAACAATTAATTTTCAAACAAACTTTGCAATTTACAGCAGACAATACTAAAGAGCAAAAGCTAACATTTTTGCTTCAGGTATTTAACCGTAAGATATGTATATACATTTAAAAGTATATAGGTAACATGCATGTATATCACCATAAAAAAAGCTTACAGTTCTTTGTGCTTCTCCTCTGCCAAAATCTGGTCATTTGGCTTCAGCCCATACCTTGGAAAGAAAAAGAAAAAACACAAAGCAGTTACTCACACGAGAATATAGCCATAAAATGTAGTTTTACAGCTTCAAATTAATAAACTATGCATTTGTTGATTCAGATACCTCAGGTATTGCAAAGACACCCACAAAGCTTTCTAAAAGATTATTACACGTTTCTCAAAGTAAATTTAACATCACACAAAATTTTGCTTTATATCATGGCTTCAAACTCTACTGGATACTTTGGCTGACTATCTACCAGAAATCACTGCACTTCATACCATGAACTATACATCGATCTTACCATTTGAATCTGACAAAACATGAAAGTGAGGATTACAGACAACAGAAACACTAAATGTGGCCCTAGTGTTTCTCCCTGTACCAAATAAAACTATTAAAATAAACACCAAAATAATTCTGAAGAAGAAAATAAACTTTAACAACAGGCTATTTAGGAAAACTTCTGCAGTCCATACAAGCAACTTCTGATAAAAGTAAGTGCTTGAGAGAAAGCAACTTTCTTCGCTAGCTTAACCTAATAGTTAATTTAACAGAATAGGTGGCCAACACTGCCTGATCAGAGGGAAAAAAGAGTGCAGTCTCTGCCAGGACAGCCTACTGCTAGCCATGCTGCAGCCTGCACTGTCACTCACTTTGGAAAACCGTTACAGAGTGACCTCACTTTTGTTCTGCCTCAGAGCAAAATCTTCTGACATCTCAAAATATTCCATTATTGCTATAGTATTCTCTGGGGTTTGGGTTTTTTCTCTTGGATTTGGTGGGTTGCTTGGTTGATAAGACAGTCATTCATAATGTAAGCAGCTAAAAGTCAAGTGTCCATTGAACAACTCTGCTAACAGCTATCTGCTCCCACTGCAGAAGGTTCCCACTGTCCCTTTGCCCTGTGGTTTTGTTCCTTGCTCCAGACAACTTCAAAACCACAAAATATTCCTCCTGAGGAAAGATTCTGGTCACCAACAACTACACTCAAGCTACCTTGCAAAATGATTTTTGTTTATAATAAACAGGTAAAATACCCTTTTTCTATTCCTTACAGCATTTTCTGATGATACACTCTGAATAAAATGCAAGCACCGATGCCGGACACATTCTCAAGCTCACTAGTGCTCGCTACATTCAGATGTACAAGACACTGAGTGGCTGATTTTTCTTGTTTACAAATGCAGAGACTACCCCAGGTTATTTGCTACAGTATCATGCTGACTTGAATCCATTTATCCACTTTGCGGCCAAAGCCCTGGTGCAGACACTCCTAATCAGGATACAGTGGAGTTCATCCATGATCTCCTTCCAGGTGCGGGGCTCACATTTGACTCAGGGTAAGCAGACTGTACTGTACAGATTCAGGTCACTTGTTTTAATTGCCCAGTCTTCTTTGTACTTTACCATCCTGTCAGTCTTTACGACAAATTTTAACTGTTATGATCTTACAGTTACTTTCAACTCAATGTTTTCAGAAATCAACAGTATCAGGCTCTTTTTAATGAAAAAGGGTCTAGCCCAATACCAGTCTCTTCATAATGCTGCTACACCTCCCTGATATCTTCACGTGTCTTGTCTTACTAAGCATTTCACTGATAGCAAATACTCAATATATTCAGAGAAAACACAAGGAGTTACCAGGAAATTCTAAAAGGAACATCTTTCAGAAGTGAAATGACACTATCTCTTCTTATGAAACTTGCAATCTGACATAAGGTGAAATCAGGCCTTTGTCCAAAGGATTTATCTGGCATAGACAGATACACTAATATGCAATCCATTTTGCAAATGGAGATCATTTAGTCCATTAACAAATATACCCACAGAAAGCCACAGACATTCTTCACTAAAAATTAAGCTGCATGCTTTTCCTCTACCAATAGTCAGACTATTTCAGCTTCTCCTGAATACAATTTTCTCTGCTGAGAATATAGAAATAAAATCTATCTTTGAGCTTTTCAAAGCTTCCAGAATCCTTGTTACTACACTTTTTTTTTAACCACACTTTCACCTCCACAGTTATTTAGAGGGGAAAAACCCAAACAAGTAAAACCTGTCACTACTTATTCAGCCTAGGAAGTCAGCTACTACAGAAACCATGTAACATAAGGGGAATGTTACTCAAGAGATGTGTGATTTTGGGCTATGTTACTGACATACCACGGAGGGGCTGGGAGGGACACAGTTGCTACCCCTAAGGTTTGCAGAATGGATCCTTCAGTGAACCTTAGCTACACAATCTTTTTCACCACCACCACCACCACCACCTTCTTGTACTATGAAAACCATTTTTTAAAAAATATTCTTCCTTGATCCCTAAAGACATTGCTTTGATAGCAAGTTGTCAAAGAAAACTTCTCACAAAGCAACATGCTTATAGAGCTCAAACTTTTATCAGTACTTTATGCATTAAGATGTATATTGTATTTCATACACAGCTGCTGAACTATTTAATAAATTTAAATGTGCAACTGTAACAGTGAGCAGTTTACACAGTATTTTCCCAACATGTGCCTCATAGGCAAGATTAATAAGCACCAGTTGGGTCTTCCTAACTGATGAAGGTTAGACTTGTTAGAATTTCTCTTAAAAAACTTTAAGGAGCTAACAATACTAAGTGCAAAATTGAAGCTAAAGATAAGCAGTCAAAAAATTTAAAATAAGGACATCTAAACCCTCTAAGCAACCAGAACAACAAATTGTGAATGTATTATAGATTTAATTGCCTGGTATTAAACTAGTGAGTAGAAGAGAAGCATATATGCTATGGAAGTGAGCAAAGGAGTGATCACAACTTCACTTTTTTCCACTCTGAAATTCTAAGTTCAACACATCTTAGAGCATTAAATAATTATTATTCTTTTCAACTATCCAGTAGCAAACTGTGATAGCTTCAAAATTTTACTAGTCTCTTCAGCACTGCTTGAACTCCCATTTAATAAAAGGGGGCTTAAGAGTAAAAACATGCAAAAGGGTCTATAGCCCAACTGTAGGTAAGTGTCAAAACACACCACAGTACCTTTCAAGAATGATATATTTAAGCCCTTTGATTTGTCCTTCACAAACATTTAATCTACTGGAAGAGTAGCCAATGTTCCAGACAGCCCCTTCAGAACAGCAGTTGTCCATGAAGCTGGGCAGCAAAGGGTCAGGCCTCCAGGAATTATCACAGTGCACAGCTGCCCCTGTGCACGGAGCTGCGCAGCTGCCGGTGCCGATACGTATGCACACCCGGCCTCTGAGCATCACAGCTGATGGCTTCTGACAGCCCCACAGTCACTGCACCTTGGGCAAAACTTCCAGTTCTCAGAGCAGTTTCTTCCCCAAACTCAGTTGCTTATGAAGTTTCTTAAGCCACAGCAGCTTGGTTTAACCTCTAGATGTCATTGTACCATGGTCACTCCAACATACCCTATTTAATCAAAGATTAGGTGTCCTAGCTGCAAATAGGTGCTAACAGAAATCATAATTCTATCATCCATCTCTAATGAAGTTTAAATTAAAAGTTTCATAATGCTATACATCACTATTTTCAGTTTCAACGTAATTTTTTTACACAGTATTCTTTCTGACCTTACAAAAAGACATGTTTATACATTTAACTTACCAGGACAAATGAGCAATCTCATGCCCCTATATTTCACCAAGAAACAAAGGCCCAACTAATTATAAATTCACAACTATATAGATCTTAAATATTTTTCCTTTCCACAAGCCTGGAAATAAAGTAACAGACCCAGACTAAAACATTATTGCGGGCATTCTGCAGACATGGTATTGGGGAGTCAGATGGCATCAAGGAAATTTGCTCTAAGTATTTGCTAAATATACTCTATGAAAAAAAATGCCAAGGCCACTTGGAAGAGATTTATTCCAACAGCTAGAGGTACGACGCTGACCAATACATTCTATTTGGTTACAGTGCTAAAAAAAGGTGGTATATTCTTTGCTTCTTCATGTACATGACACGGTTAGCATTCACCTGCAAGTTTATCATCTCAATTTCAATTTTTGCAGAAACGTATAATTTTGATTAAATGCCTGCTTTTCATTTTTTAAGCATACCAGAACTTCCAAGTTCAACTTGTGCAACACATTTTAAAAATCCTTTTGAAATAATACTCCTACAACTTCAGGATTTTTTATTTCCCAGCTCCTAATATAAGAGAGAATGAAAATTAATGTACTTGGACAGTAGTCAGCATTTTTACAATAATGTTTTTAATGTAACAAACAGCCATAAGGCACAGTTCCCTTCAGGCAGCATCCAATTTCACAAAGCCTTAACCAAATTAAAAAGAAAACACAGCCTGCATTAAATATGCACTGCTAATAAACTCCAAACATACATCAAGTTCAGATCTGCTCTATCAAAAATTTACTGAAAAGATGGTAAAATTCACCTGTTCTAAAGTCCAAATTAAAACTGGTGATGAGCAAACAGGTTTCAAAAACAGCAATAGATCTTCATAGCTTGAAGATTAAGTCACCTTTCAAAATTTCTGACTTGAATCCATCAATCTAAGCAAAACCTTCTATAGAAAAAATAAGTAATAATTGCATAGATATCAAAATGAAAATCAGCACACACATATACATGCTGCTTGAGCCAGAAGAGCCAAGATGAAATGCAGACTACCCACAAGGATGTACAAAAAAACAGCAGAAGTATGAGAGCAGTATTTTGATCACTATTTTCAAGAATACTTGTGATGAACAAGACACTAGATATTAAAGTATTTTTTGGGATTAACCATCAATGTGAGCAGTCAGCAAAAAAAAACTATAGTAAAACTATTTCCGTAATACAAAGCTGGGGCAGTAAAGCATTCCCAGAAGCCCTAAATATTTATCTGCACAGACATTCCTCTGCTTTGCTTGATGTACAAATAAATACAAACTTCTTGCCTCAGTACATGGCTCTGACTAACCTTACTCACCTTTAAATGCATTTGGGCTTTGGCATTCCATAAGCTTATTGCATTTGACTGCACTTACTGCTTTAAGTATTCCCCAGATTGATTAAAAATTCAATACATGAAAGGGCAGATCTCCAACCTGTTCTTTGAACTTTGCAGAAAAGTCATCAAAAAAGAGGAACAGAGTGTGATTTCTCCATCAGACACCTAAAGTGCATTGGTTGCATTTAACTGGACAAGACAAGTAGATTTTATTTATACTAGGCTATGCTTCATCAATAAAAGAAGAAACTTTTTAAGACAAAGCTCTGCTGAAGCATTTCTTCATAGATTTTCAAAAATGTCATTAAGGAACTTTAAGGATTTCCCTGTAGTCTTATTGTATCTTAGATTAATCTAAAGAAGGTTGCATAAGAATGATTCAGCAATCGTGCTGCTTCAACTTTCAAGTGATGTTAAGGATACCTTCACTAGTCTGAAAAAAAAAGGTAACAGTCCTTTTTCTTTTACTTTTTCTTAATGATTAATCTTGTCACAACTAGAACAAGGCATCTTTGGGACATTGTGTTCATGTGTCCTCTTTCAGAGTATATTGACTGATTTCTATGCAGTTCTCACACACCGCGAGATCTTTCAGGTCAGAAACACAGCCATGTGTGAGCCTGCTACAACAGTGCATCCTCGTGAGCATTTACAGGCCAATGCGTACAGTAAGCCCAGCTCACAAAATATTTCCAACGCATCAGATTTACGGGGGCTGGGTACAGAAGATCAGTCTGTTACTCAAGTTCCATCTGCAATTGATCAGACCTAATAAGTAATGCTGCCATAAGTGCTAACTCCATTTCTTCTGACTTGATCTATACAGAGATCAAAAACCAGTAAGGAAACTGTTTTTCCTACAGTAGTAAAATAGCACTTGAAGTATTTCTACATTTTTGACAAGGCTACAGCTGCTTAGAAATTTCAGTTAGGTCTAACGTAGCCTTACTCTTCCCATTAGCGCAATAATCTTTCCCATGCACACAAATACAGTGTGAGGGACACAACTTGTATGTGTTTGGATCATTACTTTGAGCTAAGCCAGATTCTCGGGCTGTGAATTTTCTAAATCCAGACCAAAAAAAATCCACAACCCAGACCACACCTGGTATGTAAATTTAGCAGCCCAATTCATCATAGACGAGATGACACCAGCTAAACCAAATTAAAGTTTTCTGTAACTGGCAGATACAAGGACCTTAGTCCAAATATTTAAGACATGTTTTTTCCTTCCCTCCATTAAAAAACAAACCAACCAAACAAAACAAAACAAAAACCAAAAAAACCAAGCAAACCAAAACCAAACCCAAACAGTAAAGGCCTTTGATTCATACTCTGAAAGTCTTGGTGCCTTGCCTGACTTGCACTATTTTTACTCCACCAGTTTAATATGTTTACTTTTTAATTTTTTTCCTGTAAATTCCATTGTTGCCTGGTTTCCCAGTTTCACCATCTGAAATGCACCACACTGTTGGTTCCCTCAAAATTTCTCCCCCTCTTTAACCTCCCTCCTATTCCATAACAGGGCAGCTGGTCCTCCCTATCCGTTCACATTCCTTCTTGGCCTCAACTTGACAGCAGAACAGAGACCTTTTCTACACTAATTTCTGGGTTTAGTGACAGCTCATCATTATTCACTGTTACTTAAGGATGATCTTGTAACAGGTTAGACCATTTTAGAAAAATTCCTTACTGAATAGATTCTACTTTGCTGACAAATATAAAAGTCCAGATTGTCATCCCTGAAAAACTGAAATATTAAAGGTAGACTGTACGATAGCAATACAACCCCAAAGAAAGCCTGCTTCCAGAACAAAATCCTAAGTTTTGCAATGGCCCACTTATACCAACAGAAGAAGAAATTGCCTAAAACACCTTTTAGATATTCCTTTAGGAAAATATTAAACTGTGAGAGAATGAATAAATCAGATTGACTTCCATGACATGGATCAGTGCAAGACCCAACACTATGCCACACATCCATGAGTGATCTGGCGTTAAGCACAGAAGCTATGAAATGGAAACTCCATCAACTGATGAAATCCACAGATGACAGCAGACTGGCAAGGGTATGTCATGACAACAGAACACACTAGCAGACAGTAAGACTTCAAAATACAAATACATGCAAAGCTAAATAGGTAAATCAAAAGCATAAAAACATGGGCAGGGGTAAAGGCATCCCACAGAGTAGTAACTTGGAGAGAGGAGAAATAAGGTCTTATGAACTGCAACTAACTCAACCTGAGCTTCCAACTCCCATCAAGCATTTCAGACAGCAATGTGATACTACAATACAGAAATAGGAACGAGCAAACAAACAGAACAAAAATTAGCAAAAAGACCCCAGAGTGAGCTTTCAGCCTCACTAATTATTTCATTTTATTCAATTTTCAAACAGAAAAATTTGTAGCCAAAGTGTTCAGTTTCCGAAGAAGAAACGTAGGTAGGAGTAAAGCACACACTAGTGCTAGTGGGAAGAAGACTTGAGAAAACAGCAACAGAAGGTTAAGATACTTCTATCTTAACCTTCCATAAAATGTAGAAAATAAATTACTTCATAGAAAGTAAATTACTTCATAGTTAAAAGAAATAAATTACTTCATAGTTATCAATGGCAAATAATCAAATTTGGTTTGGGAAAGAGCACGTACATTGACTGGCAGAGAATTACACTGCTGAACTAAACTAAAGCATCTGCTTAGGGAAAAAAATAACTGCAACTCAAATCACAGATACTGGGCATTTCATTTAAAAAAAAAAAAAAAATTCCAGAGTTTAAACCTTGCTATGGGACTAGATATGTCAGGGCTGAGAGAATGAAGAACCATCTTGGAGAAGCCATGATGCAAATTTCTAGTGTTTTCCTTTTTACTCAGTTCCTGTCTACTATTATGACTGGAGTCTTATTTGGCTGCCTCACTTCCTATACAAATCTCTCTTTTTCAGAAAAAAAATTTGAATTTCTGAGTGAAAGGGATCACAAAAATATTAGCAGAAAAAAAATTTTTACCACATTACTTATTATGAAAGATGGATTTAAATATCAACACAGAATTAACTTAAAATTACACTACTGAAACCTAAAAGAAAAAAGAAATACAGTTTCTCATGGCATAAATTAAAGCACTTTGTTTCCCCCATTTATTGCATGGATATGATCGCTAATTTAAATATTAAAATTACTGTACTAAAAGTACAGTTTTTACTGATTTTTTTTTCTTTCATCCTTGATCAATATTTTCCTAGTTGTTTCCAAATTATTCCGTGTAATAAGGTAAGACGCCCCACTGATAACATGGTTGGAAATCAGGACTTTAATCAGCTATTAATATTGTAAGACAGATTTAAAGGGCTTTTGAAATTGAAGTCAAAACAATAATAGGTTTAAATGATTAAAAGGGATTAAGAAAGCCAGGAAAGTTCAAAGCCTGTTAATCACCAGACTGCAAAAAACTATGATCATTTAATAGGGTCAGCCCTATCACTCTGGACTTAAGCATAGAGAAGTGGCCTTGTCAAAACAGTTTCCTTAACTACAAACTAGGGAGCTAAAAATTTAAGACAGCTAAACACTTGCTGTATATAGATAAAGAAAAATGTTTTTCGGTCATCATTTTTAAAATATCTGAATATAAGCATATTTTTAAAAGCTGTACACACTCTGCATTTTTTTTTTTAATTGGTACTCTGAATTCTAGACCCATTGTACCAGTAGAAATACACTTTGCTGATCTCTAGTAACTTTATCAGGGGATAAAACATCAATTCGATTTGTGCAGAATTATAGGTATTCTCCTCATAGACTGAACTCTAACATACTCCATTAATATTATCCCTTTGAGCTTTGAATATTTAACCATTTCTTTAGTTTTACCAGTCTTTTTGCATTCTGTTCTGAAATGATCATCTAATATTTACACACATATTTTCTTCAACCAGAAATAAACATTCATTTGCAGCTTAATTCATTTTGATTATAAACACAAAGCAGTTTCCACAATCATGCATTAAAGTTTTATTTGCATAAAACTTACAGAAAAACACCAACTGAAGTACCACGTACATAATCCAGACTGAAGGGTTCCTGTTCTTTTCCTAGTCACCCACAATTACTTGCTATTATCACGTTAAAATTTATTGTTCAGACCAACTCGTACCAGTTCTACAACAGATCCTGTCACCACTAAGTATGGAAAATCCCCAAACACTTCCCCTGCCCTATAAGGAGCTCTGCTTTGAGAATTTTGTGTTTATTTATATATATATGTGCATATATATAATTCAGAGAAGGCACAGTAGTGTGGTTCTGCATGTGACCCTCAGATTTATATATTATTTTACTGATTTCACCTAAATAAAGTCTCCCTGTTTGCCATATATGAATAGCACTGCCAGCTACTCAATTTTTGCTTGAAAACAAACCCTTCATCGCCTTCTCAGGAGAAGGCAGACTTACAATGCTATCAGGATGAACTTCAATAGGCTCTACATCAACAATAAAATACAGGTTAATACTTTGGACACTAACAAAGGCAGTAACATCACACTGCTGCAAACATAAGACCATGTTGAGTTCCATTACCATGAAGTACATTTCATAGCTGAATTACAACTCTGTCCCCATACTAGATCTGTTCTATCTCTAAAAGAACAAATGAAAACAGAATCTCTAAAATACAATTATTTTAGCAGCTCTAGTACAAAAAAATAAATGCCACACTAATAAAAATTAATTAAGACAGAGCAAAAGACACCTGCTCACCAGTGAAGACCTCACAAATCACCAAGTCAGACCAGAAGCAACAAAATCCTCCAAAAGGAAGGAACTGAAAGTTCTAAGGTTGTATTAAATCTTGATTGATATTAAACATCTAACTGTCTTCAAAATGCTAAGAATTGACCTTGTTATCATTCACAGGGAGACACAGAAAAAGACAGGTGTGTCATATTTAATAAAAGCCACATTGTTCCATTTAGAAATGATAAGAAAACTAACAGCAAGTCTTACATATCAGTTAAAACCTCTCTTATTTCTTTTAAAAATATAGTTTAAAATGTATTCCATTTTCTTATTAGACAGTTTTATCAATGTGTTTCTGTTTGCTAGGCTGAAGTACTAATTTCATATTATTACTGCAACCAAAATGAGTCTCAGTGCTGTCTAAAAGCTACATCATCCCCATCACCTGTGTCTGTACCCAAGGGCTTGTTACAGGACAGTCCAGCTTATAGAAACTTATATAGACTAATTACCAGGGAATTCATGTACCTTAATTTGCCTTCTCTACAAAATATTTTGAACACTCATTAGAGCAAACAGAAAGCTACAGACAAACGTTACAGCAACTGTGAAATTTCAGCCATGCTGAAAGAACATATCCAAGCCATTAAAGTCATCAGCTTTAATAGAAAAAGTAGCATATAGAAAATGGCAGAGAAGGCTTTTTTACTGCACTGAAAATTTAAATTCTATCCTGAAAAACAAATGAGGTATACCAAGATGGAGATTTAGGGAAGTGTTCTTGAGAGATTAAGTCCTTGCTCTGCTGCCACTGGGAGACCAAACATACTGAAAACTGCAATTACTGCCTCTGTGAAGAACTGTTCCTCCCTTTTGCCCCAAGACATCGCCACTGTTTAATGTATTAATTCTTCGCCCACAGTGCTACCTGCAACGTCAAGTCCAGACATCCAAGGGTCTGGCAGAGGAAAAAAGAGACTGACTGAGGTATTTGGACAGTTCCTGTCATTTTTGGCCCAGAAGAGCAACCCACTCGACATTTTAACACTACTGCATATAACATCACAAGCACATTTCAAAACAGCTTCAATGAAATACACTGGAAGATACTCTGGGAAAAGTGGGAGTTATTGCAATCAGAATCCCAAAGGTCTTCGATCTCTTTTCTGCACAGTAACTATACAAAACAAACGTTCAGGAGACACGTGAGATTCTGGAACACTTTGTCACTTTTGCTGGGAAACCAGGGAAATATTAATAGCAGAAATTAGAAGAGTTACATTTGTAATTGCAGTTCTTGTCTCAGAACAGATAAGGCATGCTAGCCTGAAGCCATGTAGGACACTGGGCTTAACTTAATATTCACAGTTGAGACTGCATCCAGCCTTTACTTGGGAGTGGTCTGGAAGTGAATTTGGGTACAGTTCCATTTCTAATGGAGGAAGTTGATTGTACACATCCAGACTACAGTGATAGCCTAATGTTACAGTAATCTTTATTGCCTACCTTCTTACCAGTGGGAAGTTTCCATTATTTAAAAAGAATGAAACCCAGCCTCAACACTGGAGAAATAAATAGCTTCAATAATACAAGAACTGAAAAAATGTTCATGGTAATGTTTGTATTTCTGCAACTTCATACTACTGTTCATTTTTTACAGCTTGTCATGTCAGACAGTCATATGCTCCCCTTTACATTTTGTCCCATGCACCTCAGATTCCTGCACTGAAACTTAATTACTTTTGCTGTCACAAAACAAGGAAAAAAATACAAGGACAAAAAAATTACTCAACAATCTGGTAAAATAATCACCAAAAACTGTTTAGCCATTGCTCCCTAGTATTCATGCGCCATAAACCCACAAGTTTAAAGTAGAACTAAAAAACAGAAATAATTTGTATGCTAACACATTGAAGAGAGGAGTCAAGGGTTTGTAAAATGAAAAAAAATCTGTCCCCAGCTCTGCATTTAGTCTGAATTTATAAGGGAACTGCAGGCTTCATAACATCTTGAAGTCTACAACACAACCAGGTCTCCAGTAACTTGGAATACTGATGATTCTGCCCTGACAAAAATAACATAAAACAACACTCAAAACAGCTAGTTTAACCTACCCCTGCTCTTGGCTAAGGGAAAACAAGAACACCAGTAATTAAGAGGAAGACAGGCTGCCTCCGCCCTTTCCCTGTGGCTACAGCAGAGACCACAAGGCCAGCACTCCAAAAAGGAACAGGACAAGAAACAGCAAAGCACAGAACAGGCCCGGGCATGGTTCTGTGCCGAAAAACAGAAGCACAGGATCAGGGATCAGCAGCAGCATAAGCACCTCATACCTTAGGTTACAGGTACTCATAACACTGATGTGATATCTGCACTTTGTTCAGGAACAGCCTGGTCTAATAGCAAGTTACTAAAAAGAAATGTTAACAATTAGTATTTAATTTCAAAAGGAAGGACAGAATCTCTCTCTTCTTGATTAATTTACCTCAGGAAGAAAAGTACTGAGATTGCATATTGCCTGACCTGAATGAAGCAAAACTAATCAAGCAGTAATGAGCATTATAATTTACTTAAATATCTAATCTTTTAGAAACTGAAGTTTTCAGAAAGATGAAGGTATTCCAACCACCTCAAAAATGCTATCACTGAAAAGCCGTATTTTCTAAGAGATGACAGATCAATTTCATGTAGAGTAAAAAACCTGAGATTGTGTCAAATAATCGCTAATATTTGACTGGGCTTTTCTGTTCTTCAAGTCACAAGTGAACAACCAATTTCACTTTATTACTACAGTAGGAAAACCCCTCTAATCTGTACTATGCTACTGGACATTTTGGGTTGGACAAGTGGGATGGGAATGGAAAACAATAATAAAATCACATCTTAGTACTTTGTAACTAAAAAAAATGCCTGAAACCATATCCAGAACATGAATCACAATTTTTGTTTACTGTATCCTAAATAAAAACCAATCTTGTAATCGTGTAATCTGGAAACTCTTAATATGCAAAGCTTCTCAGTACAAACAGGAAGTACCACTTTCCAAGAGAAAGTTTCACCATTAAGTTTTGGATGGATTCCAGTTGTCTGCTGACAAGACCCAGCTTTTTGCATCACAGACATCTTTAGCAAGGGTCTTTTCATTTAATATTATTTCCTAATTAAAACCAGAGACATTTACTTAATTCATAGACCTCCTTCACTTAAAGATCTTTGTTTGCATTGAAGAGGCAAACGGAACCCATTATTTCATCATTTGCCTTGTAATGCAGTGCCAAAGTTTTGTTAAACAAATTTTCACTTGCAAGCAAAGGGAAAATATAGATAAGCTGTTTGTGTGTGTCTGTCATGTGCTTAAGGTTATTCTAAAGAATACAATTAGTCCATTAACTAGACATGTTCTACTGACATGCATTAAATCTGCAAGTCTTCTGACGAATGGGAGAATTAAAAGAATAATTCATGATTTACAGTATATTACTAAACAAGTATTTAAGAAGGTGAAAACACACAATAAAGAGAAGAGTGGAATATTTGCTATTCATGAACATCTTACATTCTATTTTACAGGTAAATAAGTAGTTACAAGCTCCTCTATAAACGTTGCTCAAGCCCTATATACCCTGAAAACATCACAGCTCTCCATGCAATACTGTCACTCCATAAGTAGATTTTTCAAACAGCCTTTTCTAAATGGAGCTTAACTAAAATCTTTCACTCATTTAAGCTACACATTTAACTAAATGCACTAGGAGAAAGCATTAGGGTTGTAGAAAGCTTTAATTATGTTGTCAGGAATACTACCGAATTTATAGGCATATTAGTAGCAAGAAGACCTTCTTAAGACAGCTATCATTACCCTAAGCTTTTGCAAGCAAACACTGGAGTTTTTATAATTTACCAGCAGTCAGATGATGCAATTGGGCTCAACTGTTTCAACAATGTTCTATGTTCAGACCTTGAGATTAATTAAATTGACTTCTACAGATACAACTAAAAAACAAGGTAATAATATAACATTCAGCTTCTCTGCCAAATGACCCAATGCAACAGATACTTTCACAAGCAATCTTTCACAAGAATTACTCAAACAATAGAACATCATACACCAAATTACCTTCTGCAGGGGGAGGAAAAATACAGGGGCAAATTTTCAGGGACAGGTTTTAAAGTTTTTACTATGTACTTTCCATGCCTTTATCACTGTATGGACAGTACATACTAAATCCAAAACACACAGCTCTGTGACAACTACTAGAAAGAGAATTAACCCTGTCTCAGCCAAAACCAGGACAACAGGTAACACAATTCCCAGCTCAAAGCAATAGAAAACTCCATTAACCTCTCCCCCAGAGCTGATGAAGCACAGAATCTAAGTTAACACATTAATGAAACTGGAAAAGCTGCAAGTCTGAAGGGGGTGGAGGGTCCCCACTTAAATCTGGCAGCAAAGCCCATGTTTGCAGCCTGTGCATTCTTTGATATGCACCTCCTAGTATAGAATCACCCGTTTGTCCTTCTCATTTTTCAAGCTCACTCCAGCATGCATTTTTGGGGAAGGGGTTGTTTTGCATTGAAGCTGAGTTTGGTGAACAAAGAATCACCTCTGGTTGTCTAAAAGCTATTTAGACCATTAGCAAAGATAGCTGCATGAACAGTCTTTTGATTTTTTTTGCTACGGGAAGTTACAAAGGCTTCTGTTAGACAGGAGCAAAGGTAACAAACTGAAAATACTGAGAATAACACAAGCCACAGTTTATACAGACCAACCTAAATTTAACAAAAGTAAGCAGAAATTTTTTGTCACTGTCAACTGAAGTTGCTTCGCAAATATTTTCCTAATTCACATTCCAAATTCCCACAAGAGTAGGAAAAAGATCAAATACGTATATCTTCTTCACTTTCATCATGGCAAACACTTGAATAGCCTCACACAAGAACATTTAATGTACCAGATATCAACACTGTTCTATTACTAAAGTTTGTGCTAAACTAATCCATCACTCTCTGACAGTACTTTGCAGTGAGGAAAGGTAAAGCATGCCCATGCATCTTGGGATCTTCAGGAATGACCCAATCACTTTCAGTGCTACAGTCAGGTTGGTAGCACACTGCAGAAATCCATATCCATACTTGTGAAATTATGGATTACTATGACAGCCCCTCTTCCTTCACTGAGATATTCTCTTTTCATACAGCAAACATTACCACCACTCCAAAGATCCCATTCATTCTGCCTTTCCTGTTTTTTCAAACCTGTTTTTCCCAGTGAAGAGTAAAAAGAATATAAACCCATTTCTTGATTTAAAGATAGTTTGTATTTACACCAGTGTAACAGAGAAGACAGGGAAGAGAACTAAAGAGCAGATGGTAGAGGGCATGAAAGCTATTAAAAACTACAGATCTTTGCTGAGCATCCTCAATGAACTTGTGCAAAGATCGCCACAGACCGTAATTTTAAGGGGGGGGAAGAAAAAGACCTAAGGAGAAAAATACTTGTCTGCTTGGACAACCAACAAATAATCACACAGAAACTTGTAATCCTGGACCATGATGGTGATAAAATAGTCAGTCTGCAGATTATAACTATAATGGAATTTGGCAGCCCAACTAGTAAACATACCTCAACTTACGAGATCATGGCTCTCTGGTCAAGAGCCCATAAATTAGAGTGAAATAAAGCAATATAATTCTTTGAACTTGATGTGATAAATAGAACGTATATCAAAATTTTCCCCTATATCTCCACTCCTTTCTAAGAGCATGGGCTGAAAGATATTTACATACTTATAAAGGTGCTGGCAATTACAAATATTTTCCTTGCCGTCCCACTGATCAGTTAAGGAAGATACAAGGTTTCACATATTTAGAAGTTTCAGGACTGGCACAATAGTTCTGTCAACATCAATTTGTCACCTTTGATTGTCTTCTCCTCCTCAGCTCATGCAGTCATAGACCCAGCAAGTGAAGATTTATCCATACCATGAACACACACTTCTCAACCACTGCAATTGCACTTGAGATGACAAGTAATGACCAGATCTCTACAGCCTAACAATTAACTACAATTAGGTAAGCTGAATTCAGTGTCAAAAACAGTATTTGCAAAACAGAGTGCTCTAGGGAGAGCAGTGGAACACGTGCTATCTCCCAAATTTTAACAGTAGGACACTGGAGTATTTACAGGAGTTAGCAGTACTGTTTAGTGTCTTAAAATCTCATTGGCATGTTAATCAGAATTCCTTTGCCAATTTTAGCAGAGTTTAGTATATGTAGTGTAGATTAAGTTATTCTTAAATGCCTGTTACAGTCAGAAGTTAAAAGAATCATTCCTGTTAAATGCCATGGGTAGAAGCGAATACACAAAAAGCTTTAATGAATACCTGTTAGCAAAGTAATTTCCACAGATTAGCATAGCTATAGTTAGCAATTCACCCACACAACATTAATTCTTCTTCAATTCTTTCCCCTCTCACCCCTAAGAAGCTGCTCTTTGAGCAACTATCCATATCTTGATAAATTAAACAAAAATACTCTCGGATAATGGAGTCGAAGCAAACTAAAAGGAGACCAAAAAACCAAAACAAAACCACATTTCTGATATTTCTTTCATGCAGATACTAAAAAAACACAAGGACATATGATAGACTATATTTATTTCAGGACTTCTTTCCAGCTCTGCAAACAGAAACTGAAGTGGTTTGTGATATCACCAGTTTTCAACACTGCCATCAACATTGCTAACACTTTTCCAGATTGTCTCCCTGAAGAGATGCAAGAAATGGGACCCAGAAATCAAAACCTAACAGAGGCTAAAGCTTCTCCAGCTCAGGTAATGCCAGACTGCTGGTATGGTCTGAAAAGCTCAGATGGGCATGGTGAAGTTCTGTTGTGATATAAATTAAAACTGCTTCTCCTACAGATAGTCTAGGAAAGGCTTAAAGCCCTCCAAGACTTGTCAAGAGAGCAAAAGACTTTGGAGGTCAGATTAAACCAAAAGCCACTTTGAAAACAAAGTGACAGGGTTGTGCCTACAACCCAAGCCGAAAATACCCACCCAACCCTCCAACACTGCTCATTTCCTCAAACCAGTATTACATGGCAGCAGGCTGTTTAGAATCTGCCAGGGGTAGGACTGCATTATATATTTATTTTCAGGTTTATTTATACGATGGATTGTCAGCCAATTGAATATTGTTAAAATGACCACTTCCTACACTTCCTTATGCTGCTTCAATTTGCACTTTCTTAATGGAAGTTACAAAAATAAGCTGATTACAGGACTCATTTTAATAGTCTCATTTCATTGACAATACACAATGATTAAACTTGCAACATCAAGTCCTTTATTCTGAACAAAGGTATTTGCTCTTAAAACTGACTGTACAAGAGAGGTGGATAAACTAACAGAAACACTGTAAAAGTTAAATGTATAAAATTCTTATGGATGTTTACCTCAACTCTTTTCCTATTTTCCTAAGCTACCTTCTCAAGTCAGAGCCCTGCTGGCCTGATGACCCCATTAAACATTCCCATCCAGTAGAAGAGGCGAGAAACAGACTCCAGGTTGCCAAGATACCAAAATCTGACACTACATGGCTAGAGACGGATGCATGTCTCGCTTGACAAGAAAAGGGACTGCAATGATCAACAATTTCTCCTTCAAATGCTTCACAGTCCTGAAATGTCTGCGTTCTTGCATCTCCCTGCAGCATTTGAATAGATAACTTTATTCTAGCAGTCATTCTACGGCTACACTTTCTATTTTATCTCCCTTCACAAGTTGAGGAAACGTGGGATCTGATTCCCATTTCAGGAAGTGCTGCAAAAGGTAGCTGGACGTGGAGCAGAAACACTCTTGTCAGTTTGTTAAATGGACTTCTCTACACATGCTCACAAACAGGGAGAGGGATATCAAATCAGGTGCGTGAGAAGGTGAACAAGCTCCTCAGTTTTGAGGTTATTACCAGAGCTATCACACTATCAGCAGGCTCCCTGTGAAACTGCTGAGCTTTAAATAATGCAGTACCCCACAAACGCATTTTGGCAGTAAAGAAATGCTCAGAGAGCATATGCTGCTCCAGGAGATAATTTAATTTGTCTGACAGGACTCAAATTTGAGTACGTAAGACTTCTAATTTTTAAATTAAATTAAATTCTGCACAGCACATCACATCCAGTGAAAAGCACAATGCACTCCTGAAGGATTTCAGTGCTGCAGTAGAGATCCTATCATTTCTTTTATGTCAGCAATTTATAAGGATTAGTTGGGGAGTATTGTTGCGTTGGGAGAAGGGCATTACTTATTTTTACAGGCTTTCAACTTATTTCAGTGGAAACATGAGGCAGAGAATTACACCAGATTAATTTAGTGTTTTGAATATTGAAGACACAGACCTGATTTCTAAAGTTCCAGATGTTTGAATTTGACACACTCCATTACATTGTGTTTTGTCTCCAGCCTACAGTATAGAAGCTTTCACTTAAACACACCTTTAGATAAAATTTGAGTGATTAAATATCGATGACAAAACAAATTATTGCTATTAAAAGCTGCAGAACAAAAGATTTGTGGCTGACAATACACATTCAAAAATACAAACTCTGCACCCGTTCTTTATTTGGTGATGTGAAATTTAGTTTTGATGCAGTATTCCCATTAACAAAATAAAGAACAATTAGAGAAAAAAAATTAACACTTTAAAAATTAAAGAAAGAATTGCAAGCACTCTGAAAGATCAAATCAACTTACGAACCAGAGAAAAAGCGGCAACAACAAAAATGGAGCTCATACAGAAGGATTTAAAAGCACACCTGTATTTTACACCTCTGGAAAAGACAGATCTCTAAGATGACTCAAGAACAAGTAAGCTTAATGCCAGTTAAGCAATCCAGCAATATGGTTATATGGATGGTAGCGTAACAAGGAGGCTTAAGCAAATAACAGACAACCTGATAAGAAGCAGTCCTGTTCCTGACTGATAAATTGGAGTATTTTTTTAAAAAGGTGCATGCGCACAATTTTTCTCGGTGTTTTACAGAAATGGCATATTTACTCCATAGTCATCACTGAAGAGAGTACAGTAATAGTAAATCAAAACTAGCATACAAAGATTCATACAAGAGCTATCTAAATCTTACTGAAATTGATGACTCCTTCCAGTTAAAGGCTAGCAAAGACAGCATGAGGAGACTAGAATAAATTGATTTAAAAACCACATGAAAACACTGAAGGTTTTCATAGATATCACCACCACAGTTTCGTAGAGCAAGAACAATCAAACGACAGATACCATGCTGGCTACTTCCAGCGTAAGGCCAGAATCCCAGAGATCAGCACCAACATAGCATTACACAGGCAGGTAGCCCTCCATTTATTTATGGGCACCATTCTGGAAACAAAGCTGGCATTTGAAAAAAAAGATATCAAGACTTACTTGTCAAGGAAGTCCTTGTCCACAACTGCACAGATATCAAGCAGAGGATTTCCCATTCCAAACAGGACATTTTCACTGTAAGAGAATCAATTATTTCAAGTTAGCTTTGCATTGGTTTATTGTTCCTAGTACACATAAAGACATTTTTTTATTAGAGAGAAAAACAAAAAGATACACATCTTGCCCAGCACAGTACACATGGAGACCTAGCATACACACAGTCAAATTTGAGTGAAGTACCATCCTACAGTGATCTTTGATCACACAGACTGCAATAATAAACATATATGTATTCTGTTAAACTGCCATTTACTCAGATAAAGAACTAGAGCTGCATGCCATACCATGTAGTTATAAAGGACATCATTCAACTTGTAATACCAACTTTTAGACAGGAGGAGCATCACACCAGGGTATAAGAATTTCACTGAACCCACTCAGTTGTTGGGTACCAACAAATAATTAACAATTTAAGTCTGTTCTAATAAAATAAAACAAAGAGACTATGGATTCTGCATTGTCAGCCATTTTAAACAGTGCAGCTGGCTACTGGTAGGATGTATGAACCTTTTAAGTGATTTGAAATTCACTAACTTCTGTCACACAGAAAAAAGACATCAAAATACTGGAGACAGTATTTTTGAGAAGGATACCTTTAACTTTCTTTTCAGATTAATTCAGAAACCATGTATTACATTTTCCTGAATAGCATGTACATGGGTGATAATGCAGTAATACCAAAGGATTAGATATGTGGCCTAGTGTCAAGTAGGAGTGAATGCAGCAGTTCCCTAAGGCTAAAATTACATCCAAACCCATCACATTCCTTGCCAAACTGACACCTAATGTCTCCAGTCAGCAAGGCACACCCTTGCTCCAGTCACCAAAGGTAGCTTCAGTAGCACCACCTACACAGGGTTTATGTGGCCAGGTTCTGGTAGCCAGGGGACGACAGGGGTGGCTTCTGTGAGAAACTTCCAGAAGCTTCCACCATGTCTGGCAGAGCCAATCCCTGGTAGCTCCAAGTTGGACATGCCACTGGCCAAGGCTGGACTAATTAGAAATGACAGTAACACCTTGGTGATAACATGTTTAAAAAGAAAGGAAAAAAAAGTTATTGTGCAGATGTAATGCGGCCAGAGAAGAGTGGGGTGAGAACATGTGAGAGGAACAGCTCTGCAGACACCAGGTCAGTGGAGAAGGAGGGGCAGGAGATGCTCCAGGCACCCAAGCTGAGGTTTCCCTGCAGCCCATGGTGAGTATCATGGTGAAGCAGGATGTCCTCCTGCAGCCCTCAAAAGTCCACGGAGATGCAGAGATCCCTCTGAAGCCTGCGGAAGAGACCCACGCTGGAAAAGGCGGGTGCCTGAGAGGAGGCAGGGACCCCATAGGAGGCCCATGCTGGAGGAGGCTCCTGACAGGGACCTGCAGGCCCATGGAGAGAGGAGCCAATGCTGAAGCAGGTTTCCTGGTAGGACCTGTGACCCTATAGAGGACTCATGCTGGAGCAGCCTGTCCTTGAAGGACTGCACTCAGTCGAAGAGTGGCAGAGGTGTTGCAGAGGAAAACATGATTAATAATCTTGATACTGAGACACAGCTAACCACACTTTAAGTATCCTAGTTTTTGTTGTAGCTTTAAAGGCAGGCCTTTAGAGCCCATTTCACTGTAAATAAAATGTGGAAGGAGCTTCTTCGTGAAGATGGAGCCAGAGATCCAGCTCACTCCTAACAGGGATAGTTAACATCTGCTTGGTAAAAACCTGTAAGACTGACTAAATACTTTCGTCAGTGTGACAAACAACACAGTGTTCTAAATAGCATAACCATAAGTTACACCTGGCTACAAGACAAGAGCGAGAGACAGATGACAGTTCAGAAGACATAAGGATAAAGGGGATTGCAGTTGAAGTCACAAGACAGAACATTCTCTCCATTGTAAAACCTAAGTATTGCATAAGTAGTACTGTAGGACAATGAATGAAGTCAGAACTATCCAAGTGTTGAATGCAGATTTGTCCAAAGCTCTGTGTTCCTGTACATAATGTTTACCTGATTCTCACATGCTGTGAAATTCTACACACCAACAGATTTATAACTACACTTGACAAAAAAACACTCATCATGGATAACTTCTGCATAAGACAAGAGCCAGCACTTAAGTGGTCAGTATGCCAGAAAACAGCAGCTGTACTCAAAAAAAAATCTGAAATACAGCTGCCATGCTGAGGTCACCACCTATGAAGAAGTTACAGTATTCAGTGGAAAAGCAAAATAGAAGCAACAAGTTCTGTGGGCTGCAGAACATGCAGGTCAATATGTTTGAAGCAGCACAAGAGCAACTTTGTGCAGAAGCTCTGTGAAGCCAATAACATGGGTACAAACTCCTCACATGTCAGCAGTGGCAGGCACTAGCACATTCGGTGCCATTTAATCCAGGCTGCTCTGTCCATCGCACATAAGTCTTGCTCATTCCCAAGCCTTCCTTCTCCCACAGTATTTTATAATCATCTCCATTCAAGTATTCCAGAGCCTGTATGTAAGGTGCCATTTGGAATCAAGTTTTAAAAGCTAAGTAGAGACTAGTAGCTGTCAGTAGAGACTGGTAAGTCTATGTTCAGAAACATTCCACTGGGCAAACTCTCCCCAAATTCAGTATAGTTGTTTCTCACAACTAAATGTAGGACAGCAGAACTTGACAGCTTTTTAAACACATAAAACTTAGAGTAGATTAACTACGATTTCTATGAAGAAATCAAGTTAAGTGTTATAAGCTGTTTACCTATTTTTGCAAATAATCTAAACACACAAGCTAACATATACTAATCTCTAGCCCTGTGTCTTTAATTAAAACGTTTCTACATTTTTGGTTCTTCACCTACATGTTAGAATTACCTAAGTCCCAAGATACTAGAATTTCCATGCTTAAAAATATAAATTAACATTCCATTGGTAAAAAATAAGAAAGAAGAAAAATCCATACGCTTCATTTATTCTGGGGACTGGAGTTGTGTCCTTCCTTAACTGTCACTGCATTTGACAAAAATACCTTTATGGGCAAAACGGGAAAAGTCTAAACAATTTCTAAGTCACAAATTTTTAAAAGTCAACAAGCAAATATTTAAGAGGTTGGACTTGATCTCAGAGGTCTTTCCCAATCTAACTGATCAGCATTCTCTAATACAACAATCCAGAAAGTCCTACTGTTAAAGAGGAAGACTCAACTGTGTAAATCATTAGCATTTTCAACCTGACTAACCCAACACTGCATTTAGTGCAATGCAAATCCCCCTTCCCCTCTTGAGGAGCTGCAAAGTTTCTGCACTGTTGCACTTTCTGTGGCACAATATGAAGCTACTTGGCTTCAGTTTGGTCCTCAGTAAAAATTTCAAAATATATATATTTTTAAATCTCATATACTCTGTAAAGCCACATAAGCCTCTGTAAAAGCATAAAATAAAACAAATATTTATGATTCTGGAGAATGCTAAATTTACAAGTACCCAGAGCAAAAAACTGAGGTATTAAACTGTCACATTCTCACCAAGCTGAAGACTTTGAACCTTACAGGCCTTATGTTTGCTGTTCAGTCACACTGGACATATGCAGTGATTAAAATTTCAGTGATTATTTCCAACCAGCTAGGAATAAAACATAGTGAGGAAGCAGTAATAATTTCCTGAAATTTGAGATTTCACAATACACAGGTTATTTGGCAACACATCTCTGCCACAGACACAGAACACACACCTGTAGTCCCCAGCCTCCTTGACTCTCCCCAGTCCCTTCTCTTTCATTGGAGTACAGGTATCATTCAAAAAGGATGTTCTTGTTTAACCCAACTAACTTATTGCAAAAGAATATCTGGATCAGCTCTTCAAGAAGCAGGTGACAACTCCTTCGCCTGCACAAATTAAGGGCATATATAATCGACTATGCGGTCAGCATGTATGTGTGTATATGCATACAAACACAGAGAGTACATATTTTTGAACAAGATATATACTTTTTAAATTCTAAACTACAAATAAGATGTTCATACAAATCTAAATGTTGTTTGGACACAAAAATATGCTGTCTACAGAACAGTAACTACAGAAAGCTTTGATGTACATCACATTTACATTCTAAACACTTGAAAAACAGCAATATATTTTATGAGTTTGGCTTTTAACTTTGGACTAGATGGAGTGTGAGTTGCAATTACAAGTTCAAGTAATGTAACTCATTAAGTATAAATAAATCTTCACCTGTTAATTAGGCTTTTGCTCAGACATTACCAATATGACTGATTTTACACAAATGGCCAGTGTTTCACACCTTACTTTTATCACAAGTGGCAGAAGTAATAAAACTAAGCCAAACCATGTAAAAACAAAACAACAAACCTAAACAAATAAACAAAACAGAACCCACAACATCAATACTGAACTACCCTTCAAGCTTTTTTAAGAAGTCAACAAAATTAACTGCAACTGAATGATCTGGAAAGCTGTGTCCAGTATCATGCTCTGCTGCTGCAGGCATTTTTAAAAATATGGTCCTGATTCAAGTTGGCTGCTGAACATCAGCAGTACTATATCCAACTATCACACAATATTGTTATCATCCCATGCTGCTGCGCACTTCCGTGGAAGAGCAACATCAAAATATCAGTGAAAGCTTATTATTAGTTACTGGCACAGAGACAGAGGAATATTTTGGGCCTTTGGATACTGGCAAGTCAGAAAGCCTTAAAAGATAACTGACACATTTGGGTGTGCAATTGCATGGCAACATGCTATATGCCTAGTCTTCCTCTTACAAATTTAAGATATGGTCTTGTAAGATCTAACATGTTAGTATTTCTAAAGGGTTTCACTATGCCCTTCAAAGTAAGGCAAAACAAGGCATGTTTTAAGCCTGTTCTCAGCATATCCCTTTCAGTCACAAAGGAACAGAGTTAAACCCCATATAACACAAAATTTGAACTCACCAAAAATTATTTAAATGTGTACTTAAAGCAAAACACCAATAGTACCAGATTCATAGCACTTGACTAGCTATAAGCTCTCAGTTAAGAGCATCCTTCTCTCATCCCACTTACCCATGTAACATCATTAGAAATAGGATGATACTTACTGTTAACCATAACTCACCTAACACAAAAGTACCTTAGAACTATTATTCCAGAGTTCAGGCAATTTTCTTGCATCACTGGTCAGCAAATCACTTTAGCATATAGACCTTAAACACACAAGGTGGCCTGCAGGACTGCTCACATGCTTTCCTGACATAGGTCTTAAGCAAAGACAACATTTGGCTAAGCAGTTACACATTTACATACTGACTTAGAGGAACAACATCTTCAGTGAAGATTTCATTTATTATGAAATTTTTCTAGTCTTCTAAAGTGACGCACTCACAGGTTCCAACTTTGAAAACAAGCCTAAAAGCTTTGGCCTTATGTAAGCAAAGCTGCCGCAGAAAAAAGTGTTCCACCACTACCCAGCTCCTTACACAGCTGCGCTAACTCCACAAGCTCCAACAGCGAAATACTACTGCAATTTCAAAGTTACCGTCTCGGTCAGAAACAGTGTGAATGAAACCTGATACACAGAGTTTGGAGGGTGGAGAGAAGAGATGAGAGAATTGCCTTGAATGATCAAATTGAACTCGGAGTCTGTAATTTTAGGCATTTCTTTAGCAGCTGAAGGCCTGATCAAAGGTTAGCGATTTACCTCACAATACAACCCCATCTGAGGATGAAGCTTTTGGGGGAAAAACTGTTCAGAGTTAACTCCTTTCACTGCATGTTAAGGGTTTGTCATTCTCCAGCTATCGCTGACAGGCTGACACCACCACAGTTCCAAGAGCGTGCCAAGAGCCTAGCCTGCTATTAAGACCCTGCTTCTCGTTATCGGGGATTCTTTTAAAATTAGGTTCCAGTCACGGCAAGCTACAGCGAGGGTTTAAGGTTCCAACGCGACTGCCGGAGCCCCACGACACGCATCCTCCCACGCCCACGGGCGGGACCCCGCGGCAGGCGGCGGCCGCCCACGCCCAAGCGCAACCTGTGACAGCGGCACCGCCGCCGAGCGACGCCGCACGCAGCCCCCGGCCACCGCCCCGCGGATCACCTGCGGGCCCGGCCCGGCTCAGCGCTGCTCGGGGCTCTCGCTCCCGATGCCGCTGGGCACCGGCCTCGCCCGGCGCCGCCGGGAGTCCCGGCCGGGCGCACCCACCTGCCCGCCAGAAGCCAACGCGGCGCCCCGGGAGCGCTGTCCCCACCGGGCTGAGGGGCCGGCAGGGCACCGGCACGGCTCTCCCTTCTTCATAGCGCCAGGGGAGCGGGCGTGCAGCCGCCAATCCAACTCGCGGCAGAGGGAGAAGGACGGGACGAAGCCGCGCTGCCCCACACCCTGATCACACAGCGGGGACGAGAGTCCGGCTGCGGCGGAGCATCGCGCCGGACGCCCCCGCCCCGCCAGCGGGAGCGCTTCCCGCCGCCCCTTCCCCCGGGACGCAGGGCTGTGCTGCGGGCGCTGCGCGGGGGCTTGGCGTTACCTGAGGGTGGCCATGGCTCCCCGACCGCCAGCGGCGGAGCCCCACTGGCAGCGGCACCAGCACCGTCGCCTCTCCGCCCGGCGCCCGCGCCTCAGCCGCGACTGAACGCCGGGCAGCGCTCGGCCGGCCCACCGCGCGCCCCGCCCCGCCCGCTCCCGCGTCCCACCATTGGCCGGGCGGCCGGCGGGGGCGGGCCCGGGCCCTGAGCGGCGGCCGCGCGGCGCGAGGAGCCGCGGGGCGCTGGCGACGGGCCCCGCGCCCCGGTTCGGCAGCGCCCGGTACCGAGCGGCGCCGCCCGCCCGGCACCCCCGGGCTCCTTGGCCGCCATCTTTGGTACGGGCGGAGAGCGCGCCTCCCACACAGCTCCTGCTGCTGTCCCCTCTGCCAGCCCCGGCGGCGAGTGTGGGAGACAGTGACAATTGACCAAAAAAAAAAAAAAAGTTTAGTGGCGGTAGCGCAGGGGTGCGGGGCTCGAGCCGCACAGCCCACAGTAAAGATGGCCAGCGGAGCCCCTGGCAGCGCTGCCCCTCGGGTGTCACGAGGCCGTGGGAACCGAGGGGACCCCCCCGCCCCGGCTCTGTCCGGGCCGCGGGCTGACGCCTGTCACGACACACGATCGCTATACCCTCGACACGAACGCGTTTTCATTCTTTTTTTATTTAAATGTGCGTTGGGTCAGACGCGAAGCCGCCTCGAGAGACCTGCGGAGCCTCCCTTCCTCCGCAGGCGGCGGCCGCCGGGCGCGGGCCGGGCTGGCGAGCCCCCGCAGCACATCTCTGCATGCCGGGCTGCTGGAGCGCCTGGCAGCCACCTGTGGAACACAGCGCTCCGGTACCCAGCCGGCCAGAGGGCACACGGGGAGAAAAGGGCAGCCCTGCATTGCCTACTCCCTTTTCTTATTCGCCTGACACTCTGGCAGAACTGTCGTATAAGAAAGGGAAAGAAAGCCTCGCTAAAGCCAGGTTTCTATCGTTACTCCTCATTTGGCTGTCAAAGTTAGTGCCACACTGTGCAGATTTGGCATTTACTTTGTTAACGTACTAGCACCAGAAGCACTGATTCATGAAACTGAAGTCAATAGGTTGTTTTTGCCAAGAGTGAATCCCACGTTGTTAAGTACTGCTGTGTCACCTCTAACTAAATATTTAAACTTCTCAACTTCATCGTCTGAAGTCTCCCTTCCTTTCCATCTACAAAATGGGAATATTGTCCTCAGAAAAACTGAAGCCAAACTTTCCGTCTATTTCTGATTTTTGGGTCTCTCAAAGGAGATGATGCCAAAATATGACATGTTGATGAAGGTCAAGGACCTACATCGTCACATGAAAATAACAAGAAAATTTATGCTCAGTATCTGATGTAGGACAAATCTCCTAGGTTCTCTAAACCAGACACTCAAAAAATAATCACCACTTATTGAACTCGCCACAAAATTCTCATTATTAAAGTGTGTCGGGGTCCTGAAAAGTCAAATCAGAGTGGGAAACACATCCATCCTCTTACTGTTATTGCAACACAAGGTGCAAGAGGTCCTCAAATCCTGAGGAAGGTTTTTGAAGTCTATTGAAATGCAAATACATAGATCTATAATGGCTGTATCCTCTGATTCATGCGGAACAATTTATTATGTTTAGTTTAACAGTTTCAGTGCTTAATAGCCAAATCTCTGTTTTGTAACCTAGAAGGTGGGGGAGGAGGATCCCATCACCAGCAAATATAATAATAGCTACATAACTTGCTATTGTATATAACTATAGAATGCAGCTTGGTCTTGCTGGTTCTATCACTGTATTCAAAATAATAAAAACTGTTTTAAAAATCTACTTGTAGATTCCCTCATAATTGCCTGATTTTAACAAGCACATATAGATATGTAAAGAAAAATAGATATAATATTTTAACATGAACTATTTACAGTAATTTGTAACATACAGCTGCATATTACAACTAGTAAGCTACAGAGTAAGAGGCCAAATGAGGTACCATCACATTTCTAACTTTTTACCACTTAAACATATCTTTTTCTAAAAAAATTAATAGCTTTTCATGAAATAGCATGTATGACACCTCAACATCTGTCAGTAGCACTTTATAAGCTTCCAGCTATTCCCCGTGCCCAATCATCTTGCTTGTGCTATCACATACTCACAGGTTCTGTTGCTACTGACATCTTCAAGACACCACCTACCCCTACTACGACTTATCACTGGGCTTTTAGTCATTTGCCAGGGAACTTCTAGACATCCAAACATATAAGTGGAGAAACAGCCACCAGGGGATGCCTGGAAAAATGGTCAGTTTTGACTTATGGTCATTCATAGATGAACTTCATGCTTGTGCCACAAGTTCAAACTTGCAGTCCCACCATGTATGTGCTGGGCAGACAGCCTGAGTTTGCTCAGCCTTCCTGACTCCTGACCTTCCAAACTCCCTCTGCCTGCGTGGGGCAGCTGACCTTGCCTTCACATATGATTTGGCCTCAGAAATCCCTGAGATGGAATTCACAGCTTTTGCATCTAAAAATAGATAATGCCTGACAGGGTCTAGCCACAATTTCTCAACTGCTTTAGTTACTCTACAACAGAGAAATCTTCATGACCATGTAAGTTTCTCTATATATGATAGATAACTTCCTTTGGTGATTTTAGTAAAATGTTTCCTTTCAAGCACACTATGAATTCAAAATGAACTCCACCCCTCCCTGATAAAACAACAGGCAGGCAGGTGAGAACATTTAAATTTGTACTTTATTGAAGTGCTCCATGAAACTCTACATGTTATATATTTGTAACTCGTGTATCCAAAAGATAGGCAATCTAGGCCTTAGCCTTGGATTAATGTGTTATGTTTTACACCACATATATTTGGTATAAATCTTCCAGTTTACAATATATAGACAAAAAGTTCCCTATTAACCCTCATATTTCACTCAATTTCTTCAAAGTACAAAAGTAAGGTTGATCTTAGGTAAGTTGTTCATCCATGTTTGCAAGACAAAAGGATGATCTTTTACATAACAGCCCCAGAAGACATTATAAAATGGGACTAGTGAGCAACAAATCCACAAATTCTCTTTCAATAACAGCATTTTGCAGAGCTTGCAGATATCTTCTGTTGTAACAGTTGTTTTGGAAACTTCTACAGAGAGAATTTAATATTTTGCAAGATAAAATAAGATGCATTTTTAGCTTGTATGGGCTCTACTTGCAAAGTATTAAAAATCTTTTATTATTTTAAAAATTCCATAATATCATCCAATTTCTTTTCATGTAGCTTCACAGACTCTTCTGCTGTAAAAGCAAAGGAAAGTCTGTAAATCTGCTAAGTCTTCAGCATATTGCAGACACCTATACTTTCTTCTATTTTATTCTAATCAAATAGCATAGCCCTTGAGACAGTTACAACTGCTTTGTACCACTGAATGTACAAGGAAAAAAAACCCACAACAATCTTTCACTGTAAATGAAATCCCAAGGTAGCATAAAGCCAGCAAGTAGCTTTATCTTACCATATCCTTCAAGTGCAGAACAGCTTTGACTGTGGTCAAACAATCCTTATGGAAATTATTACAGTTCAAAATGGAAAAAATCTCTTTCCCTTCCCTGAAATCTGAGTAATACCCAAAGACTTCTCTCCTTCACACAAAATGCATTGATATGATGTAAACAATAATATTTTGTACTACTATTATGCATTATGTGAATAATACCTTTTTAAGAATCAATTTATGTAAATAAAAAATGAACAGCCTTGAAAAAAACATCATGTTCACATGGTATCTGCAAGTTCCATTTACCTTTTTCAAGAAGATAAGGTTTTCCAATACATTGTCAGCAAATACTAATTAATGACCTTTAGATAGCAACCCATTCCCTGCTTCTGAAACTGGTTTTGTGAAATATTTGTGTACCATGCCTGTGTAAGTAACTACTAAAATTCAATATCACAACCTTGAATCACAAGCCAGAATTTTGCTTCAAACATTTCCACATGAAATATACCTTAGTAGAGTAAGCCAAGGTCTTGTTCTACAGAACTTCACTTTGCTACACTAACACCATAGTCAGCTAATTCTACATTCATTCAAGTCTCTTTCCTGGGTGTCTTCCTTGTCTGCTTATAAGCAATATTAGTAGATCCAATAAGGTGAGCAATTCTACACACTGTTCTTTTAGTTGAAAAAGAAGGAACTCAAATCTCAGGAAAATTCACAATTTCAAGACTCAAGATGAAATAGGCCTATTTACACTGGCTCTTCTCTCCCAGGTAATCCAGCTTGCAAGCAGCCTCAGGGACAGGACTAGTCCTAGTGACCTCAGGAAGGCATCACAGCAAGGCAGAGCTGCACCTTTCTGCACGGTATTGGCCAAGACTGTTATGTCTAAATTATTGTTGTGGGCGTCACTCTGCTGGACAGGTGGGCTGCAGGTAACATCAGGGGAGAGAGCGAGCTTGTGGTCCAGAGAACAAAGAGCCTTCTCACAACCTCCTCTCTCCTCAGGTTACACACTCCCTACCATAAAGCAAGCAATTACTTCAATTAAAAGGATGAAACACCACAGCAAGCTGATCCAAAACAAGAACACGAAACTGTGGAAACATGACACATGCTGTGCAAAATCCCAGAGGATTACATCAAAGGCCAGGTGAAGACATGTGTCAACCGAAAGGGTAATTTGAGAGTTACACATCTAAACAATGGAAACCAGTGCCCAAACTGTAAGAGCAGGGTAGTTTCCATGCTACAGTCATTCCGGTTTTGGGTATATTTCTATCAACACAAGTTGGAAAGGAAGGTGACTGCTGTTACATGCTAAACAAAGCAAAATTAGCCAAGTCTGTTGCTAGTGTCCTCAAGTGTATTTGTTTGTCTGGTTTCTAAAGGGGACTAAATATTCATCTAAAGAAGAAATCTATTGCTTTAATTCAAACAAACAAGGTGAAGTGCTTGAGCTTCAGATCATTCTTTGACCTGAGGACATTACGAGTACCGACATGGAAAACACTGTATTTGCAGTACCTGTATTTGCAGATATAAGAAATAGGAAAGTACGAAAACTATAAGCCATGAAGACAAAAAATGAAAAGAATACAAATTGGGAGCAAGGTGAAATCAAAAAAAACCCAAAAAAACAACAAATGAAGAGATAAAAGAGAAAGAAAAATTATTTACTAAATTCTAACTCAAAGCTTTGTCACAGCTAATTTAAAATATTTAGAATATTCTTTCATTTATAAAGAGTTGATTAAAGAATAAGCTAAATTAAAAGTCAACTTATGAAGAAAATTAAAAATGGATGAAATTAGCAATATTTTTTACAGCTGCTAGTATCGAGCTTTCTAAAATCTAGTGGAACAGTAATGACAAAGGACTGCTTTTGATAACAATTATGCACAGAGTATTTGATAATTTATTCTTAAAAGGAAAAGATGTCTAAAAGTAACAGAAGAGGAGGAATACTGTACTTTGTACTTTTAGTATGAACTATTTGCCAAACTCAATGCTTACATTGTCTTCATGTAGATAAACTGATTTGTTCAAACAACTAGCCACGTCATGACTATTCAATCAATACAGCAGCTGCAGAACAGCCAGAAGGTCATAATGCAGCAAGGAGACTTGACAAGTTTGTGTGCAGAAGGAAAAAATGAACATGCATATTTCTATACAGACACGTACATATAAGCTCAAACATTTCTACAGAAGACATCCAAATTCTTTCATAACTGTACCAGGCCGTTAACAGAATCTGCTTGCGGTTTTCCCAGACTTCCATAACAAAACCAAATATAAAAGGACACAAAATCCGTAGTAATTCTCCTCTAAAGTAACACCTCATGATGTTTCTAGTAAGTTGATGCTGCCACTCAGTGACAAGCCATTTGCAGTTTTGCAAGCCCATTTTCTATTCAAACAGTATAGTTTACACACATACAATGATATTCCACTTCACACAGCAGAGATGCAGTCAGAAGCCCAAAACAAGGCAGCACACATTAATGGCCTTGCCTAAAGCCCATTGGTTTATAGTGGGGATTTGCACCCGTCAATAAAGACAATGCAAAACCTGCCGCCCAGCAGATGAATGTCAGCACAACACATTGTTGAGCTGGGAATGCCAGTTTGGGTCTCGGGCTTTGTGTGCTGCTCACTGGGTGGCAAAAGCCAACCATCCTATACTGCTTTCAAACAAGTGTAGCTTCCTGAACACAGTCAGCTTTGCCTACCTCACAAGGGAGCGATATTTGCTCTCCTTTGTCTGAAAAGATCAAAAGGGTCTAAAAATGTATCCATGAAACCTCTATGAAGCCACTTTGACAGAGAAAATGATGACCAAAAAAACAACAGGGAAAGGAAACATTTGCTATTGTTGATGAGATATAGTTTATATCGCACAGCAGAATTAAATTCTTTTGTCACTTTTTAATACTAAAATAGTTCTCATGGTAGTCAGACGAAAGGTTCAGGTTGATATCATATGGGAGGATAAATACAGAACAACCATCCTTGTTGAATCCATTAGACGTGGTCTTCTGAAGAGGCTGGAGAGCCTCAGATCTACATGTTGAGAACAAGGAATTGTTCTCTACAGTCGCCTCAAATTCTTGGTGTAACAAAGTTATTAAGCCCCAAAACTTTCAAGTGATTTTTCACTTCTTTTCTAATCTATAGATGAACTGTTTCCAAGCATAGGTACCAGTGCTTTGCATTAACAACTTAACCTCATTACAAATACAACCAAGTCATGGAACCTCAACCAGTCTGGTATGTTTCCTAGTGGCTTTTAAGTCCCACAATAGCACTAAGCCAAACATGTTCTTGCCACTACATTCAAATGAGTGTTGAGGTCTGCCAAATCTAGTCCAACCACCAACTGCTTCATGAGTTCAACCTGTGGCCCACAGCACACATTAACTTTATTTGATCACCAGTTAATTATGGCATTTCTCCTCTTATGAAACAGAGCTGGAGCCTATTTACACTTCTTCTTGAAATAACTTGCAGCAGAATTAGCATATGCAAGTTCTAACAACATTCCTCATGTTTTAGCTATCATACCTTACAGAAGTAGTATTTGCAGTTTAGTCAGTTGTTACCAGAGCACGTCACCATTGCCTTTCATTCCACTGCAAACAACCTTTAAATTTTTAACTCAGTACACCAGTAATATTCTCAAATTTTAAATTTTTTCTTGTGTTTCACGTTAAAATGCTATTTCCTCTAATAAACTTTATAAACAGAAACATTGCAGCTACCAGTTTCTTGTCTCATCTTGCTTTAAGGCCCATAACTGAGATAACTGTTGCTTTTTGATTATAACCTTATCCTGCTAGCAGCCTGCCATTTATTTGCTTTCAGAGCTCAGTTACATCTTTCCTCTTCTACTATCTGCAACTGAGTTTGTCAACCATTATTAAACTTGAAAAGTCACTTGGCTGCCAAAGAAGCAAGTACCTTGACTTTGACAAATTTAATAGGATTAGCTCTTTCAATAAGGACATCAGTACTAAAAAAGACTGTTCTCATCTCAGTACTAAAGTACATCTCTTTTATGCTATATTTGAGGGGGTTATTAGTTATCAGTTATCGCCAAGATAATTTTGGGCCTTATGTCATTAATTCTCTTCATACGCTGAACACTTAGAAGTCAGCTATCCTGCAATTATATTAATATCTGAATAATCTCGAGAAAACAAACCTGAAACTGCACCAAAAAAAAGCTGCTCTACAGCTCTCAGTACTCAAGAGTTCTCATTTTGACCGTGCATCCTCCATTGAGAAACCTTACATTTTTCTGCTATGACACTTAAAAATAAATGACTTGTGTCTGTGCAAGCCATCATTCAGATGGGATTCAGTCAGTGCTATTATACTGTGATCACAGAAATAAGGAAGTATAGTAAATCGCACGGATTATTTCAATATGAAAATACTTTAAAATATCCACGTGTCTTGAAGACAATGTAACTGTTAACGCGGATTTTCATATTCCTGTCTAACGGGGACAGAGACCCTCGCACGAGTATTAATCGGGGCGTTTTTCAGAGGCTGTTTTCAAAGGGGAAGCAGCCGAAATGACAACCCCAGCCGGGCTCTAGTACAGGGGCCATCGCTGCGGGCAGCGTTCTGTTTCAGCGCACGACCCCATCCAGATGCTCAGCAGCTCATTCGCACTGACCGACTCGACCCGAGGGCACGGCGGGGCCCCCGCGCCGCCCACCCGCCGCTGCCCCGGCTGCGGGGAGCCCAGTGCGGCGGCGCCCGCGGGCACCCGCCGGGCCCGGGCAGCGGTACCGCGGCAGGAGCCGGGGCAGCGCGGCGGGACGGCCCCGCCGCCGCCTCCACGTGCGCCCGGTGCCGCGGCGCGGCCGCCCGCACCCCCGCGCGCAGCCCGGCCGAGCGCAGCCCGGCGCGGCGGGACCCTGCCGGCGGACTCTGACCACACCGCGGCGGCGGCACGTGTCTCGCCCTCCGCCGGGGGCAGCACCAGCGACACTCCGCCATCCCCCGGGGTTGCTCGCGAAGCAGAGCCCGTCCTGGCGCCCGTTACCTCAGCTGCTTCTGCTCCAGCTTGAGCTTCTTGGCTTGCGGCTCCCCCGCTGCCATCTTCGCGCTGGGCGGCGTGCGGCGCGCTCCGCTCCCCTCGGCCCGCCCGCCGGCCCCGGCCCGCCCCGCCGACCGCGCCGGCACCGCCACCGGGGGGCGGGGGCGCCGGGACGAACGTACGGCCGCGCCGGGCGCCTGACGGGGCGGGGAGCGGAGCCCGCGCCGCCCGCCGTCCCTGCCCAGCCACGCGCTGCCGCGGCGCCGGCCCGGGTGGGTTTAGCGCCCGGGGGCTGCTCCCGGTCCCTGCCGGCCGCCGAGGCCGAGCGGTGCCAACCGGCGGTGAGGGGCGGCCACGGCAGCGGGCCCGGCGGGCCCGGGGAGGGAGGGGGCCGTGCTCGGGCGCTCGGCGCAGGCAGCGCCCCGGCCGCCTTCGCCTCCGCCGGGGGGCGGCCCCGCGCCGCCGCCGGGCCTCGCCGCCATCTTGGCCGCTGCCCCGGGAGCGGGACGGGCCGTGCCGGGCCGGGGGAGGTACGTGGGGCGCGGGGGTCCGGGCCGTGAGGGAGTGGGGCGGCGCGGCCCTTGCTCGGGGGGATGGGATACCCGCCAGGCGGGAGCTGCCCGTGCCCGGTCCCTGCCACGCTGGTTGGCCAGAGTCGGGCAGGGGCGACATCCCCGCCAGCGGCGGTACGGGGAGGCTGCTCCGCAAATCCGAGACTTTCCGTTTTACCCGCCTCCGTTTCCGTTCTTCGGTGCCGTTTAAATACAAAATCGTTGCCGTGTTTGAATAAACTCCCCCCTCCCCACGTTGTTCTGGGCTCTGGCGAAGGTGAGGAACCGCCCGGCGGAGAGTGAGGAGGGTCGGGTCAGAGCCCCGTACCGGCGGCTCTGCGTCGCTCACGCTCCAAGATGAGGCGCAGGGATGAGGGGGATTGTGCACCGGGAGGGCATTTATTGTGATTCTCAGGGCAGACAGCACGGGGCCTGCGGGAGGGGCGATGCGGGAGCCGCCGTTCGCGGCAGAGCCCGCAGCGACGCCAGGCCGGGAGGGGCAGGGCGGGCGGTGGAGCGACGCCGGCTCACCTGGGTCGATCTTCAGCAGCATTGCTGCAGCCATGGTGTTCCTACTCGTGCTATACTTGCTTAATTAGCAAGGGGCCCTGTGAGTGCAGATCTGCATAACGTGCTCTGGGAATCAACCCATTATCATCCACCACTATGCAGTGCACATCCTTCTGCCATGTTCAATACCCAGCGGTAACTGAATGGAGGTTGCCACTTCTCTTTTGTTTCAGGTCAAATCTGCTTTGAATTAGTAATGCACTTATCATCTTTTCAGTCTGATGAACGATTCGTACCCATTAAGTGTTAATCAAACCGAAGGAATAGCATCACCATTCAGTGCAGCTTTTCTATTACCAACCAGGCAAAAAAATCATACTTGAATAATGAAAATTTGTGTTCATAGCAGGCAGACTGCTGTATGGGAGAGGAAAAGGTATTTTGCAAGAAAAGCAAAACCAAATTCAATTACTTCTGCAAGAGGTAAAATGATGGAAACAATGTTTTACAAAAGAACTGACTATACCAACCATGAGAATGATTCTGCTGTGGCTGTTCTCAGCAGGTTTGAATCATACATAGCTTCTCATTTATTTGTTACAGAAAAGAAGAAGAAGAAGAAATATCTGACTGATGTTTCCCTGGAAAAAATGTCTTGGAGCATTAATGTGCTGTATTGGGTGCTAACTCAAAAACACAAGCAAACTTGGTTTTTGGGGGAAAGAAACAAGGGACAAACAGATTCTTTACTGCCTGTGTACGCATATCTGAAAATGCCTTGGAAATGGCAAATCAAGCATTAAGAATACTCCATGTCTTCTCATGTTTGGTTTTGCTGGTTTTATTCAGAAATTAAATTTTCTGTTGTGCAAGACAGCTATGCACCAACTAAGTGCCAGTTATTCTCTCATATAAAGATCTTACATGAAGAATCTTTAGTAGAAACCTTGTCATGAGGATTCAGAAAAGAGAAATTGAAGTCCTTGAGGAAGAGAAGTCTGAACAGCAGGAGACAAGTAGTAGCTGTACTTGATGTCTGTAATAATGGAAAGAAACCAAATTAAAATTTGTTTAAAATGTTACATTCATTCCTCTTATTTCCCTTTAGTTTTTCCACAACTTATAGCTTCACATATAAATTTTAAAAAATTAATACAGAGAAGATAAGTTAGATCTTTTATGCTTATTGAACATAATGTATGAAAGGCAACCTTTTAACAGGAGCTTCTTATTCTAAGACAGTATTCATGAGACTGATTCATACAGGGGGAAAGAATCAGAGTGCTGCTTTGCTCTCTCCTCTTGGAGGAGAAGGAAGGTACAAGTGGTTAATGCCTTCTTTCTGCCCTCTGTGTTTGGACTGGTTGTGGCAGAGGGCACACACGTTAGAAAGAGCTGTCATGTCCAGCAGAGTTCCAGTGGTACTTGCTGGCTCTGATGGAGTATTTCAGTAGTGCATGACTCTCTGGCACTGTGCTTGTCCTTCCTGGAACCTTGGGTGCCTCTTCAAATAGAGCCTGTGAAAGAGAGTAGTATAAAGCTGGTAGCACTGTTGCTCCGGCCTGTCAGACTTACTGGAGGAGTGAATTGAGAGAGCATGATGGAAAACATCTTCACAAAGAACTACTGAGTTGGGGCTTTTATATCCTATGATTGAATCCTGCTGCCTTGTCCATTCAGAGTTCCTCAGCTGGAATATGAGCCTAATTATCAGTCTTTCCTGAAAATACCATGGACAGTAAATAAGTGACATGATACTCACTTTATCTGTGTCCATTTGGCCCTCTGTCTATGCAGTACTGCTTTCAGAGAGTGAATTTCTTAAGTCACCCCTTAGTAGTCCTAAAGCTACTGATTCAGATGTAAGTTGTGTTCGAAATGTTCCACCTCCATGTAAAAATGTAGTTTTAGCAATGAATTTTTAATTGCTTTGGTGTGGGTTTTTTTCTAAGAAACTCTTGCTTTTCCAGCTTTTACAGCAAAGCTTTCTATTCTTGCAGGTCCCAAAGGGAACTGCAGTTATTCAGAATCTAATATTGTTCAATTATTCGGGATCTAATATTGTTCTGTTGACAAGAGATGGAACTCTCTTGCCAGCAATTAGAAGATTTATACTGGAACTGAATTGAACAGAGGCACCATGCAAGTGTATTATTGGAAAGCTCATTAGACAGTAGATGAAATGATGCACAAATTCTCATGCAGGCTGTAATGGGTACTGGTAAAAGCACAGAGGAAGTTGCAAATTTTGTTATGGATACCAAACATTGATTTAAGACAACTTCAGAGTATTCTCAGAGGACTACTTCCTTTTAAAAACAATTACAGAAAGTTACTAACAGTGTTTTAAATGAGAGCAAAGATAAATAAATGTATACTGAACATCTGGGAAGCAAAACATTTAGTCTTTAACAGGGATGATCTTGCTGATAAAATATGTTTCTGAGTAGTTGTACAGACACATGTACTTCATGGTGTTGACCAGATACGAAGTTTTGCTTGGCTAACAGAGGGGGCCAATAGGCAGTTCTTAAGAAAGGTTGCAAAAATGTTTTTACTTTGATGTGCAGATACCTAAACCATGAGCATCTTATATGTAAAAAGATTCATGATACTTGAGCAGCATCATTAAGACACACAAACAATAATAGGAGCATTAAAAAACCTGTGAAATTACAGAACATTCATGTTTTAGTGAACCTGAGACTTCCAGATTTGTCAGCTTGAAGCACAGCTCCTAATGATGTGTCAGGTTGGTCCAGCCAATTATACAGTATTTCAGAGCTGCCATGTTATCTGTCTTGAAAGTGCTGTTCAGGTGTTTAATGGGACTTCTATTTATTAGGTTTGCTGGTTTGAAAGCCAGTGAATGGGGTTGGGGAGGTCAGAAACACATTTGTGGCACATTTTGAATTTATAGGAAAAAGCTAAACTTCTGACTAGTGGATTGTGACAAAAGTACTAGCTTTACAATAGAAACAGAACTGCCTATTTTAGCTTATTTCTCCAGATTACTTTAAGCATTTGATTACTTTCCATTCACTTGTCACTAGAAGTTCATTTCCACAAATACATAACAGAGACTCAGACAGTCTACCCCCTCTCATCCTTCCACTCTTTACAGCAGCTATGCCAAATTCAGGGAACATGGAAGTTGTGGAATACTTCCCCAGTGATGGTCCTGTTTGGAGCTGTTTCTAGTAATTAGTACTAGCTCTAAAGGGCATTGCAGAGGTCAGTGATAAATTCCTCACTTCCTGGTTTCAGAGCTTTGGATGTAACTCAGCTCAGCTTTACGGAAAAGCAGCTGTTAACAGTATTTCTGCATTAATTACATTTTAGAGTACTTAATTGTAGCTAAGGACAAGCATGTGCAATCAGTCTTTTTTCCCATGCTCGCAGCCTCTCTCTCTTGCCAATGAGCTCTGCTTTTGTCTTGTGAGCCTGCTGTGACTTTAGTCCAGATGTTTCCGTGCCAAGAATTTGAAAATCAGTAACGTTGCAAATCCAGATTTAGTCAAAAGAAAAGTTAGAGACTTGGAAACAGCACATTGAAGGCGTCTTAGTTAAAATATGTTTTTCTTCTGTGTGGACTTCAGATTCTGGTAGGATGGGAATGACTTGAGAAGAATCACATGGAGTTTTACATGTCAGAGCAAGGATGGGAAGTCTGTGAGAAGAAGCTGCAAAACTGTAGGGCTGCTTGTTGTTGCAGAGCCTGTAAGATGCCTTTCAGTCAGGCAGTAACATAAAAGGCTCTCAGCCTTCTGAAAATAAGCTTGAACAGTTTGCTTTGGCCTAGATGCAAATAATGATCCATGTACACCTTCAGTCTGCTCTTAGGTAGGCCTAAAAGCAGAGAGATGGGAGGCATGTCCTTTTCAAATAGTCCTAGAAACACCTTCAGTACCTTACATAGAGTGGTTTTATGCTGACAGCTCAAAGGGGTAGAAGAATCTCATGATTCAGGAATTCTGGTGATGTACTTTTGCTACTGTTTTTTTAAACTTGGGAACTTTGTTTCAAGACCTTTACCCTCAAAGTGCTGCAGCTGTTAACACGATTTGCTGTTGGCCACAAATAGTGACCTGCTGGTGTGAGGAATTAATGTTACTCAATTGATTTCTAATGTTGAGCATTTGTCAGTCTTTTTTCCTTTTCAAGTCTAATGTTCTGATGAGACAAGAAGGTAAGGCACTGAGAAATTAATTCAGGGATCTCTACATATCTGCAATGAAATCTGGCACTCAAAAATAGAGTAACAGGGAAATCTTCAGTATTTGGAGCAATGTAAGTAATTTTTGTTAAATAATAGTTTACATATCTTGTATTGATATTTTTATAGTGTTACCAGTTCTAAGATATTCAACATGAAATCCATCTTTAATCAGCTGGTGCCAATTGCTTGACAGTGCATGGGATAAATCAAATTACTTAGTCTTGTGTGTAATAGACTGATGTCCCCACTGCTATAAGAGCTTCTTTATTCTAGTCAGCGCTGGGAAGTGTACCAGCTGAGCTGTCCCTTGACTGACAAGGCAGGGCGTCTGCCTCTGGGGCTGCCTGCTCTGCACTTAGGCTGCAAGGAGAGAGCTTCAGTTTTCCAGAGCACTTCAAATTAGCAGCAAATTAGCATACTGCTAAAAGTTGTGAAGGAAGAGAGAAGTGAGAGGATTTGAAGGGAAGTCTTAGACTAGAAGCAGAATATGTATCATGGGAAATCCTGTAATCCCTATCTTCCTACTCAGAAACTAGGCTGCTAGGCAGTTAGGTGGGATTTTACTGCTCAGTTTCCACAGGTACTACAAAGCTGTCATCTGCCAAGCATGGTCCCCTGGATCAGTTTGCTACTCTGGTTCACCACAAGGCCACACAAACACTCCTGTGAACACAGCTGGTACCTAGGCAGCTTGGGGCAGATGAGTGAAGAAGGGCAGTGGCCCAGTGCTACCTCCCTTTCTGGCTACCCACACCCTCCCTTGATTGCATATCAAATCATGGTCTAATATTCTAAGTGGAACTTAGGGCAAAAGGAGGGGCCCTGGTTTTACAGTCACTTGGTGCACCAGGACCTTGCTGTGATTGTGTGGTCTGCTGCACAGACCACACAATCTGTGCTTGTTAAAAGTATATTGTGACAAATGCGGTCATTTCTGATCTGTAGATGAATAGAATCTGGATGAATGTTAACAGAGGCACAACTGCTGGGGCTTACAAACACTCTGTCACATGTCTGATACACTTTATCAGAGTATCATTGGAAGCAGCCTGTGGTCCAACATAGTTCCTCCAGAGCAGGCTGTGGATCGGCTCCTCTGGAAGTGGAATCTTAGCAGTGCTGCTTGTGCTGGACTCTCTGATACAGCTTTATGTGCATTTAATAGGAAATGGGTCTTATATTTGTTAACAGATAAGCCATTGTATCCATTTAAAAATGTACAGAGATCTGATCTAAGCTTTATAGCTGAGCACCTTCATATGTGTGGGCAGCCATGGTGTTGAACAATACTGACATTCAGTGCTTGATTATACTTGCCTCCGTTGTGTGACTATCCAGGAGATTTTGGAAGGCTTTAATGTTCAGCGCTGGCTAAATTCAGAACATGTTTACTTGAACTGGATTAAAGCAATTGTGTTGAGTCTCCTTTATAAAAATGCTGTGCTCACAGAATAAAATTGTCTGGTTTTTTAAACAAACTAAATTAGAGATTAATTTGGTCCAGGAGAGAGATAGTAGAAACATGCAGTAACACTTTGTAGCTTTGTTTCCTTTCCCACTTTTAAGCAAATTTGCAATCACAGGTTCTAAAAGAGCTTCCTTTTGCATTCCATATTGGTTTACATGAATTTTTTTGTCCACCTTTTGACTATTGGTCTTTTTTTGTCTGCCACCAAAGACAGCATGCTCTTGGCAGGAGGTATCTGAGACCTGGCAAGGCCCCAGTGAAGATGAGCACGTTGGTGTCACACTTGTGAAGGAGCAGCTGGAGTTTAGAATTTGAAAAGCTGAATCTTGGCTCTCTTCCCACATCTGCTGACTTAGGTGGAGGGAAATAGCATACTGACAACCTTACTGAGCTGTCCTTTTCACAGTCTTTGGTGAGCTTTGGAAGACATACTTTCATACTTTTGTTTCGTCAAAATCTAGAGGGCCACACCATTTTTCATTGTTAGAAGTGTATTAGTAGATGAGTTAGTACTCTGGGTAGTTTAGATTCAGATGCAGCAACACAAGCTCACTCTGGGTAGAGCTAAGTGCTTATTCCAGTAGTTTGGAATGAGATTTAGTCCTAGTGTTTGGACTCCTTAAAATCCCTGTGGGACTGGGTCATGTACATCTAGATGCTTCCATGCTATCTTCACATTAGTGTGCCAGAGTTGACAGCGAAGGAGCAAATTTTATCTGCCTTTTATGACAAGATCCTGGCCAAACATGGTAAAATTAATGAAAACTATGATAGGTTTTTCGTAGGTGTGTTTGACTTCTCTTGGACATGCAGAGTTGATGATGGTCTTCCTGTTTCAAGGTGTGAACACCCAGTAATTGTCTGGTCTCTTTCCAGTCATGGTTGAATTCCTCCAAAGGCTTTCAATTCTGGATCTCCATTGCTATCATCTGCCCATTTCTATAACCTGCCCTTTGCCAGCTCTAGCACTCTCTGGCAGTGTAATAATTTGCATTAGGAAGCTGATCTGACCAGCAACTCCTTTTGCTGGGTCAATTTCTGGCTGAACCATTTTCCTAATGTAGATAATTGCAGAGCCACAGACCTACTCAAATCAATACCTGAGAGGCAAAAGGGAACAACAGACAGTGCCAGGGGCAGCTTCTTCAACTACAGATTAATTTATGCTTGATATTGAGTACCAGGTTAACTTCACCTTGAGAAGCTGCTGTTGGGATTACAGTTTGGTTTGTTTTCCAGGCCCAAGTTTTAACTGGAACTTATTTTTGTAAGAGGATCATTACGCTGCAGGTTAGCCAAAGCATTGTATCTGTCTCATGTAAAGGCCGAAGAGATAAACTGAAGCGTGCTAGCATTTGTCTCCTCTGTAGATGCAGAGATAATAGTCTATTCATTTTATCAACAACTTAGTTCACTTTCTCATTAGAAGTTGAGAAATAGACTAGGAATTATGTTTTTAATAGACAGATAAGCTTCTTGTACCGTGAATAAAATGAAGGATCAGTGGCTGAAGCATATTATTTGTAAATGTTTAAAGAGATAAGAAAAAAGTTACATTCCTTACCTGCAGTTCATACTCCCCTTTTACATTAGTGAGTTTTTAACTGACAAACATTTTATGTAAACATATTTCATGCATGCCAAGCACATTTGAGGCAATTTCATTCATTAAATCAGATTTAAATGGCTAGTTTTATGTACTTTTAATGAATTCCAACCCTTTACCCAAGTGCAGCTTGGCATAGATTGTAAGACTAATCTGCCAGCAAATAAAAAGCACTTTTCTAGTTCAGCAGCTGAAAGCTGACAAGCAAAGAGCTGTATCTTTAAGATAGAGCAATTCTAAGTTATGTGTGTAACTGCCAGGCCAACTGCACTGCCATAGGAAACTTTATGTATGAGTTACTCTTACACGTCGGCAAATGCGTTTGAGCGAGTGCCAGCTCATGAGAGTCAGCTTTTCTTTAAGAAATAAATTGCAAATACCAGATAGGGATGAAAGTGGAAAACAAGGGTGCTTGCTTCTTGCTTGCATTCTGATATACCTTAGCAATTTAATCCAGTGGCAAGTAGTTTTTGGTGGAACATTCTTCTAAATAAAGAAAATAGAATTCAAAGAAAAGCAACAAAGTAGATATTTTTCCTAAATTCACAGTGCATGTTAATAAAGAATAACCATTGTAAGGGAATCTGGGATAAGAAATGTCAATCCACATATCCTTTTGTTTAACTTCTTTTAATGTGTTTCCAACAGAAAATGATCCACAGCCTGTTTCTTATAAACTGTTCTGGTGATATATTCTTGGAGAAGCACTGGAAGAGCGTTGTGAGCCAATCTGTGTGCGATTATTTCTTTGAAGCTCAGGAGAAAGCAATCGATGTTGAGAATGTGCCTCCTGTCATCTCAACTCCACATCACTACCTCATCAGCATCTACCGGGATAAAATCTTCTTTGTGTCTGTCATACAGACAGAAGTGCCACCACTCTTTGTAATTGAATTTCTGCACCGAGTAGCAGATACTTTCCAGGTCTGTCACCATTAAATGATTTTAAAATTCAGTGTCTGAAGGGGGCCTACAGGGAAGCCAGAGAGGGACTCTTCATCAGGAACTATAGTGATAGGATAAGGAGAAATGAGTACAAACTGAAAGAGGGGAAATTTAGGCTAGATATTAGGAAAAAATTCTATACTGTGAGGATGGTAAGATATTGAATGGAACAGGTTGCCCAGGGAGGTTGTGGATGAGCCAACCCTGGCTGTGGTCAGGGCCAGGTTGTATGGGGCTTTGAGCAACCTGGTCTAGTGGGTCATGTCCATGCCCATGGCAGTGGTGGTTGGGACCACCCCTTAACATTCTGTGATTCTATGATTCTAAAATAACTTCAAGGGATTTTTAATATAAACTTCTTCTAGAGACAGGTAGTAGTCACCTTCTGTCGGTGACTTTTCCATCTGCAATTTTTAAGTCAAGCACAGGTTTATAGAGTACAAAGGAAAAAAAGGTTTATTTTGTGCACTCACAAGCACTAGAACCCAAATCCCACTTTGTAAATGCTGGGATTTTTTCTGTAAGCTTTTGTACAGTTCATGTTATGTAGATGGGAAGAAGTATCATGTAGTCAGGCAGCATGCACTCTGTAGTGAGGAAAGGGCTGCAAAGCTTGAGTCACTTCTCAAACAATTTCACAAATATTGTATATAAAGAAAACTCTGTGAAGATTGAGCATTGCCAAAAGACAGTAGCTTTATTTTACAAGAGTCTTGTAGCTGAAGATGTGTTAATGTTCACAAGTGGAAGGACCTTTGTGACATAAATAGTAGTACATCAGATTACATTAATTTCACTGTTCATGCTTGTATTTATTTTCAATTAGATTATAAGTATAACCTTATACTACATGATGCCATTAGACTATAGAAATAGCTAGTCAGTTTAGGCACTAAAGTGGCCTCATATATTGGAGGGTTTCTCTAAGAAGAAAAAACCAAACAAACTTCCTTTCGCAAAGCATTCTAACAGGAATAAAAATCCTCTCTTTTGTAATCTCTGAATTTGTTTAGGATTACTTCGGCGAATGTTCTGAGACAGCAATTAAGGACAATGTAGTAATTGTGTATGAACTTCTAGAAGAAATGCTAGACAATGGCTTTCCGCTGGCAACAGAATCTAACATACTGAAGGAGCTGATTAAGCCTCCCACAATTTTGCGCTCTGTTGTCAACTCCATCACAGGTATGAAAATATATCATTTCAGCAGTGACAGCTGCTTAAAAGTAAAGCCTATCATTCTTCATAGCTAAAAAATAATATATTGGTGAATCTGTAAGGTGAGGGCACTGTCCTGCTGCTTCTCATAAATAGGGCTTGAATAAAAGCAACTCCGTCCTTATTTGCAGTTTACACCTGGCCCCTTTGCTGTCCTCGGTGGCACTGTCTCGTTCAGCCACAGCTGCTGAAGTCCCTCAGGAACAGCAGCTCCTAGCAGAGTCAGGACATACTGGGGACAGGTGCTCTGGGATTGGGACCAGAGCTAACTCCAAGCTTTGAATAACTTAGGGGCATTGGAGAAGGTTAAGCATTTTATAAGGAATCCTTATAGGAAGATATATAATAGATACCTAATAAATCCTTGCTGTCCTCATCCTCCACTCTGCCCCCAATACCAATCAGCACATGGATTCATATGGATTTGATTTCAGAACTGATTTCAGGCTGTTGTAGATGGGTCTGTCTTGCAGTGATAAAGCCAAATGTCTGTCAGCTGAGCTGGTGGAATCTGTTTGTCTGGCAAGCGGGTGCAAGGGAGGTGAGCCATGAGGTGTCACATGGGGGCAGAGAGATGCGAGACGGTCGCCTGGACATTGTGTTAGAGAAGGGGAGTAGTTGGGCTGCAGGGCCACACACGTAGCACTCAGAGGAGCTGGTCTTTAAGGTAGTAGATATGGTTTAATCTTTGAGTATAAATCTCATCAGTTTTAATTTCTGTTATTTGGAGTTTGGTTAGATGTGGTTAAATGGTTTAATGTGGGTTTGGATGCTAGTATTTACACTTATGAAAAATATGACATTAATGGACTAGATGGACCTCTGTAAGAAGAATTCAGACTACTGAAGCCAAGGGTTGCAGCATCAAATCCTCTTGTTTTATCTAAAGCCTTATTAAAATTCCCTAGGAGCCTAAAGCGCCTTCCCAAGGCAGCCTGCATCTTGTCACTCTCAACAGCTCAGTGCTGAGCAGGTGGAAACAGCAGCCCGAGAGCTCTCCTACCTACCTGGCCTGGCAGCAGTGCTGCACCCTGCAAGGCTGCTGAGGGACAGACACAGCAACTGCTCCTCTTCAGAGATACAATGGGAGTGAAGAAAAGGCTGCAACTCCTCCCCCCCTGAGTTATAGCACATACAGGGGTGGACTTCAGGAAGGGTTTTTTTTCAGTAACTACTTCTACTAGCTCAAACGAATTAAAACTTGTTTTCTGCCTGCCAGGATAGGGCAGGTTTTGTAGAAATTATACCTGCTGGCCACCAACTTCTCAGTGAAGCTGTTTCACATGGCAGGACATGCTACCACGTTCTTTGTGCTAAAGGGCACAAGCGAGCTGTGGCCCTATCCCAAGACCTACTTCTAGCAGAGGGAGTTGTTTCCACTGTGCTGGGATTGTGGCATCAGTCACCTAAGCCTCAGAAGTGATAAGATTTTTTTTTTTCCCCTTTTTAGAGCATCATCAATTTACTTTATAACTAGGTAGCTCAGGAAGCCCTTTTCTCATGCTGGATGGCACTGCGAACCAGGAGCCAAGGGTGAGAGCAAGGCAGGCAGGGACAGTGGCATCATTCATTGGTCAGGAGCCCACAAGTTGAGGCAACAGGTCAGGGAGAGGATCAGATGATAACAGGTCATCTACAGCTCAGTGACTGCCAGTAACATCCACCAGAATGGACAGCTCAAGCCAGAAAGTCCAATCTGGGCCAGGGTCTGGATCGATTTGACACATGGCCAGGCAGAGACATGGCTGTCAGGTTGATGCAGGGTAGCTCAGATGGGTCCAAGCAAAGACTGTGGGAGGCCTCCCCAAGGCTTCTTAACATCTTTCTTGCTAATGACTCTTACCTGTTATTCAGCCCTGAAGTTATACTTCTAAAACTCATAGGAGAAGGGGGAAGCAGGCTTAAGGCCCTCACAGGGAGCTGTCATGTCTTTAATTAGTGATGAAATCCTTCACAAGATCTAGCCCCACATCTACTCCCACTCAAACCTCCTGCTGACTTGAGCATTGTATTTTGCTGTGCAAAATAAAGTCTGAAAGCTGTTAAGTCTGGGCACATGGCCCCAGTGCCTTAACGTCACCTCATGAATAATGTTGTAGGGGTTCAGGTTCTAGCCTACAGTTCTTGGGGGCAAGCCTTACCTTGATTTTTAATTTTGGCAGTTGAAACATTCCTTTTGTAATTAATTGTTGATTTTGAGTTCCTTTTCATTTTTAAGGCAGTAGTAATGTGGGAGACACACTTCCCACTGGACAGTTGTCCAACATTCCTTGGCGCAGAGCAGGGGTAAAATACACAAACAACGAAGCCTATTTTGATGTCATTGAAGAAATTGATGCGATTATAGACAAATCAGGTAAGATGCCCTACAAACTAATATTTGTTTCTTAAGTGTGTTTGCATATAGCTAATGATGTTTAGAGAGGATACAATCCAGCTGTCTTATTTTTTGCATGTTTTATGTACATTAAATCTATATCTTAGGTAGAAATATCCAATTTAAAATTATGTGCCTAAATGTATTTCTTCAGTTTATCTTAAAACAGCAACATGCCCTGGGCTGCTTCAAGAACATTCACAAGAAGCATGTTTTCTGTTTGTATATATCTCCCATCATTCCTGCCAACAACGTACTGTAGTCCTTGAAGGCCCTCAAGTGAGCAAGACAAAATCTTTCATTAGCTTTCTTCTGACAGCAAGATAAACTTGGTGCAAAATAGCTGGACAGTATTGTTTTCCTTACATTTAAACTGGAGCCAGATATTATGAAGCATAATAATACTCCTTTCTTTTCTGTGAATGAAACATACAATTTTCAAATACAAAAGTCTTTTTTCTGAGATTAACTGGGAGGAGGAACCTGATAACTTCTGTGCCAAGAAAAAGAAAAAAACTATGCAAAAAGAGAACTGCAAAGCTGTGGGCAGGAACCTGCTGTTTTGTTCAGTATCGGGGCCAGCAGTTAGCAAGGCTGAAAACTGCAGGACACCCTTTTGTGGTGGTATGGGGCAGGGAGCAAACCTCTCATCATTTCATTCAGTGCTGCTGTTGTAGCAGCATCAGTGTTGGTTTGGTTCTGTGCACCACTTCAACAAATGCTTTGGCCACTGTTTAAGTGGGTAGTCATAAATAGCTGTTGTGCAGCTCTTACTCTCCCCATCTTGAAGCTAAAAGAAGGTGGCCCTTTTAGGGCCCTTATAGAATATGCTGATGACTGTGTAACTGTCCTAGCTCATTAGGATTCCCAGGAGTGTGAGTCCTTAGTCTGAGAAGGTACAATCAAGACCATGGTATGTTTCTGTATTTCAGGCCAAATCAGTGTGCACCAAGTGTTTAATTTCCTACTGAGGATCTGCTGCAGTAGTCATAGCTACTCTTTTCTGCTCTGATCCTTTGGGGACCAGCAATGCAAGAGCTTTTCTTTATAGCCTTCACTAGGACTAAGAAGTAGATAAGGTTGCTCCACTAAAATAGGGAAGTTACCTTGTTTCATAGAGGTATGATTGACTGCTTTAAGCTGAAACAGGATCCCTTCTTTTAAAACTAAGTAGAAAGTCACCATTTCTCCTTCCCCGGGTGAGCTAGTTTCTACCTATCTTCTAAAATTACCTTTGCATGTGGAGCTAATTAATTAGTCCAGAGTCCTGCTTACGTCTTTCTGTACTTAGGAGGTATTTCAGGAAATGAGCATTTCCTGGGTAAAATGCTTGGTATTCTTGCTTTGGGGGTTGGGGTCTTTTGCTACAGATTTATTTAACATCAAGATGAATATTTAATTTCATTATTTAACAGCCTTTATTTGTGAAAGCCAAGGTTAGCTGGAGCTTTATAGCACCAATTTACTGCATTTTGGTACTGACTGTTTCGAAGTGTTTCAACTTCCCTGCACCACTACACAACTTGCTAGTTTTCTGGAGACTGGGAACAGACATGAAAGAAAAGATTCAGAGCTGGTGTGTCACAAAATTCTTATTTGCTTTTTGCTGGCAACCAGTTCAAGCACAAGTCCTGTGTATCAGCTGGCACAAGTATAATTTAACCAATTTGGGACAGGCTGTTTGCTCTGGCTCATGTATTTTAGCAAGCTGCCCAGGACACAGGTAACTGGAATGACCTTCCCTAGCTGGGCTTGGCATGTTGTTGAGTGTTGTGCAAATGTCATCTGTGCCCTCTAGCTGCACTTCACCACATCTGTTAGGCCTTTCATAATAATGTTAAGTCAAGTGTCTTGTTTTTCATTGCAGGTTCCACAGTCTTTGCAGAAATCCAAGGCGTTATTGATTCGTGTATTAAGCTCTCAGGAATGCCAGATCTTTCTCTGTCTTTCATGGTAAATTCAGCCTATGTTTGGGAATCTTAATTGCTCAGGATTTATTTTTCTTAGTGATCAGAGTTAAACAATTTCAAGAGCACTATCACTATTTCATGTGTTACACATATGAAAAGTAACAAGTTTTGCATTATATTGTAGCAGTTGCATTGTTCAGTAGTTGGAATGGCTTTTGTCTGTGCATAAAAATACCCTCACAGGAGCTGCTGTACCCAGTCAGATCAGAAATCCATCTAGCTCAGTACCATGTCTCTGATAATGGCTACTCAGAGTCTAAGAAATAGGAGTTGGGTGGAGTTCAGTAGCTAGCTGAAACTGCTGGTACTTGGTGAGATGTCACTTACCATTTTGCCACTCCTTCCAGAACCCACGGCTGCTGGATGATGTCAGCTTCCATCCGTGTATTCGGTTCAAACGCTGGGAGTCTGAGCGAGTCCTTTCGTTTATTCCTCCCGATGGCAATTTCAGATTGATCTCCTACCGTGTCAGTTCCCAGAAGTACGTTTCCATTGCAGACACACTGCTTCTCCAGCTGTACCACCTGCTGCTTTCCACCTGAGTGACAGCACATTCCTCCTGGTTAAGGGGGGAATTTGCATTGTTCTAAAATGCATGTGCTCAGGTTTTGTCTCATCTATCCCCACTAAGAGAAGAAAACCATTTTTCAGTGACCTGCAGATACTCAGCAATAATTTTTAAGTGGAATAAATCACATATGACAGCAATATAGGGCTATTCATTCCTAGTAATCATTGTTGGTGCTAGATGTTTTGTGGATGACTCTCTGTGTACATGGAGGACTCTGAGCTTCATGAAGAGCAAAAACAAAAGCAAATAAAACAAAAGAAGTCTAACTGCAGATAGTTGCAAACTAAAGCTTGATCTGACTAGTGGCTCTTCTGAGATTTGGCTCAGTGAGATTACTTTAAAAAAAAAGCAGGTGAAGGAAGAGAGAATAGGACAAGATATTTGGAAGAAAATAAAGAAATTTTTTTTTCCCTGTGATTCTCTGTGAATAAAATCACTTCAGTAATGATGCTGAAGAGCAGAGTATCACTTCACTTGTCACTTCTGAAACAAACTGGTTCCAACTTGAACACCTACCAGAAACACAAGAACTATTTATGAGAAAGTGCTTTAATTTCTCAAGTAGAGAAGTAGCCAGGATGCATTCAGCTACTGTCTTCTCTTTTCAGCTTGGTGGCAATTCCTGTATATGTGAAGCACATGATCAGTTTTAAGGAAAATACATCTTCAGGAAGATTTGATGTTACCATTGGACCAAAACAGAATATGGGGAAAACAGTAGAAGGAGTTGTCATGACAGTTCACATGCCAAAGGCCGTACTTAACATGAACCTCACTGCTACACAAGGCAGCTATACATTTGACCCAGTTACTAAAGTAAGTCTTATATTTTTATTTATTTAAATATTGAAGATGGCATTACAACAAGTCACCCATATTGCAGCACACTGGAGCAGTGTTCCACACTTAGCAGAAAACTCTGTTCAGCATATTTATATATAAAAATTTAACTTTAAAATTTGCTTTTTCAAACTTAGATACATACCAGTTGTGATTTCTGACTTTGTCAGTATCCTTTCCTTCACTTCCTCTCTTTTCACCCTGCTCTTTCACCCCCTAATATTTTTCCTTAGTGGATGCAGCAGTATTTTGCTGATAGTTTCAGCCATTATAGATTTTGCAATCTATCTTATGAAAACATATTTATCTGAATAAAATGCACTAGCCTTGAAAATAGGTAGCCAGAAAAACTGGGAGCAGGAGATGAGAAAAAAATTTCTTCCAAAAGATCTGCCTAAAGGCACACAGGAAGATAAAGTGTTTGAAAAAACATATTTTGGGCTCCTGCTTTCTTGCCTCTGAGTTGGGGTTTGAGACATAAATTTCCTAAAGCTCCTGAAGCCTTTTAGTACCCAGAAGCCATTTTGCTGAAAAGCAGTTTAAGCCAAACCATTCTACTGGCTCTAATACCCTGCTCTGAGCTTTCTGCTGCCCTTGGAATATAACAGTCAGCAATTGATTAAAACTGTTAGGGAAAGCTCTCCAAGAAGCATTTTGTTTCAAAAACAATAGACCTTGATCTTTTTAAAAGACCGACAAAAACACTTAAGGTGTGCTTTCCTCTCTGCAGAAATAAGTTTTACTGTGTTTTTGTCAAGAGCTGGGCTAACAAGGTAGATTGAAACTGCAAAAATTTGTAGAAGCAGAGAGAACTGAGGTTTTTCTGCATGTATCAGTTTATGATAAGAACAAACCAACCACCTCTTGTGGGTGAGTAAAGTGCCTGTTTGGTTCCACTTTCTCCAGAGTGTTAGAATCAATGGCAAACAAGTGAGCCTTAAGAAAATCTGTCTGAGACATCTCCTTTGGTCCAGGGCCTTGCTCATTCTCGTGTTTAAGTTTCTATGATCTTTGTACTGGTTTCTGTCTTGGCTTCATGGATCCAGCTGACCCAAACTGACATCGGGGTCAATCATCCTTAGCAAAGGGAACAAGATCTTCAGTGCACAGACCCACAAAGGAACACTGACAGGGTGAAAAAAAGACCCCATACCTGAAAGAGCCCTCTCACAGCCAGTGAGGTAATTCTCAGGGCTGCCAGGCTACTGTCTGTACCCAGCCTGCAAACTAAAACTGGACATGAACTTGACCTCAGAGCTTGTTTCCTAGAATGCTATTACTGCTATTCTCTCCTTCCTGACAAGGTGCTAACGTGGGATGTGGGGAAAATTACCCCTCAAAAACTACCAAACCTGAAGGGTATAGTGAATCTGCAGTCTGGAGCCCCTAAGCCAGAGGAGAACCCAAGTCTAAACATCCAGTTTAAGATACAACAGCTTGCAATTTCAGGTGAGTGGCAGGGTGTTACATGAAATTGGTGTTGGCAGAATGAGTTGTAGTAGGAAATGAAGTGGGAAACTGTTAATCATTTAATTGGAGATGCAGATTTGAAGTCAGCTTGGTCCAAAATTACAAAGTCTGATTTACCCAAACCTGACAGTTACCCTTGCTGGAAGATTCCTTTGATGGGAATTGTGAATTCCCAATTGTTTTGCTCAAGAAAGACTGTGAGAAGTACACAGAAGAATGGATTTTTCTTTTTTGACTACTGCATTAAACATGCAATGTATCTGTTTAGTGAAGATCAATGGATGATGATTTAGTGTGCTGCTCCTGAATTCCTTTAGCCTCCTCTCACTAAAGCTCTTTCTAGTGGTCATAAACTTACATTAATTTTGGAAAACGCCCTTCTTACTCTTTCCTTCTGGAGCTGGTTAGATATTCATCTTTAAAACAATCTGCAAGTAAAAGCAGAATGAAGTCTATAGAGTAAGTGCAAAAGTAAATTTAAAGCAGACAAGGCCTCAGTGTGCAAACACTTAAATCATGTGAGCTGTCCGTGTGTAAAATGCTTCTCCGAGCAAGCTTTGCAGGATTAAGGCTCTAACAGTGCAAGGACTCACATTTGGAGAGGAGGAGTAGGAGGAGCAGGAAGATGACTGCAGGCAGTTGATGAGAGTTGGTGGTGGTACCTTTCTGGACAGGGACCAGGCTATGGTCTTTTTGGGTCCTAGACTACTTGAGTAGGTAACACTTAGTTCTTGTATAAGAACAGAATCCTGCAGTTACCTCTAAACTGGTTTTAATCTAGCAAGACAGAGTTGGTCCAGCACCTGGATGCCAAAGATAATGGACCTGTGAGAAAGCACGGAACAACCTGAAACCATAGGTAATTAATAGCTACTGGCCTTCCTCAGGGAACAGTAGAGGGATTTCTGGTTCTTGCAATTACGACTGGGAGTGAAAAGAATTCTGAAACTTGTCCTTTGCTTCATCTCCATGATGGACAATGAGTGCAGTGTACAGGAGCAGTGGAAGATACTCGTTTGTTCCATAGTTCATCTCTTGGAAGAATTGGATGTTGGCATATGGCATAGAAGAAAAACAAGGTGTTGCCCTGCCAAGACAGCTATGATTAGGTGACAAGAATGTTCTCATCTGCCGCTTCAAACCAGATGAGCTTGTGAAAGAAAGGAAAATGAGCTTCCTTACCAATCCTAATGTGCTTCAAGACAGCCGGATTTCTAATCAGACTGCTGTGATTCCTGTCCTAGTATTCTGCTTTTAACTTTGTACTTGTCTCTGTCTTTTTTCAGGACTGAAAGTGAATCGCCTAGACATGTATGGAGAAAAATACAAGCCTTTTAAAGGTGTCAAATATATTACAAAAGCAGGAAAATTCCAAGTCAGGACATGAGAAAATGCTGAGGAAATTCCCCTTAAAAAAACTTGACTGCTTAGTGACGACTTATGTTGATTAGGTGCCCATTAATTTATAGACACTGATTAGTTTGGGATCAAAGTATTTGTGCACAGCAGCTCTTAAAATGAAAGCATAGCTTAGTTTTTCTTAATACGGCTTTAAAGTAAGGTATTTTTTTTCTATTACACTTCCACTCTTTTTTTACTGAATTGTTGTGCTGGTGAATAGTTGGATATGGGCAACCCACAAAATGTTGCAAACACTACACTGCCAGTCAGATACCAAAGCCCTGAGGTCAAGCACATTCTGAAGGCCCTACAGGTCACTGGAAAAGTCTTCTAGTGGCATGTTTTGCTGCTGCAGCCGCCTGCAAAGAAAGCTCAGTTCCACCCACAGCCAGCTGCAAGCTGCATTCCACAAAGCAGCATGTAATCCCTTCAGAAACAGAGAGCAGCAGTGAGAGGGGCAGGGGTCCCCCGGGGGCCTGGGACATTGCAAGTGTCACTCCTGAAAAAGCTTCTGGTGAAGTAAAAAATAATTTCTGTGTTGTTTACAAGAAATCGCCTTTCTTAAGAAGCATTTGCCTTAATCAGCTTTCATTTTCTGCCATCTGCAGATGAGCTGATAAAAATAACATCCTGCATTAAATCTGGGAGGTGATTGTTGCTTCAGTAATCCACTTTCTTTCCATTCAATCTCATCATCCCCATCATTTTTTTAAGAATACAGTTGCAGAGAGTAAGATCTATTTTTTATGTGAAGCCTTTGCTTTTAGATGTTCCACTTGTTTGAAGTGGATGCCACCAGATCTGTGCAGTGTGTACCTTCAAGAGTAGCTTTTTAGATAACACAATAGAAGTGTCAAGTGTATTTAATGGTTGTGTGCTTTAATGTTCTGAAATAAAGGGAACTCTACTGCAAATACGTCTCATCTTATGAAATGTTCATGCTCTTGTAAACGATTCATGATGCTCTTAAGCAGAAGGCATCTGATACACAATTAAACAATGACTATTTGCTACCTCTCTACTGAACTTGCTCACTGTGCACTGCTTAGAGTCTAAAAAGGCTGGTAGGAGCATGACAGGTAATGTCCCTTTCATATTTTTTTATTTTTAAATGCAGGACAACTACTTATTTATGATATTTCAAAGATTCAGCAGTCAGAGCAAAGCTGACTGAACTTCTTGTTACACACCAACAAAAACATCTTTCTAAACCAAAACATACTCCACAGCAGCTATCAGGTTCCAAACCATGCATTCGGTCAGTATTAATTAAAGGTGGGATACTGGAGACCCTTTATTTCTCTAACCTGTTTGGCTTACAAATTGATAAGTAGGTACTACCTTTGCTTCAGATGAAGAGTAAGAACTAAAATAATTTAGTAGTCAAAATTTCAACTACTAGGACAAAAAATGATTCAGTCTGGAAAGAGGAGGAGAAATCCATCCAAACGCTGGCAGCAAGTCAGTAAGAAAGAAATGAGCATACACTCTCTGTAACTTTGCATCTAGTAAGATCTTCCATTTGTGTAGACACAACCCTGGTTATTAAAAGCTACCAACTTTCTAGTCTGCCTTTTTCAACTGAAGAAACATCCATCAATTCAGTACGCATCCTACAGTTCTGCTCTGCGTTTCAGCAAATGGCATCATCCTTCGGTTACTGTAACTGCGGAAGAAATCTTGTCTTCAGAGGTAACTGGTAACATCCCAAGCTGCAGTCTGAGCAGCTGGAGCTGCTCTCTGCATTAGCAGCCTGGAAATGCTGCACCGTGGCCTTTCAGAGCTGACACCCTGAGCTAGGACATAAAGAAGTGTCAGAGCTCCAGCCCCGAGGCCAGCGCTGCCTGCCGCGTGTGACAGAACAAGCCCCGCCTGCCCGCGGGACCTCGGGCACCAGGGAAGGTGGCGCAAAAGCTGTTAGGGGGAAAGCCTGGAACCGTTCTTCCCAGCTCATCACCAGAACTCACTGTCAGCAAGAATTGCACTCACCTGGTAGGAAACCAGCCTGGCCATGGAGATGTGTTTTGTCAAGGACATGGTTGTACTGTAAGGCCAAAACCTTTACTTGTACATGTGCTGGTTCCTGCTCTATCTCCAAACACAGGAAGTTCAACTGCAGAAGGGGGCCTGTGTTCCTGTTCCGTTTAAAAAAAAAAAAAATTACCAGCACCTCTATGAAGAGTAGAGCTTAGGGAATCACAGGAAATCGTTGGCAAGGAGTTGCACTGCCAAGTTTTGATCTCCCCTTCTCCACGTGTCCAGCTCTGGGAGTGCTGACAAACGTGGTTGTCTGTCAGGGTCTCATCTTCTCTCAGACACGGAGAGAACTGTGTGAACAGTACAAAACTCTGAATTTTACCAATTATTACTAAATCCCAGGTGCCCTCTGGCACTATGGGGCTACATTTGGTCCTACAGTGCCAGTAAACATTGGTTCCACCAAGTCAGAACATTGTGTGCTGGTAGAAATTTTTAGCAAGAAAAAGTGTTTATAAGAGGCTCTTAAGGTGAAGGAAGTAAAACAGTGGTTTCACGCTAATCACCCTTGCATTCAATTTGAGAAGTAAAATCAGATTAACATGATGCTGGTCAGAGTAGCCGTTCTTCCCTTACTGACAGGACCAGGCAAACCCCCCCTTTCAAGTTCTCAGAATACAGCAGATTACTGTCACGCCTCAGGAAAATCTCCTGTTTTCTCCCACTGAACACAGCTTCCAGTAAATTCTTTATTTACTAGTTTGACAGGCATAAAAGACAAAAACCCTTTGTTTAATCTTCTGTTTGAGAAACTTTGCACTTTTTTTCTGTTCAGAACATGTAGAAACAACTGTTCTTTGGTTTAGCTCTTTTCTGCTCTTCTTACAGCATCATCCACTGCTCTGTTATCGTTAACACTCAGAAGCTGACATTTATACAAATGCATTTTTTATTGTATTAACAGAACCAAAGAAAGGCTGAAAACATTAGGCTATACAATACATTTTGGTTTATAAACAAAGTTTTATAGTGGTAAAACATTTCTAAGTGACATTCACGGTCTTATTCAAATTTCTGCTGCACTTCAGGTCCAAAGACCAATAGTGTTCAAAAATGCAGTCATTGCATAAGGTGGACAAGTATCTCGGCTTCTATGAACAGTTCGAGAACTTAGAGCAAACATTCTGGAAGAATATCAAAGGCAACCATGATTCATAACTCTCCTGCAAACATTCCTCAATAAACAAAAAGTGATCTTTGGCATAAACAATTATGTATTAAAGGCATTAGTAATATTGCATTAATATCATTCAAGCAACTAAACAGTGATGCTAAAATAATAATAATAAAAAAAATATCTCACAGAGAAGCCTGGATGGGGGAGCGGGATGAGGGGATGTGAGAAGCATTGAAAAGCAATACAGGAAGACTATTTAGAAAATCCCTTTAAAATAATCCCTACTTATTCAGTGTTATTTACTATTAAATAGAAATTACTACATTAAAATTATGTTAAAAGACCTGGTATAAACCAATCAAATGCATCCAGGTTAAGGCTCTGGCTCCCCTTCCTTCTTCTTCCTGTTGCAGGTAACTGCAGGAAGAGAGTACTCAGGAAAGATCCTAAGTACCACATATTTCACCCAGACACAAGGAGCAAATTCAAGACGAACACACGCCTTCTCTTGCTGAGGTCAGTTTGAGGCAGTTGTATTATCAACAGTTTAACTTCCCTTTTTAGATAACAGTGCAATGAAGGGGGTGGAAGGGAGAAGGTCCAAGTGTAGAATAACTGTTGCAGGCAGGTAGAGGACGGCTGACTGTGCTGTGTCTCTTCCTTTGAGCTGTTAAGACTGAGAAGTTTTTCCACAAGGACACTTCTGTTCAAGGTGGTTTGATCGTGCAACAATTCTCAGCAAATTAAGAGGATATTATGAGGTCAGTGCTGATTTGGGCAAAAGTCTGCAAGTGTTCCTTGCAAATGCAGAAACTCATTCTCAAACAAGTTTTCCTTTCTATGGGGCAATTAAATGAATGTATATGAATATATATATATATGAAGGCATATTCAATTATGGAAGGATAAAACATCATAAATCTATTTTAGTAAGGGGAGGGAATTTGGAGGGTTTTACTGCTGTCATTTTGTTTGGGATTTTTTTTAAAGATACAGGAACAATTGTTCAATTCACTATTACTAGAACAAAAAGAGATTTTGAGACTCGAAACTCCACAAGCAGTAAAAATAATGAGGTATGTGCTGCATTAGGAACCATCATTTGCTGGTAGCCACCAGACTACCTAAAGAGGGTTTCATGTCCCTGCAGAGCTCAGGTTTCAAAAAGCCTATGCATTGTTGGAAATGAGCAGTGAAGCCAAAGGTATTTTTTAACTGAATATCTTTATCTTTTAATTTCCACCTGGAGCGGCTGGAATCACATCAGATGGAGGGAAGAGGGAAATAAGAATTATTGCATGTGCTCATTTGGTTTTCAGAAAGAAAAGAGCCAACATGTGGCATCTTCTGGTCCTGGACATGCAGCTAGGTTAAGAGAACCAGGATTTTTCAGCTCAATACATTGCTGAATTGAGCGAGGAAAGAGTTCCATGATTTAAGGTCTCCAGCCATAAGGCTCAAGCTGTCAACAGTGTGGCACTAACATCCTCTGCAAAACCTTTCAGTACAGTATGAGAGTTCTGGAATGCCTACCTACAGGGTGACAGGAGAGGGACAGAGACAGCTCCAGCTTCTGTAAAAGTACTGTTGCCAGGTAAGAATCAAAAGCAAAAAAAAAAAATAGCATTTCAGACATGGAGTTTTAATCCTCAATTTACAACTGTTCAGCTGCCCCACCTTCCCCCTTTTAATTAAAAACCCCACACCTTCCATCATTTCTGCATGGTTTTAGAACAGCCAGTTAAAATCCTGTTGAAAAGTTGAATGTTTCTGTATCAATGATTGTCCCTAAAAAACTGCCAAGTAACCAAGTGTCCTAAACTCTCAAGACAAGCTTAAGTGAGGTCCATGTTTTATATCATCACATGGAAACTACTGGAATATACAGTGCATAAATGAAATGTGCTTCTGGGAGTACAGAGTTCACTAATAGAATCTTGAAAAAAAATTAAATTATAAGAACTGTCTACTGTTGGCAGCAAATTAGAAGTGTTGGATATCAAATGTGTTCCAAAGACATTTGAAATGCATTATCTTATAACTCATACCCTTAGAATGGGGCATTAGCATAAGCTAATCTTAAGATCATGTATACAGCACCTTCTGCTGTTAATATAACTCTTCTGTTTCCAAAAAAAGGCATTTTATGTTACAGAAAACAATACTAATGTGGCAAGTATTTACTGATACCATGGGGTCTTTCTGACCCAGCGAAGAGTGAATCCAGCATCTGTTCTTATCTTAATGGATGCTGCTTCAGCTTCTCTCACAGTTTCCTTCACAGACTGCATGAGATTCTGGGCATTATGAACCAACATCTCAGTTGCCTGTCAAGAAAAAGAAGAATTTCCAATATATCAGTAAACACCATGATTAGGACAGTAGCATGTAAAACACTTTGTGCACAAAGACCCCCAGTACAAATATATTAAGTCTGCTAATTGCTGAGTTAAACTATGAAAATATAAGTAAAGTAACTCTCTGGGAGCCAGCAAGTGTTATCCTCATTAAAACAAAACTTTCCTCTTCCTCACCATATATTTGTGCAAAATCTGAATAAAAGCTTAATGTCACTAAGTAGAATAAACTCTCTCAGAAGCCAAAGCTGCGGCATTTCTCCTGAAAAGATGAATTTGAAGGTAACTGAGCTGCAGACTCGAGATGATGTTGGAAAATAAACGTTTCCCCTAGAATCCACCTGAGGGCGCCCCTGCCCCTCCCAGGTCCAGCCTGCGGCGTCTTGTGGCGCTGAGTATTTCCCTCACCTTTTTACCGGCAAAGCAAGAGATGAACAAGTTGTTCATCGCAAAACTGGAACCCGAGTAGCTTTTTGTCTTGTTCCTCTATTAAACTGTAGCGTTTGAGCCAGAAAACAAGGTGCTGTACAAAAGTTATCTTCCCTAAACAAGTGAGGTAAGCTTCAAGATCAAGTTCCCAGAACACATCTGATAGAACAGGTTGTACATGTGTCCCCATAAAAGTGATCAACAATTCCATGCTACCATCAGTCTTTACACCTCTTACCTGTTCCGACTCTTCATCACTGATATTAGTTCTGCCCAGCATGGTAGCTTTGACAGTGGAGAGAATTTTCAGCTGTGTACTGATGGTTGGGATTCGCTCACAGACCTAGTAGGGATAAAAACCACTTCACATTGTAAATTGAACCAATGCATCCATTTTTTTCAGATAAACTTTTTTATTTTCTTTTACTAGTAGAAAATGAATGGGCATAGAGGTGATCCTATAATCTTTAAGACTATCTGATAAATATTGGTAGGATATTTGAATCTTATTTTACTTGCTTCGGGAATATTTGGGACAGAGCCAACATTTTTCTGTTCTTTCATATACTCCTCAAAGGTCTGCTTGGTTAGGAATAGTATGATGTGTATTTGGCTGAGATTGACAAAACTTAGAAGTGTTGCATTTCTGGTACTATTCTTTGATGCAAAGGAATGAGTGAATGAAATACAAAACAATGCAGACCTAGGACAGATCAGTATTTGTAGCACAGTGTTTTTTCAAAAGGTCTTTCGACATCAAATTATAGCTTTACAGAACATATATTCACATAAATATATATATATACACACACACACACACACTCTCATGGGATCTAAAAGCACAGAACTTGACAAAACTCTACAAGCCAAGGGAAGATCCCCATGATTTACTGGCATGACTCCTGTGCTCACCCCCACAGAGAGGAACAGCAAAAGCAGCATTTGAGGCATTCCCAGTTCCCTCGTTACCTGCAGGAGGTTTGTCCTGATGCGCTTGTCCGTGCACTGCTTGGCCACCTCCTTGGCGAGCCGCGTGACCTCGTCGGACGCCTTGGCGATGTCCTTGGCGCACTGGATGAGGGCGCGCTTGTTGCCGCTGCCGCCTCTGACCAGGCGCGACATCTCGGCCATGAGCAGCGCCATGCGCTTCGCCGCCGCGATGATGTCGTTCCCCTGCACGGAACAACACGGTCACTGCTCCTGCCAGGACGCTGGCAAGCCACCGCTCAGCAGCGGTGAACGTTTGGCTAGGAACACTCTGAAGGAGTTAAGGATGGAAGAACCATTTGTGAACACAGAAGAGGTTTCTTCAAGGAACAGGGAAGATCTGTACTAAGTACACGTTTCTGACATTTTTTTTCTTAACGCTCAGGAAAAAAGCTCACTTCAAAACTGAAAAAGAAGTTGTAAAGTGTTAGTTTGTCCATGGAATGAGTTACTGCTCTGCTGATTAGATTTTAAAATAAAGCATGTTATTAGCATTTGAAATTCCAGTTTTCCCCCCAAAAAAGACTTCTTTTAAAGTTAAAAAAAAAATGTGCTAAATAACCTGTTAAACCAGTTGTAGTCATAACAGTTGAGCATGAAATTTTCAGTGGCATCTGAAACTGAAGTTGTTAAAGCATCAGCTATGCTGCTAATAATGTTAAAGGACAAATGGAAGAGAATACAAAATTTTTGTCACCAGTAATGTGGAAATGAGATGCAACTTTTACTTTTTTTAAGTTACTCCTTGCAAATAAACCTTTTTTGATACAATCTCTCCATTTAAAATAAAGCTTCCAGGAGAGAAGAACATGGTAGTTCAAAAGATAATCTAGTGATGTTTCTTAGAATGAAATCAAGATGGTTTTTGTACATCAAAAATTACAATCACAGAAATACATCTGAGAAATATTTGAAATGTGAATTAATTGTGACCAAGGCAAACCCATTCCTTATACACTGTTCCAAAGAGAAACCTAGTGCAAGGGAAAGCAGACCTAGCTGATTGTTAGTAGTCTGTTAGTATATTTAGTATATTTATATTATTCCCTTTAGAAAGTTGTTAGTCAAAAGAGAACTCTTTGGTGCCTTGAAGCATTCCTATTGTGTGGATGAAATATTAGTGGAGTGAGTTTAAGTATTACCACACACTTTCCCTGGAATAATCCCACAGATGACGACCAATGAAGTTCAGAGCAAAGAGTACACAGTGAGAACCCAGCTGAGCCAAGGTCTCCTCTATGCTGTGCACACACTTTTGTGACTCACTAGGAGCAAGTTCAAGAACATATCCCAGGCATTTTACAGATACAGTGACACAAACAGCTGAACTATTCGTTACCGTGACCTATTAGCTAAACAGTTTGCTACTATAACCAGTTAGGATATAAATGACATAACACAAAGCTTTTCCATGTTTTCACGTAGAAGGATCAGTGTCTAACAAGTTATCCAAGCACCAGAATCTGAAAAGGACAAGAACATTTTTAAAGCCCTTTTTATTAAAATGGTTTAGTATAACTCTCTACATAAGTATACACACACACATACATATGCACACGCCCCTAACTTTTGTTTGTTATGGGACACCAACCTTATTTTTTGCAGCATGCTACGAAAAGTGCCCAGTCTTGCAAACATTTTGTGCTTAGACAGAAGACAGGCTACTCGTGAACGTCTGAATCATGTTAGATTTCCACTGGTTTCATATAGACAGGATCTCAATTCAGCAGCTAATAGCATTCAGTGCAGCTTCTTCAGAAACGAATTCTCTCAAGACCAGCATTTGCAATACAGCCCAGTGCAAGCCAGCAGTCAGGCAGTCTCTTCCATAAACACTGCCATACAAAGCCATTCCTTGTTGGAAGGGATGTTAATTGACGGCATCAACTGAGGCCAAGCACAACAGACACCTTAAATGACTTCTTGAATTCTGTATACTCTGCTGTATCCGGAAGTCATTAAGAAACCATTAACCATGGCTTCCCAGGTAGCCCACATGAAACGGAAAAAGGAACCGAAGGGGCAGAAGACAATCCCTATTACAATTTGAAAACTGTCATAACAAAGAAGACCAGGCAGATGCAAAGGGAGAGGAAGTCTTTGAATATTAATAAGTGACCCCAATCAAGCTTCAATCCGGCACTGACAAACAGATCTAGCAAACTCGTGAAGCCACTCTCAGTCCTTAAAATGAAGTGCAGATACACTTATTCATTCAGGATGGTGGGGCCCAGCAGGGATCAAGAGTGATGCAAATGTGTCAGCGTTCCAAGTGGCCGGATGCACGCGGATCAGTCCCCGGGGACTCAGGAGTACCTTACTAGACCACTTGGTTGCTTCCCGATGTAGAGACTGAGCAGCAGCCAGAATGGGCTGGTTAACGGGCTGATTGGTTGGCATTAACAGCAGCTCAGGCTCGTAATCATCTTCAATGTCATAGGGGAGAGTGAATTCAACATCTGCATCATCCTCCTCATCTCTATCTACACCAGCCTCAGCCGCTTCATTAATCACAGTCACATCAGGCTTTGCAGGTGGCAGCAAGGGTGGAGAAACAGGGGACAGTTAGTACAAGAAGCAGAATTTGGTAGAAGAGCACTAACTGAGCAGTTTTAGTGACCAAAACATCCTCTTGGCCTCTCAGGATCTGAGAAGGCAGCTCTAGGATCAGGTCAAGGGGAGGAGGGGAAGGAATATAGCAGAAAGAAACAGTTCACCTGTTAACCAAAGTTATGAAAAATATTAAGAAGTTACAATTCAAATATGCAACAGCATTTTCCATCTGGGCATTCAGCTCATACAGAGACTGACCCACAGAACAACATTTTACTAGCAAGCCAACAATGAAATGAATGGATTTTCTGTCTCAATGGAAGCCGTTCTGACTGCACAGGAGCAGGCACAGCAGCTGATGACTGTGTTATTTGTGCAGATACAAAGCTTTGTTTGGAAGCCCATTCATGTATGTGATAAGAGCAGATAGCAGGAGCACAGAAAAACCACTGACACTGCTGTAGAGTAACAAAAAGAGATGGGATGGGAAACGCTGTAGAAGCGAGTACTGAGGTACCACACAGAACATGTAAAAGAGCAACACCAGGTTGGAAAAAGAAGAGGTGATGTTGAATGCCATGAACACTGTGAATTACAGTTCTTAAAGACAACTGAAATTGAATTAATTAAAAAGGAGGATTATGAAACATATTGTTTTGCCACAATATGTTGTATCTGTTACCTTCAAAAAAAAAAAAAAAAAAAAAGAGGGTTCAAGCAAATAAATTTTGTTAGAGAAGATCTCAAGGAAGAGGTAAGAGGTATAACAATACAGGCATTAATAAGACAGCAACATTTCAATACAGAAATAGTCTACAAGTTTAATAACTATTTGTTCAACTAAAGCCAAGTGTGATAAAAGTAAAGGTACCCTTACCAAAAACCCTGCATTTGCAACTGTGTTTTGCTTAAGATACAGCATTTTATAGAAAAAACCCCCATCTGCGTCAACAACAACATACAGGAATTTTGGAAGTTGTAACACTTGTAAGGCCAAATCATCTCACCTTCAAAGGCAGCTTTTATTTAAGTCTTAATCTAATGAAAAGTATCCAAATATCCCTCATTTTCTGATTATCCAAATGAGGGGGAAGCTAAAGCAATAGACATTGTTCAGCTGGTGCTCCATGAGAAAAATGGAGTACATGAAAGCCCAGAAGCCACTCAGTGAAGAGGAGCTTTTGTAAAGAAGGAGAAAAATCAGATTTTCATTCTTACAAGAATGAACAATGTTACCACCATTTTTTTAAAGACTAAGTACTTGTTCACCCACCCCCCCCACTTTACTACAGGTAAAGTACCAGCAGACTAAAGTGATTCTGCAAAAAGGCCAAAGACAGTTGACACACAGTCTGTTGTGATTTCATATGAGCAAGACCTTATAGTTCTGTTTTTTCAGATCTAATCCATATTTCTCAGTAGCACTGTCCATCAATCTCTCTTCCAGCCAATCAGGTGAGTTCAGAGACTACAGAAGTGTTTTTCAAACAACTTCTCCCAACACATACTGTGAGAATAACTAAACTCCTACTGCTAAAGAAGAATTAGAAGGACAATTGCCAGGCTAACTTTCTTGGTGTCAAATTAAATTAGCAGCAATGAACAGAGTATTTTATAATCTAAAGTTTCTGAGCTTGGAGCTCTTTCATAATCAGCAAGGAGTTTTAAGGACTGGTGCTTGGCTTTGCACTATTTAATTTAGAATGCATATAGTGTATATATGGTAAAGGCATTTTATTACCTACTCTCTATTGTTAAGTTACCAGGTTCTGGGATTTCAACATTAAAACACTTTTAGGAAACTGAAATTAAGGCTTTTAGCCTTAAAATTACCTTCTGAGATCACTAATATATTCCAGTACTGTCCCTTTAGTAATATAAAAATGTGTTTGGTATATCCAGAAGTATGGGGAAAATAGAGCTTCTGATCTTGCATAAGAGACACCCAAACTGATTTGCAGAAACTTTTGTATTTTATCTGTACTTCCAAAACAGATGTTCCTTTAGCCCATAGCACTAAAGTTGATTCTGTAAGCTATTCAAGTCTGTCTCCTTAGCACCTAATTTAGTGCAGAGAAAGGGTAAGATTTTAAAAGCCAAATTGTGACCCTTTAATTTACACTTGCAGAAGCCTAAATCTCTGAAGTTCTTACTCAGCACTCAGCTTCTGCCAGAGGAAAAATGTAGCTCTTGGGGAAGAGAAGGAGGAGATGAGAGAAAAGCAAAACAAAGCAATGTTAGCATTTACAAGACTGACAAATTCACACTTCTTCACCACAGCACTGAAATGGGAAGGAAATTCAGGATTTCAGCCTTAATAGAGAATGTGACTCACTCCAAGAAAGAATGAGACCAGGCCACCTATATGTGGTCATTCCTCCCATCATAAATGCATCACATTAACTGCAAAGTACCTTGCAGCTTCTTCCAGAATAAAGACAAACCAGTTCATGATTCCTGCAGCTGGTATCTGCAACATCCATACTGATTTTTCCATACAGACTTTTCAAAGTCACTTAAATATAGCAATCAGCTTGTCAGCCTGCACAGGCATAAGTATTAGTTACTCTCTAGGCAATACCAACACCAAGGATCACAAACATCTTAGCATACAGGGCATATTTGTGTCCCCAGGGGTATGTTAATAAAGCATTCTAGCAATTCTAAGTGTTAGAACAGTTGACCCTAGTTCACTCTGAACTTGAGCAGTGCTTTTATTATTTAGTCTATGAAAGACACTGTCATAAGAAAAAACACTCTGATCCTGAAAATAAAAATAAAAGAGAATCCTTTTAGCACAAAACACTTACAACAACTTCTTACCTTGCTAGACCATTTCCGGGCTTCATCATGCAACTGTCTAGCAGCCATCATCATGGGCTGATTGATTGCTTCTCCTGCTTTTTGCTCTGGGAACTCTTCATCCTTTTCTTCAGGTGGTGGTGGTCTGGGCGGGGGAACCTCACCTTCTGGCAGCGGTGGTTTTGGAGGAGCGAGCTCGTCCGTCAGCTAGGGAAGGCAAACATCAGTGCAATGAAAGAGAGCAAAGACTGAGTAAAGGGTGGTGTCATGGCAAGACATGACTGTATGACCTCAGGTCTTTTCCCAGTTTTTCAAGTGCATCCTGTTAAAGAAAATACCACGTTTTAATCTTTCCTTTTGAATGCTGGACTGGTATTTTTTAGACTTGAGGCTACTTGTATGCATGGCCAGCCAGACAATACCTTTTATTTCTAATGAATAGTAACATACTTAAGCAATTTCAGTCCACACATCAATGACAACTGCGTATTTTATTACAAACTAGCTGCACTTACATGAAGGTGCTCAAGGTCAGGAGGAGGAGGAGGAAAATCTGGTTCCTGAGGCTGGAAGGCTTCTCTGACTTTGGCTACAGCTCCCAGAATTTTGTATCCAGAATCCAAGAAACGCTTCTGCAAACCTAAACAAAAATTTCATTACCGGTTTAACACCAACTTAATAGAATCGGTAATGTTTAGAACACTACCCCCAAAAATTACTTCTATAATGTACTGTGCCAAGTACACTTATATTTGTGTTTAAAAACTACCACATTGTTTACTGTGGACTTGCATGAATTGAACTGAAATATTAGTGTCATATGCAACATACATAAAATAAAGCCTTGGCTGAGTAACAATCACTATCAATAGCCAAAGTAATTCCCTGAACAACTTTTAGAATAAAAAAAAATTGTGTAATTTCTTTAATATAAAGTAATACTACTTAAAACTAGGAACAAATGCTTCTAATTAAGGATATGAAATGGCATATCATACTAGAATGCTTTTTCCTTGAATATGCTAAAGGCCTCTGATTGCATTTTAGAACAGCAGGATGCAGCAGTTAATGGTGTGAGCTTGATTTCATCATTCTGAGATGTAAGTGTACACAATATTTACATAAAAGGAGATATACAGCTGTATAAGAAAAAATGAGCACTACTTTACATCATCTCTCGTCAGTAAAAGGCACATTTTAAATTAGCTGACTGAATCCTTACCAGGATCAGAAATGTTGCCTGCCACAGCTTTAGCATCCATTACCATGGGTGATATAGTTTTGCTCAGCTCATCAGAGGCTGCTTTAACAGCCTCCCGAAATTTAGGGTCTTCTGAGTTTTCCACCTCCCGTTTTGCGACCAGCAGGATACGGTTTGCTCGTCTGGCAATGCTGGTGGCACCAGCTACCAGCATCTGAGGTTGCATGTTGGCCATTGCAACTTTACATTTATCCAGGTCCTTCTTAATAGCCTCTTCTGATGCATCCAACAGAGATTTAGTATCAATGGCTTCATCCACCAACCCTAGAATAAAAGTTAAACACATTAATATTCTAGTTTCATCTGTGGAAAGGGATATTTGGTATTCCAAAGATAGTTCAAAACCAGAAAAGTAAGTATTTTAAAACTGGGGTGTGAGAAGAGCAGAGAAGTGCATGGAAATCAGCCCAAATGTACTACTGCAGTTTAATTTCTGATTCTGTTGTACCTCTGCGACAGTAATCATGCTGAAGCTTGTTAATGACACCCCAAGCTCCTCTACCATGGAATGTTGTTTCACTCAAGAACTGTCTTACATAGTATATGCAGCAGAGATTCTTTCTTCACACCAAATTTCTTTAAGCATATTCAGTACTTTTTGTATTCTCCCATTCATTCCAAAGGAAATATCCTTCTGGCTGTGCTTTTTACATAGGGGTGATTCACAGTGACAAGGCAGTGAGATTTAAAATACCCAGGATTTAATTACTGGGATGAAGGAGGAGGTACTATACATTCAGCTGTTCAGCAGGTCAGTGCAAGGGATCTGCCCTTGGGAAGGACTGGAATATTTCAGTGCCTCAGCAGGATCAGTAGCTTTGTCTTATTCTCTGCATTCATCGGGCTGTTACAGTATTTTGAACATGTTTTCTTTCCTTCAGTTAATTATCTGTCCTATTTCAACATGCCAAGATTATACAGAAGAAAACCTCAAGTTGTCACAGTGATATACTGCTCTTATAGCAGCTGCAATAAAAAATGATGATATTCTGATTTTCCCAAAAAAAGAACTAAAGCAGGATTTGCTCCCCTACAGTTCAGTATTAACACATAAGAAGTCAGCTATTTTGTGTATCCTCTAACATATACATATTCCTGGAGTCAGAGAGCACATTCCCACTTCTCTTAATTTATTTTTAATCAGTCATTATTTTTTGCATGTTTCATCAACCCACACAGAATGGAGAAAAATCTATACAAGCTAGTTAGCCATAGGTAGGATCGTCAACAGAAATTCCTACTTTACCTGTCATTTTTTCTACATTATCAATCCATTGGTTTTTCATGGTTTCAAAATGTTCATAAGCAGCCTGATTTCCAGGATTTCTCAGGAGGATACGAGCTGCTGATACTACCTGCCAACAGAAGACATTTTTAATTATCAGTACACATCAACATTACACATATTCTTGAAAATGCATTTGCTTTTTCAGGACTGGATGTGTAGCTCCACATTTGAAAAACTAGTTCATTAATTCTAGAGCAACATCTAGCTCCTTGAAGATCTACCATGCTTCTGAAATTAGCTGGCACAAATACTTTCTCCTGGAACTTCAACTACCTACTAATCTATCTTACAAACAACTCCTGAAAGTACTAAAGTGCACTATTTATCACACTACCAACATTTAGATAGAAGTTTATTTTGAAAAAAAAAAAGAGAGCATTTTTTCTACTTACTTATTTTACCAAGCCCCAAAATCATTTTGTTTCAAGTCACAGACACTTCTATCCAAGAGCTGAAGAGTAAAACATGTCATTTGATCATTTTGTTCTACTTAGTATAATGTATACAAGTGTTTGCCATTCCCATTTTAAGAGTGTCAGCACTATGTTCCTTGTTGGTATTAAAATCTTTCTTCTAGAAGAGAAGCATAAGGAAAATCCCCAGAGGCCATCCCCAGCCCTTTTAACAGCTCTTCAAACCCAGCAAGCACCTGTGGGGTGAGTTCCCTTGCTGATTTCACTGTTGCCTGAATGCCTTCCACAGTGGTTTTATTGGCAGTTCCAACTGCAGCTGCTTTTTCTGCTGTAGCTCCCAGTCTAGCAGCATGGTTTTCAAAGTTTGCTGCTCTTTCATCAAACACCTAGTTGTCAGAAGAGGAAAAAAAACATTTTAAAAAGCCCTACCCACCTTAACAGAATACAAAATTTCTTTCAAGTGTCAGAGACACCTTCATAACATCCCTACTTAATTCATCCTGAGAGAATGCAAAAGGACACCAAAGCTTTGAAGGCATTTGATTTTTTTAATCTTTACATTACCAGACTTGCTTCTTTACTTAGTCAGTGGGACAACTAAGGAGATATATACACACTTTATAGTTTCAAGGTATGAAGTTCAGTAATTCCTGATGACTACTGCTGCAAGAAATAGTCTATTAAAACTATTTTAGCTCAGAGATTTATCTTCAAACCCATAATCCAAAAGTAACTATATAGAAAGATAAATAAGGCGGTTCACCCCAAAAATTCACACTGGAAAAAAATTACCTCCTTTCACAGTCCTTAGATAGTCAAGGAACAGAACACTTGGACAAAAAGCTATCCTGCCATAAAGCTGAATTCTCCAAGGCCTTGGGAATTATTTTGATCATGTAGCCAAAAGCCAAAGTAGCCAAACAGAACTTCCAGACACTGCATTTTAGGTACTTCATTTGTAGCCAGTGGCTTTGAAGTACAGGAAACAATATCCAGCAAGAGAAAAGGGTAATCTGTTGATTAATTCTGGCATGAATTTGACCATTGTAATCAGCTTATGTAATGCTGAGATATAAAAAACTACCAACTAGTGTGTCAGTGGTTTTTGCACAAGAATTTTTAGCCCACTGAAGGCCATGTGGTACCAACAACACAGGGAGATATTTTTGCCATTTATTGAATGCTATTACTGTTACCACTGTTTCCAGGGTTATACAATTCACAGTCTCCAGGAGTCCAGAGAGATTTGCATAGTAAACATTATGTAGCCAGAATTAGTAAGCATCACAAATTTAAAATAAAAAAATACCAATTCATTTTTCAGAACAGTGATTTATTTTTCAAAATACCAATTCAGGTAAAATTAAACAACAGCTGAACCTGTACATGGAAAGAAAGTGTACTTGGGTATACTTGCCTCATCTCTGTTGGGAGCATCAGAGGGAGCGGTGGCTGCTACTGCTAACAATTTAATAGGAGTTGTGGTGTCACTAAAAACATCAGAAACTTCCTGGGTCATTGCCTCTTGCATTCGTGTTTTAAGATCCTTAAAAAAGTGGAAAATTATTACCACATGATAGAAGGATATAAAGTTGTAGGGGTTCAAATCCCATAAAACCTTCTTTTACAAGAAAAATGCCCATTCCAATGGCAGATATTAAGATACAATTACCTTAAAAGTGTGACCAATTAATCACTTTTTACATAATTTGAACTATACAAAGCTTACATACCACTCCTTGAAGCAGCATTAGAAGCTATGAACAGCATGATTCGAGACCTTGTCCCTCAAATCTGCAACGCTAGCATACTATTTCCTTTTAAGAGAGACTTGAATTTTCCTTCCAAATTGTTCATTTGAAATTAACCCCTATGGCATGATAACAAGGCCTTTCTAGAAAGTTTGCTTTAAACACCTCAGCTAAACCAATAGGTCCTTAGCTGCATTTTTGTTTTCATAGATGCCTCTCACACACAAGGCTTCCCCAGAGGAGAGAAGTGCTCCCATGTATCATGTGCTTGCCTGCACGAGAGCAGGTGCTTACCTTCAGCGAGTCCTGGAGCTGAGCAGCGATGGCCCTGGCCTGGGGGGACTCGCCCTCCCCTCGCGCCGCCAGGTCAGCCAGCTGGGCAGAGAGCTGGTCCACGCGGTCACACTTGGCCAGCAGGTCCTGCCGGTACGGTCCCATCATGACATTGGCTAAACGCCGGCCTTCGGCAACCAGGCCCCGGATGGCCGCCTGGCCTGCAGGGGGACAGGGCACCGGCCATTAACATGCAGCGGCACAGAAACCGGGGCACCACAAAGTGCTGCACATGTATATGCACACATCCGAATTCTTGGGGTTTTCAGAACACTTGTCTAGGTGGTAGAAAAGATCTTCTGCAGTTTATCATTGAGTAATTACAGTTCAAAACCACAGAGGAATTCAACTGTCTCCAGTTTCTTTTTGCTTAATTCACCAACTCTGGCTAGAGATGCATCCTTTTTAAACTAGAGTGGTCTGACAAAAATTAACCATGGCAGCTGTCAGGTACTTCTACATAACTGATCTGTTAACTCCAATAGAAAGCACTTGCAAATTCCAAGTACTGCAATTCATCCCCACATCATTAGAAGACAAGCAGCAAGAGGGAATGAAAAGACAAGTAGAAAACATAACTTAAAAAGCCAAATGCCCTCTCCAAGAATTCCAGAAGCCATAAGTAAGAAGTGTCAAGTAATCTGGATTGGAGGGGACAGTGGGGGTAGGGAACACCTTACAAAGCCTCCACAGTGTGTTGAAAGTTTTTCTGTAAAAAAAATTATTTTTAGCATGGGTAATTTCCTTCATTCACTTACAGATGCTTCCTGCTCATTCACAGGAATGTAATTCTCTATTCTTTCAAGAATACAACAGCAGTATTCTTTTAAAGGAACTCATTGTGTATTAAGTCCATCAAAGACCTACTGAAGAATAATTTTAAGATAATGCTAACCCACAAGTAATCCAAGTTAGTGATCAACCTTAAGATTACTTACGAAGTTGTCACAGCACCGGACTATCCAAGAATCACTCAGCACTGCTGCCATCTCTTGTATTCTTAACTTACTTTTCTTATGAGTATCTTGCCAAGTGCCAGCAACTCCTGAACCACATGCTCTCATCGAGAGCATACTGGGATTATCAGATCCCCTTTCTCTTTAATAATTAGCACTCTCCTCAGATAACCCAGAAACCATACAAGAAATGATACTTTTAGGTCAGGTTTATGAGTGTTTTTCTCTTCTCTGAAGGAGTTAATTACTCAATTTTCTGGAGTAGGTATAAATTCAAATTTGAGATACGATATTTGCATAATAAGAAAAGCAAGTAGCAATCTTAAGTTTGTCTTCTCTACAGCACATGTTCTCCCATTCTTTAGGAAACAACACAAAGAGAATCGTGGGCCAGCTTATTTCTATAATTTTCTTAATTCTATAATCTAAGTCATGACTTAGCTATAAATCTTCAAGTCTCCACATCAGTGAACATTCAATGCATCCTCAGGAGCAGTAGTTTCCACCACAAAAATTAGTAACAAGTTTGATTGTAAAACTGGGGGGAAAATCACAGAGAAACACTTACCTACTCCCCGATCAGCAACTGTAGGATTGTCTATCCACCTCTGAGCTTGCTCAATCTTGCCCTCCAAATGGACAGCTGCTTTAACTGGCCTAGTATTTGCTACAGCCCTGTTTGTTTTGGACTGTAAATTCTGAAGTGATGTAGCTATTTGCTTAGCCAAAGCACGAGCCTCAGGAGAGTCACCTTTCCCACTAAGTATTTAAAAAAAAAAAAAAAAAAAAGAGTATAGTCATATAAAGATCATTTACAAATTGTCTCAAATTCAGCAGGAAGACACAATGAAAGGTACTTGGTCTTTCTAAATAAGGTTGACTTTGACACTTGAGTTGAGACTCTGAGGAGCAGTTCTCTGCTATGGTACCTGGATATTACATATGTTCAGCACAGCACTGAGGTGGGGGAAGGCACAGTACTGCCATTGCCAATACTGGTGTATGAACTGATTTCCCATTTCCATGGCTGTCTTATGAGCAACTGCTATCATGCCATACAGATTACAAGCAGAAAAGTAAGCAGCCACAGACCAAAGGCTATATATAAACTTGACAAAAGATAGCACATTAAGACCTACTGCAGCTAAAGCTCAATAAAAACTTGATTAAAACAACTAACTAATGGAGCAAGAGAAATATTTATTGCAGTATTGCAACCAGCCTTAGATGAAGATTGCAGTCTGTACAATAACTGTTTCTCCTCTGCCATTCTCAATCAGCCTCTTTGCAAAACTGATACAGAAATATAATTTCTGAAAATCTTATCTTTTGTATCATTTGTAGTTATGATGCCATGATGATTTTTTGCCTTTTCTTTTATACTCCTGTTGTACCTTTTTACAACTTCTGTATTCTTAGTGCTTTTTGCCTACATTCTTGGACTTGTTTGTTCAGCTGAGAGATGAAACATTTTAGAAGCTTCGTAGGTAGGGGTTAGGGTGCCCCAGACCCCAAGGTCCTCTCCAGAACACATTCTGTAAACTAAGATAGAACCATCCAGGGGAAGGTTCCTGGGGGGGAGGGGGGCCCTCATTCAAGCCTCTCACTGGGGAATTTTGGATAGATATGCTAATTAGTAAGACCTGTAATGTTATACCAGATCTTTTGGGGGTGCATTGCAGTGTGCATTTCAGTGCATTAGACCTGGACATGTGCACCTAAGGATCCTTAAAATAAATATCAAGGTAAAATCCCTTTTTCCTTTCTAACAGTATTTGACTCTTGACTTTAAGACCAAGAAAAGGCATCAGTTACAGCTTAAAACACTTACAGTGATGGAAGTGTAAGATATTCCACCTTGATATTAGTAAGCTGCTTAGCAAAAAACAGTGATGACATCCATCTGTATAACCAAACTTATATCTCCCATTACCTTGTTGTTTTGACAGTACAAACAAGCTCACTTTTGGCTTCGGTTTGCTTGTCAAATATTCCATAGGCAGTAGAAAGAAAATATTTCCATGTAATATGTCTCTGGCTACCTTTTTTTAAGGAAGCTAGTGCAAGTTAGGCTTTGAGATAGAAATCACTAGGCTGAACAACTAAAAAGGGTTTATTATCATCATCAATATTCTGATCTTGCTCATCACCGTGAACTGCACATGAAAGCCATTCAAATAAATAAACGGTGATAAAACTAATACTTACTGTCGTCGCAGATCTGACAGCTTGGCTGTCAAAGCAGAGATTTCCCCCAAGGAACGAAGGATATCATCTCTTTCTTTAGGCTCCTCACACAGTTCTGCAACTTTCCTTGCTTCAGCCATAATTCCCCGAATATGCTCTTCTCCTTCACTGCCCCCATTAGGATCTGCAAGCCAATTCTTCATAGAAAGAAGTTGTGTACAAGTGAAGACAAAAAGTGATGTTTATTCTATACATGCTCTCACAGAGAAAGAAATACCAATTCAGCTTTCAAAATTTTATTTAATAGGAAGTAGTTCTCAAAAGCAGTTTCTGTTTTGTAGGTACCATGAAATTATTCTGTTGCCTCATCGTTTTTCTGTTTTGAAAAAAACCATCAAACTAGATAAAATCTCCCCAAAGATTTTACATTCTCTCTCCCCTCAACATTTGCCAACCATATTTTAGAAGTAAAATTTAACTAGTGCCTTTAGAGACTGATATGTGGCTTTCAGAAAAAAAATGGAAACAGATGCTCTTGAGCCCCGCTGGGTATTTTCACAGAGCTCTTCCTAAAACATCCCATTACCGTTTTATCTGATACATATGTAATATTGATAATAATAGACATATATACACATTTAGATAAGGTGTCTATATAGAAGGTTTATTATTTGATGACCATCATAATCACTACTGGGTAAGAGACAGACCACTGATGGATATTAAGAGTTACAAAAATAAAGGATCAATTCAAAGAAAATGCAGTTTCATTAACATCGTTTCACTTCTGTCATTAATACGAAGTTCTAAATCCTGAACTCCACTCCTAAAACAGAGCCCAAAGAAAGGGCTCCAGTTTTATCCACAAGTCTGCTAATCTGAAAGTCTTCTATTCTTTTCTTTAATCAGATTAGTTTATACGCAAATTTAGGGAGTTCCATCATTTTAATTTAATAACCTTGACATTTTTAGTAATGCCACGTTAGTTACCAAAAAAGATCATCAACTGAAGCAAAACTCACAGAACGCTGTAAATTACTGAATTTAAGATTTTTCTTTGTTAAAGCAAGTATCCCCTCTATGTTCCTCCTACCAAGTAACTGTGTTTTGTTTGGAAACAACTACAGTAGTTCAGTACAACAGCTCTAACAGTAGCAATGTCATCATGTTCTGAAGTATTTGTTAACCACTAGTGGTACCTGAGCAGCATCAATCTTCTTAGCAATTGCCTGCTTAGAGTTGGTCATGGCCTCCAGCTTGCGAGCTGCATTCTCCACTTTGGCAGTGAGCAAGTCCAGCCCCTGGGACACCTGCTGGGCTTTCTGCATAGCCATGGGTGTAGCACCCTGTCCTCTGCCCAAGACAAGAAGAGCACCACAGATTCAGCTCAGGATTGACAAAAGCTATTTTCTAGTGAAGAGGCAACAAAATCTGTTTATGAGTATTCTCAGCAATTGTTGCAAGAGATACAGTATGTAATCAGATTTTGTTTTCTCCCTAAGGAAACAAAAACTGAGGAACAGAAGAGATAAAAACTAAGAGCATATTTTCCCTATTCCAGAATGTGACACTTAGCATTCTCAGAAGAATAAATATTTTTTCAGTGTCACAAAGTAAGGCTATTTAAGGATACTGTTCCATTAAAGTACCCAAGACAAGGCCTCTTCTCTCCTAATTTATAGACTGTTGCAGAGTCAGAATCTGCAGGAGTGAAAGCCTCACCTCATCTAAGTGAGGACTGCAAGTCAATCAAAAAAAATAAAATAAAATGTCTTAGCTGCCTTAATCATGTGACACACAAAGTTCAGCAGAATTTGTCAATGTAGGATAAACAACAACCACCATATGTGGTCTAACATCCCAAAAAACACCTAAAAAGTAGCATATGTATGTATCTTACAGTAATTGGGGTATATCCTCTTTGGAGAACAGACTTAACAGGAGAGTTTAAAATTTCGTTTCTGCCTTATTTGGAGGAAGGCTATGTGTTTGACAACAAGCAAACTCGGAATTATCTACCTGAGCAATTCTGATCATCATGTTATGCAATTAACATTTCTCTTCTTAAAACGTATTATTCTTATCAAAAAAGAAGAGATTGAAGTAAAAAAGGTAAAATACAGTTCTGGCCTGCTCTCCTACAGGTTAGGAAGTGACAACTCAAATAAAAGAGAAACATTTTAACAGCACTGGAGAAGTGTCCATCCCAAGTAAGAGCTTTACCTAGCCCGGAGGTCAGCCAGCTGATCAGTCATCTGCCCCAGGGTTTTGCACGTGCCCAGAATCTCTCTGCGCTCTTTGCCTGCACACAGCTCTCCTGCTTTGCCAGCTTCATCGAGGATCTGCCTTATGGCCTGCTCACCAGCATCCCCTGAGATGCAGGGTCAGTTAGTACAGCAACAAAGACATTCCTTGACATGTGTAAGAAATCTCCTGCTATCACCATGTCACAACATATGAACTGCATTCATTTCAGTCATGAAAGTACATTTATCAAAAACTGAGACATACACCAAAAAACAACAATTCACTCCAACTTTTCCAACTGTAGTAGTTTGGCTTTGATTGCACAGGAAATTCATCTGATAAAGCCTTTCAACATTCAAATGGAACTGGCCTCTACCAAATTTTATTTGCTTGAAAGATACATACAAAGGTAAACAAACCCCTTATATAAGTAAAGGTGATTGTAATTAAGAGTATTTATGGCAGATTATAATATTAGAAATTTTATGTCAAGACTGAAAGAAAAACACTTAAAGAGACTCTGTTAAGTAAATCTCAAGTTATAAAAATTTGAAAATACAACAGAAGAGATTTTAAATATCAGCCACAGCTGCAATTAAGTACTGTTCAATTAAATTCCTAAGTTTTTGGGCTTACTGCTGGAACGCAAATTAAGAACATGTACGTTCTACAGAATATATATCTTTTAGACCACTGAGAAGCAGCAAAGCTTTCTAGGTCATTAGACACAACCTGTTCAATACCCGATATCTAAAGAAAGGAATAAATACAGGCTCCTTCAGAATGATCCACTATGTAAGGGTTATTAATGCTTAAAGACAATTTTGTCTTAAACAACAGAAATAATAAGGCCTTCAAAAATCAAAATACTTTATGCTGCCATTTTTGTTTAAGTATTACCTGGAGGTGCATTTGGATCTCTCAGCCAACCTTTTGCCTGATTCATCTTTGAATCTATCAAGGCTAAAGCTCTCTTCATGGCTTCAGTGTCCTTTACAAAAGAGAAACCAGCAAAATGATTCTCAAAACAAAAAATCAAAGCACAAGCAATCAATGCAACCCAAGCTGATAGAAGTTCTATAAAGCAGAGTCTACTTATAAAAACACATTCGTATAAGCAGCTCAAAACCCACTTTCAAACTAGCAGGTCATAATTGCTTCTTTCCAGTTAGAACAGACATTTTCATTTCACTCAAAATGCAAAAACTATGCATGCAATTTTAGTGATTTTTCTATTTCTTCATTTACTAGTGCTTTAATTTCTAAAGTTGGAGCTCTAATAAGCACACATCTTGGAGTTAGTTCCATTTTACATCATGGCACGTAGAAAAGTTGTAATGTAACTGGAGTAAACTCTCCAGAGATGGAAATTTCCCAGTGAATTTTACTACTTATTCAGGGTAAGAGGCTGCACATCTGCATTTTTCACCTGCTCTGCTGCTTAAAATCAAACAGTTACTGTTTACAGAAAAATAAGACTACCAGCTAATTTCTGAAAGTCTCAGATACGGAGTTGAATGTCTTTAGAGATAAACACACATATTTACATGTGACTGTTTAAAACCCTGAACTCCTCTGCCAGAGGCATCAAAGAAGCTGTTTTACTAGTATGCCACTACTATCCAACACCTCTGGCTGCAGGAGAAACAACCTCCCAATTCTGATTTCTCTGCACACCATTCATTGTTCATGTGCCATCTCTCCACTAGAGGCCACGAGTTTTCCACCTTACATAAACGGCAGGCCAGTGAAAACAGTAACAAGTACCTACATAAAAAGTTGTGGAAAAGCCAAAATAGCTTTTTATCATGGAAATTATTTGAAATGCATCTAACATCCCATGATTGGTATATAGATGATAAAAACAAGCCTGGCTCTCACGCTGTCATCTGAATCAGACTGCCCACATCCAATCTTTTGAATAGGAGCTTACTACCATCAGTGATCAGTACCTGCTATAGCATGTGCTGTCCTGACAACACTAAAGAAATCCCACATTTCTGTGGAGTTGCTCATTCTGCATGTTTAGTCTCAAAGATACAACGCTGAATATTCTGGCATTTTTATTCAGGCATGTTGGTCTGTCAGTTATTCATAAGGTGCTAGAATACAATTCAGCAATCAATTTTCTAAAATGCCATGTGTCACTGTTGAGTATTTTTAAAGGTCCTTGAATCACAGCCTGAGAGAGAGTACCGAAAGCAGAATTATTTTCACCTGGCTGACTCAATCTCAAATCTAGAAACTGCATCTCAGATCTTAGTCAGGACCTGTTTAAAAAAACGTCCAAAATATAGGACATGCAGCTAGGGGTGGGAGATGGGCTCAGTATTTTAAAAGTCATCTTCTCTATAGCTTGAGAATTGTGCGTTTAATGTATGATAAGAGACAAGTAAATATTAATGGAATTTTTCAAATGTATATCTAAATCTTACTACCTATGAAAGTAGGTGTTACTGTTTTCTGTTGTTTATATCAGGCTGAAGCCACTTTAGTCTGAAATAAATGGTCTAATTGAGGCCTGTCTACCCAGAAATAATTTGAAACAACTAAATGAATTTTTTAAAAGGCAACAGATGTTTCTTATTGTGTCAATGAGATGATAGGTGTGGGCGGAGAAGAGAGTGTTGGGAAAACTGTCTTTGTCCCTCCCTTTTTACTCTCACAGGCTTTTGTGTTGTCTCAGCTGCCTGCAGGGTTGCAGTTTCAGCAGAATTATATAGAAGCCTCTGAATCTCAAGTCTAACATCTGAGGACAAGATCACGGGTGTTCCAGCTTTTGCATTCATGAATTTGTAATTGCCAGCACTACCCAAGCAGCAACAGGATCCATCTGAAGTTACGTAACTGGATTGCTCTGCAGGGTAAGTCCTGCTACCCAGTGTCCCATATCTGCATTCAAGTTGGCAAAACATCGTCCCCTTCTCCTGTTTAAAAAAACCTGGTGAAATCCTAGCATAGCAGTTGAAGTGTTTCAATACAACTGCTCTTAAAGCACCAATTTCCCATCTTCACAGCCCAAGGAATCCCTCTCAGCTTCAGCCTGATAAGGAGTTTTCACTGCAATGAGCTGAGTAATGCAATAGAAGACTAGAATGCATCCTTAACTAGGTTTGCTGGTACAGCACTTTTGTTTCTGCCAGAGCTGTGTCTCGTGTCAGATACACTTGGCCACCAACAAAGGTGTAGGCATACTGAAATGTCTGGACTTATCCACCAATTCAGGTTGTTTAAGAAAGAAGAAGGAAGACAAAAGCAGAAACAGTAATCTAAGAAAACACAGCAACTTGCTCAAGGTCTCACTGCTTCAAAGTGTCTTGATACTCCTGATTTCTGTAGCTGTTTAAATACCTTATTCCTCCCTAAACAGTTAAATACGTTTAAAATTTAACTCTTTGGGATTTGCCAACAGAATATCAGTTGCAAGCATGAAATATTTTTTTTAAATCCTACATCTATCCTGCAAAAAAATGTTATATAGTTTTATCAGCAAAAATTGATTCCTTCCCTCCTCTCGCTGCCAACAGTTTTCCTGTTGGCAAAAGGAATTTCATTAACAAAATCAGCACTACTACATTTTCAGAAGAGATAAACAATTTCAGTTAACCAAGTTAAACAACTAGGGCAACACTGTCTGAAGGGAAAAGAGCAAGTTGGATTTTTTCCAAATCAATTCCTAAAGCAAATATTATTTAAGACACTTTTATGCATCATTTCTGCCACTACCAAGAATTTTGAGCTTATTCAGGGAGCAGGTGGTATTGGCTCTGCTATGCAAAAGAGCAAAATAAATCCTACACAATTCCTTGCTGGATGTAGACACAACCTCTGACTCAATAAAGTGGTCTAGTCTATCTGCATTTCATGACCAAAGAAGGCAACGTTAGAAGAAATAGGCAAAGCCAGTGTTCTGGCAGGATAGATAGCTTAGTCACCATTCAGGGTTCAATCCTGCAAGATATTAGATATTTCTCAGCTTTTTACAGCTGTTAACTCCCTCCAATTCCATGGAAATGGAAGATGTCTGCATTGAGTATTACTTCAAATTTATTTTAAAATAAGCACTACTAATATACAAGAGAAAATTACATTCCTCTTTAAAATGAAAAATTCAAAGAAAAAAGGTTCAATGCTATGAATTAAAGAAAAGGATACATTTTTTTCCCCCCAAGATTTTGGCCAAAAATAGCATTTCAATTCTAAAGCACCATACTATTTTTAAAATCCAGTGTAAGCAGAGATTATTGCAATCCAGTAATAATAATATGCATTCCAGAGTCTAGAAAGACCAACAAAATAGTTTACCTACAACTCCTACAACTTTGGCTCCATACCTTGTTCATTCTCCACTATCTCTAGACAGATTGTGATAGTTCAAGGTATAAATAACTCAAGATAGAGTAATAAACATAAAATAAAGTCCAGCATCAGCAATAGCATGTACTACACAAATAAAAATTCAAGGCTGGGCATCCCCAAACACCTTACTTTATTCCAGAAAAGCATGGGAAAAAATCTTTCCTTAGACCACCAGGCACAACATGCATGCAACATGACCTCAACTACAATTAAATAGCTCCTTCATCTCCCTCCCAGCAAAATAATAAATCAATTGTTAGGTATGTGTGCAAATACAGGGTAAGGTCTGTAAAAGGTGGCCACTAGCAAACTAGTTTCTGCTTCTTCATCCCACTGCATTTTTCAATTCAAATGCTTTGTCATAATTGTTTGATTAATGCCCAGTGCTACAGTTCCAAATCATCAGCATACCTTAATTCAAAGACAAAATGCAACTAAAAAGTTTTCAGTTCAGAAAAGAATGATACTTTGATTATACTAATCCACACAACATATCCATGCATTAAGCATAACGACCAACATTTTCCAATACCAACTATTTTCTTAATTAAATCCTTTATTAATCTGCCTCACTAGCAAGATGAGTAAGAATTTCCTGAAGCTAAATTGCCAACTGTTTGCAACACACATTTTTCTTTACCACAAAAATTTCCAAATTTGTTGTGTGAAATAAAATTGTATTCATATTTCATGAAATACAGGAAAGCTTAAATCCAAAAATAAAACTGAATTGAAAAAGCAACCATACAAGACTGCAGTTTCAGGCCTAGACCTAAAGAACACAAACCATCTAAACCAAAGGCAGGCTGTGGGTAAAACACTAAGGAACAGACAAAATTCCTGGCTTAATAAAGCTTTCTGGCCATGCAGAAAGCTCATTCCTGCCTGACTGGACCCTTTATTTGTCACTACAGAGACTAATAACAAATTAACACAAAAGCATTCAGCAAGAATGTGCTGTAAAATCTTGCCCTAACTCTAATCAGATTCAGAAAGAGTCTTAATGCAGATCAGCTTGCCATTACCATTCTTAGTCACAGCCAATTCACACACAGCTAAACAGAGCTGTTAGGATCCTTTTAAAACTTTGTGTGTATATATGTAAGTAGATAGGCCAGTGTCACAGCTGGAACACGAAGAAGCTGCACAGCACACAGTCTGCACACAGCACAAAATCCCACAGACATGCTTTTTTGGGGTTTAATACAAGGTACAGGGGGAGGGTGAGGAAGAAAGCTTACCTTCTAAAGGTGATAAAAGGGTAAGAAACAGGACAACAAAAACAAAGATGCATACAGTAGTCATAATAAGGAAGTGATAGTGACAAAATAACTCAAGAGGCAAACTAAGGGTCAAGTGCCAAACAACATAGGCCAAAGTGATTTTTGTCTTGGTTATATCAATGTTAGATTTCCTGCAAGACTTGGTTTGCTAACTAGTCTGGCTTCAGGTCTCAATAAATTTTTTGTTATTTGTTGCTCATAGCCTTAACCCTTTAAAAAAATACCTTCAGCAATTTACTTCCAAGTACTCAAAAAAAAAAAACCAAAAAGAACTTGTCAGGAATTTCAGTTATGCAGCTGCATTTATTTGTAAGCCCACAACACTTTTATGATTCTGTCAGACCTGTTTTAGTCTTCTAGACATTTCAGTAGCTTCAGCATCACTTCAGAGCAGCACTTAGCTCCAGGTAAGTGGTTGCAGTCACTCACACAGCTGAACACTGAGTTGTAAGGAACTGATCCTGTCCCTATGCCAGCTTCACAGGCATCACACTCACCCAGAACGCCTGTTCAATCTAACAGATTTCTTTGAGACAAGACGAACACCTGAAATTTACTCTCATATATCCGGAATAAAAATGAGGCGGGGGAAAAGGAGCAGTTGTTCAAAGAGGAATCCCCCAAAATTGACTAAAATTTCTCAATTCCAAGCCTTTTGCACAAAGAATACAACAGTAGCCTATCTTTTCTAGCAGGATCTAGAAGAAAAATCTCAATCTCACTTAGGAATGCCTAGCTACAAGACCAGTTGAATGTACAGAACAATAACTTTTATACCTAACTTTCCTCTGTCAAAAATGATTTGGTAGGGTAGTTATACACAGGCAAAAAATCCTTCTCTGAGTGGAATTCCAGGACTTCCTAATGATGCCAAAACTAAAGCGTGAATAAATCTGTCTTCTGTTTGACCACTGAGATGCAGAAAACCACTGAACCACCTTCAAATGGCACACTAGTTTAACTTTGCTCATTGAAAGCTCATTTTGAAAGATACAATCAATATCTTTATCTCTGAAGACATTTGACCTTGAAGAGATTATATGATGCGATTACATAGTGTTGCAAAACTGATGCACAAATACATATTTCCATGGTCTCAAAAGCACAAGTTTATAAGGGTAAAACACAGCAGACAAAAATTAGACTTCTATATACGAAGGTAGATATGAAAATACCTTGCTCGCCCAGGCATCTTCATCCCAGGAAGTGAGTTGCAATACACGAATTATTTCATTTATCTCAGCACTCATTTTCTCTACTGTGAAATTGCGATTTTTCAAGGCCTCTTCTATTCCCTGGCTTTTAGAATTTTTTGTGGTTACAAAAATCTTCATAGCTGTGAAAATACCAGAGATTAGAAAATGGTACATGCAAGAACCAATCAGTGGTTGAGTTGACCTTCTACTGCATTTATATGCAACATTTTTTTTTGCATGGACCATTTTATCTCAAAGAGATTGTAGTTTTAATGCAGGAAGCACAGTTACTTGCAACTGATTACAGATGTCGAGGTTATTTTTAATAAATGTAAGACATTGGAACTCCAGTTCAAAACAGTAATTCAGAATGGTATTAAAAAGCAAAGCAAAAAATACCTGAAATGAGTACAGGCAATAGCTCCTTCACTGTATTCATCGAGTTTACCAGCATAACCCTATGTTCCTGGTGAGTTAATTCCTGTTGTCTCTCATCAATCATTTTGGCCATCTTTGTCATTCCTAAGGATTAAAGTAATTGAACATTGAAACACTTGAGATTTCTAAACAAAAATAAGGCATAATGATTGATGAAAACTATATTGAAGTTTAAAAATTTTTTTATTAGCTAGCAGCTGTTACTTTAAACACATTCCAGATACTTCAGAGAAGTCACCTATTCAAAACCTAGCCACTATGTAAAGTAGAATGGACTACTTAAAATTCTTGATTTAAAATCCTATCAATAAAATAGGACAATACTTGAAATTACTGTTTTAGGACATGAAGTCATTTAATGAACACTGGAAGCTGATTTAGGGTGGGGGGGGAGAGTGTCATCTTTTCTCTTAAGATTTGATCCATGCCTTAAGTGAAGGACAGAAAAAGGAAACATCAGGATTTTGTTTGTTTGCTTTGAGGTTCTACCAGAGATCAGGAACTGTATTTATTTATGCTTCATATTTGATAGAAATATTTCAGTACCCTAGAAGCCTGAAAAGAATTAAATTTATTCTAGAACAGATCTATTTTCAATAGCTAAGACTTGTGAGGTTTACCACACAGTGCACATGAAAACTTCAGACACAGCTTCATAAAAACTTGAGATTATTTAAATTGGTGCTGTTGTGGTCCCACTCCTCCTCCTACAGGATATAAAACTGGAAGGAAGCTGTGTATTCTTTGCCTGAATTACCTTTCTGCTGGTTAGTATCTTAGGCATCTTAACACGGCTTTTGTGATATCACTGAAAAGTAGGAGGATCATCACACTGACAGCACAGAGAGGCAAGCTGTGCAGAACCACATTTCCTTTTAAATGACAAGAGCCTTAAGAGGTAACCATGTTCCCCTCTCTGCTTCCAACACAAAACCTGTAAGCACTTCCTTGATTTTAAGTGTACCTGCTCATACTGCTATTATTCGTATAGTACTGACATGAATGGTCGAGTTCAGATGCCCATTAATAGAACTACAGGGAACAGGGACTACAGGCATTTTGTGGGCATGGGCTGCAAATGTTGAGCAGCAGCCAGCTCAGGCAAAGACAGAGCTTCTACAGCATTCCAGAAGCACAAGGTTCACTATTTATTCAGAATACCATGAATTTAGAGAAGATTATTCGCAATAAAGGTAGCAAGCCTACATCTCACTCTAAGACACTTGCCCAAGACCTCTGTCATACACGTGTAACAGCAAATTACGCCTGCGAGGTTCAGTGAAAAGACCCAAATGCTGGTAACTGAGCCAAACAGAGCAAACTGAAGTTAGGGGAAACTTCCATTTTAAAGACATGTAAGACAATAACCACAGAGAAACTAAAAGTGTATATACCAAGTTGAAGAAAAAGTTTCAGGAAAAGAGAAGATTGTCCTTTTTGTTTTATGTTTTTCCTGTTCAAAATGAGACAAAAACCTGAAGGTAACTTCTGATGGGAAATACACATTTAGAGAACACTTTACCTCCATATGGAACTTTAAAGTTTTTCCACATCTAGAAACAAGGTCAAGTCTACACATGTTAAATAAAAACAGGATAATCTAGAAACATGCTCTGTGCCATGATAGCTCTTGCTCATTTCATTCATCACCTAGCACATTACACATGTATTTATAAACATAAAATACTAACTAGATTCCTGAGGTTTTTATATAAGCGTTCTTTAGTTCAGTGTAATTTTAATTCCAGCATCTTCCTACACTTCCTGCCACCACCACATCTCAACTTTACAGAATGCTTTTGTTAAATACTTGGTGTTAACTTTTTGTTAACTACTCCATGCTGAAGCTAAAGAGCTAAAGCATTTGAAATAGCAGATGACGCAGATTAATGGTAGGTTTCCTCTACAACAATAAAGAGATTGAGACAGCAGTTCCTCACTTACCAATCACTTCCACCACTGAAAGTGTGACTTAACACAGTGAAGTAAACGAGTAGTGAAGGAGCATCAAAAAGCGAACAAAGAATTGCTGTAACAGCTGGGCTTTTGTATTACACTTCAAGACAGCTATTTCTGCAACCTCATTAAGATGTTAATATATGACATATAGATTATACTATTCCAAGAAATTCCTACTGGGCTATCTATCTCAGCCAGTACAGACATTTTATCAGCTTAATGGATTTTATATCTGTGAGTGCTTAGTTACACAGCTTTTTCATTTTTTTTGTTTTATCCTTACTAATGCATACTTACTTCCTTCACAGTATAGGAAAAGTATAGTACATATCATCCATGTAGCACATATAATTTACCAACATCATCTGCCTTCTTAGAAAAGACTATGAAACACACAGAGTCAGTCTTTCCAATAGAAACTTCCAAAGCAACTGCTTTACCATTGTCCCAACATTCAAAAACTTGGGTGAGGAAGGTGTTGGAGGGAAAACAAAGTAGTGGAAAAGACTACACTTAGTATACTTATGAAAGACTGGAGTAAACCAAACCTGGCCCTAAATTCTTCGTGTAAGTCACCAAATCCTCCATTGTCTCTACCACTTCTGCCACAGTGAGATATTCCAATATTCCTTTGCAGACACGGATGATTTTACGGACCTAAAAGAGGAACATGCCATTATTCCTTAGGTAAAGCTAAGTTACAGTTGAATTAGAAATGCAAACCTGTTATTAGAACAATTTAGTTACAGCATTTGCTAACATGACAAATGGGCAATCACAAAAGGCTGAGATACTGTGTAAATTACCCAAAATGCCATGAGTCAAGTTCCGTAATGACAAGCCAATATTTAATCAGCTTTCCACTACTCAGAAACGCAAAATCCTACTTCCAATGTTTTCGCTTTGTAAGGTAAATGAAGGCTAGCATTGAGAAAATAGGTTAGAAAGAACTTCATCTATGTACACTGTCATGCTTGAAGTTTTTATTGCAATTTCATCAATTAAAATATTTAACTTAAATCACAAAGCAAAACTACATAAAAAGCAGACTTCAAGCTTTCAGAGGAAGTATCATTCACCATACAGCTTTACATATGGAAAAAGCACTACTCAGCATTCCAGCAGAGAAGACAGATCCAACACCTCAAACTTTCCAGAAAAATCTGTGAAGGCTGTACTTAATTTACCTCTGGACCTCTCCCTCAGCTTAACTTTTTCAGTTCACATTTGATTCCAAAATAATTCTGTCAGTACATCTTCTAACCTCCTGAACCACATAACTTCTGACATCACTACATAAAATTCTTATCAAAGAGCAAGTTAATTAATATTTAATATGTAGCAACCACATGCAGTCCTCAGGACCTGGAACAGATCAAAGCTTCCTCAGAAACTCATTTCAGTTTGTCCCAATGTTAGTTTATATTGAAACACAGGACAGACACATGCCAACTTAAGTACTTGTGAAAAGTCAATCATTCCTGACTAATGTCTTTCTTTTGGTTAGCAAGGAGTTGTCAGGTGAGTTCCACAAAGCATTAACTTCACAAAAGTCAATTCATTTCCTAAACACTAGAAACAGAGATTAAAAGCTATTAACTTCCTTGAAAGTCCTGTAACACTTCTATTAAAAAACATTTAAAATAATGAGAATCAGAACTGCCACAGAGAAATCTCATGGCATTCTCCTCCTTTCAGAGGAACATGCTAACAGTGCCATGAGCTGATTAAATTAGACAAGAATACAATGTTAGACCACAAACAACAACAAGAAGAGCAACACAATTCCATAGGTAAACAGATTGTTGCAAAATTAGGATTAACATCAGCGTTTCTAACAGCATGAGCTTTATCTCTTCATTGTAGCACGATACATCTTATCTAGAAATGAGCAAGACTCCACATGCCCAGAAAGAGCATCAAAACTACGATTCGTAACAAAAAAAAAATTTCAAATATAAGACATTTAAGCTTCCTTGCAACTATGGGGGTTTTTTGTACATATGAGGATGGAGAAAAAGGACTTCTGAGTTTCTGGCTTGTGCAGAAGCCAAAACGTAGCAACTGCTAGATTTATCAGAATACATCTTCTGCCTGACCAGCCAGCCAGTCCAAATTTGTATTACCTCTCATGCCCCAAGGCCAATTAAATTACCTGAGCTAATGAGCCAGACAAACACTTAGAAAGTGGCCTAGGGGCTTTTCAGTGAAGGGATACAGAAAATATAAGGATCAGTAATGGGTGTGGTGAAGGAAATACAGAAAAGCATCAGGAAGATATCAGACAGTTGATGAGATCTGGCCTTTTCGAGCAATAATCACAGGCAACACCTAAACATTATGTCATGCAAAAATGCTCCTAAAAAAACAGACCAACAAGTCTAAGCTCCTTCTGACAGAAAGAAATGCAAAATATGCTTCCAATCAAGCTAAAATGGTCAAACCCTCATTAATCTATTCAACAGTTTGGTTCAGCTCATCTATTTAGGGGGACGTTTTAACTTACAACTGTTGTGCAGGCACCTATGTCAGTCATGCTGGAATTCCTACCTCCGCTTCATCGAATGTCAGGAGCAAGTCTGATGTTCCAGAAAGGATTCCTCTTGATCCATCAATGAGATAGTCACGAGCTGGCACTGAATAAGGATCTGCCTGCAGCATCTGGGCTGCCCGAACAAGTTTGGTGCAGGCGTTCTCCACTCTGTGGAAAGCCAGCAGACAACACTTGCTGATTAGCTTCTGTCAGTATGACAACGGACTTGAGGAAATGTTGGATTTATTTTTAACTTTACCACCTGAAGCATCGCAAGCAAACTGATCATTCTGCACCTTTAAGTTTGACAGGCAAGAGTATTTATTGTATTTATTCTAACAAGAAAGTCACCAGCAACCATACAACCCAGTTTTTCACAGGTCACACAATCTTCCCATGTTTAATGTACCCCTTATAGAGCACACAGTACAATGTCACTAAGGAGAGCTCCCAACCCAGCAAAATACCTTAACAGGCTTCAAGGACAGGGAACAAAACAATTATTCTTTTAGGACTTCACAATCAAAGTAACTGTTAACTTTTATCAGCCTTGTACAGGCATTGTTATTCAAGTAGCAGTCGCCATTAATAAATATTAAATGACAGCTACATATTAAGACAAAATAACACAGTTTTAAGAAAACCAAGACACCATGCCCTACTCTTTGAAGCTGTAGTCCAGGTCTTCAGAATGTTAACATTCTTAGAAAGAGCATTTAAAATAACCACAAAATGTAGTGGTAAGGTACAATGTTCAAATGCAGCTTGCAATGCCAGACATAAAAGCAGAAAGGTTTAGCAAGATATTACAGTATGTAACTACAATAACACAAAAGGTACTTCCAAGAAGAAAATGAGCTCTGAAATTAGGTTCCATCAAACCATTTAACAATTTTAAAATATCAAAAATTGGAAGACTGAAAATGTTTTGGTTTTGTTCTCTTTAAATTACCTTCTGACAACTTTGCAAAATACAAAATTCAGACTTCCCTTTCATGTTAGCTATGCTACTCATGACTGTAGTTACTGACTACACTGTGACTTTCCTCCACTGTCTCCCATTTCCTTTAAGTGTAGTGTAATACACAGGCTCTGTGCACGTGAGTGCCAGGTGTTCATTCAATAACATGAGGATCCAACAAACATTGAACACTTTTATTACAACAATGCTACCTCTTACCATCATTTCTGCATGCTTGTCACATAGCCCATTCTCTACTGAACACTTGGATACACTCTTATCTTTTAGTTAAGTACTTTTGGAAAGTTACAGTTAACCCATTTTTCCCCTCCATATTCTTTGCTAACACAAATATTAGAACTTAATGGTTACATCTCAATTTAACCAGTAGAAATAAGACACCCATTACAGGAAAACACTTTTGTCCAGAAAGTAAAGTTTTCAGCTAATAGCTCCCTAGAGTAGATCAAATTGGACCAGCTGCATTATCATAACCTGCTCTTTTTCTGAGACATCTGCTCAGCGTATCAGATGGTGGGAACTCATAACTGAGCAAGAAATGAAGAAGGACTTCAAGGCAGAAAGTGGAAATGGTCTGCTCATTACTATGCAATGCACTTATCTGTATTATCAAAGTCAACTGACTTCACTAAATTAGATTTCCGTGCTTGCTTCTCACGTTTATTCTTTTCAACTCTGCCAAGAAAGGGATTAAACAAATCACCTATTCAGCAGCTCAGAGCTATAGGCTCAGAAATACTTAATTTCCTACAGTTTAATTTCATGGGTATCTGTTTAATACTAATAATTATCTCAAGGCTGGATTTTTCATTTGTTAAGAAAAGAATTAACATAAATGTGTATTACACCAGAAGTCACCATAATTATTGAAAATAGTGTTTCTAAAGATTCAAAGTTTTCTTTTATAGTTTTTAGGGTTGAACCTCAAAGGTAAATTTGAATTTCACTAGTATAACGCCTATTTTGTATAAACTTCCCAATGCACTTAAAATACTTCAGGAGCATAAGCTGTGTACAAGGAAAGCACAGTGGTGTCTGAAAATCAGACACACTTCATCCCCTGCAAAGCACACATGCTAGGAAGCAAAAGATTAGGGAAAAAAGGTATTAATTTACTTCCATTAAAAAAACCCAACCAAAACAACAACACAAACAACCAAAAACCCCTAAAAATGCAATGAACCACTTGTTCTATCACAGGAATCAAACACGTTCAGAAGCTTCAAATAGAAGTTCATTGCTATGGTGAAGTTTCTAATTTCTGTATTATATTGCAACATAAAAAACCCAACAACATATCTTTATAAAAAAAAGGTATATTTATTTTTGAGGCACGATTACAATAAAGCTGTCTTAACATCAGCCAGATTCTTTGTGGGGAAGACACTGGTCACAGTATTCCTAACCATACTACTTTAGGTAGTCAATCACTTCATCACTGTTAAATGTATTCCTTACAAAACATGAGGGAAAAAAACGTAGCTTATGCTAAACTATCATTTTAGGTTTTAGGTTTAAGGATTGACCTCTGCTTTTCCCAGAGTTTGTTTTCCAGTTTAACCACTACAGTTTAGATTACTTGCAGTTCAGAAACATAAAGTAAAAAGTAAATATTTTACATTAACAGTAATTTGTTAATACAGGTACCAGCAATGCAGCTACAGCTTGGCTACCAAAAAATGTTAACACAGAACAGCATTATTGCTTGATTTGTTACATGAGCTTGTGCATGCAAGTTAAACATAAATTTTTATTCTCAATGTAAACAAATAGTGTAACGCTGTTCTTTGCCTAGAGACTGCAGTTCTTCCCTTCTTTACAAGAGAAGCTTAACAAGTAATAGGAACATCTTGCAAAACATCTGATGTAAATTATATGCATTACTCATACTCCCTGGTGATTAAGACAATTAAGATAAAGAACTCAGCATTTTTTAACTCTAAGTCAACAGTTCCAATGTGGTTTCTGTCAGTAGCAAGTGAAGGGATGCATGATAGCTTTTCAGCAGCCAGCAAGTTATTTTGCTGCACAATCACACTCCTACTGAAAAGCTTTACAGATTACCATAATATATATTCCTTATAAACCCTCAATGCCAGTATCAGGTCTTTCAAAAGAATAAACAGATCTTCTCTCCATCCTCCAAGACTGGTGATCCTTTTGAATGGAGGAAAGACAAACAGGGAATGCAGTGCTAGTACACGTGTACTGCTTCTTACCCATCGTCCATGTGCCAGTACAAATTCTGCCGGAGCACTCCCTTAAAAATGAATGCCAGTTCCTGAATTAATGCTTTAGAAACAAAATCTCCTTCTCAGGAAAACAAAACCAAAAAAAGACCTTCATCTGTTTCAATTCTTGCATCTAAATTCTGTCCTTTACAGCAGTAAAAGGTAAGGCTCCCTTTGCAGCTCACCTGCGACTATCGCTTGTCCCCATAACCAAGATACCCGTGACAATATACTCCCCATGTTAACAAGAAACTGTTAACATGTACTAATTCATTTTGCTATAAACTCGAGATTAACAAAAAACCTACAAATGAAACATGTTATCATTCATAAAAGCCATTGGACATTCCTAGCTCATGTTACTGCATCTAGGATAGTAAGTACTATGTGAAGTGGCATCATTACTACAACAGATAGCTTTGGTTCCCTTTTTACATTGTATCATTGCTCACACAGTCGTGAATTGCTGCAGAAAAAGTTCTTGCACCCAGCATAAAGTGGTACTGTTCAGCAGTGCTTGTATCACATTTCTACAGTAATTTAATTATTGAAGTCTTGCACAGTTTGCTACATTTTGATCAAAGGCTGAATACAGTACAGCAATTTAAAAAAATCTCTCTCCTTAATCCCTTACTTGTCTAGGTGAACAAGAAGCTGGAAATTAACTAAAAATTCCCCACATCCTAGAAAATTAGCACAATCAAAATTACATGTTTGCATACAGTTAATTAAGAAGCAAGAAAAAAAGCTTTGATCTTATTGCATTAAACAAACACTGCCCTCAAAAAAATCGAACTCCTCTACAGCCACACAAGATCACACAGCAGGAACACAGCATGATAAATACTGTAGTGGATTGTATCAAAGGCCCATTTAGCTCAGTATCCTGTCTCCAAAAGTAGCTGCAAGTAAAAGCCTAAGGAAGGTTAAGAACAGGATAAGCATTTATCATAGTTCCTCTAGGCACTCTCCCATCCTTCAACTATTTTCAGTTCTTGGGACTTCCTGCAGTTTGTCTATTTGATAACCCACAATGGATTCCTCTAAGTACTTAGCTATTAACCTCCAAACCCACATAAGGAGTTTTAACAGTACACAACTAGCTGTACAAAGAATCTTCCCTACTGCTGGCTTACAAACTGCTAGCTTAAAGTAATTCCCCTATCAAGTTCTGCACAGGAAAAAATACAAGTTTTCATCTTCTCCATGCAACTCATACCTCCTTGGATATTGTCAGGGCCTCAATCCCCTCTGTCACTTTTCCCATGCTAAGGAGTTCTGGTCTACTCAGCTTTGCCTCATACGGAAGTAATTCCATGCTTTTGTTCTCCAAGCCCTTCTAAGAGCTTTTTCCAGCACTACTACAGCCTTTCTAAAATTGTATGACTACCAGTACATGCAGTATTCAAGCTGTGGAAGAAAAACATACCGTGACATTTAGATCTCTCATTCTGTGACGGTAAACCTAATACTTTATTTACTTTTTGACCATTATGACCAGGTAAGGATGCTCTCACCAATGTATAACAGCTCCAAGACCTTGCTCACTACTGGAAATGGTCGGTTCAATCATCCTATCTGACATTAGACCTGCTGCTCTCCCAAGTGTGCATAATTTCAGGTACTTAAAAATAATTTAATCTACAGTTAACATCAAGTCACTTCAATTAGTAAGATACTGTAATTTCCCAGAGTCATCCATTAACCTCTCTGGCCTGCATAAGACATAGAATCACTCATAAATACTTTTGCCTCACAAGTCAGCCTTGTCTCCAGAGCATTTATTAACATGGTGAAAAGCACACCCCCAATCAAGAGCTCCACAGTCCTACTGATTTCCTCCTGCCATTGTCATGGCTAACCATATACTCTTCCACTTTGAATTTTCTCTTTTTTTATACAAAAATCTTTCTAATTACCCTGCAGCTACTTCACTTTCTTAAAAGCCTCTAGACTGTGCCAAGTTTAGAAATCAGTGTGTACTGTATCACATGGACTACCCTTTCCCCTGTTTGTGATATTTCTAAGAATACCAACAGATTTATAAGGGAGAATTTCCCTCCACAGAAACACGGTCAATTCATCCAAAGCACACCATAGATAGGTGGGGTGTCTCTCTTCTCTAATACAGAATTTCTAATCGTTTGCCCCAAAAGGACATCAGACCTCTACATGTCCTGTTCCCCAGAGTTCCCTAGAAAGTTTCTCAGGTTGTAGCATCACTTTGATTGACATACTCAAGTGGCAGACTACTTCACTAATAACTCAGCTATTTCATTCCTGAACTCATATGCTAATACCACCTGGTCCTAAGCACTATTTTAATTATTCATTTTGTCAACCTACAATGCAATAAACTAAATCCATCTTCACTACCTACTCTAAGTTTTCTCTTTAGACATCACCTCTCTTCCTCCTTTTACTATTTTCCCAGTTGTCTCAATGTTTTCTTGTTTTTACTGTCTGCTTGTTTGGTGTTTAGAAATAACAGTAAAATATTCAGTAATTGCATATACACTGGACAACACTAACAAAGAGGTTACCATAGGCAGTAGAGTGCAGAGGAAAGTCACTTCAATAGAAGTCTGTCAGGTGGCAATAAGGAGCTTGAGAATTCCACAGCAAGGTGGGATGTATCATTTTTAAGACTTAAGACAACAGAAGGAGAAAGTCAGTTGTCCTTTACACCAAGACACAGAATTAAGAATGCCTGCTGTAAGTGGACTTACTGTCTCTACTACGCTGTCTGCAGTAAGTCGCAGCTCTTCACGTGCCTTAGGTTTCCAGGCAGTAACGCTATCAGCTGCCTATACTGACAAATTCACATTTTTCCATCAGCCAAATGAACAGAAAAAGATTGAGACACCACATTGTCTCTGACACTGTTAGGCACACCTACAGCAACACACGCCTAAGTACCATTATTACTCTGATTTCTTTATTATTTTTTGAGGAAAAAATACCATATGTATATACTCATAGATACAGAATGTAACACGACAAATCCCTGCTGCCAGAGGTTGTTCCTGACATTGAACAGGTTTCCTGTACCCACAATACAAGATTTACAATAAAATTAGTTTACTTGATAAATGCTGGTGGCATATCCCTTTTCAAGATCTGGTCTTCTGTTGTCTGCACAGTCTCTTTTCCAACCTGCAGGAGAAAAAAAAGACATACTTAAGAAACAAAATTTCAATGTAAAGGCCAGATAAAAGCAAACAGAGAAATAACAACAAAAATGCTTTGCACTAATGACAGCTCCTTTCACCAGGTTCTTGTTGCTGTGTCTACTTTTGAGACCCCTATATACTGGGGTTAACTTAATGCTTTAGAAATTGTAAGTTGTTTCCAATCAACATCTCTACTAAATTAAATGGGGACACACAAGGACACTTTACCCTCTTCCTACTCTCCACAGAAACAATACTATACTTTTCCTGCACTTAGTTGTAAAAACTTAAATCACTGAACTCTGAAGGTTTCCCTCCGTTCTAATCCCCACAAGTCAGAAATCAAGTTCAAAGCTAAAAAAAATTACCCTCCTTTTGCTATCAACTTAGTCTATTAGAAAAAATGTAGTTAATGACTGAGAGTACACCCCACATCCACACCATCCTTTAGGCAAAAAAATAATTATGCAGAGGGTAATAAAGACAGAGTAAGATCTGGAGTTTTCTATACACTAGCTCTTGTGTTACACAATAGAAGTCTTTATAATGGGTAGCTGACTCTCTGAACTGTGAGATCACCAACTTGACAAAATATTTCCAGCTCCTTTGTTTGCTGTATTTTCCAGCTGAATAAGCTATTCAGAAAGGCAGCACAAAGCAGAAGGTCTTTAAACCAGACACTACTTTGTGTTAAGAACTGCCAGACCTGCTCAAGCTAGACAAGATAGCCCTGAAAATCCCTGATCAGCTGGTGCTTAAGAGATTCACTGGCTTTGGACAGAAGATGTAGTGTGTCAGTATGCACAGCACTTGCCAATTCTAATGCTGTACAGCCTTCCAGAACCACTGCTTCCTTGCAAATTTTTGCTGCTTGCCAAAAACTGTCTCTCCCTGGTCTGCTCCTTTTCAGAGGAACTTCACAGAAGTACATTGGCCTGAGTATTGTATTTGCGTCAAACAGATTCAGCCTAGCCTACTTTTTTTTTTTTAATCTGTTAGTACTACACTCACAATTAGTCACACAGATACTTAAAAGTAATGAAAGGAAGAGCAAAAAAAGTTAAAGATCTGGAATTTTATGGTAGGTTTCTGTCTCTTGCATTCACAGTAGGCTCACCAACACTCATGCACCCTCCTAATGCACAGCACTGCAGTGTTGCTTTGACTCCTGAACTTCGTGGCAATGCCTCAGGAGCATGATCCTAAATGTATCTCACGACCCATGACAGAGTATGACTGCTTTGTTCTAATTATTTCCATTGCACTCGTGAAATACATTCTTTATATTTCTCACAAGTTTGCATGGATATGTGCATGATCAAGACAACACAAAAAGTTGAGTAATTCCCAGTAACTCTGGACTATACACCATTAGACAAAAGACGGGCAGCAGGTGGAAATGAAGAGCAATACTTTATTTACAAGAACCATGCCTTCAAGATTTATTTTCTTTCAGCTGTACCAATCTGCATATAATTCAGTATAGCGAGAAGAGTAAATCTTTAAAGAATGCAAAAAAATAAAGCCTACACTGGAGATTTTTAATCTCAAAAAACTGCCCTGAACTCCAATGACATTTCTCTTCCAAGTCCATCCATATCCTCAGCACTATATACCACACAGACAGGACACAAGATTTCAAGCAGCTTCTATGATGCCTCAATTAAAAAGGTGCACTACTTGTCTAGCAAAAAGGACTTTCAACCCTATTTTAAGCACCAACACAGAATGCACTTCCTGAATCTGTTTAAATATAAAACCTTGTTGCCATAGCTGTTATTTAACCTTTCCAGTTGTTGCCGTTCGCAGTTGTGGCCAAGGTATAGAAATGGCATGTAAAGAACAAATGGACTTCATATAACATTTAACAGGCAAAGTCTCAAAACATGAAGACACATTCATGAGTAAAAATATACAACCTCAAAGAAGTTTAGTGGGTTTGCCCTTCGAGCTTTGTGGTTAGGGGTTTTTGTTGCTTTGTTTCCCACTTAGTTTTCACAAGATCCTGTTTCTTCAGCTTGAACTCTACATGGCCTAAGCAATTTTTGGACACACTGCAGTGTAACACAAGGTAACAACTACCCTCCCCACAATCCAATACCAAGAAAATGAGGGGGCTTTTTTCTTGAAGATGTAGTATCTACACATTCCTTATTTCAGACAGGCAGCTTGTCCAGCATCATGCTAATATAAAACAATCATCTGAGAAGCACATTTTATTTCTAGCCCACAGTACAGATGTAGAAAAAACAACAGGATTCCTACTTGGGTTTCAGATATTCTTACCTACTAAGATGATCTTTCCTTAACTAACTGGGAAGTGACAGTGATATAGAAGCTCTTGCTATTACACAATGTTGGAGTGGCAATTAGTCATGGTTCCAAAGAAACTGCCCTGACTAACACACTAAAACAACTCTAATTTCAACACTGCACATTATAGAGTAAGGGGAGATCTCAAGCATACCTTACCAAGACAGTTTCCTAGTTACAACTTCTACCCATCCATAATAATTTCCAAACTCTCTGGAGATTAGAGACAAATCAGTTGAATAAAGAGTGAGCTATTTTCCTTCTTGCTCCCTGCTCAAAAAAGCAGGGAACAAGAGGCAGCCAAGTCAAGAAATTTAAAGGAAATGGGACACACACAAGTCAGAGGGCATATATGGCCACTGAAAGCCTTTCTAGGAATTTAGCTATAAGCAGGAAGAAGAGATTGATGTTTCCTGCTGCTTTTGGTCTTTAACCTTGTTTGTAAGTCTCCTGCAAGTCCTATTTGCCACTGGTTAGTAGAAGACCAGTACATGCTTTAAGCTTTCTGATGTGGAGAATTTTCTCCTTGGAGAAGAAGGAAGAAAACGTTTTCATCAGGACAAGTTTATTCCTTATAACAAGTTTTGCAGTTTTTTGTCACGTCTGCTTCTACTGCAGGAAAAACAAGAAAATGTCCCTTGCCCACTACCTTCTTAGCCTGCTGGATATAGCAAACAACAGCTGTTCAGTGAGAAGGAGAAATAATTTCAGCTTCTGTAATTCTATAAGAGTATGTTTAAACAGACAAGCACTCAATAATATCTAGCCCTTTTTACTTCTGCAGTTCGAAAGTAAAACCTGAACGTATCATATCAAATAAAACACAAATAATTAAGATGGGAATCCAAAGTTTATTGTTTAAGGGTCTTTTTTTTTTTTTTTTTTTTTACACAAAGATTCTTCTGAATGCCTGTGTTGACAATACCAGTTTGACAATTTGCCAAATGCTGGAAGTGACATTTTCCTCACAGCTTATATGATTTCCCCTGTTAAAAGGGAAGATGACCTTAGAAGAATTAGTTCTTGCAATGTTCCAGAAGCTTAATTTAAAACATCTGTCATTTTAGCAAGGAGCCTAAAAATATTCCCTCATCATCATCCAGTGAACACATAACAGCCCTGGCTGTTACACCAGCAGACCCCTACATTTCCCCCAAGAAATAAGCTGCAGTATGAGTTTTGCTTGACAAACCCAAGTGCCACACAAAGTGACCTAGGTCTGTATGCTGTAAAAGCAACTTTACCACAGGACAACTCAATAAAAATCCACTCCCTGGTTTATGCATTCTTCCATGTTTTGCAAGCTTTCAGGAAGGATTGTGACACAACAGTAGGAACATTAAATCTCACATCAAAAATGTCTTATTCACCAGTTGAGTGCCATCAAGTTCCCTGCAACTTCTTTAGATGTCTGTCCTGAAAAAATAAACTTAAGTATTTGCTTTAATTCTACAGCAACAACAGTCTCTACATTGCACAGCCACATCTAGAATGCATCTCAAAACAGAATTACCAGGGCTTTCCACACATTCTGCACTTTAACAAAGTAACACTGGCCCAGATCTCACAACTAGGAAAAATGCAAGTTGAGCTAGAAGTGAGCCAAAGTTACACCAAATTTATGCTTATTCCCTGCTGGCACAGATGACATACATTTCAGTCAAGACTGAAAAATACAACATGGGCAGAAAGAATTAAATCTTCAGGAAAGAATTTTTAGTTAAGGTTCCATACTGAGGGGTGTTACTTGCACACAACAAAAGGAAAATGATGACTGAAATTAATGATACCCAGTTGTAAATCCTGTACCTTTCAGAGTTCACCCCTTGGACAAGGCTTGTCCACTGAAGGCCTAAAAAGCAGGTCCATTATCCCACACTGATTCAGAGACTGGTTTGTCTCAGTGGCTTCAGAAGTGGCAAGGGCTCAGTAACTACTTTACAGTTGTTCAGTTTTCCTTTTGGGCTCTGATGACTGGTTTCACAATTACACTGAAAGTTTTCAGGAAGAACCTCTGGCAGGAAAGAGAAGCAGAACAGGACTTGGCTGTTTACCTTTGTTCTTGTCAGCTACAGTAATTTGATTGCCACCCATGCTGTCTTTACTTACACTATCAAGAAGATGCAGTTGTTGGTATTCCAATCTATTTTGCTCAGCTCTTTTAGAAATACAGATGTTGGAGTGAATGTTTATCATGGCCTAACCCTTAGCTGCCATAATCTATGTGGTAAATTATTACAGCTGGTGAGGGGGTCAGTGGCTCTGATGCAGGAAGCTGTGACCGGTCTGGAGAGATGGTCTGGAAAGGAATCGCCTTCCCAAGGCCCGGTGTCTTCCCTCAGCTGCTGCCTAGGAGGGCCTGTGCAGAGACTGTCAGCTCATGATTTCAGCTCAGCTCTGCAGGGCAGCCTCCAGGCCAAGCCAGACCAGAGAGAGACGAGAGGCTCGAGTAGCTGGTTCCGCACGAGGCAGCTTTATTATCCGTACTCCAGCGACGGGGAGCTACGGGCGAGCATCTGCGTCTCACAGGGGCGGAGGGCTAGCTTTTATAGGGATACAGGGGATGGGTAAAGGCCAGTGGGTTACAAAGGATCTGCATAGGGTCTCCTAAAGGATTGTGGGTCTGTCTTTTCTCACAGTGACCAAAGAAGTGGTTGCCTTTCCACGGAGTCCTGCTGAGCAATTACACAATCTCCTTATCTCAGCAGACATCCCTCCAGGGCAGGGGCTGGGCATACCCCACAACAAATATATCAAAACAGGATTGTGTACATCCTGGCATGGCAGCCTAGCATCGAACTTTGTCAGACACAAGTTAAACAGCTTTGGGGTACATCATGAAATTACTTAGTCTCATCTAAATTTACAAGTCACTCAAAAATTAACACATGCAAACAGCTTCCAGTAAACACATGATTTTTGCAAACTCTGAATAGGAAAGTCAAGCAATGTTGAAGTGTTTTTAAAAAAATCAAAGTGAACAGGTTTACAGGTCACTCCTCACAATTTCATCCTTCTCATTCAATAAGCCTGCAAAAGTCAGTCTTAAGCTACAACCTTTTTTTAAAACACAAACTTTTGTTTTTCCTTCAAATGCTCTCAGAAGCATTTAACAAAGCAAATTTCCAATTTCTTCATCATTCTACTCATCTTGCTTTGAATTATAAATGGGATTGATATGTCACTTGCAATTAGTGAGTTTACCACTGGTTTAAGAAGCTTTTAGAGTTTTCTACTTCTCTGTAGAGGAATAAGCCAATGCAATTAGAGATGGAAAAAACTCCCAATAAATGTGCAGCTAAATTCTCCTCCTGCTTTTAGTTTACACCAAGTGAACAATGCACATATACCATCAGTGAATCAGTCATGACTCCTCCTTGAAGCCAGGCAGAACGCTAAGGAGACTGCTGAATCAGAGCCCATCATCCACTTGTCCTTTCAGCCAGCATGGAAGCTGCATAGTGACTCCTGGTTTTCTCATAATTGCCCTGGAGACTGCATTCCAGCCATAGCAAGGTACAATTTCAAAGTCATCTGGCAAGCAAATTAGAACACACCAGCCATCTGGTCCCCAACAGCAGCAAACTGACCTACCTGTCTACATTGGTGATTAAGAAAAATTTAACTGGCTTAAGGCTAAGGAAATCCTGCTGTTCACAAAATACAGAACTATAAAACAAGAACCATATGGAAAATAGAAAGCAACATCATTTGGATACCAAAAGACTTATTCATGCTGCTAGTACCTATCAACTCCTTTACCAGTACAGAGCTAAGGCCTGGATGGTTTGGCTAATTACAGGATTAACTTAACACATGGGAAACAAACACATACTCATTATGTGAGACTTTTTACAGAACTATCATAATTTGGAAATTAGTTCTTTTATTAAGAGAAGAGTTTCTTTTTCAAGACCAGTACTTCAAGTTAAAATTACTTTAGGACATTTAGGACAACTCTACTTCAGTCAAATAACATAATTCATATAAGTCATCTCTGGCCCTTGGGCATTTACAAAACTCACCAGGAAAAATAAGATACAGCAGCTGTAGTCTACCAATGAGACAGACAGCTGCAAGTAGCTACTTTTACCTTACAAGAAAATCTAAAGACAACACCACATACCAAACAGCATGCAGACTCCAAAAGCTCTTCCAGTTCATTTCCATGTACACAGATCTGTGGTCACAAGTTTCAGAGCACCTCTTAACATAAATCCTGCTGCAGGTGTATACACATATTAGCACTGTATTAAAAGAGAACATGATTTTGGAGCCAAGTTTTCTCATTATTCAGATGCCTGTCTAAAAAACAAGAAACTGAACACCATGATTCTGCAGCTAGATTTACACCATCTTTGACAATCTAACAATGCTAATATCTCCATGTTGGAGAGGGTTTTGGCAGATAAGAATCTCCATCCTGACCCAGGTAATTGAGCTGTATCCTGTCCTTCCAGCATTTCAACTGTTAAGTCAAGTAGAAACATCCAGAAAATTCACTCATCCTGAGGCTTTTTGGCCTTGTTGGTAGTCAAGTAGTAGCAAGGGGTCTCACCATAGGAAGTTCATAGATTATATCAAATGGAAGGCAGATTTGGTTCCAGATACAGCAGGGCTGCCTATGAGAATCTGTGATTCTGATACAGATAAATACTGTACTGCAGTGTCTCTAAATCAACCCAAGCTATAGCTACACATAGGTAATAACTGACTTTCTTCCCAGTCTGTTTTTCCCTTCATCAGAAGGGCAAACTAGCTTATGTTGTGATCTGTGTAACAATAATAAGTTAGTATTCCACTTATCCACATGTTTGCACAGATATTCAAGAAGCTGAATAAAAGCAAAGACAAAATAATGTATTCTCTACTACTTCTTGGGTAACTTTCAAACATAGAACAGTAGAGCAGTTTCTTTCTCTATGGTTCTGCATCTGAAATTTACTCAAGCAGTAACTGACTACATGAGCTACAAGGCAGATGTCCAATACAAGTGCCTTAATTTCACCTTGCCATTTAGTTAACTACAAAATCTGTTGTTACCTTTTATAACCCATGTTACTTTATGAAAACACTGCTGATTTAACAGGTATTGTTACCTAAATGAGGCATTTTAATATGCCACAATTGAAAATGTAGGATGGCTACTGGGCCCTGAATTTTAGGATCTTCCAGTTGTTATATGCTTGTACTGACTTCTGAATACCAGACTTTTCAACACTGATTTTCCCTTTTCCACAGAAATAGTGGCACCACTGCCCTTACCAGCTCCCACCTAGAGCATCAGTGGTTCCAGAGAACAGATTTTTTTTTTCCCCCCCTAAGTTCATGGCAGGAACGGTTCTCTGCAGAAAAACAGAATTTATAAGCATGACAAAGAAAAAAAAACACTCATGTAGAATTCCTTTATTGATAAAAGTAGTATTTATCACTATGTTTTAATATATTAATATTATCTTTACGTGCTCACTAATATATGGCTGAAGCAACAGAAACTCACAGCATTCATCTTTTGCAATAAGCTCTGCCACAGCAAATGTATCTTGACCAGCAAGGTACATGCTACACAGTGTTTTATAGCAATTATCCACCCTCTGTAGCACACTGGACAATTTGTCTTTCATAAACCTCACTTTACTTGACTAATAGTTAGTTCTAGTGTACACCAAGTTCATGGTGTAAATCACTGCTCACAGGTTAAATGCAATCTTTTAATTAGCTACAACAGTATCTAGTTACATTAAAGAGAATTTAACTAGATATGGTAGGCTGTTTTCCAAGGGACTCATTTACAGCACCATTGAAAATGTGTGTCAGAAACTTGATATCATGTGATTATTTTCCAGCTTGATTTTGCTTTCAGTGCTCATGACCACTTACACCAGGTTGGAAAGCAATTCAACATGTAGAAGATGACCCGCTTCCATGCAGAGTCACCACAAAGAATTTGCAAAGTATTAAAAAGCAGACACTCAGCAGAAAGAACTGACAGAGGATATTAAAAATCAAACTGTGTCTGCTGCAGCATTAGTTCAAGTTAGATGAAGACTTATTCAGCTGTTAAAATTAGTTTTTAATAAATCTTAAGCTTACTATAAGGCCATATAACAAACCACTCTCACATAAAAGCTTTAAAAGCAACTACTTTCAATGGCATTTGCTATTTCTTTATTGACTCATAGTGAAAAACAATATACACTTTGAAGAGACTAAGGGTTTGGGGTTTTGTGTAGTAAAAGCTTATAAATTATGGCATAGAAGTAAATGTTACCAGTGTAGTCAAAATCTTCTACTACGGAATGACATAACCAGTAAGAGTAATATAATCCAATTCTGAGTTTTCACTTATTCTTTTGAGCATTTTTATCATATAATGCATTCTACAGACCTAATTCCTCTCTCAGAACAATTATTATTTTCCAGGTATCTAGAGTGGAATCTACTCTTAGCCACTTTTATGGTCAGCATTGATCTGTTAAAACCTATTTCCACCTAAATCACTGCTGAAGCCACCCTACTTCTAAATTAGTGCTTTGGACTAACATTAATATACATTACATTGAATTTCTCTATGTTCACCCAATTAAAACATTATGAAAGCATTACTCCTACCCTTGCAGTCCCTACTGGAAAGCCTAGCTCATATAATATTGAAATCTGTGGCAATTCTCTTTATACCAATGGATTTGTTTGGCCCTGTTACTGTAGGCAGTAGATTCCGCACATGCTTGACAGGATAGACATTACCAGTAGTAGCTTAATGCCAGAACTATACTCAGTTCTCTGTTGACACCATGAAGGAAAATTAGGTAATATAAGCAAGCAATTTGAAGGTTACAGTCCAGTGCCATTTAAATACATAGACTAAAACTGCTTAAGTTCTGTGATTGGCAAAGCTGGTCAAAGCCTGGGTTCACCTCTTGCATACAAAAGGAATAAACCTAGTCACCATTAGTTCAGAAGTTGTAGAGAAGCAAAGCCTCTATAAACTGGTCTTAAAAAGGAATATTTAAATTTGATACTTAATCATAAAAAGACATGAGAAAGTTCAACTTCTTTAAAACAACAGCTTTTTTTGTCTTCTTCACTGCAATTTATTAGCATTTTAGAGCTCCATCATACCAGGCACTATACAAACACACAAAGTCATCCATTTCACATACAACAGTAAACCAAAACTGTCACATTACAAGAAGGTTGACAAATCAACTCCACAGCAGGAAAAATACATCAAAGGGCCCTTTCTAACTGTTAAAATCCCCTTACAAGTTTAACAAACATTAATGAAAAGGTCTTTAAATCTTGGTGAAATAAATATATTAGAGATGAAGTTTCTGTATTAGCAACAATAATGTAGTTAGGAAAAGAAATGTCAGTACTGCTGCAGATCCAACTAAAAGCAATTCCTTGTTCCCAACATTTTGTTGCATTTGAGGAAGTTGCTCCAAATTTAATAGCAACAGAACAGAAGAGAACCACTTTTCTGAACAATCATTATACTGTTAAACAGAAATACAAGGGTTTGGGCCATCTAGCAAGCTAACAGGAAAATCTCTCTGGAGAAAGGAATTGCATTCAGTTTTGAGAGCAGATGCTAGATCCATCAAGTTTACAAATGCCTTCAGTTTATTACCTCCACTGCTACACAGTAACCAAGTCAGTTTTAAATATTTTGGTGATGCTTATAATTAAAAAACCATACACAGAAAAGTTTGTCCTTTGCAACAAAAAAAGTGCAAGACAACTGCATAAAAATCTGCTGCGACATTGCTTTGTAGTGTTAGTGACCACTTCAGGGTCACAAAGTATCTTTAGCAATTCATTACTCTGAGTAACTGGAGAACAGGCCAGATATTCCACTATATCCCCCAGCCCTTCCTCCAAATTGTCAGAGCAAAGTTGTTATGCAAGAAATGTACTTGCACTTGACAGATAAAACACTTTCTATTCCCCAGCTTTGAACTACAATCATCACAGATGTCAAGCTGGGAAGAGGAGGAAAAAAAACCAAAAATCAGATCAACAGAAAGATAAATTCCTTCCTTCCTGATGCATGGGTGGTGGCCTGGACTCAGCTGGTCTGACAGCTCAAGGGCCAGTGGAATCTAGTCTGAGAGCTAATGAATGCAGGTTTTGCCAGCATTAACTGAAGAAAAATTAAAGAAATGCCATGTTATTACTTTTGTTTTTCCTCAGAGAAAAACTGAAGTCTAACTGAAACCTACCTAAAACTTACTGATGTTCCCACTCCCCATCCTTTGATTTTTTTTGAGAAAGACATAATTTTATAGGTGTGGCAAATACTCAAAGAGCACTTTACTTGCTACAGTTAAGCCAGTGGTTTGGCAATTACTAGCCCTTCACAATCCATTATTTTGTCATATAATCAGGGTAAGCTAAATAAAAAGTGACCTTTTTGCTACTACTCTGTAGTTCGAGAGAAACCCCATTTATTCATCTCTGTTATTCAGCACAACTATTGTGCTGCAAAAGCTGCAAAGACAGCTAGGCTCATGAAAGTAGTTTTTACTGTAGCCCAAACACTAGTCAGTTTAATTTGTTAGTTCACCTAAAAACTTGTAAGAGTTATGCAGTAATTTGAGAAAGCGGTCACAGAGCACATTCAATACTTGGAAGAAAACTTGTTATCAAGCGTAAAAACAAAAGCTTTTGAAGACTTAGCTGAAGGGCAAATAGACACCTGTATCACCCATTCAGAGGCTGAAACATGAAGCTTCTTTTGTGATTAATCTTGACCAAAGTTACAAAAACCCCTATGATTTTAATAGCAAACAAGCACACCAAAACAAGTTAAACTTCCAGTAACTTCCATGTGGGTGCTTGATGCAGCAGTCTTTTTCTAGTGATAACTCTTTAGATAAATATTCAGTGCATCACACACTTCAGTATTAAAAACCTCCCACAAGCAAGTACACAAATGTTTGTTAGCAGCTCACAAGGTTTCCAGAGTTTAAATCGGAAGACTGAACATGCCAGCTTGCATACAATTAACACATTAATTGTTTCACTCAATTATGTACTGCTATATCCCATTTTGTGCTGAAGAGCTTAACTATTCATTGCCTATGCACAGACAGGTACTATACTCATTTATAAGAAGTCCATTTGTTCTAACCATTAAGTTTGTGGTCACCAAGAACCAAATCCACCCAAAAACTCTTGCAGCTCACAACATATCTGTGTCTCACGTGTACTCACTATCAGCCTAGTTAAAGTTGGCTTCTGCTCCTTCTGGTAAGTATTTGTGCAGGTGAACAAAACAAAGCCTGCATAAGAGAAGGAAGTTTTATTAATGGTTCCCTCATCTAAAACAGTTGCAATATGCAGCCTCTTCCAAACTCAGGAAAAGTTTGGAAGACAGGAGAGGAAGCAGCTCAGCTAAAATAAGTTCTAGATGACAGCTTTTAACAGCTCCCCGGCTTGACAGTAAGAGTCAGACTTCTGAAACTGAACAGCTGATACCCAGCAAATGGCTGAAAGATGAGAATGGGCAAGGAAGTTGATATGGACTTCCCTGGCTCAGCCTTTAACAAGCTTCCCATTCTGATGCACTCAGTTCAAAAAGAAAGGCTAAAAACACTCATTATAGTTTGCCACTATACAATGACTTAACTAAGCTGACCAGCATGCCTCTCTCAGTTCAGGTGTACAGAACTAACCACCATTTACTTATACTGCTACTATGGCACTTCCGTGACTATACCCATTTATGAAATTAATGACCACAGCTGTTTTCTTGCATGCTTTTCAGCATTTAACAAGGGGCAGGCTTGACTAGCTCATGCTAAGATTCAGCTACAAAAATGCCATTCAAATTGAATACCATTGTATTTTACTATTCCCACAAACATAAGTTAAATATTGAGCAATGAGACCAGAACAGCTGCAACATACACAAACATTTTAAGCTGCATACACAAAGATATCTGAGCATGAAGCTTGTAAAGTTCACCAAAGCAGTACTTTCTCAGCTCTGTTATTCATAATTTTATTTATGCACCATATGTACCCAAGGACAAATACTAAGCGCAATACTTGCTGAAATCAAACCTTCCCAGGCCATCACAAAAAATCAGTTTAATGTAAAAACTGCTTGCCTGTACTTTTCCTTTCACAGACTGTAAGCTCTAATTATCATTTGTTAGTAGATACAGATTGAGGGGCCAAAGGCAGGAGGTGCTCTGCTGTTAGAAACAGGGAAGCATTGATTGGAAATGCCAATGTCAGATGGAGTGACCATTAGATGTGGAATTAAGAATCCTGAAAGGAAATAACTAGACAAATCAGAGCCTGAGATTCAGAAGAGACTTTAGCCTCTTTGGGGACCTAACTGGAGAAATCATATGGAATACAGTCCTAGAAAGAGAAATTCTGGAGAGCTGGTTGATTTTCAAGATCACCTACTCCAAGCTGGCTCATCCTTATGAGCAGGAAGACAAGGAAAAGTGGCAGGAGGCCTGCTGGAATGAACAGAGTATTCCTGCCAGGAGGAACAAAGACATTAGCTGAGCATACAAGGATGGGGTCCATCCCAAAGTCCATCTAGAGTTGAACCTATGGAGAGGCATGAAAGACAACAAAAAATGCTTGTGTAAATATTGCAGCAAAATAAAGACCAGGTAAAATGCAGGCCCACCGTGGGATAGGTGTGGGTGTCTGACCATAACACACAAAATTATGTACTCAAAGACTTACTTACCTCTGTCTTTTCTGAGAAAATCTGTCTTGGGGTGAATTTATGATGTGTATCCCTTATTGCTGCTCTATGCCCAGAAATCAATCCTGTGCCTTTCTGTGCCTTTAAACTGAGCCCAAGAAGGGGGAGAGAAAAAGACCAAGCAAACTTCTCAAAACAGTTGTTCAAGGACACAGATACACACTCCTCTGCATTCTGCTGCTGCAGCGAGAAGAGCAGAGGAAGCACCCTTCCTGCTTTTCAGCCAGCTTTCAGCTCCTTTTCTCCAAAGGGAGACGGAAAGTTGAACTTTGTTTTCCTGGGACTTCAGTTTTTCCCTTCTTCTCTTCTGGACTGTTTCAACATCAGAACACACTGGGAGAATTTTCCACCGAGGCCCCAGAGGTGGGACAGCACCCAACTCCAAGGAGGAGGAGAGAGACCACACCTACAGAAGGACTCTTGAAATCTTCCCACGTTTCTCTTCACAGAGAGAGGTTTTCTTATTCAGCATTATTATTCTTTTCCTGTGTGTTTGTTAAATAGTTTTTTTCTCTCTTTCACTTTCCTCCAAGGAAAGCTCTTTTCCCCGAACCTGGTGGGGGAGGGATGGTTGTAACCTGCCTTCTATCAGAGGATATTTTCCTCCAATTTCTCCAAATCAGCACAATCTGCCTTCAACAATCCCAGGTCCCCAGGATCCACTGAGAGCTTGGTACAAGGAAAATTTATATTTGGTGAAAGAAGCTCAAACTACATTTGCTATTCTGTGGGTGTAACCATCGATTGAGAATGCAATACCATATTATTACAACAGGTCTCCTCATAAGTATCCTAGGCCAACACCAACAGAAACAGCTTGTTTCTTTTCTCCATTCTTTACTGGAGAAACCCATCATGAATCACCAGTTTCCTACCCTACCCATGAAATCAGGATACTGGGAAACTGTTCCAACACATGTATTCTCAGTGAGAGGAAGAGTTAGATATCATCAACTAAGAGTCAACAAGCTGACAGGTTCATTAACTCAGGAAAGGCTTTGATATTGAGTTTTTTGCTTCTGTCCCCTTCACTATCCACTGCTGTTCATTATTCATGTTGTAAAGAGCTCTCCTGAAGCATCAGAACAATACTGACTTCTGAATAAGAGCTTTGTTACAAAGTGAGTTGTTCAGTGTATTTTGACACAAATCTTTGGTTCTAGTCTCAGTATATGGGCAAGTACAAGTCACACCTCAGTAGACTTTAATTATTAGGCAAAGTAAGCAAAGGAAAAGTTTGCCCCCTCTATTGATTGTCTAGTCAGTCTTTCATATCCTCACAGAAGCACTAGGGTCTGATTAGCCCGAGACAAACCAGACCTACTTCCAAGTATTATGCATGTAGGATCATGGCCCAATTCCCCCCCACCAAGTTCAGTTTTGAGCTGCTAGGATGCTAGGCTTGTGTTTGGAAGAAATACTTATTGGTGAAATATTTAACTGTAAAAAAGATCCAGCCTTTGTTTCATCATTTTATCTCCCCATGCAGCAAATCACCTTGTATCTACAGAGTACCTTCTGAAATGAAGGTAGCTACAATATTCACTCATCTGGTGTATTTCCATGGCTCAACACTTGTTACTATAGATTCCAATTACAGGACAATATTTAGAGTTAATTCTCTCACCTGTTGTCATAAAAATTAAGGAAGAAATTATACAACTAAACATTACAATTAATGTAGTGAATTAACTTTTAACAATTATACAGTTACATCAAAAACACTTTACTGTTCAAATTCAGTAACAACAATACTCCTATTGCTGTGTTTAAAGATAAATGTCAGGAGGGCTATCACTTCACAGAAATTAAGAACTGTGGCTGTTTCTTAAGGTCTAGTTTGCCAGCCTGACTTGCTTTTCAGTGTGAGTAGTGTCAAGCCAGTAAGGCTCAGTACAGCAATGCAGTCAGAAACAGGAGCTCAGGAGAAACACACGCAAGTCTAAAACAGAGAAGCAGGGATAAAAAGTTCGTCTTCACTACATGCAAAGCCACTACCAAAATTAAGCAGTACTCAAGGCAAGAACTGACTAGAATTGGCCTATTCTCTCCTTTGAAAAATCATTTGGCATCACTTCCAGTAACTAGTATTAAGACCACGTTTGCTAACACATCTTTAAAACCACTGTTTGGATCCACACCCACCTAGTCCTCTCAAAGATTTGTTTCATCAATCCAAATTTCAACTACATTGGGAAGGGGAAAATGCTTGTAAATTACTTCATTTATGTTCTGAAGTTACACATTTCTGAACCATTTTGTTTGGTTAATTTTTCATTAGCCTCTAAAAGGAATTCCACATCTACAGTCCAATATCACTATATGGAGAAAAGCATCTTCTTGTTTCAAAGTACAAAGCAAAACTACATCACTCTCTAAAGTTAGAAGAATCAGGAAGAATAAACTGCTAAAAACACTGGCCCTTAACACAGGTTTAACTCCTCCCACAGGAGGTGGTATAATTGACTTATGCAGCAGAAAGCATATACTAAGTTTTCCAGAGCAGGAGTGGTATTCACCAGATTCTTGGCATATGGAACTTTTTAGTCCAACTGCCACTTAAAGACTATCCATTCCACAATAATAGTCCCAGTTTTTATGCCCAAAAAAGTAAACAGCATATGAGGAGACATTCACCATCTCTATGCACATTCAAAGCAAGAGGGAACAAAATATCCCTTTTAAAGCTGACGAGGAGACTGGTGTATCCAAACACAGTAACAGAACAAGGAGATTATTCCATTCAAACCAGAAACTAATTAATCACTTAAGTAAAGATGATTCCTAACAGATAAAAGCAAGAAAGCAGTTTATGAGGTGTTTTGTTATTACAAAGTTGCTTTCTGCCTGATTAATCACTCTTCTCCCAGCCCCTCCCATACACACACCCTAATGGGGTTTTATCCCCTTTCTCAGAGCATGAGGACAGTTCCCACAATATGGCAAATGATCCGTGAAGAAATTGCTGTACACTGAAGGATACTCTAGTTCAAAGAAAAAAGGAAATTTTTATTATTTGTACACTAATCACAGTTTTCTATTACTCATAGATATGACATAGAAACCTGTAGTGAAAAGACTCATTCTCTCACGAGATCTGCTCTTTTGACCATTTCTTTCAGCTTCAAAATGTAACAATATAATAAAGTGGAGATGGGGAGGCACAGATCTATACATATCCCACAACAAGTTACAAACATCAAGAAAAAATGCAGAAGCCACAACCCCCTTTAGAGTCATCTTTTGGCTGCACAGAAAATTCTGCAAGGGAAAAAAGCTTATCTTTTTCCTTTCTTCTCCATCCTTTTCTGAGATACATAAATATATAAACATATTGCAAGCTAATTTTTCCCCTTAAAAAATAGAAACACTAAGATGCTCACAACAGCTCACTCCTCTCTTTGTACCCTGAGTTACAGGCAAGCCAGCTATGCCGAAAGAAAACTTAAGGATAATAAAGCTGTTTTACCATCCACTCTCCACAACAATCAGACCATTTCTCCTCATTCCAGGTGTTAATCCATGTATTTGACTTTTGCTGCTGGAATCATGACAATGACAAGGATTTCAAGGCAGGCTGCGTTCTTCACAAATTCATTTAAACAGGTGATTTCCAAGTTGGTGGTTTGCAGGTAACAGTAGGCAATTTACAGCCTGTCCAGGGAAGATGGACAGCCCGTTCCAAATGGCCCTGCAACCCCAGGCAACTTCTCACCTGTCAGAGGCCCGTGGATATACAGCCGGAACATGCCAGTGGCTTCAGGTGATTACTGCTTCTTCCTCTGCTAAGAAGAGATAGGACAGCTGCAATAGCTACACTAATTGCAATACTCCCACACTTAACTTTTCTGTTTGGTTTAAACTTCATGTCTCTGCCAAAGTACTGGTATCAAGTTCCATCTGTTTTAAGAGCTATCTGGGTAGTTTTAGTTGTGCCTAGATGGGGTGGGCTTCAGCTGGCAGCAGTTTAAAGAGACTGACCTCACAACTTCAGAAGTCACAAAAACCTTTGACACACATGACTGTCTGACCCAGTACTATAGGGTCTTGCTCCCATCAAGTACAACCTCCAGTTAAGCTGAAACTTACTCTAGACTGCATTTATTAACATTTTTAAATAGTGTTTGGCCCAGATCTACTTAAAAGAAACATCTGATAAACCCTGACTATGAGACAGGATATTTATAACCTAAGAGACCCTTCCTGATGATTAGTTTGACCTAGCCAGGCCTGACACAGCTAGTCAAAGCTACTAACTGAGATACAGAAAGGTGTCCGTAACATTTCATAAGCCTCCAAACCTCAATAGGTAAATAAAGGCATACCACAGCATCCAACAGTAACACCTTCTCAAGAAATGTGGTCATCAGCAATTTAATAGAGAGTAAAGCAATTTTTTCCCATTAAAAAATAATGTAATAGAAACTGGCTGCATATAGACACTTGTGAAACAGATCCACATACAAAAGGACAGCACAGAGGATAGAAAAGCAGAAGTTGCATCATCAAATAGACAAGCACTATTTTTTCAGAGCAGATCTCTGTTATGAAAGATCTCAGCCACTTCATTTGTTACCATTAGGGTTTTAAATCTTCCATTATGAAGATTTCACAGGAGCATCACTTGGCTCAGATGTCCCAAGCTCTATGAAAATGAAAGACACAAAAACAGAGTAGGTCTCAAGTAACTGGTCTCAGGTAAAGCAGGTCAGATCTTTCAGACCACTGACCTTGTTGAACAGCCTGGACTCTGAAAAACCAACACCACTTTGAGCTGCTGAGCCTGCTCCAGTATTTTAAATTATGTCTACCTTCCAAGTCCCTTCTACTACCTTAATTTTCATGCAGAGAATTACTGCCCAATCTGTCAAACTCAGCAGCTTCACCCATGGTATTGTTGGTATTTGGCAGGGCAACAGCAACACTGCTCTGAGGCAGTTCTGTCTGAAACAGCAGAGAAGTGACCAGAGTGGGCTGTGCCTGTACTGACAGAATGCCAGAATCCATAGAAGGCAGTATGGAGCTTACAACATCAGAGCAGAATTTGCTTTGTTTGGCAATAATATAACATTGGTCTGAACATAAATGCTCATAAATTCATACTCACAATTTTTTTCTCCTCCATGAAATAAAACTATTTATATAACATGTGTGATTGCTTTACCATTTCTGCATCATCAGCAGTCATCCTTGATAAAAATCCCTCTTTTTAAAATAGGCTAGAGGTCTGATGAGTTTTTTAAAAAAAATAAAACCAACAAAATCAAACAATTAAGGGAAGAAAAAAAAGCCTGAAACAACTAGAAAATCACTACATGGTTCTTTTCCTCCCTGAGAAGTTTGACTACTTAGAACTCAAAATTTCATTTCACTCTCCTCTGAACTAATAGGATATTTAGCAAGATCAAAATTATTCCATATCTATTAGGTAGCCTTGACTATTACCCAGGAACAGCACCACTTCTGTTGGCTTACAGTATCACATCTTTTAGCTTAAAAAAATACCAAGCGCCAACCTTTCCACAAGAGGCACACATCTACTTCAAATATAAGCCAATACAAACATTAGGATTTTCAGTTAAAAAAAGGACCAATGTAATACATTCATAGTCTTGTGGTATCTGAAGCCTCTCCCTCAAATGCTTGGCTCCAGTCAAAGTTGATTTCTGTGCAAAAAAGCTTCTGATGCTTACTTCTACATTATATTTTTGCACAGGCAACAAGGACTTTATCCCACAGTGAAGAAATTTCACCAAAATACTTCAAAACAATTTCAGAATTATCGTGCAAAAGCTATTCCTCAACAGAATAATCAAGATGCAGTGGAATGAAACTGTTGCATATTGCAAACAGAATACCAAATCTTTCTTTGGTATTTTACCACAGTAGAGACTAACTTGTAAAGATTGTTATTTCATTAACTTCAACAATGACTTGGACTATCTCCTCCCCAGAATTACTTTACAATTAGGTTCTGACAAGGAAGCATCTCTATGGTAGCTCTACTTGAGTGTGCAAACTTTACATTAAAAAACCCATGTAATTTAAGATGGCTTCATGCAAGCCTTAAAATACAGGATAACCATGAAGGACAGAAAATACAGAAAAATAGAGAAAATACAGAAAACACAGGAATGCATGCTGAAGGAAAGTTCTCTTACAGAGGTCTGTAGTCAGGATGTTTAGGAGCAGGACTCCCTTTTGACTCATCTAATAGTACTAAATTAAGACTCATATCTATCAACCTCTGTTCCATCTTGAATAGTGTATTCCATCGAACTCCATCTCAGGAATGCTCAAGTTATCGCACATAGGTCCTTCCTTATAGCCATATAGTCTTTTTCTAGCCCATTTTCTCTCACAGTACATCTTCTACGCCTTCCACAAGAATGGGTCTCAACACTTCAAACACTGCTACCAGCAGTTAAATACAGACACAATAGTTAAATCTATTAAATATTGCATTTTCCAAACTGCAGAATCCTTACCATAGGCTGGGCAACTGAAGAGTAGTGCTGCTATTATCATTATCATTATTTTTATTATTAATAATTAATTTTATTATTATCATTAATTTATCATTTTAAAACTGCCTGCTCCTCAGTACTTTCCTTTATGTACTTTGTGATACTCACACTACACTAAGAACCCTAACCAGACAGCAAGCAACACAACAAACCAGCAGCTACATTACTCTCTTGGTTGTACTGACAACTCCATCTTTGCTGTCACCTGGGAAGCCACCAGAAGGCTCATAATTCAAGAACCTGTCTGCACAAATTCTCCTGCTCCTGTGAAACTGCTGTTTCATAAATCACCTTTACACTTCAGAACGATGCACTGAAAACCCAGCTCCAGACAGGAAACAGAACTTTCTTCCGCATTTTTCCTAATGTAGTCAAAGCTGCATTTTAACAGAAGAAGGGCATCTTCCTGGTAATTACCACTGCAGATTACACCAGTTCTATTTGCTCTTTGTGATAAACACAGAAAAAATAATTCAACAATCTTTCTTTTAATCTAACTAGCAGGCAAGAGAACCAGAGGCTTCCAAAACAGTCCAAAATGAAGGAAGAGCTAGCATTAGCAAGCTGCAGAAAGAAACCAATTCTGTTTCTGCATTTCTCTAATAAATGAGACTTTATCACATCAAGTTTCTTTTGAGAGAAAGGTGGGTGGGGAAAAACAGTCACACAATCCAGTGTTACAGGGTTAGCTCACAGAAGCAAAGCATTATTCCAATGTCTTCCTTTCAAGGAAAAGTATTTCGTATACACAGGCTTCACACCCTTACAGCCAAAACACCTATCAGCAAATTGCTGAAGAACAAGTGCTCTTCATAAAAAGAAGAGTGTCTTCTACAGTCAGCAGGAAGCACAAGTATTCTAGACAGTCTGTAATATTTATAGTCATGGCGACCAAGATATATAGTTACACTGTAGTAAACTGCAAAACCTCTAAGTGGCAAGTTATTCTAGCGGTACCAAGTACTACAGGCCAAAACGTGATAAACACATCACACACATTAGTCATCTTGACAGCTTCTTATGCCCACAAGCCTCATGATTTCAGTGCATTAACACATTGGTTAGCGGTGACACAGTATTTTAACTTGCACAGCTATACATTTTAAGGCAAAGTTTACTGGCAAAGGGTATTTCTTGCCAAGAACTACTTCAGAATTTCACAGGATTCAAAATGAGCAAGCAACACAGGGCGTGCAAAAATGAGTTCAGTATCTGTAAACAAGCTTAACAAAGGTGAATGGTAAGTACCACCAGGTAATTCTCAATGCAATAGAAGACTAGGCAATGTCACAGTGCTTTCTATATCAAAGAAAATATTTCTGCCTTACAACAGTTCGTTATTCTTTTGTTGATTATAAAAGTGCTAACAGGACTAAAACATTTCAAATGTATTAGTCACTTGCACTTCTCAAGCTGCAGTGTCCATACTGCAAGTACTCAGATCTTAAAGAGACATGCTATGCATAACTGCCTTCAAGACGTCGAGAGAGTGAGGCCAAATTTCTATCACCTTTAGCTTCCCACAAGCGAACAGTAACTCATACTCCAAGGCTACGTAACGAGAACAATTTACAACTCCAGACTTTGCCTGGAAACCACAGGTCTGTCCTGCCTCAACTCCTGCATTGATAAGGAACGGCCAGCCTTCACGAATTTAAAAATAAAACCCAAATGCCTGGGAAGTTTGAGCTTTGTTATTGGTTGGGTTTGGGGTTTTTAGGATAGGCTCACGCCAAGTAACTATTTTGCCTTTTATAGTGCATACACTTAAAATAGAGTTTCCTAGGCAGCAGAGAACCACACAGCGTATCAGAGCCATCTGTGAGGAGTTTCGGGGCGGGTAGGAACAGCAGCAACTACCGCGCTTGACTGCACTTTAATGTGATGCCGCTCCTCAGGTGGGCAAAGGCTTCTTCGCCCCAAGACGGTGAGCAACTGGCTGTTGGGACAACTGACTGCTCTGCAGCGCGGCTCTCCCGGCTCCTTCGCCAGCCGGAGCGGGAAGACGAAGGCGGCTTCCAGGCGGGAGCCGCAGAGGTCCAGACAGACTTCCAACTTAACCCTTACCCGGGCCCCGCCACCGCGTCCGGCCCGTCCTCACGGGGCGGAGGCCGGGACACCTGTCCGCGACAGCCCGGGGCGGGCGGGCGCCGCCGGACTCCCAAGTTGGCCGCGGCGGCCAAAGTCGCTCCCGGGAGAAGGCGGGCCAGCCGCCACTACTCACCCGCACTAGGTTGCTGACAGCGGCCTGCACGGCCGACACGGGGGCGGTGAGGTCCGGGATGGCCTTTCCATCCACCTCCCCCTCCTCGTGCATGATGACCAGGTGGGAAATCTGCTGGGCCACCGGCTCCAGGATGCTCTCGATAGTGCGCGTGTGGAAGACGGGCATGGCGGCGGCGGGGCGGGGGGCCGGGGCCCGAACTCAGCACAAACTCCTGGCAAACTCTGTCCCTGCGGGCTGGCGCCCCACGGAGAAAGCCGCGGCCTCCACACAAAGAGGAAAAAGAGAAAGAACAGGAAACCAAACGACCACTCCGACCTCCCCTCGCCCCGGTGCGGAGTACAGCACACGGAGAAGCGGCTGCCGGCTCAGGCTCACGGAGGCAGGACTCGAACTCGCTGCCCTCCTGCCGCCCGCTAGCAGCGCCCACCCCGCACTGGCGGCGCTCCTCAGCCAGGCGGCTTTTCAACCGCCACAACCCGCCCCTCCCGCGGCTCCCGCCCCCGGCCGCCTCGCCCAATGGCTGAGCTGGGACCGCCGCTCCCAGTGGCGCAACGCGGCGTCCATCAACATTCCAGAGCCTCCTTCCCCCTCCACCCCCTGCCTTTCCCGCACCACCCTCCTTCCCAACCAAGCTTGGTTGCGCGGGCGCTGGTTTCCCAGAGTCGAGATGACGTCAGGCATTCTAGTGTCCATATAAGGACACGATTAAGGCCAGGGTGCCGAGATAGTGGGGGGCGAGGGCGGCGAGATTCCTGCGCCACGCCCGCTGCCGGCGCAAGTTCGCTCCGTTGGGCTGAGGCGGAGCGTGGAGGCCCGCCGGGTGTGTGGGGCTGGGCATCGCTGGGATGGGGGTGGCCGAGGGGAGGTGGCGCTCCTGGCCGGGCCAGCTGTCCCCAGGCGCTGCTTGGGGCGCACCCTTTCGTGCGGGGCGTGCGGTTTCCCCGCAGCCCGCCCTGCGCGGCCCGCCCTGGGCGCGGCCCCATAAGCTTCCGCCCACACTGAGGAAAAGTGGCGACAGGCTGTGGGCGCTGCTTTCCGCCCCCGCTCCGCCTCAGGTGGGGAGGGTTGTCCCTGCCGTTCTGCTCCCTGTTCGCCTTAGGTGGGGAGGGCTGTCCCCGCTGTGCCGCGCCCCGCATGCTGCCCCTCAGGGCTGAGGGGACACGGCGGGACAGCGCTGAGGCAGCGGCAGCCGCCCCGTGGGGCTGCCTGGGGCGGCATGTACGGGGAGAGTGAACCTCGGCTTGGGTTTTACCGCTATGACTGGCGGTAACAGCAGGAGCTTGTTTAAATACACTTAGGTGGGCGGCGTGGTGTTGGGAGAAGGAGTACTAACCGTGGTCAGAGAGGAACATAAATCCCCGCTTTCCCGTGGCGCCGGTGTGAGAGCGTGGCTGCCAGTCCCAGCCCAGCTCGTTGTGAGCCCTCACGAGCGCTGCCCGCCCTCCGGCGTACCCCGGGCAGGGTCTCTTGTGGCACTGGCAGCACTCGTGGTAATAAAATAAAACGTGAGTAAGGAGTTACGCTCTGCCCTTCTTCTTTTCTTTGATGACACGAGCACAGGTTCTGATTTGTAAAGTTATTGCTGGCTTTTAGATGTTTTTATCTTTGCGCTGCTATTTTAAGCCATAAATCAATGTCCCTGTCAGACTAGGTTGCACTCTGAAATGTTCCAGAGCAAACAGTGTGTTTTCTGTGCAATGTTTGAACGTAGCCGGGCCTACCAGAAGACACAGGGGCATACAGAAAGATCAATTAAATCAGTAAGGCTGGTGTGGGCTCAAGGATCTCTTTGTAACTTGTACCAGCATTATCATGGTTGAAGTTACAGGGACAGTTACAAGCTGTAGGCCTAGAAAGCGATGAAAAACAGATTTTGTTCAGGGTTAAGAAATCTTAGCGACACCTTTAGCTCAGAAGTTTTTTTTGTTTGGTTTGGTTACTGTTCTCTTTCAGTATGCTGGGAATTGTATTTCTGTGTATTTATTGATTCTCCAGTGGTAGAAGTCATATTACTAATTTCCATGTTGTACATGGTTTGCAAAGCGGTATACCTGTAGGCTTGATAACAGATAATCAAATTATGCTATTGGCATGCAAAACATAATTACAGTATCAGTCTTTCAGCAGTGATGATTGTTTTAAGTTACTTGAAGTGTGCACTGTAAGAGTTGTTTATGTTGTTTGCTATTGGCTGTATAGCAGGTCCCATTTTTAGTATACACATTCCTAGCAGTTCCTCTTTCACATACTATGGATCAGTTATAATGAGAATAGATAAAAATCCTTCTGGACAGCAGTGTGCAGGAGCTGGGAATTACAAAAAGCAATTAGTCCATATCTAATAATCTGCTAAATTCTGTTTTATGGAAGTATACAAACTTAATAAACCCCACATACTTAGTCATTTGTGGGACTTGCACATAAGCTAAGCACTTTGATTAAAAAGAATTGCTTTAGATTTAGGATTGTGTATACTGACTTATGGCTGAAATATGCATGTTCATGCATATGTCTTCATATATAATGGAAAAGTGTTATCTGATCATTCTAGAAGTCTGACCTGGTGGCTCAAATAGGTACAGTTGCTACAGCCAAATTGAAATACAGAACAGATGGAAATTTTTGGTGGCCTCCTGAAACTTTTCCTGCCTACAGAACCAAAATCTACTTGTATTTTGGATGAGTTGGTATTAAGGGTTTGTTTCACTATTTTGCTTATATTGGTGTAATTTTTGCCCATACAAAATTTAAATTTTATTCTCTGTATTATGTAACTGTACTGCATGCCTATCACTGAAATTTCCTCTATGCTGTTGCTGTGGCTGCCTAATTTTTGAAGCCACATCCAGCAAAATTCCGTGCAATTAACAGCAATATATGTAACACTGCTTTTCTGGTTGTTTTTTTTTCTTTTGAAGTACTAAATTTTCAGTGTTTTCTCTTTCCTTTGCAGTATTCACGGCTGTGACATTGATGCCATATGAGTAACAGCTTTGAGGCAGGTACTTTTTTCAAAAAGTTCAGTTTCTTACTGTGATATTGCTTCCCTAGATTCTACATTAATCATTAATTCATTGGGTCCTAGTAGATGGTTAGAAAGTAATAATAGATGGGGTATTTTCTGTTTCTAAAGCCCAGGATGGAAACGTGATATCTTTTGTCCTCTTCCAAGAAAGTATTGCATACCAAACAAAACAAACAAAGGGATGCAAAACCTCCTTTCCTTTCCACACACTCAAAATGTTAGCGTTATTAAGCAGTAGTATATATTATTAGAATGGCAGTGGTGACCAGCATCTCAAATAAGTTAATGTGCTTAGAATGAAAGGATTAGCTTTTAAGGCATTCTTTCCAAGTCTTTTAGTATTTCATAAGGACTCAGGTGAGTCCAGTTAAACCCATTTCTGCAGAGAATTTGATGTCACCAGACTCTTCTGCTGACAGAAATCTCCGTTGTCTTTAGGACCATAATGTCTCTCTGACCCAAACGATCAAATAAATTCTCCTCTTTTCGCAAGTCTTTTAACAGAGCAAAGGAATTCTTTCTTTACTTCCACTGAGGTAAGTGAGATGCTCGAATGGCAGAAGTAACGGGCTTAGGTAGAAAAAGGGAGGACACCGTGTGCTTACAAAAAGCGTAGCTGCAATGCATCCTCTGCCACCGTATCTTTTGGAGAGTTCTGTGTCCCATGCTCAGGGTACATGGCACTGCAGCTGCAAGTGGCAGGAGCAGTGGAACTGAACTATTTGCAGAGCTTCATGAACCTGCAGTTGTCTGCAATTATAAGGTATTTTGTTAGTATTAATACTTCATTGAAGTGAAGTGTGGGTGATTAGCTCGAAGCACTAGCCTCTGTTTTACAGTAGTTACTTTCAGTATTAGGTACCACAGCAGAGAAGAATTATGCTTTCTAGGCAAATACACTTGGTTGTGATTAATCACTTTTCCCTGGAATGATCCGATGTTGTTCCTTTCCTGCACCAACTTCTAGCTTTTCTGAGTAAAAACTAATTAGCTGCCTGAGAAAATGTACAGGAATGCTATCTTCATATATTGCATAAACTGGATTGTATCAATGTCTTGATCCTATGAAAATTTAAGCATATGTTGAAATTTAAGGTTTAGAGTCTCTTTATCAGCTTCTGGAGGATTGGAGGCTGCTATTGATCAGTGGATGTTCTGCATTTCCCTCTTATCAAGCATTAACTTTGGATAATCTAAGGGGTAACAAATGGATGATTGAATTTTAAATAAAAAGGATTTTTTTCATTCTGTGGTAAAACCCACCTTAAACATAAATTTTAAATTTGTCATGAGTTTGTTGTAGAATGGTATTACTATACTGCTCTAGTGTGTAGGTAACGGGCACAGGAGGAATAAATTTCATGGCTAATAAATGACAACCTTGGAGAAAGAAAGAGCAGATTACTAAGGAGTTTGATAGTGTAACTTCACCACGATGGCCTGCCAAAGTGCTTGCCATTATTTAGATAAGTTTTGCCATGAAACCTGGTTAGGTTCTGTTTAGTTCTGCATCTTGGCTGGCTGTGTTCTAGGAACTGCAATGATACCTACTTCAGAATTTTTGTACACTGACTCATCATCAGTCACTATCTGAGCTACATGGGAGCAGCCTATTACAACTGGAAAATTTACATCACAATTGTCATCCAGCTCCTTTGTTGAATAGAATACGAACTTTGTTTCATCACACAACACCACTTGGTTCCCAGCCGCCCTTCTTTAGCTGTGTTCTGTTGTTGTGCAGACATAGTGGGGCTTAGGTCAGTAGAGAAGGTTGCTACCGATTCCCTGTCTCCTGCAAGGGGCTTCTTGCTGGAAGTTCTGCTGGGAAACCAAGAGTATAAATGTGGTTCATTTTTTCTTCTCTGTTACTGTGTCAACTGCTCTGAACCCAAAACACTTTATTAGCTACACTGCATTCTGAAGTGGTTTTTTTGTGGAGTAAGTATCACAACAATTGTAACAACAAAATTTAGGGAATGTTTTTAAGAACATGAAACATGAAGAAAAGAAAGGTAAGCATATTAAATATATTTTTTTGTGTATTTATTCTAGAAATTGCTAACTAGGGATGAGATTCAAAAAAAAAATTTTCCAACTTTTCTTCTAAAAAAATTGCCAGTGAAAATATATTATCATGTAAAGCATGTATGGTAGTGTATGTGCAGTTAAAATTATACAGTCTATTCACAGTAAACGCAAACAAAAAGTTGTTCTGCTCTTGTGCTATCATTACTATGAACCTACAGTAGACTTTGGTTTTTCATAAAGCAACAGGTAGTTTTCAGGAGCTTGACTCGTATACTGGCTCAGAGGTTGTCAATATAATTGACTACCTGGTAAACAATCCAAGTCCTTTATTCACAGTAGGTGACCATTTTAATAGTTTAAACATTCATTTTGCAAATAGTGATTCTGGCTAATATTTATGGTCATTTCTACACATTGACACAGGGAAATAGAGGCAAATAAACCGAAGATCTCAAATGTGTTTTAAGTTAATAATATTAAACTTAATATGGATGTTGTCATTTGGCTTTAAATGACCTTTGCTGCTCTGCGATTCCTTTCCAAGAACATGTTTGTGAGAGCAGTAAGACTCTTGTCATCAAGCAGTTTACAGAGCTGCTGCATCTATCAGCTGAGATGTGGCAACTAGCTTCTTGTATGGTCTTGGTGTATTTCCTTATAAAGGAAAGGCTGTTTCAAATTACTCCTGTTGATCAGTTTAAGCTTCCCCTGTTTTACTTTGCACTCAAATGGTCAGATATCTCAGGTGAGATGCCTACAATAAGTTCTCATATTTTTTGTCTGCCTTGCAAGAACACATCTTGATACTCAGTCCTTGGCTAAGTATTTTTTGCATGCAGTTCTATTCAATTCCATTTCAAGACCTCTGTATCCAAATCAGCTTCCAAGATAATCTAAACAATACTTAATTGGGGTGCGGCTACATGTTCATCAGTGCTTCTGCAGGCTTTTTTCCCAACTTCTAATATTATGTGCTTGTATGTATCAACTCCTTTCCTAGTGGTTCTTCATACTGGGTTTGATTTATTCAAGTATTAAAGCACGTGTGTATTGGGAAATGTAAGTTTGGTCTGAAATTTTAAGTGTTCTGCTGATTTGGAGTCTCAAAAGTTATTTATTTCCCTCCTCCAGGATGAACAGGCTCGGGGGTTCTGCAATTCTGCTTATGTTCAAATTCACCACAGAGTCAAAGCCTTTAGACTGGCCAATGCTTCTTGAAAAGCCACTGGCTGAAATTAAGTAGCACTATAAGGAGTAATAATGAACTCTTTCAATATATGCCTGTATGTGATTGGTTTTTAACTGCATAATTGTAGAGATCTTTAACATTTTCATGGGTTCTTTATGGCTTATATAATTACCTGATTTAGTATGCATGCTAAAGATTTGTAGCCATATATTAGTAGGTATAGGAGTTTACTAACATCAGCAAATACTAAATGGCCAAATTAAAAGAGAAAATGCTAGATGACACTTAATTTCTGTATCTATGTATATACTCCCTCCATATACAGTGGAGATATAAATCCACAGAATAAATATTCTTTTTTGACACACTTTTGAGTTTCTTATCTGTGTTGTATTCAGTAAAACATCTTGACTAAAACTCTTCAGGTGTCTCAGAGGAGCTTCACGTAATTACAATAAAGGCAATTAACCTAGTGCAAAAATACTTCCTTCTTCCTGCCCCCAGATCCTGAACTTGCAGTTATTTTCATATAATTGGACCTTGTACTTGGGGAAAATTCAGTAGGACTCATTGTAAGATTGCTTTGTGAACATTTTTGTTCTCTGTTCCACATAAAATGCAGTGGTGTTACGAAAAGGACTGTGTATTCAACATTGGCACTTAAGGTTTTAAAGATCATTAGGACTGTAGTGAGAGTTTTATCCTGCTGCAAAGGGAAGAATCCAGAATGACATCAATTCATGCTACATTACTGGTCCTGAAAAATTTGTTCACATGGCATGTTATGTCCATAAGTTTTGTTTTAGAATTTCTTCGATATACCAAAAACATGATCTTCTTTCTCTTGTTCTACTCTATAGCTAGATTCCTAGCTATTAGAAATTAAACTGTGAATCTCTTATCCATAGGGAAGATCCCTGTGCTTTGCCCTGCTTTCCTGTAGGTGTCAAATGTTAGTGGCTTTTTGCCCCATTACACAGCTGACATTGCCATGTCAATATTCAGAGATAGGAAATCCTGTCCTAAAGGAGCTTGGCTATAAACTATTAGTTCTGTTAAAATGTTTCAAATTAATTCCTATTTAAGGCATTATATGCAATATGATATGTATTCAGTCCACTTACAAAAAGCAACAGTTGATTCATAAAAATTGTAACATTTTTTGAAATTAGGAGCTGTTTGGGTTCTGCTGTCTTGAAGCTGCTGGAGGATGAGAAGCAAAAGTTTGAGAGCTACTAAGTTTGCTGCAAATGCCCTAAAATGCCAGGGGTGAAAGGAAATTCCTGTTTTGGTTTTGGGTTCTGTGTATAGAAAAATGTCCCTGATGCCAGGCAACAAGATTTTCCATGTGAGTTGTCTACTGTTGCATACTGTGTCAGCATTGCCAACTCAATGGTAAAGTGTGTGCAAACTGGTGCCAAAAGAGGGGCAATAGCTTCAGCAATGTCCCGCTGTGCTTGTGTAACGTTGCTTCCTGAGACAAACTTTCTGCCTTCTTCACAGTTCCCCTTGCAGAGCAGTTAGCCAAGCCTAGACTCACATTTTTCACTCATACTGTATTTGATTTACATCAGCTGAAGGAAATGGTAATGTGCAACAGTGACTCTGGAATTTAAACACAAACCCACAAGGGACCTCCATGCTGAAGGCCAACTTCCAAATATGGGAGAAGAGAAGCAGGCGTAGTAGCCTGGGAAGCCATCCTCAGCACAGCAAGGGACAAAATAGTTGGAAGTATATGAGCTTTTAGGAATTTGTTCAGAAAGGTAATTGCTGTCATGTTTTCATCAGAGTGATGGAATGAAATACAAGCACTGTGACTGCAGAAAGAAGCATGGTTTATGTTAACTGTCTAGGGCCTGAACAACAGAAGTGCGGCTATTCAATTCTATTTTAGGTATGTAGTAGTGCACTTATTCCAGATCCAAGTGTGTATCTAAACTCTGCCAATATCAATCTGTTGGGATCACAGTTTTATCAGGAAAACCCATACGAAGAACATTTGTGAGAAAATTACTGGGGCTCAGTGCCAAGTCTGGTTGAAATTCTGCCAGAACATTTTCTCTCAATAGAAATAAATTCACCAATATTTAGACCCCACATTCTGCAAATTCTGATTCAAAGGCTTGAGAAGAGCTTTTAATATTACATGTATCATAGCCCCAAAAAAGTGAAGGCTCAACAGATTTTACTTGCTGGTAGATTCACTTGTAGTTAGCTGTTGCAGATTTTTAAGGCATCTGATTTCCATGATCCACAGCACTAGCTGTGTGTCAGCCAGGCACATGGAGAAGCAATGACCTACGGGCCAAAGGAGTACAGAGCCAAAGCAGCAAGGGCAGCTGACAGAGTAGGGGAGTACGACGTGGTTCACATTTCTAGTGGGTCACTGTTTACAGAATTCTTTGTAAGTGGTGCCCTTGTTCACTGCATTATAGACTGGGCATAGGACCCTTAGCATGAGGATAAATCTGGCTTTTTGAAACAAACAAGGAAAATTACACCAAAGTCTTACAAATTGAAATGCCATTAGAAAAGCCTTCCTCTTGTGGATGTGGACTTCTTAGGAAGGAAAATAATTTGTAGGCTATTTTTCCTACTGATTTTGAAAGAAATATACATTTTCTAGAATAGCTCAGGCAAGAATGGCTGTGAAAGAGACACGGGTGCTTGTTGTCCTGGGACACTGTCAAGGTGAAGCTGGGAGCAATAGATTCTATTTTACTTTTCAACCTTTTTAAAGGAAATATCCTGTGTTCTGTCAGCAAATGAGAATTGATTGCACTGTGTTTCAAACCTCTTGAACTGACTCTGCTGTCTAAACAACAATTGAATTTGAGTTTCTTTAAGGTCGTATGGTGGTACATGTAAGAGTATATTATTTATGTGTCATTAGGTAAAGCATCAACATTTTTCAAGTTGATGAAAAGTGCAAGTTTTAGTGGAAAGGACTCCTAAATTTCAATTCACAAGTCTCTCAAATGTATGTTAAAGTTGAGTCATAGTGATTCTGCTACTGTGCTATCAGTGAAAGATTTAGTAGAAGGGCTACTAAATGACACCTTTACATTTCAGAGCTGTTCAAAATAGGAAATGTAGCAACTTGGATAAAGTTGTTTCTACCTAACTGAAGAAATTTTGGGCTTTATTCTGTAAGAAGACGTTGCTGTGGCTGCTGTTTGAAAGTTGTATTTTATGCCTCAAAAGGCTTAAACCTTGATGCCTGATTTGGTTCTGCTTTCCAGCTTCCATTCCAAAGAATTAAAAAAAAAAAAAAAAGCTACCTGTAGCTGTAAATTGCAAAATAAGGGGTTCTGAACGTTAAGTGCTTATAACTTCACTAGAGATATATTTTCACTATATCATCATCAAAAAAATTATTGATTCCAAAAACTTATATAGAGAAAAGTTCAAAAGCCATTTGAAGAAATTGACAAATAGATCCATCACGGTCTATTGAACACAGAGACACACTATTTCTAGATCAAGAAGATCTCAAGCTTTGGATTTTTCAGCTGAACATATGTACTTTGGGAATTGTTACTTTATTCTTGTTCCCCTTTTGTATTCTTTCATAAACATTTACTGTTGACCACCATCAGAGTCAGGATACTGTGCTAGAAGACACACATGGCCTGATTGGGCATCTTCATGTTGTTCCTGTGAAATGGTTCTGCTCTAGCACCTATATTCATGAAAGAAGGACCAAAATTTGTGTCAGGGTAATAAGACACTTCAGGGTAATAATGTGCAATATGAAAGTAAGTTATCTGCTGTTCCTGTTACATCCTTTTTTCTGTGACTGAGCTTTTCCTCTCCTAGAATTGACTCATCTCTGTTGCAACAAAGATATATATTGTATAAACACAGTACTGTTCCCTTTTTATAATTAGTGATAATGTGAGGGAAAACAACACGTGCTGTGTCGTCATATCCTGGCATAACCATGGACACAGTGATCTGAGAAGCACAGCCGTGGATCAGGTCATGGAGTGGGCTTGCATCTAGTCATGTGGCAGGGACTGCTTGCTGAACAAGCTTCTAAATGCCATGCCTGCCTTTATCACACAAAACATGAGCTGTAAGAAAAGAATTGTTCATATATTAAATATATGCACATTATACATTAAATATATGTACATAAATATCTATATTAATGCATGTACTCCCATGCACCTGATTTACATGCTAATCACAAAATGGGTAAGGTTGGGAAGGGATCACAGGTGAGGTCATCTGGTCCAACCTCTCTGCTCAAGCAGAGTCTTCATAAGAGCATATTGTACAGGCTTGCATCCAAATAGTTCTTGAATATCTCCAGTGAGGGAAATTCCACAGCCTCTCTGGGCAGTCTGTTCCAGTGCTTCGTCACCTGCACAGTAAAGAAATTCTTCCTTGTGTTCAGGTGGAACTTCCTGTGCATCAGTTTCTGCCTGTTGCTTCTTGTCCTATTGCCCAGCGCCACTGAGAAGAGCCTGGATCCATCCTTTCTTCCCTCTCCCTTCAGATACTTACATGGATGAATTCCCCTCTCAGTGCTCTCTTCTCGAGGCTGATCAGTCCCAGCTACCTCAGCCTTTCCTCTTAAGAGAGATGCTGCAGTCTCTTAATCATCTTTGTCACCTTCTGCTGGACCTGCTCCAGTAGCTCCATGTCTCTTGTGTCTTGAGGAGCCCAGAACAGGACACAGCACTTCAGATGCCCCTCACTAGGGCTGAGCAGAGGGGCAGGATCACCTCCCTCGACCTGCTGGTGATGCTTTTCCCAATGCACCCCAGGATACCCATGGCTTTCTTGTCCACAAGGGCACACTGCTGGTTCATGAACAGCTCATTGTCCACCTAACTGCTGAGATCCTTTCCTGCAGAGTTACTTTTGAGCACATCAGCCCCCAGCCTGTACTGGTGACAGTATTTATGGCACTCTCTATGAAATATTTTCCTTGCATCTCCTTCGTGTAAGTTGGGAGTAAGCTTATGGCATCTCTCTCCCAAAAAAGAAGCCTGGAAACAACTTTCCATGGCTTCACGCAAGCCTATTTTCAATCAAAATGTCTAACTAATACAGCCTAAAAATACCATGTGTCTTTAATTAGCATTTCTCTTGGAGACTGGAAGCAAAGGCAGAGAGAATATAATGCAATAGAAACCCTGGGAAAATTAGATCTGAAAATGAGGTAAAGAAAACAGATTCTGAACACAGGACTGAGACATGGAGAAAATTTATTTTGGGAACATGATTTAATCATTCTACTGACAGGACTGCTTTGAGTAGCTGAAAGATTTTGTGAAAGGAGATTTTTTTGTCCATGAAACAACAGTGAACACAGGAAATGTGCTTTCTATATTTTAATTTCAAATTAATATTAAAGGAGAGGAAAAACATGGCTTAAAAGTGAGGCAAAGCATTTTAAGAAATTACACACATGCACACACACATATGAGCACATACAGTTCAGGTGTCCACAACACAAATCCCTTGGGATGTCAACTTCCTTCTGCTGCTGTAGGAAGCCACTACTTCTATAACTTTCAGGAAGAGTTTAAAATAATATCACTAAGTGTATTTCCAAATGTGAATTTGAGCAGGGAAGGCCATTTGCTGCGCTAGCTGTTGTCTGGAAAGCTCTGTACAGGCAGTGTTTCTGAGGACTAACTGTGGTCCTCGATGGTTATGAAGTGTATCACCATGGCAGAGTTGCTTTCCAAATCTTGCAGCTGAGACAATCCCGGGGCGACCTTAGTAACCTTCACTACTGTACACTGAAGTCTGGTTCTCCTTTTAACTCTCTTGTTGCACAATACAGGAGCATTAGTTAAATATCTGAAGTACACAGAGAATCATGGTTCATGGATTTGTGAGGCTTAAACCCTAAGAGCAAGTGCCCTTCAAGTGGCTGTAGAAAGGACTCCAATACTCTGGGGACCCCTTTGATTGCATGTCAAATGTCCAATGCTAAGATGAGATATAAAGATCAATTGCCACGTGTTATGATAGGAAATAAGCCTGCCAATGCAAGAGCAGATGGCATTGCATGAGGTCTTTCTTACATGGAATAGGAAAGAGATTATTATGTCCATGACATTGATCAGGGTAACACAACAGATAACAAGGTCGTTGAATTTGTGCATTTGTGGTTAGGCTTTAAGAAAAATTACATCCAATTCCACAGTAGCAAACGAATGCCATTAGTCTTCTTAAAAACAGCAAAAAATAGTGAGTGCAAAAAGAACACTAATATATTTTTAAAGAAATAGTAATATCACAGATGCAAAAATCCAAAGCAGATATGCTGATTTTTTAGTCCTGAGACACATGTTCTTTTTTCACAAAACCTTTAGTGGGTGCAAGCAGATGAACACGGAGATGCTGTATAAGTGGGGGACCATGGCCTTTGCACTGAAATCCAGCAGATCATATGGAACCATGCAGCAGTCTACACCGCTGGGGAGAGAAGGAGGAAGTGTAAATGCTGCATCCTGGCTGCTGCCATTCTGCTCTCTCCCCCCACAAAATAGGAAGGAGTAGAGTTGCAACTCAGACCTGTGTCTCTAAGAGAACATTAAGAAAACATTAGGAAAAGAGCAAATAAAACAAAAAATAAAAGACACACACACCCCCAAAAAACCCCCACACCCAACTAAAAAACTCCCCAACACACCCAACACACAAACAAAAAAAAGCAAAGTCCACCTAACCCACAAACAGCTCAATATGCCAAATGTGCATACCTTAGATTCTGCTCAGGGTCTCTCCAGTCCAGGACTGGAATTGCAGGAGGTGCATAAAAGCAAGAACTTGGGTGGCACAGGAGTAGAACAAGAGGGAGTGTGGACATGCAGGGAGCAGAGAGAGAAATCCCTAATAAATGCAGGACTAGAACAACAGCTGCCAGAGGCCAAGGGTTGAGGTGCCTTGTTGCAGAAGAGCTATGTAAAGAATCTTGCCCAGCCCCTGTCCATAGTGTCCCAGACTCAGTTGTTCTGTGATAAAATCTAAAACTGCTAATATACATTGGGGGAAAAAAAAGAGAAAAACATAAAACAAGAAAAGACAAGAAAAAATAGAAGCAAATAAAATGTAAAAAATATAATGATGGCATTCATTTGGAAAGAGTCATTTAGGAAAGATTCAACTCTGACACAGGCTGAGACCAAAAAGGAGACCTAAGGAGAGGAGTAGCCAGTATGATAAAATAATTTGCTTTTTTTACTGATAACAAAACAACTTAAAAGTGCATGCAAACATAAATTGAGTTATATTTAAAATGGTGATAATTGCCCCCAATGAGCTTTGAGCCTGCTATAAACATATAAACATGTTAAATACTCTTAAGTTATGGCTGACTTTGAGTACGTTACAAGGTGCAGACACTGCAGGAGCATCCCAGGGAATAAACCATGCAGCTGATAATAACTACAGAATGGAGAAGTGTGCTTCTTTGCTCCATATCCAGTGTGTAGCTCTCCCACCTCACACAAAATCAAAGGAGTTTTGTTTCTTTCTACGGAACTGTTTCTTTCTACTTTCACCTTCTGCTCTCTGTCAACTGAATTTCAAGCAGGTCAATACATGGGAAATAAGGTGTCACTGCCCCCTTGGCCTGCAAAATCAAACAGATGGCAGCTGACACCTTAGAAATGTATTCTCTTGCAGGTGCTATGGCCAGAAGATAGCTTTTACAGTGAGAAGAGGTAATTTGGCACTACTGCTAGTTTCCATATGTATGGAATGTGCCAGAGCTTCATGAAAATCTCCAGGCTGTTTCTCTTTTCTCTTTTTTCTTTCCCGGCGAGCATCCTACAGCCACAATGAGTTCAGACTTCTTAGTATTCCAAAAGCAGAGAAAGATACCTTTATTTGAGATAAGAAATACAAAGTACTTCCTCTGTACATTTTCTAGGAGCACAAATACTTACACAGGCTTTCCACAGGAAGGTAGCAGTTGTCATATAGATCAGACCACTGACCCCTTCAAGTTCAATCAGACTGTGGCAAGTCCTGACACTTTGAGAGGAAGGTTTAAGAAACCCTACTCATGGGAATTAGGAATTCCCACTCATGGTAGGAAACTGTGGGTGTTCTTTTTCACCCAATCATGTGGAAGTGAATTCTTCCTGTTACTTTTGTTGTAACCTGAAGATAAAGCAAACTCCTTTTGGACCTGAAATAGTGCTGAGTCAGAATTTAGATGCATTCATTCCCCTACACATGAAAATCCCATTAGGGTGGGATTTCACAGGCTGCATGATTCACATACTGGCAAAAAGACATTCATAAGTGTTTGGATTTACAAAACTGATGAGCTCACAAAACTCCCATTGTAATCAGCAAGAAATACAGATAAAATACATGATGATTTGAGATTATGAACAATAAATACTCCTATCTTTTTTGCTGCCAAAATTTACTGTTACTAAGAAACTGGAAGTGTTGTTTAGCAGTAAGAATAATAATATCAATTTATCTCCTGGTAGATTGATCTCCCTGGTTGTGGACGATCTGTTTTCGCTGCAAGTAATGGTATTACTTATATGTCATCATACTCTTTGCAAATTCTTTCATCACTGTATTTTTCAAAGGATGGTTTAGATATTAGCTGATGTGTAGTACTCTCTTCTGGGGTTGGCATGGGATAAGTGTTATTTTAGAAAAGAAGGAACTGAGACTTTTAAGAAATAAACAGTTTTTCATTCTTTAGTAGTGCCTGGAAATTGCTAAGTCATGTTTTTAGGCTTAGTCTGTACTGCGTCTTTTTGAAATATTTGAGAGCACTGTCTCTATGTGCTTTTATTTTATGCAATTTGACATGAACAGAGTAATTACACATCACATTCAGAGGTGTCAATAAGTGGTCTCAGAATTAGTTTCACAGTTCAATCTTATTATGGGTTTTAGCCAATGGTCTTGGATACATTTGTGAATAAGTACCTGAGTTGCAACACCCCAAGGTGTGCAACACTGTTGGTTCTATTCTGCCAGTTCTGGGTATTCTAAGGTAATTCTTTTGACCTCTCTAGCTCCAGTAATATACATGGCTGAGAATCCATTCTCTTAAATTCTTATCTATAGGTGTTAGATTTCAGATAGAGATGATGTGATACTACTTATGTCTTGGCAATCTCTTTTTCTCTAAGATCCCATTCTTGAAATGTTTGGCATAGTTATATCTTTCTTACATGGGGGTGATTTATTTACTCTGTGTAAATTGTACTGTTGTAAGACTTCTGCATATCTCTCAAATGTTTATATGAACATTTTAACATGTGGAAGAATACTTAATATAAGGTACTAGTTTATATACAAACAAGGCAAAAAAAAGGGGACCTTATACCTCAATCTCCATAATTTCTACATAAGCCATTATTTACCCAGACTTCCTAAGTACTTAGCCCAACTTTGCAAAATTTTATCCAAGTCCTAAGCACCCAAGGAAATATCTTTGCTGAAATCCTCGTGTCACTGAATTAAGTAATTGAATGCACACATACTGTAATAGAGCAAGGAGTTTACCCCTGAACTTCAAGGAACTTCTGTGACCAGGAAAAAAGTCCAGAGACTTCTTCCTTGTTTTAGCATTACCAGGACTAATGCAACAGAATTATATTTTTAGGTATGTGCACATTATTCCCAAACACATTCAGTCTAGACTTAACACTCTTGACAGTCCAGAGGTGCTGGGTATTGCAAAGGGAACTGTGAAGCAGAGGAGGAGCTGCCCTTGGACTGTGTACATAAACACTTTGAACATTACTTCACTAAATCCAACTTCTTGAAGCAATAAAATTCTTCTGTAGAAGTTGCAGGTAGTAGCTCAGCAATAAAAAAGGTCAACAGTGTCTGACCACAATTGATAGTGCTATGATAAACACAGTGCACAGTCTGTGCTGGCTAGAAAACTGCACAGAGCTTGGTGTACCCGAGGTACCTTTGTGAAGAGACACAAAGGAATAAGTAATGTATAGGAGGCTTTACCTGTGGATGGAAGTTGGGGAATATCCATTCAGTCATGAGTGTTGCTGGTGAGTTTTAACATCTTCCAGAATATCTTCCAGAGTCTGCAAAGCTTTCAGACACCCTGGGAAATGACAAGCAGCTCACGTAGGACTCTCTGACAGAATTTATATAGTCTGTAATGTTCCAACATGCTTTTTGGTAACAATAGTCTATTACTGTTACAAAACTGCTATTAGCATTCTCCTGAGAGGTGAGCATATCCCCTTAGTTATGTTTAAATCCCTGACAGGAAGCGCCTCAACAGCAGTTGAGGGCAGTGCAGCCCATTTGCTAACACTTGTCACAACATACAGAGTAGAGCTGCAGACTTTTTCTAGCAGATCGTTTATGCCGTCTCCCGTAATTCTAGGAATAGTCTACCCACTTCATGTGGGATGATATTAATTTTCTATTTGCTGAAGAACTGGACATACCAAGTAGCACACAGAAGGCTAGCAGAAACACAGGTATTTCTTCTTGCACTGGAAATTGTATAGATTTACTAAGAAAAAAGTCAGTAAGGTGATGTAAACTATTATTTATGTGTTGTCATCTGTAAAGACACAAAGGCCTTGCCTTTGTTTGGAATTAGGCCTGCAGACACTGAGGTAGAAGACACAGTACAACTTTCAGTTCTGTACGAGAGAGAGCAAACTGATGCTTTTCTCAATCCTGGAGTGGTTCTGTGCTCACACTACTTTTTGTCCTTGTTTCTTGTGAGTTTACCTTGTGCAGGAACACCAGTAACTGTAACTCTGGTTTGCAGACCAAACAATGCCCTAGATTTCAAATGCTCTGCAGTGTTGCAACAATGTGAGCTGTGACAAAGTCAAGTTTTTGAAGAGCAACACTCCAGGGTGTGCAATTCATTGTGAATGAGACAAGAGTTCTCAGTTCAAAGTATTTCTATGAAGTAAAGACTTCTAAAAAGAAGTAAAAATAATTCATGTGTATGAAAGCTAATTTAAAATCTCCTTTAAAAACAGATCACTTTTAATCTGTTCAGAAATACAGTTCATAACTCTTTCTGGAACACTGACGGGCTCCCTTCACACCATATGTATCATCTCTCCTGTCTAGCCCACTCACTAATCTACATGTTAATAACTCATACTCTGAAACAAATTCATCACCCACATCTGTATTTCTTAGGCTGTAGCTTTCTCCTGGACCTGACAATGGTGGTGCAAAAGAGGCTTTAAAACTGAATACTAATGCAGACAACTCCTCACACCCACAAGCTCTGGGATCAGCCAGAAGAGCTTAAAAGGAGTTCCCCCGTGACTGCATTTTCTTCAGACACTCCGTAGTGGCTTTTGTTTGATGGCTGGAGTATTGTCAGGCTTTTCTTTTGAGAGGCACAATTTTGTCTGCTTATTAACTGATGAAAAAATCTGCTTTCATTTCATCAGTTTAGGTAATTTTCTAATCCCAGCTAATTTAACTTCTAGTGTTTCTGACTACACTTTCAGTTTTCTTCTTAGCATTTGTATTACTACTAATTGAACACTAGTTCTTCAGTTCTCTAATTATTTAATGTCATAAAAAGTCTTAAATTAATATGCCTAATTCCTGTATCTCATTTGGGAAGAAAAGCTCAGAAATGGGGCACTCTAATTCTAAAATCCCAGGCAGTAGTTCAAGTCACAACCCTTAATTAAAATACTACACTTAATTACAATACTACATTACTTTTCAGGATCCAACTTAGCTTCTGTTGTCCCCATTAAATGTGCTAGATTATCAATGTATTTCTTTGAGTTGGGCTTACCTTTATTAGTGGCCAGTACTGGCCTAGAAAGGGATTCATAATTTTCTTCTATTTAATGTCAAATATTTTTGTACTGTGGATAATGTCTATAAATCTACTGCAAAGAATGTTAGTGGTACTCTGGTGACTTCTGAGACTTAATAATCTCACAGATGGTGACTCCTAAAAGGTACCTCATTATAGCTTGGGAAATGAGCTTTTCAGTGCAGAATGCTGGAGTTCTTAAATATGAACTCTACTTCTGCAGAAGTTCCTGGTTTTCATTGGGGCCTTCAAGGTCCTACAGTGCTTCCCTTAACAAGACTGTCAGGGAAACTGTATTACCTTCTCCATCTTCAGTTTAAAGCTGTGTGATGGCTAAATGGCTAAACTTGTATAGAATATATCAATCATCTGTATGATGGTTTTCAAAAATATTTCTTCGAAGTGTCAGGCCATTTGATGGTTGAAGACAGTTCATACTTTTTAAAGGACTGTTTTATACTGCAGATTGAGTCTCAGAAGGAATTATGAAGTGGCTTTGGAATTCTCTGCATTTGCACATTGGTACCTATCTCAAATCTTATCTGCTTATAAATAAAATGCAGTTTTTGACAGCTACTCCTACATATTTTGATTGGAGAGCCAAGAAAGGTTTTCTTTCTGTTCATTAATTCCTTGCAGTGAAGAACTCAAATTGGGAACTCAGATTAGGAAACATGCAACATGAGAACCTTTGTAAAGACTGTCTGTTTGCAGCCTTGTTATTCAATCAGGAGCCAGAATAAAGAACACTTTCCCAGAGTGGCATATGATGTGCAGGTACTACAGGAATAAAAGTAGAAGATTCCAACTTTTCTCACAAGTGTTCATAGATCTGGTTAGGAATAGTCTTTAAAAAACAAACCAAACCAACCAATAAACAAAGCCCCCGCCTCCCCCCAAAACACACACACACAAAAACTCCAAGCAGATGTGCTTGGGTTTTAGCTGGCACTTTAAGAAGTAATGATACTCTTCATGTAGAAAGAACCAGATGTCTTCTGCTTGGGACAGTGGCTGTAGTGGATTCAAATACAAACTTAACCCAGTCTTTGGCTTGAAGCTATCTGAAATAGAACATCAACAATTAGGAGGCTGTTGTATTTTAAATATTGTGGGACACTGAGTTATTATACGGAATCACTAGATTACTACAGTCTTTTGAACACCTATTGATTCTAGCAACATGTGTAGACCACTCACCAAATATTTCCTCCAGATTTCTTGCATGTATAGTGCATGCTTATTGCAAGCCTTCTCCTCGTCAACAACACCAACTGTGATAACAACTTCATATATTTGTCAGAAGTGTCCTGTATTTCTGAAATCTGTACATCCACACTTGCCGTCATACACAAAATAGGAGAAGGATTCAAAAATAATAAGGTTGAAGATTGCTAAAAATCCAAATAAAATCCAGTTCAACAGCAACTAAAATCACAAGGTTTTTACCATCAGATATTTTGTATTTTAGTGGAAAAAAGAGATTTGGGCCCTTGTAGCATCAAATCCTAGTTTTTTATTCCACTAAGTGATCTGTGAAAATACTTTCTGTGATCTAAAATAAGACATGCAGACCGGAAGTATAAAGATACTGTTTTTCTGTGGGAAACCAAATGCAGATTCAGAGTTCCTCAAGTCAGGCTTTTTGCATTGTTTATTTAGAAAGAGCTGGATTTCAGTTGTTTTGTCAATGTAAGTCATACAAGAAGAAAATTCTTCAGTGTGACAGCTACATGGAAAAGAATTCCTTTTCCTTGCCCTGTTTCACTCAGTTGTTACTGGTTGTGTAACTGGCACATGCACAAATGGTCTGTCCTGTCCCTGAGAAAAGCCTTGAGGCAATAGCTGCTAGAGATATTAAAACTGTGGTTTGTTCCTGTTTTCCCTTTTCTTTTGACAAAAATATGATGGTTGTATCTCTTTCAGACTAATCTGTTAAAGAAATGTCACCAGGGTTTGTTGTTGTGCTGACATGCTCTGCCCCTGTGAAAGAGTACATATATCAGAACTGAATTATTTTTGGAATTTTAGCTGCTATATTTTTTCCCTACAATGTTAAAGACTAGTTCAGGGTCAGGAATGCCCATCAAATAGAAGAGACAGAATAGCCTGTAGTTCCTTTTGGAAAGCAATGCTGTCTTGCTGCCAGTACCTTTGCCAGAATGTTGTAGGCTGGAGCTCCAGTGTCTCTTGTATGGGAAAGTGAATTGTTGCCGATCAGTTACAGCTCCTGTGTGTTGCAGTGGTTGCAGGTTATTTCTTACTTTGGGGGAGAAAATGGAAGGTGGGAAAATGGGGCATTTGTTAAAATTCCTAGAGAAGTATGTCTTGGTTGGTACAACGATCAGGGCCCTTGAAGCCAAGTCAGGAACTGACTCTAATTCACAAGGCTTGGCACCACACAGTCCCTCACGCCCCAGTAGGCCACGGGTCTGAGACGGTGCTGGGACCTTGTACTGGCTCTGTGTGAGTGAGGGATCTGCAACACCCCTGCTGGGCATCAGCTGGGGAAGTGCTGAGGAGCTTATACTGCTAGTAACTGTGGGGAACAGTGTGGATATGAAGAGGAGGGTTAAACCCGTGTATTGGTGCAGTCTCCACCTTGTCATGGTGTAGCTTCTGAATCATTAACAATCAAAACTGCCCTCCACCAGTTTTCTGTCTTCCTCACTGAATTAGTTACAGCTAAACAACGCTCTCTGTAGTGATTTTCTTGGTTCTTGCAGTTGTACACTGCTAGGATATTTTCTTGAGCTGCCACATTCCTGTGGTAAATAAATCCTTCTTACTGCTCTCCAGCCCTACTGTATCTTCTTTGATAGGAAATCTTTTATGTCAAAACCAAAATATTTTCATAGCAGATCTCATAAATGGATGGCTATATACTGCTGTGGCTCTTTTTCTGTATACATGGATTTAACTTACCTGCAGTATTATCAGAGCAGGAGCAAGGCCTCATCATGTGATCTTTATCTGTACTGCACCTTTTTTCTAATTCTTGCAGAACCAATACTAGCGTGCAGTTGGTGCACAGTTATCCAAAATACTGCAATTACTTTGACTTATCTCTCAATTATAATGGCAATCTCTGTATTAAACAGAATTACTAGTGTTAGTATTTTTTCTGATACAAAAATGCCATGGTCTTATGATCCCAGTAGCCAAATAAGTTTAAATTCAGATAAGTTTGACTCAAGGAATTTTAGAATTTCATGACATAACACTGAAAAAACTTGAGAACGTTATGTATATATATATAATACAAATTTAAAATATGTTATTTCATGTCAATTTAAAAGAGTCATCAGCAAATGTGACTGTCTCAGTGCTCACTGATACGATCTTGTGACCAGCAGGAGGGAGAAGCATGGCTTAAACAGAGATCTATACAAACATTTTATTATCTTCTAGAAAGCAGAGCCTGCTGCTCCTGCTCTGTGATATCTTCCTTATAGTGACATATTTCTTGAGATTACTCAGAGAGCACTAACATTTCTTTCAGGTAAAATAAAAACCCAGAGTCCAGATTTTTGTTGTCTCTTTTCAGCTCCACCTCTGATGTCTGCCTATTTTCAGACAAATCTAAGCCTCCATGGCTGAAGCAGGTTTAGCATTTACACAGCTTAGAGCAATGAGTCACATCTTGGTTCAGTTCAGTAAAGCACATCATGAAATACAAAGTTATTTCCAGACAGGGCCCCTCTCTGAAAAATGCTAACAGGTGGAAGCCCTAGTAGATAACTTAATGTCTGCTCTTCAAGAGAGGGTTATTTTTACCACCAGCCTGAGTTTGGTGAGTGCAAGTGTACCATGCAATGATATACAGAAAGCATTTATAGCTGGAATGCTCTGGAGTGCCATGTCCCTCCCCATTTTTAAAGCAGAAGAGGCAAATGGTCTGATAATGTGTATGCATTTGTGTATTCATAACACCTACATAAGGACATGATTTGATCACTTAGACAGAAAACTGGGTTATGAATAGAGAGTACCCAATACCAAGTCCATAGGTGCTTTGATGAAAAACAGTGTACAAAAATATTTTTCATGAAAATGCAGCTTATCTTTGTGAGGTTACTGATCACAGTAAGTTTACAGCCATGCAAACATATCTAGAACTTCATATGTTTATATATAAGAAGTCATCTAAGGAAAAAGGTATTTTTCTCCCTCCATTCATTTTTTTGCTTGAGGAAAGATTATTAATTTGTAGCTTCTCGGAAAATTGTGCTTTTTTTCCCAGGGTCTAGCTTTGTTTTTAAACACTTGAAGAATTGCATGCCCATGAAACTGAGGAACTTTATGAAGAAATTTGAGCTGGTAACTGAGTGCAAGAGTCTTGTCTGATGGCTGCTTAGCTGAGGAAGAAGAGACTTGATCACCTGTGGAATTCCCCTTGCCTCAGCTCACGTGGATACAGTGACCTGCATGCTCCCCCTGGCCTGGCAGCTCTGCTCCAGACTCATCACAGTGGCTTCAGTGCCTTTGACTACACTGTCTGCTGAAGTACTTGAGGTCTACCAGTGTCCCTTGTGAGTGTAGGATAGCAGTGTCTTATAAAAGCATAATGCATTCCCAATGTGTTGCTGAGAAAAAGGAGTCCAGCTTTGTTCAGGTCTGGCTCTGTGGGGAAGGACTGGAGGAAAGAAAGCCCCTGGCAACAATGTAAAATGATAAATCCCATTATGGTGTAAACAGTGTTTAAGAATGAAGAATTCAGTGGTGAGTCACATGAATTCTCCTTCCCATTTACTGAATACGTTACATGTTTTTAGAAAATTCTGCATTAGTAATACTATAAAAATCTGCTTTTATTGGATTATGAATTGCATTGCATATCCACAACTGAAAAAAGGGAGGTTGTGCTTCCCACATGCTTCTTGCTAGGCCACTAATATCTCTTATTGTAAGAGAACTGCTCTGGGTATTTTCAGTTCTTGGTCTTTTCTGAAACATCCAGTTTGCCAGAATGCCAAATAGAGGCATGTTTTTTGTGAGTATCTTTTCTTTAGAAACTGGGCTGAGAGCCACAGTCTGGCTGCCAGTGAACCACCAAACCTTCTTTTAATTTGATGACCTCAGTTACTGTTGTATTTGGATGAACTCAGACAAGTTTATATGTGAAAGTGTCTGTCTTTCATTGCTAATCCTTTGAGCTATTCAGTCTTTTTAAATCCTCATCTTTTTAAGCTTAAAAGGGTTACATCTCTATCCAGACACTTTCAATGTTCTGTTTTCAGGACTTAAAAAAGCATTTCAAGGCTCTTCCTGTATTTAAGATGATACTGATAACTGCAAAGAAATTTTTTTAAGGAAAGATTTTTGCAGCATCAGCCAGCATACAACAGTATTTTTTATTGAGGTATAGATATGCTTAATTAACTAAAGAATATTGTTTGCATGTATTAAAATAATCTTTTTTAGGAAAAGACATGAAGCATGTAGTCAGGTTATTTGATGTCTTGCTTTTAAAAATTCTCCACCAATAAAACTTGGACTGGACATGGACTTGCAAAATGTCCTTTCAAGAAAGGAGAAATAATTTAATGATTTTCAAGGTTACATAACAAGAGACAGGAATACAGGACAATAGCAATGAAATGGAATAATGTGCCTGACTTCAGAATAGTCAATGCTTCATATAAACAGGCTTTGAGAGGGGTAGAAGAAAGTTTTGTGCCATGGGTTCTCAGATGTTCAGCAGACTTTGGCCCTGCAGTCTTCCTTTCAGACCTGGGCAGTCGAAGGGATCACCATTTCTGTACTACCACACTGCAGAGAAGTGAGAGTTCCCTGAACCAAGCTACTTCAAGCTCCAAGTGCCTAAACTTCTCAAAAATTACTTCTCTCTTTATGATTAGCTTTTTTTCTGTTTTCAGTTCTTATTTTGTTTCAGCTTGAACCCAAGACCTTTGATGATTTCAACAGCCAAAAAAAAGTATAAATAAAGAAAGTGTAAGTATGGTTATTAAATCTGGGAAGTTCTACAGAGTTTCAGTGATACTTACTATGTTCTGACAAGTACTCACATCTTTATCTTTTAGCTTGTTGAATCAAGATGATGATTATTAACTCAGCTGAATTTTAAGGAGGATAGATAGTGACATGAAAAGGATTATTTTCTTCCTTTGTTTTTCTTGGTTGTAGTTAAAATCAAGAGCATCACGGAGCATCATATGTTTTCATTAAGTTCTCAACAGCAGAAGTTGCTGTCTTTTACTGAACAAATTACAACTTCCAGCTGCTTGTGGAAATTGCTCTTAGAATACTCTTTTAAGGTCATGGAGAGCCAAATGTAATCAATTATTCTGGAACTGGTATCTGACAGAATCTGAAATTGTCTGAACTTGTCAACATAACGGACTCTGTGCTTGCTTAGTGTGAAATAAAAATGTTGACAGCTGCTATGAGCAGTAGGAGATGGAGGATACTTAATTTTTTTCTAAACTTCATGAAGTGTTTTAAAGCACTCATAGAGGTGCTGTACTCTGGTAAGGTGGCATGGTGGTAATACTGACTGTCCTAATCTGATCCTAAATTACTAGGTAAACACAGTCCTAAGCCTTACCAGATACTAAAAATGTATCAGGAAATATCAAAAATAGAGAGGCAGTTCAGCCTTCAACAGAGTGGGTCTGCCTTTTTCTGTGGTGGAAGTCAAGGGTTCAAAGAAATTACCCTTAACGTTTTGGATTCCAGAAAGAACTGCACTGAACATGGACTGGGTTTAGTTTTAAATCCCTTCTCTCACAACTGCCCCTCCTACTGCAGTACACAATGCTGCTTACAGGTCCAAAGCTACAATATCCTTTACATCCTGAAACAATCCTCTGTGCTTGCTGTCGGCTCTGTCATAGAGATGGATGTTAAAAAACTTGACACTTTCCTCTCTGTGAAACACAGTATTTTAAATAAAAGAGAATAATTCCGTTTAAGGCTTGCTAACAGATGCAAACAAGTGCCTGAGAAGCAAAGCCTGACCTTTCTAGTGTGTTTCTTCCTGTGTCTTACTCCACAAACTTTGAGAAAATGCTTCCACTTATCACAAAGCCTCCCTTGTACAGATGAAGAGGGAATGCCCTCGTTTCCATGCACCCTGAGGGGCTCCCTGAAACACCCCTGTGTTGCCCTGTCTCACTGGTGCCCTGGGAGCAGCCCGACTAAGTAGAACATCGGATTCGTTCCAGGCACTGCTGGCTGCCAGCACATTGTAGGACTAACTTGCAAGGAATGTTCCCCTTGGCAGGCAGCCTCCTCCTGGCATCAGTGCCAAATTATATCAACCGTAATTGTTACTATTTATGATTTTTTTTGTTGCTTTTATGAATCACTGCAAAGACAGCTAGGTTATTCCAAAGCTTTGAACAACTCGTACAGTGGGAAACCTGATAATAGGTAGAGGATAGTATGAATTATTTTGAATTGATTATAGAATTTTTTGAGCTGAGAGATAAACGCATATTCTCCTTGAGCTGGGAGCTCCAAATAAAAAAAATGCTGAGTTGTAGGACTCCAGCATTGGCACTGTCCTGCAATGTGCCCTGGAGAAGTTTCTTGAATGTCTGTCTTTGTTTTCTTTTACTTATACTTTTCTCTATTTTCTGTTAATTTCCACATTTTTCAGCTGATTTTAAACTAAAGTAAGCAAGCAGGCCTACATGTAAATAAATATTCCAGCACTGAGAAAAATATCACCTGTATGCAATGGGTCTGTGTGTAAAATCCAGAGCTTCTTCGTGTGTAGATGAAATATATAGATAAAAATGGTAGTTCTATTTTTGACTTAAACTAACACACAATTAAAAATATAATAATTCTGTCCTATTTTGCTTTTCCCAAGTAAGCAAAATGCAAATATATATGAAATCCCTGAGGTGAACAATGCCCTAAGTTCCCAACAGCTCTGATTCAGGTTTGCACTTTCAGAAACCCTGGGTATGCTGTCACAGGCATTCTGGAACATGTTGAGTGAAACAGCACTGCGTGCACAGTAATTCTGGCATGTCCTAAAAGCAGGTGATTACTGTGCAAGTACAGTGTCATATGAATGCAGGCAGTTTTTATCAGGAAATCCCAAGCAGAAATATATTTGTCCATGTGTCACTACTAAAGCAGACACAAAAATCCATTTTCTGTAAAAGAGAGAACATGTATGCAATGTGCTCCGGGGGGGAGGGGGAGTGGGGGACGGGTTTGGATGCCTACTCTGACAGCAGTGGAAAGTAAGTGAAATAAGTGTAGTCTTTGGTGCTGAAGAATAACCCTCTGTAGCACACATGGGCTAGTAGAGACTTCTGTGGTAATACTTGAAGGATGCTTCAGATTCTAAACAAGGAGGGTTTTAAGTGTTTTTCTTCACTTCTTGTGATTGACTGTGGGAGAATATAGTACCCACCTCTTCTTCCATTTCCAATGTGTTTAATGCCTCTGCAATCACGTTATATGAATAATATTGCTTTTTAAACTTCCATACTGTTGCTGAGTGCCAATAATACTGACGAGAGAGTTTGAGTTTTTCGTTGCTTTTAGTTACTACTATGCATTTAATTCTAAATGCAGTACTATGTATTTCATTTTGCAAATGAGAAGTACTTATCAAACATCACTGTTTATAATGGCAACCTTATGAAGTATACTATTCAAGCAAAACATAATGCTTTTTTAAAGTTTGAGATATCACAGGAGGGCAAATCCTAATGTGTGCATATAATGCACATGCATATATCCCCAAATATGTGCATTTTCATCAGGTCACCCTAAGCTACATGAGGAAATGGGTTATTAGCCAGTGTAACAGACCACAAACATGAAGCATCTGGAGACCCAAGGAAGGCACCACAGCCACATTATGCCACCAGAGATCATGAAGCTTGTACAGAAATAGAAGGGCTGGTGGCTTGGAAGCAAGAGGCAGAAGGTTTGAGCTGATTAGGGATGCCCTGCCAATGGCATTGCTTCCTCTTGCCTTCAGACAGGCATTATGGCAGAGCAGGCACAATGCTTATCCTATGTAGAAAACCAGGGTATTTCTTAGGACAAGGCACAGAGAGAAGTGGAAAAGGTGTTGAGGTACACTGTGTAGGTCACTTACTCCAAGGAAAGGATAGGGTAATTTTTTCAGTGTGTCAAATAGAAGACTGAATTCTGGGGAAATCCCTAAAATGCTCTGAATGCCTACAGTGGGTCAGCAAGCAACCTCTCTACATCAGCATGAGAGAGTGCATCCTCGCTCCTGGTGTCCAACGCAGCAGTCTCCAGCTCACACTGCAAAAGATGTACAAGTTCAGTTGTCTGTTGTCCTGACCCAAGCACATAGATGCACAGAAATATTTTTCATATTTTGTTTACTTTATTCCAATCTCGAGTTAGTGCAAAACTCTGAAAACACAGTTTTGTGGACAACCAATGAGATGCTTTCTTATAATGCAGTTTCAGAGTCAAGAATCAAAGGACTATTTGGTGTAATCCTGCCTAGAAAAAGTTGTGATACAACTGGGAAATCTTCATGTTTTGCAAATATGAATTACAGAAACTAGAACCACTATCTTAAGTTGGAGGCCATTCTGAATGAATGGATCTAGACATACTGGCATTTTAAGTAGTAACCAACCACAAAATTGTTTTTAGTTGTTCAGGTTCCTCTTTCTTTTTTTTAATCTTTGTAATTCTTAGAAAACAGAATGCAGCCAGGGGAAGAATGGCAAGGAAGTAGTGGTTCCCTTGGTCAATGCTATACTGAAATTTTTTTTTCTGTCTTCACCCCACCCCTGTAGTAATGTTTCAATTAAATTACCATATATGTTAAATTTCAGCAGTCGTCCGGCCCACCCAGGAATGTGAGTCTTACGTTTTCCCACTGTTAAAATCTTAGAACTGAAACACTTCCACACAATATATCTGTAGTGTATCAAACTGCAGATCTATCAGTGTCAGCCATCTAATTATGACTAATTCTGATTTATTAATTGTTACTGTAAATGTTTTGTCTTCAATTAACTTTCCTCTGCCCTGAAGGCAACATTCCCCAGATTGCCAGGTGTTGGCTGTGTGACATTTTATTCAGGTGTCTCTTTTTCCCTCACAAAGAGAGGGTTTCTTCTGCTTTAGGCCTTGGATGTTCTCTGCTGATGGCTGTGACAGTTTTGAACACACCAAGAAGGCAGTAGCCAGAGCGATGATTTTGCTTTAATGGTGTATTTCTCAAAAGCCATCCAAGTGCCATAGTGATGGACAGCTTTGAAGTATGTATTTAAGCTTATAAACTTTCTATTAAAGAGCCTATCTGTTATGTCAGAGCAAGGGAGAAGCTTTAGAAATCAATTGTAGCAAAGCAAAAGTCTTGATTTATTGGCCTTTCTCACTTCTGCCTCTCATATGTGGTTCCTAGTAACCAGACTGTAACAGAACATAGCATTTTTTTTATTATGATTATTTTGGTTTTTCTTGAACTATTTTGTTCTTTATAGAACTCTGACTGTATTCTTTTCCTAACCTTTTTCACTAGTGTAATTTCCCTTTGCATAGTATTGCATTTTGCTATAAAATTACTTGCGTCAGAAGTGCAACTCTTGTGTTAGTTACTGATGCAGGCAACAGCGCTGCTTCTTGTTTCCATCTCACAACCAAGTGAACAGAAGTAAAAGGAGAATAGGCAGGATACAGACCAGCCTAAATTTCTTAGGTTTCTATTCAAAGTCATATTATTTTGACAAGCACTGCTGAAATTAGGTAGGTTTACTCTGGTGATGGGGAAGTGGCATCATTCTGTTGCACTTGCTTGCCATAAATTGTAGCTTTTTCTAACACAATGCCTTTGCAAATTGCACTGGTGATGCTGCTGGCCTGTCAGGGGCACTTTGCAAAGAGCATCTGCTGGAGTCTCAGCAGGGTGTAACGTGGCGTTGTGATCATTACTATCTAGCAGTTTTAGCAACCTACCTCACTACATTTTGCTCTGTAGGAATGTATGTTTAAATAGATATATTTTTAAATTAATGATAACGTCTTTGCTTGCTCTTGGTGATTTAGGAGTTTTCTGCACTTTAAACTTTCAAACTACAGTCTAGCAGGTAACAACAGCAGCTAAATACAGCATTTTTAGAGCACAGATTGCAAGGCACAGAATTCCAGCCTGGAACATGTGGCTGATAAATTGTGTTGTACACTAATCAGCATGTCGTGGTGGTCAATGGCAAGCGCCAGGCAACTCTCAAGCAAATACACTGCTATTTCTGTCTCTCCAACCAGAGCACTACCTCTATAATAATTTGCTTCTGCAGCCTGTAAGCTGTAATTTGCTAGTTATCTGGAGAAAGATACAATTACCAATAGGGAGAGTGATTATGAGGGGAGAAATCTGAGTGTGCCTGGACATTGTAAGCTGAAAAATTTCAAAATAATGCTCCTAGTTTGGGAAATACATTTTTTCTTGATTAGGAGATACTGTTTTTTATATTGATGAGATGGCACAATAACTCTAAGACGTGGTATTGTCTTCCAGATCCTCAGAATCAAGTTATGATGTGGTTATTGTCTGGTTAGAGACTTGGGGCTTGTAGAAGGATCTCTACTTTCATTTCATACAGGAAGGCAAGCATCAGACAGCTGTAAGTGTGTGTGGCACTTGCACATGAGAGATGTGCCCGTACACAGATGTCAGATTAAAGTAGATGGGTAAGATCAGTAAAGATGACTAACAAAAACCAACTAGCAGTGAAGCAGAGCTGCAGTTTGTTGGTTTTCTTCATGATTTTTGGTTGCTCCCCAATGGCTAAACATTTCTTGTTATGTGAGGTGTTGGTCTTGGCAAAAAAGAATAGAGTTGTTATAGCTCTGCAGTTGTTGGGTGCTCTCAGAGAACCAGTGCAGCTTATGACCTGTAGAATATAATGTTTCAGTTCTGATTGTAGGAAAAAGGCAGAGTTCCATTAGTCAGCTCTGATTTTATATTTTGTCTGGTAATGGACCATTGTGTTTTTCAGCCACTCAGCAGTGCAATGCTAATTCTGGATGATTGATGAGCAATGCTAGCTCATCTAGCTAAGTTTACAATGATTTTGTGCTGAGCTGGGGTTTTCTAGGCACCAGCAGAACTCCTTTTTGTTGCTGCCTTATGTACACGCTGCTAGGCAGCAGCAGCACCAAATTTCAGATCTAAAGCTCTACTGACGGAAGCACAAGTGAGGAGTGGAAGTCTGAAAGAGGGAATGTTTCAAAGTTTTTGAGAAACTTCAGTGCCTTCTTCAATGACTAATTAGATAAACCTGTTTTTCTGTTGGTTCTGAAAATTGCTGCAAGTGCTTCTGTTATGTGGATCTATCCTGTTGATAAGGCACAAGCTTGTAAGGAAACAACTAAGCCGTATGGTGGCTGGCTGATTGCTGTGGTTAAAGATGGTACTGGGTGGATGGGAATTTACAGAAGTACAGCACACAGCTGAGCCCACTGTGGCTGAGGCTTAAAGTCAAGGACAATATGTGTCAGTCCACTGGAGGAAGTAGAATGAAGGCACGTTCATGAGATATATTGAATTTCTAAAAAGGAATCGTAATTGACATTTTGTTTGTCTAGCCTTGCCTTCACTTGCCTTCATTTTTAAATTTTTCTGTCACAATGAATGGAGGCTCCCAGTAAAATCCACTCCCTGTTGACTCATATAGATTTATTTTAGATTTTCTGATTTTTTGCTGATGCTACCTTAAGCCTGAATCCATAAGCAATAGCTACACCATGATGGTGGAGGAGAGAAAATGCACTTCAATAGATAAAAATACTGGCCCTATAAGAATTTTCTTATTTAAGGTATGAGTCACACCGCATTGACACAATTACTTGCTCAGCTCAGTGGTTCAGCTGCTATTATGTCTGATTTTGAGTATGCATGTGTTGCAATGTCTAATTTAGGGGGAAAAAAAGGCATTACACTCAGTTATGTGTAGAAAATTATTTATGAGGTAATGATACTATGGAGCCTGATTTGGGCTTTCAGAACACTGGCTTCAAGGACTACAAACATTTGCAAATGTAGTTAATAAAAAATTATTTGGAAACATAGATGGTGATGAGACAAAGAAGCACTATAAAATTTGCTTCAAATCAAGATTCTACCTCTGAATTTGTAACTAGACTCTCCTTAAATCTATTTCCATGGTATCGATGTTGTCTCTCCTGGGGATCTTCAGCAATCCCAAGGGATTACTTCAGGGTGAGCTAAAAAATGTTTTTGCATTATTTACTAATGACTCATTTGTAACCGTCTGCCACTCCTCTTCCTTGAGTAAATATTGGCAAGCGTTATTGCTGCAGAATCAACAGTCAGCTCTACATCACAGCTTTCTCAGATACTGGCACAATGACTGTGCCAGGATAAGGCAAAGTGCTTATCTGGAAGCTGTAAAAGTCATCTGGGGCTTTCTCACATAATGCCAGTCAGAGTAACCCTAAAGCTGTGCCATCTGATGAGGGGAAGATCAGAACTGAGGTCAAGAAACCAGAAAGAATCTATCCCTCAGTTGTTTCAGTTGTGCCAGAGGACTTGATCTGTTTTACCTTGGCTAGTAGCAGTCTTATGGCTGGAAGAATAGATCAGGGACAGATGATGGTTCTGTAAAATCCATTGGGGTTCTCATCTCTGGGAGAAGTTTCTGGAGGCTAATGATGCCTAGTGTTCTTGCTTTCTTCTGCAGGGCCATAAAAGAGGAAAGACCCCTCATGTACATTACTTTCATGCTGTGAGATGCAGTTGCATTTAATTTCTATGTTTTCAGCTTCTCCTTCCTCTTTATTGTAGAATTGTGAAATCCTCTGTGACCCGATGCTATATAAATTACTCAAAAACTGGCATCTTGGTATAAAACAGCAGACAGTACTTTTTTCCTAGTTCTATGAATTGGTCTGTTTTTTTTCAAAAATGACTAGAATACCTTTTTTGCTGCATTCTTACTCAGTGATCTAAAATTATATCTTCATTGATTTGGTACTTAACAGCTTTCCCAAATAAGACATTACCAGATCCTTAATGGATGTACTTTTGTGGCTTAGTAGCAGACTGGCTGCTGCTGCTGGTTGCTTTCAAGGTAACCTTTCATGTTTGCTACATTTTCAGAATACTTTGACTGTGTGCCTAAAGCCACCAAAGACATTCATCCTCCCCCATCTAACTGCAAAGGCTGTTTCAGCCACTCTCATGAGCAAGTGAGGTTGCAAGAGGAAGATTTGTCTGTTTTTCTTCTCTCTGCACTGGTACTTAGTGAATGCACACCAAGTCCTGTGCAGTGCAGCACGGAGGTGCCCTGCTAAGTCTGGGCAATTTAGCTTGGCTGCTGGAAGCAGTGCAGTTACATGAGTGTGTGTGTCTTCACCCTGGCTAAAATTCTCAACTTTGTGTTTGGCCTGGTCATTCTGAATAGAGTGTCAGTCAAGTGAAATGCTGCCTAGCCAACAAGAGGAAAAAAAGATACATTACTCTTTTATATTTTTATGTGTTATCCTAGTGGATTCTGGTGATTGGGTATTGGGTCCTTCTAAGCTGACCTTTCAATGAAGAAGAAACAACTGATGTGGAACTCTACTACATCCTCCTTGCTACATACAAGCCTAGAAAATAAGTTTTTCTTCTAAGACTTAAAGCTTGCTTCCACATGAAGAAAAAAGATTCTTAAGAGACAGCAGCAATATTGCTGGGTAATATGTAGATTTATTTTGCACAAATTAGTTCTTCAGTACAATTATTGGTTAATGTGAAAATTCTTAGAAATAGGCAGGAGATATTTAAAGACCGAGTAATAGCCTGCTGGTTGGCTACAGCTTGAAAAGTAGGGCTACTGACATGGTGTGTGAAAAAGCCCATTTAAAACCATGCTCTACCATATTTAGAATTGTGTAGGATGAAAATTCACAGTAAATATTCACAATCTACATTCCAATATTAGAGCAGGGACTTAGACTGTCCTGAACCCTTGCATTGTTACAAAAGTATGGAAATTATTTTCCTGCTTTCATTGCAGAGGGAAAATAACACTAATTTTGGGAGCTTGGAAGATTCTGCTGGACAGAATTAAATAGTCTAGTTCTGTGTTTTTTTCATTTTGGCCAGCATGTGAAAGTGAAATGCAAATGTTAGCAATCTTAGAGCCACACAGATGTGTCTGTTTGCTTAGGCTTCCCTGTGCATGATCTTTAAAATACATTGCTTCACAAATACAGTTATACAGGATTCTAGAATGGTAATATTGTGCAAATCCCTCCTCTCCCCTTCCCCACCATCCTGTAAAATCATGGGCCTTTTTTGTGTGATCCATTGGGGTTTTTTCATTTATTTCTTTCTCTTGTTTAAGGAAACACCTGAGTCATGATTTTACTTTTTCTCTCCATCCATGAGGAATACAATTTTTCTTGTGAATGAAAGCTTAAATCCTTTGACTCTGGGCTCTGAGCAAAACAACAATTATCATTACAAGTTCTCATAGCTTTTCTTATTCCACTTTGGATGAATGGTACTATTTCTAACTAAAGACACCATTAAATACCATTGGTACTTCACAAAAAGCCTATTTAGCTTGTTCTGCAGTACAGGATTCTTGTTGACTAGGTTGTTTCTTTTAAATCAAGTCTTACCTGTGGCCGTGGAAGAGATGCTGAGGTGAAGGAAGACAAGAACATTGCAGGTTCAAAGTGGGAACTTATTTTTTTTTTTCTATACTTGACACACAAGCCCCATGTGAGAAACACAACTCAGTTGATTTAATTGCTGTGCCATGATCTTTCCCGGTATGACAATAAGCATTTAGCACCTTGGTGACACCCTCATAAAGTTATGTTATGAAGAACTCTAAGGTTTCCTTTGTTGGGGTCAGGGATGCAGAAGCACCCTTCCACCTCTTTGTACACAGAGAATAGAAAAAAAACCAACACCACATATTTGCTGCACATCATCTTCTGATATCAACATTTGCCTTCCTGTGATCATGCAGGTTTGCACCATAGCCATTTCCCAAAGCTGTCCTTATCCTGAGTCCACTTAGATCAATGTCTGCTGAAGGAAAGTGAAAACAGCTTTCACACTCAGAGGTTTCTTTGATTGTTGGTATAAAGTCTTGTAGTCCCTACATGAGAATAACCACTCATGAAATCTAAATACCTCATTCCTTTTGGTTTACATAGGTTTTAGCTGTTCTTTTTTAATTAAAAAAAAAAAGTTACTAATGGCTGTGTCAGAATGTCTTCATATGAACATCTATCTTCACAACCAATATGCCATTTTTAATGCATTAACTGCCTTTACAGATTCCAAATGAAGACTCATCTCCATGCCCATTTCCTTTGTGTTGGAATTGCCTGTTTTATGTCTTCATACACCACTAAGCTTTGTTTCCTTCTGAACATACAAGCAACCATCTAGGTACAGAATACATGACATTGTAATATTGTTCGGTTCGATTAGTAGTGAAGCTTTTGCAGAAAATTCAATCAAGGAATCAATTTTAGGCTGTGATGATGATGATAATAAATTCCCTATTTAACAGAATTTATGCTTTGATGCTTTTTGACATGACATTTTAGTTAATAAGTGCTAATGAAATAATGAAGTGGTTTGAACTATAGAAAATAACTATCGTCTGCTAAGTACTATGTGAGAAACAATAGCAGGACTTACCAGATGGATGCATAAATTAATGTGGCTTCCCTGAGTTTATGGTTTTCAGCTTTTTTTATTTTGTATTTCCATTTGTCCTAGGAATGTGTCACAAAATGAAGTAACATACAGCATGAAACCAGTGCATAAAGTTAACACTTAAGTTGTGTAATTACAGTCAGTAAAGGATGTGATTTATAAATATAATTAGTTCTTACTGAACAATCTTCCACTGTGCCCTGAAATGGGAGTCTAGTCCAAATAGGAATAAAGATGAAAACCGACACAAGGTGTAGCCTTTTGATTCAAGTCATGGTTTTGAGAAACAGAGGAGATGAGTTATCTGGATTTTCACAATATGCAGGGCTTCCAATCTGAGTCAGTCTCAGAAGCAAAGCTGGAAACACAGGCATTCCTCCCTCGGTCAGTGACTGAGCTCCATTTGTTGCAGTCAAGTTGGTGACTTGTTACCAGTCCCCATGAATCTGGCAGTATTGGCTGTTTGCTTCTGGTAGGCTCCACTTGAGTGCAAGCACTGTCTAATTAGACATGAAGAGATTTGTTAACTTATATTCCCTGTGCTCACTCGGTCTATGCTCTGAGCATGAATCTTTTATCTGATACTGACGCTGACTCATGGGACTCCAGCTGATGAGAGAGAAGGCTGTGCATCTGGTGCACTCAAGGTCGTGTCATGGGTTCATGTGTTTGTGGGAAAGCACTGCTGCCACATCTGCTCCTTCTGAAATACCATGAGCAAGGCACAGCAAAGATCTTAGAGGAGAATCACAGCACTGCAAATACATGGAATGCAGACTGAGGCAGAAGTGTGAAAGTGCATAAGCTGAGGTCTAATTGAGTGAGTCATCGACTCAGAGCAATGAGACTTGACAGTCTAAGTGAGGAAAGGCCTGGAGGGGCTCTTCAGAGAAAGAACACTATTGCTACCACAGTTCAGTTCCTTGTCAGCCTCTTGCTAGAGCTGCAGCCTAGCCTTGAAACAATGACTTGCAGATGCTTGCAAAATATAAACTGCATAAGAAATTCATACTTTTTGTATGAATTTTGTAATTCTGAATCTCTTGACTGAGTGTTGTCTTTGTAGGAGTTTGATCTTGCTGCAGTATATTTCTATTTCACAGAAAACTGGACTTTAGGGTAAAAGAAAGCTTCCAGATTCTGCCTCTGGAATGAGTGCATGGTGCCTGTCAGATTCTGTGGGAGCTGCTGGAGTTGAGGTGAGGGCTGAATATTTGGGCTTGATCCTGAAAAACAATTTCAAGTCCTGCTGTTTTATTCATTAGAACATAATCTAGATACACAGGATTTGCAGAGGATTTTATTTTTTATTTCATGTGAGATTCTTTAGGATGTATTTTATATTTGGTAAAATAGTTGTTTGAAAAATGATGTGCAACATAAATACCATTTCTGAATTTGGCTCCAGCTGAGGGAAACACATGCAGAGGGGATGGAAAAAGATGCATAATGAGAAATCTGACCTTAACCTACTCCCTTTCTGGGCTCATGCTCTTTAACTCAAGAGATACTCATAAGTAACAGAATTTTTAAAACATTTAACTTATATATTTTTAAACACTTAAATCACCAATGCATTTAAATAAATATGTTTAGCCATTTCTTTTCAACTAACAACTGCCATGATGTTTGATTCCCCAACACTGCTGTTAAAGCAATTGCAGGCTAATTTATTCTATACCTACCTGAGCCTTGTCAGTTCTGAGTAGTCAAGCAAGTCAACAGCTTAATTTTATTCCTTTCCTGTCACAGAGGCAGAGAAATAGCCCTGCTGCTGGTCTTGTTCAAAGATGAAATTGCTCTGGAGTCTCATTAATATAGTGAATTAATATATTCTCCTGAACTGGTATGTTTTATGTACTTAGTCTCTTCTCCCTAGGAAGACACTATTGTTTAGGAATCAAATCTATCCAGCAAACTAAAATTAAGTAATCCCTCCCCCTCCCCCCCCCCCCAATATATTTTTCTAGCTAAAAAGTATTCCAAGCAGCATTCTAAATTATTCAGAACTCTGTAGTCTGTGGAATTTTCAATCTGATGGAAACAGCTGAAAAATAAAAACCACATGCTCCACTGGCTCTGCATACAAGAGTCTGCATTTTAATCCAGAGCTGCTGCATACACTGTAGCATGTGCCTCTATCATTTGGTGGTGACTTCTGCATTATGATGAGGGCAATTATTCAAAGCCAAATTACTATTCAGGGTGGTAGTGTGAAACAACGAAAATGAGATTGCTAGAGGAGAAAATATATGCAAGAGTTTGTATAGTTAGGGCAGAAAATTGGATTCATTTGCTGAAGCACTGCTTTCCTCTTTAGCAGAGTTTAACCCCTTTGCAACTGTGCAGGCCAGTGGGCCTGCGACACAAAAGACAAAGGGGGTCCATTGGTGGGACAGTCCCTAGTATCAAAGAACCCCCCTAGGTTAGGGTGACAAAAGAGGCTTCTCCCAGGATGCTTTCTTCTACTATGTTAATGTACCCCAGCTGGCCCGCTGGCCTCTCTGCTCTTTTGCTTACATGTCCTTGCCCTAGAAGGTTCTCCACTCCAGTTCCCCCCATTGGCCCTTGCCCCTCACCACTCCCCCAGAGTTTTCCCATTGGCTCCCATTCCCTAGTCCCGCCTGCACACCGCCCCTGTGCCATCAGATCATTGGTCCGTGATTCTCCCTCGGGTCCCGTAGTTAAACCTAGGCTCTCCTAGGTTTTTTGTCCTTGGAGCCCTTTACGTGAGTGGTTGCAATAAACCTCTCCGTGGAACTGCATACGAAGGCTCTTCCTGTCTCTTTGTCGTCGACCCATTTTCTGGAGCTATCCATGTGTGTGTGCGTGCGCGCGTGTGTGAGTGTGTGGTGGTCCTGCCAAGTGGCTTCGCCTTTTAGGCGTTTTCGGAAGGTCGCGGCAGCTCCCCATCCAGCACCGCCCAGCCGCCGTGATATGCAACAGCTAAAATAAAGCTGTGACATGTTTCATGACAAAATTCAAGTACTTTTTCAACTGATACAGTTGTAGTATTTATGGACCTTACCAGAAAATGTCCTATAATGTAGTAAATACTTTGTTTAGACAGACATCTACGCTTCGTTGGAACAGTGGGAATAATTTGCATCAAAAAGTAAAATAAAACCTAAGAATTACCACCTTTCCTTTTATTAAGCTGTGAATGCTCTGATTTTCCTTTTTTTATTGCAAATGGAAAAGCTTTTCCTTCAATAAATACATCTGGATCTTTAGTGAACTGGGCCTATGCATTGTGAATATTCTGCCATGTCCTATATTGGTGAGCTTCACAGCTCAGGATATTAATTTCTGTCCCTAAAATAATTTTCTTCCTTAGCTCACCAGGACAGTCTGACTAATAAACTCTGCAATACAGTATTAGAAGTAGCAGTTGGTTTCTACAAGTCTGTGCTGGTCTATACTTCTTTTAGAAGTAGAGTCCCAACATTCTTCAGCTACCCAACCGTTTAGAAATCCTAATAAAACTTTTGGAAAGTCATCCTTGCCCTGTGTTCTACTTCTGCAGAGAGGTTATGGATTCCTTCCTGTACGTAAAAATTATCTACAATAGCCATAAATTAAAGAGTTTCTCTGTAAATTTTAGTCAGAGTTCCAGGTTTGCCCATCACATCTCACAAAACAAGGTATTTAAAGCACACCATTGTTTTATAACTCCTTGGCAGAGCAAAATTTCCACGCATTCTTGAAAGGTTTATGGCAAAGTGTAGCTCTATCCTAATTTCTGCCTCAGAGTCTCCCCTCCTTTTTCTTGTATTGTCTGTCCAGTTATTTTACAAAGGACTTCAGTACCTCAGGTCTGAGCGGTGACAGTGTTCCCATTTAATTTCTTTACTTCTTGAACTGTGTGCCAGACCAAACACTGGCATATGGACACATTTGAACTGGTTGCTAAATAAGCCATAGACACTTGCCTTCCTCCTTGAGGGCTGTTTGCTTACCTGCAGTTTAACTTCACTTATGTGTCTTCTAACTGGTTGCAGTAACATCCTTTTATGTGCAATTACAAGACCTCACAAAATTCCTTATTGACCAAAGAGGTAATTCTAAATAGATAATAAGGAACTGGAAATACAAATTTAAGACCTGGGACAAACTGAATAATGGTTTTAAGGCTGGCTTTACTTTTGTTAATGTTTGATTTGTTAATGTTTTGAGTCTTCATTTATACAAACAAAACCCCCTGAACAGAGTTTTTTCTTTTCCAGCAAGATGATGGGTTTTATCAATGTACTTTCTCAACAGAAGAAATAAATAAATTGTTACAATGTTCTGATTACTTGGGAAAGAATTATAATAAGAGGTTGGGGGGGGAGGGGAGAGGAGGGCTGAGCTGTGATAAAAAGACAAGACAATAAATAACCAGATTTTTTTTTTTAATCTTCTATTCATGCTTTGTAGCACCTTTTCTTCTAGTGGAATTCTGCACTTTCTTTGAAATTTTGCAGCTTCCTTGCAAGGGGAAGCAGAAGGACAGGCACCAATCTCTTCTCTCTGGTTGCCAGTGATGATTATCTCACAGCAGATAAACAGTAATGAGTATTTTGGACCAAACCACTACAAGAGCCAAGGCAGTGGCATGGAATTGTGTCAGGGGAGGTTTGGGCTGGGTATTAGGGAAAGGTTCTTCACCCAGAGGGTGGTTGGGCACTGGAACAGGCTCCCTAGGGCAGCGGTCACAGCACCAAACCTGCCAAAGTTCAAGAAGTGCTTAGACAACACTCTCAGGCATGTGGTGTGATTGTTGGTGCAGAGCCAGGAGTTGGACTTTGATGATTCTTGTAGGTCCCTTCCAACTCAAGATATTCTATGATTCTGTTATTATAGTAAGAAAGTCTATTCTATATATATTTGCATGATATGCCTCTTAATGTAAGGTAGACATACTTACCCAGTGAATAGAGAAATGTTGCAACCTTTAAAACCTATTTTTAGGGATGACAAACAGAATCAGAAGGGGAACACACAAGTTAGAGTAGGTTCTGTGGTGAAGAGACCAGGAGTACACTTCCAGTGCAGGAAAAGACACCCCTGGCTCTTGTAGTGTCTAACTACTCTTAGACTGAACACCTGATACTGAGATTTGAGAACTAAAGGTTTGATAGCTGAAGAGTGATGTATCTGCACTGTGTTCCAAAAGATCTGAAGAAGTTATCAGCTATGTCCATGCTTTGGAAGACCCCATAAGCTTTGGTCTCGGAGAGTTAAAAAATCAGGAGCTGTCCATGATGAAAGACACTGACCGAAGAATTAACTTATGGAAGCCAATAAGTGTGTGTTTGCACTAAGGTGCAGAATTCTGTTTTCATCCATATGCTAGAAGGTATCAGTTCTCTGGACCCTGTTCAGCCCAGCGACACATGTTAAATATCTCCCACTCCTGTGGCTTTAATAACCTTCCAGCAGATGCTGGAAGGCTGCCACACAGAGTGCAGCCCAGGCAGTAACAGTACGAGTTTCTTCATTAGACTCCCTTCTTCAGCAGGGCCCGGGAATGACAGCTACTAAATTCCCATCTTTTGCATGAGAGAGATCTTTCCTGTGTAATGCAATCTTGAGTTTATGTAGCATATGTTAATAGGTCACATGAATCTTGTTGAGGAAATTGATTATTTCACTGTTAGCTTTCATTTAATTCATAACTGAATGCCCTAGAAAGATTTCTTCTATGCTGAATTATCTTCACATTCTCAGCTAGAATCTATCCTTTAAGCAAAAAAAGTCCTTGACATTTAAATCACCAATTTTTTCAAAAGTTATCAATTCTAGAAATAATTTTTGAAATCACTGAAGATTATGACAATTTTTTACCTCCTCCTTTAACTTCTGAATCAATACTGATTGCCACAGCTTAATCTTATTTACTGTCAAAATATAGTACATCATACACCTGTAGCAGAAATAACTCTAAAAGGAATGGAGGATTTGGCATCATTTTAGAACTTAAGTGATCCATTAGGAAGATCAATAGTAACCTAGAAACCGGGCAATTTTTATGTGCTGTGCTCTTGTGATAGTCTAACAGAATAAGTAACAAACCTATTTAAATGTTACAAAACCGGTTTCTAATGAGAGTGAGTGATTTGTGAGAAATGCGGAGTATCTCAGCATTCTGGCTGATGTCATGTTTGTTTGCCATCTGCAGAATGAGATGAAATAAGTGTTCAGTTTTGTTCATTTGCTTCTTTAAGCAATATTGAGTTCTGCTCATGTATCAAGAGGAAGATAGTCTTTAAAGTACTCTTTAATGGAATGATGAATTAGGATTCTTCATCTTTGCCATGTATTTTATATTTCTTAAAAATGTTAATTTAATAATTCAGAGCCTGAAAAAGTTTCTTAATCTTACAATTTTCCAGTCACAGATGCTTTAACAGTTTCTTGTTTCCAAGGTTCAGAATGATAATGTTTGGGTCATGGGCTTCCTAAAATTTGATGACAAGTGATAACACAAATCAGACAAAGGTAGCAAAGGGGTGTGCAGACTTATTTGTTAAACACATTCAAGTGGTCTTTGGCTGGATGCTCTGCTAATCTTTGTGTTACACCTATTTTGATGTTGTAATGCCATTTTAACTTTCACAATGGGACAACTTCTTGAGCAAATTGGTAAGATTTGTCATTTTAGCTGTGCATTGATGCCTGAATAGATCACAATAATTAGTCAATGTAAGATCAGTTGTGTTCTGAAAACGTTGATGCAGCTTCTGGTGGCAGGACGTTGTCAGAAATCACTTGACTGTACTTCACTTCCCTGCCTGAACGTGTCAGATGTGAAGATCCATGAAAAGTAAATTATAAACAAACTTTTGCTATTACCTGAGTGTGTTTGCATTACTTTAAGAAAGCAGTTAAGGACTGAGCAGAAACTTTGTGGGTATTGTCTTGAAGTTAGAACTTCAAACATCTAAAATCCAAGAGATGAAACCAATTCAAGGCAAATTGCACTATATTGTTCTAACTCGGGTACCGCAAAGTACTTGTCTCTGTGTGTAGCATGTGACAGAAGCGGTCTGGAGAAGAGTCCGCATCTCTCAGGCCAGAGCGGCGAGTTGGTTCATACTTAGACGTGGCCACCCGGCCTGAAGTTAGTATTCTTAAAACAATATGGAAATTACTATTTTCATAAGCGGGTGTTACAGCCTCGCACCACGGCGAGGTGCCCGGGGTGTCCCTTGGGGAAGGATACCATGCCCTCTCCCTTAGGTTTGTATGACAGCCCGCACGCCTGCCGCAGCCGGGGCCCTGGGCTCTGTCCGCGCCGCCGGCCGGGCCTTCCTGCCGCGCGCTCCCGGCCCCGCGGCCGCCGGGCGCCCCCAGCGGAGGCGGCAGCGCGGGCGCGGCGGGAGATGCTCCCGGCAAATGCTCCCCAGCGGCCGCGGTTGGCGGGCACGTGTCAATGGCCCAGCGCTTTGGAGCGGCTCAGGGACGATCACTGGCAGCGCTCCCGCTTAGCACAGTTTTAACTGTTACTCTTCTTAGGTAAGGTTTAGTATTGCCTCGTTTGCTCGTACTTTGTGTGCCGGTTTATCTTTCCTGGGCTATTTCAGTCGAACTCGTGTTTTGTTGGAGGAAAACTGTTATGTGGTGTACTGCGCTTTTGCAGGTTCTTCTTAAACGCTTTTCCCGCTGTTTCCACGACGTCCTGTGAACGTGACATGGAATGATTTGCTGTTGTTTGGTTTTGGTTGTGGGGGTTTGGGGGTTTTTTTTTGTTTGTTTGTTTGTTTTTTGTTCACGAAGTAACTGTCTTTGTTGTGGCAAGGGGTTCTCATAAGGACAGCGTTCTGGCCATTCTGCTGCTGTAAAGGGTGCTAGCATTACCTGAAGTCTAGATAGATCAGGAAAATGCAGGATTATAAATGTCGGTGAGGAATCACAGACTGCTCTGGCAGGATCACAGCTAGAAGTTCGGGTTATATACGTAAATGGCTGAGTAACTACTGCTTATCCCATGCTCACCTTTTTATAAGTACTGGGGTGGAAGGGGGCCAAAGGTTATGCTATAAATAAAAGCACTTCACTGTGATTTACGTGCTCAGTGAATTGCCTGTGCATTGGCTGCGAGAGACCGCATCTTTTCCGAGGCTGCTCCCCCATCTAGCGGCAGGTCTGTACCTTGTCTGCCGGGAGAGGGATGGAGTTGCTCGCTCCTCACTGCCCGCCTTAGGCACATGACTTACGCATGGATTTGAACAAAAGCAAGTGCAGCCCATCAAAGCTGCGAGTGTATCTAGACCAATCAATAAAAACATACTTGCTTTTTCTTCAGATGTTCATAAAAGTTTTAACAGAGAAGAATGGGATTTTAATCAGGGAAGCTGATTTAATGGAAGATTTAAGGGACGCTGCCTTGTCTGCTGGGAGCTTTGTAGGTGTGAGATTATTTCATGTAAAATGAGAGATGAGGCTGGCCCAAACACATAGTACTAAATCTAGAGATAAGAATTCAATCACTCTTGTAAATCATTCAGTATTAAAGGTGTGTTTGTCAGTGCTATATTTACATTCTCCCTTTAAAACTGTATTTCTCTAACAGCTCACAAGTTTCCAAATTGATCTGATTACCCATATCTTTGAGCTGAAGACTTTTACATTTCTTTTCTGTTGTTTAATCTGTAAAGCTTAATGTGTAAAGCCTGTCTTGATACATTTTTGTTTCCATACCAAGATTCTGTAACTAAAAATACAAGACTAAAAGTTCTGTTTGGCAGTGGGTTTGTTATTAATAAAAATTAGCCACTGGCTCCTGTGCAGTGACACCAACAACATGGTTGGGTTACTGGTAACCTTCTATGAAAGAAAGCTTCTACAGAAATGCTCTTTGCCATTGGAAGAGCCTAGAGACTATAATTTTAATTGTAGTGTCCAGACAGGTTTAACAGATACCAGACAAAGAAAACCCAATAATTAAATAGCACCTAGTCTTGATTGTCCCTATAGAAACTAGAATGTACCAGCAGATATAGCTATTTTCTCATTCAAGTTGAATGGAGGAGCTCAAATGCTGGAGATTTGTAGGATCCTTTGGGATTAGGTCAGTAAAATACATTACATATATAAAAAAACTTCAGCCCTTGTCATGAATGTTTAGTGCGAAAAAGCATAGCAGAAAATCTCTTGTATTTGTGAAATTTGAGCCTTGTTACCATAGTTTTTGTAGCTGTAAAATTATCGGTCAGGCAAAGATAATTAACTTGTTTTAACAAATGTAGTGAAAACTATAAAATCTCATTATACCTGTATAGTTGTCTCTTTTTTTATACTGACACAAAGCCTGTCAGTGTAGGTGCCAGCACAGCTATGTATAGCCTGGCCTTGTAGTCTGGGATATTTTCATTGAGATTCCTTATCTGGTTCCAGAGAGTTTTTTAAACATGCTGCCTCCTGACATTTTCAATGTTGCAATTAATAATGCATCTTTTTATTATTATTGCCGGTTTGTTGATCTAAAAGACTGCTGACATAGATCGCAGTCAGGTGACAAACTTTGTTTTTAGGCTTTGAAGTTCAAAGCACTCCTAAGCTAGTGTCCTTGGGAGGCTGAAATCCACTCTTTCTTTATCTTCTTTCACCACTTATCATCTTATATGTTTGACAGCTCTGTTGCCCCTGAACAGTCAGTCTTTTTCCTGGCCATATGATTGTTTTCATGCTTTAGGAGGACATATGTGTATTTTATGTCTAGAATAGGACTGTAAAAGTAAAAACTGTTCCAAATTTTTAAGAGTAAAGCTAGTAGCTGATAAAATTTTCCCTCCGAATGTTTTTAAATCTCTTTAATGTAGTTTTAAGGCTGAGTCTAGTTGACCATCAGAAACATTTCTGTAGCCTGGTTTCAGCTACAGAATGTAAAAAAATTCACTGATTTGTCTCCCCAGGTAATAAAAAAAAGATTGCTTGATGCTGTGTGTATTAAAACAAGCCCATTGTAAATAGAGGATATAGTTAATGTAAGACAGATTATTATTAGAGAGCAAAGGTTTAATATGTAAGATAAACCTAATCACAGTTATTTTAGATAGAACTGGGTTGTTCTGGAAAAATATTTTGAATTTATCTGTGTATGTCTAGTTTGAAATTAAATTAGCAATTGCTTGTTCTTTAAGAAGATACATAAAATGTGATGTCTGTAATCAAATCCACCTGATCCCAAATGCAAGGTGTGAGACAAATCTATTCAATTTTGAATGGCAGCTACTTAAAGCCCCTTGGTGTCCTGCAGTGTTGGCTCAGGTACTGTCTAACAAGTTCTAGAGCAAAATTTGACTGAGATGGTTTCAGCTACCTGTTTAAGGCAGTCCTTCCTGTGGCTGGGGCTGCTAACATAGCACGTAAGCATGTTTAAAAATAGAAATATTATCCAACCACAGATTTGCAATGTGTCAGACTTTGCAGGTGCATTTGAAGATGAAGGAGTTGGAACATTAGTGAAGATTTTTTTATCATGGGTGCTAACATGCTGTATTAATGCCAAGTACATGCTGTGGTCTTGATGGAACAGCTGCAGTTTGAACAGCTGTAGTGATGTTCTGGTTTATGTCACTTGGGGATGCTTTGTTTTAACTTAGGCTGAAGTTTTGTGCCACAAGGCAAGAAAATTTAGGGAAGAATTAGTGGTAAGTAATTCTTAGCTATGACTGTTGATGTTATGAATTTACTGCACTTAGAACATCCCAGCTGTGACTAGCAGAGATACTTTGGTTCACTTCTAATAAATGTGAAACTGCCTGTGGATGTGTAAATGTATCCATCTGTTTTTTCTGGAATTATACTGTCACCAAACAGGCATCAAATCCCAAAATGCTTGAGTCTGTGATTGGCAAAGTCTTGTGGTTGCCTGTGATTTTCATCTTCTTTCGGGATTGCCTCCTTACAATAATACTGTGCTTTGGGAGATTTTATCACACACCCAGAGGCCTCTAGCACAAAGTGTGCTGAGGTAATTCATGTGTATGATGCCAAGTCAAAGCATTACATACAAACCACTTTTCAGTTACTCAGTAGAAAAATAACATTTCCACCATCCAATGGGGGATAATAATTTTATTCTCTTGCCAGCTGCACATGTTATTCATTGACATTATTTTGCACAGTGGGACATGGAAACAATTAATTTGATTCTAGCCCTTTCTAGTATATTATTTTGTTAAGACTCGCAGAAAGGTTTGCTCAAAACTCTTTATAGTTATTAGCCTACCATTAAGAGGTTTGCCTTTAATTGTTAATTCAGAAATCCAGACCATTTTCTCTGGTAGGACCCATTTCTTAAAGCCACTTTTTAAAAAGATGGGTAAAATTGTGTAATATTATTTCTAAATTTCCCTGTAATGTCTGTATTTTAATGTAGTCATCTCAGTCACTGAGCATGTTCATTGATTTCATAACAAAACAGGGAACCTGAGGTTAGATGATTTCTCAAAATACCTTTCAGTTGCATTGCAAGAGCCCAAACCAACTATTTTATTTCTATTTAAATTTTTCTGAAAAATTCCAGTGGATGAGGCTCAACACCACTCAGTTCCATTTATTTCATGCTTCACTACTCTTACCAGTAATTTCATAATATTTCAGTTCAGGTTCCCTTCCTGCAACCAAGATTATTGCTTTTTACCCCATCTCTGGAAGACACAGAGAACAGTTTATTCCCTTCTCTGCTTCAGTCTTTTCCCTTTTGAAGAAAATGTTCCCTGTGAATTTTGCTTCTCTGGATAAAATAAACTAAATATTTTCAGTCTTTTCTCCTTGTCATGTTCTGGACCACTGATTACTGTTGCCTTTTCATGAAGAAGAATGACACTCAGAACAAAACACAGCTGAGTGTTTGCCTTGTCCTGAGGTTTACAAACTGTGCTCTGATGTATGTGTCAGTATGTTTACAGTTTTTACTCAATACTGTTGACTTAAATCCAGACTATGGTCTGCAATGCCTTCTGGATCTGTTTTAATACTGGTTATCACTCATCTACTTCTGTGTGTTTGGTTATTCCTGTTTCTCTTCATTAGCTTGTTCATTTTCAATGACTCTGGATTGCTGCGTTCACTCTGAATTGTTTGGAGGCTGGTATTCTCACAGCCCTTTCCAGCTTCAAAGATCAGTAGTGTATCCTACCAGGCAGGTGCAGCCTAAATCTGAATGAGTCAACTTGTTGGCTGTAGCTATGGAACTGGACACGGGAACTGAGCATACTGCTCATGTGGGCCTGCATGTGTTTTCATGCTTGACTTTTGGGTCTGCATCTCATTTTGCTGTTCATTAAGTACATAGTCCTTGTTCCTTCAAATTCATGCATTTCCACTTCTTATAGTTCCATTTCATTCATTTGCCAAAAGTTAAACAACACAACCCAAATTCTGTTCCGATTGTCCATTTGTATACTGTGTGAGATGTGATGGATTTGGAAGGGTTATGCTAGACCAAGTTTGAACCCAGATTTTTTCTTAAATGAATATGTAGTGTACTTCAGCTTAAGATGGAGATATCTGAAACTTGAAATTGCAAGACTGATGAATGCAGAAAGATTTGATTCTCTTTTTATGGATAAGTTCTGTACTCATTAGGCCTAAAGCAAGAGCTGTGGTTAGGTATCAGAAGTGAACCAAAGGTTTAGTGATCAAATAGTCATGGTGGTTTTGTAGTTCAGGTTTCAATATCCACAAACAAAATCCTCTCGTGCATACAGTTCCCCATAGAAGTGATGTAAGAAACAGGTGATGATGTATTACATTTCCTCATCTCTTAGTTTATTTTAAACAGGTTTTTTTTTTTAAGTACTTTGAGTCACATTTTAGTTTCACTTCCATGAAGAAAGCTTCAGCTATATAAGGTCAAGTGGTCTGTTCATTCAGGATGCATCATATCCTTCTACGAGCTGACAGGTTAAACAAGCTTCCTCTGTGCTCTGGACACATCAGATACTGCTTTGTCCTTCTTTTCTTGGTATATTTCTTCTGTGGAAGTATTGCAGATAAGTAGGAACTTGAATTCATGTTAGTCATGCTTCTAAGGCTTCTGAGAGTATGATCTCTTCAATTGGGCTGATGCCCACCTCTCAGCCGTTTCTAAATACTCCTTTCTGTTGCCAGCAAATACCTGAAATCAATGAACCATGTTAAGTAAGAGTAGCTTTATGATATCAAATTTTGTCTTGCATGTATGTTAGTACCCAGCTGGTATCTAATATCTTCCAAAACCATCCTCTCTCTGGTCATTCTGCAGAGGTGTTTGCCATCCTCCATGCACAGTTCTCGAGGTTGTTTCTCTCCATCTTCACCAACACCTCAACCTGGATCAACACCTGCTCACTCTCTAACAGGGAAAAAGAATGGTTGCTGTGGATTCTGTTGCAGGAAGAGGAGATTTTGCGAAACTCTGCTCTCATCTTTGCCCTTCATTTTTCCAGGCTCTGATAACTAGCCAGGCAGATGATACTGTAGCTGTGGGGCCAAAGTCACGCAGAGAACATTGAAAGAGACTATATAAAATTGTATAGCATCCAGAGCAGAGGTGTATGTATACTGTCTAAAGATTTTTGTTGGAACAGCTTATCCAATATAAACTAAAGAACAAATAAGATTGCACACCCAACAGCATCTAAATGGCCTCTGCCTTCAAGGTCCTGGCTTTATTCATACTTTGCCCAGAGCTTCCTAGACTTCAAACTGAAGGAGACCTAAATGCTAGTTTTATTTATCACTCCTTTTTCATTCTTACTTATATTCGTAATGATGGAAATAAGTTGAATCATACTGACTCTCTGGATAGAAAAAGCCTAGAGAAGTCAATGACCAATGTACTGTTAATTGCAATGAAAATCATATGCAATGGCGCTGAAGATACTTACATTCTGCATCTGTCAGAGATTTGTTGATTTAAGTATTTTGATAAGTGCTAAAGTGGAAGTGAGAAATTTGCAGCATGCCAAAAGATATGCTTAAACTCTAGTATATTTTTGTCTAAAACTGTATTACCATTTCTTACTTTGGGCATGAAGTATTCTGCCAGCACTGGTCAAGCTGTCCTGGTAGTTGCTATTTTCAAAAGAAGCAGTGAGGAGATGCTTTTCTTCTCACAGAGTCTCCAGTCTCTCACATGAGATCTCTAACTCATTCTCCAGAAACAATGCAATTGTACCCAACTCTCTGCCCAAACTTTAATCAGGAGTCCACAAACTTGCCCCAAATAACTCTACCATCTGCAGTGGTTAACTCTGCTAATAAATTTGTTTGTAGATCCCAACCACAAATTGTATTGCCTAAGAGTTTGCAATCCAGCACTGTCAGTAATCAGTTTGTGTTTAAGTTGTGCTTGGTGTCCCTGCCCACGATGGGGATGTCAGGGCATTAGTCACAGTACCGTCACATGGTTGTCAACTCTCACTCCTGACAACTCAGAGCCAGGCAGATCTGTAGGAAAAGGGAAGTATTATCCCTCCCATTTTATAGAAAGGGTACTAAGTATAAGGACACATGACCTACCAAATAACAGCACTACAAATAGTGGAGATGTTACCGCGTTTAGTCTTGAGTCTCAAGGACTAGACTTCATTAAGAGTCTTCCTCCTATCATTCCACCACCAGTGTGCAAGGTCCATGGACCCAGACTACACTAAGCTACAGCTGGAGTATGCTTTTCACAAACACCCATGTGCTTTTTGGAAAGAGAAAATTCAGCTTACGCATATCAAATACTTCAATAATTTGGAAGTTCAAACATTTATGTTTTACTAAGGAAGATTACAGGCAGATTGGAACTTAATAATGACAATTCTATTTTGAGTCATATCCATCTATTTTCCAGAGAGGAGAAACAAACACATAAGAAGAAGGTTTTTTTAATGATACTTAACATCCATAATACAAACAATAAGTTAAACACAGTAAAAATAATTAAATAAAGCTTGAGGTTCCAGCCCTCATACAAATAATTAAAATCTGTAAAATAATTCAGATCTACCAAACAAAGACAAGTTAAAAAAAAAAAAAAGAATAAGTCTTAGGGAGAAACAAAAAAAAAAAATCACTTCCATATAATATCAGTTAAATGTATGGAAATAAACTTCTGACTTTTGATGCCTGCAGCATTTAACAAACGCCAAGTCCTTAAAACTTCTTGTGGGTACATATGTATATGTAGAGAGGTTGCATAATCAGACTTTCCAGGGCACCCAGACACCTTCACATGTGACCTGGAAGTCCAGCAAATTTGCAATTTGCCTTCTTGCAGCACAGTTCTTAAGTGAAATACATTATGAGTTTGTTATGCTGACTCAGCTACTACTTTTTTTTTTTCCACTTAGATGCTAAGTCTGATCACTCTCTCAGTACTGGTCTTAACAGGTTAGGTTTGTGGGACTTGAGTCTTAATATTATTCAGTACAATGAGGGGAGATTTTAGACTCAGGTCATGTATAAAATGAATACTTGAGTTAAGTAAGTTGAAACTTTATCAGTATTTCCAGAACAAATGCTGGTTCATAAACAAAGTAGACAGATAACTTGCTATGCATGGGAATACTCATTTAAATGTTAAATATTTTAGCTTCCCATTGAGTGGTTTCCAGGTAATTCAGAGTAGTAAGATAATATATCAACCATCTCTCTGCCTCATGCCTCAGGAACACTGATGTGAGTGACTGACCACACAAGCATTTAAAATGAAAGCCTCTAATGACATTCAGGTTCTTCACTGTCCTGGTGTCAGTTATAGGCTGAACCTTGTTCACTTCAGTCCAGCTGTAGAAAAAAGGTCACTTCGGTTCAGGAAGAAAACGACTCTTGGCAAGTACCCCATTCATGTTGGAGTCAATCCAGTTAAGGTATTGAGTAACTCTGGTGTAAACACCAGGCTTGTTTTCCTTTGCACAGCCATCTCCCCAGCTGACAATCCCATAAACTATCATCCTGCCATTGTGCTCACAGACCATGGGGCCACCGGAATCTCCCTGACAACAGAAAGAGAGCATATTAGGTCATTTTCTGCAGATGGAGCCTGCAATTACTGCTTTTCTAGAGTTAAACAAGCTAGCAGGGACCTATGAGCTAAAGCTTTGATCTTTGAGAACATTGCTTAGTTGGAACAGAAGGTTTGGCATCTGCTGTGGCTTGAACAGTCTCTAAAGATAAGGAGTTCTCTAGTTCCCCCTATCAGGATACTGGGAGAATACTTATCTTGGAAAACAACCCTCCATCCCCACCCTAAGTTTATAATCACAGATATTAGACTAGTGATACAAGGTCAAAGCCAACATGCCAAATCCTTCATCACAGATACTGCACTTCTTGCACCTCCAAAAGAAGGCCTGGAGCGGGTAAAACCCAACTCTGGGTTCCAACTTTATTCCAGATGTTTGGCCACACTACAGGTCAACCCCACTTGATATACTAATTTCCAGTTACATAAGAGACTCCTGTGACTAGGAGAATTACAAGATGCCACCAACTGATCCATATAGCATACATGCATTTGAAGTTATTTACAAAATAAACCAAACCAATTTTACCTTGCAGGCATCAATCTGCCATGTGGGATCCCCAGCACAGACCATGTTGTCAGTAACTCTAATACTGTCATAGTATTCATATTTGCATTTTCTTTGTGATATTAAGTTCACAGTGGCTGACATCAGTCTTTGGGCATAAAAGATGTCATCTGCAAACAAAAGATTATTTCATTATTTTCAGCATCCAAGACAAAAAAAAAAATCAACCAAAAAAAAAAGGCAAGAAACCCCCCCATAACACAATTTCTGCACTTAAATTAGCTTAACCATTCCAGTTCTGCATTAAAGTTCTTATTTCCCTCTTTTGCAGTATTGGTTTGCTTTTACTGTTAATAAAGAAGTTTCAAAGAGAAAAACAAATGTTCCAAACACAAAATATAAAGTTTAGTCTTTAGAGAAAAAGAGTTTAATAATTTTTGATGGAAATTCTGCACAAATGCAATCCTTTGCTAATCCTCCCACACAGCTTTAATTTTTTTCTGCTCCTTATCACATCAGGAATGATAAAAATTGTGGTTTACATCTTGGCTTACTTTGTATGGTGACGAGTGAGAAAAGCATCAGATAGGAAATGCCATAGACAACTAGAGAAGCTGATAGCAAAGATCATCTTCAAGAGATGCACATGGAATACATACAATAAAAAGGAGTCTTTTTGCAATACTTCACAGATCATGGTATAAAAATCATCACATTCCTACATGGAAGACCAACTTTGGAAACAGAAGTCATTCACTTACAAAAATCTCGCTTTCCATAGCCAGCTATTTCACAATGGGTATTGTCTTTTAAGTAAAGGTTTCTCTCTGGCAAGCAAACTGTTCTAACATACTTGGATTCTACTGCACACTGTCCAGAAGTCGTCCTTATCCTTATCAAAGCTATGAAACAAGTCAGAAAAGATATAGTTAGATTTGTAAAGCAAGTTTTTCCCCCTCAAGTTCTGACAATAGAAGTATTTGGTACAGTAATAGGAATAGTTGCAATTATATTTAGCTCTGGTTACTCATGCCCCCCCCCCCCCCCCCCCCCCCGCTTTTGGAATGACAGTCATTACTTAATAACAATAACATTAATTTCCCAACACTAAAATTGACAAATGTTCCAACTTGAACTTGCTTCCTCAAAGGATAGTGGCTGATAGCTCAGGGAAGAGGGTCTTCTGCAAGAGTATCTTTAGATGTTTTAAAAGATCAACTTTCTGACTGGCTGTAGAGGGTGACACCCACTACCCTGAATGGCTTACAAAGCTTTTCTTGGATTTTCTTTACTTCAGCAGCAGCAGCAGGAGGAATCCGGAAGGGGTGGTAGAGTTCAAATGTCAAGTTCAAGAGTGGCAAGTCTGTTCTGTGCAAGTTGCAAAAACCCATCTCTGACACGGCTGCTTTAGGAATAGGCTTGTGAAACCCAGACTTCCATAAGAGTCTGAATTAATTCAGGATAACCCCCAGCTAATGTGGTGCCTGATATGGCATTCCCATGCTATATAATGAAACCTACTGTGCATGCATTGTTTCATCATTTACTGTACATACAGTGTGATCTCTAGACACATAATAAAATGACAAAAAGGGAAAGCTGCCACCAGTGCTTATGGAAAAGCCATGTCTTCCACAGGTCCAGAGACTGCCTGCCAGGTAATGTATCTGATACGTGCCAACACCAAAACTTATACAAGTGCAAAAACTGTCAGCACAGGCCTAGTTTTCAGGCTGTTCCTGTTCCCCTTCTTCCCATCTCTGGTTCTACTTCTTTTAGAAGATGTATGCCACAATTATGTAGCCTTCACCTATCCCAGTGTTTTAAAGGCTCATATTAAGAGGATACTTACCAATATCATTCTCATTGCCACCTGTGTCATCTGTAAAGTCAGGGTGAGAGATGATCTCATCAACCATGAATACTTGTTCCTTATCATCAGTAACATTCAATATAGACTTTCCAAGAAACACTTTGTAGACAGATTTGTTTATTGGTCTTCTTGACCTGAGTGAGAGCAGAGAGATTGATTAAGACTACTGATTTCTGAGAGTAAGGTCAACAGCTGAGATCCAGTCCTACTTCTGTTTCATATTTATTTTGATGCTGATAAGAAAAGGTAAAAATTAGTCAGTTTTGAAAGTTGATCCAATATTCTGAAGGAAGGCATCCTAATTTTCCATTTGAAGGGATTAAGATAGATATTCACACATTTTGAAACATGCCTAGCTAGTAGCTACTAATGCAAGGCAGTGGCATTAAGAGTCCTCTGCAGGATACCAGAGGGTTCAGCTTTCCACAGAAAAGCCAAAAAGAACACCCATAGATGTATTACACAGCTCATCACCATCAGTACAATTATTAAGTTTTGGGAATGGCTAAGGTAAAAATGAAATCTTGGCACCAATATTCACTAAATTGTTTAAATTGCATCCCACCCAACTGTCCACATCTTGCTAGTTTGTTCTGCTAGATGTGGACTCCCAGAGGCTTAATGTTTCTTTGGCTGCTCTTCTTGCTTTGTTCAATCAAAGGAACATTGTTACTGTGATGCATTCCAAAGGTTGCTCAGTGAGCATTGCACAAAGAAATTAGATGAAGAAAGTTGCAACTAAGAAGCCTGTGGAACTGGAAACTTACGGAGTATGGAAACAGTGCGCTGCTGTGAGCACCCAGCAAGGGTCGATGAGGCTGCCACCACACAGGAAGTGGTCCATGCCCCTTATGTTCTGGAAGATGCCAGCTATCCAAGGCTGAGACTCAACCTCTGCCTGCCTTCCACCAACAATCTTGAAGTTCTTGCTGATGCTCCTTTGACCACACATAGGCCCTGTGAAAAGAAAAATTTTTTTCAGATGTTCTTACAAATAAATTCCAACCTTGTGGTATTAAAAATAAAACTAAAAAACCAAACAAACCAAACCCCAATTATGTTGAAACTAGTATTACTTACCACATTTCTTTATGTTGCAAAGGGTTTCTTGAATGGCAGATCCCCTTCTGGTGTAACACCAGGGCCCGTTCCTTCCATTTGGGTTTCTAAAAGATAAAAAAAGTGTTTTCATAAAGACAGTTTTAGAAAGTCAGAGTATTTTAAAATTCCAAGTGTTCTAAAAAAACCAAAATACTTTGTTGTAAGATATACCAGGGAAAAGAATCCTTCAGAAAGTCACATTCCAAGTAACTTTTAATTATTCAGCTCTCTAGTGTTATTTTTTTAAAAAGATGTTTCTCACTGAAGCACCTCTGGGGCTGTGATAATAGAAATCATCACAGGAAGAGTGATGCTTTTCTTACCTGCAGTAGCTGTGTTTGCCCAGCCCAAGCTGCAAAGCGTTCTCTGAATAAGCATGGTAACGACCCCTAGTGATTAGTGAGGGCGAGTTCCATGGCAGACATTTGTCTTCTGTTGCCATCCCTCTGTAGTCCTCCCCATTTTCAGTATAGCACATGCTGTCAGTGTCTGTGAAAAAATATTTTATTAGCAGCATGTTCTTGTTTATAATTGTTCTGTGACAGACATGGACAAATCCTTCCAATGAGAAAAAAAGTTCTTACATTACACTCAAAAACAGATACAAAATCTACAATGACTAGATATTGTTATTCAATTTGCTCTATATGAATTTTGAGCATCAAGTATCTTACACTTTAAAGCACACATATTAATTCTTTAACAATTTAAGTGAACTTCACAATCTAATAAGTTCTTCTGTTTCTAAACACTCACAAACTAGTTAATTTTTTCCACCCCAAACTAAAAGTAAGGTTGAGGTAAGCAACCTTCATGAGGAGGCAGGGACAAGAAAAATTAGAGATCCTGATTTTGCACCAACACTTACTTGTTTCCCCTCATTTAGTCTGTTAGCATAAGCTGCTAAAGGCTATCCTTTAACAGTCATGTTTCTGGGTAATACTTTCACTTGGCATTTCATATTAATTCTCTGATTATCTTTTAGACCTTTCCAATCATTTTAGTTAGCATTAAGGAAGATACACTACCTAGTTCACAGTGAATCCCAGTGTATCCATCTGGACATATGCAACGACCTATTCCACTGAAGAGGTAATAGGTAATGCATGTTCCTCCATTCAAACAAGGGCATTCTGTAAGTAAAAGACATCACTAATTATAGGCAAAACATTTGAATGCAGACGTGAAATGTAATTGCAAATTAAGTTTTAGGTATTTCAGTATCATTAGGGGCTTTCTTCCTTGTATGAAGGTATAATTACAGGATAATAAGTTCTTTTTAGGTTCAAATAGAACAGGCAGATGCTTACCCTTGTGTTCTGATCTGCGTTTATATAGCTTGTAGTACTTCCAGCTATAAATCTACAGGCAAAGAAAAACAAAAAAAAGTATTTTTAAGGAGGCAGTTCCTTTTCTGTGGCTTGATTATCTTCTATAGGCCCAAACTCTGTTCCCTACTGCATACCTTCAACAGTTTAGGTTTTTGCATGTAGCTACCTGCTGAACCTGCTCTGTGGAATCTGGATATGAATAAGAAGTGGAGCTCTAATTAAGCAAAGCAAAATGGGGAAGGAAAACCAATCCCATGTCATGCAAACAAAAACCACCAAAAAGCCCAAGCTCAGAAAAGCCCCACTGAGCTGTGCCACTGCATCAGGTCAACTTGGCAATTATTTATGCTGTAAGAACCCAAGCAGCTCTTAATGGTCACTGTCCCTAAAACAGGGAAAGAAACTTCACCCTCTCCAACAAGCAGTGCAGCAAAGGTGCAACATTCATCAGTTGCCCCTGTCATTTTGGTGACCTTGGTGCTTCACATTTGTGACATAGAATAAAAGCCAGAAAATGTATTCAACAATGGATTCCTGTTCTGTCCTTCAAAGTATTCCCTCTGCTTTGTAGGCTGGGTATGCCTTTCTCCATGAAGTAAGATGAGGCTTTTGATATGCTTTAAAACTTACAGACTCTAGTCCTGTGACAAGTGTGCCCAATGTTATGGTGAGGAAGATGAGTAACTTCATGTTGTCAGTTAACTTCTCCCTTTGCTCTTCTTCTATCTGTATTATTTTATTCTGAAAATAAAACAGGAATTTAGTGTCATGCTGTAGCTTGCAGTGTCAGCTTTCTTGCTTCTATTGTCTTCAGCTAGTTTCAGATAAATTACAACACGATTGATGAAGAACTAAGCATCTACTTGCAGTGGGATATCTGCTTGTTATTTCCATATATTAAATTAGAGGTTATACTTTGAAGCTCTCTTTTTGTACAGTCTCAGCAATAAAAACAGATTTTTTTTTTTTTTTTTTTAAAGAGTGTGAAGCAGGGAATGAGAAATTGGAAAACCCATACTCCATTTTTGGAGTGTGGGCTAAAAGCTGGAAATTGGCAGATATATTTAGCTGCTGTCCAACTGTTTGTACCTATTCAACTGACCATTACTACCTTCAATGAAAGCACTGAGCATGCAACTTCAGGGTATGAAAGAGAAGGCTCCTTTTTCCAGTACCTCTATAGTTATCAGCTGCATCTTGTTGATGCTCAGCACTTAGGTAAGCCTGGCTGCCTCACTGAAGCCTCTAACCACTGCCAACTCTTGAAAGTCTGCTGGTGATGTTGCCTCACTTATTTACAGTATTAGAGGCTTACAACATATTCTGTCTTGATTTCTTACATGCACCTGGATCTCATAGCCAAACATGCATAGCAATCTTACCAATGCTAAATAATTATCTTGTAACAAAAATGGGGGAGTACAATAAAGTTCCCTACATCTTTTTCTCTTCTTTAAATTGCTATGCAAGTTATGGGAGTTTTTTTTAAAGCATTCTCACCTATAGAAAACTGTGAAACCTGATTTTTAAAAGATTTCATGGGAATTTCAGTTATATTTACATTAGCAAAAAAACAAAAGCAATGCAGTAGAAGGAGGATGTACAGAACCAAGCTGGTGCTGAAGACCTGCTCCACACTATAGCTGCTTCAGGTTTCTACACTAGACTAATTCCGCTTTGGTCCTGCGGACTGAATGCCTGCTGATATATGGATTGCACCCTCTAGTTGGGCTTTATTTGGAGGCAATGGAGTGCAAGTACCCTATAGCTCGTTATTGGGCACTCCTAACACACATTAAGTTCACGTGCTCAGTGGTGTGAACCAAAACATGGGGTATAGAGAAGATCACTGGATTCAATTGGAAAATAGACATTATTGGACAGTACACAAATAAAAATGCTGATGTAGATACAAACTTTGCTTGTAAGCAGGTATCATAATGCAAGAAAGCAAACCATGCCTCAGATACTTGGCTGTGCATGCTTTTCAGATTCAGATGAGATTTCAGCAGATATACTTTCCTTAAATATTTATTAAGACAATTATTTTTAGCATTTTTGGCAGCAACGCCAGTAATCTATTCTTTGTTACCATAAGTAGTTTCTCAGACCCAGCGTTCGCATCACAAACAGCAGTACTGCTGATTCCTTTAAACATTCTGACATACTGTAACAAGTAGAACTGACCTTCCCCCTGCTGCGATACCGCATCACAGCGGCTTTTTTTTTTTTTTTTTTTAATTTCAATGCAATTTAAAGAGCAATCGCTTCATCCCGACCGGCTCAGCCACAGCACGGTGCTTTTGGCGGCCGATGGGGTTCCAGAGGCACGGCACTTACCGGCGGCGGCGCGGCGCTGCCCGGTCCCGGCGCTGCGGCGGCTGCCGGGCGCAGCCCCGCTCGGGTCTATAAAGGCCGCGCCGGGGCGGGGCCGCCGCCGCTGCCGCCCTGGGGCCGCTCCGCCCCGCCCCCTGGGCGCTGCACCGCGCTGCGAACAGAGCTGCCCGGTGACTCAAGGAGGAAATTTTGTTATGCTGCTTTTTAGTTTCGGGGAAGGGGGGTACGGTCAAGGCGAGCAAACAGCTTTGTACGGGGTAAGATTTCTGGAAAGGGCTCCTTGGCTTCCCCGCGGCAGTCAGCAATTCCTTAAGAGTTTTTATAAAAACAAAAGAGAAATGTGAGTGAGAGCTACGAAAGGAGTGACTAGAAACATGCCTGGAGACATGACAGAATGATAACATGTATGTATATGCATTAGCAATAAACATAGAATGACTATGAAGCGCGCCTGGAGATACAAGCAAATGTGGCGTATTTTATTCATATGTTGCTACCCTTAATGAGAGAAGCACAAGTGATTTACTAATTGAGGATTAAATTTTTTCAGGTGTGGGTTAAACACAGCCCGCTGGGAGGGAGTATTGGGCCAGAATGTGCGCTTGAAGCACTGGGTGTGTTTTGAGAGAGTTGTCTTCAGTTGAAATGCGGGACATTGGGGCCAGTAGGATGCAGTTCTCATCCCAGCTGGAATCTATTAGGACACAAGGCTTACAGCAGGTGCAAAACTCATCTCCTCCAAATTACTTACAGCTTCCTTGGCACTGAGCAATCTTCTGCTCGTGAGAAATTGCTCATGGTTTTCTTATAATTTCTGTATTCCAAGGAAATATTCAAAGTAGCTCATTTAATGAGATGAGGATGGAGATGTGAAGTGACAGATGTCTAAGAATGCAGACCCAGCCCAAGAGATAGTCTTTCCTGGCCCAGTTTAATGTGATTTTTTTCACATCATGCTGCGATGTTATAGCAATGCAGAGAATAACAGCAAACCAGTACATAGTATTTGTGGGTGTATTCATAGGGTTTAGCTTCATGTAGTGCAAGTGACTAAGGTGAGGTAGGTCTCCACGGGCTGTGTAGCTGATGAAAAGCAGTTTCTTTAGCGGTCAGGTCAGAGAAGCAGTTGACCTGAAATTCCCCCAAGAGAAATGTTTTCACAACTTGACAATTCAGAACTTAAGGAGACTACCTTTCTATGTTTGCCATGTAACAACTGGTATGAGTGTGGCTCAGCTTTCTTCTTCCCTCCCCATCTTCTATCTGTGTCAAATCTGGGGTATAACCATACCTTTATTTCGGTACTGCCTGCTTACATTCTCTATTCTTTTCTGTTCAGATCTTCAGGCTCACATCAGAACAGATCTCACGTTTGCTGAAAGCACACTGAGTTCACTTCACTGAATGACAGGAACTGAGTCAAGAGAAACAACTCAGGCTAGAAGTCCGTAAGTGAATATAGGTAAGGAATTTCAGGCGAGAAATTAATCTCACATTGTGTGGTGACTTAATGTATCAACATCACAAGTAATTAGATCCTCTAAGAAACAGGGCAGAAAGTATCAGGGTAGAATCCCCATGGCACTCTCTTCATTTCACAGGAGTGGCTATCAAGTAAACTTACTCTAAGGAATCAATTCTGGAGAGGGGGAATAATCCAGATTTTAAGTCTGCAACATTTACTCAAATAATTTTAATACACCAACCTTACACATAATAAATGTAGAAATAGGTTATGATTTGATTCAGCAGGGAGAGCAGGGAAGAGCCTGGATGCAAGAAGAAGGCTCCTCAGGCCTGGACAGCACCTATTCTTCCTCCTCCATGCTCCCAAGGAAGAGACTCTAGGCCTTCCTCAAACTCTTCTTCTGGAAAAAGAGTCAACCCTAGAGCAACTGTGTTTCTTTCATATTTGTTGTTCCCTGAAAAGTGTCATCAGTTCTCGCTGAACCTCTCGCTGAACCTTTGACCAAGCTGTGCAGATGTCTCCTGTTCTTCATTTTCTCCCTAAAACCTGGAGGTTCATACTTGTTTTCCAGATGCAAGAACCAAAAACTTTTGTTGTCTTCACTCTGACACAAGATACAGCAAGATTCAAATCTCCCTTTTTCTACCATTTGTCGTATACTCAGGTTTTACTGAAATACTGCACTTCTTAAGTACATCTAGAAGGCCCCCAGGAGAAGTGACTTGGGCTGTGGTGTCACTCTGTTTCAGACTGGTGACCGCTACTGATCAGACTGGCGGCTACTGACATGTTTGCAGTGCTGCTTTAAAGCTGTCAAATTCCTTTGGTCTAAAGATTTGTACTACCTACATAGGTAAATGAGTTATAGTTGAAACTGGACCATACTGAACTGAAAATGTGGCTTAGTAGAAAGATACCCAAGCCAGCTGCAAATAAGTTTGTTTTGGTACTCCAAGTAACCTCACAGCTGCATCATCTTTATGAGCATTAAATGACTCTTAGGGAAGCAGAAATGCATGAGATAATTTCCAGTGCCTGGATTCACTGAGCTGGCTGATGGCTGGCACAAGAAGATCTGAAGTGAAGTTTCAGGTAAAAGAAATCCTTGGAACCTTGTTACGTGCCTTGCCTTAAGATAGAGACCTTGGAAAATGTAGCATGGCACTTCTGCCATGTCCTCCGTCTGACCTCAGAGCTGGATCTGCTGGCACAGATGGGAAGTGCACAGGCTCAGGGAGTGGGAGGGATGAAACAGGACCGGTTCTGCTACCAAGGGATTTTCAGTAGCTTCAGGGTCAGCATTTGTTCTCTACTGCATATCTCAAGAGTTTAGAAGGGCCTTGTTACAGGCCATGTCTTCTCTCCAGAAAAAGATTGTGATAGGACAGAGGAAAAGCTGGTCTTTAAAACTCAAAATCAAAGTTGTTTGGGAAGAGCAGTGAATAAAGTTAAATGCCCACTGCAAGACTCTCACTGGAAGTGGAACTTACTTGCCCAGTAGATACTGATTATGAGAGCTCATGAGGCTTAAGAGAGAAATGTGTAAGGACTCATGAACAAGTTTTGTATTTTGAGAGCCACATGGTGCTTTCCACAGTTTATTTCCTTTTCCTTATACGTGTCTGTGGTTTCATCATTTTGGTCTCTTACCAAAATTTGGCACAGGTGTAGGCAGGATGGATGGGGGAAAGACTTCTGAATAAAAAGAGGTTGTATAGGAAGTGCTAGAGTGAGCTTGTAGAAGACACTTTACCTGCTTAGTAGGAGTATAGCATCTACATGGGAAAATACTACTCACAAAATCTCAAGTCATTCGCTCATTTTTGTTGTCAGGGCTGTTAATAATAGGGCTTTATATATTTCTCTTGTTTGCACCTGGATTATAGCACAGAGTAAAGAAAATTTATACACCCATTGTGAGCTGCTCATGTGATCTGAGTCTGCAGTCAGATAGCACTTCTCTAAAATAGAAGTCAGATGCAGTGGATCTAACCCCGAAGAGCAAGTAGTATCAGACCCACAGCCAGGCGGTTCTTGGGTTACTGTGATTTTGTGTTTTAGTTTTCAGTTCCAAATAAAAATCTTGCTGATTCTTTCAATTTATTGTTGAAGTAACTTGAATGTTTCGGACTAGTCGGCCAGCCTGACTTAGCAAATTTAGGAGAGATAACATTCCATTCCAGCTAGATGAGAACACTGACCCTCTGAGAAATACAGGGGGTTTATCTTATGGTGGTGCACTGAAAGAGATTGTGAGGTTTGCAATGTTCTGCAGAAGTTGCTGGGTGAAGGTATTATTGGTTACAGTGTTCATTTTCACATCTGATGATAAAATATTAAAACTCAAGAGAAATACTATCCTCCATACCTCAACTCTGTCCATCAGTAAACCCCAAAAGGCTAGAACTCCCAGGGAGTTAAATAACTCTATAAATATTAGTAGCAAGAACTGCTACAGAAGTGCTGTTCCACAAGGAAAATTTAGGCCTGAGGCTTTATATTGCCTTAAGTCTGGTGGTCATGTGGTGCATGTTCTGGTTTATATCAAGTATAAGTAACATCAGAATTAGTCCTTTGACTAGTAAAATGTCTGGTTTGCCAACATGACTTACCATGAAATAGAAAAATAATTTTCAAGTCCTCTCTACTCATGGTACATTATGAATGGAGAAGTTTAAATTTGCATATGAGCAGTTATGTGTGCTTAAACCTCTGTCATCTCAAATGAAAGAGCAGGGTTAAGCCACACATTGAGTATTTGGTTAGTAATTAAGAATACAAAAGCTAAGAGAACATCTCGAAGTCATGCCAAAAGATTGACATGACTTGTCATCTCTATAATGGTAATAGCTTGCTGTTGTCAGTGTTTTTAAAGAAATTAGTTTGTCGTTGCATTAAGTAGCTATGGGTATAGAATTTAAAGAATATAGCTATATTTACAATTGCTTTGTGTATTGGAATGTAGCTTCGAACTTGAACTGTGTTGGATTACAGTTAATTTTGGGTTATGGCAGAAAGGATTTTAAGGCAGTCAGAAAGTATGTTACAAGTTTAAGGGAAATTTTCCAGTATAAAGTTGATTTAGATTATTTTATCTTCATCTTGAGAAACATGGGTACTTTTACAGTAAAACATTTTGTATTCTCTCTTTGATGTTATCCAAGTTAAAGTTTTAGTCAGTTTACTTCAAGCTCTTGAGATAATAACTGGAATTGCTGAATAAACCATTAGATTTTGAAATGTAAACAAATAGATTTCAAATGTTACATTATCACTATTCATAAAGTTAAAAATATAAAGCTCGCTCTTTAATCTTATTTTCTCAAATTACAGTTTGTATGAGTCCCAGGAATTTCCAGAGTAGCTGATGTTAAATTGAACGTGATTCATAAAAATTCTTGTACTTTAATGACTCTTGATTACTTGTCAGTTGTTTGTGGTTGGAATCTGAAGCAAATGGTGATCTCATTTCCTTTAGGTACAATTCAGCTACTCAGGTTTCTTTATTTATTTTTTTTTTTCCTTTTCCTTGCTGCCTACTGCTTTTCCTCTTATCTCTGTTATCTGTGTGTGTAGAAGCAGCAGAGCATTCTCACTTGAAGGCCACTGGACTCTCTCGGATGCTTGTGGGCACTTCTTGTGGCTTTGCAAGCAGCAGGAGTAGCCAGGCTTTATTTCTGAGCTAAGCCAGTGTCACCTTGAGTGCCTGTAAAATCCCTGGGCACTGGGCCTCTTTCATTCATGCGTAGAGAGCAGCTACCCACACAAGTGTTCTTGGTTTTGTATACAATGATTTGTTGTTTCAGTGAGCTGTCCGGATACGGATACTTTTCAGAACAGCAATGATCACATCTGAGGATTTCTTCACCAGCTTGATGTGCACCTGCTTTTAAACTATGCTTTCTCATTTAGCATTTAGTATCTCATAGTATCTCATTTAGCATTTATGAAAATTAATTGGTTATAAAAATCAGCAATCTCGTTGACATTTGGTCAAATTGCTCATTTGAGACAGCTAATATCTAAAATCTAAAGATTAGTTGAGCTACAGATCTTGCATCCAGATCGTAAATAGTTGAAAATTATGTTTGTGTTTAGGGCTAGGCCTGTCTTTAGTTGGAATCGTAGTGCTGATAGCACTGAGAGAAATACAAAAAAGATTTCTGGGTCTAAAAGTAGGAGGCAGAAAACAAATACCAAGGGTTTTTAGGGATTCAGCTGTGCTTCATTTGGTGATCTTAAATCCCGAAGTAGAATATTTTTCAAGGGAATCCTTTTTCTACTCTGCCATTTACTGGTGAGGAATAGCACATTGAAATCCAACATTGGAAATTTACAGAAACAGCTGATTTGGACTATTATTTCTGCAGTGCGTCAGTCAATCAGATGCACATTCCACAGGAAACGCAACAAACTGAAAACACACCAGTTAGCATATTTCTGGAGAAAAAAGATTTGCTAAAATCTTGGAAGAAAGCAAGTTTTGGGGATTGACCTCTGCAAGCTGTGTCCCAGTGATGGCGTATCCAAGGAAGCAGCATACCCTAAACCCCCTGTGCAATACAGCCCAGGCGGGAAAATTGGCACTGTTCATCTCTGTGAAAGGCTGCCTGGGAAGATCATTTAGGATTCCACTCCTTCTAAAGCATTAATTATCTAAAGAAATACAAGCTACAGGAAAAAGAACTCTTAAATCTTGATATTTATGACATTAGTAATGGACTGTTCCATGAAGTACTGAAGAAGCTCTGAAGAGAAAAAGGCACCTCTGTGAATTCATAGTTGAAGGAAAACGTTACCAAATGCAGACATGTGGTAAAGAGCCCATAAAGCAGCACTGCCCAGTGTGTCAGGCAGTTTCAATAGACTTGCAAATAAACAGCTGTTGAAAATTTCAGAGGATAAAGAGTTTTAAGGAGAAAAAATAAGTTGCTTCCTGGGTGCTGTTGAATAACCGCATTCTTCCTGAATAAGCTCATGAAGAAACTGTGCTGAGAAGAAAGGAGAAACAGAATTAACTTGGGTACTCTTGGCTAATAATCGTGTGTATCTTGGGTGCTCTAATAATAGTACTTATCTCCCCCCACCACCACTCCTTCGGATGTTTTGGCTGCATTCTTCCTTTTTTTTTAGTTTGTTTCTTGTAAGTTATTTCTAGTATGGGCACTGTGCTACTTGCCTTAATCTTTGCTGTTTGTTGTTTCAAGTTTATATGCTCTAAGTAAATACATCTCTAAAGAAAGTTTGCTATCTCCCCTTATCCTGTCTATAGCAGCTGCAGATTTTATGGACAAACGAGGCGGACAGAAAAAACCCTGAAGAAAAAGGGAGATTACAGAGCCTTCTCACGTATCATAAGCCCAACAGAACACCAGAACTTTTAAAAATGTGTTTTGTTTGCAAAATAGGCCTTTTTCATCTTTGTGCAAAGTCTTCCAGAGAGAGATTCTGGCATAGAGTGCCCTATCATCAGTACCAGAAAACAGAAATACTTACTTTCTGTCTCCCCACTCTGTTTCCATGGCTTTTTCTTGGCCATGGTGACTACTTATGCCATTCTGTGATTTTGGTTAGAACAGCTGGAAATTACAATGTTTTCTTTCTTCTGAAACATAAGTGTGTTTTTGACCAAAATATCTCAAATTGAGATACAACAAAGTCTCCATCATGGGGAGTTTTTGGAGTGCGCCTTCCCATTGTTCCCCAAGAGGTGTCAGGAATATGCTTGCTTCTTTCTACGGACCAAGCAGTGAGAGAGGCTGTCATTTATAGGGGAGATGAAGGCAAGGTGGAGAGCAGATTCCATGCTAATAAATCTCGTAGGCTCAGCATCTTGGCTGCAAGCCAGTACTGTTGTAGTCATGATCAGAAAGGTAGAGAGGGAAGTGGGCAGATGGGGGAAGAGGCAGTGTTAAATGTAACTTGCAGGGAGAAGGGTAAGAAGGAAGTGGTTTTGTCAGAAATGGAAGAAGAACACGCTGCTGGAAAAAGTTGAAAGATACTATTTCTATGGACTTAATATGAGAAAAACTACTATGTAGACAATGTAGATTGGCCACAAGAGTTATTCAGGAGGACTCAGCATCCAAAGGATGAATGTGAGAGGATAGGCCTAGAGGACATAGGTTGTGAGGTGCTCTGAGAGTGAAAACAAATTATGTATAGCTGATTCAGTGAAGAACCAGCAGAAGATACATGACTTGATCAAAGAGAATTCCACAGGAGATTTGTTTGTATTTGATAAGCTCTAAAGAGATCACTGCATGAGGGAGTTGCAAGTACAACTGCAACTGGGATATTGTTAAGGTAGGACTTAGTATAGGAAAGAACTGAATTTTCCCTCATGGCACCTGGTGATGAACATTCATGTTGCCATCCAATAGGAAAGCTTTTGTAGCCCATATGAATTCCCCTGAGATAAATGGAAATTTCTAACATAGTCTGTGTAATACAATTCATTATATGGAACTACTTCTATGAATAAGCATTACTCAGTGGGAGTAAGGAACATCAGGACAAATCCTAGGCTACTGTATTATGCTGTACTGAATATTACTTCAAATCACCTTGCACTGCACTGAACATTATTTAAAATAAAAATAGCTTAGGGAGATGCTCATTTTCTGTTCATTTCAATGGAATAGGTCCAAAATACCTACTAAACCAGAGACCTGGGCTCTGTTCTGAAGCACATGTCTATAAGCTCAATTGCTCCATAGCATCTTTATACTGCTCTAACAGGGATCAGCATTTCACTTGTTATAACTCATCACTCTTTTCTTGTGTCCACCAAATTATAGAAAAAGCCCGCTGTAGAACATATGTTCCAGTGGAACAGCTTTTCCTGAAAACTACCTGGTTATTCATTGTCTCATGGGCCTCAAATCTGGTTCTCTCACTGCAGGGTCTTATCAGAAAAAGGTGGAGATTGACTCCTGCCCTAGACCACCCTTTTCACAAAAGCCTTAGACTGACAAGAGCCTGGAATCCAAATCTTTCATTTCAGGGTAACTGCAAAAAGGGGGTGCTGCTACTGCTGGCTCTTTTGTCAAGCTCCTGCTCTTAGAAGATAACTTCATATGCCTCGAGAGGAGGAAGGGTGTTTCTAGTGCAGGCACTGAATGCAATGATTCTACAAATACACAAAAGGACCTGTTTAATATTTTTAGGGGGTGCTCTCGTGGGACATAAGGACATCAAATACCTGCTTTAGGCATTCTGAACCAGGTCAAGTAATGTTTTTTTAGTGTTTCCATGTCTAAGTTTGATACATGTGGAAGTTAAGCTTGTCAGAGTAATGATTTTCAAGCTAAATTCCAATAAAGGCAATGTAGGCTACTAGGTCACTTGCTTCAGATAGTTTTAGGTGATTAATTGCTATTCCTCTGCCTTTCATTCTTGCCCCAGTGTGATTCATAATGAAAAAGGGATTTATCTTGTCTTTCACAGTATGGTGATACATTAGTAGGTGATTCCACAATGGTATTCAGTGCCAGGCAGAGGTGTTTCTTTTGATCCCCAAAGCATGTCACCACATTAACATGAGATAATTCCTCAAAGTGAGATTCATTAAACTCACACTGCTGCCCAGTTATGGTTTCACAGCTCTCAATTCTGGAGCAAGATAATTTGGCACACTTGGACTTCTGTGTTTCTGTGCATTGACTTCTATAGGCATGTTTGACATTTTCTCTCTCGCTGTGGAGACTGATTCCTAAAAAAAAAAGAAAGAAAAAAAGAAAAAGAAAAAAGAGGAAAGACACAATCATTTAAGGAACATAAGAAAACCACAGTCTGAGCATGTGACATTCAAGTCTGTGCAAGCGTATATCAAGTACTAAAAATTGAAACAGTTTGTGTAAGTAACTTCAGACTAGACAATGGCAAACTTTACCTTTAGCATCTTCAAAAAAGACCTATTAAACTATTAAAATGTAAGTATAAGTTCTGGTACATATGTATGTAGTACAGACAATTCAAAAGGCAAGAGAAATAGTATAAGCTATGTTTTGGTTGTTAACAAATGGCATGGATATTTTACAGCAATTGCATAAAAGTGAGAATAAGAGCAGATACCTAAACATCTGGTGCGACTCATTTACGAGACGATTTCTTCAGATGTTAACTGGACCAATGCTCTTAGAGCCAGCAGAGTCCAGGAGCTGTGACTCATCAGGAGAATCAGAAGGTGCTGAGAAACCTTTGATTTGACAGGTAGTTAGTTCTCTGAATCCTGGCATGAAAATTGCCTTCTGAAACAATCGTAACGCTTCTTTTAAAGAAGTCTCTCTAGGAAAAGAAGCAGGCAAAAAGCTGAGCAGCTGGAAGTCAACATCATAATTTCTTTTCAGCTCTTGATCTAATAAGTATTTCTAAGCACTGCTTTTAAACAGGTGATTAACAATAGGAGTGTGTCCTTATCTGTTACCCTATTTCAAAGCCTTAGAATGGTAGATCTTATAAATGGCTGAAGGAAACAGTGATCTCCTGACTTCTTGTAGAGTATGATTGTCATCTCATCTCTACTGAAACCTGTTTTTCACCACAGGGCAATTATTTGCAGCACAATATTAGGTTGTAGCTATGGGAAACGCCACAGTAAATACTTAGAAGCTGCAGGTTTAGATGTATAGGAATATTGGGAATGCTATGATCTATTTGGGCTGCCTGTATAAGCTCAAATTGTTTTAAATGCGTAAGATTTGGTTCAACTCTTAGTGCCTGGCACATATGCAGCCCACCTTAGGTCATCTGAGAATTTCTGATTTGAAATTTCAAGTTTGCCAGTGGTTCTTACTTTCATCATTGGGGTATGGAATAAAGTGTCAGTGCTGTTACTCTGCTGGCAAAAATAATGTTCTAATTCCTTGTGCTCTAAACTTCAGAAAGAAATTTGAATGCGTTATCAATTCATGGCCAGGCTTATACAGTTGCCTTCTCATTCCACTACTCTCCTTTTGGACAAGCTTCTTCAGAAATCTAGTAGTTAATTGAAGCTCGAGACTAGTTAAGTCTTTGGTCCCTTTTAGAAGGAAAAGTGACTTACTGCTAATTAAAGATGTGAAATATTGCCTACTTTGGCAGACATGCAAGTAGTCAGGTAAATTTTAAATAAGCTCTCAAAGGAGAACTTAGAATTGGGCTAACAATGAGAAATCTAAACAGAAGTATCCATTACTTACTTAATCAGCCTTATTTCTTGCATATTCCTAGGACTTGACAAACATCTAAGCACAGCTTGCCAAAACCTTTGCTAATGGAAATCATAGTAGAAGAGTCACAAAGCTGTAGGAGAATGCTTAGGCTTTGCAGGGTTGCAGAAACAGCTCTGCTGTCCCATGTACAGCTAAGTGGTTTGGACTGGCAAGCAGGCATGACCTCACGATAAACTCACTGATCCTCACTAGCAATTAATCATTTGGCTACTTGCAGCCAGCAGTCTACCACCAAGAGGAAGAGACTGCTGTCTTCCTTTTGCATATCATAAGGGCAAGTACATTTATCAGCATTGTTGACTAGAGACTTTGCAATGAATTTATGAGCTGATTTCTGTAATTTCTGATAATAGTACCATGTAAAATTTCCCCACTAGTAATTTAGTTGTTTTAAAGATGTGTAATATTACAGTGACCTAAGAGTTGCTTGTTTTGTCTCTTTCTAAGAGTTGTTCAGCCAAGGATATGGAACTCTGACTCTCAGAAAGTTTGAGTATTCATGACTTCCTGATAAGGAAAAATTAGCCTATTCAGTAAGAGGTCCATTCTGTTATAATGAAATGCCGTTGAAGAAGGACATAAAGCAAGAGGAACATAAAGAAAGACATGTTTTCTCAGTTTTCTTTTGAAATAAACCCCTTATTTTATCTTCCTAAGAAAAAATATCGTATAAAACTTACTAAATGTTACTGCGTTTTAATAACCTCACTCAAAGATTATGGGATGGAATAGTGTATTTTGAACAAATGCTACACAGACTGTGTGTATTCTGCAACATTATTGTCTTCAGTTGTGAGGCTGATTTTCAGCTAACCAGCCAAGCAGTCCTTGGAAATACTACAGGCAGCAAGAGTCCCACAGGAAGTGGTATTTGTGATTCAGTCAGCGGCACCTTGCCCACTGAGTCAGTGTTGAGCCAGGGTCCAAATGTGTTTCTAGCGTGTGGAATATAAAACTGAAGTCATGATTGCTGCAGCCACTGGGAAAATCACTGAACTATTGACGAGAACAGGGATATTAACCACAACATCCCAGATTCCAGACAGGGATAATTACAACTTTCCCCCACTTACTTCACTGGGAGAATAATTCTTCTAATTTTCTCTAAGTCTTGTACTTTTTTTCCTGCACTTAACAGATCACCATCCTCTAGGTGTGTTGGAAGTATGAGTGCCACAACTCAGATGTGCAGTCTGTCTTTCTATGGGCTATGCTGGAAATGCCAGGTGTGGCACCTGCTGTTCTGCAATTCCATGACTTAGCCCACTTGGAGAGGTCAATGGACACCATCACTGTAACCTACCTGAGCTTTTCCAGCTAGTTCAGTTTTGCAGCTGAAGGGATGTGCTGAGGCATTTGCAGTACGTTTCCTCCCCAGGCTCATGACCCAGTAGATGTGCACAGTGACTCAGAACAGCCTTTTCTAAACAAAGTCTTAATTCATGGGTAGGAATTGAACAAACCTCAGCTAAGTTTAAACTGAAGATGCTCTGCATGTGTGATCTTTCCTACTGGCTTTCACGTGTCCAGTACAGAATTGTTCTCTACTCATTAGGTTTTCTGCTGCTTTCTTTTTTTTTAATCCAGTTGTTATATATACTTTAAAATTTAACAAAAATAAGTCTTAAAAAAAGATGTTTAATGTCATTCATCCACACACTAATTTATGTGAAGGTTTGTGGCAGCAAAATTTGGCATCCAGATTTCCAAGGTAATGTCAGAAGTTGCTGTGAAAAATCACAACTACAGATCTGAAGTTGTCCAACAGGCAGTCTAAGTGCTGTGACCCTGCATGTAGTTGATGACATAGTGCTTAGAATCTTAAATATTTTTCATGTCAATTGTTCACAGAAAGATTTTTGTCCTTTTCCCGATTTTCATTTTTTGTAATTATGAAATAATATCTACCTGCATTTGACTTAAATTTAGAGAAAAATTAGTAGGACTTTTGGTAATGCTTGTTTTGGACCTGCTAACATTTTGGTTAGTCATTACTAGCTACATATAAATGGGTTGAATTTTGTAGCAGGTAGATGTGGTTTGGACCATTTAGTTAGATTCTGTCATCTGTATGTAATGGCTAACTGATTTCTAGGGTTATGGAGCATATTAAATGTGAGGTAGCTCGTTTAGCAGGGGGATAAGTTTGTCAACAAGTGAGTTTCTCCATTAATGTTGGGAATGTGTTTAAATGTTACAGGTGTCATCTTGGCTGGAAGGGGTTCAGCAACGTGGTGGTGCAGTAGCTTCCACTGCAGAGTAAGGGACATAAGCATGCAAAATTCACTTCCCTGGATGCAACAGCACTAACTCTGAGCACCTGCTGGATATGAACTTGCACGTCCAAGCCTCTTTGTTCTTCATTCCATTGGAGTGAGTAATGGAGGATTATTCAACATGAGAAACAGTGACAAGATTTCACTCTGAAACATGATCAAGAAGTTCTCTTGGTGTCATATGTAAAGCACAGGATCATGCACAGCACACCAATCAATCCTGATCTCTCCCCTTCTCCTTCCTTTATCTTTCCTCCACCCTCCAATACAAAATTTTCCGCTTGGTCATGAAGGAAGTGAGGGAGCCTGAATGCCACCCCAGGAAAGAAAGCTAGAGGAAGGGCTGGGTGACTTAGTCAAGCAAAGGGGAGGAGAAGGAAATGGTCATTGAAAAATAAGGTTCTAAATACAGGGCTTTGGATGAGAAATATATGGAAACACTTCTTTAGAAGTGAGGAAGGGGAATAATAGATGCAAAACTGTTTAATCATATGCAATTAGTAAATGGAGATTTCAAGGCCTGGGGCCTTGTGTGAGACCAGCTGCCAGCAACATGAATTTAGAGTGTCACTCTCACTATGTATTGTATCAGAAATGCCTATTTTTATGGAACACCTGGTACCACTTTGCCCTGTAGTCCACCCACATAACAGTCTGGTTGACCATAACTCCATCTTGATTGGAATCTTTGCTGATGCCTTCATCTGTCATATCCTGACTGTTGCAGCACCTTTCTTTGTGGCTTCTCTCTCAGATATGATGATTTAGGCTGTCTACATTCTGACACAAAAACCACAACAGCACAAAAAACTGATCGTGTCATATCCAGTTACCATATTGGTGTACTTTGCATGTGTTGATTAGTATCTGTTTAGTTAGGAAACCAAGTAGCTGTTGGTGTTTGTACTGTGCTAACATACACTAATGTATTTCGTGTTAGCCCATCCTAAGGTTTTTTTCCCTCTTTTTCAGATCTTGCTTGGCTTAAGTGTTGTTTTTAAGGTATTTCTTCAACTAGCAGATCTCCCGTAGTTCTGCGAGCATCTACAGGAGCCAGGCAAGCTGCTTGTGAGCATGCTGGGGTTTGGAAGTGTATTGCTCTCATTTTATAATGCTGAAAAGATTTGCATAGTGCAGAAAATGAAAAACTTTTAGAAGTTATTCAGTCAGGAATGCTGATAACCTATACCTGTATTGCCATAGCATGGAAGCTCACAGAGTGCAGGTGATGAGTTGGGTTAGTTGGCAAGAGCTGTGGGACCACAGAGAGTGGAGCCCCTTTGCAAGCACACAGGCTTCCTGACAAATTCTGCTCTTAAGGGCTGGCAGAAAAGAACTAAACAAATAGTAACATTGTTAGTTTTATATTTCATTACTTGACGACCTCTTTCCTATCCTGAGCTTCCTTTTGGATATCCTTTCATATCCTGGGCTGCATCGAAAGCAGTACGGGCAGGAAGTCAAGGGAGGTGATTGCCCCCCTCTAGTCCGCTCTGGTGAGACCCCACCTTGAGTGCTGTGTCCAGCTCTGGTGTCCCCAGCAAAGGAAGGACATGGACCTGTTGGAGCAAGTCCAGAGAATGGACACCAAGGTCATTATAGGGATGAGGTGTCTACGAGGCAAGGCAAAGAGATTTGGGATTGTTCAGCCTCAAAAGGAGAAAGCTTTCGGATAACCTAATTGTGGCCTTCCAGTACCTGAAGGGGGTCCATAAGAAATATGGAGAGACATTTTCAAGAGCCTGTAGTGACAGAACAAGGGGGAATGGTTTCAAGCTGAAAGAGAGTAAGTTTAGATTAGATAGTAGGAGGAAATTCTTTACTGTGAGGGTAGTGAGGCACTGGAACAGGTTACCCAGAGAAGTTGTGGAGGCTCCACCTCTGATAGTGTTCAAGGACAGGTTGGATGGAGCTCTGAGCAACCTGATCTAGTGATGTGTGTCTCAGCCCATGGCAGGGGAGATTGGAACAAGATGATGTTTAAGGTCCTTTCCAACCCAAACTGTTCTATGATTTGTAGCCTTTGGGGAACTGTGAAGATATCAATACATGCTGAAGTAGTTAGTTCAAGTTGTGAGGAAGACTTAGTAGTTGAAGGCTTATTGGAAAGATCTTGCGTTGCCAAGCAGCTAAGGCACCTCAGCCGCTTTAGGGAGATACATGTAGGATGAACACCTGGCACCACTCCTTGATGGCTGTTTATATTGTGCTTATACAACTCATTTGCTTACAGTGGACCTCTTTGCTTTATCCAGCCTATCAGCAAGCAAAAATTAGGTGCTGTCTCCCCTAACTGTAAGCTTACCCACAGATTTTTTTTAGGTGTATCAGGGCAACTTCCCCATTTCCTTCAGACACATAAACAAGAACACCATGTTTAGTGGCAGCAGGAAATTTCTGTTTCTTTCACTTCCTGGGAAAGTACTTTTCTTAATTCTTTTTCTCCTGTAGTAAAAAAAGCTCTACTAGCAGATTCTTCCCCAGTAGTTCAGCCTTCTGACAAATCATTGTCAGTTAATTCCCTGAAAGCAGCTAATTGAGTTGTTTCCAGGTGCAGGAAGATACTGCTTTTTCACAGATCCCTTTCTAGACATGAGATTTCTTTCTGAAGTGTGTGGCAGTAGGCTTAGCCACCAGACAAAGACCTCTGTCAGATGCAGGCCTCAGTACACCTGCATATTATTTGTCAGCTGAAGATGCTCATACAGGAGCATCTTGCCTGTCTCTGCCTCACATATTCATTTGCCTTAACTTCTTACTTATAAGTGCAGGAGGAAAGTAAAGTAAATTTTTCAAGGTCATAAGCATTCAGATTGAAGAGTAGGACCGAGACCTGCCCATTATTCCAGTGCTTGAATTTTAGCCCGAAGTTTCCCAAACTGCTGCCTGAAGAGGGCTGGGTTATTATTTAGTACGAGTCCTTATTCTGCTATTTCCAGTGATCAAAAAAAAAAAAACCACCTAAAGCTTTTTGACACCTAGCAATGTGAAAACATACAGAGCAGTCAAAGAAAAAGATAAGCTCAACCATCTCCCCTCCAACCTTCCACAGAGAAGTCAAGTAATTTTCAGGCCCACTGGGTCAATGTACCCATCAGCAATTTTCAGGAGTATCACAGACAGCAAAGACTGATGCTGGAAACAACCATATCTTTAGCATTACAGCCATTTATTTGTATCAATGACTGTATTTCCCTACTACTTTTTTGAGTTTCCATGGCTTGCTGGGGAGGTCATGAATGTAAGTGAGAGATGGGCATATGTTTGCAGCTGTGAAAGAAAGTAATGTGGAGCAAGCTCCCTGTTGAGGTGTGATTCACTTGATCAGGATATTTCTGAAGAGTTTTTGTCTTTTTCATGGACAAAAAGCAAATACCTTAGAATGGATGATCCTACAAGTTAAGACAAGTTCATTGTCTCTGATGGAACTTCATGGAAATTTAGTTCCGTTTCATTGTTCTTGTTTCAAAATAAAATGTTAGAAATGAAGTCCAGGTTTAACTCTTTTTCTCTGACTTGAGTTCTGGTTTTGAGTTGTGTTGTTAAATGCTTATGAGCAATCAGCTTCAAAACATGAGAACAAAAAGTTGATAGTTTTGACTTTGAGAATTAGAAACTACTAGACATCCTGAAGCCTGTTCCATTTTTGAGGTAATGAGACAGGAATGAGTTGCACATTGTGAAATTATAGTCTGCTTCAATTCTCTCTACTAGTAAAATATTTTGCCTGCACAATTAATATATTTGATTTCTTTAATTAAAACACTATTAATCCTTTCATGGAAATAATTTCATGAAGGCATTCTAAGAAAAACAAATATTTTTAATGCAGCTGCTTGCCTCAAAAAGTAGTAGAGTGTTCCACAAAGTATTATTCCATGAAGATCAAAAGTATCTGCCATACCTGGAAAAGACATAAAGAGAAATAGTTACATGGAGGAATGCTCGAGTTCATCTTTTCACTGCACTGGTCTGGTAGGATAGGAACTAAAATTAGGATCTTTTTGGTAGGAAGTATCTTTTCTTGGAGTTCCAGACAGATCAATAAACCAGTTCTCACCTGAAAGTAAGGTGTAGCTGGGTATTGCTACTCAAGCAGCAATAAATGAAAGAAATTGATCCCATATTAATTCTAGAATTTATCTGACATGATAGAGTGATGGGTTGAAATGGCATCATGTCCTCACAGGGAATAAATTCTGTGTTACTACAGAGATATGCAGAAAGCAGGGTTTCTGTAATATGTTTAAAAGTAGTCTGTGATAACAGAATAAAAGAAATTGTCAAACTCTAAAGCAAGGGCCTTAATTACCTGATGTTGTACTAAAGGGCAAGGTGTACTGCATATTATTTTCTGTCCTGTTATGGAAACTGTTTATTTTTGCCCTTCCAAATGAGCCAGAATTTGCAAATACGTATGTTTCAGGGAATGCTAGCAGTATGAGTTTCTCAATAAAATGCCTTGTGTGTTCTCACTGCTAATCTGCAACATCGCAGAACTCACCAGTGCATTCTGCTGCGTGACATTGCATGGGCATTTGGTCACGTTGTATTTAACTAATTTGAGATAAACAAGGGTGGGCTGTACAGTTTTGTTTAGTTTTTAAAGATTTTTAAAGTATGATAAGAATAGTCCAGTGTGTTGAAATAAATTCCTTGTGGAGTTCAAATTCATTGTTGGTTTATCTTGTAATCTAGTATTAATCCTGACAAGAAGTATGTAAACACAGCTGAAATTGATTAAAATATCTTCTTGGGTAAAAAAAAAGAAAGAATACGGTTTGGGCTGGCTTTAAAAAAATATTTTTGAAATAAAATAGTAGCGAACAAAAAAGAGGTCTTAAAATTATTTAATTAGTAGCTGAATAACCAAAGTGACCATTTAAATATAGGAAGATTAAGGCAGGTAAATTCTTTATTATTGTGAAAAGTAATAAAACAAGCAAGCTTTGGAAGAAAGATTTGTAGCTGTCACACACCATGTCCAGTTCTTGCTAGATTTGACACACATTAAGGAACATAGCTGTTTTAGGACAGAACTTAAAAAGAACTAGATAACTCCCTGCAAACTGTATCTGAAATGTCCTGCAATACAGATGGGAAGCACAGTTGGTACAGGTACTCCTGAGGCAGCTTTACGTTTGCTACCTTGGCTCCATCTAGTAGAGCTTCAGGGGCATGGAGGATTCCGTGTTAGACCTGGAGTCCCTTCTGGCCATGCAGAGCTCAAGCTGCCCCAGCTATGCTGGCAGCTGGGAAGAACATGTGCCTAAAGCTTTTGTTGTTGTATTGTTACTGGATTGCCCCATAGACAGATCAAAAGTGTGAACCTCACTCAAATCTCTGCAGCACAGCTCAGCCAAGTTACAACCATTTCCAAGCTGCTTTTCTGTGGACTGTACCACTGTCTCAAATCCATAGAGCAAATCTCATTGACCCCCAGTTCTCTTGCAACTCTTATTCCAAGGCTCACCAGCAGACCCTCTGAGCAGCACTATCCTGCTGTCTGCTCAAGGGCCAACTCAGCGATGATCCAGCCTCCAGGCATAAAGGCAGTGGGATAAATTATGTGCTCACCTAAAGTATGTGTTTCCTTGTCCTATGTAATTTTTGTATCTCAGTTCTGAAATTAGTGAAGCTGTATGTGCTTCTGCCATTCTGTTTGCTGAGGTGCATGTAACATACTATACTGAGGAGGTTTGTCATAAAACTGCTTGTTGACTTTAAAGTGCAGGAAGCTCTTCATTGAATCACTAACCTAGAAAAGGAAAAGCAAGGTAGTATGAGCAAAGTAGCTGACTGATGGAGGACTACGAATTAGTCATATTTACTGTAGAATGTAGTATTTACAGTAGGATGTGTTCCTAAGATAGATGGGGGTACTCTGAGAAATTTGTATGAAAGGTATCAATGACTTGTCCATTTTCTTTCTACCTGTGTCCTGTGCACTATCTTACCACGTTCAACTATTTTCCCCAACTATCTCATGGTGGGCAATCTTTCCCAGAGCAGGCCAGATTATCCTCCTACAAAGCTACCCTTGCACCATCAGAGGCATGTCCAGTGGAAACCATTAACCCAACTCCCCTTCCATCAGCTCCCCCCCACCTCTTACAGTTTTTGTTTGCCTCCTCTCATCAGGTGGGTATCTATTTGAGGAAATCATCTGGTTATTGAGATTGATTGTTTTTCTGGTCTGACTGCTGTGTGGAGTTGTGACTGGAAAGTTGTGCCAGTCCACAAGGATGGGGCAAAATAGAAGGGTATCCTTTACTTATTTTCTATCTGTATGTTAAATGCTGCTGATTTGACTGTGTGATGCACCAATTTATTCGCAGCAGAGAGAGACTACAAGAATGAGGGGATCACACATTGCAAGACTGGTAGACATCTTTCAGCCTGGTTTGTTAAGTCAGGTTACTTTTTTCTCTCAAATTACAAAAGAATTTGGAAGGTAAAGCTTACTTTTTGTCTCGGTTTCCATCTATGTCTGAGCATTTCTATCTGATGGTAACTCCACAGTCAATAACCAGAGTAGTTCTCTCAAATATGTATAGTAAGGACTCTTGCTGCTGTTTTTTAACTGTGGAAGTGGAACTCAAATGGCTCACTTTACCATCTGGGCTGAAAACTCAGGAACACCTAAGTACCAAGTCCCCAGATAGGATTTCAGTGAAAAATCAGTATTTACGGATGGACTAAAGAAACTGTCACATTGTCTTCGCTCTCAAATTATTTCATAGACTCAACCAAAACTTGTGAATAGAAGTACATTAAGAGCTTACCATTTTAACTTCCAGGTATTTCAAAAATAAATCAGTCTGTTATATCTGCAAGTTCCTGCTTATTGTTTCCCGTGGGCAAAGATAGAGCCTAGGGCTGTGCAGTCTTGACAGCTGACAGCGATTCTGGAAAGATACTGTGGCACTAACAGATACTGTGCTTGTCACACTATGTTTTAAAAGTAAACTAATTCAGTGCATATAGGAAGAAAGCAGCATTGCATTTTTGTTACTAATGTATGAATACTACTTAAGTGATTAGAAAAATTTCTGAAAAATGGTAAACATCTTATGCTCTGATGAAGTAGCTCAGTTTCGGACTGGTCATTAGGCTGATCATTTACAAATAGTGAGTCAAAAGATGTCCCAAGCCACACCCTTACAATGCCACTGACGTCACAGTTTGTGACCTTCGAACAGTTGTGTTCACTGTTCTCAATGATGCAATTAGGAAATGAAATGATGGTGGTATTGTATGCTACTTTTACAGCATCATTAGTTGTAATAGTGAGAGCTCTGATTTTAAGAGTACAATCAGTAGAAGTAGCACAAATAGTCACAGCAACCAAATACTTCTCTGTGTTGCTTTTGGTCAACAGGGGCTCCTTTTTTTTTTTATTTTATTTGGTAAGGAAGAGGGCCAACTATTTTTAGTCACTTGAAATAAACTGGGAAGAAGGTAATCCAATTTTCAAGCCAGCTTTCTATCAGTCTGCTAAAAAGTTCTTACTAAAAATAGAAGCAAAAGTAGAATTTTATTTGCCTTTCTCATAAAAAAAAAAATTAAAGTATTTAAATGCTTCCTAGCGAGCAGGTCAGCCCTTTTTAAGAACAAAAGACAAAATTAAACCCATGTCCATAAAACTGGCATACACAGTTTAGAAATGGAAGGGAGACCAACTTGCTGGTTTTGCTGCTCTCAAGTGTAGGTGAGAGGTGGCAGGAAAGCTGTGGCAGACAGCTATAGCTAAGGGTATATATTGCACGGATTGCCAGCCAGAGTTGTCATCTCCCACACTCTGATCCCTCCTGTAAAGTCACTCACAGGAGCACATTTGATTTCTGGCAGCTCTGGTCATTACTCATTTCAAGTTGTGTGCTGGGAATCACCTGCTCTAGGTAACTGCCAGCACTTTACCTGCGCCAAAAACAATCCCACTCAGAAATGTAAGGCAAAGTCTCCTTGCAAAGTTTTGGAGTTCTCCTGAATAGTCTCAGACTTAAATTTCCATAACACGTGATCTAGAATAAAAACCCTAATAAACACACTACCTTTCTGGGGAAGACCAGCTGCAAACTACATCTGATATTCTGCATACATGAATGGCATGAATAAATAGTTTAGCTGAAGCAGGAGGCACCAAAAGTTTAAATTACATGGTTTAGAGGTCAGCAGAAAAACAGGGTGCAAATTTAAGTCTTGAGTTCCATTCCAGGGCTCTATTTAGATATCTTCAGTGAAATCATGTGGGCACTGAAGTGCCCTGAGGGCAGTGTGTGTGACTGTGCATGATGTTTTTGGTTTCATTATTTCCATTTTTAATGGCTCTACAGTGATAAATCCCTTCAACTCTTATTTCTGTCAGAAAATATTAAGAAAAGTAGCCTCCTGTTCTAGAAAATACAAAGTAGTTATGAAAAAATCATTAATAACAACAAACCCCTTTGAAATTAAGACGTTTTCTGATGCCCGTATCTCTGACTCCTACATCAAACTTTCCTGGACATTTTCAACCTTATCACTCAAAACAAATGATAAATATTTGTATTTTTATGTTGTTTCATACTCCACATTCTTTCTTAGCATTTAATATGTTCCAGTTTGTAAATACAAGCGATTACAGGAATCCTTAGTACTTGGTAATTGGAACAGATTTGTTTATTCATTGAATTTGAAATAAAGTGGCCTGTCAGGCCAAAGTTTACAGTTCTCCCCCCGCACTTGGAACATTGCATTTGCTTGCATGCCTGCTGACTCTAATGGAGTCAAAGGAGCTCTGGGTCATTCATGGTAGATTAGTTTAGTTTGGGTGTGGAGTAATTTTTAAGATTACATAAAGGACCTTGATATGTGTGTTCTATCTTTAGAATAAAAAACCTAGTGAAAATCACATGCCATGCTAACGGGTGATTCACGTCCATAAAGTGTATGGAATTACCTTGAGTACATTGAAGTGCTGAGGGGTTTTTTTAAATGTGGTTCCTTCAGTTCACCCTTTTGAAGATTTTTTGAGTTGGCACTTAAATTTGATGTTGACTTAGCTGTCTTAAGCTGATCACCCCAAAACATTTTTTCATGTGTTTTTTGAAAGCTCTTGCAATCTGTACATATTTTCTTTATTACTCCTTCAAAAGCCTACGATGGAATAGGATTTTGTTGTTTTAAGCATTTTATAAATGCGTAGAAAGTCATGCTTTAAAAAAATTCACACCTCAACTAATACACCATTATTTGGTAGGAAAGAAAATGAGAAACTACAGTATGGGAAGTTCAGCTGGCAGAGCAAGATAATGAAATTGAAATCTAGAAAGAGGAATCAATGACACTAAAATAAAGATTTCCCAAATCATTTCCATCAGCTGCAGTCACTTCCTGTGTATCTCTGTCCTCTCAACTCATAGACATCTGCCCACCTAATAGCTACCACAAATATTGACAAATTGTGATCTTCAGTCTTAAAGATGACATGTCTATCACAAGCAGTCTTTGCTGTGGTGTGATATGGTGGTAATTTTTGTGGAGATTACAGGTTTGTGTTTGAGTCTTCCATTTGAGACATAGTAAATCAAGAGTTGTTTACTTGCCGTTGATACATGGTATTGGCATTCTAGCTGGAGTGTTTACTGCCTGCCAAAAATGTGTTTATATGCTAGTTCTTTACAGAACACAACACTTGAGAAGTGAAACTTCAGACTTTTAAAAACAATATATGCATACTTAACAGCAGCAGTCCCATCTGCTTCTTCCCAGCTTTACCGCTATTATCAGCCATTATCTGTCAATTCCTAGAATTAATTTCTCCACCAGAAGAAAATCTGGACTATTGCTCTTTGAGCTACTATCAGCCAGTACTGATATTGTTAGACTTTTCTGAGTCAGGTATTTTACAGGTCCTACATTTTTTCAAGCAAAATATTGTTCAATTTGAGTTGAAGTGTCCAAAAAAAAGAGCCCTGTTAGGAAAAAACAGTTTCCCATGTGGAAGACAGAGTTCAGCTGCTGATAATGGTAACAGTGTCTTGATCTGATCACTGTGAAATGATGAACAAATCTGTAACTTTAACTATTTGGAATAAAGACTGCCACAGAATACAGATGTTAGAGTAACCAAGGCCCGTGTTTTACGAAAATTACAAGTGTCATCATGTGCTGGTTTATGATGATAGATGTTGTGAGTCAGCAGCAAAATCCCCCAAACTTCTGTAGAATTCCTGCCCCTGAACTGCAAAGATGGTTAAAGAACTTCTTCCTGCATATAAATTTCTATCATTACACCCTTAAACCTGTACAAAGTTAATTCAACAAAGATCTCTGACGTGCCAAATATCCAAAGGGATGGATAGATTTCAACATTTCTTCTGCCATCAGTCCCTTATTTTCATTTTGATATGTCTTGGAAGGGAAGGAGAAAAGACTAAGGATCTCCTTGTCTTTCTCTTGCCCTCAAAGTGTAAATGACTGAAAACTGCCCTTAAGGGCATAGCTAATTTGATACTAATAGGAAATACTAAATGAACTTCAAAATGTTTTCTCTGGGAAAAAACCACACATCCCCAGGCACTTAACAAGGGTAATACAAGGATAATTAGGAGATATAAAGTGAGCAGTTTTCCTCTGCTCTACATGCACAAAGACTTCTCAAAGTCAGTGGGGATTAAGATGGGCATGTTGGAAAAGTCAAATATCGTCCTACTGGGACAAGCAGTGGTACAATAGAGATGGTAGTGCCTGGTAGAAAGAGTAGAGAAGTATGTTTTGGGCCTGTTGGGAGGAAGTAGTTTAATTTAAATAAATGGAGGTTAAGTACTAACTTCCAGAATCTTTATGATTTTGGCAGAATTAAGTTAAACATAAATTCAAATTATGCTATCTGTTTTCCTCACTGGTTAAAGCTGTACTTGCTCTTCTTCCACAATGAACTGTGAACCACTCATGTACCACTCATTAAATCATAGAATCATAGAGTCATAGGTTGGAAGGAACCTGAAAGATCATCTTGTTCCAACCCCCCTGCCATGGGCTGGGACACCTTTCACTAGACCAGGTTGCTCAGAGCCTCATCCAGCCTGGCCTTGAACACTTCCAGGGATGGGGCACCCACAGTTTCTCTGGGCAACTTTTTCTAGTGCCTCACCACCCTCACAGTAAAGAATTTCTTCTTAATATCTAATCTAAATCTACTCTCCTTCAGTTTGAAACCATTCCCCCTTGTTCTGTCATTACATGCCCTTGTAAAATGTCTCTGCCCCACTTTCTTGTGGACTCCCTTCAGGTACTGGAAGGCCACAATTAGGTCACCCCAAGGTTTTTTCTTTTTCAGGCTGAACAATCCCAGTTCTCACAGCCTTTCCTTACAGCAGAGCTGCTCCATTCCTCTGACCATCTTGGTGGCCTCCTCTGGACTTGCTCCAAACAAGTCCATGTCCTTCCTGTGCTGGGCACTCCAGAGCTGGACACAGCACTCCAGGTGGGGTCTCACCAGAGTGGAGCAGAGTGGGGAATCACCTCCCTTGACTTCCTGCCCGCACGACTTTGGATTCAGCCAGGATATGGTTGGTTTTCTGGGCTGCAAGTGCTCTTTGCCGGATATCCTGCTGCCTCCCGTGTAAGGCCCCTTTCCCTTTTCTCTCTGTGTTCTGCTGTCTGTTATTCTATCTGTGTACTTAATTCCACTTAGTGGAGGGGGACTGGCAACGTGTACACTGTGCACCAGCACACATCACATGCATTGTCCTGTCCTTGCCCTAGGAGGATGAAAAGTAGATACTTTTTGTATCATCTTTCACATTTCTTGACTTTTTTAGTAATTAAAAATCCATTCTGAATCAGACTTCCACTTCTCTGGAGATGTTAATTTTAGTAAGAGAAAAGAGTAAGATACTGTGCTGTTTGGCTGAGAAAGATACCCCTTCTTCCACTGCTGATAAGGATTTTCTTCCTATGATTAATATCTCTACCAGATTGAAACCTGGACTAATGTTTTCTGAACATTGGTCAATGCTGGTAATTTTAGATTTCTTCCTGTCTGTTATTTCACAGATCACACACATTCCATACAAAAGGCTGTTCAGCATGTATGCAAATGATACAGTTAAAGACAGAGGCTCAGAAGATAAAATTGTCGCTCTTTATTTAAGTTGAGCTCCTGAACGAGATGGATTTCAACGAGATTTATCATATCATTTTCTCATGTTGTTTAGAAAATCCCTGCCTCTGGACTAATTTGTTACAGAAATTTTTATTCCAGGTTTTTATTTGGAACATTTTGCATGACCATATAGTAATTTTGTGGGCAAAATAAAATACGTTAGTATCCTTAACCCTCTTCCCTTCTAGCATAGTATACCAGCACAAAGATTTATAGTAGTATAGAAATATTATAAAAAAAATTCTACTTGCTTGTCATTGGTAATCATTTCTAATGCAACCTGAAAATTTCTTCTAATCTGAAATTTTGAAAAGTTAAAATCTGTAAGTCTTGCAGATGTATTCCTAGGTTGCACATAGTACTGATTGATTCTCTTGCAACTCTCAGGGAGGAGTAATGATCAGGTGCTCTTAACTTGTGTATTTCATAGCTTTTCTTCACCAAGAATACAGAATTTATGTATGTTAAAACTTCTTGGTTTCTGAGAACAATCAATGCTAATTAAATTTAAACCACTTATTTGATGCCCCAGAAAAGTTCTTACTGACAGACTTAAGCATAATGAATTCCTGTATTGCTTGGAGCTCTGTGTTCTGCCCATGCAACAGACCTGTCTCTTCTCTTTAACAATATTGAAAGCCTGTGTGCTTTACTGTCCTTGTCAGGAACTAATCTATAGGATTATTTTATTGTTGCTGACACGCACAAATAGAATCTGACACTTGCAGCCACACAGCTGTGTGAGGTTTACCCACCCAAAATCTTTCAAGGGATAGATTTTTGTTCTTAAATACATACATTAAAATCTACATTTGAGTTTATTATGTATAAAATATGCAGAATTAAGTTCTGAGATTCAGTCATATGAATTGGGAAAGGAAAAAAAGTATTTATATGAACTTCTTGTGTGAATTTCTTTTGGTGTTTCGTAGATACCTATATGTATAGTGAGGGTCTACTGTGCATTGTCTTTTAGTACCTGTGTTTCTGTTGATGTCAAGAGACATGTAAATAACATTTAAAGTGCCTATTTTAGCAATAGACTTCATGATATGCTTGATCTAGATAAGAAAATTGGATATAATACCATGCAAGTACAGCTCAGTAAGCAACCTTCCCCATGTTTGTGGGCCAAGTGATGATAAAAATCAAGGTGTGTAGAGATGTACCTCTGACAGTACTGGTGCCAGAGCACAGACTGAGTTTTCCATCCAGTTATCAAAGAATTCAAAGTCTAAGTCTTATATGAATGAAATATTGATGTAGTTGTACCAATGTCTGAAAAATAAGGCTCCCCTTCGAAGTACTTCTTGACATTTTGAATGCATAGGAAACAGCACAGCTCTCCTGAAGCATGTTAGTTTATCTCTTTAGAAGAAAAACCATATGGCTTCTTCTCAGGTGTCACCTTATCTGAACTTGAGTCCATACAGGGACCACATGCTGGCAGCCCATATGACTCATTCCTCAGATCTAACATGAAACTAAGCTTTCTTTGTGTGTTCAGTGTTTCTGATGGCAAAGAACAATTTTTAGACATATTTGCCCCTTTGTTACTTTGATCCCCACAGGAGTGAAAGGATTGCAATAGCATGAGCAAGAGGACTGCCTAACATCAGTCAGGTTTTCAACATATTTTTCAGCTGCTTCCTTTATTGACGCTATTGTAAATAAGTTTATGCAATCATGACTTGACGCTAAGTCCGTCTTGCTTTACATAACTGTGGGCTGCCTTTCCAAACAAAGTAGGATGTGACTTAAGTAGCTCTTTACACTGAATAGACTATCAGCCACCTAGGGTCATCTTTATTCATTTCCTCTGCACAGATCTGCATTCCGTACATTGAGGCCTCTCTTAGTCTGTTATGTGCAGTTTGTTAATGACTATTAACCACTAGCCAAATTGCATTTTTTCTTTCCTTTCAATTTACATCTCAGGTCTTGACCGATCTATCCATGATCCTACATGAAATTTGTGATTTTGTTGCAGGTTGTTTCCCTCTGGCCTGCCTTTTTTGGTGCCCCTCTTCTGTGGCATTGAAGCCTGATTATTTGACACTTGTGCTGTTTCAAAGAGTCATTGCATTGGTATGATGGATCATGTTTGATCCTGTATCCATGTGTGCTCGATTTCAGTTAACTTAAATTCCTTTAAAAGAAACTGGAGCAAAACAAAACAGACGTTTGAAAAAACAATTGCTCCATTCAGTTCCAAACAATTATTTTGGCTACATGGTGAGGTTTGAAAACCCACTAAAGCCACACAGAAGCCTTTGACGGATAAAATCAGTAAACTGAAATGCAAATTTTGACAGGGATTAAGAGAAAAATATTACAAATGATTCATAAAAGGGTTAATCCTGTAAAATCAAACAAAATAATGACATGCCAGCTTAAGTTTATTGGGAAAGAGAAGCCAGTGGCTGATTTGGTTAGCCTAGTGGATCACAAGATGTTAGGAAACGTGAGGAAATGTAGACAATTGCTGTGACTGCAAACCAACTTTCTGTATCTTTCTTCTCTATTTTTGGATAACCTGTCTTAGACATGCTTTCTCCTTGTAATGTACATTTAAAAAAGAGATATCAAAAAGAGGGGTACCTGATCAAACCAGTAGTTCAGAAAGAAGTAGTGCTGTTAGGAGATGAGCAACATCCCAAACTTCTGAATGAACTTCAATATGAAGTATAGGAATGTTAAAAACTGCTGCTGTTCGATTAAAATTGCTGCTGATGGGGATCAGAATTAGTAAGTAGTGCTCTTGTGTTGAAAAATATTCCAAGGTTAACTCAGTATTGTATACCACAAAACATTACCTTTATTCCCAACAATTTTTTGAAACTGTAGCTGAAATAGGGAGCTTTGGAAGATGATGTTCTCAAAGTATGAAAGAAAACAGGTTTTGCAAGGGTAAATCTGTCAGTAGAATGTGGGATGAATATGAATGAGGTGATACCATTTTATATTTTAGAATTTTTATTTTAATATGCTAAAGAAATTGAATAATCTTGTGGTAAGAACAACAAAAAAAAAAACTTGGAATGGAATAAAATAAGTAACTTTTTGGACCTTCTGTTGTTTTTCTCCCATATTGGCATGACTACTCTGATGGCATTGATGTGGAACTAAACCATGATTATACTGTTTTTTTCTGTTATGGAAATAGTCTTTCAGATCTGGCTTCAGGTGTTGGTTTTTCTGTTAATTGCTTATGGAATTCATGGCAAAGCTGCATAATTCAGGGACATGTTCAGAGACTTAGCCCAACCTAGGAAATAAAATAATCCTTCCATAAATTATGAGTATATGGAGAAGGCTGTCACATTGTTTTCTTGACTAGTTTTAAAAGCTCAAAAATACTGATCAGACAGGACTTTCTCTTTTTTATGTTAAATACAGTGTGATAGTTGGAAGTACCTTGAATGCAATTCTGGCACTATGCAATGTAAATGTATTATTATAACAATATGCTGGAGAAAAAATGTGTTGAAGAGAACAAATGGAGTTTGGTGAATCAACATTGCAAATACTGTTACACAGAGAAGCTCCACAGTTTGTAAGATTTCATTAAAATAATTTTCAGGTACTTGTGAAAATGTTATGATATGTTCACATGATCCAATGACTGGATATGAAGAAATCAGAAATGACTCATGAAATATTTGCAAACCAAAAAGCCTTCAGTGGGAATGTTAAAACCAAACCTATTTACAGTGCAGTTACTCCTTTACTGGGCCATTACAGACTTCTTGCTGAATGCAAAAGCATGGGATTTTTGTGGTAGCTATTGTTACAGTTAATATGATAAACCACCCTGTAGCGTCCATTGTTCTCAGATACCAGTGATATACTGGAAAAACAGAAGTTTCAGGCCTTTTCCATTGAAAGGGGCATTTGGGAATACTCTGTCAAAAGTTAAGGTATTCTCTTAAAAGTCTGAGACAAATCTGAATTTTGCTAGCTGAACTTCTGTACAGGTGAAGCAACTTTTCCTCACCTTTGTCAAATGAACTTGTGTTTAGTGAATCTCAAAAAGCACTAATGGCCTACTGGGATGAAGCTGACATGCTCATAAATTACCTGTCTTCATCTTAGTTCAACCATGTTAACCAGTGGAGTTCTGTATTTCCTAAGCTCTTATTTGTTGTTACTTGTTGTCTGAAGTTGCCCAAGAATCATTTGAAGGGGTTTTATTAAAAAAGACTATAAAATCTCCAAGTCTGTCTTTTCTCCAGGATGTAATGCAGATGTGCAGTAGTTTACTCAGGATTTTAAAGAGCTCTCCATGAGTCAATGTCCCCAGTATTTTTCTTGGCACTTTTTTTAGATCTGAGGTTGCTGGGTCCATCCTCTGTAACCTCTGGTTTTCTGTGTTTTATTACTTTGGAGGCCTCTTTTAGAAAACCATTCCTGTTGGGCAAATTGTCTATTAATACCCTTGCCTTTAAGAACATAGCATATCTTTGAAATTTCTTGTATGTTAACAAATTCTGTCAGATCTGAAGAGGCAGATAGGAATGTTCATTCAGAGTGGTTATTTCAGATGCAGAGCAAAAGTCATTGTGTTACCACACCAGTATTTTGTGTCTTACAAGTGTCTTCATCAAATTGAATGAAGGATAACTGTCTTTTCAGACAGATTTTTACAGGCAGTAAAAGCTCTGTGCTGGTTGTCTCTCTTGTCCAGCCAAGAACCCAAGATTTCCCTGGCTGCAGGAGACAGGTCTACATTCCCTGTCAGAATCCAAGTTCTCCTACTGTTTGTCGTCCTTGCACTGTGTAAATCTAGTTCCTTAGCAGATGGTGGGAATGTCTGTTTCCTTCTCTTCTGCAGCCTGCTCTTTACAGGATTGTAATCAGTAAATGAGGTTCAATCCCTTGATCCCAGTATCCTGAACCCTGAGTATGGATGAGATTTATATATATTTCATTTCTCTCTTATTTTGAATCCTCCGTCAGCATAGAAATGCTGTCATAAGGATTTTCATTATAGTAATACTTCCACCTGTGCAAATGGGTCTTTAATTTGAGATGTTCCCATGAAGAAAATGTGTTTATTGAATCTAAATATCTCTTACCTTATGCAAGCCATTGAAGATCTTTTAGCAATTACAGAAGTCATTTTTAAAAATGAAAGAAAGTGAGGTTTGTGTTTTTCCTGATTTTCAGATCTTTTTGAGATCTTATGACTGCTGGAGGCATCTTTCAAATAATACCAATTAATTAATTGTCAATTTAAAAGCTGCAAGTAATAGGATTATTATAGTTTCTAGACAATGTACTACTTAACCTAGTCCCTATTTTCTTACATATTGACAAGGAAAGTAATGTTTTGAGTATATTGTGATGTATCTGTTCAGTGACTTTTCTTTGCCAGTCATGGTTTTAACCTTCAATATTCCCAGGAAATAAGGACCGAGGCTTAGGGAAATCAAATAAACCTGCAGTCATAGCAAATTAAATAGCTGAGCTAATTCCTAGGTATCTGAAGGCAATGTGTCTCACTGAGGGTTTGGGCTGTGTAATGGATTATAATGTTAGGCAAGGAATTAATTTCTGGAAGGAGTAATGTTTGTTAGAAAGATTTGAGGTCAGTGTGTCAAAGACTTAACCATTTCCATAATAGGCATAAACTAGAGCATACTTTTTTTACTGTTGGACAGAGAAGGAACTTGTGTTGAAGATTAAAGAGGAAGAGAATGATTTCTTTGAGGTTCGTTTTTTCCCATATTAGTATTTTTGTTTCTACATATCATAACAGGAATTGGTAACATTCACATCCACATGGTCTTGTGAGAAGGATGTCATCTGAGAGGCAGAGAGTTGTGCATAAATTTTTAGATTAGTTTTCTTTTCTAGTCTTAAGTTCAGGAATGATCCATCTGCGATACAGTGTCCTGCATTACTCTTTCTTCCATGAAATGTTAAAAATCATATTCAAAGGAACCTTAGGTTCATCCCTCTGTCCAAAAGCAGGGTCACTCCATCTGTGACATTGTTTCACCTGCTTTAAAAAACCTATGATAATAGAGACAGTATATGTTCCTCATCAATTTATTCTGATGAGAGCAGGCACTGCAACTGAAATCCCTTAGTTGCTGTCCTGTTTACCATGGGCATGTAAACATTTTATTTCTAGACTCCTGATGTACTCTAAGGCTTGCATGGCATCCCACCTCCTGCCTGTGCCTGGGACTGATGCGATGTGTCTGATCTCTGCCACAGGGAGCGTTTCCTGAACCCCTGAATGCATTAGTTGGGTTCCTTCTGTCTCCTACAGAGAAGGTCTGTGCCCTTCTTGGCACTTAGAACCACACTCGGTGTTTCAGCTGAGGCTTTACAAGTGCCCAACGGGACAGTGAAGTAGGATTAGCTCCTGTGTTGTTCAGGCCATACTCAGTACAATCCCTGCTGTTTTCACAACACCATGATGTTGTTGACTCATCTGTGAAAGATTATAACCCTGGGATCTATTCCCACAGACCTGCTGCTGGGACAGTAGTATCCCAGCCAGTGCCATCGTCTCATTGAAGCTCATTTTCTTGTATTTGCCAAAAGAGATTAGCATTTTTTTTAAATTGTTTTTCTAATTTGCCAAAATGTCCAAAATCATAATGTGATCTTCACCAGTATTTGAGCCCTGCATGTTGAATAATGATAATCTCTATTCTACCCTTCTATCTGTTTTGAAAATATTGAACAGTCCTGGGTCAAAGGCAAACTAGTTTTTAAAACCCCACCCAGTGAAACCCCAACCAATATCAACTCTATGGCAATTAAAACAAAAAAACAGGTTTCTCTGGTTTGTTCTGAAGAACATTAAGTGTGCCAGGATAAGAAATCTGCTACTTGTTGATCATGCAGGCCAGCCAGGAAAAGGAATGCGAAGAGCAGCCTCCATGCCCAAAAGGAAATTTAGGTATGGTTCTGGATTGCCACTGTGATGGCCCTTCTCTTCACAGCAGGCAGACTGAGTTACAAAGGTTGACAGAGGAGTTATGTATTCTTTCACAAGTCTACAAGTACCACAAAGGAATAAAACAAAGGCGGTCTCACATTCTCTATCCATAATCCCCATTAAAAAAGTGAGACTATTTAACATGATTACTATAGTTCATCTGATGTTCAGTACCATTAAATTACCAGTCTTTACACTTAATATATAATGGACAAAAAGGAGGAGGAAGCTGGGAGTTTCCCCGACAGTTTTGGGAATGTATATCAATTTGCTCAGTGCTGTGTGCATAGCAGGGATTTCTCTTATAGCAGAGAAATTGAAATCCAGTGTTCTGTGTTCTCTCTTGGCTCTTTCTAGATGCTCTCAGTTTAGAGAAGTTAACACTTCTGTGCTTGTATTTTCCTATATGACTAAAATGATCCAGAAATGTGAAAATGAAAGGGAGGTTTGAGAGGTCATGTAACCTCCCCACTGATGTATTATTAGTTATAAATTCCTGAGACACATTTGTGTTCAAACCTCTGGTGAATGGGACTTAAAACCTCCACAGCTAACTTCTTCAAGAGCTTTTTCCTTAGTAATGCAGTGTTTGTACTAACCCTCAGCTTCCACGTATTGTGCTTACTTCTTGTTTTCCCTACCATTAAAGATGGAGAAAAGTGCATCACTATTCTTTTCATAACACCTTTCCTTAAATTAGAAACCCTAGACCTTGCTGTTTCCTCATGGTCCTTCATGGTTGTATCTTGTGTTGTCACCCCAATTTCCTCAACCTTTTCTTTTAGGCCGTGCTTTTTTGTTGAGTCAGCGTTCATGTTGCCCTTCTTTGGTCTTTGTCCAGTTTGCCTATATCTTTATTTTGCTTATCTTCAAAGCAATACATACTCTTCTTCACCAGCATTCAGAAGCACTGTATTTTCACCTCCACTGTCTAATCCACAATGAAACTGTAAATTTAGAACAAGTTGAGATTTACCTTTTTTGTAGCCATCATATTATTGATGTAACTACTTTATAATCAGGCCAGTATGGTAGGAAAGCACTGTGTAATTAAAATGCAAATTGTCTTGATTCAGGAAATCACATCTTTTCAGACCTGTCTGTAAGTCACGTATGTTGGAAATGAAAAATCTGCTTAAACGCAATTCTTAACCAGAGTTTATGGATTTGAAGTATTTTAATTGGAAGAAAAAATGTCTGTGGTGTTTATATCTCATGATACTGTGTAACCCTGGCAGTTTTCGGAATTTCTCCTCAAATTCACATATTGACTGTGGTAGTGTGGAAACAATTTGTTTATTCTTAGCAGCTTGCCTACACAACCACGCAAATCTAGAGGATAAAGTTGTCAAAACTTCTAAACATAAATACCACGGAGTTGATGCTGCAATAGATGGGAAAGTGCCACCACTGCCACTGACATTAGGACAGCCTGACACTCAGGGTGAAAGTAATTTTTTGTAGACTGGCTATGATGTAGTGAACAACACATGTAGTGCAAAGGATTTGCATTTTGGGAAATTTGTGTTGCCTTCTTCTGTATTTCCCTCTCACAGTCATGACAGCTAAGCAAAAACATGAGGTGAGGCAAATAAAACATCTTAATGAAGGATGGATGGGATTTTTCTGTCTTATGTTCATGCTCAGGTTTTTTTATTCATAGGTCACATTAAAAAAAAAAAAAACAACCACTTTTCTCTTTCCAGCCACCCTTTCTTTTGAGAATAGACATTGTATCATCAATGACTTATTTCCAAATACTGCCCCACCATCTTTTCACAGTGGACATTCTCTATTTCTTGATCTCCTTAGTCACAGGCTGTCACTTCTTTTCACAGAAATGGGGAGGAAGACATCAAATCACTACACATTTGAACCCCCTCCCCATCCCCCGAGGACATATTTTTACAGAAAGAGCTGGCAGCATTTCAGAGTTTTTAGAATTTTTCCTTTCCCTATGGGTTGAATCAGACCTTGGCCAAGAAAACCCAGTCAGTAAAAACAAGCCACTGTAATAGCAACGCAGCTGTCAGATGTAACATTAGGCCATGAGTGGTATCGTAGGTGGTGCTTCTAAGTAATTGTTTTGTTATTTCATTGTTAGTGAAGAGCTTAGGGACAAGGCTGAGAGAACATGACCCTTTAAGAGACCGCATGTCCTCCCATGTACGAGTCTGTTACATTTACCCAGACAATGTGCCAAATTTGCTCAACCTAGGTTTTGTCACCCAAACCATGATGCAAGCACTGTTGGTCATTGGTAGTTCTGACATCACTGTGTTGCTGAGAGGAATCCACGTCCTGCAGACATCGCACCAGACTCAGTGCGGAGGTGTGTTAATGCTGCTCTAGCCCCTGGGGAGCAGTGTACTGGCGGACAAACTAATGAACAACCTGTTACCAACTAACGCAGGCAAGCTCAGAGTAGCTCCAAAGGAGCATTGATATATATGTTGCATTTTAATGGTTTGTGGGGCTTTGGTTTTTTCTTTCTAGAAGTGAGTGTTACAGTGATGGACCTGTATTAGCGCAGGTAATTTGCCTGGGAAGCAGATACAGTGGTCAAAACAGAGAAGAGCCAGCATGGCAGAGCAGGATATTGGAGAGCTCTGATGTCAAGAGGAAGTGTTCCATCCCACAGTCTGCCCAAGCTGGCACTCCGAGCAAAGCACGTGTCTCTCTCAGACACCATTTCCTGGTGTTAATAAGTTAATAAGTGGAAGTGGTCTGTAGGGGAAGTGATGTATCTGTCACAAGTTTGATAGTCCAAGGATTTGACTAGCAGAGTTTGAGGACAGCTGTCAGGACTGCAGCTGTCAGCTCAGAACTGTTCTGTAAACTTCAATTTCTAATTCACTGCATTGCTGAGAATGCCTTTTTTTGTCGTTGTTGGGGTTTTTTTTTGCTTGTTTGCTTTGTTTTGTTCTGTTTTTGCTCTTCACCTTCTGAACATGTCATAATTCTTACTTGCATGAGAAAGTCAGAGGTGCTGAACTCAAACCCACTTACAAGGCGCTAGGTAAAGGAGTAAACAAATTAAATCAGCCACAATCAAGCCATGCAAGCCACTCCTTTCTCCTGAGGCTGAATATAAGGAATTTGAAGAATTCCTAAAGTTAGCTGCCCAGGAATGTTGCACCCCCAGTTCCACCCCAGCAGCACAGATTCAGGGAGCACTACAAGGAGGAAAAACAGATTTTCATTTCAGAAATTACGAAAGTGTCAATAAAAAAGCAAAAAAACCCAAGAATCTTGCGTTCATTCTGGTCATGTTTAATAAAGTCATGGAAACATTTGAGTTTTTACATAGAGACCATGTCACAAAGTGGACCCAAAGGAGTCTGTGTAATAACTCGGTTTCCTTGCCTGGCTGGGTGCTCCTATGAGCTAATTATAAGGGAGCTGCAAGCCACCCTTGTTTTTCAGTATTGCCGAATTTCACAATTTCATGGCAAGACTTTCTACAGTTGCTTCAGTACTTCAAGGTTGCTTCGTGTATCAAAGCAGTGGAGAATGTCAGTTACGTTTTTTTTACCTTCCTGATTATTGGAAAAAAGAATTGAAGTATGGAAGCATGGATTTCATATAGGAAATCATAGGTCCCACAAAATATTGTATTTTGAAAATGTCATTAATTTAAGCAAAATCTTTCTTTAAAGCATTTTAGGTGAGAATTTTTCTTCTTGCAGTCATTATCAGGCTTCTGATTGATGCAGTATGTGATACATTACATTACAGCAGAATAATGCCATGTTGTGATAAAGTAAGCTCTTGCCAACTGAAGATTGCAAGCTTGAAGTACTGACTTGTCTTCTTCTCTTGGCCACTGATCAGTAGAGCCAAAGAATGAGTTGACAGGGATGAATTTGCTTTTCTATGGATTTTGGTTAGTTTTTGTATATTCCATTTCAAGTTCAAAACCGCCAACTTCATGTAACTATGTTTTGTGGAGTCCTGGCCTCTGCAGCAAAGTTTTTAAAGAACAGGCATCCTCTGAAATGTTTATAATCAGCAGGCACCACAGTGAGTCACCAGTATGAGTCACTGACCTAGTTGTAGCGCACGGGATTGTGAAAATGGGGTCAGATTTCCCTCTGCCACATGGAGAGGGTACACTCAGCCTGGCATCTGCACTATGCCAAAATGAGAATGTGGCCCTGGATGGTGGGTCCTAGTAGGATCACAGAGCCTATCCTCAGAAGTTTCTCCACAGGTTGAAGTTAAATGAGATGCCACATGAACTTTAAATTAGAGATTGCCACCAGCAGCAACAGAATCTTTACAGTCCTGAGCACACTGACCAGTGCTCTGTCACCACCAACAATGTTATCCTTATGTTTTCCAAGTTAAGGACAGTTATGAGCACAGCCAGAAGGGGCTGTCAGGCAGATTGTACTGTTGTGGTTCAACCAGCTGTCCATCTACTGAGCTTTTCTTAGTGTTACCATATAGTAAGGGAGAGAGCACCCTAGGTCAGCTATCAAAATGCTGGGCTTACCCTTATTTATAGGCCTTTTTCCCTTACCTATCACTTCCTCTTGTAAATATTTCTAAAATAATGGACAAACATTTCATCAGTTGCAGATGTATGTTTGGTGTTGATAGAAGTTTGATGTAAACTAGAAAGTTATTATGAAGGGTTGACTACATTCTTTTTACTCCTATCCAAGCTGATTTTCCACTAGGAACTGGGTGAAATGTTTTCACAAATCCTGTGGAAAGATCACAGCATTTCAAGCATCATTCCATGAAAATGTTCAACGAAAAAGAGCGATGTGGATGCTTACAGTGAGACCGTATGCACTGCACAGGCGATGTACCAGAAGCTGCACGGCACTTTGGTGTGAGAGAGACCATGAAAAGAGATGAGGCTGGCCAGTAGCAAGAGGCTTACAGAAAAGAAGAGACAGTGGAAAAGAAAGGGCTTAGTTGCAAAACCAGTCAAAGGCTGAATGTTATGGTATGGTGCCCATTCACAGAGCAGCTGCCCTCAGCTTGACCACCAAATTGCTAGACAGTGAACTCAGTGAATCTCACAGATTGGACCAACCAGATGTCATAATAATTAATTCCAACTGTCCAGTAATTGAAAACAGCATAGAGACAGCAATTTCTTGTTGACAACATTAATACAACATCGTCTTTAACTGGAAAAGCCTCAGGTTTCATAGTTTTGAATAATGCAAAAGGAAATAATAAAATTCTGGATTCTTAAGGTAGGCTTTGCTATGAGGTAAGACTGGAGTGTTCGTATATCTCAGACGGCACTCACTCAGCAGCCATAATTCTAAAATATCCCTTTGAAAGCTGGTGTCTGTATATAAGCCAGGGCTTCTTCACAGGCATGTATTTGTCCATTAACAAGCAATAATTTCAAATCGCATTTCACAAAATATTTTGAAATGTTTTTAAGGATTTTCAGAAACTACCTTAGGAGTGCTTTGCTTCTTTTGTGTCATTTTTAACTTTACTGCATAATGTAATTATCCTCGAGGTAAATCATTCTCAGGCTACTTTTTTCTTATTTAAACGTGATATTTTAATGTGTATTTTTGGCTGAGGATTTAAATGCCCAAATTGCATTCAAATGCTTTAGGGCCAGAGCACACAGCTCCTGTAACAACTGTTGCCTCTATTAGTAACTCCTATGTTCAAGAGATCCAAAGTGAAACTTTTTGTCTGTATATTCCTGTTCTGTTTCTCATTTTATTTGAAGGATGCTAAAAATGAGGATGGCAAAGATTGGGCTTGTTGATACGCATAACAGTGCATGAAGAGTGCTGGATCTTCCATTTTGTTAGGATGAAAGCCTTTCTGCAAAGTAATATGGTAGTCATTTGCATCTGATCTATAATGTTCAGATCTCTTAATTGACTAGGAAAGTGTGGTCCTCAGCATACCACAGGACTTTAATTAAGCCGACCTACTTTGTTTACATGGTGCTAATGGGAGAAAATTTACCTGCAGCTGTGACACAATTGATATTTATGTTTTTCATCAGAAAAATACTACTATCATTTCCAAGATTTTTATGTAGTTAATTGTAGATAATTTAAGAAATTGTTCCTTAAAGACTTCACATATAATTGTTGTTATTACACTCTTTTATCCTGCCTAGCACTTCAAATGGAAATATCAGAACTTGGTTTTACAGTTCTTATGTTTGCCATGAGGAAGTAGGGAAATGAAACAGATAAATAATTAAGGCATTGGCTTTAATGGGAGCTTAGGACTTTGGTTAATTGTTTGGGTGTTTTCAGTACAATTGATACTTGGTATTATAAAAAAACCCCCAAGAACAACCAGCCAAAACCAGCCAAAAAACCCCAAACAACCCTCTAGTACTTAGTGTCTCTAATGCAATAACAAATATTTCTACAGTTCAGCACTTGTGAGCAACACTAGAATAGCAAACCTGTGCAAACAACTCAGATCTTCTGAGACACTCTGAAGTAAAAAGTTACTTTGTGCAAAACTCAGCACTTTGTGACCATTCGGATAATGGCAAACCAATGTTCTCATCTCAGCACTTGCCTGCTTTTCTGCAATAATATCCCAGTGTGAATGTATGACAGGAAAAAAAACAACAACAACAACAAAAGCCCCAAAAACCAAAAAAACCAAACACTTAAAGATTTCTTTTCCGAGTTCATACAAAGTGAGTAAAAATAGATTTGGTCATTTATAAATACATTTTATTATATACAGAATCAAGTGCAAAAGGTTATACCTGGGATTTTGATATGCTGGAATACTTGTAGTTAGTACAGGGAAACGTGATTTTTTTTTTTTTCCTCCTTACCAGAATCCTGACGTGACATTAAGTAAGGAAGGGTGAGCTAGGCTGGGATAACTGACAAGCTGAGATGAAGAATTTGTTCCTTTTCACAGCAACTTCAGGGTGTAATTCTACTGTTCACCCTGATGCTTCCAGGATGCCTTTCTGGCTTTTAGCTATGTGCTGCAGGAAGCTATTTCAGTGTGTGCTGCATTTGTAGCAGTGTGACAGGAACAGCTGGACAAACTGCTCCAGTCTACCGAGCTGGGTTCCATCCCCATTCTCTTCCTGGTCTGAAACACGACTGCCCTTTTCCCATATTCTCTCTCCCTATTTCTGACTCATTCACTGTTTCTTTTTATATACAGAAAGGAACTATTCCTGTGCAGGAGAGGTCAGAGCTGTTTCTGCAACTTTACGCTGCTTGTACAAAGGTGGTATCTGGATACCTCTCACTCACACAGTGCTCTGAAAACTTGGGGGACCAAAGCATCTGGCCCACAGCAGACTTTTTTCCAACAATATTCAGCTCCTCTTTGTCTCATCTCCTCCTGGTGGCACCGGGGGAGGGGAGGGAGAACAAAGCAGCTGGATTGGCATTTGTCACGTGGCAACAAAAATGGCAAATCACCATTATAATTTTAGCCTGAGTTATACGATATTAAAGGATTTTTTCATCATGCTTATGAAAGTGACCTTTAATGAATGTTTTGTGGTCAAATAAACGTGAAACTTATGGAAAAGGAAAGTCTAATTGCGTACAGAATGTTCTCAGCTCTTACATAGAACTGGGAATCTAACAGATTACTGATGAACCATCATAGAACATGTTTCACAAACTGAAGTTAATCCATGGAGTATTTATCAGGGATTTAATCAGAAAAGGTCTGGAAATTCATCTGGAGCACAAGCAGCCTTTGTTCAGCAAACTGCTGACATGTTCCTTCAGGCAAATTTTTCCTTTGGCTGGATTAGTTAAGCAAATAACTATGCAGAGTGCTTACTCCTGGATTTGCAAATCTGAAGCAAATTTACCTGCTTTACAGGTGCACTGCATATATGAGTATGTCAGAGCAAGATCAAAGTCACAGTCTTTGGGACTGTGTTTTGATTCAGTAAAGCTCAGGTCCTTTGAAACAAAGGGGAGCTCTGGTTCTGAGTTAGCAGGACTGCTGGTGGTCATCACCAGGTGGTTGAGAAACAGTTCCGATACCACTGAAGTCCTATTCATATGGTTTTTTCCCTTTTAAACAAGGAAACAAAATTGAAATCAGGTATTCCAGTTCTAGACTCCTGAGGAAAGATGCTAGCAAGCTAGAGGGCACTTGGTTCTACCAAGTAACTCATAAATACACATCAGTTGTCCCATAACTGTTATACAATGGCCAATTAAAAATATGGCTTTGGAGAACCCTGTAATAGTAAAAGATATAATTTATGATTTAGAAATCCTTTCAGAGATTTCAATCAATTCAGAGAAAGAGAACTGTGTGTGTGCAAGTGCCTGGTAGTGAGCTAGCTCCTGTACAGCCAGAAGAAAAAAAACCAAATACTTTTCTTGGGGAAAATAATGTAATTCTCTCTGTATGCCTGTTAGGAGTTTGCAAGGGAATGTCCGCATCAGTAGAGCTGATGTACATATTTTCCTGAAATATCTTACTATGTTACCTGAGACATCAGTTTTGTCAAAACGTGTCCAGTCCACAAGTATTTGGCAAATGGTTGAAAATATGTTTTTCTTTCTTGGCTAAAATCCATATTTTCCTTTAACCCAAGATGCTGTATTAATTTTTTAATGACTGCCACTCTATAGTAGAGACTTTTTCAATGATGTAGCAACTGTATACTCTTTTTCTGAAAGTGTCCTGCGTACTTGATTTTTTCTCACAATGTTTCACAGACTCATTAAGTCAATCCCACCTCCTTTGCTGTTGAGAAATTTGAATTGCCATTCTGTGACCACTACAGACATGCCTGCAGGTGCTTTTGGACTGTGGCAACACCCAGTTGTTGTTCATAGGCCTGAGTGATGCTCTGACTTGACTGAGCCTGTGTCTTGTTTTGAAACATGTAAGTTGTGCTTGTATTGTGCAGCTCATTGCCCCATTTTACTTCCCCTGAATTGCCTTCCCCATTACCTTTGGTGGCTCAGAGTGGCAGAGCTGAAGTCAGTGAGACTAAGGAAGGAACTGGTCACGTCAGCCTTTCCTGTTGAGCTTTTTCCCTTTTACAGTTTTAGTAGGCCTATTAACACATTAAGGAAAGCTGGGGAGTCGTTTGCTCTAACAGAGTACTTGCGTACACTGTAGTCGAGATGTCTCCTAACACCCCCACCTTGCGGGCAGAATGGAAATGTGAAAGCATGCCTGGGTCTTAGGAGGGGGTTTTGCCTGTCTGACCATCACAAGTCAAGTCTCCATTAAGGTAGTCAGGGAATGGAGATGCCAGATCTTTCAGAAACCATTTTGAAAATTATGAGCAGAGCAGGAAAGCAAACAATAAGATAATGAGTACATACTAATGCAGACATGCCCTGCACCCAGGTGAGAGGAGTTAACAAAAAAGCCAGGGTGAGCTTGCAGGAAGGACTACTCAAAAGCTTTATGTGGAGGCTGAAGAGGTTTGGGAATCTGGAGACATCCTGAGAGCATGAACAGAGGAAAGTGTAAATCGTGTCTTCAATTAAGGCTGGAGGGACTGAGAGTTCTTTGGAAAGAAAATGGGCTGTGATGGAAGCAGAGTTTGGTGTTGCATACATGAAATAGGACAGAGGCTTGCAGAAAGCTGCTCATGCAGTTTTGGATATAAACACACCAGCCAGATCCCTAAGGAATATGTGGAGAGACAGGGGTCTGCCTCTCCAACAGCTGGTGGGATTACCCATCAAAAAGGGAAATCCTTATCTTCTGTTTTGCTCTACAGACACTTCAGTACATTTCTCCAGTTTATTGTACCTCATGTACTCCACCTTTCAGGAGCTCCCACTTTCTTCTTGGTTGTATGGAAGGATCATGCAAACAGACAAGGTATGGCTGAAGGAAAAACAACAAATGAGCTGAGGTTCATAGCCAGGAGAGAGGAACTTCACCTTCCTCTATGTCTATGTTGTATCTTACTGGTTTACACCTGCTCCTCATGGTTTCATTTCCTACTGAATGTTAGCTCTTCCCTGGCTGCAGCTGTCTTTTAGCAGATCTCTCTCAGATGGCTGCATTGCTCAGTCTGTTTGGCCAAGCTGATATTTGATCTTGGCAACATCCAAGCCAGCACTTTCAATATAAGTTACTCACTATCTTTAGGTGTATCTCTGTGATGAGAACTGAGATTACAGAGTTGGGGGAGAGAAGACAATGGCAACATAATGGAAACTAGACAGAAATCCTACCTTATTTCCTGAAACATCTTGACAACCTGTTGTGATTGTAGCTCTTTTTCCAGCTCTGGCTGTCTGTGGAAGGTACCCCAGCAAAGAGAAGGTAGTTCTGACTTTTTGGCTGTCTGCCTTGTGTCCTGAAATCTTGCTAAAGGAAAAGCCTTATCATCTACCTTCTCTTTGCAGTGTATAGTACTGCAGCTTTTTGGAGAACATTTGTTTCTTTCCCTTAGTTATTGGAGGTTTATTGGCTGTTTGGTTGAGAAAAGCTCAAACAAGCAGATGTGTCAAGGTCGGTGTGATTGTCTCATTAAATGCACAGGCTTTTCTAATCAAAAACAAAAACTGTTGAGGACCGGCCTTCTTGTTAAATGCGTGAGATAGTAGAAGCTGTCTGGCTTGACTCATGGATTTGACAGAGGAGTTAGTAAGTTTAGCTGAGGACATTCTGAAACATCATGAGACTGGTAGTAGCTAAAAATAAGGCAAGGCTGTTGGTGCCACCCTGGGAAACAGAATTCATGGGTGTGTGGCACAGAGAAAGCAGAGCCTGCTGTGTAGAGGCAGACAGGCTGTCCTACTGAATTCTTGCACGGTGTCAAGGCAGTCAGACTCACTCACAGTTGTAGAGCTGTGGCTGAAGCTAATACCCAGTACCTGTAGGACATTAAGGAGGCAAGAAGAAATTATAAAAAGAGACAAGAATTAATAGGACAAGGAGTACAGATGGTTGAAAACTGAGAATTTCAAGGGATTCCAGAGTACCTAGGATTTTGCATCTTTGAACCTGGAAAGATTCTTACCTGAACTCAACATACATCAGAACAGCCAGAAAATAGACATCTGCTGCTCTCCTTTAGACCGCATACTGGTTTGACTAGCTACCCTACAGCAACTATGCTGTGATACACATAGGCCCAGATGTTTTCTGATAATAAAACTGTAGCTTGCTAAAGCTTAAGGAGGAAGGATGCTGGGTCTTTTTCAGGAAGAGAATGGTGTGCTTAATGCAGCTGGACAGAGTTAACAAGCCAGAGTATTTGCTGTACAGAATAAACCTGTCTCAGCACCAAATCGTATTCTCCAACCCCCATTACTGTATCAAGCTTTTGTTTGTCACAGGTACAAGAGATGTGTTCTGATTTTAACCTGCCTCAGATCTGGATTCCAGTTATGGATGTAGAGGGATTGTCTTTTGGAACTTGACTCGACCCACAGGTAGCTCTCTCTCACTGAATAGTTCAAGAATTTAACTAGACTAGCTACTTCTGAAGGTCTTGCCATGCGTATGTACCTCTTGAAACTTAATGTCTTCTCAAATTGAGTCTCATCTATCAAATCAGGCTACCAGTACTTCCTTTCACCCATTACTTTCTTTACTTTTTCTTTCTTACTTAGAACCCGAAATCTTTATGGTTTATACAGGGCAGAGCATGTCAGCTTCTCATTAGCACTTCCAAGTTTAAGGGAAGAAACAGAAACAGGACCATGGGTGTGGATACAAGACCATCATCAGTGAAGGGTTGCATAGCAAGGCTTGCTCTTTCAATGACTCCAGAAAAGGCATGACCATCACAGCTTGCAGGTGCGACTGCCACCAAAACAGAGTAAGAATTAAATTGTGCCTCATATTTCTAGCACCTGATCACTGAGCTGTATGAAGAAGTCACACAGAAAGCAGCTACCATAGTGGAAGATAAAACATACTAACTTCTGAAATCTGAAAAACATGGGTTTTATTATCTTTTGGCCCAGACTTGAACTAGGGGAGATATCTTGAAATAGAACTTAAAAATCAACTAGGTGCCTCAAGGATCATGTGACATGTATTTTCAGCGAACAACCAGAGGATGGGGAAACTCCCAAGTTAGCAATCCCATTAAAATTACAATATTCAATGGTAGCACCCACAGAATGTCCATCTCCCTGTAGAAACTGGTTTTTCTGCTACAAGCACATTCATGTTTAGATCATTATCTACTCAACAGTTCTTGATTCCTTGTACTTCAGAGGAAATGCTGTATCTGTTTTGAAGGTGGATGGCAGAGAATGTGAAGACTGACTTTATATACAGGTTATTTAAAACAATATTGCACATTTATTTTAAACTTAGAACACCAGTAGATTTCATATGCACCATCTTGCCCCAGAATCACTCTCCCTAGCCCTTTGGGATTTAGAAGAACTAATATTACAGACATAGAAGATAAAATGAAATTCTTCTGTAATTTTTCTATATTTTTATGACAGAAATAAATATTTTAGAACAACTTATTCAGGACGAGTCATATCTATGGACTTTTCTTTCTCTCCAGATCTTGTTATTTGAATAACAGTCCCCAGGTCTTTTTGTTCTGGGTACAAACATGTTTCAAAGTTGCTTTTAGCCTATAGTTCCAGGCATCATTGTTCTTCCAGTTTCATTCTGCCTGACTACTTCCAAACAACTTGTTTAGAAGGGAGCTGTGATATTTTGTTGGTACAAAGACCCAGGAAAATTTACTTATTACTTCTAGAGGACAGGAATCAGAGAGGAAAGAGATAACAATAAAAGGCCAGCATGTAAATTATTCTAATAAGTGCTTAGCACCATCCTTTGCATTGAAGCAGACACACAAGTGTCGCTACTCACAGGGAAGCAAAATTTCAGCTCTTGCCTCTCCTATTCTGGACAGATCCTCAAAAATTCTATTCACAATTGCATATCCTGTAGCACTGTTCCACTGAAAATATATGAGGCCTTTGACACCTGTTTTGCTACCAGTTTTGTGGAATTTCGTACTTTTTTCCAGGTAGGTATATGAAACTACCACCATTAGATGTAACTCCTAACCCTCTGCAAGCAATGCAGTAGCCATCAAATAGACAAGGCAGTGAGATAATGATCACTGATAGCATCCAGGTGCTTCACAGGGAAGTTGCAGCAAAGTTTATTATCTCTTGTATTACCTTTAAGGTTTTGCCTGGAGGCCAGTGCTGAAGTCAGACTTCCAGCCTGCCAGAAAATTTACAAGTACTTGCTAAGTCACCCTTCCTGCCCTGAAGACTTTCTAATCTAAAAAGTCCCTTTTCTATAGATAGAAAGGTGATGCATAAATCAAATCCAGACTTACGTTTTGCAGCAGGTTGACACTGATTTGCTTGATGTCTTATAGAGAATCTGTGAGAGAATCAGGAGTGTTTCCTGGGAATGCCCTGAGTTTCAGCCCTGTGTCTTTCCTAGACAACCTCTTTTACAGGCCAGAAAGACATAGAATAGTGTGTGACTGAAGTCTTTTAAGTCACCCTATTCAGTGGGGGCACTTATGGTTATGAAAAACATCCAAAATTGCAGATAAAATGGATCTGCAAAATCCCACTCAGTTCCTATAAAAATGAATATTCTACCAGATGTCATGTTTTTAACAGAGATCAGATTGGGGCTAGTTCTGTGTTTTCATTGTTTTCTTTTCTTTTTTTTTTCCTTTTTAAGTCTTCTCATGGGAATGCATACAGTTTATTTCATCTGTGTGAGAAAGGGCAGGATGTTTTGCTGGTTATTTCATCATGTGTGAAAAATAAAATCTTGCCAAAACCTACATTGAACATACTTTCTTAAGAAAAGCAGGTTAAATTACATTAAGCCTCAAGGGGGTTTAGTCACTGTAGAAAAGTCAGTCTGTAGTTTCTCGTATACCAGCAGGTTGGAATGCCCATACTTGCCCAGAATATCACTTTTCTATTATACTGCCTTCTGAATTTTATTTAACATACTAATCTCTAATTACAACTTTTTCTGTATGTGAGATTTTGGAAACTCATATAAAATCCTTTGAGACAATATTTTATCTTTCTCTCTGCATACATCAAAACTTAAGACAGAATTCCTTAAATTTGAAATATCTGTACATGAAAGGAACAGATAGTGTTGAACTGGAAAAATGCAGAAGGCTGATAGCATCTCAATTAGTTCTCATGTCTTTACGTTGCTGGGACATGAAACATGAAATGGCACTTATCACAGAAAGGCAATTGAAGGTGATCTGTGCTTGACATTCAAGTTGTTTAAAGTTTTATCAGCTCTCTGAATGCCTGTTTGAGATGTAACCACCCATCTTGCAGTCAATGATACGTTGTTCTCAGCAAACGTACTTAGCATCGAAGAATGGTACTTGCCTCTGCACACATTCATGTGAGTCATCCACATGATTTTAAAGCAGATTTTCTTTAAGCACCTGCATGAAAAAAAAGGTTGTTGGAATCAGTCTTTAATTCCTCAATGTATTTTAAAAATTTTAGGATTTTGCAGGGTGGAAAAGGCTCTAAAAAGACAAATATAAGTAAGTCATCAGCAGTGAAATGTGGCAGTTGCAAGTTTTATTATTTGAATGCTGACAGGTCATTTCCCCTTTGCCTCTTGCATAGACTGTAATATTATCACCAGTCAGCACCAGCCATCTGACTTGTCAGCAGAAGGGCAGGGAAATCACACACTAGGCAGGGAAAGCTTCTTCTTTTCTTTCCCAGGGAAGTCCATGACAGGAAACAAAGGAAGAAATTATAAACTATGATCAAATAAGATAGAATCATCCACTCAGGAATTTTGTTCTCCTTTCATTGGGTGATAAGAACAAAAGGCTCAATGTTTAGCTGCTCTGACCTTGAGAAAGCCAAGTTAGTTCTCTGAGCACTGGGGCTTTAATGATGACTAAAAGCAAATGCAGAGAATGGTTATATTCCAAGGGGAGGACAAGTAGAGTGGGTTGGGGATGGACTACAATTCCACCAGTTGTGAAAGACTATTAAAGAATCTACCTTTGCAGAAAAAAATATTGGCTAGAAATTTGGCTTTTTTCTGGTTGCATGTGAGTCTGACCTATGAAACAAGGTGCAGCACTTCAAGTACACAAATATGTCACCAGACCTCAACAAAGCCCTTAATTATACAGTGGTTAGGGAATTACTGCATTGCTAGGAGCATGAAGTGCTCAGTAATATCCCACAGCTGTCTGAAGAAACCTTTGTGCTGCTTCCAAATAGTTTGTGGGGACATTAAAACAAATAGCAAATCCTGAGCAAAAAATTAGACTGAACTCCTTTACTTACAGAGAACAGCAGTGTTTCTGGGCTCAAAATCTGGGCAGTCCTGCCTTGGTGCCTATGCCAGTAAGAAAAAAGGGCTCTTAAACCTTTTCTCTGTTCCAGCTTTTGAAGGGATGTAGATACCTCTTTTATCCCAGCTTTAAATTGGTGTATCTTGGCTGTTTATGGTGTGTTTTGTCAATTTGTCTCTTCTCCCTTTCAAATACTGTTAGCATGCTTGAGTCCTTTTAGACAGACATCAACAGTTACAATGCCAACCCTAGGGAAGTGATAAGTTACCAGATGCAAGGGATGCATCCTCATTGGATGTGATTTTACAATTTTGTTAAAACCTTGAAACTAGTGGAGACATGCAAACTTGTGACATGCAAACAATTTTTTTAAACATAACAGTTTTTTAATACCAGGAAGCCTATTATTTCCAGCCTGGTCAGGGTAGAATGGGAAGATCCTGTAGGTATGGAATGAAGCGAGTTACTTTTGGAAACAGAGTTGAAGAGTTCTGCTAGTTAAAGAGTAACATCAAACAAAGTAGAAAAATGTTACCATCTAGATCGGAATTGTTTGCTATCATCTTCTTTTGTTGCTTTAGATGAATCAGAATTTTTCTGTTTCTTACTGACATATCCACTTAGTGGACTATAAACCTTAGTTACTGCCTAGACATGCTGTGCAGTTTGACTAATGACTATGTGTGGAGCATGCTGCTGCCCAAGATAGAAGATCTTACAGATATGCAAAGCCAAAACTGTTTTTAACAGATGAGAGTCTGAACATCCACAGTACTATGGCTTGAATTTGTTCCCTTTGTAAATCCTTTTGACAAATGTGCAGATCTTCAGTCAGCCATTCTCTGAAATAATTCAGAACTAAACGTAGCAATTAAGGGGCCAAATTTTGTAATGAAATATCCGGATAGTTGCATAAACAGCACTACCAATCACTAGGCATCAGTCCTGGTCAGGTCAGGTGGTATTTCCTCAGGGTTCCTCTTGCACAGGATTTAAAAAAAAAAAAAAAAAAAAAAAAAAGGCTTTGGTTATATGCCTCTATCCCATTTTGGCTCCTTACAGTCTTTTTCAGGCCTGCCACTCCTTGCTGACACATTACCAGGTCACCTCCGCTTCCGTCCTTTTGCTCTCTTTTTCCCAGACAGGCCACCCGCCTGGTCTTTTTGGACAAGTGCCATCCAGCAAGCCTAAGGAGGTCTCCTCTGCAGACCAGAATTATTCTTCAGACCAGATAGAAATCTATTAAAGCTGCTGGATTTTTTAAACTGCTTTTATGGGCCATCAATACTACACTTATTCATATCCTTTTGTGGAACAATACATATGGCTTCATGTGAGTCAGAATGAATTTTCTTGGCAACCAGCAACATTCAGGAGGTGAATTTGCCAAACCCTAAATTATTCAGTGTCCTTCTGTCTCTGGGGCATTTTAATCTCTGCAGCCATGAGGTTCTTGTGTTTGTGTCAGGCAGCACTCTTATTACACAGGAAGATGGCTTTTCCGGCTGCCAGTTCTCGGTGCATTTCCTGCTCAATTCTCTGTCCCTACTTACAGAAATAATTGGTAAGGTGGCCTTACCTTGCTTGCACAGGTTTCTGTTGTCTGTGGCATGAGTACTACGAAAAGAAGTACCAAAATGCAGATGTATCTTTGGAAACTCTCTCCCAACTTTTCAAATACCTTTGCTTTCAGTTTGTTTTCTATCAAGTTTTTGCATGACTTCCCGAGGAAACAGCAGGAGTTGATCTCACCTTATAATGTAACTGATAATTACACTCTCAGCAGCTGGGAGTGAACATCATGGTGAATGTGTGGTTTTAGGAGGAAATGGTTCCTTGCTTCCTTTCACACTGCTTTCCAACAGGATGATCTTACTTTCCTTCATTGTATTTATTACTAATTACAGACATCCTTTATAGGATGGCTTATCTCCTTCCTCCCTTGAATAATGTTTAAACTTCAAGGAGCTATTTTCTTGCAAATTGGGAAGTACACTCTTTTTCAGGACATCATGAACACAGAGTAGTAGTAATATGCTGAATACCTTGGAGTTCTCAATCTCTTCTATGGATGGAAACCAACCAGAAGACCAGTTCTACTCCCACCTGCTGGAAAGAATGTTGGTGGGGCATATAATTTATTCTATTCCTGCAAATTGTTAATGGAGTTGTAACAATGAGAAATTCAGACACATCAGAACTCTTTGTGCTTTAGCATCTCTGAAATTGAAACTTGAGCCTGAATGTTCTAAGGGAAAGATATCTCCAACAAAAAACAATGAATGATTCCTTTTCTTCTGCAGAGACTAAGAAGCTCTGGCTACAGGCTAGCACCTTTGTACACCACTGTCAGTGTAAAGGTGAATGTGTTTGAAGGTGCTGATTCACATGCTATGTGATACTGCATTACAGTTTTGTTACTGACAATGGCTTGGGTAAGTGATTCTAGAGAAACCACAATCCTCTGTGCTCAATGGATCAGCTTCTTAAAACTTTATTTACTTAATTAATTTATCCTTACACTCATTTTCAGGCCTTGTGTTTGTGGTGAGGGTTAGCGCATTCTTGTAGAACTAATGAAAGGTTATGGGCTGCTGTAAAAAAGTTGCATTTAGAATCCGCTTTAGTGTGATCAAGTAATTTTTCATACCATATCAGCCTTTGAGAAGGAATCCCTACTTATTTGACCAACCACATGTGGATCATATTCTTAGAAAAAGTGAATAATTGAAATTATTTAATGTGTAATGAATTGTGAGGGATTTTTCAGTTATTTTTTCTTTTTGTAAGGTGGAAAGTGCCTTACAACATGGCTATGTGAGGAACATGTTCACTGCATCCAATCACTTTAAAGTTATGGCGCTTCACTTTATTGCAGGGTATCTGTACTGGAGAAGGTCAGTAACCAGAAAGGTACAGTTGGCTTATCTGAATGATGAGCCCATTGAACAAAGCTGCTGCAGCTGCAAGTGTAAATGGATTCAGTCACTTTAAATCTGATTTATACAAAGTTAGCTTTTACCTACAAGTAGCACTTTAGCTTTAGTTAGACAAAACACAAGGACATGGATCCTACTGGTAACCTCAGAGTGGACATTAAAAATTACCCTTCAAACTTCCTGCTTGAATCTGTTCCTTTCTTACTTGGTACGTGATAATTGGAAAAGCAAGGCAAGTACACACTTCCTAAGTGGTGTTGGGGGAAGGCCCTTGTATACAAAATACAAGAGGACAGGTATTTTCATTCCTTTCCCAATTCATTAAGCAATGCTGTGCTTTTTGTTGTGCTTTCCTGCTCTCTCATGTATCAGTGTGGGGTTTTCCTTCTCTTCAAGCTACGACAAGACTGTGGGAATGCTGAGGAGCTTATAAAAATATTGCTTTTGATCAACTGGGAAATTCACTGATACATAATTATAAATGATCACCTACTCGAGTTGCCTGGATAACAAGAGGTCTAGTCCACTACTGAATCTGTTAAGACACTTACATATTTCACATGCTTTTAGCAATGTCAGCATAGATAGATATTTGATCTATTCAATCTGGCATCCTGCCTTTTGACCTGGCTGCTAACTGAGGCTTAGGTGATCAGCACTTTTCCAGTCTCTTCTCTCACCCTGAAAATACACATATGCTGCTTTACTGTAGTAGCCAGTTTTCTGCCTTGGAGGGACCCTGGATTCATGAGTTGCAAAGCTAAGCTTTAGTACCAGCTCTGCCACTGACTCACACCTTGGCTGTAAGAACCTTCACTGCTGTTGAATTATTTAAAGTGTCCAGCCCACTCATTTAAAGCTTGTCTTTTCTCAGGATTTTTGGGATGTTTTGTAGAGTTATTATTTATTTTCAGTTCCAGTCAAATCTATTCAAATACATTCAAATTAATTCCCTGAACCAGCATCTTAAAACATGTTCTTTAAATGCAAGCATCTGAAAATTCTGTTGATCGTCAGAAAAGTTAACTGTCTGTCAGGCTCGGCAAGTGTCAATCTGTTGAGTTGAAGATCTCTTCCCTGGCTGAACTCTGTTCATGTGCCATGTCATCTGCAGCTTCACCTCTAGGAGATGAGGATGAAGGCCTAGCGTACAGCTGATGGCTGGAAGGAGGCTTCCTTCCTTCCCTTGCACATGGCTGATGAATCTGCTAACATTGTATGTCACACAGACAAAAAGCTAAAAAATACAGACACAAGACCAGAGGATCCAAGGAAACAAAAAGCAGTAAGCAAGGGTACATGTAGGTGAGCCTGTAGGAAGCTGGGCACGCAAGGAGTGGAGGATATAATACTGTTTGAAGAGATTTGGAGTATTATTTAGGGCACAAAGGTGACTGGATGAAAACTATGTATGTCTCCATTGGCATTTACATGACAGAAGCTATGTATGAAATAAGTGTCACTTAGGGGAATCCCTGGAACAGACTGTTCAGATTGTGTCCACTGGTTGTAAGTATGTTTGGGCTGGAAATCAAAGTTCTCTGACCATCACAGCTATTGGTCTGGGGCACCTTCCCCAATGATGAAATGAGGCAAAAAGCATGTCACTGTTTCACAGAGAGAATCAGCCATTTTAAGAAACAGGATGTTTTGAAGTGGCTTCCTTCAAAATCCAAGGCTCAGCATGTCCCCTAATCTGATATTCTTGATATTTGTTCTCTAGCAAATTAAAGCATTACTTTTCTAAGGATCTGTCTACTGAGGTTCTTATATGTTTGCTTTTGAGCATCTGTGTTTGGATAATTTAATCTTTGTTTTCATCTCTGTCACTGGACTTCTTCAAGGAAACCAAAATATTTTGTAGAAAGAAAAACAGTGCTATTAGGCACAGGCTGAAGACATAATGGAAATACACCATGCAGTGTAATCTGCTTTTAATTGGTCATATCATTCAACTATTGCTAGTTAAAGAAGACACTGGAAACAAAATGTTTGCCCTCAGAAAAACTAAAATTTGTTATTAAAAAAATATAGAAAATTAATAAATCAGAGTGAAACTAATCATATGGAAAATCTCAGCAAACAATCATCATGCAATGGGTGGGATAATTTCAAGTGTATTAGAGGTACAAATGGGCTGGAAATAACATGGGGCTTTTTGCTTTGAGTTACAGCATTAATATGATAAAGTTCTGATTCTTTACTGTTGTATTTATCCAAAAGAAAGACTAGCTTTTTTTAAAGTTAAGCTGCTTGGAAAAAGTAATTCTAGATTCCATCATTCTCCATTTAGGTTAATATGGTAATTAAAGTCTGCTTTTTAGAACAGAGCAACTATTCAAAAGCTTTCCTTTTTCATTCAGATTATGTAGTGTGTAGCCACAGCACAAAACTATCCTACCATTTTGCCTCTACTTTTCTTTCAAAGTTGTTTTCTTTGTCCTGTGTTAGGCTATCTGCCAGTTGTACTGGGAAATTTTCTGATATCTCTCAAATGTGTCAGCTATTGAATAGCTGTAGGAATATCGGTTATAGATCAAAGCCCCCTTATGCTAAGGGACTGTACAAACACAAGACAAGGAGAGGACCCAGTGCTTTCCCTTAAAAAGTACAGGCTAAGTGGAGTAACATTCTAAGTGCCTGTGTGTAATTGGTCAGCTGGTAGCACATTTGTTTTGAATCTTACCTCTATGCAGGATGGTGACAAAGAGTATCTCCTTAGTGAGCCAGTGAAGATGCTTTTCTGCCTGTCTTTTCTTCTTTAGGTAGTATATAATGCATTGGCTACAACACTTTTGCTTTCTCCCCCAAGCGTGGTTACTGGGGTTGTGTGACACAAGGTGAATGTGGTTGGTGTTCGCTACCATTGCTCCGTGCACCTCAGCAAAGGCAGGCCAGTGTGCCCCAGATGCCAGGGTGGTGCGTTCATCACCGTGAGCCCTGCCAGTGTCACAGGCAAGGCAGGTTTGTTTCAGACTGAGTTGGACTCTGGGTGAGTCAGGGTTGTGCACACTGCACCTCCATAGACCTCTGCAGAATGGCAGCTGCCTGTGTGTGTGGTGAGGAGCTGGTTGTACAGCCAGTATGTATGTGTGTGCTGAAAGCACCCAGCAGTTTCCATTTTAGATTAGAGGAAGTTTTGGGGTGCATTTTCCATATATAGTTGGTTCATTTGTGAGTCTCAGCTAGGCACTTGTCCTGTAAAAGCAGAGTTTCCAGGAAAACTTGCCTTCCGAACAAATTTTTTGATCAACTCACAACGAAGATTAAGCTAGGTCACCATAGGCACAGAAGTATGAAGGGGCTTCTGCTTCCCCAAAGCAATCAAATAAATTATAACTTTTTGTCCAGCATAAAGAAATATAATAAGGAAATGTTTTTCGTGCATCTTTGATGCCTTTGTGAGAAAGGAAGAGGGGTGCCAGGGAGCAGCAGGGACGGGTGCTCGCTGGGGAAGGTGAGCTGTGCCCGCACCAGCTGGAGTGCAGTCAGCAAGTGGGGCAGGTGCAGTGCCAGTAACCAGCCCCAGTGGAGCACAGCTGCCAGCTGAGCACGTAGTGGCACAGCCAAGGTCAGGCCAGGAGGGCAGCAGGGTATGGAGGTAGAGACCAGGCATGTCCACACCCTAGACACAGCTTGGGCAAGGATCGAGACTGAGGGTCTTGGCTTCAGCACTGCTCCTCAACTGTTGCCTGGAATAAAAGGGCAGGTCCCAGTTTCCTGATCTGAATCCAGATTGCAGTCAAACACTATCAGCACAGACCTGGAGCACAGACACAGAGACCCTGAGGCAGGGGAAGGGCAGGCAGGGCTCTGGCAGGTAGAACTTGCACAGTCCCATGTTGCCCTGGCTCTGGTGACTGGGTGGTGAAGGTACGGACTTGCCTCGGTTTGCTCAGACCTGTTTCTAGTTGTTTATGCAAGAAAATCTGAAGTGTCTGTTTATTTGCAGACATTGTTCATATCAGTAAGGTATGGCTTTGGCTTTAATTTTAACAGGGTATGTAAGTGCAAGTGTTTGGGGTTTTCACTTACTTGTCAAATTAACAGTTCAAAAGCCAAAATCTTTAGAAAAGGTTAAATTACCAGTTGGCCTATTCCTGATGTGTGAGGTGGACAGCAATTAATAATATCTACTATTTGCATAGCATTATTCAGACACACTATAGGGAGAGATATCATTATTATGCATATAATCCAGAGGAGGAAAAGAGGTCTCAGTGAGGTCAAACAAGAGGAGAGCCAGCATGTGTGAGGTCAGTCTTCCAAGAAATAATATTTGGCATATGAAAACAACCCAGGGTTTCTTAATTTTATTTTTTTTCCCCAGAGATACTGAACATCCACATCTTGCTTTGAAATTGGAACTCAAGAATTTCTGAAAATCAGTTCAAATTTGTCACCCAGTTTTCCTTCTAAATAGACATGTAACTTCTGGTGCTGCATTTGAGCCAAGTGACTTGCATACAGAGAATTCACACCTAGCTCTTCTGGAGGATTAGAAACTGGGATCCATGATTGAAAATAATGTTTACAGCCAAGTTTATTGTAAAGATTCTGGTTATCTGGGTGTGATAGGATGAGAGCAGTAGCTTTGCTCCATTGCTGTGTTTGAATCTGACAATTTATACTAGTTGCCTTGCTGATGTTTTTTTCTCATTTTCTGATTTTTCCAGCTCACAGCTGCAAAAGAAAAGCTGTCTGTGGGGTCTCTACAATACAGCTTTGCTGAGGCAAAGCTTCTTAACCCTCTGACATGACATTCTCATTTGGCTCATCTCTTGCTAGTGAGAAAAGCACTCCACATTTGGGGCTGACTTACACAAGCCCCAGGAAAAAGCCCACACTCTTGGATTCCAAGGGGCTCTATGAAGCAAATCGCACCATTTCCCATCACACAAGAGCACCCAGCTGTAACCAGCACCCACACTGCACCTCCAACCCACTTCTAGGCGAGTCAGTGTTGCAGAATACCAATTGCCTAGCAGAATGAAGCAAAGAATTTCCTTTGTACATCACCAGCTGAGACCAGGGGCTGAAAGCTTTTGGGAACAGCCTCCAGATGGACATTAGCCTAGAACTGGAGTGTTCCCAAATATTTGAGGAACCCCTCTGAGCCCTCAAGCAAGGTGCCTTGCTGGCTACCCATTTCTAGCCCAAGTAATACATCACTAATTTCCAAGACAGTTTTCCTTGAATCAAATAACTTGTGTGAAATCTGATGTTCAGTGTTACTTTTACAATATGATTTAATTAGTATCCCCATAGCTCTGTGGCTATAGCTGGCTGCTTTCTGTAGGGTCTTCTAAGGAAGGGCACAGGTGTCTGTAGATACAGATCCAAGATAAGCAGTGAATTCGGCTCACTTCTTGGACTGCGTAGGGCATGTCTAAGATTCTTCCATTCCTTCCCCACTCCCCAGGATACTGACAAAATTTTGCAGAGAAGCCTGCAGAGCACAGTGTGAACTAGATCGGCTGCACAACACAGCTTATTAGTGCAGCTTGCCAGTCTCTTCCAAATATCACAGTTGTCTTCACATTTTGAAAAGCAATTAAAATCAACAGCACGTAACATATTACAGCTGTAGTAAACATCTCCCTTGGCCATGGCAAACAGCCCTGGGAACTCTAAACTGCGAACAACAGCCTCTCCTACTGTTTGCAATGGGGATGCACATTTAGGTTCAACTGCAAAAACTGTTTTTCTCCCAATTTTTTTTTTGTCCTTTTTAAGCCACCTGGGGAGCCATAATCTCCAGATTATTGCAAAATTAAGTTCCCTGAGAAAACTGGGGCTCATTATTCTGGAGTTTATGAAAAGCATAGACTCTAGTAGAAACAAGTATTAATCATGGATTGCTGAGAGGGATGCACACCCTACATAGTATTCATTTCTCGCTGGCTACAGGTTTATCTGGTTAATCCCACACACTGATATTCATTAGTGTCTAAATGAATACACCCACAGCCAAACAGCATGAATTTGCGGGGTTGTTAGTTGGCATAACTTCAGTGACTGTTAACAAGCCTTCATTCTTTGTATACCAGTTGTCAGTCATAGCCCTGTTTGTGATTTAGAGGAGAGATAACTGCTAGCATCATCTTGCAAATAAAGAGATAAAATGAAGAAGCATAGGGCTTGTCTGAGGCTACTCTGGAGCCAGCAACTTAAAATATGACAGCTCCCGGTCTATATTTGAGAATGTAAGTTGTCTGATGGCATTGACCTTTTCTTACTGGTCACAACTCCTGAGGTGCCTTAGGCCACAGAGCCTGTGTTAATTTTAAACTAGATGTTGCCACAGAAATGTGTCATGTCTCATGATGTATTATCCTTTTGCTCTTTGATCAATTCCTTCTTCTTGTTGGGTTTACAATTAAGTGTCTTGTAGGAGATTCCCGATTTTGACTGGATTTGCTGTTTACTTGTCGGGGCATTGCAGGAATTACACTGCAGGAGGATGATTTGTTCGAGGAAGGTGAGCACCACACCCAGCCATTCCCACACACACCTCAGAGCCAAAGCAACCCTTACAGCGGGGATAAGTGCTGAATTTCATCCCCTGCGCTACAGTCTGTGCTTGGGGCTGAGCTGGGGCAGAGCTTGGACTGTAAATTTACAGGAATGTTGAGTTTCTGTTAGGATAACCGAAAATCCAAACAAAGGCAATACCCACAGCCTGCATAAACCCATTGATTTATTTGAAATTTTTCTGTCAGTGTAAATTTTTGAAGAAATTTGAACAGGTTGTGTCTTTATAATGTTTTAAGTAAAATTTCTGAGACTTACTAAGGACATCAAGTACGGGTCAAAAAGATCTCATCCCTGTCACATTTTGAACACCTTATGGATAAAACTAACCGCTGCCGAGCAGCAGGCAGTGGGCAGCCCGCAGGCCAGCGCAGCCGCCCGGCCGCACGGCCCCTGTGGCGGCTGCCCGGCCGTGCCCCTCCGGGACCGGGATACTCTGGGATGCCCCGGATACCCCGGGATGCCCGGGGATACTCTGGGATGCCCCGGATACCCCGGGATGCCCGGGGATACTCTGGGATGCCCCGGATACCCCGGGATGCCCGGGGATACTCTGGGATGCCCCGGATACCCCGGGATGCCCCGCGCCCTGAGGGGCTGCAGCGCTGTCCGGGGGCGCCCCCTGGCGCCCGCCCGCCCGCCCGGCCGCTGGGCCCGCCGCGTTGTGCTCTCCGGGCTCAACGGGGCTCCGCATTCTCAAGCGAGGGTTTCCATCGCTCTTCCCAGGTACACGGAATGTTCTTGCTGTCACAAATTGCAGTGTCTTCAGATCGCTCTAGTCTTTATCTCGCCCGGCTCTCCTATGCCAGGCATCCCTCTGGATCACTCCCCTCTGCGGTTCCAGGAGTGCCGCTTGTGCTGTCACTGGACAGTGGATTTATGAAAGCATAAATTTCACTTTGTTTACAGCAAAGTGTCTCGTGGGACCAGAATTTAGTATTTTAACCCTGTTAGGAAATGATAAAGGGAATTACATTACTGTAGGGGTGTGGATGTGTGTATATGTTGCTCTGCAAAGGGGAAGTTTAGAAAAGGCTTTAAAGGTCTTCCAGGCATCGGAGGAAAAGAGTATCTGAATAAATAAAACCAAGTAAGAAGACTGTGCAAAAAATTGCTCTGAAGGTGGCAGTCAGTTAGATATCCTTGGCTCTCTCAAGGGCTGCATACCTCTGCTCAGGGTTGTGATTGATTTGTGCAGGCCTAGATGACAGCTGGAAGGAGCATTCAGAACCTTGCTTGGGACTGAGAGATTTTACTCAATTCCTTCAGGAAGTACCAGCTCGGTTCTGTTCAGTCTGCAACATGGCTCAGGCTGTGGGGTAGGAGGGTGTTTCTGACTGGCCCTGATGTATTTTTGGGGAGCTCATGGTGGCAGCAGCAATGCAAGGAACTCTGGAGGACCATGTCACCCTGTTGTTCTAAAGCCTACTAGCCTGATACTCAACTAGCAAGCCTAAAGCTACCTGGCTTGGTGAATTCCAGGGGACAATACCAGGACTAGCTACCTAATGGAAAGGATATGTTTATGGGATTTATCAGTTTCTTTCCTTTCTTTCCTTTCCTTTCTTTCCCTTCCTTTCTTTCCTTTCTTTTCCTTCCTTCCTTCCTTTTCCTTCCTTCCTTCCTTCCTTCCTTCCTTCCTTCCTTCCTTCCTTCCTTCCTTCCTTCCTTCCTTCCTTCCTTCCTTCCTTCCTCCCTCCCTCCCTCCCTCCCTCCCTCCCTCCCCTTCCTTCCCTCCCTCCCCTTCCTTCCCTCCCCTTCCTTCCCTTCCTTCCCTTCCTTCCCTTCCTTCCCTTCTCCCTTCCCCCTTCCCCCTTCCCCCTTCCCCCTTCCCTTCCCCCTTCCCCCTTCCCCCTTCCCCCTTCCCCCTTCCCCCTTCCCCCTTCCCCCTTCCCCCTTCCCCCTTCCCCCTTCCCTTCCCTTCCCTTCCCTTCCCTTCCCTTCCCTTCCCTTCCCTTCCCTTCCCTTCCCTTCCCTTCCCTTCCCTTCCCTTCCCCCTTCCCTTCCCCCTTCCCTTCCCTTCCCCCTTCCCTTCCCCCTTCCCTTCCCCCTTCCCTTCCCCCTTCCCTTCCCCCTTCCCTTCCCCCTTTCCTTCCCCCTTTCCTTCCCCCTTCCCTTCCCTTCCCTTCCCTTCCCTTCCCTTCCCTTCCCTTCCCTTCCCTTCCCTTCCCTTCCCTTCCCTTCCCTTCCCTTCCCTTCCCTTCCCTTCCCTTCCCTTCCCTTTCCCCTTCCCTTCCCCCTTCCCTTCCCCCTTCCCTTCCCCCTTCCCTTCCCTTCCCTTCCCTTCCCCCTTCCCTTCCCTTCCCTTCCCTTCCCTTCCCTTCCCTTCCCTTCCCTTCCCTTCCCTTCCCTTCCCTTCCCTTCCCTTCCCTTCCCTTCCCTTCCCTTCCCTTCCCTTCCCTTCCCTTCCCTTCCCTTCCCTTCCCTTCCCTTCCCTTCCCTTCCCTTCCCTTCCCTTCCCTTCCCTTCCCTTCCCTTCCCTTTTCTTTCATTCTTTCTTTCTGTCGTTCTTTTTCTTTCTGTCTTTCTTTCTTGTTATTTTATATGCAAGTTTCACATCATTTTAATTTGTTACCTTTCTAATTTAAAGAGTCCTAGTTTACTTAATCTTCTCTGTAAGAGTGGTGTTCCATGTATTTAAGTATCCTTGGTGCCCTTCTTCCTTGTGAATAGCAATGATCACCTCACAGACCATAATTTCATACATGAAACTGGAATTTTTTCTCCTCGAGCATCACTTGACATTTAACTGCACTGAATGGTAGTGCAGGCAAGTGAGAGGGAGCAGAAAAAGCAACAAGAGTGGAAAAGTGTGGGATGCTGCCTTCTGGGGGCAGTGTGCGCTTGTGTAATTACAGTAACTGTGATCATTTCTCAAGTGCAAACACGCGGTGGTTGTTTCAAGAATTCCTCTTATGCTGGAACTACCTCCCTACAGCATCTAGTCTGGCTCTTTACACCTCCTGTACTCATTCACGGTGGGGCTGTTATTTGAGTAATTAAGTAAATCCTTCCCCTTCCTGCAACCTCCACTTCCCTGAGTTTTGTCTCTTTTTACTTTAACTATCTTTGGAGTAATTTTTTTCTCAATACGTAGGCATGTTGATTTTTCACTTTTTACCTCCTCCTAGTAGAGAGCTATTTGAAGGGATCCTACAGAGATACCCTTTGTGGAGGCCAGGCTTTCAGTAAAGATTGTCTCAGCAAGCTGCTAAAACCAGTGGTCAGAGGTTCTCCTGCCTGTCGTGACAGAATCAAGTGGCATCTTCAGCCTGGAAAACCCTAATTCACATTAAACTTCTGGGTGCTGAAAGGTAGACTTCGGGGTCTTTGATGTCTCCTCTTACAGTATACATGCAATATATAGCATCATTAATTTCTGAAAACAAGAAATTAATAATTGACATTGGTTTGATTGTTGTAGTACAATGCTTAGAAATGTTTTGCAGTAGGTGCTGAGATGAATACAAAAGGAAGGAGTACCTCATAGCTAGCCCAGCTTGATGTTAAATTTGCAGTAATTTTCAGGGAAAATAACTTAACTGAATTATGAGGGCATCATGGGGTATGCTTCTGCATTTGTTCTTGTGCTTTTCCCACTCCTTTTTATATGTAATATTAAAAGGCTATTTTAAATAGGTTCTTAGAAATTAAATTTGAATATATGTACTTGGCTATCTTGTATCAGGTATTCTCCTCGAATATATTAGTGGGTATTTGTCATTTCTCCTCTAAATAATTAAAAAATACCAAGTGATAAAGATAATTTCCTAAGTGCCAAAATCTTTTTAACCTGGTAAACTGAATCTAAATAATGGCTTCTGATTTCACCATTGAGGTAAATGACACAGAAAAGGGAGCGAGACATTTCTTCTGAGTCCCTTCTCTAAATACTTTTTTGCCTTGATTAGGAGTTCTGCCTCTGTAATGATGTCCAGTCACGACTTATTAATGCAACTCTTATTATCTTATTGTACTGTTGTACATCACTATGTAAATACTTGCTGACCTGTGCAAATAAGAAGCCCGTCTCCAAAGAGCTCTGTTTGCTCCCAAGGAGGCACAAAAACTGTTCAGTAGAGGAAATTGTTCATGATAAGAAGGCGGGATCATCTGCTTCAAGGTCTTATGGTAAGGTTAGATTTTAACAAGGGAATGCCGCAAATAAGCACAAAGAGATTGACAGGAGCAGAAGCAGAAGTTGTGGTGTCGAAAGCTGGACAGACAGACACACAATTGAAGCTGATTGAAAGGAATGTAGTTTTGCCATGTGGGTAATTTCTAACTCCTTAAACTGGAAGTGTTTTCTTAGCTAATTAAGCCGCAGGATTAAAATGACCGTTGTGGATGTGGTTTTAATCCTCGGGCAGTCTAGAGATCTTGACAGCTGGGGTCTCTACAGCTGGGCGAGGTCTGTGTGTTGGGCGGCCCAGCCCGCCCAGGGGTGCAGCCCGGTCCGTTCGCCGTCGCTGTTGCCGCACTCTGCAGGGCGAGCGCGGCCGCTGCCGCCAGGTGTCTCCGACGGTGCTTTCCCGAGGGCGCCTGAGCATCTCGAGCTCCCGCCTGGTGATCGGAACTCTTCAGCGCAGCACGCAGCCCAGCCGGCGCTCTCCTCCTTTACTACTAACTTTTTTTGACTGTTAAGGAAGAAATTTGAAGCTATTTGGTTTGGACTGTCTTTCATGGCGTTATGTACTTTGATCTCCTGATGACTTTCACTGTCTGTAGGTCTTGAGATCTTGCCATACTTATTATGCATGTTCTATAAATGCTAAATTTCATTGGCAGTGGATTGCATTTTTTCCCACAGTGGCTTCTTTTTGCTAATGAGTCAGTAGTAGCAGGACTGTTCCAGTAGCCACTGATACTTTTTCTCTTCCTCACCCTTCACTCAGATGTCCTACATCTGTTTCAGCTGTGTGCAGCTTGCATCCTTTTCCCTGCTGCTGCTTAAATATTTACTATTAGAAAATGTCCCTGTACAATACATACAGAGTAAGTACTCAGCAGTGCTTCTCTTCCCTCTTGGTTGTGCTGGTGGATTTATATGAGGATGGGTCCTCACAAGTATCATTCCCAAAGGGCATACCTGCTTCCAAGGTGGTGCTGAAAGCTGCAGATGAGTCCTGAATGTCACTCGTCCTGTGTTCCTGTTCCTAAAACAGTTTCAGAAGAAAAAATAGTCCCAGAAGCAACACACATGGGCAGGGTTGCACACAAGCCCAGCATGTGCAGCATGTTATTGACTGAGCCTGTGCTGGCCTTTGGAGAAGTTATGCTGGAAACTTGAATTGTGAATGTTGCTGTTGCTGGGCCTTGTCTTTGTACCAGCCTAAGGCCAGAGCAACCACATGTTGTATGTTTGAGCAAAGCTTTATGCTAATGTGTTGTGAAGATAGACTTGGGGCAACCAAAAACCACTCATAATATATATCCTTTTCACTTAATACAGCATTTGCTATTCTTCTGGCTATACACTTTATAACTAACAAAGTTCTAGCTCTAGAAAGTCATTGCAAACACGGGAGGCTAGATTCTAATCTCTGGCATTGGGATAATTTCTGTGAGGTTTGGCCTGTTAGCAGGTGGACAGAGACAAATAAATAATAAATTTATTGCTCTAAGTGTGCATGGTGTCCATAAGAAGGCCTCATCTCTAAATCAGCTGGGTGGTAATCATAGCTCAAAACTGCATCCATCACAATGTTTCACATACAGAAAAGAACTGCTGACCTAGACAGTCACCTTTGTGATACCAGTCTTTGTAAATATTCTTCAGAAAATGATAAAGTTTCAGTTACCAAGAAATGCATACCATCCCAAGAGAACAAGAGGATTAGACCTCTAAGACAAAAGTATGATGGTAGAGATTTAAATAAATTGGCAATATTTAGGTTTAGAAAGCAGCTAAGTTGTTGACAGAAAAAATATGAACATAATATGAAGCTCTTCTCAAAGCAAGAGAAATGGAATCATATGGGAATTTCAAACATTTTGTGTGTGCCTGTAAAACGCTTGAGTTTCACTCTGAAATGGTATTTCTAGAGACATGCAAAAGAACTAAGTTTTTAACTCCTCTCTTCTCTCTTGCCAAAGGGAAATGTGGGCTAGGAATAGGATTTTCAAATCCTCAATTGGCATGATTCATTTGTCAAATGAATTACCCCACCTCGTGGGCCAATACCATCCAAGCCCTGGGCTTGAGGACCACCCAGTGGAGCCAGGGACAGTCCAGATTGTGTTTTCACCTACCCCTGTGCATGTCTAGGAATAGAGACAGATGCCAACACTGAGACAGATGTTAGTTCTGCGAATTTTAGTTATAGCAAGCAGGTGTGATTTCCAAGGGGAGCTTGCTCTTCCTGTAAGAATGACAGCTGAATATTACAGCTGCGTGGGATCATAGAGTGCACATCCTCTTCCAAACTCACTCAGAAGCAAAAGCTAAATGGAGTTTGGCTCTTAATTGTATTGACAACATTTATTTTGTCATGTAAACATAAAATGCTTTGTCACTCTCTCTCTGACACACCCACTAGCCTATCCTTGTTTGCTGCAGGGAGCTCACTTTAAGTCAGTTCCTCCCTATTGTTTCTGGATCTTTGGCCTTTACACATATTGTGTGTCTTGGAATATACATGTAAAAACAGCTTTCATCTTTTCTTGCACAGTTTGTGGTATCTCTGTTCCCATTTGTGGGACTGCAGTACCTACATGCACCTGGCCTATGCACCATCCAGTCGCATGTACACGTGCGCACCTCAGCATGAGTCACCTTATCCACATCTTCATGGCCAGAAACACGGTTCTGCTTCACTCACTCTCACGTACTTCTGTGATTTGCAAGTATTCAAGAAACAAACAGCCACAAGCTAGCATCTTATTCTGCTGCTGGGATGTATTTTTTTCACTGGTACTTCTCAAATGTAGCATAAGGTCATTAAACATGGAAATAATACCCTCCTCTGCAGTATAGAAATTAGATACTTGAGGGCTTCTGCATGTGCAAACATTTGTGTTTCCGCAGAGTCAGGTGTGTTTGCCTACTGCCCTTCAAAGGCAGGAGGTCTGTGTCACTGCAGACTCACAGTGGTGGATTCTTAATGGGGATCCCAACCCAAACTGACAGATGTGTAATTTTTTTAACCTGTCAAGAATCATCTTTTTTTCTTTTGCATTTTATTTTTATTAACAAGATACAAGCAACAAAGTACACTCAGAAGGAGGCATAGAAAGCAGTAGCAGTCACAGCCACTCCACAGAAAAGAGAAGCAGGAACATAGAAGATGTTTAGTGAGTTTTTAATTGTGAACGGCACTCCATGCTGAGGCATAATTTTGGGGAGAAATCTGATGAGAGCTGCACATTTAATTCAGAGTGGCACCACTGCATTACCTTCACCCAAAATCAAGATTAACAGGAAAGAATCTGTATCTGTTAATGTTGGAGAAGCAACCTGAATTCTGCCTTTCCATGACAGCTGCACTCCCATGAGGTCATGAGAGAGTCACCGTCCCACTCTCTGCCTCATTTCTCTCATTTTAAAACATGATTTACTTCACTTATTTCCACAGGTTTTGTGGCTGTAATGGGGAGTGCAGATCATTATTTTACTATTGCTCTGGCTGGGAAATCAGGCCTATCTTTCTCACTGTGTGTTCTCTGTTCATTACACACAGGCAGAACTGAAATCTGGAGAAACCAGAGTCCAGCTGCTGGGTGGAGGTTTTGCTGTGGTTCCCAAATACCCTCTTGCTGCTCTTGTTGGCTCAGGCTGTATTTGTAAACATTCACAGGCCCTCTCCTTTGGATTGTTCATTGGAGCCAGATTTTCTTTTGATGTGAAACAGGATGTGTGTGTTAATTAATTTATTTTACTCGAGGTAGGAAATTACTGCCAATGTTCTTTGAAGAATCCTGTGAGCCGTCTCTCCCCTCTTGTAAACATTCAGGCAATTTTGGTTAAAACATTTATTTTTTTAAAATTATGCATAAATGTTAATCTGGCTGTTTTATAGTGGAGAGGTTTTACAGGCTCTTTATAAAATGTCAAGGTCATCTTTAAACAGTTACTGTTTAAACTGAGGAGGTGAAACACTGGACCAAGAGGATTCAAATATGAAAAGAATGAAAACCAGTATTTTCTGCTAACAGGTGTTATTTGAGAGTTTTGTGCTGGTGAAAGTGATGGTGAAATACTCTGGAGACATTGCTTCTGCATCTACTCCTTTGTACTTGTACTGTGGACATTGTTAGTGAAAAGATACCCTTCCTGCCTTAGTCCTAAATTTGAAAGGACTTCTGCCTGGTGATGACAGGAAAGCACAGACTCTGTAAACGTTGACTTCCTGAGACTGCCAGGAGGGGCCAGTTCATGCCAATTTTGGCAGTGACGTTTGTGCTGTGGAAGTACACTACTTCATGGCTTATAATGGACCAGGAGCTTTGATGATTAAATGTTGCTTGTAATGTCTCCCAGATTCAGAGTAATCTCTCAGGATAAAAAGGTTTGAGAATCCCAGTGCTGGATGATTCTGTCATATTACATATAATTCAGCACTCCCATGTGGGCAAGGAGCATAGGGTGTTCCTTGTCAAAACCAAAAACTTTCAAATTGCAAGTTTAACAAAATTAATAATAAACCCCTGTATTTTTAAAACAACTTTCTATTTTTTTGTGTTAACATTAAATAATTCTGGTCATGGTTTGATGTTTAATTGGTAGGGTGCTATGATTTGAGAGTTAAAATTGATCAGTCTGTGACATGCTACCAGACATGCACAATATTTTACCAAACAAGACCAGACAGATGCCTCGTTCTGAACTGACTGCAGTTTGAGATTGATCCATCATTATACTATATGACAGCAAATTCCCCAAGGGAATGATTTGGTCTCTCTATAATCTCAAGAGTCTGCACACACTTCAGGGTATCTTTGGTGTCCAGCACTCTTATTCTGGGACAATAATCCACAGCCATTTAAATCAAGATCTAACAGAAAACTGAATGGAAAAAACTTAGTATCTCCCCAAGGACTGTGCCATAAATTCAACTGAGATGACAAGAGGATGGAATTGCAAGATGGATAGTGTGAGATACATTAGTTTCTCTTAATTTGAATTGAATTCAGATAGAGCTAGTAATAGCCAAATGTTGTGATGACTTTGATTGTGAGAGTTAAACTGGAGGTTTTCCCAGTGATCTGTGCTCCATTTTAAAAAGCAAAGAAACAAAGTTTGTTGCAGCTGGCACTAAATGGAGGACTTTTCTTTCAGCAGTAGTAATAGATCACATTGACTGATCACCAGAAACCAAAATGCTCATTTCTCATTCCTTTTGGTTATGGGTGAACCCCAGCAATGAGGGAGTTACTTGTTCATATTCTTCTCAACACTCTGAAAGGCAGCATTCAGCTCATGTGGCCTGTCCATCCATCATCCTTTTTTGCAGTATTAGCCTTTCCTTTGACAGGGACCTTATTTTAAAAAGAGGGCGACTCCATTCCAGAATGTGGCATTAATTTTCAGTATTCATTCAGTAATCAATATAATTCAGCATGGTATATGTATAATTCCATACAATATTTTAAGTTGGTGGAGATATCTGGGATATAGGGAGAAATCTGTGTTCATCCTTTATGTAACAGTCATTGAGTCATGCCATCTTGTTTAAACAAACAGTGTGAATCTTAAAATAGCCCCTGCACATTCCACTGCGATGGCCATATTCAAATGAATGTTCAAGATGTTTCCCCACTATCGTATACCCACAGAGTAACCCTTCAGTGACAGCAGAGCTGCCTGGAGTCACTGTTAAGCTAAACTAGGCACTGGTCATATGGATCTGTTCACTTCCTCTGGTGAAGCAGGAAAATCTGTTTCTCTGTCATTCATCCACCAAGAGAGGCAACAGAAATGAAATGTTTTGAGGCTAACACCATCTGAGGGTGATTTTAGCATACCAGTTACTGTTACTGGATAGTTATTAAAGGAACTTGTGGAACATGACCTTGTTGCCATATAAGTGGTGGGAAACCCTGCTCTTCACCTGATAAATAATTGACATTGGCCAGTTTCAAGAAGATAGAAGTGAAAACTTGGGGGTTCTTAACGCATTATTATTAGTAGTATTCTTATAGATACAGAACTAGAGGAGATTCTTATTGCCCACATTATTTGTCCAACTTTCATAATTCTTTCTGTTTTCTATAGGGTCCTATGGATACATTTCAAAGGATAATTTAGATGTGATGAAAGCATAAATATGTTGTAAAACAGATCAGTTAAGAGAGCAGCCAGTAGACATTGCAGCTCAGCATTCAAAAATTGTCTAGCGATGTCTCTCTAGCAAAGATAGTTTCCAAGAGGAATCTGGAAAGGTGAGTCTTTTGGAGCTCACTCAGTTTCTAACCTAGAGCTCAGGTTAGTGTTGGAGGGACTTGGATTTTCATGAGATGAGAAACATAAAATCAGGCTGCTGTAGCCCCTTCTATACGGCTCTGTGGGTGAAGTACTCAGCTCTTCAAGACTATCCATGTGTTATCTTCCACTAGGCTTTGCCTATATCACATGTAGTTGTCCAGGAATCCAGAACAGCTTGTGGAATCAGTCAATAAACCTGATATTAATACCTCATTAAGGTAGGATAAGGGTCTAGAGAAAAGATTGTATGGAGTGAGCTTATGCCAGTTAAAAATGCTGAATGTGTACCAAATGCTTCCCTTTCCTAGTTGGGGACCTAGCCCATGCTTCTGAAATTCAAAGTTGCAAGCATTTCAAGCTGAGAGGAAAGTATCTTGTGTCTAGGTGACTTGGAAAAATCTCAGTGAAAGGCATGTGTCCCCATGGCTGACTAGGGGGGCTGGGGAAGCAGGCAGCTGCCAGCAGGTACACAGAGCCTGCCCGGAGCACTGAGACCCTGCCAGACCACAGCTGCCCCCTCCTTTGCCTGAGCTCCTGGGGCAGTGACCCACAGCACTAAAGAGCAGAGATGTACAGAACAGGGCTGGCCACTTGGACACGCTACCTACTGCCCCTGTCTCGTAACAGTAGAAAGCTCAGGGATGTTAAAATAGAACAAATTTGCAATGAGATCAGGTTATATGTTTTATGAGCCATATAATTAACATGCGACACTCAGAGCCATGGGATATTATTGACTTAAATAGCTTAGTAACTATCAAAAAGGATTAGGCGTTGACATGAAACAGAATAGCATGTGCACTGACACAAGCTAGGATCAAAATTACAGGGGCTACCAATCCTGGTGCTTCAGGGCATATTTTGATCATCAGCTTGGGGTCAGGAGGAAAGCCACTCTCTAATCAAGAAGTGAGCAATATGCATGTGGGTCATAGTTACATGGATTTCTTTATTGGCCTGCTTTGATTCCTTTCCCTTTTTCTTCTGTCTTCCTTTCATACCCTTCTCTTCCCCCTCCCTTACATTTATCATCTGGAATAGGTCACTACTGAAGACAAGACACTAAACTAGATGGATGTCTGAATAGTCCCTACTAATAGGGTAATTTAATATTTGCTTCTCTCCAGAACTCTATTGTTTATTTCAAATAAAAATTTTATATTCATTCACTAAAAAGTTCCTCTCTTTCCAATCTTCTTTCTATGCATGCTACTTTTTATTTTTATCAGCCTCACTTACAAATCCTCAGAGGCAGCAGATGAATGTCAGTTTGGGAGAAGGAAGAGAACAACCAGGCACATTAAAGAAAATTGATTTTCTTGGTAGATACTCAACAATGGCATAAGTAAAAAACAAAATTTGAGATTTTGTATAGCCAACATGAATAATCACCTATGACATCTTCTATGAACATGAATGTGAGTCCGTGAACAGTCACGATAAGATGATGCTTGATTTAGGTAACTCTTTGCATGTTTCTTTGTAGATTCAGAAGCAAATAGTTAAGAATTTCAAAACTTTTCCTCACCCGCCAAAAAATCCCTCACTTTAAGACGATGGAACATTTCACACAATTTTAGACGTCTGGATGTTTTATTTTGCATTTTCATTTGTTACTATACTGAAGTAGTGTCAGGAAGCCCCCCACAATAGCAGGGCAGGTTGATTTTATGCCCTGTAATATCCTTGTGAGAGATAAGACCTACCTGGAGTTACTCACTTTAAAGAGACAGGCTGGAGAGCAGAGGCATAGAGAGGAAAACTGGTTGATTCTTTGTAAATAGCAGAAACCCAGAAAATGTCTATTTAAAAAATATGCCTACTCATTTTGTTTACTGTATGTTGCCTTCCCAAGTAATTTTCTTTTGCTAACACCCTCTCTTCGTATCTGATACTAGCTAGCACTGCTCCACTCAGCACAGTGATACATGCTGCCCTTGGGCTTGTTCAACCTTGCTGGAAAGATGCTATCATGCATCTTCTCCAGCATCCTTCCCATTTTCCACAGTGGTTAGAATTCCAGTTAGTTTCTGTGAACTAATTTTTTGGTCCTTCACTCTGCTTCCCTAAAGACCAACGTTTTTGTGTTATTGCCTTCCCACAGACATTCTTCAACATACCAAAGCTGACCTTAGGCTCCATGGACAGATGGGGCCTGATCCGAAGTCCATTAACATCAGAGGAAATGTCCATTTATGCCCATGGGCTTTGCATTAAATTCTTTGCATTTTACTTACTTTCTTTAGTGCCTCTTACTCAGCTCCAGTTATTAAAATCAGATTAATACCTCACAGATCCCTGACATTCAGAGTACTGTATAAGCCAAACTGTGCTACTTCAAAGATAGAGACCAAAACTGCTACTCTGCTAATATGAAATCTGCAGCTGGCTAATACTAAAAGCAAAGCATTACTTCCAGATTTCAATCCTGCATAACTTAGGTCAGGAGCTCACTTACTGTTCATTAGCTGAATCTCCCATTAGTACTACACAGGCTCTCAAAACCATTTCTTACTGTTCAGATATTTTCTGGTCCCTGCAACATTATTCTGACCAGGCACCATCGAGATTCACCTCTGTTTGCAGTTTTGCTCTCAGTAGAAGTAGACTGGAATGTCAGCCAGAACATCAATATTTCTTTCTGTTGACACAATACTCTCTTATCCATATTGCCACCCCTCCTCCTGCTTCATTTTGTCTACATTCCTTTTAAAAACTCTACTCTCATAATTTAGTCTCCCACTCAGTACTTGGTTTAATCAAGTCTGTCACTCAATTTATATCCCACTTCTCACTTAACACAAGTTTCTCAGTTAGCAATCTGTTTCTGTAGCACTTGCTATGCAGAACACATGGTTAGCTTTTCTTTACAGGCTTGCTCCTCTGTTCCCTTTCTGATTTCCAGACCTCACTTTTCCTTGTAAAACTTGAAGATGAGAAACGTCTTCTTCTGTCTCCCTCTTTTTACGTTCCTTGTGTATTTTTATGAGACCACTGCAATCAGAGCTTCTTAAATATCATGAGGTGCTTTCTGTAGAGCACAGAACACTCCTTGATTCCAGTTAAAACAGTTTTCAACTGCAGAATAGCTCTCAGTTCAATACATGGCTTTAGGTAAACCTCTCCTGTTGCTGTACTTTTTTGTCATGCCTTGACCGCTTTCCTCTGCATAAAAGTAAGATTCACTCCCTCTGGCTGTTTATTCATTACAGCACGCTAAAACTTGGTCCTAATCCTCCACTCTCAGTTTTGTGTTGTGGAACACAGCCCTGTTTCAGTTGCTCTTTACATTTTAACATTGGGAAGGGGTTGCATATTTTGTGATGACATCGCCTAGCCCAACCACAGCACAAACTTAACAGCTCACTTTTCCTGCACGAAGGACATCTAATGTCATTTTGGATGGTGGAAATGCAGTGCAGGTTGTGTATCAGCAACATTGCCCACCTCTGTATATAAAATCTCCCACTTGAATTTCATGTTATCAGCCAATTCCCCTGGTAAGGACCATGGGTTGTCAAACTGCTTTCCTCCTTGGCTGCAACTGTTCTGTTAAAGAAACTGGTGGCCCACCAAATGAGGCTGTTGGAGCAGTTTTATCTTGGCAGGAGACTTATCAACTGATACCTGTTGGACAGATCATTTGTTGGTTCTCTGAATCATACAGCTGTGTCAGCAGGTTTCCAGGTTTAAATGCTGGCATGGTGTAAGATGCAGAATGCTGTTGTTTCATAATCACCTTCTAGAGGTATTGCTTTGTTGTAATGCTACTGTTATGTTGTCCTACTTTTGCTATCTACTTTCTGCATAGGCTGAGGGAATTTTTGCCCACTGCATCACTTCGGTGTAGTCTTTGCAGCACTGGGCTGGCTGCATTTAACCTGGAGACAGGGAGCAGGGGGGATATGCAGGTGGCTGCTGTCACTGCTTTTCATATGATTGAATAACATGATGAATTCTCAGTCCAGATACAGTGCAGAAATATATGGTACTTATACAGTACTCTTAATTTTCAGATCAGTTTAATGCTACTCTTGGCTTATGGTACACTCATCTGTCTCTCTGAATGTTCTTAACACAGCTTGCACTCCCAGTCACGCAGGAGAGGCCAGCGCAGCCCTTCCCTCTCTGGCTGGATCAGTGACTGCCCTATATAAATCTGCATATTAAGCAGATTTGGCAATTGTTCAGACAGAGACAGACTCACTTAAGTAAAAGGAGAAAACAAACTTGCTTATGAAGGCACTGCAGCAGCACTCTCAGATGCTGCACTAGTAGAGACAGCACAGAGGCTGGTTTGTTTGCTTTTGTAGTTGGGAGACTGATGATTTCTGTTTGTCTTCTGCGTCCAAGTCCCATCACCATAAACCACGCGTGTGTGCGAATGCTGGTTCTCACTCTCTAACAGTTTCAAGACATTTCGCGTGTTACCGCTTTACCTCTGCTCCAGATGGTTCATTTCCTCGGGGACTTCCACACGCGTCCCCAAGGTCGGGCACCCGACAGCGCTCGGGAGCACAGGGCCCAACTTTGAGGTGGATCCGCAGAAGGGCTTGAGGCCCCGCTTCCCCCGCTCGCGGGCGGCAGCACAGCGGGCCGGGTTCCCTACGCTGGGCGCCGGGCTCTGACTGCGGTCGGGACGGGCGGCGGCGGCCGGGAGCTGCCGCCTCTCCCTCACCGCGCACGGAGCGAGCCGGGCGGCTGCTGCCGGCGGGCCGCGGCACGCAGGGGCCGGGTGGCCCGGTGTTAGCCCCGCTGACGTGCGCCCGGGGGAAGGCAGCGGCGGCGGCTCCCTCTTCCCTCCCCTCCCGCCGCACGCAGGAAGCTTATCCGGCCGCGGCTGGCCCGGCGCCCCTCGCGCGGGGAATTAAGAGGAATACCCGCGGTGCCCCCGGCCGGGGTCTGCTGCCGGCCGCCTGCGGAGCGCGTGGGGAGGGGGCGCGCCCGCCGCAGTCCGCCCGCCCTTGGCGCGGGGCGGGGGCGCTCACTGCAGTGCCCGCTCCGCGCCCGCGGGCGGGGGGAGCGGCCGCGCCCCGGCTGCAGCCCCCGGCGGGCGACGGCGCTGCGGGCGCCCCGGGAGCGCCCCCGGCGGCCACACCCCGCGGCGGGCCGGGGCCGGCGGAGGGAGGGGGCCGGCGCGGGGTGTCTCCGAGCCAGTTCTCGCGGTGCTGGCCAGGCTCAGCCTCCTTCCCCTCCCCGGCGAGCGGTGACTGTGCACGGCGGAGCGGGGAGCGCCGAGCCGGGCGCCGGGGGAGCCCGCGCCGCCCCGCCGAGCCAGGAGGAAGGCCGCCGAGCAGCGCGCCCGCCCGGCCCGTCCCCGCAGTCCTGCCCCATGCCCCAGCGACGTTGAGCTTCCCGCAGCCCGAACATGGCCACCACGGCAACGTGCACCCGCTTCACCGACGAGTACCAGCTCTACGAGGAGCTTGGCAAGTACGGAGCCTGCTGTGCGCCCCGCGCCGCGCCCCGCCGCCCGCCCCGGCCCCGGGACCCACCGGCGCTGCCGGGAGCACTGTGCCGGCGACCCGGCTCTCCCGGGAGCTGGAGGAGGATTAGCTGTCGCGCTGTAATCCTTTTCTCCAGACCCCCGTCCACCCTAGCGGCACAGCCCCCGGAGGGAAAGGTGTTCCTGCCCTCCTGGGTCGCCCCGCAGCCTGTCTTGGGCTGCGCGCTCCTGTTGCACCCCGAGATTCCCTCTCTTCCCTCCTTTCCTTCCTCGGGACCTGGCTGCCCCGTTCTCCTCCCCGCACCGTCTCCCAGCTACACGTTGCCGTTCTCTGCAACTGTTTCTGCGCTGGGACGCGACACTGTTACAGTCACTCCGCGATGCTTCAGTCCCCACTTCCTTGTCCCTGTGAAAGGACCAGGTGCTGCTGCACCGCGCTTCTCCTCCCTCCCTGCTTCCCTCGCTTCTTCCCTCCCTCTCTCCGCACTTGTCTCCGCATTGGCAGACTTGCTGCTGCACCCTAGGACAGGGCTTTGCAGGGGAGCCCAGTTGGGCAGGAAAGCAGAGTAGAAAGGGCCAGGGTAGGATTATGGGGACGGTGCTTTCGTGGGTGCTGCTGCTCGCTCCCTCCCTTCCTGCACCAACTGCTGGGCTCTGCTGCATCTCTTCTCTCCAGCCCGGTGTCCCCGTCCCTCCCCACACTGCTGCAGCTGTGTGTCACCAAGCCCGGGCCCCGGTGTTGGTGCTCACCTTGATGCTCATTGGTTTGTATGTAGAGGTTGAGGAAGGGGATAAAAAGGCAGGACTCCGCAGTATTGGAGGGATTCAAGCTATTTTAGGCTCCCTGTAGGACTAACTGTATGTGGGGCCCTTGTGCAGCTTCTGTTCCCCTTTCTCATAGTTGAAATACGTACATTTGCCCTTAGACACGGGTTTGTATTCCTGATCTGAAGGACTGCTAGTTTTCTCATATTTGTCCTTTTCCCTTTTCAGATCTTTCCTGTAAAGCTAGTTGTTATTCTTTACCCACCATGTTTGGTTTTTTGTTTTTAAAAAATAAGGGGCTGTTTTCAAGTGCTCATTGTGTAGTCCTGTAGATTTTCAGTCTCTATCTTTTCACCTTGGTCTCTGTTGTATTCACTCTTTTTCCTCACAGAAATCCTTCTTCTCTCTCTCTCAGACCTCTTCTTCAAGAGGAATTCTCTTCGGAATAGTTATAATAATAGTTTCAGCTTGAGAAAATGTACAAAGCCTCATAGTTTTCTACTTACTTCATTAATAGGTACATGCTTATCCCCCTTTGCAGGTGGGTTGAAGGATATAAGAGAACTAGTAACTTTTTCAAATTGTTGCAGTGATTTGTGACTGAGCTTGCACTTGAACATGTGAGAAATGAGTCCTGGTTTTGTGCTCTGGCTGCCAGGGATGCTGTCTTTGGGAGATGGACTTACTGGCTAGTGTTCACAGCGCCTTTCAGGGCTGTTTGACTCCTGTTTATCAATCCCTTTTATGTCCTGTTTCTGTGGCTGTATGGTCTCTTTCTCCCCACACAGTGTGCTCTTCCTACTGCGCTGTCTGTGAGGGGGCTTGAGGAGTCTTCAGGAGGCTTGAGTATCATATAGACTTAAGTTTTTTGCTGATGAGACAGCATGCATTGTTCATCAGATTCTCAGGTGTTGTGTCCCTCCTCCGTATGTCTTCTGCCCTGTCCTTAATCTGGTCCGTTCTTGGGACAGGAATTATTGCTATTATATTCTCATTTTCAGTTTCATAGCACCTACCCTCTTTATTTTTCTTCCAGGGGAGCCTTCTCTGTGGTCCGCAGATGTGTAAAGAAAAATTCTTCACAGGAATATGCTGCAAAAATCATCAACACCAAAAAACTATCAGCTAGAGGTTAGTGTCTCTATATACCTTTCTTCTGTACATTAATAGAAAAATACTTCACTGGAGTTGAGGCTGTAATATATTTAAGGGAACTGTAGTTTCTTGTTTCAGTCATTATTTAAGCATTTCAAAATAATTGAGTTGTGTGGCACAGAGGAGACTGAAAGAAGGTAGTGTGGGATGATAGAAAAATTCCTGTGTCTGGAAATGGATACTCTGTAAAGTGATGTTGTCTTTTTTCTTCTTGAGATCTTCCTTCAAGCTGAGCTAGAGGTAGATTCATCTATGTGTGTGTGTACCAATCACTCATAATAAAGAGAAGTGTTGCAGACTTATTTTGCTGAATGTCTTTTTTACCTAGGAGATCTGTCTTACCAGAACAGATGTGATTATTTTTTTTGAAAGATAGATGCTATATGCCTTGCTCCTTTCATGCTGTAGTTAAAGGTGGTGTGTTTGGAAACTAAAAAGTCTGACTTCAACAGCAGAAATAGGTTGGATGGAGAAATCTTTCCAATTTAACTTCTCGACATATTAGAACAAGGGGTTTGTGCTTTCTGAGTCCTGGAGACTTACAAAACCTGAAACTAGACTGTAGTGTTATGAAAAGAGAAAAGATCTTAACTGTTCTCCCAAGCTGTTAGTCTTCTGTTTTCCAGGGACATACATATGCACAAAGGGTAGTAGACCATAGAGTATGAAGGAATTATGTATCTTCTGATGTGTAGGGAATCACTACAGGGATTAAAATTGCCTTGTGGGTGGGGTGGATGAGGACAATGAGAGAAACTGAACTGCAATGAAAGATGCTGCAACAGGGAGTGCAACAAGTTGAGATGCCAGAGGCAACTGTTTCTAGAAAAGGTGAACAAGAAAAGTTGTAAATCTTTAGAGGCCTTTCAGGTTTGACAAAATTAATATATGAAGCCCTTGACTATCTTGCTAGTGGAGTAGAGGGCTTAATACTGGGGTTGACTGGGAAATGAAAGAGAAAAGCGGGAGGAGAAAGCAAATGATCTTAATAAATGATTTAGAAGTGAATAATGTTTTGCCTAATCCTTACAAAAAAGAAAAATAGAATATGTATTCTCCTTTTTGCCAGAATGTGAAATGTGATGATAAGAGCAGAAGACGGTTTGAAGAATAGTGAAAAATTTCCATTTACTGTAGTTTGTATGAAGAAGTAGTGTCAGTGGTAGTATGCTGTCAAGCAGTGATTTTTCTTTTCTTTTTTCTTCTTTTTTTTGTTTTTTTCTTTTTTTTTTTTTATTTTTTTATTTTTATTTTTCTACTTCTGGAAGCAAGCATATGTGCTAAGGTGTTTAGTATTTAGCCTGAATGAGGCCGTATTGGGGGCCAACCAGTGGAGCCCTGGATTGTTAATGATTGTTGATCTGGGCTGCAGATCTTTTGAGAATCAGTGTCTCCTCAATGTTCACGTGACAGTGCCTGCTGATGTAGGTGGGATATCCAATCTCTTGAGTTCAAAATTAGTTCAACTTAATATGGGAGAGGTTTGAAGAGTGGCTTTGCTTTGCTGACGGCCATTAATGCTGTGTTTGCTCTGCAGACTTCCCTGTCCATCCTGTAGTGAGGACTAAAGCTCAGGAGAGCCATTTCTCAGATGTTAATGGACACCAGGCCGCTTTGAGAAGGGAGCGGGCAATTTGATAAACTGTTCACAAAGGATAAACTGTTATCTTACAAAGGACAGGGTATTGAAGTTAATGGGAAAAACTGCAGGCTGAAAATAGTTGAAGCAAAATTAAAAAACATATTAGCTGAAGTCTAAAATGCTCAGAAAAACTTACTGAGTCAATTTTTAAGTGTTTGGTCACTCAATGAGTTATAGAGGGAGAAATATATAGATTCTAATTGTTTTTCGTAATAAGGGGATGACAGTTTAATGACCCAACAAGTAGGAAAAGTAAGTATGGGTGAATACAGGGCATGTTTTGATCTATACTTACTATTTAGATTTCATACCTTCCTATAAATAAAATACATGAAGGCTGCTAACCTGGTTTTCAGCTACTTAACTTGAGGCAGCTGGCAATGTTATACTTAAAAATGTATTGGTTAGGTAGGGTAAGTGTGAGGAGAACCAAGAAAGAAAATATATGTTTTTGCTAGTACAGAAGAATATCAGAAACAAGGGACTGATCAGGTTGTGTTGAAGTTTTAACTGAGGACTGAGAAATCTGTGAAAAGTGAATAGTGACTTCAACCGAATATGTAGGTTCCTCAGTTATTCCAGCTGTGTTTGGGGTAAGTACAAAAAGTACTTACAGTAAAAGACTGAGTATTTTGATAGGAAGTTAGTGAATTCACCTTGGAATAGGTCTTTAAAGCATTGAAGGAAAAATGTGTGCTATTTAGACATTGCAGCTGTAAATCAGTGATTAGGGAGATTCAATTCAGCAACGTGAAAATGAAAGTCTCGGGAAAAGGCGTTTTAGAAAGCTGTCTCCCTGAGGAGCAGAATTATGGTGTTAATTCTGCAGCATCCTGGATATATGTTGCCTGATGTGTCCTTTCCCCAAGCTGGCACTTCTCCTTGGGGTGTCCATGTCTCTGCCCATCAGTACCTCTGCCCGGGGCTCTCCTGTGCACCCAGCTGCATGCTGTCCATTGCACAGGGTAACTCACCCTCTTGACCTGCCTCCCATGCTGCTGGTTTTCTTCTAGGCATGGTCACAGAGCCAGAATATTCCCTTATTTGGGGACAGCCAGCCCCTCTCCAACTTAAGCATAGCTACATGTAACATTTTTTACTATCCCTAGCAGAATTTGAACCTGTATGGACACCTGATGCAGTAACTGCTACTTCAAGAGTCAGCATCTTGCTGCTGCTGCAAAGTATGTACAGCCCATTGCTGCTTCACAGGAGTTTTGCCTGCTGTAGTGCTTTCCTTGATTCTGTTCAAGGCAATGGTAACAGAGCCTTGCTCTCCTCCTGCAGTACTTCTTGTTACCTTTGTTTTTCAAGACTCATGATGAAGAAATACTAGATAGCTTACTGGGAAGTGCTGAAAAGGAGGAAGAGGAACGCTTCAGGGTGAATTATATGCAATTAAAGGGTAAAGACTTGAAGAGGCATGGTGTTTTACAAAGCTTCTCTGTGAAAGCAAGGAGAATGGATGGGGTGCTGGTCCTGACAGCTTCAGTCTAGTAAATTTCACCCTTAGTAAGATACCAAGTCAGCTGTTGAGAGGAGAGTCTCTTTTTTATACTGTCTATGATTTTTGGATGCCTGTTCTCTCTTAAATAAGTTTTGTCAGTAAGAGCTGGTCTAAATTGAAATTCATATTTTGACTTTAATGAAATATTTGCTATTATTCATGTTGTGTTGATGCTTAACACTGCCCAGTGAAGACCATGCCAAGAAGTTTAATGTTAAATAGGGTCCAAATGCTTGTGGAAAGGGAGAGGAAACAGACTTCACCTTAGTCAGCATTGAGCTGACATATAAGAGCAGTGGTTATTACACGTGGGGAAAATACAATGCTTCAGTCATCCGAAATTCCTATGGGATTGAATGCACAGACTTTTACCAGCACTACGGGTAGAGGGAAGTAATAACTGTACTTTTTTGAAAGTTGTCTTGTGGCTTCCACCAGAATACTTTTTGAACATGAAAATTCATAGCAAGTAGTACTACAGTGAAGTTCAAATAAAGTAAAATTACTTGCAGTGATCAAAAGATCAAGAGAGAAGTAGTAGCTTTAGTAGCAGTAGGGAAATATCCCCAATTTGACTTGCCAGCATATACTTCAAGAGAGTCTGGCTGTGGAAAGAGGTAGGCAGAGCTTTAGGATTTGATAATTTTTAGTATGTTTTTTATACCAAATAGTATTTAGTGATCCTGCCACCATCTGTAGTATTTCTGCCTTTTTTTTTAAGTGCAGGGGGAAAAAATCTCTGTGTATTACATCTACTGTTAAATTTAATTTGCTGTTGAAAAAATCTGTATCTTTTAACTCTTGCAAGTGACATCTCTTGATGAAAAAATTAAAAACAGCTGTCTTGTAAGTTAGTCCACTTCACTGTGTTCTCCTTACTGTGGCTTTGCTCTTGACTGTGAAATAGAGGTGGCTTCTCTCCCTGTTCTTCATCTTTCCAAATTTGTAAACTGGATAAAAATTTGCAGTCTACCCAGTTATTTTGTTGTTGTTCCTGTAGGAGATTATGTGGATTGTGGGAGGAGCAGGGAATTACTTCTGTGTATCAAACCCCAACAGGAAAAAAAGCACTCTCTATACTTCCAACTCTGCTTTTTTTCCCACACCACTATTGTCCTGGCTTTTGGTTCTGTAGTGGTTGCCGATTTGGGCTTTACAATGTGTTTTGTCGAAGGTGTCAGAAGTAGTTTCCCTGGACGCTAAAACGTAGAGCTTGAATGCTGCAGAGGATGTTTAGCAGCATCAGTTCCTAACATCTTTCTTGATCTGTTCTGTACGTGTTCGTAGCTGCTGCTTGCATTAGGACTCCCTGGGACTGCTCTTGCGGCTGCCAGGCTTTGAGTCCCGTGTGGGGCACCGCGCACCACTGGAATTGGCTGCGTGCAGGGCGCTGCACTGCAGCGGGGCCACCGGCTCTGCCAGGGCGGGCAAGCCCAACACCGGTCACAGACGGCTCAAGCGCAAAGCCAGACTCGTGTAGAAATGTCCTGTGATAGGTGCCCTCTGTGTGTTCCTGTGTTTGCAGGTTGAGGACAAATGTCCTTTCTTGCAGGGAATGGCAAATCAAACCATGTCTGCTCAGCTGAGCAGCCAAATCAGGTCCAGTCATTTGGTGTGGGAGAGAAGCTGCCCTTCCTGCAGCATGGGCTGAGTGAAGAGCTTCCCTGCACCCCAGCTCCACCCCGTGCCTCCTCTTTGCTGCCTGCAGAAGTCTGAGAGATGCTGTGGTTAGGGAGCATATATTGCGGACCAGCTGCAGTGGGTTGGAAATGTTTTGGAAGTCTGTGCACGCATGGAGGGAAGTAGGGAGCAGAGCAGAGCCTGCTGCACACCCCCCAGAGGGTATGAGGCTGGGAACTGCCTGGTGGAGCTACTGTAAGATGCTGGGTGCTAAGGCATGGGGGCTGTAGGGGAGGAATCAGTGGGGTGGGCTCATAGGTAGCAAGTGGCTGAACTCTTCACTCTGCACCACAGCACACAAGTGCGGCAGGGGCTGGTGGTGAGGCGGCTCAGCTGATATCAGAAACAGCAGCCCTCTACCTCCCATCAGCAGCCTGCCTCCCCCTCTTCTTCCTACCTGCCTCTGCTTGTAGTCCCCTGCATAGGGGAAGAGCGGTTCAAATAGTGTATATATATACCACTAGGGGAAATTTCATTGGAAGAGGTGTTTGGAGAAGAGGAGGGCTTGTGCAAAAGAAGAGACCCTGACCTCAGAGGAGAGGTTGGAGCTGGGAATTTAGTGGAGAGCTGCTGATGGTTGGCCTGGCTTTTTGCGTGCCCCAACATATCAGTACAGGCAGGAAAATGCCCTGGAGTGAGAGCCAGCAGAGATTGTTGGGGTGGCGAGTGGTGGATGCCTTGCTTTACTGTGGCTCACTATGGCCAGAAGCTGGCTTCCTCCCACTGTGGATGTTAGTGGTGGTTGGGGTTACCCCAGGCTGCCTCTCAGTTTACGCTGTATATTTTATAAAGGAGCTGGAACAGAGCAGACAGGATTTCAGCTTGTGTCTGTCTTCTCAGTGGTCACATTGAGTATTAAATTTCCGGCATTAACAATGGGGGGGGGGGGGGGGGGGGGGGAAGTGGGCACACAGATTGGGCAGGAGTTCCTACTGGCTCTGCACGAGGTTAGAGAAAGGAGCTTGGTGAGAGAGTCGGGTTTCTTGTTTTCCCAATATAAACTGGATTTGTGTATGGCAGAAATGTGATTAGACTAACTCCTGCACGTGTCCAGAAGCCCTTAGCTCTAGAGCATTTACTCTGATCAGCCAGCCATGGCTGAAATATTTGTAGGTGCCCTTACAGTGAAGAGTAGGATGTTGAGCACCCTGTAGATATTTGGGGCAAGGAGAGCTACTTCGATTTCTTGTAGGAAGGATCCAGTGAAAAAACTACTTGCTTTTTTTTGTTGATTTTGGGGTGTAGCATGGAGATTTCACTATCTCCAAATTTAATCCTTCTCTATACAGTAGCAAAATCATCAGTAGCAGAGGAGGATTCATCTGTAGATCATAAAGAAATTTTTAAAGAGTGCCCTCCTCCCCAACAATGGTTTAGCACCACTGTTTTGCTGTTTTAAGAGAGGACTATGACAATATTTTTGTTCCTTTCAATTCCCTGGAAGTATTCTAGTTGTTCTGGCCCTCCAAATTGGGTGAAAACAGTTTTTAAAAGCGAAGCATGCTAATGCAAATATTTCTCTCCACTGTGCTGTCTGTGAGCACAACCCTGACAATGAAGGCATTACCCACACTTTTAATTAACTCTGACCTGTCACCTGTTTTGGTATTTCCAAAATACCAGTGTCCTGTGGTCTTGAAATCTCCTGATTTTTACCAACATAACAGACTTTAAAAAAAAAAAAAAAACAAACAAAAAAAAAAAAACCAAAAAAACCCACATTCATTTGCCAGTGTTTGACTATAGAGTGAGCTATTGCTGTTGTCTTGGTTGGGTGAAGAGGGCAATATTGCCTGGCATTAGGGTCACCAGCACAGGAAAGAAGCCTTGAATGCCGTAAAAAACGAAATGTGGAGTATCTCACATCATTGTATGTTTGCCTGCGACAGAAGTGATGTTGGTGCTCAGAGTAGTCATCTTTGGCAAAACAGAGGTGCACTGGTTTCTGATGGGCAAATGAATCCTTAAAATTTTGAGGTGCTCACTAGATGTTTTGGGGTTTTTTTTAGTGTATGGAGGGAATGTGACCCTATAACTTAAACTACTGTAGTTGCTGCTGATCCTTATGACAATAAGCTTAATGCTTCAAAAATTGGGGCCCTATGAATTAGGCTGACATCATGTTCCTTTTTATACTTTATTAAATTTACTGTCTATTTAAATATCACTTTATACTTTGGTAACATCTCCCCAAACATTCTGGTATTGCTTCCTGATTTTTGGAGAACAGTTGCAGAATACCTCTGAAGAAATGGGCTGGCAGTATCATAGAAGTAAGCTTTCTGAACAGTGCGGGGTAGCCAAAAATAAGTGGGGCATGAATTTAACTTTCTGGTGAAACTGAGTCTATAGTTGTTAGATTTTGATTCCTCGTAGCTCTTTTCACCTTTTACTCTTCATCTGCCTTTCTTTCTGTTTTAATTTTGAGTTTGTTTTGAATATTCATTTGTTTCTCATGGATCAGTAACTTTAACCCGTAATTACATTAAACTATAATGCTTTGATTGAAAATAGTCCTTTAGTAATGCTGCTTTATGCTCCTCCTTTCCTCCCAGAGAATATTACACAGTTCCTATTGTTCCCACAACTTAGATGAGCAGACTGGGAAGTGTGGTTGTTGGTGCAAGCGGCTGATTACTGATGACTGAGACTAACTGAGAGATGTGAGAGAGCTGGTTAATGTTGTATCTTGCTTTTCTATGATAGAGTCAGGAGAGAAGGAGATAGCCATGGCTTTACTCCTGGTGTCAGGATCTGTCTCGCCTGCTCCTGGCAGAGTCAGAGGGAGAATTCCCCGTCTCTGAGATGTGAGTTGAGTAAATGCGATGACCTTTCAGAGAATGTGTGTGTGCATATAACTTTCGTGTTATGTTCCTGGGAGCATGAGTTGCGTATCTCTCTGGTGACCCTGTGTCCTGCTGCTCCCATCCAAAGTTCCCATCCTGAGTTAGCTGTTGTCCAAGCATCCACAGCCATGAGATCTTGTCTTACCTGTGGCTGGAGTGTGCTTATTTGTGACACTGGGACAAGTCCAGCTTAGTGTGATGCTGCACAGAAGGTTGCTAGCTCATCTCTTCTCTTTTCTAGAAGCCACGGGTGGTTCCACTGTTAAACACAAGACCCTTTTCTTTCTGAGGCAGCGAAGGTAGCATCTCTCTTTGCAGTGCTGTTGTTCATGCGATTCTGTCAGAGTCCCAAAAATTGAGCTGAGAATTGTCTCAGAGTAAAGAGTAGGCATTGTGGGAATGAGTACATAGTTAATTTTAAAGAAAAACAAACCCCATGTAAACTTATCTCTCAGCTTGTGAAGATGAGCCTGGGAGTGGGCATAGCTCTTTCTAGGCCTACGAGCCAAAGGCTAAATGGCAGATCAGGCAGGGAGTGGCAGCCTGCCTGCTGTGGCAGAGCTGGTGGGTTATCTCTGGGGGCTGTTGCCATGATGACAGTGGCAAACAGGGACTGAAAAATTTACCAGACGCATGTGAGCCAAAGGATTAAACTTTCTCATAGGAGAGAAGGGAGGGAGGAGGGTGGGTGATGATGTATTAACGAAGGACAGTATCCTAGTGAGAAATACCAGGCTCACTCTCCTATAGCCACTGGGATGGCAGGGGGGAATGCAGACTGGCGTTCCTCCTCCAGTCTAAACTCTGGGCAACACTGCTCTGACCAATTTCCTCTTTGAAGAGGAAAAAAAAAGCACCCTGCTTTCACTGCATAAATCATCAGGATTTGCATTGCTTTGGCAGGTGAAATGTAAGAAGTGGGAAAAGACGGTCTCTCCTTTTTGGTCTTTTTTTTTTTTTTTCTATTCCCTCTATTCTACAAGTAACTCTAGCTCTTTACATTGTGCTTAGAGATTTTCTGCACTAGAGTTAACACAAATCAAGTTTCAGTGTTGCCTGCAGGTTGCAGACTATCAAACATGATTCTAACCAGCCTGCACTACTGTCATCGATAGCACAAGACTGTAATCATTGAAAACGCCCAATGCAAAACCATGTCAGCACTACTAGAGCTAGTAGTGGTCTTGACCCTGCATAGTGCTTTTGTTCCCTTCCCAGAGCTGAGGCAGTGTCCCTGCATATCAGAGTTGATAGCGTGGTGGGCAGGCAGTACATGAGAGAGGCTAAGCTTGGCAGTTTTCCCTCCGCTGGAGTCTGAGGAAGTCCTATTACTACCCTGTGCTGCAGCCTCCTTTGTGGAGGCTGACCATCATAAGGACTGGTCCTAGGAGAATTAATGATTTGCAGCTGGCTGGGGAGCAAGGAGCTGGTGAGGGGGTTTCTGCACTCAGTGCCAAAGATCTCAGTGCTCCATAGCAAAAGTGGTATTGCTTGGTTGTTTCCAGTACTGCAAATTAGCACAAATTTTCACAAAAAAACTTCTTGCTAGCAGCTTCAGGAAAGACATACCTGGTTGTGCCTGGGCAACATCTGAACAGCAATATACGAGCATAAAATGTTTGTCTGAAGGCTTAGTAGGATAGAATTGTGGTAATAAAAACTAGTTTCATTCTAGAAGGGCTTCTTCAACTTAAAACATTTATTTATAAAATGAGACATTAATATCTATGGAAATTAGTGATATAGGTCTTTCCCACTAGCCCAAATCCCAGTGGACTTTTAAAGCTCTTGTGAATACAGGCCATAAGTGAGAACAAGGATTTTAAGCCTCCAAAGCCAGTTTTCTTTCCTTCACTTCCACTCCTTTTCTAGGCACCTGAGTTAGCTGGTGTAGGCTGCAGCTTGTCTTGTGGAGTAACTCAGTGTTTGGATGTGCTTTATCTTATGCAGTTACTGTGTCATCTCTGATAAATCAGTTGGTGTAGACTGTGGTAAGTGATAGCTGTGAAGACAGAGATGTCGTTTCTTGATGTTGAAGACAACTCTTTTGAAAAGAGGTTTTCTCAATCCCGGGGGAGCAGTGAGAAAAGGAGAAGCAGTATGACATAGCCTGACATGTGAGGTGAAAAAAGGAGACAGAAGAGCTAAATCCTTACACTGCAGTGTACTTCCTCTGTTCCTGGTTCTTTTACAGGGACCTTTCTTTCATAAGGGGTATCCTTGTCTATGTAGCAGAATATAGTCAGTGTGTAAAGTTTCCTGCAGCTCTGGAGATGGGTGAGATGTGTGTGTTTATCCAGCTCTGTTTGCTGCTAGATACCTGATGTCATACACCTGACTTGAAATGTGACTTCATAGGGGACAGTCCAGTGCTTTCTCTGGGATGCACTTTCTAGATGCACATTTCAAATTACATGGGTACTCTGGAAGCTTTTTCAGGGAAAACAGCTTGTTAAAACCTATCCTATATTGGTCTCCAGTGCCTGCCAAATAAACTTAGTGTTTCTGCTGTATTAGAGTAGCTGCCCTTCTGAAAATGTCCATATGTGTCTTGGGGTTTTGTTTGTTGGTTTTGGGGGGTTTTTTTTTGTGTTTTTGTGGGTATTTTTTGTTTGGGGTTTTTTTTGCTTGTTTTTTGGGGGGGTTGTTTTTGTTTTGTTGTTATTGTTTTGGTTTTTTAAATTTTTATTTATTTCCTCATATTCCTTTATATCAAAACATATAACATTTCACAGGTAATGGGCCAAGAAATAGCCCATTGGCTGGCAGAAAACATAGATGTAGAAGGAGGAACTTGTCTTTACTGGCCTCTGTAACCCACAGGGACTTGCTGGAACATTTTTCTTGGAGGCTGCTAGAGAGTATAGCCTGGTGATGCCAAGCAGGACTTTTCTGTTGTTTGCCAAAAGGATTGGTGTGCTGTTAAGTTTAATTTTGCCTGCTTCAGGGCCAGTCCATGTAAGCTTTGGGTATCAAATGTCCTCTGTTGAGATTGTGTCAGAGAGATGAGGAGCGTTGAAGTTGCACGGCTTTATTTTATAACTGGTGCCTGTGCAGAGACAAAGCTTGATTGTGATGATGTGTTTCTTCAGTACAAGTTAAAGTAGTGATTCATAGCTCCTGTGTTACTTTAAATATTCCTGATTTTTGGACTGCTCATTGAAAAGTGGCTTTCAGCTCTGCCCATTTTTGTTTGACTCGTGTGTCATCTGGCCTAGAATCTGCCAGCTCTGCAGATTAGGATGTTGTGTTGTGTCTGCTGCTTGTTATGAAGTTGCCTGGATTAAAATTTTCAGTGCAGAGCAATGATCCACAGCCTTCTCTGTCTGTCTGAATTGCTCTTGCACTTAATAAGGATGATGTAGAGGAGTGAAGTGTTGGTCAGCTTGTCCTTTGTGTGGAAGCACTTCTACAGCAGTAGACTGGGAGTCGAGCTCTCATAACACATTTGTCTTCTCCAGACAGCCAAGTTCAGCATCAGATATATAAAAAAAGAGGCACAAGGCAGTTGGTTTTTTTGATAATCATTATCAAATATTGCTGACAAATTCAGGTGACTCTAGTTGCTGCTAGCAGTTTATGTTGCTGCAGACCTGGTTACAGTTTTAAGGAAGCACATTATGTCTTGTTAACTCTTCGTGGCTCTGTACATTTAGTTTCTTCAGTAGTCCTGAAGGTGAGCTTAAAAATCTTTCCCTTCCACCACCTCACGAATAGTCAAGAAGTTTCTTATCTTCCTGATGAATTATGAAATGTTAATTGCTGAAGTTTTTTTCTCATTTGAAAACACAGCCAAAATTTCTTCCCCATCTTGGCAACAAAACTTGGGTGTCATGGTTGCAGTTACCTTATCTAAAGGGGTGGTGGGGGTTGGCTCGGGAACAAGACAACATGCAGCTCGACTGAGCCAGAGGAACTTAAATTCTTCCTTCTGCATCTTTGAATTCCTGGATCCTGCATTGCAGTGACTTGACACTGCTGAGATCTGCCTCCCTGTCACACTGTTACCTTGTCTGCTAACCAGCTGTAGTCTGATACTTACTTAGCTGGTTCATCCAAAACCACGGACACCTGGTGTGATCAGCTGATGGGGAGAAGAAGGGAACTCATGTCCAGAAATAAGCTCACTTGGTGTGGTTTCTCTTTGTTAGGCTATGTTCTTCAGGACCCTCTGTGGCTAGTGGGGTTAAGACAGAGCTGCTGGAGTTCTTGCACAGGAACAGTCACTATGTATGCAGCAGAGAAGGTGCTGATATGCCTGTGTTGCCTTTGGAGCAGCTCTGTGTCCTACTGTCTCACTTACTGCATGTCCACTTTAAGAGAGTTCATCTGCAATGCAGCTGTTAGCAGGGAAGTTCTGTAAATCAAGAGGGAGTGAGTGCAAGTGAGCCCAGTGTCTGCAGTTGTGGCTGGGTCCTCCCCAGGGCACAGGGAAACTTATTCAGAAAGACTTTTTGCAGGAGGAGAAAGGGATGGCAATGCGCTACTGATGGTAGGAGCCCCTCCCTTCTGTGCCTGTGTATGCATCAGCTGCTCAGGAGCTGGAAAACATGGAAAAGCACAGTGGGCAGCAGTCCTGGAACTGGAAAATCTTTTTATGCTTTTCCCCTCCTCACTCTGCCACAGAATCTAACCAGGTGTTTGCTTAGGGCCAATCCTGTCAGGATGTCTTTATAGCACACTCCCTTCTTACACAGGATGTCCTGTTGGAATTTGGAGCTTGTTGTGAGCTTCTGCACGTCACTCAGAAGTGCAGAGAGGCCCCATGGGTTGCAAGTTTACTACTGTGTTGTCCTTTGTTGTATGGGCTGTCAGAGGGACCACGTGCTGGCACAAGAGGATGATGCCAGTGACCCGTGGAGATGCTGTGATGCCAGGGAGAGAGCCCACAGGTGGAGTCAGTTGGACTGCCCTGGCTGTTCAGGTGTTGCACCCAGCAGACTGGGGACTGCTACTGAGTGAATTGCTATGAGGAGGAGGAGAAGAGCCACATGTGCAGTAGGCCTGCTTACAAGTGGGGTAGATGAGCCATCTGAGGGAACTCTGTGAGGATTGCAGCCCCTCCAGTGCATGTCAGGGAGGCTGGCTGGGGAGCTTGTGGCTTTAAGCATGTGGCTGAGGAGTGGATGGCCTGTTGTTCTGCTCTTCCCCTGCCTCTCCTCTGCTTCTCCAGCAAGCAGAAGCTCCTTGAAAGCCTGCCTGGCTATCAGCCATGACCAGGAGCACTTGTGCGATTGCTTCCTGGTTCCCCATCCACAAGTTTCTGAGGATATTCTGGTGAAGAAATTCCTCTGTAGCTCACAGGGACCCATGGGGATACCTGGGGCCCCTTGGGCCATTGCTGGAGAGAGCCTCACAGGACTGCATAATGCTTTTCATTCTGGCGCTTAACAGGCAAGGCTCTCTCTTTCACTGTATTTAAAAGTATTCTGGGCAGACTCGGTTCCAAATTTCTACTTCAATGTCTTTATTTCCACTTGGGAAAGCATTTGCAATTGACAGTCATTGGTGATGCAGAAAAAATTGATGTATGATTCACCACCCACTTTTCCTCCTCTGTTTCCTCTCTGCCTCTCCTGTTTTCTGGGCATTCGTTTTCCCTCTCGTAATAACCAAATTGTGCTAACTGTGTGTAAGCAATGTTCCCTCCCCTTTCGCTGAGAGACTGTCTGACTTGTTGTAATAAGTTATTTTTAGGGTTTGCTTCCTGGGATATTCTACCCGTGGCCAGTTATGGTGATGAAAATGTCACTGAGATGCAGGAAGGACTCCCAATTCATTGATAGCATGCCTGATCTTACTCTTGTAAGGGTGCCTGTGGGGGACATGAGTTCCTTACAACTACACTGCTGGTGCTCAGGGACACAGCCCCAGTGACTGTGCAGCATAACTCCCTGTGAAAAGCATACTGGGCTTCTGAATTAGCCCAGGGGGAAAAAAGAAAATAAGAAAAAAAGAAGTAAAGCCTTTCTTTGGTTGCAGTGGAGTTTGCTTCTGCCCTCTTTCTTTTTTTGTATATAGGGATGTCAGTGCTGTAGAGCTGTGTGTCAGTGTACAGGGCAGTTCCTCACAGGCAATTTGCTCCTTGTACTGGATATATTATGTTGCACTGGGTTGCTGCCAAATGGCCCGCCTAGGCTAGAGGAGAAGGTATGTGTGCCTATTCTTTTGAAACACCTCTCCCACCCCACGTCTGTGGCTTGCAACATCCAAAAAAGTTGATCCTTATGGCAGCTATAACTAACAAAACATGAGTGTAATACAGGCAAATTACAGAGCCCAGCTGAACAAGGCCATGGGCTGACAAAATACAGTCTCTGGTGTCAGTGTTGGCTTCAGGAGCACGTGGGTCTTTCTCTGAAGATGTCTGTTCCCTCTGTGTTGCAGCACATCTCTTTTCCATTTCGGTCTCATACCTTGGATCAGGAAAACAAGTTCAGAAGAACCATTCAGTAAGAAATTATTGAAGTAGTGGGGATGGCAGATACTTGTTTTCCAGGCAGATTGGACATCTATTTAGATCTTCATATTTATTGGAGCAGCTGTAGAAGGGGTTGCTTTAGTGGAGCTCTGGAAACCAGGATCTTGTGCAGCTGGGTCTGAGAAAAGTGCATGTGGAGTCTTAGGTTAGTGATGAGATGTGGAAATAGGTTTTGTGTGCCTGTATGGTACTCCTGGAAGAGGGCTTAGGAAGCAGAGCCCCTTGAATGGCTTTGGATCAAGGTAACGGAGAAGTTTAACTTGGTTTTCAGGCCTGATGCTGTTGGGATCGGGAAGCTGGTGTGGCTGAAGTGCAGAGATGGTAGCAGCAGGCTCGACTGGGTGGGTGCTATGCCTGTGGAACACAGAGCCTTGAGAGCCGCCTGCAGGAGAACCCAGTTACAGAAACACTGGGGGAGACTCCTCCCTGATTAGATAGCATCTTCAAAGTTATCAGTGCTTAGAAACTCCTCTTATGCTTTTGCATACACTTTCTTTCTATGTGTGTAACATACACGCATAAGCCTGTGCATGTTTTTAAGTAATCCTCACACTTAAAGTTGTTTTGGTGAGTGGTAACTTTTATTACATCTTCTTGCTGTCTTGCTTCCATACAATACCTAGAATGCCTGAGCACTTTATATGCACTGAATGAAGTTCTCAGGCTCTTCAGGAGCCGGAGGCAACCACGCCATCTCTGTCCCTGCTGCCTTGTGTTCCTAACTGCCACATGGATTTACTGATACATGGTGTGCTTTGCTCTTTGGTACGGAAGTATTTTGGTGGCTCTGCTACAGGTGGTATCTGGTGTGGCACATGTGTGCGTTTTAAGTCTTCTCATTGAAATGTCTGGGTAGCTGCTCTGTATTTACAGCTTGCTCTGCTTAATTTAAAGTTCTCCTAGCATAACTAGGGGAACTTAGCCTTAAAATAGATGGTTTGACCTTTTTTTTTTAATTATTCTAATCCCCTGAGGCTTGATGTTCCTTCTTGTAAGAAGAGCGTATTTTAACAGAGGTATTATCTCTTCTGGAGAGAAGTCATTCAGCACTGGGATACAGTGCCATTTATCTGTGCCTTTACGAAGATTTTCTATTGAGTTTACTTCTCTCATTCATGTCTCTCAAATATCAAATCAAGGCACCATTTCCAGCATCCTTTCTTCTCCCAACTGGCTGGAACAGCTAAAAAAGAAGCAATAGATATAGACTTGGTGTTGCATGGACATGGGCCCCGCAGCGTGTGTCATGCATGATGGCATTATGCAGTGAAGAATGATGTTCTGCTGAATACCAGTATTAAGAGCATGCAGAAATTCTGAGGTATTGTTTCCCTCCTGAGCTTCTCTTACTTTCATTCAAGCATAAATTTCCTTGGTTCATTAAAAAAAATCCAGCTGTTTGGTGACCAGTGGCTGCATTATCATGCAGCATTTTATTCAAGAGCCATGTTGTACAGATGTGTATTGGAAAGCCGGGGCTGGATGCCGTCGGTCTGCAAGCTTGGACAGCCCTGACAGTGATGGCTGAATTGGAGTGCGTTGGGTTTGAGAAGGAGCCTGTGTAGCCCCTCATGCACAGGGAGAGCCTTATGGTTTCTGTTCATACGTTGGTAAAGGCAATCAATGCCAGGAACCTCCTCTTCCAAGTGGGGTTTTTCCCAAGGTTTTGTTAATGTGCTTCCACCTATGGGTGTTCAGTCTTGTTTTCCGGGAGCTTGGTTCTCTTTGCCCCCAAGGCTTTGTCCTTCCAAAATTTGTATTCCCCTACCTGAGACAATGTCATCATTCCACTGCAGTGTGCTCCTCTGCACCACCAGGAAAGTGTTCCTGCGGGTTTTTTTAAGCATGTACCCTCAGTCTTACTTTGTTGTTCTCCCTGTCAATCGTGTAATGCATCAACAGGTTTCATTAGGCATCCTTTAGCCTCCCAGTACTACTAGTGGGCAGGGAAGTATTAGCCCTGTTTTACACTTGGAAATACTGACAAAGATGCAAATTTTCAAGTGCTTTCCAGAGCACTTGGCAATGAGCCATGATGAGTTAGGAAAAGAGTCCAAGTCATAGTCTTTGCTGTAACAGTGATAAGAGTGTAGGTAGAAAAAAAGCTGTGGGCATTTGGCAAAAAAATAACGTGGGCTAAAGCATGTAGTATTACAAGGAGTTGTGGTCTAGTTTGCTGGTTGTAGGAGTAATATTTTGATGTGTTTTCTGTACTACTTTTCACTCTGATTTGCTTACTGTTTATGTAATACAGCTCCAAAATATGTTATATTTGCTATGCCTTTGGACTCTACCTTTCTGTGATTTTTCCAGGTGATGAGGATTGAAAACTCAATCAGAGGTAACTGCTGTTGGTACAGAAGGCTCTTAGATGACAATAAACACACAGTGGCTTTGTGCGTGTGTGTTTGAAGACTAATCAGAAAAATTAAAGGAGGTCACTTAGATGTAAAATTATTTCCTTGTATTAGTCATAACTTCAGGAACAGGCAGAGTAACATTTCTAATAGTTTATTTTCTGATGTGTGTAAAAGTACGGTGGCAAAAAAGAAAACTTAAATCTCTAAGATAAGCAACTGTATTTAAGAATTTAAAAACCCCAATTTTATGACAAGAATTTAGGTAAACTCTAAAATTGTCTGCATTTTGGGATTTAAGTAATTGATTCAGTTGTGAAAATTTAGATTATGGGATGCTGTCAGGAAACTGTTCCTGCCCTGCTCTTGCTGTGTCTTTTTGGCTAACTAATCTGTTAGTGCAAAGGTTCCTACCTTCCTGGAGAATTTGGAAACATCCATATTAATGCATGGTTAAGGCATTTGAAGTTTTTCCACAGGAAACAGCTGTAGGTGCACAAGGTATACTGCTGCAAGCCCTCTTGACCATATGATAATGTCAAACTAATATGCAGTCTTCAAGAGCAGAACATCCTTTGACATGCAGGGAGGAATAAAATCTTGTGTATGTTTAAGAAGATTACTGTTAGCTCATCAGAAGGAATAATGAGAAGTTATGGGACAGAGCTGAAGACCTGTCATTAACTGAAAGCTGGTCCAGGGGAAGGAATAAAAAACTTGAGGAAAGGACCAGACAGCTATTCTACACTTAATGATGTGTATTCTGGGGATACTGCTTACTTTTCAAATAGTGTGATTCAGGTTTTGTTTAGAGGACAGCCAGAAACATGCTGTGGCAGTGCTGAAAGGAACAGCCCTGTAAGAGGGAGAGTGGAGGGAAAAGGAAAATACTAGGGAAAGATGGAATGTGATTAAGGTTAATTAAAGTGTACTGTGAAAACTAGTTAGATGCTCTGGTCTGCCCTTTCTGTAACAAAAAACAAATGTGGTTATGCAACGAATTGAAAATTTATCTTTTCAATAATTCATTTCAAACTTGTTGCCTTTAGACAAATATTGTAGATTAGAAAAAAAGGATGAAAAACTTGTGTGTAATTAAAGTCAGCATATTTGAAGAGGAATGCTTTTTTAAAAGTAAAGGGCTTACAGACTTGTTTCTTCAGGTTTTTTCTGTGTTTTGCATTGTGAGATTAATCCCTTCTTTTCTTTGTACAGTGTGACTGGGATCATCCTGAAACACAGATCCGTATCTTTTTTTTTTTTTTTTAATTGACAGTTGTTTTCTTCATAACTTCAGAGAAGAATACAGGCTTCCCTTTGGAGAGGAAGGTGCTCTCCTAGCACCGGAGCAGGAGAGTCAAAGATGGAGGAAGGGGTGGATATTCGATTCCAGGATTGGGAATGATTCATCCTGTGTCTTCATACAAAAAAACCCAAACAAACAAGAAAGAAAAACCACAAAAAACAAACAAAATAAAACAACAACAACAACAACAACAACAACAAAAAAGCAGCAAAGGCCATCCAGACACTATCTTTTTTCAGTCTGTCTTTTCTGCCATCTGTCTGTCCTAATGCTCCAGCATGTTGCAAGTTAAATTGTGGCTGTTCTACCTGAATTAGCAGGTTTCAGACACCATTGGTTACAGAACACGAGACAAAATGAATTAGTGGTCTGGCAATGAGTGTATATTAAATTTAGGAGCTGACAGTATTACCTATCATGACTTGACTTTCTCCACTTTTGGAAATTGTATTTGTCTTTTTGCACTTGAGCTTTGTTTTCATCTTTAGCAGGTATGAATAGTGTGTAATGATGCTGAGGACTAATGCTCATGCACGGACCTATGCTAGCACTATTGCACATAATGTTTTGGCCTCCAGGTTGCAAAGATTTTTCTGCTAGTTTATTAGGGGGTTTTTTGATGCAGGACAGAGGAGGAGATAGCAAAAGGAAAGCCTGAAGAAAATGTAGCATTCCAGGATGCTGTTTTTAGAAATTCTGTGTGGTGCAGATTTACATAAAAGACACTTAAGAAGCATTTCCCTACCACCCCCAGTTTCTTAACCTCATATGAATAAAAGAATGTTAATATTGTGAAGGAGGATGTGAAGCACTATTCTTCCAGGCTCAGTCCTGTGAACAGCCTGGATGTGGTGCATGGTTGGAATTAACTTTTTACACTGGAGCTATAAACATTGTTCTGCTTCTCTCTGTAGATGATATGGTGGTGACCTCCAAACAAACAGGGTGTCTGTTCATGACTAGAAATTCACATTGATTTAAGCAACATTTGAATTGAAATCATGAAGAGTGTGATGTCAAGCCTTCTCCATGGAAAATGATATTACAAGTTGCTAGCTTTTTCAAGCACAAGTTGTAGTGGTGTCAGCTATATTACTAACTGAAAGCCCTGCTGACTCTGCAGGTTTTGTGAAGCACTGAAACACCACAACAAATACAGAAGGTACTTCTCTGACTCTTGAGTGGATTTTAATTTTTATGGAATCACAGAGTCATAGAATGGCCTGGGTTGGAAGGGACCTTAAAGATCATCTAGTTCTAACCTCCTCTGCCATGGACAGGGACATCTTTCGGAAGTCCAGGTTGCTCAGAGCCCCATCCAACCTGACCTTTAACACTTCCAGGGATGGGGCAGGCACAGCTTCTCTGGGCAACCTGTGCCAGTGCCTCACCACCCTTACAGGGAAGAATTTCTTCTTAATATCTAATGTAAACCTCTTCCAGTCTGAAGACATTCCCCCTTGTCCTGTCACTACATGTTGTTGTAAATAGTCCCTCTCCATCTTTCTTGTGGGCTCCCTTCAGGTACTGGAAGGCTGCAATTAGGTCACCCTGCAGCCTTCTCTTGTCCAGGCCGAGCAATCTCAGTTCTCTCAGCCTTTCCTCACAGAAGTGGATTAGATCCCTCTAATCAACTTGGTGGCCCTCCTATGGACTCGCTCCAACAAATCGATGTGCTTCCTGTGCTGGGAACTCCAGAGCTGAAGGCAGCACTCCACGTGCATGTTGTTGGCTCAGGTCCAGTGTCTCATCCACCAGCACCCCCAAGTTCTCAGCAGGGCTGCTCTGGATCTGTTCATGCCCCAGCCTGGATTGATACCTGGGGTTGCCCCAGCCAGGTGCAGCACCTTGCACTTGGTCTTGTTAAACTTAATGAGATTCCATGGGCCCACTTCTTGAACATGTCCCTGCCCCTCTGAACTATTGCCTGGGCTGACTCTCATAGGAAGAAGCCAACTTCCCCTGTTCTCAGTAGTTCTGTAGCTTCATAAAATTGAAATTATTGTTCAGGCTTCTCTTTAGGCTTCCAAATACACACATTATTTCAGACTTTCAGCAGAAGCGAGAGTTCACTGTTCAGTCTGTATGTGTGAGGTGGCAGGGGGGAAATATGTATTTGTTTCTTTAAATTGCCTACGTGCCTGAAATTTAAGGATGTGGTTGCGTATCTTTGTAAATCCATGATGTGATCACAAACCCCAGAAAGGTCTGAAATTTTGGCTTGAGTAAAAAAGAGGAGGTGGGGGTGTTTTTTAGTTTTTATTTTTTTCTTGTTCCAGTTGCTTCTGTTTTAAAATGAAGTGTTGTTCATTTTTAAGTCATAAGGTATAGCTTAATTGCAAACTGGAGATCTTTAAAACCATCCTTCTCTTAACTGTCTACTAATTTGGAATAACTGTGAATCCAAATGAAGGGCAAATAGTGCTTGGTTTTGAATTATTGGTATTTATGGAAAGGCAAACTGTTTCCTTCCCTCCTGCCCTTGCCACAATAAGGGCATTGCTTTTGTGCAGTGTAAACTGCATTTAGTAATGGTCTTGTGCTTAAGAGCTTCTAGTTAATGAGACCTATTAACAATAATGAAAAATGGCATCCTTAAAGTGCAGAGCTAGTTAGAAAAATAATTCTCCAAGAATGACTGGGTGGCTGTGTACTCTTTCTTGGCTTATTTAATTTAGGGGGTGGGGGAGGAGCACAGTCTTGGCTCTGAAACTAATTATTCTCCTACAAATGTGCCCGTGATCTGCAGTTCCCGCTGGGGATTTGCAGAGCTGGGGCTTCTAGAGCTAAAGAGCTTCCCAGACTGAACCTAGCTGAGACTGGGGCGTGTAGGCTTGGCTTTGCATTCCCAAACCTCAGTGAGAGCAGCAGTAGTAAAACCCATTTTTTGTCTGCTCAAATGAGCACATCTGAGTCAACAACGCAGAGCAGTTGCATGGAGTAGGAAAGTGGTTTTTTTTACATAATTATTCATCTGGCTATGTTTGTATTTTAGTGTGTAGCCACCTCCGCATCATGTGCTGTTTTAGTTAGACAGGATATGCCTTGCTTTTCAATATGTGAATAATCCTGCTTAAGGAAAGGGAAGGATTGGCAATGACTATATTGGATTTGAAATACAAAAACCCCTACATTCCTGCTTAGGAACAGACACAAGGAGACTGCCTGGATGATGTCTGTTCATATGAGTAAATAGTGAGGCATTACAGGGAAAGTCTACAGAAGTGGAAGCTACCTCTATCTCTGCCTTAGTGTCCTACCACTCAGTATCACGCTACCACGTACATTTTAATAATTTCCTTTTCAGCTAGGATAGCCTGTCATGCCAGCCAGCAGACTTGGAATAGCTTCACTTAGTATGGGACCACCTTGTCCATCTTCACTGAAAAGGATTTCTCTGGTTGTTCTCTTACTGCTCTGTTTGTGCTAAGAATTACGGCTTTCTGTGGTTATAGGTGTTCTGTATGTTGGGAGAACTTCCATGCTGTGGGACAAAGTGGGCACATTTTGGACAGAGAAGAGATTTTCACATAAAGGGGATGTTTCTTTTCCCACATTGGGAGCAGCATTGATTGCTGAAGACAGACTTAATTTCTTGGTTCTGTACCCTGGCTGCCAACTCAAGTTAATGGTACCACACCCTTCAGGGTTTTAATTGAAATTCATTGTCTAAGAAGGCACCATTCTATTAAACTGCCATCTGTGGCAGGATCACATGCTCGAAGCAGTCCTAGATGGATAAACGGTGTCCAGCTCAGTGGCGATTCTTCTGTCTCTTTATCCTTTGGTGCTAAGCAGAAAGGTGTCAGTGTCAGCTCACAGAGGAGCTATTTCTGTGCTATAAAGAAAGAATTTCAAACCACTTTGTCCTTGCCTCTAGCAGGTTTTGGGAGGTTCATGTAATTTTTCAGGATACGTTATATGCTCGCACATGTGTGTGTCCTTTGTGGAAGAGTTGGAGTGTTTGCCACTGAGCACTCAACCCCTACTGTAGGGACTGTTGAGCCATCTGTGGGAGACAGTCACCTTCTTGAAAAGAAAACAGACTTCTGAAGCGGTTTCTGTGTGGAAATTAGAATCCAGTGGATACCTAGGGCATGCAGGAGCATTGGCTAGCAGCTTCCTTTAAAATGGAGCTGAGAAAGATGCTGCATGGTGAGCTGCTGCATCCCGAGCTGCTGCATCCCCAGTGGAGCTGCAAGCTTGCTGGACAGGAAGCAGGCCAGTGCATCGAGGAGGCGGCTGGCAGTGCAGTGGGGAGCAGAGCACTGATGAGGGTGTGCAGAGCACTGCTCTGTAGGTGAGAGGAGAAATTAGTTCTTGGTGCAAAGTGTTTTGTGGCCTGACAGCCAAAGCCACTCACCAGTGCCAGCTTTGCATGCGTGTTTGGCCAGATTTTCTTTTTGTCTTGCTCTCTCCTGCTGTACATTGCCACAAGTCCAAGATTTGTGAGTTTGACCCAGAATTGTAAGGATATGTCTGCTCTGTTTTCTTAGACTGATGTGTTTGAAAAGATTGGGATTTCCTTACGTAAAAATCAAGAGATGATTTCCCCTAGAATTTCATATCTTCTAATAAGGTGTTAACAGAAGGAAGGGAAAAAGTAATTCAGCAAACCTGAATACCATGATGTAAGCTTGTGCTAAAACTTGGACTTTATTAATTGCCTCTTGCTCTCCTTAGCTAGTCTGCTTTTGAGATGGAAGCACTGAGCACCCATGCATCTGCTGGGCATAATTTATCTTGACATTCCCATTGTCGAGCATTCCTTGGGATCAAACATTTAATCATGTGTTCTCTAATCATATCTGTGATGTGGCATCACTACCAATTTGCATAGACAATGTTAATTCTGCTATTTTTTTTAACTTCTAGGCATTTTGGAACAGAACTTAGGTATTCCATTTTTAAAAATATGTGTTATGCCTTCTGGGTCTATATAAATGTCCTTCCCCTCTCTCTTCATTGACTTGGTCATTCAGTGCTGCAATCCAGTGTTTTATTACTCGCACTCCTGGGTTAACTGTTGACTGGTAGGGAAGGAAGGCTTTTTCATCTATGAATCCTTTGCTAAGAGAGAATGTCTTTTGCAGTAGGGGCCACTTCTCCTCCTTCTATCTCCCTTCCTATGACTTGTGAAAAGTTTACAAAAGAGCTTGGGGAACAAAGATACAGTTTGTCACAATCTGCCATCACTTCCAAGATGTCTAGAATGTCTTTTGACTGGAGTGAATCAGGGTAAATGGCTGGGTGCCACTTCAAAGTGCACTTAACGTTTGGATATTAGAGCATAGTTTTTGTGTCGCTGGTATGGAAGAGGAGACACCAAGAAGTGCCCTTTGTTAGAAGCACCTATAGCAAATGGGTATCTCTGGGATAATATTGCCCTTTTCCTTAAAAACCTTACTCACAGCTTATGTGGTGATAAGAAGTCATTGCATTTCAGTGTCTGCTGAGGTTTGGTATTACACTCAGACAGAAAGCCCAATACCCCATCTTTCCCCCCCCCCCCCCCCTTTTCCCTCCTGTCTGTCTCCATTCTTTTAGAAGTAGCTAATGTCTGGTCAAAGCAAATCAGATTGTTGGGCAGGCATCATCTGTGGAAAAGCAGAGATTCATACTGGGCCTCAGCCTTTTAGAATTGCATATGATTTTGAGTCTTGGATTGTGCTTCTGTAAAATGGTGTATTTGGTTATGGCTAGAGCTATTAGGCTAAATTAATTGCTGTTTAAAGCATCTGAAAATCCAGTGCTAGAAGTTGTCATAGGAAATGCCAGGTATTCTTTTTGCAGCCAGTATGAAATGCTGGATCTGTATTTTATTTGAAGGGTGTTTCAAATTGTTCTTCTTGATGCTTAGTCATGATCTGTCTGTATGTTAACATGTATTTTCTACATAGTAAATGGAGACTTTAACAATTTATGTGTTGAGCAGAAGGATCTTTCCTATAATATGAAATATTTGCTAATAAGCTGTCATGTTTTGGATCACTCTAGTCTACTGAGGTAGATGATTAGAGCTGGTCTGGTGATGCCCACAGAGCTTTGCTAATCAGAATCTTATGAACTGAACCAGGAACAAATATTTTATTTTTGTAATAAAATTTCATAAGCTGAGGGATCTCAAAGTGCATTCCAAGCTGACAGTGGTAATGGGACCACTGAATTGCAGTCACAGGCTGGGGAATCACAGAATAAAGCTGTTATCTTAAATTGGAGCTGAATCTGAATTCTCCTATTGCATAACTCAGACATGATGAAGACAGTTAACATGTTGGGAATATGATGCTTCAGCATAAAATCGTAAGAAATAATAAAGCTTTTTTTCTTGGGGGGGAGTGGTGATAGTTACTGCTCTTTTAAAAGTGTGAGGAGCAGAGGGAAGCAGCCTTGCACTGACAAACACAGGAAGATGCAAAATAAAGATCTGGTGTATTTTTGCCAAAATATGACTCATTGTTTCTCTTGTCCGAATTATATTCCTGGGAGCATCTGATCACCACAGAGTACAAACTGATTTTGCCCAGTCGTTAAGACTAAAGGATGCATCTTGTTATCATGAAGGCAACCAAAAGTTCCTAAGGACAGTCTCTTGTCAGAATAGCTGGACAGGGCAAAATATGTTTACTCAGCAGGAGGCAGAGAAGACTGGAAAAGCACCTTAGAGCAGCAGCAGTTTGGTTTTCTGAGATACATTGCCCTCTTTCACCTCTGATGTTGAAAAGCAAACTGCCCCAAGTCCTTCTATATGAGGACCTGCTTATTTGATAAACAAAGCAAACTCTTCCAAATCCCCTCTTTTCCTGGTAAAATGGGTGTTTTCTCTCTCTGAACTCTGCTTATCTTGTCTTCCCTGTGCTGCAGATCAGAGAGGCCAAGACAGGTTTGTCTTAGCCCACAGCAGTGCAGGCTGCCATCAGTGTGAGTCTGGCACTGCACCTCCTGCCAGCCACGGCTTTTGGTGGTGTCACCTGGCTCTTCCTTCTGAAACCCCTTCCTCCCACACCTGCCTGGGCAATTTGGTAGCTGCTTTCCCCAGACCTGTCTTCACTTTCTTTGTTCCTGTGGTGCCATCTTCATGATTTTTTCTCTTAGTGTGCAGAATTATATATAGGCTGTAATAAAGAAGAGCTTCTCACATAAGCAGTCACTGATGTGCTTTTCTAGATAAGTTGCTGTCCCCTTGAAGCTTCCATTTCTTTTAGTTGCAGAGTCAAGTGTCCTATTACTCTAATATTTGAATAATTCTTGATGTGTGGCTCCATTCTGTTCTTGTAGGCAAACTGGGAAGCTTTTGCTGTCTCCAGTTTTAACTTGGGATGCTGTAAATGCTTCAGTGCTCTGACCTGGTGGTTTCCTGACCAGCTAGAGCTAGAGAGAGAATTGCTCTATATGCTTATAGACATAGGAGGAAATGGTGCTCCTTTCAAGTTCTCCAGTATATTGAATGAATGAATGAGAGGGACCTAAGTGCAGATTTAGGAGTTGGTACTCTCTAGTTTTGGTTGTTCTTGTTAAAGAGCAGTAGGCAACCTGAGGGATATCAGGTAGTGTCTCTTCTCATGGGAGAGGTCCTTGGTTTTGGCTGTAAGCAGCCAGCTGCATAATTGCTTCTTGGGAAATTGCTGTGTTTCTCTGACTGCTGAACAGCCCATCTCTAAGCACTGCTTTCTCGATAGCAATGTCCTATTTGCCTTGATACAATCTAGATGGCATGTGTTATCCTGGTATTCTATGGATGGGATTTTATTTCTTTCTTTTAGGTGCAGGATCTGACTTCTTGAAAATTTCAAATAAATTGCTGTATTCTCACTCTACTTTTTTGATCTCCAGAACTGAGTATTTTTCTTCACTATGTAATGAGGGGATAGTAAAGATTGATCTTTACTATGTACTTATAAAAATGATGGCCTCTTATATGAGTGCCAGAAGTTATGAAGGGAGAATATTAGGGGAGCTCTGAACAGTTTTCTCTTATGATGGATCAGAAACTAGGGGTAATTCAGTCAGAAGACTAGAACATCTTATGGTCTGACATGAACTGCATGTGAGCAGTATCTTGGAGTACCACAGCAACGGGTAGTTGAATTGTACCCCATAGCAACATGAGCAGTCTCAGCAAGCATGAGCTCTGTGCTGCTGCAAGAGGCAGCCTTTCCTCTGACTGTTCCCTCCTTGCACTAGCACAGATTCTTTATATAGGTGTGTGGTGAACCAGGTTAATGATGGATCAGTTCAGTTATCCAGTTCACTACACTGCTGCACAAGTGCTTGTGCCAGCATCAGAAGTAAAGATGATGCAGGGCCATTAGGCAAGAGGCAGGGCAAGGATGTGACTGCAGTGACTGCCAGCTTTGCAACGAGGGGATCTTCTGTACCTGCTGTCGGACAAATCTGCACCACAGACAGTGCCAGAAGAATGATCTCTATTTTCCTAGAGATACTAAAAAAAAAATCTGGCTTTATCTTAGCTGTGGCCTTTCAGGGCAGGAAGTCACGGGTACTACATCAGTGTTGTAGTGGGGCGTTAACTCCTACAGCTGTGCTCTGAAACCCTCAATTCCAGTAGCTTACCTAAGGAATCAGAGATGCTACTGCATCTCTATGCAGCTGAATTGCTAAAATACTATCTGAAGGCTATATGAGCTTTTTTTGGGGGAAGTGTGAGGTTCTTCAGGCAATGTCTTGCTGTGATGCTAGCTTTGCTATGTGCACCATTCAGCCTTTACTGAAGGAACTCTTCTAATGCAACATCTTGGCATTGCTATGCCTTTGAAATTTATTTGCTGGTAGACATGATCCAAGCAGAAAGGACAACCAGCAGTGGTTAGTATCCCCTCTAGCAGGGAATTTTAATCTTCTGGAAGTGTAGTCTTGATGGTGTTTTCTGTCCCCTCAAGCCTCTGTTTCAGGTGGCTAACCCAAAATCTGGGTCTGAGATTGGTCTAATGATCTATTTAAAGCCACTGCTTTGGTTGAATAGAATGTCATACAGTCCTAGGATCACGTGAATGAAGAGATCTCTATGCAGTGTCTCCTTTGTCTCTGTGGGAAGTCATTTCATACAATTCAAGAGCTAGGCTCCGGGAGTGGGAGCGGTTTTCTCAGTGATCCCTCGCAGTGTCATTGCCCACACGGTGAGTCATTGGTAATGCCCGAGTTCTTATTTTTAGTCCTGTTGCTGCCATCACGCTGAAACCATTGGCCGGTAAGAGACTTAAGCGAGGAGATAAACATGTTAATCTCCCTAGACCTTCCCCCTCAGCTGCTGCCTCTCTGCCTTTGTGCATCTCAAGATGTAGCCTTTCCTGGGCCATTGGGCAGAACGATGACCCCTGCTTACCCTGGTGGGACGTCACTCAAACATTTTCACGATTAAGCGCTGGAGCTGGGAGGAATGCCTTCCATGCACGTGGGTTTGCGTGTGCAGGCAGGGCAGTGTGCTTTCTCAGCCATCAAAGCAAGTAGGACAGGCTGTCACTGTTCACCCAAGCACCTTTGCCATCAGTGCTTTACAGGGAACATCCATTCTTTCCTCAGGTCCTGTCACCAAACTGCCTTTCCCTCAGTTCCCTTGGGAAGAGCTCTGAACCAAACTAACAGGATTCTTTTGTATAAGCTTGCTGTAGCAATTAAGCAAGTCTGTCCCTTTTAGTGAGATTTTAAAGTGTCTTGTTGAATTCTTGGGCGAGGCATTGGTCTCTCTGATATATTATCTTAAAAACTGTTTTTTGCGTTTATTCTTAGGCTTCCTATTTTACTTGCTTTCTTGACATGGCAAGGTAGTGGATATGGGAGTACTAGTGAGTTCTTCTTTGCCCAGTAGTGGGCTGGTAGTGATGCAGACTGAATAGTGTTTTCTTCTGCCCTGCCCTTCTTGTGCTCTCTTTCCTAGATACTTCTCATCCTGCAAAATTAACTAGTTTGCACATCCCTCGGGTTCCAGCTAGTTGTTTTCTGTGGTTAATTTTGTTAGCATGTGTGTCTCCAACTTCGGGAACTCTTAAACAGATTTACACTGTGTGAATTTTAAGGGAAGAAAGGAGTGTGTTCAGCTGTTCCACACTTTTGTTAGCAGAGTTGATTATTTTCTTAAATTACGTATTTTGAGGATTTTGCTTGGTGAAGAGAAATGAAGAAAATACAATCAACTGGTGGGGGCTTGCTCTTGTTCCAGCAATAACCTCAGCCCTCGTGGACCTCATTGTTCCAGAAGTCCCAAAACACACATCCATAGCTAGTAGCACTGTGTGTTTATGGGTGATCTGCTTCACAGTTTCTTTGGCTCAGTGGCCAGGTGTAGCTCGTAATTTGAGTATGGTTCAGACTCCTGCGCTCCTGGCAGCATGCTGGTGGTACAACAAGCCCATGCTTAACTGGGATGGAGTTCAGTCCTGTTGATGATGGCTCAGTTGGTGTCATTCTTCTGACCTTCCTGGTCCAAAGCCTCTTTCAGTTCTGTACCCTCATTTTTGTTCCTGTCCATATGCCTTTGAGGGTGGCCCAATATTTAAAAAATTCAGAATGATAATTTTGAAAACCACTTTTCTTTCTGATGCCTGCCTTTTGGAGGGGAAAGGATGAAGTGCTGGGTAATCGAGGCCTGGCCTCTTTTTTGTTAGTTGGTTTGTTTGTTTTTTTACAATCTCTTCTGACTGTCATTATCTGGGAGAACATTACCCCAACCTAGGAATAGCACACTCGAGTATAGAGTTGAGCTATAAGTTGAACACAGTTACTACCAGGACTGCCCCATCCTGCTGGGTGATGTGATATAAAAAGGCAAGTGAAGGGAGGGATCACAATTTTGAATGAGGATGTAGTGCTGCCAGCATGTTGAGGTGGGGGACCAGTCCTGCATGTGACTGAACTCACCTGGCTCTTCTCTGGAGGCTGCTCATTGCACTGAAAATGAAATTGACTGTGGACAGTGGAGTTGTGAGATAGGAAGTATAATCACTTCACCCAGGTGTGGTGTGCGTTCCCAGAGCTGCTCTTCATGTGTCTCTCCTTTTTGATGTGTTTTTTCTGTTACTATTATGATTTATTAATATAATTATTGTTATTGTAGAATTTGTTTCTGGATGCCTTCAGTGTTTGAGAGTGAAAATGCACAGGACTGGACAAGCAAAGCATAAGTAGTAATATCACACTGTCTGTATTTTTCTCTCTCTCTCTCCATTCCTTTTACTGTGCTACTCCTAGTCTAAACAGAAGTACTAAGCATCTGAAGCTGATGAAGAGAGAGCTGAGTCTCTGCTGGTAGTGTAGTAGAAGGTGTGACTGCAGCATGAAACACATAGTTCACTAACTTTATTCTCAGTGGTGTAGAGATAATAGCATTGAAGTCACAGTGATGTGAGTTTCAGTGGAGGCTAGCAGCTTAGGCACATATGTAAGTCCCCAGCAGGCCTGTACAATTTGTGTTCAACTCTATGAATCCCACTATTACTACTCCTGCTAGTGAGTGTAGTGCTAACATGGATATGTCTGTTCCTGCTGCGGTTAAACCTTTGATTGTGGAGAAGACATCTCCATAAAGATTTGAACTCTTTTTGCAAGGACAGAAGGTGCCCAGCAGGAACAATATCAGAAGCTGGGTGTCTGTCTCCTGCATATGAGTGCCAGTTCCAGAGGAAATTGTTATGTAGTTTGCTTATCGCTTCAGTTTTACACCATTTCTCACTCTGCTGCTGTACTTTTAAAGTGAAGGTCTTGGCTTCTCAGAGAATAGCTGCTTATGGTATCCCCTTGCACAGGGTCTCGTTCACTGAAGCCCAGCCTCCTGGAACTTTTCCTGTCTCTAACCCTTTGGAGAAAAACCTGTGTCATCACTGGAGTCCTTATAGGCAACAGCTTGTCCACAGTGCTCGATTCGTCATCAGATCCAAGGGATGGCTGATTTCTGTCCCCTTAGTTGAGGTGAGGAGACAGATGGATGAAAGACACTTGTGAGAGCAATCCATCTGTCCATTCATGGTGGAGTAGCAAAGAGAGGGCTCTGGAAAGCCAAAGGATTTTGATAGCTTATGTCTGTGCTAGCTGTGGTATGTTAGGGATGCTGGTGTTTTTAATGCCCTGGAGGTCATAAAAGTTAGTGCTATGGCTGTAGTGTGCATAGGGAATTACCATGATTCTCATGGCTTACGAAACATGAAAAAGGGATCTAAAAACTAGGAAAGTAACCAAAAAGCCTAGTAACCCATGTGTGCTGTAGTATGCTTTGCTTTGCTCCTCCACACACCTTTCCTGCCAAAGGATTGAAAATGCAGCTGTGGGAACTATTAGCTATGTTGGTGTGTAAGTTTCAGCAGTAGGATTGTTGGGTTGTGGTTTGAAGAGGCCTTGGTTTTTGTTGTTTGTTTGGGGTTTTTTTATTCCACACAAAGCTCCAGAGAAAACTGTTCTTGGAAAGGTGACTCTGCCCTGTGGATGTGTGTCAGCCCTGCAGCTCCCCAGGGCAGATGCCTGGAGCACTGCAGAAAATAGGGGAGAACTGTGGGGATGGCCAGGCTGAGATCAAGACCACCTGATTCTTGAAATCAAAATTAAAGATACCTGCTGCTTCTCTACACGCTCTGGGTGTTTGTGACAGGTTCTGAGAATTTCATTTTTCTGGTGCTTGGCTCTTGACACAAGGCTCACCAGCAGTATTGACTGTGATCACTGCAGTCATGGCCATGCAGAAGTTACCCTCTTGTCCCTGCCAGAGACCTTTCCCTGCCACCTGGTCCTGTGTCTGCTATATGCTTCCTCCAGTTTGCCAAGCAATTTTCAGAATCTTTCCTTCTGTTCACTTGGAATCTCCCCAGCTGTAGATCTATCAAGATCGTGTTCTGGATCAAGGGTGTTTGTTCCCTCACTCTAGACATCACCATGCATTTGTGGATTTATTCAAGGCTGCTGTTAGGATCTCTTTTCGGGCTCTGTGAAGCGGGAAGTGGACAGTGAAGGTCGTTTATCATTGCTGGATGGGATGCAAATGTCATGTGTCCATAAGTGTGGTCAAGTAATCACTATGAAAATCCTTGCTGACCTGTTCTTCAGGACTTGTGCAGCCTTTTTTTCTGGATTAGACAGAGACCCAGGAGAAGGAAATAGCTTGCATGCAAACTGATGGCTCAGCTACCTTATGTTGTTCCTTTGCAGCAGCCTCAGCTCCATTTGAACTGCTGCTTCTGCTGGGCACTAGTGTGAAATCCTGTCCCTCATGGTGCATTTCCCTCTCCCACTTACTCTTCCCCAGGCAGACGTCCACAGATGCTCTATGCTGGCCATGCTGTGGACTGCCTCTCTGAGCATTCAGTTTTTCAGTGTTCCTTCTGCCCCTCCATTGGACACAACTCTGGGTACACTGCCTGTGTTGTCCTCCTTTGTTGTGCTTTACAACTAGTGCTGTGCTCTGAACCTCAGTTGTACTGATGCAGGGAGTTCCTGTCTCTATTCCTGTGAAGCTGTGTAGCAGGAGATGAGAATTACCATCCAGCTTCTGAATGAGGGTACAGCCAGAAGGGAATTAGCCTCTTGACGTATGGCTGAAGGGACAGTGAACGCACAGCACCACTGATGGCATGTGGGCATAGGTTAAGAAGGTCAGGATAGCAAAGCAACATCTGCGTAATCCCTTTGCTATTTTGTGTGAAGATGAATGAGTGGCTGGGCAGGGGAAGGAGGCAGCAAAATCACTGTTAGCAAGGCAGACTTGAGTGTGGTTACAGGTTTGATTTTTGGTTTAGTTTTTTAACAGGAATGAACAGGGTTTTAGTACAGTAGTAGTAAAACTTGCACTGAGCTGGCAGCCCTCTTCTCAGGAATTTGAGAACTTCCTAGAATTGCTCATATGAACTGGAGGCAGATTCCCCACAGCTCAAAAACTCTTGAAGAGTTGATAACAGCTCAGCATTTAAAGGGACAGAATACTTAGTCTATGACTATTCTTGCATTCCTCAGCCTGCCTGACCCTCCAGCTCTCTGGAATGTGAACCTCTCTGCAGGTGCTGGTGGAAGCACAGCAGTAGCATTTCCTTGGTGCTCCCTTTGTACTGATGGGCAAGTCCTTCTTGCTGCAGCCTTCCCTGTTGTCTGTAGCCAACACAGAACAAGGAGGTGTGTGGGAAGAGATGATTCCTGTCTGACTGCTGGGCATGAGGTGTGCTTGGAAAGCTGGGGCAGGTACAGAAGCCATGCAGAAGTGGAGTGTAGTCCAGACACTTCAAACTTCCCTGGCTAGGGTATAGTCTCTGCATTTTGGGCTTTCTGCAGCATGCTGCAACTTTAGGGAGGAAAAGAGGAGTGGCTGTCTTTTCAAAACCTCTGAATTGCTTGCCTTGCACTCTTCCTTTGTGGATGAGCTTTCATGAGAGCAGTGACAGCTACTAGAGAAGCTGCAGCCTCAGGATTTTCCTGCATCTTCCTCCCACCAGAGCTGGCGGTGCTGTTTTGATGTGTGTTTAATAGACCGAGCCTTGAGACAGTGTGGGCCAATGCCAATTGGAAGAATCCATTTTCCAGCTGTGTCTTCCCAGTTGGTGTCTGTCAGAGAGCAGAAGGCAGTGCCTAGGTGGAGGAATATGGAGACCTTGTGCCATTATGAACACTTTCTGCAATGAAATGTGGAGCCGCTGCACTTTGGGACATGGAGGCCTTGTCTCCCATGGAAGCTGGGACAATAGAGCCCTCCTCAGCTTCTTCTGGAAAAAAACCAGTGGATGACTAATGCAGTCTTTGTAAATATAACTTATCCTATCCTATCAGGGACTAATGAAGGTTTTTTTCTCCCTTCCCCTCCTGTCTCACTAATATAAATGCAGTTGCTCAGAGCTCTCTTTCCTCTTGTTTTATTTTACTCTTATCAGTGCTTTAGCAGGTGATGCAGGTCTTTTACAAAAGGCAGCTTATTGCCCTTTTTTCTCATGTGAAACTTAATTCTATATGTTAATTTGTGTATTCATTTTTTTATGAGGATCACGGTGCACTTCTATATGGTGTTCCATATGCTGATCTTTGTTTCTGATATTGGAACCTGTGTCATGTCTATAATGCAGGAGAATCAACCCTTGCTTTAACTTGTTTGATTAGACCTGTGACAGCATGCAGTTAGTCCTGTACGTTTGGACTGGGCTCAGACACGAGCTCCTGATTGCACACCTAATCCTTGTGAAGGGGCATCCTATTTTTTTCCTGGCATTCTACTAACAGACAGCTGCCAGCCTGCAGGTTAGAAAGCCTGTGGGCTTGCTAAAAGCTCTTGGAGAAAGCTCACTGTGCTAGTGCCATGCTGTCTGGCCCTCGCAGATACACACAGTATGCTAACAAGCTACCCTAAAAAACCAGAACCAATATTCACCAAGATGTCTGGGGAGATACGACTCATGTGGTAAGTGCATTATTAAAAAGAAGGACTTGTAATTCAATAGAAAGCTTTGTTTTAGGTGGAAATGCTATATCAAATAGAAAAATTGCACACAGAAGTTCTCTGAACCCTGCTCTGAATTGTCTCCATAGTCTCAAATGTTATTCATCATCAGAGACAGACAGATCCATAACAGGCTTGGAACAGTAATGTTCTTGAGTACCGTCTTGGATTGGCGAGCAGATTCCATAAAATCCTATCTGACCTTGTCACACTGACCTTTTCTGAAAAGAAATCTAGAAAACTGCTTGTAAGTCGGGTCAAGTTGTTTTGCACCTTAGATATATTTCTATTTTCAAGGCAGCAAGGACCGGAAAGGATGTCTTAATGCTGTCAAATACTGTCCTTCCAGCTCTGCCTTGTGAACCTTCTGGAAAGAGCAAAGGAGAGGAGTTCTTGGTAAGACCACGCATCCTTTTTTGAGGAAGCCATCAAGTGCATCTTCTTCCTTCCCTCTCTGTGCAAACCAGCCTGTGTAACATTCCTCTGCCAGTTCTGTGTTGCTAGAGCAGTAGTTTACATGTCACTGCAATGCTACAAAAGAGAATTTTCCAGGATTTTTTTTCCTTTGTCAGGCAGGATCACGCCTTGTTTTCTCTCTCTTTTGCTCTGCAACTCCCATCCTGCCCTTCCCCCCACCAAATCATGACCTGTTCTCTTTGGTTGCTCTCTCTGCCTGTCCTGGTATGACACCAAGTCTTCACTGCAGCCTTTCCCCACCCCCTCTTTATATCCAGCTTATAGCTGACCTTAGTTGCTACTCCTGTGGCAGGGTAGCTGCTTGCTCTTGCCTACGCTCATACTTGCAGGTCTCCGGGGTGCTTGTAGAAGCGAATCATAGAATCACCAAATATCCTGAGCTGGAAGGGACTCACCAGGATCATTGAAGTCCAGCTCCTGGCACTGACCAGGACCATCCCCAAGAGTCACACCATGTGCCTGAGAGCGTTGACCAAACACTCCTTGAACTCTGTCAGGTTGGTGCTGTGATCACTTCCCTGAGGAACCTGTTCCAGGGTCTAACCACCTGCTGAAGGGTACAGAACCTTTTCCTATCCAACATAAACTTCCCCTGACTCAGCTTCAGGTCATTTCCTCAGATCCTGTCACTGGTCACCAGAGAGGAAAGATCGGTACCTGCCCCTCCTCTTCCTCTCACGAGGAAGTTGTAAGTTGCAATGAGGTCTCTCCTCAGCCTCCTCTTCTCTAGGCTGAACAGACCAAGTGACCTCAGCTATTCTTCAAAAGCCTTTCCCTCAAGGTCGTTTGCCATCTTCATGGTCCTTCTTTGGATGCTCTTTATATGTTTCTTACATTGTGGTGCCCAAAACTGTCCTCAGGACTTGAGGTGAGGCTGCCCCAGTGCACAGCAGAGCGGGACAATCCCCTCCTTGCCTGGCTGGAGATGCTGTCCCTGATGCCCCCCCAGGACAGGGTTGGCCCTCCAGGCTGCCAGGGCACTGCTGGCTCATATTCAACTTGCCATCGACCAGGACCCTCAGATGTCTTTCTGTAGGGCTGCTCTCCAGAATCTCATTACCCAGTCTGTACATACAAGTGGAGATAGCCAAGTGTTACGGTCCTGCCTGATGTTCAGAGGTCACCAGCAGTGACCTTCAGCTGTCTTTTGGGTACCTGGTAAATTAAGATTTATATGAAGTTACTTGCTGACTTTACTATAGAGAACCAAAGTATGCATTTTCTTCTACAGGCTTTTTGAGTTTGTTTTTTATATTTCAAAATGAAAAATAGTTTTATTTATAAGCACAAATTGATTGGTTAAAATATGAAGTAAGGAAAGAGTCCACAATTATGGTGAGATGGAAGGAATATAGGAGGGGAAATTTGGACTTCAAAAGCAAGAAATCTGTGCTGGAATCACACATTAATTCAAACTCTGGTCACTAAATGCAAACGTATTTGCTATTTAAAATGTAGCATAATTGCTGGTAGCAGCAAGCTGTTTATCCTAAAAATATTTCTTTCTCCAAAGAACATAGACCCATGCTCTGTCCCACACAGGTTCAACAATCCTAGTGACTTCCTCCTCCCACAGACCTTGTATCTCTGAGTTCTTGGTCTCCCTGATAGCTCAGTGAGTAGTCTCTTGCCCTAGGTTTCAGAGTTAGGCTAAAGAAATGCCACTCTTAAATATGACAAGGGTGATTGATTGCACAAGCAGGACCTGAGCCAGTTGATATAAATCTGCGTCTATCACAGATGTATAAGCACTGGGGCACGTGACATATGTTCTGTGCTCAGGAGCCAGATGCTTAGGGAAGTTAAGCAGAGATTACATTAGAGTGGTATTGGATGGACCAAGCTGACCGATAGAAGGAAATAAAGAAGTCTTCCCAGGTCTCCAAGTCCACTGGCTGATTTGTCCATTGCTGTATTTTTACATGAGCTCAGTATAATGGGAAGATTTTTTCTTCTGGCTCTCCATAGTTTATTTAGTCCCTGGACCATTTTCTTCTAAAGCAGGGATTTGCTGTTTTAGGATACCTTTGTCAGAGCTGGGTGGAAGACAGAACTTTTTAAGGCAGGACATCTTTGTATTTTCAGGAGACTTTAGAAGCCTCATGAATACATCATTATCTTGGGTTAGCCTGTTTTTTGGCACATTGGCATTGCTAGCCAGATATTTTCTTGGAATGGGCAGCAGCACTGGGTGCTTCAGAAGAATCGGTGGGCTGGAGTACCCAGCTGGAGACTGCACAGAGTACTTGTGACTAGTGTAAGTCAGTTTGCTTTGCCCATTTAGGGTACGATAGGCAGCACTTCATGTCTTGACCACTCTCGTTTCATTCATTCTCTTGCTGTTTCTCAGTGTGTGCTGTGTTGGTCTGAAGGCTGTAGAAATGATCACATCTTTCCTCTTCACTTTTTAGTAATGCAGTAAGGGGGCTCAGATATGCTTCTTTTGGCTGCAGTTTCATTACAGAAACCTGGCATCAAAGCTTTCAAGCAATTCCATCTGTCTAGGGAGCTGTATAAAGACTGCACAAGTAGTTTAATCCGTTGACCTTTTGTCAATATTTAGTTATATCAGTGGCCCTTTATGAAGCTATTGCATGTACATGTACTTGGTAGGATTTGCTGTTAACGTGCTCTGGGTTGAGGCAGGTGCCCTGTGCAGCACCTTACTTGCTATCTTGTGCTGCTCTCTTCTGTGTGTATTCCTTACTTTCAACCATGCGTGGCAACACTGGAATCTTCCCATCATGTATTAAAAGTTACAGGCCAGGAAGTGTTACAGGTGAATCTAAAATGATTGGGGTTTTTTTTGTGGTAGGGAGTGGGAAAATCACTGTAAGATATGTCTTCAGGCCAGAGGGAGAGATGGATTAGATGAAGGATAAGCTGTTCTTTTATTTCTTTGGATTCTCTGAAATACTTATGATAATGATTTGGAGGAAAGGCCAGTGAAATCCTGGTCAATTTTAACTGTGAGAACAACCGTGTTTTGCCCAGGGTTCCATGTGTTTTGTAATTTCACAACCAAGAGTCATGAGGGAAGTTCTCAGAACTGTGTGACATAGAACGTAAAATGTAGAAAATTGCAAAATATAGCATAATTAGCCTGAAGCTTGCAGTTTGTGGCCTGACCTTTTCTTCTTGATATGAATATCAGCTAGCCAGCTTCTGTTTCTGAAATCCTCAGCATCCAGCGCGTACACCAATGTTGCAGATGCAGCTAACTGAGGCTCTGTTCCTTCAATATTCTTTTCCTTTTCTTGCCCTGTTCCTTCTGGTGTATTTGTACACTTAGGAAACCAGGGTAAAGAAATCTGTCACATTCTTAATGGGTGAGGATGCTTAAAACTTTAATAGCTCTCCCACAGGGATTGCATTGAGCACAGGGACTTACTTAAACTCCTTCATTCTTAAAACAATGAATGACTTGACTGCAGGATTTGCAGCTGTGGTGCCTCAGTATTACAGCATTTGAGGCTTTCTTTTGTCTTCCAGAAATCTAACTAGCTGGAGTGTCTGTTTTAGACCAATTCCCTGTCCTTGGTGCATCCTAATGGAGACGTTACATGTGGTATAGACTTGATTTGCTCTTAATTCTGATGCATTTTGTGTTTTGGGGAATTCTGCCTTCATCCTAAACTTCCGCATCAAGGTAAGGTAGTTCTGACGTGATCCACCAGGACTTGTTGCTCAGACAGTACAAGTGAGCAGCCAGCACTGTAAACAAACTAATGCCAGTGCAGGGACTCAGAGCAGCTTCCTACACAAAGCCTTTATTACTATTTTTATTTTATTATCTATTTGCTTTCACATCTTTTTCAGTGTTTTCCTTGTCTGAAAGGGCGAGCTTTATAACACATCCTCACCTGTCTGAGGTCCCAGCCCATGAGGGACAACTCCTGAAAACAGGAGCAAGGGCAAGAAGAGACACAAAAGTCGATGATAGCCAAATGGGAACCTCTGAGCCCTAATGGTGATTGTGACTACCTCTCCTACTTGCCCACTTGCACAGAGATGGTGTTGTTCAGTGCAGGCTTTGTGCCCACCAGGAGATGAGCAGCAGGGATGCTGTGGGCTTAAGAATTGGTTTGCACGACTGGCAGCAGCATTTATCTAGGCCAGCAGGGATGCAGGGAGTGAGTGACTCACTCAGGGATTCATGCGCGCTTCCCCCCCCCCCCCCCCGCCCCGTCTCAGCTGTGGCTTGGTCATCAGCCATTTGGGAACTAGCAGCTTTATTTGGTTGCTGTTTGCAGAGGGGAGTTTCTGTTAGGGTTGTTAATTTTATCAACTGCCTTCAAAGCTAACCGACTTCAGAGAAGACTTCAATTTGCCTTTGCTGCTCTCTTCTCCTTCCCTGCTGATAGGGCTGTCACCCAAACAGCTGATCTGGCACTGAACTTGGCTGAGGAGGTGAGAACAAGCAAATGGGCTGGAGGCAGAAATTTCCTAAGCTGCTCCGCCACCAGCACTGTTTTGGATGGTGGCTGCTGTGGTTAGGCTGAGTGCCTTCTCTGGGCGCCTCCTTGGATGTGAGGACTGGAGGGTCTTATGGCTTTGCTCCAGCTGAACAGAGAAACACGTTTCAGTGTGTGGTGGAGGAGTGAATATGGGTACAGTGTGAAGAATGGGAAAGTGTTTAAATAATTGAAACATGAAAAACTGATTAGTTTGTGATGATAACAGTTGCTAAACTAATCAGAAGTTGCCGGACTTACTCTCTGTTGAACTGTGGGTGATGTGGTCAGTAAGGCTGCTGAGGGTTATGGCCCATGAGGGAGAGCAGCCTGCCCTGGGCAGCCACAGTGCTGCCCTTTGCTCCCTGTCACCAAGGCCAACAGGTCTCATCTCTGAGCTGGGCTTTCTCATCTCACATGATGCCGTTCTCCTCCTGCTGTCCCTTTTGGTGGATGCTCTGTCCTTCCAATGCTCCGTACTTGTGGCTTTGGCTTCCCTCTGGACACTTCTTTAGTTATCTTTGTCTCCTGTCTCTGTTCCTGTCTATAAGTTAATGTTTTTCTTTTAGAAGCACATTTTATGCTTGTATTTCCCAGGGCCTGGAGGACACACTTTCTAGGCCTTCCTGCCTGCTGGCTGCTGTCACTTCAGATCCTGGCTGTGTTAGATATAAGCAGCTTGCTGTCCCTACGTCCAGAATGGTGCTACCTGCTCTGCCACTGCTCCCCTCCTCTGCTGGGTCACAGGATCCAGGAATCTCTTTTTGCTACAGAGACCAGTCCTACAGCACAGGTGACTAGTTAGTTAGTTATTTATTTTAGGTGATGGGCCATACTGCTTTTTCCCATGTTCCTCAGCTGTCTGTGAGCTTATGAGCTATGTATTTCTGTGCTGGGACTGCAGCAGTATCTTCACAGTATACACCTGTAGTTGTCCTCTGCCTGCTGTGCTGAAGGACTGCAGTATTTGGATATGCTGCTTGACAGAAGAACTGAAGAAAAGGAGAGAGGCTTAGGAAGAGGCAAGGATCACCTTTGCTAGAATTCTCCTTGAAATGAAGATAGCAGTTTTAGTCATAGGAAAAGCAAGGTCCCAAGTCTCATTTTGCTAGACCAGCTGTCCAGGTAGAGATAGCAAAAAAAGTAAGCATAAACCCACATTTTTTTACTGTGCTGTCTGCTGTGAATGGTGCCTGTTTGGAAGCTTCTTATAGCAGGGAGTGCTGCAGTCTAGAGCCCATCTTAGTGCTCCATGGAGCTCATATTGGACTGTGAAGGCTTCTCAGGCACTGGCCATAGGAGACCATGTTCTGCTGTCATTTTTGGATTTGAAATTCAACCTCTTTGTAGAAATAACATTTGTAGGGCAGAAGTGTTCCTTTTAGGTCAAAGCTGAGGCTGCCTGGTGGGTAGTGTGGAGAAGCTTTTTCTGCCACTCTTCTTATTTATGTGTTCTGTAGACAAAGGAGGGTTTAGTCTTCAGACACGTTGGCTCAACATCTTAACCGCCACCTCATTAAAACTGAATCTCAACTGAGAAAAGTTCCTTTGTAGCCATCAGTGTTAGTGCTTTAATAACTGTTTCACTGCACTGTATTTCTTCTTCTGACATACCTCCCTTTCCCCTCATTTTTTTGCCTGGGATAGGCAGCAATTTACAGAACTGTGTGCTCTGAGATAACATGAGAGCTATGGTTTCAATCTCTCACCTTCAGTCTTTGTTTGTGGCTCAGTATACGGGGTGGACTTCATCAGTGAGAATGTTCTGGGTGTGTTGTCTGTTAATCAGCAAATCTGACCATCTCTTGAGATTTGGTAAGTGTCTGTTGGCTTGATATGGTGCTGTGGAATTCAATGCCAAAATGTACCACATAATTTAGATCCAAATAATAGCAAAAGACTTGGGGGGGGGGGGGGGGGGGGGAGCTGTAGATGACCTTAAAATTAGTATTACAGTAATGTAGCAGCATTAAATACCTCCAGGCAAACAAGATCTAAACTGATCTAGCCAGGAGCATTAAACATTCATGAAAACAAGAAATTAACTTAGCCAGAGAATAAATCAAAACTGTAGCATAACAGCAGTTTTTTGGGAAAAAGGTGCAAGTCAGGTGCCTCATTCCTTGGGAATCCAAAAACAAGCATGGTAATGGAACTGGGTGACCACTTTAAAGTTGTTGTGCTCACCAGATTGTCCAAATCTGGAGCTTTCATGTGAAGGAAGCTATTTTCAGGCTGTGCTCTTGTCAAGTGCAATGTAGTCTTTGTTGGGTGGCAGTTCCCAAAGAGACTAAATGTTGTGGGGGTTTTTTTAAAGAAAAATATTTTTTCCAGTTCTGAATACCAGACCTTAAATAAAAATTCCTTAGGTCCTAGCATCCAATTGAAGTTGGATTTCATGGTCCCCTGAGTGAGACATGATGAGGTATCAGAGCAATACTAATTCTGCCCCTATTAGTTTTGCTTTGAGTGTTCAAAATCCATTCGATCTGAACTGCATTGTTTCTATCTTCATTTCTCTTTCTGCAGAGGGATGAAAAACAGGGTAGTGAAAGGCCCAGGTTCCAAAGATCTGAGTTTGTTCACAGACTTGTCACTGGAATGTTCTCTGGTTTCAGTACCTCTACTTTTCTTCTGCAGTTCTTTAAAGGTAGGGAAAGAAACCTTTTGCTTCAAGGGTTTTCTGGCCTTATAGTAAATATTTGTTAGGCACATAGAGATTCTCCAAAAAAAGATGTTATGGAAGTAGTTGTTCATTTATGAGGATATTTTGTTTGTTTTCTAATGTATTTTTTCCACCATTTAATTATCTGTCTTCTAGAAATTTGCCAGAATTTCTGTTTTTCCCAAATCTCTGCTTGTGCTGTGAAGGTACAGGGCAATTCAAGAGTGGTCTCCAAAGGGCACCTAGGGAAATACATTATTGTACAGCTCTGTGTGAGCTAAGAGTTGCTGGCATGTGTGTTTTCCTGCCCATCTCATAGCAGAAAGCATATGGAACCCATTTAAAATTTAGACTGCATATTTTTTTAAAAAATCACTCGTCCCCTCCTAATCTCTGTGAGAGCATGTTGGGATGCTCTTTATTTACGCATGTATCCTACAGCCAGCCTCTTGTATCTGAAACATTCCCCCTCAACTTTCTAACAAAAAAAAAGGAGAATTGTGTTGTGTGTGTGCAAGTTAGCATTGTTCCTGCAGCCTCCTGCCTCAACATCTCCTAACCCACAACTTCTCCCTTTCTCTGTGAGGGGCCATAGCCTGTGTAGGAGAGACCAGCTCCTTGAATGTATGCCTTCAGTGGATCCGCTGGAGTGCAAAGCTGGTGTCCCACCTCTTTTCAGACTTGATGGTTGGCCTTTAGGCGTGTGAGTTGCTAGTTTCTCCTGTTGTGCATTTGCTCTGCCTCTCTGCTGTGAGTGTCTGGGGGAAGGGGCTGTGGTGAAGGAGGGCTGTGGGTAGAGGATCTGCTCTTGGTCTCAGTGAAGTTTCTGGTAAGCTGGTCACATGAAGCAAAAAATACATCAGCTCCCTTCCCCCATACACCAGAGTGTTTCTTGGCTCTGCACCCAAACTAGCAGCTGAGCACGTGATTTACTTGTAAAATGCAGTTTAAAAAAAATGGTGCCCTTGCAGATGGGATGGGAGAGCTGGACTGGGGCTGCCCTGTGTGCAGCTGGGGCTGCCGTCAAAGGGCAGGGGGATGTATCCCTGCTGAGTTGCTGAAACAACAAGGGGAATATGGGACTGAAGAGGAAGGTGCAAGCTGCAGGAGGCAAAATGGAGGAGAATGTGCTGAACCACAGCCTTACGGGGGGAAGGAGGTGGGGGTGCTGCATGTGGGGCAGGGACAAGGAAGGGGAGGGCTCTGTTGCACGTGGTATAGGGGGCTGTGCTTTGCGAGTTGGGCTGCACAAGTACTCTGAACTGAAGTCTTGCAAGATACACGGAAGTGACTGGGACAGAATTGGAGTAGTTTTTGCTCTGTTTTGGTGCAAGAAGGGGGAAGTTGTTTGACCATTCACAGCTGGGGAGCTCAGCTGTCTGTTTTGAAAACTTCATTCATTTTGCTAGTTGTGTTTGTACCCCACAGTTCTTCCTTTCAGTGGGATGTAGGCTTTCCAAAACTTTTTAAATTACACTAGGCCAATATGCCCAAGAAGACCTAAAATAAGCTGTTATGCTCACCACACACTTAGTGGGGACCTTCAAGCAAATGCCCCCAATATGCCAGGCTGGCCAGCAGGGCAATTGCACCATTCTTAGGGGGTGTGAAATTGCACCACATTTCTTCCTGTGTCAGGGCTGTGATGGGTGCACTAATGCTTCCTGGCCACAGCAGATAAAATAAAAGAATTCCTGCCCTTTGCTGTGCTTCTGTCAGCCTGACAGCATTTGGGGTTGGTGATCTCCATTGCTTCAGATTAGGAGGAAGGTGGCTGCATTTTTGTTCGTGTCAGCTGGAGGATGTATTGCTTCAGAGGGGTGCTACAGTGTGCTGCTGCAGGAATGGTTGCCTGTACCTCCCACTGCAGTACTGGTTTTCCTTGTGTTTCATTCCACCTTGAGCAAGGAAGAAGTTTGTAAAGCAAGAAATGGCACTGTTTGCAGTAGCCAATGGAACAGGTGGAGTTGGTGGATGATGGGTAGTTTTAATGGTCAGTTTGTAGAATTCTTTATTATTGCAGCAGACTGTAGGTACCAGCTTTGTGGCTGTATGTGTTAATCTAGCATACAGCTTTGCAGACAACCTCTGAGGTGAAACATTTCCTTCCCACACATTCCACCACCAAACCTGAAAGGTTTGTTTTGTCTGTGATTTGCCTCCATCATGGTGGCATGAAATAAACTGATGGTTAGCAGGGAAAAAGACAGGGAATGAAATTCAGGTCAGAGGCTCTTGGAAATTCTTCACTGGTTTTTAGCAACTAAAGTAAATAGTTGATGGGAAAAGCAGATAATAATAAAGCAGAGTTGGCACAGGCCTTGTATATCCCACTAGCAGCATGGGAACGATGACTGGGGAGATGGAGAGATGTTTATCTTGCCAGCAAGAGGGGTTGTTATGCCCTGAGAAATGTGGACCACAAACAGGGGTCGCACATGAGATGGTATGTGTGTGTCATGTCAGAGCTTATTGAAGACTGACTGGGGCCTGAGTGGTGCTTTGGCCTCTGTCAGTTGTTCTGTAGGCAGGTATCCTCCACTCTCCTCAGGCAGTCACGGTGCTGGCTCATTTGTCGGTGGCTGCATTGACACCGAGGCTTCCGGCTGAATCCACTGGGCTCTACTTGGCTCATTGCATTTTGCTGAGTAAGACTGGGAACAGTAAAGCTTTTAAAACAGCCTGAAGAGCAGGGGCTGCAGGAGCCTGTGTCTCGTGGGGAGGGGGCAGTGTATGTTGTGGGAGGGATGTCTCATGAAAGGGTTTACAAAATGCTGCTCTGAGTGCAGCAGCAAGTTCAGAAGGAGTTCTCTTCCCCAGATTCTGAGTTTATCTCAAGTTTGAAGCCAAGGACTACATCTGCAGTGGATGGCTGGGGTGCTTGCTCCTTCCCCTTCCTGAATGCACATGTTGCTTTGCAATGCTGGCTTTGGCCAAACTGTAGGATCTTCTGCAGGCAAGAACCTAAGCAAATGGTGGCCATTCTCTCTGAGATAGTGAAAACTCCCAATATGGCTTTATCTGTGCCTTTGTAGGCAAAGAATGGCATGTTAGGCTTGAACACACTTGGTCTGCTCACATCGTTAATTGCTATGGAGATCACTCTCACCTATAGCAGCGAGCCTGTGCTGATTCACTGATTTGACCTCCTTTGACTCTTGAAGTTCCTGGAAGGTCGCTGGTGGCTGTGAGAGCGCAAGCTCCCCACTTCCTGTTAATGTGCACATCGGTGTGCTGCTGTTTTGCTTTATATGGTGTACAGTAGGTAATACTCAGGGTATGTGTTCCTGTTGAAAACAAGTGGATAGGAATTCTCTTTCCCTTGCCAGGTCCACCTGCTGGATAATCCAAAGAGAAATTTTGGACAAGTTGTTTACTGATAAACTGAAAAATATACATGTGATTAGAAAAGGCAGCTTTGCGTGACACCAAGTGTAGAAACTGCAATGTCAAAGGTGTACACTATGACTTTTTTTGAAAGATTCCTGTCTTCTAGGTATTTTTAATAGCTTTTTTCCTTTTGCCACTGTTGTATACATATTAATATCTGCCTTCAGTTAGATTATCTTTGCAAGGTAAGTACAAGGTAATGGAATGCAGGAAAAGAGAATAAATTGCCTTGGCCCACTCTTCAGGGTGCTCATTGGAGATACAAATAGAATTACTTAAACCGTCTTGACTTCTATTCCATGGTGTTCATAGTCTGATTTCTGTGTTACTTGAACAGAAAAGTGGAAACTGTGCTAAGTTTGTGTAGGTTGTTCCTTTTAATTTGTTTGTTTTGGTTTTCCAGTACAGTAATACCAAGGGGTTCACAGATACTAGTGTGTGTAAACAGAGCTTGTGACCAATTGTGTGGACTTAACATTGTCTTTAAGATCCGTGTGTGTATATGTACTCTTAGGGGTAATATTACACTTTTACACGTGGAGTTGTTTGTTTCTGGGAAGTTGCGAGAGTGCGGGAAAAGGCTGTTACAAGGTGTTAATATTAGTGGTTTTACTGGAGGAAAGGCTTTGTCAGAAGATGCGTTTGCCAGCATTTCTTGAAAGAAATCTTGTATTTGTTTATTGTGTCATGTTGGCACTTGAATCTCCTCCTTCTGTCTCTAGCTGAAGGCAAGTGATGAGGATTTTGCCACTCTCTTGTTTCTGTAGCTTTCAGTGGCTGAGAAAAGTGGAGCTTTGCTCCTTCATCTTCACATGCTGGCTCCAGACATTTCTTAGCCTCGGTGACTTTGTGACTCTTGCACAGCAGAGATGCTGGAGGTGCTGTTTGGGTGTGGGAGCCCCTCTGCCCTCACACTTGGTACATCACGGCACTGGGGTCATTCTGCACTGAGAGGCTGGAAAACAGTCTCAGGCTTTCAGAAATGTTGCCTGCAATGGCAGTAGTATGCTGCTACAGATTTAATAATTGTAGCTGGTCTTTGAAACGTCAGTGTAGAAACACTGAAATGGAAATGTCGAAGGAGGGAGGGAGGAGTGTTTGGGAAGTGTCATTACATGCTTATTTTCTTTACGTTTTTCCTTAGGCATCTGCTCTTAGCCGTTGTCAGAAAGGATATACTGAATCTATGGGGGCCTCTGGTCATTCCTAAGGCCTAGGATGGTTTTTATGTTTGTTTCTACTAATACTGCAGATAGGGAAGTGGTGTCAGTCTGAGACTTGCTGGTATCCCTGTTTAAGGTGGTGGCGTGGTATGGCAAGTGCTGTGAGAATGCTGAGACATCTCAGTTGTTCTATAGTACAGTCTTGCTGGAAAAAATAAGATAATATGGGGAAGAGTCTGTGGCTTGAGGTGCAGGATGAGGGAGCTAACTCTCTTTTGCTGGGAATGTTTCAGAGAGGAAGTTTAAATTTAACCAAGCAAAGAAAAGCATGAAGGAACCTGAAGGCTCAGACTAGTCTCGCACTACGAAATGTATTTGATGTAAATTCGATTTCTGTCTTGAAGCAGCTCAAATGGTATCTTAGCAGCTGGCACCAATTGACTATCTCCCGGAATTGGCATGATGACAGCAATCAAACTGAATTTATTGCTTTGAGTTTGATTCTTCTTCCGGACTCTTCCCATTCTCAGAAATGTAATCTAGGATGTGTTCCCACAGGAATGATGGTTGCAAGCCTCCTTTAATGGCAAGGACAGAGCATGGTCCTAGTGCAGGATGAAGACAGATGGACTGTAGTATTGAACAGCCAGATTGTATATTTCAGTTGAGAATGGGAATATTATGTGTTTGTAAAGGGAGGAACACTGTTTTTTTCTTCATGACACAGATTCTTATCACAGAGCTGATTCACATCTAAGTGTTAGTTTTCTTGATGCTTCTTTTTACTGCTTTAGGAAAGAATCTCCCTTTTCACTGAAGTGGCTAAAATTTAGGCTGCTAAAAGTTATCCCCCCCTCCTTTTTCTTTTTCCTTTCTTAAGGCAGGTGTACTAAATAAAGAGTGAGCTTTAGCCACAGGACCTCAGTATAGCTGCAGTTTGGTAAAGTAAGCCAGTAAATGTTGCAGTAAATGTAGTCCTTTGCACAGGGAACCATTTTGAAACAGTGCTGTGTTTCTAATGCTTGTTGAAGTATGTTGGAATTAAGTTTTTACACCTTGTTTTCTGGTAGGTGTGAAATTAATCACTTTCACTGATAAGTCTTGGTTTGATTTATGTCAATAATTTTTTTGTTCAGTATTTCAATTAGTTTTTAATGCTGACTTCTACTTCCTCTTGCCAGAAGAGGGAATGACCTGAAATAAGGGTGGTTTTGCTCACATTTGTTCCTAGAGCAATAAATGTCAGTGTTCCTTGAGCAGGTGGAGGGTATGGGATTCACAAAGGGCACTTCTCTTTCAACCTCCCTGGCCGTTGATCCTTCATGGAGCTTGCGGCAAAGCTGTGGCTGGAGAGCGTGTTCACATGGCAGCTCCCCATAGCTGAAACAGAACCCTCCTGTGCATCTCTTGGGAGCAGGAGTCAGTCAGGGCATCACAGCTCTGTCTGAAGTCAGGAGGATCTCGTGCTGTGCTGCCAGTGCAGGGTGGCAGTGTTGGCACCTGACACCTAACCAGCTCCTCCTGCTCTCTAGCTCGGGTTTGGCCCTCACCCCGCCTGCTTGGGACTGATCTCCTTTTTGGGTTTGTGTCATTCTTCAGGCCCTGCCTCTCACAAGCATACCTCAGCTCCATGCAGACAGGTCTCCCTGCACTTCCCTGGCAGCCCCTTTTCCTCAAACAGCTTCCTAACAAGCTGATTAAGCACAGTGACCTTTTTTCTTCATCTTTTTGTTGTTGTTGTTATGTAAATGTTCTCACTTGGCAGCTCTAGACTACTGGGATGTGTAGGTATCCTGTACCCTGTGTCTGAAAATGTTCTCCAGGTCTTGGGTACCCTTGGAGGAGAAAGACCTGGTGAGGAAAAAATCCTGCAAAGCAGCCATGCATGTAGTGGCTAGAGTAGAAAACTGGGAACTATTTCCCTGGGGAAAAATGGATCCCAGAAATTTGGTCTCATGTTATTCATCCATCTCTGCCACTGCATCGTTGGGATATCAGACTGAACTGGCCAGACAATAAAATTATTTTCTTAGCAAAGAGTAAGGAGTGTGCATCAGTATAAAACCAGTCGTATTCCACACTCTGCTGGAGATGGCCAGGTGTTTGTGAAGTAAAGCTGTCTGCATTTTGGGTTTTATTTCTGTTGGGTACACCTTTCTTTAGCATCAAGTTATCCTGAGTATCTGCTGAAGTTTGATGTATTGTGGACAATCAGGACAAACTGTAATAGTTTTGGTCTGCTGTCTTCTGTACTCAGGCAGGGTTGTTGTTTTAACCTTCTCAGTTAGAGTTTCTTACAGCAGTGGGTTTACCAATTGTGCACAGCCATTTCTGTCCATCCATTGTGCATGAAGAGTCCTGCCCCAGTGAGCGGACTGCATGTTTGTATAAAATGGAGCAGTTTCATTTTTGTAGGTCCTTGACTGTTACAAATGATGCTAACACAGTCATTCTTGTTTTCTATTTAAGTAAATCCCTGGCCAAATCAAAACCCATCCCAAAGAAATCCCAGTTCTCTTAAAAGGCATTTTCTCATCAGGTATGTTCTAAGGAAACCCAGCTGTAACATCGCTAGAATGACAGGGCCATATTTACAGAGCAGTAATATTAAAGATACTTGGGTTAAATGTAGGTTTACATCCTAAACAGAGATACAAAAATCGTATCATATAAAGGACTGATAAATAGATACTCACACCTTAGTTTGTGTACCAAACATAAGTAAGTTTTCTCTTGTTTTTAAGCACCATCTTCTTAAACATTTACGTTTTAAATTTAGCTGCAAAAGAGATACATAGAGTGCACTTTCCTGTCTTTGTAGATACTCATTGCTTCAGACTGCAGATAGAATAATTTTCCAAACAGCAAGATTTTTTTTTTTTTGGCTGGAAAACAGTAAATGAATATTAGATGAGTGTTTGTAATATCCTGTACTTAAGTTTTAAGCATCAGCTATTGTTCAGGGCTAGACAGCTCTGTAACATAGCAGGAAAAGAGCTTAATGAAATCCAATATTTGGAAGCAGGAGGTAGATGAATTCAGACTTGGAACAGCAGTGCCGAATTTTAACAGGAAGGATAGCTAACATTTGGAGTAATTTCTGTGGGTGTATGACTTTATTTATCACTTGAAATCTTGCATTTGAACCCTTATGTTATCTAAAGGATATACTTTGTTTTAGGCAAGTTATGGAAATTACTGGTTGAATTTCACAGTTTTGTGAAAGGTGGGAAATAGGCCCAATGTCCCAGGCCTAGAATGCTGTAAGGTAGGTCAGACGTGTCGTTGTGTTCCTGTTAGCTATGAGGTGTTCTTCCACTGTGCATTAAGAATGCGCAAATGACTTGAAGAAATAAGTTTTATCTTTAGGGCAGAGGGAGGAGAAATTATTTCTTTGCAAGCTCTTGGTAAGTAAGGGATCTTTTAATTGTTATTTTATTATAGTTTAGACTACTTTGCATTTTAAAGTTCAGAGAGACCCTGTATGAGAGAGGCATTAAAGCCAACTCATTCGCTGCTCTGCTGGACTCAAAAAGTTTCAGATGTTTTGTCTCCTACTGGGAATAACCTTTGTTAGACCAGAGTAAGGTAGAAAATTGAGATTCTGTTTTTATTCGTTATGCATTTAGGTACCAGGTTGTTCCCCACAAGTATCAAATTGACTCTGGTGCTGATCTGATGAGAGTTAAATGTCTACACCATGCCAAAGACCACCAGATGATGAAGACCGTTGGGGATGGGGTGGGGGAGCATTTATCAAGTCACTGGTTAGGCTGTGTCCTGATGCTGCCTGGAAGAGGACGGGTGATCCTGCAGGAATGGGAGCTGTGATCCTCTAGGACCTGAGGCAGGAAACCCGCCCAGCCTGACCTTTCACTGCTCAAAGTTGTGGTGGCTGACTACTGCGGGCTGGTGCTCCCAGGGCTGGAGTGTGCTTTTTCTCTGTGAGTTGTGCTTGAGTTGGCCTGTTTTGTTGTCCTGGAGACAGAAGAGTGTGGTATGCTTTCCCCCCAACCAGAAATAGTTTCCTGTACCTTGTGACCGGAGTGCTGTACTCCTCCTCTGGTCTCCGGCCAGGCTGTGTGGTGCTGGAGGGATGGGGTGTGGGGTGGTGACCTCTTGTCACAAGTTCTGGTGTGGCTGCTGCCCATGAACACTAGCTGCCCTGCCAGCTCCCCTCCCTCTGCACGATGGTGTAGGATTTCAGGGGAGCAATTGCTCTTGATTTACATCTCCCATGGCATTTTGATGGTTATGTCATTTTGTTTGAGCCTTGCTCGTGTCAGCTGTCTGTTCTGACTGTCAGGACTTGGTGGCTGAGTAGCACGTGGTGAGCTCTTGCCTCTTCTTCCCCCTTTGCTCAGCTGTTTTTGCTGTCTGCTTCTCTGTGTCCTTGTACTTGGGAACAGATTCTCAGCAAGTATAACTGTGCACAAGGGCAATGTGATCTGGGTGGATGAAGGATCCCCTTCTGCAGGAGTTCCAAGTAGAGCTGGGAGGGAAAGTGGGGAACTTGCAAGACCCAAGCATGCAAGCAGGCTGTGGGTAGTTTATCTTAAACTGTTGTCCTGCTGTGAGAATCTGTCCTGCGTGCAAAGTGTGCAGCACTGTCTGTTACCTTGCAACTGTGTTTTGCAATACTTCATTTGTGAGATGTGCTGCTAAAAGGGCAGCCAAGACACCCCCACCCCTCTCTACCAATGCAGGTGAGAAAGTGCTTGCACTGCACCAAGGCCTCAGGAGCATGAAAGCTCTCCAGGCTTTCTTGCTGCCTGGTATTTTATTGGAGAGTGGTTCTGGCATAGAACTCTAAAATACATGCAACAACAACAATAATTTCCAGGACTGAAAAGGAAGGAGAGATGAAAGGAGTAATTTACCTTCCCCCATCCCTGAACAGTAGCAGATGAGGATGTAAGCACATCTCAGCCCTATAAAGTATTAATTGGGACATTTTCAATAGTTCAGCAGTGGAATCGTGCAATGCCCTGAGCTTCTATTCCCAGCCTGGGAGAGGAAAGTGTTCTGTACTGTGATTTGGCTCAGTCTCTGTCTTCTGCTCATGGGGAAGAGAACAGTTGCCCAAAGCCTCCTTTTCAGAGAGAAGGGAAGATGATGCAGAGACCAAGGAGCTGAACAGGCAGTTTTCAGGCAGAGTAGTGCAGTGCAGCTTTGTTGAAGTGGGTCTCTAGTGGAGTTCCTATGAATCAAAGGGTGCTGCATTCCTACCAGTGATCTGCTGAGTAGTCCAACCAGCCAAGGGTCCTGCTTACTCCTGTGGAGGTCTGTGTGTCACAGGGGTACAGAGTCACACCTGCGCTAGAGAGGAAATGTCAGGAGTGGGCAGGGACTGCTAATTCCTCTTGCTGTGTTCTTTTGATGGGAACGGGGAGTCCAAGCACTGGAAGTTCTTACTTGTCTCATTCTAGGCATCTGCATCCACAAAAGTCTAGACTTCAGCAGCTGCCAGGGCTGCCTAAAAGATTTTGTCTCCCTCAGTTCCTTTCAGTCAATCTGTGCTTGTCCATTGTGAGCATTTCACAGGAGAAGATGGGGGTGTTGTAGTGTAAATTCAGGAGTCAACCATTGCTGTAGTGAAAAGTCTCAGTGGCTAAAAAGCCCCCTGCTTCTTGACTGAGAAGGGCAGAGTTGCTCCAACTCCTTCTCCTTTCTTTGAACTCGCACATGGGAAAAAAACCCATTTTTTACTCTCCTTGATATTTTTCTTTAATCCAGATGAATGTCGTGCATGAACTGATGTTGCCTTTGGGCTGGAATAAGCATACTTAGCATTTGGGCAGAACTTCTTGCCTGGAGATTTCTAAGTGCGTGATCAGCATTTCACCAGTGAGTCTGTCCATGGGTACTGAAGTATGGTTACCTTTACAGTTCACTGAAGCTGGCAGAGTTCCCTACTTCGTGTGATGGCTGTGCACTAGCAGGAACTGTATATTTCTCTGTCCTACTCTGCCCATCTTTCACAGTGTTTCTTTTGGAGTGGAAGCAGTTCCTTTTCCCATTTCATGTGTGTTATTTCTTCTGAGACTTTCCCTCCAACTCTCCAACCTTGGAGAAGGGGCAACTCTCAGAAGGGATCTCACTGGAAGTGGCTTTGCATATTTGGGAAGCTGATGGAAGAGCTGTGCCTTTCATTCTGCAGCTACTCACTTTGAATCAAAGGATGTAATACCAGTTTAGTTCTGGCTCTGTAGTGGGAGCAGCAGTCCTTGTGCAGCCTCAGCTGCATAGCCCTCGCCTGAAATGCCTGTGAAGTTTTGGGAGACAGTTGTGTTCCAGCAGTTCCCAGCCTTCAGGATGTCTGCCGGGTCACTGTGTTCCTCTCCCTGTTGAATATGAACAAGAGCTTAGTTCAGAGTTGTGGTGCTTAACACCTTGTTTCTTATTTTCTTTCAGATCACCAGAAACTGGAACGTGAAGCTCGAATTTGCCGACTTCTAAAGCATCCAAATATTGGTAAACTTCCTTGGGCTCAGAGGGATGGGGGTGAGACAGGAGTAGCAACGTGTCTCAGCTAGCACACTGTAAGAGAACAGATGTATTCTGAATGTTCACAACAGCTCATTGAAGTTGCCTGTTGAAATCACCTCAACAGTTTATCTCTCTGACAAATTCCGCATCCAGCCCTGTCCCATTCCTTAGCATCCTGACCCAGACGTTCACCTAAGAGTGCCGTGTTCCCACCTGCTCACCCCTGCAGAGCTGTTCCTGCTCCTTGGGTGATGCATGACTCTTGTCTGCTCGTCTGACATTCTGCAGTAGGGGTGAGGTGTTGTGTTTGTTTTCCCCACATCCATCTTCTGTTTGTTCTCCTTGGCCCTTAGTGACATGTCAGTTTAAATGCTGTATTCAGAGATGTGCCCAAAATTGAAGGAGGCTGTGCTAATACTTCAGCTCTTCTCATTGCAGTGGCCACTTATTTTAAAAACAAGAGACCAAAACAAATTGCCCATATTTAAGGAAAAGACTACTGGAGTGAAGGGAATAGTTTGTCTAGAAATACAGAAAGAACCAAAATCAGGAACTACATAAAAAAACCTACCTTATTTACTGAAATGTAGAGAGAGGGCATGGATTTTTATCTAGTTCCAAAGCACCGTGGAAGCTTGGACCATTAATAATCCCCTTTTTAGCTTTTTTAAATAAATAAAGCCTCTAGGATCCTAGCTACAATCTGATTTGAGCTAATTTATTTAAGAAAACATTAAGAAATTCTAAACTGGCACTTTTAAGCAAACCACAGTTAAATATCCATGGCTGGGAAGACTATGATGTATTACCTTGTCTTACTTTTGCATAACTCAGTCAGTGGAGATAATACTTTAAGGGCACCTCTCTGGTCTCCTGACTTCTGGCTTTGTAGTCACTTACTCCTGTCCTGTGAAGGCCTGGAAGAGGAAAGGCCTTAGAGCATACCCCATGGACTGGCATTTGTACTCTAGTCCATACGTGACAAACAAGCAATTTCCGCAAGCTCAGGACCTCACATAATGCAAAGTTCTTCAGCAGCATCTTTTAATCAGAAAGAGCTTTCTTGCATGTGAGTGTAGTTGTGGTGTAGGTATGGCTTGAGGAGAGGAGCAGGGGCCACCTTCTGCAGTAATTTGCACCGATGAATATATTAGCCAGTAAATTTATTGCTTGGCAGTATTCAAAATGACTGAAACTCTAGTTATGGCACTTCATTTGCGCTGTAAGACTTGCTATACTTAGTAGAGTAGGTTATGTCACTTTACATTTTGACCTTAACTTCATTTCCATCATCTCTCCTTTTTATAATTCCTTACATCTTTTCTTTCCAGACCTCTCACAGAGTACATCTTATGCACAAGAGGGAAACCACTCTTATAAGTAAACAGCATGGAAGAGAGAAATGTATTACATTCCCGGTTCAATTCTACAGTTGTAATGAGTGGGAGGGCTTGTCTCCTGTTCTATTGTGGTTTGGAAAAGACAGTTTTGGGGAATGTTAGGGGTCCTTGCATTTTTTACAGAGAATTTCTTGTCTTCCAAGAAAGAACAGTTTCTTCTTTTAAGAAAAGGAACTAGTCATTGTAAATTCAATGAGTCCTTACAAATAAAAATAAGGGTATTAATTTTTATGCCTACAACACAGAATCTAAGTGTGTTGAATAAGACCTCAAGAAGTTATATGGTTCATTCAGCAGTCCTGTGAAAATCTTTTATACCTGGTTCCAGGCATGTTTGTACTTAAAAACCTTTTATTCTTTCACAGCCCCTGGTGGCAGTCTTTCAAATGTTTCATTTTTCTGTCAGTTAAACATTAAAAACATAATTTGCCTTTCTCTTAGCTTGTTGTTTCTAATTCTATCTGGAGTATCTGTGGAAAGTAGTTTTTCTTTCTTGTAACAATCTTTTACATATTTGAAGACTGTTATCATGTCTCTTTTTAGTCTTTTTCTTCAGACTAAACAAACCCAGTTCTTTCAATCTTTTCTCATATGTCATGTTTTCTAGACCTCCAGACTTTTTTTTTTTTTTTTTTCTTTCCCCCCTCCTCTTTCTCTGGACTCTCTCCAGTTGCTTCATATCTTTCTAGAAATGTGATGCCCAAAACAGGACATAAGATTCTGACTGAGGCCATGTCAGTGCTGTCCAGAGGAGAAAGAATTGCTTCACCTGTCCCACCAAAGATGTTGGTTTTGTACATCAACCTTTGAAGCTTTTCATTTTATTGTTGATGTATATTTGTTTTCTGACACATTATTGCTCCAGACTACTTTCTGCACAACTTCTGGCAAACAAATAATTTTTCCATCTTGTATAGATGAGGATTCCTATTGAAGTGTGTATTACCTTTGTCTTTATTTTAAAAGACAGAAAGAAATCCTGTCTGTGGGTTCCCCCCTCCAGATTTGTCAAAACCATTTTGATTTATCTGCTGATAGTGTAGAAGGGTTACAGCTCCCACAGTAATGTGGCCTTTAATAACAATGCCATATATTGCATCGTGTAGATAACTAATAACACTGTTGAATACTGTTGGACTCCAGTCAAACTCCTGAAGATATCACTTGATACATCGTTCCTGTTTGACAGTGATCAATTTTGAGTAGTTTTTCAATGAGTTGTATACACTGTTGTCAGCTAGTTTTGAATACACATTTTTTCTTAATTGCTTGTGGAAAGAGCATGTAAGATGCTGTCAGAAGGCTTGCTGAAGTCCAGATGCTACATGCATTGCTGCTTCCGTGTTCCTTGGACTTGTTATGTTGTCATAGAAGGGAAACATGTTGTTCTAACATAGTGGTATTTTTTTCCTCGAAATGTGTATTAGCAGTTAGTAATCACCTAGTTACTGGCATTCCATGTTGTAAACTCTTCTGGGTGAGTACTTGGTGTGTTGCCTCAGTGTGAGCTATGTGAGTAACACTGCACAAACCATAAAGAATTCTGCAGATTTTGCATTTGCTTTCCATCTCAAGTTTTGTTATTACTGGTTTTGTTGCAAACTGTGTTGCAGCAAATCCCATTCTCCTACAGGGACCTGAGCCTGTAGCAAGTCTGGGGCAGAAGACCTAAAGTTAGGATTTTTTGAGGCAGGCTGCTTTTCTCTCTTCCCTGTACACAGGATATAAAGCAAGCCTGTTGTTGAATTTGTGGTTCTTATGCTTTTACTGCAGGACAGTTGATTCTGGACTGCAACACACTGACCATAACACTGCTACTCTGATAAAATAAAGATTTCTCTAGATACAAAGTAATAGTGATATTTCCATTTGCGGTTGCTTTTTGTGAAATGACTGATTTCTGGGTTAACCTAACATGCGTTCATCAAATCTCAGCCCTAATTACAGGCTTTGGCTCTGTAGTTGGGTGTTTGGCTTGTCTTTAGATGCACATTATGGCCAAGGTAATCACAGTGGAGTAATCCTTCTAAAAGCTTGGTGTTGCAATATGGGGTTTTTTTGTCTGGACAAAAGAAAGCTGACTTGAGGCAATTTTCTTCTGATTTCTGACTCATGGTATGCATGATATGGAATGTGTCATTATAGCTGGTCGGACTTCAGTAGAGGAAGGACTTCTTTCCCTAAATTTTGATTTGTTCTTTTTCCTTCTGACAGCTTCTAGAGAGCTTTGTATTCTGGCCCCGAGAGCCATTTGCCAGCCATGATCATCAAATACAGCAGAATTGGACAGAGATCAATCAGTGATCTGTTCTTTTCAAAAATGCACCCATTACTGAGGATATGGGTGTGTTAGAGGCAGAAGACAACATCATTAAAACCCCACTGTCCATAAGGAGATAAAGTGCTTGTGGAAGTTGGCAGGAGTCATGGCTCTGTGGGAAATCCCACTTCTAGAACAACTTAGTGTTACAGTGATTCACTTATGTATAGATCCTGTGACATTAGACATGGATGTATTTGTGAACATGTAGAAGAGAATGATACAGCTGTCTCTTCCCTTAATCCCCGTTTTTCTGGAAAGAGGCAGATTTCTATATGAACACTCACAGCCCTGATCCTTCATTTGCAGAAGCTTTGCTGATTGTGCCACTGGAACTTGTGCAATTGCTAAGATCAGAGTTAAACTTACAATGTCTTGAATATCAACTCTTGCTTACTGGAACAGCTCTTTTGGTCTTCTGCTTAGCTGAAAACTTCAGTTTAGTCAGAATTTGAAATCATGTAGTTCATCCACTACAGAGACTGTCTTGTGAAAAATTCGTGTTTTTCCCATGCTTCCTGCTACCCATCAAATGCTTAGAGCAGTGACAGAGCTGGGAACCCTAGAATCTTCCTGCAGGTTTGTTCAGTGAAGATATAAGTTCAGAAAAGTGTTGAAAATGACCTTTTCTGTCTTAGGACTCCCAAAGCAATAATGATGCAAAATTTGATGAAAATCATCGTTCATAGTTTTGAAAACTCTTTTCTAGCATTCTTGTGTTCTTCTACAAAGGTAGTGTTCTGACTTGTTCAGTGTACAGAGCAGAAGTCTGCTGTGTGTGTGGATTTTGTCCACTGTGTTGTTAGATGTTGCTCTTCTCCTAAATTTTCTTTGTTATGGCCATCTAAGTATGTGCCTCTTCTCTGGATTTGTCACCAGTTGATCTGTACTCTTTCTTAGATATTTTTAACCCAGCTGTACAAAAGTAGTTCTTGAATATCTTTTGTTCATAGCTGGAACTGAGCACTTCTGATTGGTCATTGTGTCCCAGCTCATAGCAGCCCATTGCTCTGAAGAACTGCATGCACTTAAGTCTAGAATAATAAAAATACGTATTTTAAGAGAGGTTGGTAGTAGCCCAATAGCCAGAGCCAAATTCTGTTTCTGATTTCTGCCTTTGTATCATCTGCTGAACAGCTTCAGAGTTAATTTCTTTGAGGGAATTTATAGCAGTGGTGAAATGCTGTCCTCAGCATCTATCAGAATTATTGCTTTTTCAGGTTTTTCCTACTTCAGACTTCTTCTCCAAAATACACTTGCACCTGAATTCTTTTTACCTTAAGTTCTATCCATTGGCTTTTGTCAGCATAAACCACAATTTTGGACATGTCCGTATTTAAAATGGGGAGAAAATGGTATAGAAATCTCCTGTGAATTAGAAGAATTTCTTTTGACCCAGTTGAGTTTTATTTCCTTTCACAAGTTGTCTGTCCTCCTAGTACCTCTGAGTTGTGGGAGTGATTTTGATGGATGTGTGTAAGAAAAGGGCTCCAGTGTGCCCTTAAATGATGGTTACAATTGAGGTGTGAAGTGGTGCAAAGACAGAAAGAAGGATGCTGTGCTTTTGTGTGCAGCCCAGCTGTAGAATCCCACCACGCTCATAATGAACCTATGTGGGAAACGGGGTGCATGGACCACGTCTGCAGACTTAATACCAGATTTGTTGTCTTGATGGTATCAGCCACAACTTCAGGTTCACTCATTTCTCATTCTAAGATACTAGTTTTGATAAGAAAGCCTTCAGTTTTTCCCCCCTGCTGCCATTTGGAATGTTTTCCTATCACCTTTCCCTTAACAAGAGATTTGAATTGCTTCCTTAGTGAACAAGAAAAAAACGTAGGCTGTGTTTTGCTGTAAACAGCAGATTTTCTTGTTTTCATTTGGCTGCAGGCATCCAGACTGCCTTTGCAATTGGGACAGAAAGGATGTGATGTGCAAAGAATAGTTAAAATGCTGGGGATTCTCCAGTGTTTTGGCCATGATTGCTGCCCTATGGATACTCAGTGGTTTCCAAGTGGGAGGCTCCCATGCATGACCAGCTGTTTAAATCTGCTGCCCTGTGATTTCTATTGCTGGGACACTGCTTCTGGTGCAGAGAGGGGATGGTATGGGGAAGGTGGAGTAGGGGTAAAAGAGACCTTGTAGTAAGAGTTATGCTTTGGGACTTTCTCAGTTACCCAGCAGCTTTACCTTGGAAGTGTCATGGGGCTGTCTGAGAGGACAGCAAGTTGCTGAGCTTCCTAAGAGGTCAAACAATAATATTCTTGGACTTGTGCCTTTAACCTGCTCTCCTCCTACCTTGCCAAAAGAAAAAAAACTCACCAACAAATACTCAAAAATCCTTCAAATAGACTATCAGCTGAAGTGAGTTCCTGCTAGAAAGTTTGAGCCTTTGAGCTGCAAGTTACTGTTTATTATTTCCAGTGTCTGCACTATTAGAGATTTAGGTGAGTGCCCATGCATGTCTGCCTGATAGAATGCTCCCCAAAACCCCAGGCAGTCCACCTTTTCATTTCTCATTCTGGTTTTCACAGTTAATTCTTTCACTATTATTTACCTCTTCATGTTTTCTTCTTTTACTGCCGCCTCTTCCTATAGCTTTTCCTATAGTTTTAAGAGAAGCATTTCTCCATAATCCATCTCGATTTGGAAGTGGAGTAATAATAGCATTTTTTTCCTTGCCAGGGGATATATTTATTCTGTACGTCTCTCTTGTCTGTACTAGAGACATATTTGCATTCTGTTATTCATCTATTTAGCTGTGAGATTTATCTGTATGCAAGCAATCCCTTAAAAAAATAAACGGTGGGATGAGGGCCAGATTCTCAGCACTCACAGGTACTGCAAAAATCAGAGGAGGACTCTGCTACTTCCTCCCTTCCCCCCCACAGTGAGGAATGGAGGGAGCCTCCTTTGGGTTCCCTCTGCCAGAGGCCTGATCGGAGCAGGGAGCGGCTGCACGCTGGTGAAATCCTGCAGGGGACAGCCGCCCTTTGGAACAGAGCCTGTGTCTGAGCCAAGGGGTCATGGCTGTCCTGGGCAATGCGAGGCAGGAGTTGAGAACATCAGCTTCACACAGCAAGGTTTGGGGATGACAGGCAGAACACCTGCCTGCATGGATTCATCCCTGATGGCAGAAATGCCAAGATGCAGAGCATTGCATGGGAGATCTAAAATTTGTCGTGGCCACTATCTGTATTTTATTAATTTTAATAAAGTGGGTGTTCTCTGCATATTTTCTTTGAGACACCAGTGAAGTTGGCTTGTTATGATTTTGGGTGTTTTCAGAATGAGCTCTCATATAATACTAGTGGCTATCAGAAGTACTTTGCTTATCTGCTATGTGGCTAATAGGAAATTATTAATAACAATTCTGGATGGTCATGATTGCACTGTTATCGGGAGAGCAGGAAATATTCCTGTGAATGCACTCTTTTGGTTCATCTAATGTTTAAGTAGGGCATTCTAAATGTTATGTATCATGTGCTGAACTTCAGCTTTTCAATACAGACATTATAAAATCAAAGGAAAAATAACATTTACTTGGCACTGAAATGTTTTTTTAAAAATACTTTGTGGGATTTTTTTCTTTTTGCTTTTGCTTTTTACCTCTACAGAAAGACAGATTTTGTAACAGGAAAGGTACTGTTTTCCCTGCAGCTCCTTTCTAGGCTGTGAATTTCTGTGCATAAGGGAATTTCCCAACTGGGCACTGCCTTAGCCTCATTTTTTAGGGCTGCAGAGTTAAAAAGGTTACAGTGAGAACAATGGTGAGGGGGGCAGGAAACCCACCTCTGTGCTTGTGTGCCTTTTCATACTTCCTTAGCACTGTTCCTTGTCTTTGTTTGCAGAGCCTGCAGCAGCTTGGTTCTGTCTGAACCTGAGCAGAGTATTAACAAATCCTCCTTCTCTTCCATTTCCCAAAGCTTTGGAACTGCAGTTGGTGTGAAATGCTGTGGGTTTGGGAAGTTTACAGCAAGCTGGTATATGTCCAGCATACTGTGACCTTGGTGTGTCAGATTTGGGAGAGGAGGCAAGGAGAGCACGTTTCTGAGGGGCTGGTGAACAGCAGCCTGCTATGTCCTGTTAGCTAACTGTCCTGGTGCTGCTGGTTACTGCTCTGACAAAGCTGGTCATTAGCTGCTGGGACAGATGATTTCTAGTGGATTATTTGAATTACACAATTTAATGCTTTTTAATAGCAAATTTTTAATTAAAAGGAGAGTCCTTTTGGAAGCAGCCTGAGCAGCTGCAGCTGAATTCTGCGTGTTTAATGTAATTAGAGAAACAGCTGGGGTGGGAGCTGAGCACCCAGCTCACAGGCAGTCACAGGTTGGTGGTGGCTCCTCACAGGACAGACATCCTGAGTGATGTGAACCATGCAGGAAGCGTCCTGGCACACAGCCAGGCTTGGAGATGGTGGGACAGTTCCTGTCTTGGCTGCCCAGGCTGGTGAGCAGCTGGGGAAGCAGGGAGTGGGTGGGAGCCATCTGCGTCAGTTCACTTGTCACTCGTGCTGCCATGGACGGTAGTGCTCAGTTTGCAGTCTGTGGGGCCGTGTGTATTTGTATCTATAGTTTCAGCACCTCCTGGCACGTTGGATAATATCAGTGGAAGAGGACATCAGGTAGGTTTTACCCCCCAATTTTATTTTGCATCTTCTGGTATGCAGAGTCTCTTAAAATACACCCTTGCAGTATCTCTTACCATCTCCATTTCTCCGTGATCCAGGCAAATGTCTGATGTCTGGTTGAAAAGTGCTGAGAAGTGAAGCTGGGGTTGTTTCTAATGAGTGGCTGATGTTTAAATAACATGGTTCAGACTAGAAGATCCCAGAGCACTTTTGAGTTTGCACTACTAAGGCCGCATGGAAGAGTTCCTGTGTTGCAGTCACCGTGACCCAGGAGACAACCATAAACCTCTGTTGCCTTGTGTTGGCTCTGCTGCAGGTACTGCAACACAGGCGACTTGAGAGCCCTAAATATTGCATAAACACAGCACTCGTGTGTTCGTGCAGAGGTAGTTGTCTGATACTGTCCTTTATGGGTCCATAATATCGAAATGCTTTACAATTAGGAGCACCAGTGAACCTAGATTTAACAGACAAGACCTGTAGCTTGAACACTGTCCCTAAGGACAGGCAAAGACTGCTGGTGTGTAGGAGCAAGCCTATTTCAGCCCATGTTGCCTTTTCCTAAGCAGAGATGAGTGATTGCCACATGAAGATACTGGGAATTGTCCTATGAAATTCTGCTTCTGTGCTTGCTTTTTGTTGTGACTTTGGAAACTTCTTTGCTCTAAGATATTTACTTGCAGCAGGTTGCCAGAAATCACCCTATGTTAACATGCCTGCCCCAACCAAGGGCTAAGCCCCTGTGCAGCCCTGCTCCACTGTTTTCTGTGGATATGGGATACAGGGAATGTTCATCCTGGGGCTTATGTGGCAGGTACAAATGCTCCTGGCCTGTTGTGCTTGACATAAGAGTAGAAAGATAATAATATTCAGCACACTGGACAGAGTGAAAGGGAGATGTGGGTGAAAGCTAGGCTAGGCATATTCTATATTTGTGACCCTAGTACCAATTAGCCTTTTAGATATGACCTTTTAAAGATGAGATGCTTGTTGCTTTTCAATGTCTAATGTTCTTGTAGTTCGGCTGGGTTTTTATAAAATTTGAAAGATCTTTTCTGATTTCTTCATGATTCACTTCAACTTTTGCATTCACAGAGCCTTGCTTTGCGTGACTCAGCAGCGATTTGCATTGGTTGTTAGGCTGGTGCAGTTTGTTATGAAGGAGATTTTCCTCTTATGTTCTGTTGGTTCGTATCACACTCAGGCATCAGAGAGCTGTGCCTGTCTATACAGGGTCACTTTGTTCAGGCATGGAATGCAAACCATATGACATAACTGTTACTGCATTGCTGTTTTTTCACTAAAATGCCTAATTTTCTCTAGTTAATATAATAGCTTATTAGTATTATTTCTTTCTAAAATAAAAAATGTAAGTGCACAAGGATTTTGAAACACTTTGAAGTAGCAGCTTGAAGTTCTGTTTTTGAGGCAAGATTTCCATTGAGTCTCTGAAGACAGCAGGCAGGGGAAAGTAATATTCACAGCAGATGTTCTTAGAAAGTGCTTGAACTCCTGGTACACAGCTGCTGTTAGGTTCAGTAACCACAGCAAGTCCCCTTGAGCCACTCAGTGTGGTATCAGGCTCTTTGCAAATGCTCTCGATTGCGTTAGGGTCTCGGACCTGACACACACATCCACACAAGACAGAAAAAAATGTGCCTAACTTGCATCAGGCTGTGCTGAAGATGTGAGTTTCTGGGGAAAGGGAGCCAATTGGTATTGCTGTTTTTCTGTTGTTAGTTTCTTTTCCAAAAGGCCAGCTTTGTGGGAGATGCTTCCTGAACAGGTAAAATCAGTTTACATAGGATAAGGCTGGAGAGGAGACTGAGGGAAGAGAAGGATGCTTAAACCAGTTAACTAGGCTGTGTCTTGTGATGCCTCACAGTTCTTTAACAGTGCAGTTACATGTGTGCATTTAAAATCGGAGGGACAATTTTGAGTAGCAGACTCTCATCACCCTTGGTGGAGTACCACTGCAGTACCAGATTCAGGAGATACATTAAAAAAAGGGGGTTTTTTGTGAGTTGCTGAAAACATTTCATCAAGATGCTGTACTGAAACCATTGCTTATTCCTCCCAGAATCTATGTGCTTCTTGGAGATATCATCCAAGTGGTGATGCACACTTTCTGCTGACTGAGCAGCTGGTTTTGTTGGAAAGGTTTCTACCTACCAGTCTGTAATTGATGCTGCTCCTTTGGACAGCATTTATTCTGGCAGTGCTCACTAGTGCTCTGGGGTTTTTTAGGTATTATTTCAAAAGTTATCTGTAAGTCTTGTCAGTCTTACAAAATTAGATGTGCTTGTGAACTCTACAAAACCTCTTTTTTGTGTGTGTGGATGGCACCTTTTTTTTTCCCCCTGAATAAAACTGTGTGAAGTCTTTCACCATATCCTGTAATTGATTTAGTGCCTTGTTGTCTGACTTGCTTCTGTTTTCTTTCTTACACCCCTCTCTGTTCTTGTGAACGTAACCATTGTAGTACATGCTCTTTCATCCATCGGAGATCTTTGAATGGGAAAAGTCATCAGGTGAATCCAGCTGTGAGTGGTGTTGGCAGGGTCTAATTTCCTACATCTATAAGAATCCCTGTGTTAAGAGTGTTTGGCTACAAAGGAAATATGGTTTGAATTGCTGCTTCCAGGTAACAGAATCACCTAATAGAAATAATCCACCTCATCTTCTGGTGAATAGAGTGAGATGAGCTTTCTTGGCAAATACTGCTCTCTTTTTAGTGTGGTTGTATTTTGGAAGACACTGTGTTACTGTTGTGCAACTCTCCTCTTGCTGGAACTTGAGACTCTTTTTGTGATGTGTGCATTTGTCTAGCCTGCCGTGCTAGACACATGCATCACTGGTCCCCTGATGAGAAAAAAAAAAGAAAAGAATGCCATAATATTTTTGAAGGAAAGTTTAACTGGATGAATACTTTTGTTTTTATTTCTCTGTTTTTCTTATTATGGATAATCAGGTTTTGGGAGGACTTTGCCCTCCAGTGTCTCCATATAATTATATTTTTCACTCTCTCGTGTCAACAGCTCACTTAGATATGAGCAGCTTTTGTAGGCTGTGCTCAACTGCTGTGTTAAAGCTGAACTTGTGGTAGTAATGGAGCTATTAGACAGTGTGTCAGGACCAGCAGCCTGTGGAAGAAATGGGATCCTCTTTTCATGGGAAGATGTTTGAAACAGGGGACAGCACAGTACTTGAGTTTTGCTCTTAGAACTTGCCATTCAGGAACCTGTGTTCTGCCTTCAGGTGGAGGACACTTGCACAGGTTATCTTTAAGCAGAGAGGGCTCTATATTGTCCGGACAGTGGAGGTATCAAATGGTTTCTGATGTTAGTGTATCTTCATAGTGAATATTCACACAATGTGGATTATATTTGTGAACCAAAGTGGAGAGGAGGCACAGAAACTTTTAAAATGTTTTTTGTTATTCAGTTACTTCTGAATATATGCCATTTCATGGACCAGTTGAACAGTTTTGCAAAAGGTAGGTCATGTTTTTAAGCTAATCATCCCTGGTAGTTAGCACTGTAGTAGAAAGCAGGGTATTTTAACGTTGCATGTCAGCAGAGTGAACCATGGCCTCAGAGCTGTCCATTGCAGTCTCCTTACTGGTCAGGAAAGCTCTTGTGGCTCTGCAGGAGGGTAGGTAAACAAAACTTTAGGGTGAAAGGACACTAGTTTTATTTCTGTTCTGCTACTGAGGATTGTTTTTTTGCTTTGCACTGGTATGATATTAGGGCTGGAATTGAGGGTCACTAGAGTTTTGGTATATTCAGACTTTTTTTGGTCCTTTTTGACTTCCCTCATTGCTGTCGTCCTCCACATGTAAAGCTTAATATTCTGAGCTGTCACTAATTATTCATGTGCAAGGTGCTGGTGCCCAGTGTAATTTTTCCTACAGCTTTTCTAGATTTTGCTGTTCTGCCATTACTCCCTGAGCTTTGTTACCTCAGCAGATTAAATCCTGGGCAGATTTTGTTCTAGCGTCATTCTGGGTTGTTGTGAGGAGGCAGTTCCCTTGTTAAGTTAATGACCTGTGTCCTGCCTTCAAGGCCTTCTTTTGCTGTGCAGCCCTAGGGTGGTGCACAACGTCAGTATTTATGAACTGTCTCTGTCCTCCTGTCATGGTTCCTCACCTAAGGATGCAAGTAGTGTTTTACTGTCCTTGAAGGCTCTTTTTGCTGCCTCTGCCAGTCTCTGCCAGCTGAATTGCTACTTCCTTCCCTTTTCATAATGTAGCTGACAAAATTGCTTTTCTCGGGACAAAGAAATAGCACCAATCAGCTCATTTGTGGTTTATTTTCTGATGTAATTTGCTGCCCGAATCTTTGCGTCAAAGTTTATCGTTCACTGTTTCTCACTTCTACCTGCAGACATGTTTGCTGTTCCTTTTTCATGGCCACTGTTCTCAACGTGCTGGTGGCTGTACTCCTCCTCCATCATGATCTCATTCATGCCTCTCTCCTCTGTGCTTGGTGTTTCTTGCAATGCTTTGGTGACCTTTCAGGTACCAGAGGAAGGAGAATGCTTTTTCATGCCCACCGAGCATCACCAAACATGACCTTGTTAGTACATTCAGCTTTCCTTGAAGTTTCTCCATCTGCTCATAAGGTCTCTTCACAGGCTTTTGCCTGTGTTCTGGGCTTCAGCTCTTGTTGATGTGCTTTTGTCCTGCTTTCACCTCAAACAGCCTTCACTGGAGTGAAAACTGCCCTGCCCTGGAAATCCAAGTGTCTTTTTCAGCTGCTTTCCATCTTGTTTTCAGTCTTGAATGGAAATCTTCTCTCCTAGGAAATACCTTTCTTCTCACTTGTATTTTCGTAATGCCACCTCTGCTGGTTTCTGCCAAATGCTCAGGAGGCAAGTTTTCTTGTAAACACAATTTTGTATTGCAATAAAGTTATTACAAACCCAACTAAAACTGCTTACTTGGAAGAATTTTTTGTTTGCAGCAAGTGATTTATGGAACATAGTTCGTCAGGGTGGTGTCTCTGTTCTCACGCATTAGGAACAGCATGTTGCACCTGAATGCTGTACCGGCTTGTTCACAGTATTTTGCTGGATGGAGTGCTCCTCCCAAACCCCTGCAGTTAGTTATGTAGTAGAAATGCTAAGGAGAGGAAACTGGCCAAGGGACCAGAGAGCTTGTAGATAAAGGGAGGAAAAGTATGGGAATCAACAAGCAAAAAGAACAAGGAAAGAATTAAATCCTTTGAGGAAGGGTACTGGCAGTGGTCTCTGCACATCTGTGCTACTTTCTCTTTTAAGTTTGAGTGCGTTTGTGTGCATGTGGAAGGGTGCCTTAACAAAGGAGAGTTGCAAGGAGGAGTAGAGAAGTGCACTGACAACCTGTGCAAAAACTGTTCCATATGTGCCAAGTGCTAGTTTGAAACATTCACAGGACAGTGATGGTAGCTGACGTCATGCACTGATAAGAGGTGCAAAGTGACTTCTTGATACTGACAGAGAAAATCATGATGCTGGGAAAATCAAGACAGGTCACCTGTATTTTGTGTGGAAGAGAACGGAAGATAGGGAAGAGAGGCAAAGGGACCATTGAAGTGACAGAACAGGATAATGAGATTTTTCTTGTAACAATGAGAACGGTCAATGTTACTTTGGTCAATACTCAATTACAAGGTATTAAAGTGACTGAGACCCAGTCTTGTCTCAACTAGTTACTTTAGTTGGGTGAATCAATAGGGAAAGACTAGAGATGGTCATGTGAAGAAGACATCTTGTTCTAGTCAGGATGTGAAGGTTTAGGAATTGAGTCAAAGAGAATCACTAACTTGCGACAGACTGGCAGGGAAAAGAGTGAAGTTCTGCAGCAGAGGAGAAAAGCAAAAAGTAGGGTTTACATAGCAATATGAAGTTTCTCCTCTTGGATTACAATAGTGCCTAGGTATCCAAGAATGGTCAAAGAAATAGAGATTTTGATTCAGACAGAAGAAAATGGCACCGTGCTGAATGCATAGGTGCAGTAGTCATTGCCTGTGTGTAACATGGGGAAAGGAGAACAGAACCTCAGAGATCCCAAAATATCAGGGAAAGGTGACCCATCGTGGGCCTGGGACATGGAAAGGTAAAAGATGAATGTTAATTTAGGCAATAGGAGCATTATTAAGGGGGGCTAGGTAAGGAAGCTGGAGGTGGATGAAATTTTGAGAAGTGATATATGATCAGATATGTCTTTGGAAACAAGCAGGTCATAAAAATGAGACAAGAAGCTGGTTCTAAATTTTGGGTAAGGATTTGCAGTGTAAGTCAGAATGAAGTGAGGAAAAAAGAAGTAACAGAAGAGAGCATCATTGAGCCTTACAGATAAGAGGCAGAAAGAAGACCAATGGTACTGACGTGCAGGTAGGGTCAGAAGTCAATTTATGGACTGGGGGCTTGTTTTGGGACTTGGAAAAGGGTTTGTTTTAGGAAATAAGAATGGGTGGGGAGAGATGCCAAAATATGAGCATGTAGGAAAAAGTTGGCAGATGTGAAAGCAGAGTACTGAAACGTTAGAGAGGAAGAATGAACAGGAGGTCAAAGATACTCAGAGCTTGTTTTGACGCTGCAGAGGGGTGAATGTATGTGAAGGACACCCATCTGTTCCTTTGAGATAACGGAAGGAAATAGGTCACTAAGGGAGCACACAGAGTGAAGGGCATGGGGAATTAATAAACTCAGTGGGTTGAGGGAGAACTTGGTTGTGTGCATGAGTTTGATTTGTGAAGTGTCGTATTTGCTACATGCTCTGTAAATCTCTGTTTCTTGATTATGTTTTTGCAGTGCGACTCCATGACAGTATTTCAGAAGAAGGTTTCCATTACCTCGTCTTTGATCTGTAAGTGTCTCTCTCTGATGCTTCACCAGTGATGCAGGCACATTGACGGCTGACTAAGAGTGGAATAAAAATCACCTGCATTAGTATAATTCTCCCTTTCTTCTTTGAGACCTGTAAATACCCCTGGCCTATTTGACAAAAATCCATTGACTGTGTGGTGGGGACAGACCAGGAAGGCTCCTGGCACCAGGTGTAAGTGTGGGATGACAAAGAATGTCTGTCCTGTGTATGGAGACTGTTTGATTTTTGTCTCTGAGGCAACCCAATGGGGGTCAGAGGAGGGGTGTCCTTCCTAAGCTCAGCATACACTAAACTCAGCAAAGGTGTATGGGCAATGCGTGCACAGTGTGTCAACAGTGTCCTGTACAGTGCTGGTGAAAAGGCAGTGCAAGGGGTCAGTCACATGGATATGGCAGTGCTGGTGCCATAGTGGTGGAGAACCATCCTGGTTCCCCTGTAACACAGTTTCCCATGCGGGCTGAGGCAAAGGGCCCAGGTGGGTGGCCATATATATCCTGTGCAGCCTCGAACTGCACAAGCATGGGCTCTGTAACATCCTTTGTTCTTTTGCACTCCAGGGTTACTGGTGGGGAGCTCTTTGAGGATATTGTTGCTAGAGAATACTACAGTGAAGCAGATGCCAGGTAAGACTGTTTCCAGACCCTTCCATGTGTGTTCCATGTACACATACAAGTGGAATGAGTTTTCTGACTGCTGGTCTGTGTGTGACTTTGTTCTAACACTCTTGCTCCTTGTCTGGATAAAACACATCCTCTTTCTGCTATTAGCATGAACTTATTGTCACCAGACAGCCTGACTCAGCACAGCTCTAGCCCTTGCCCACTTGCAGACATTGCTGTCTCTGCCGCTTGCAGATGCTGTGCTCTTTGCTGGGAGAGCCACTGCTAGCAGCTTTGTCTACTTGGTCTTTGTGGTGGGTGGTGACAGTGTGTCCTTACTGAGCAAACATAAAGGAGAGCTGTGAGGGTGCTGCCTGCTTGGCCTTCTCCTTCTTCTAGCAGGGTTTCCAGTGATGTGCCAGTGCTGTTGGGCAGACCCATTCAATTTGCCTGTGTCTGGGTAATGGTTTACAGGGCAGTGAGGAGAGGAGACTTTGAAAGCTGTGTTCCTGTGGAAGCCCTCTCTGACTGTCAGCTGGTCGATGCAGTGACAAAAGGCACAATATGAGAGAGCAACCTTCATATTTTAATGTTAAAAAGATTTAGAGTTATGCCCTTCTGTTCCTGAATGTCTCCCCTCTCCCCCACGGGTGAGCTTCCTGAAGTGGCATGTGCTTGTTCCTGTTTATACAGAGTGGGTGCTATGTGCAGCAGTAGCTGAGGGTGTTGTCTGACCCATCTATCTGCTGGACATGCAGCATCTGAAATCAAAGCCGGGATTAGGCCACTCCTGTTCTGCTTTTGTGTGGCCTGGGCGTGGCCCAGTGGTGACATTTCACCCTGCTTGTTCTGCAGTCATGTTCTTATCCCATACTAACCCTTGCTGAAGCAGGAATTAGGGGAGCCATGAGAAGAGAGGAGTAAGAAGGAAGTAGTGGGTACTGTGGCAGGTTGAGCTTCGTAGGCAGTACTATGAGGAAGCTGCTACTGAGTGCAAGGAAGGAAAGAGAGCGTGACCCGGCGTGTTAGTGTAGGTGCTGCTGTTGGAGTCTGCAGGCACTTATTTGCTTTCCCCGTGGTTCACTTACAGCCTCTGTCTTCTGGGCATTGCAGACTTTCAAATGAGGCACTGCCCTGCGTGCTCTGCCAGGAGCCGTCTGGTGATTGGAAAGGCCAGTGAACTCACCAGCTCTGCTGGAGCTCCTGGCAGAGAGGTCTGAGAACCCCGTATATGTTTCCACTGGGGTGTAGAGATCTTGTAGGCACAGCATCTCAGATGGATACACAGTCAATCATGCCACTCTGCCTTGAAGTTGGGAAGTTTTGAGGTTATCAATCATAATCCTTCCCCTGTTCCTCTTGCCAGTGCCTGTTCCCTGAAGTGCTCAAGAGCTGTCAGTGACTGACACTGCTCAGGAAAATTATGGCAGGGTTAGGGGAAAAGGAGGACTGTCTGTTGCTCTGTTAGCCCTCCTTAGGGTGCTCAGCCCTCTGACTGTCAGCTGGTCAGGTCTCCAAGTGCCCACAAGATGACAGAGTGAAACTCCTCCCTTTCTCTCCCCATGCTGTGCTGAATTCCAGAGCAGTCTGAGGGAGCGAGGTCCGTGCCAATCCACCGTGTTTGGCTCGCCTGGGACACCTCACACTTTTGCCATTTTTGGCCAGAAAATCTCTCTCGCTCAGACTCAGCTCTGTTCTAATTATACATTTTTGTTTTGGGAGCAGGGAGATTTTCATGGATTCCGATCCTGAGGATCATACTGCCAGCTCCAGAGGGGTGGGGGTAGCAAATACACAGTGCTGCACCTCCTCTCCTCTTCTTCTCCTCACCCTCTTCCCATCTTTTCCTGTAGCCTTTTTTCCTTCCCTCAAATATTTCACTGATTTCAAATTTGTTCCTCTTAGATTTGTAGAAGTCAGTGAAGGGTCTGAGAGGTTCTGCAGTTAGGACATAGACCTCTCTGAGTTGTCCACATCTGCATGCTTACTGCCCAGCCATAGTTGTCAAAATCCCTATTCCGTTCTACATTCACCCTGGGGAGCTGAGTAAATGTTTAGTGGAAGAGATGGTTCCAACCTGGAATCTCACCCATGGGCGGGTTGTGCTGTCATTATGCAACAGGTGTAAATAACATCTTGGTTTTATCCCTGAGGTTTACAGCAGTGAGAATGGCAGGGACAGGGTTTTCTGTGAGCTGGGGGAGTGCAGCACGCGGCACTTAACGGAATGAGTCTGCTTTTCAGATTACTAACCCCTTAAGTGGGATCTGTACTTAAAAGGCACCCAGCAAGCGGGCGTGTGTGCACATTGTGTATATAAAGTGCTTGAGATGCTGGTCTGAAAGCTTTGCAAACTGGCAGGCGCCCAGGCGTCGTCATCCTGAATTTGCTGGGGGAGGCTGCTGCTCTCCCAAAGTTTATTCTTTGCTCAGGACTAGCCCAGTGGAATGTTTCCTGGAGCAATTTGGTCTTGCTTGCACAATTTCAGCTGCTGTTTGAAGATACTAGGATGCCTTGGCTGTTCTGTGTGGGGTGGGCACTGTTGGCTAAAGGAACAAGTGAGAGGCTTAGTGTGATGGGAAGAGAAGGAAGGAAATGATGGGAGGTAGGAGAGAGGCTTTGGGGTTGTGCTACAGAAAGGATGTTTGGTATCCTGTTGCTGGGAGGGCTGGGGTTGTTCAGCTGTGATGGTGCTGAGCTGTGGCATCCAGTGGTCATGATGAAGAGATTCAGCATGGGATCTTGAATGCCCCCTAGTACAAATATAAAAGTTAGGGAAATAGTTCTGGGATGAGACAAGATGTTAAATGTTTGTGCATAACTTTGTGTGTCTCTCCCTTTTATCTTGCAGCCACTGTATTCATCAGATACTGGAGAGTGTGAATCACATTCACCAGCATGATATCGTGCACAGGGACTTGAAGGTAATGTTTCCTCTGTGCTGTAGTCTGAGGAGAGCAGCCAGGGGATCACTGGAAGAGGCAAGACAGGAATATTGTGTTGTCAGCTGGCAGGGGTTTTTGTGTGGGGATTTTTTTTGGTTTGGGTTTGTTGGGTTTTTTTCACTTGAACTGGGTTCAGGGGTTCCTGAAGCACGAAGTCGATTCTTCAGAGTTTTCTAGAGGGTGTGCTGAACTCCCAAGGAGGTTTTCAGTCTTTGTGAACCTTGCCAACTTTCAGCCTCTCTGAGGCAGCTCCAGGATGGAGTAGTTGTGAATCTTGGAGTGAAGTATGCTTCCAGAGAAACTTGGGTAGGATTCATTATAATGAAGGACACTTTCTAGTTTGTGATTGAAGAGATCTCTAGAGACCTGGAGCAATCTTTGTTCAATCTGCCAGGATGAGTTTGTCTGCACAGAGCATGTGTATTTTTATTCTGCAGTGTTGCCAAACACATGCCACTGTGCTAGGGCAGAGATGTTCAACAAGAATTTTTTGTGTCATTTCTTTCTTCTCTCATCAGTAGAAGCACTTTTAATCCAAAACCAAAACTGCTGGCCAGTGAAAGACTGGATAAATCAATCATTTGACACATTGCAACACATTTATAGCCCCAAAGCCTCTGCAATGTAGTCACCTAAACTCCCTTCCCACACTGTGCAGCTGTGCTGGGAGCTGGGCAGCCTCCAGAATGAAGAGATTTGTGCGGGAAGGTCTGTGTGCCCTGGAGCCCTCTCTTTCTAAAGTGGGAATGGTGATGGTCACCAGTGGTCCAGTTAAATTAATGCAGGATGACACCTGCTACTAGTGTTGGTTTGGGCTTGTTCAACAGTGTACAAGGGGGAAGTAGAAAAATATTTTGCAGAGAGCAAGATAAAAGCACGTTGCAAGCTTGGTGACAGTGTTCCTCTGGTGTTTTGATCTAGTGAAAAAACCTTTGTGTTTCTGGCAAACTCCCATGCAACACTTTTGACCTTCTGGTTCACAGCACTGTGAAAAAGTGCAAATGATCTACTGTGAACTGTGGCTGCTCTTGATTAAAAGCAATATCCAAGAGGCACTGTTGCCCAAAATTAGGGAGTCTGTGAAAATCAGAAGTGTTTTCCAGTACAGAAGAAGTTTTCCTTGTGTTCAGATATAATCTGGTTTCCTTCCAAAACCTAGCAACTTGTTTAGAACTTATCAACTGCTAGACACTGCCTGCTGTAGTTAATACATTTCTTCTGTTGCTTACTCTGATTGACTGAAGCTATCCAGGCCTGTGGAGTAACTATTCCTTTTAGCAATGGAAGTTCCTATGTTTTTTGTTTAGTATTTAGATCCTTGCCAAAAGTTGGGCCTTCAAGGTCAGTGTGTAATAACTGCAGAGCTTGCTTCAAGTAAGGTTTTGTCTTTTGCACCTCCCTTTCATAAGCCTGTCTTTTGGATAACATGCTATTAAAGGATGTCAAATGTTGAGCTGCCCATAGGGGCTGTAAGAAATTAGGGAGTGCATTCACATCCTCACCAAAAAGTGAAACCTGAGACGACCCATATGTTGGCAAACATGCACATGGATAAGCACCATTCGCCTTAAGGTGTTTGCTTCTAAAATAGAGCTACAAATAGTGCTTAACTAGCACAAGTCTGTCTTAAATGTTGCTCTTTCTTAGTCAGGCTAAGCCCAGGTTTGATCTGGAGTTGGGAAGGATTTTCAGAAGATTTCACTGGTCTTCTGCTTTAGGGTCTTGTTGATAGTGGTGAATTTTCATTAGTGTAGCTTGATTACTGCAATCTTTTCTCCTTCCCATATAGCGAAGAGTCACTGGCATCCAAATGTATTGAGACCCAGTTCCCCCTCCTTCCATGCTGCTTATGGCAAGGATTCTGTTGAAGAAAGCTTTTCTCCCTTCATTCAAAACAGAAGCAGGCACATGCCCAGTAGTTTAAGACAGATGAGTGAGCAAAGCATCTTGTGCCTGTCAGGCAGAACAGGGGTAAAGAGTTGCTATGGGGTGAAAATGGTAAGCAGGCTGCAAAAAAGACCTTCATCAGATTTGTGAAACTGAGACAAGCTCCTGTTTCTGGATTTCCAGACTACCATCCTGCTCAGTTAAAAAATCAACTTGATATGAATTGCACAAAAGATGAGAAGGGTATAGGATGAGAAACCACATTTGACCTGCCTATCTTCAAGTTGATCTTCCTGCAAAGCCATAATAGCCATCACCTTAAAGCTTTGGGGTTTCAAGGGGTCCCATGTAACTAGCTGCTCTGGTGCTTCAAAGCTGCCAATTCTCAGTCCAGTCTCTGGAGTTGTGTTAAGCCTTCTGCTGAAACACAACAGAATTATGGTTTGAGTGAGATTCATCCAAAGTGGAAATGTGAGGGTCAAAAGTCTTGTTTCCCTTTCCCAGCACATGGAGGAAGTGACATGGCTGCTTCTTGTATAGGTGATGGCAGCAGTAGCAAGACAGAATACTTTATGCTGCTGTAAATGTGTAGCATGAAAAAACTGCTTACAAGAATACTCACTGCTGTGCTGCTTATGCCAATTTGAGGCTGAGGCTTTTTCTGTAAGGGATGAGAACTGCTGCCTAGCCAGATGATGCCTTCCCACATTACAGCAGTGTATTTGGCAGCCTGTATTAGCATCATATTTACTTTTTCAGTGCCTTGGGGACTGTCTAATGTTCAAGGGGAGAAACATCACTGCAGATTGTATCTACTGCATTGTCCCTCCCTTCTTCCCCCACCCCCTTCCCCTCCCCCCTAGTTATCCTCTTTGAGGAGGGCAGAATCGAATTTTGGCTTAGGTGTTGCAGGAACTGTACTGCCAGTGCCCTCTTGTGTCAGCATGTAATGTATGGGCTGGTTTGGAAGAGGCTCTAGCTCCCACAGAGGAGCCAGAGGATTTGTGTTAGACTTGAAAATTTTCTGCCACTCTAGGTCAAGGCCATTCGTTGCTGCTGTTGTGTCTTCCCCTGAACAGGTTTAGTACTGCATGCTAAATTCTGTCAGCAGGTGCAATTCAGTGATATGAATACTCATAGGCTTTAACAAAGATCAGTCTTTCATTCTTACTTTCTTTTTTCTTTCTTCTCCTCAGCCTGAAAATTTACTACTAGCGAGTAAATGTAAGGGTGCTGCTGTCAAACTGGCTGACTTCGGACTGGCTATAGAAGTCCAGGGAGAGCAGCAGGCCTGGTTTGGTAAGACTGAGCTTTCCCACCTTTGCTCCCCTGTTTCCTGGTGGCTGGTTGAGTTGCATCCTCCTGAGTATTTTCTCTCAGCTCTTCCAGCACACTTCTGTGTACTTGGCTGCTTCTTTTTCAAGCATGTCAGCCTCTGGGTCTTAGGCACAAGCCCAGGTGCAATAGAGGAAAAACTGATAAATAAAGACAGAAAAATGGCTATGTGTTTCTCTATTTTTCTTCTCTGTTTACAGTGGATGCTAGTGTCAGAGGTGAATGCAGCTGCTAAGTTTAGACCCTGATCTGAACTTTCCTACTGCTCAGAAGTGTAGACATCTGGAATTTTGTTCGGTCACTTTACAGAAATGCATTTGACCTGGCCTTCCTCAGGCACAGTTGGATCTGCCCTTATCTTTGTTTAGCTAAAACATAATTAGAAATGAGACATTTTCAGGCTAAACATCAGCTCTGAGACTCTGCAGTGCTGCAGAGATTCTGGAAAGATGACTTCTTCTCCTGGTCTCCCCACACCATGTGGCAATGGGATGTGTCCCATCTGTGTCTCGTGTTTTCAAACTCCAAGCCATTAGATGTAACAATGCTATAAGTCCTGGCATCCAAGTTTGTGCCCAGCTGGTTGGCATGGTCCCTCTAATTTGTCTGTTTTTCTTGCAATACACAGGCACTGGATCCCATCTGATTTTTCTATTTTATTTGGGGGGGTTTTGCCTCTTTTTGTTGGTTTACCAAGAGACATCTCTAGCTAATATGAGATGAAGGGTGGGAGAGATGGGGTTTGGAATTTTTTAGTTACCACTAGTAGATTTTGTGATATGGCAAGATCTCTTCTGCTTGGGTACTGTAAGTACTTCATGTCATCCATTTCCTGGCAGGGTTTGCTGGTACTCCAGGCTACCTCTCCCCTGAAGTCTTAAGAAAAGATCCTTATGGAAAACCAGTGGATATATGGGCATGTGGTAAGATTCTGGCAAAATGTTTTACACTTAAACAACATCATTCCATGTAAAAGGGTGATTCCTTGTAGCCTATTGCTGGGAGGGTGCACAGTGCTCCTTCTTACTGGGTGGAGACATGAAGGTACAATTGAGGATAAGCACCTTGTGTAGATGGAATGAATACTGGAGCCTGAACTCAGTTGATTCTGGCTCCTAATCCTTTCCTCAGGCTATCTAGCAGATGTTTGAGACTCCAGAGATAGGACCTGTCTATGCTTTGCAGAGTCAGTTGTTTAGATAACTGTAGCAATTTCCTATTTCACTAACTATGTAGAAGATGAAATACTGAAGAGGGATGATTTTTCTAAAAGAAAAAACGTAAGTGTAAATGTATCTGGGACTGATAAGTTTAAAGATGTATGATATCAGTGTTGCCTGACATGGACTAAATGGTTCTCTGCAGGCCAGGAGTCAGCTTTGTCAGTGTCATTTTTGTCCCAACACCATGCACAGTAAGCATCTAAAAACAGAGTCTTTCCTAAAGTGTCCCTTGCTGCCCAGGAACCCTAGGAGATGTAGCTTCATCCTACTCTGAAAGCAGCTGGGAGTTGTGGCTTGCCAGCCATGGTAGCCAGGGGAGGGTAGAAGGACATCGTGCAGCTCATTCTAGCTCCTGGCACTGGCATTAAGAGCTGAACATGAAGTGCCAGGGTGAGGTTCAGCAGATGACAGGTTTGTACTGTTTTGCTATCTCAGAAGGCTAAATATGATGGCAAATGAAGATATGGAGCAATCATTGCCTTGGGGACTGTCAAGAGGGAAGGAAGAGGGGCTGAAGGAATAATTGGCATAATAGCCTAACCAGAGTGTATCTGTGTCTCTCCCTCCCAGGAGTGATTCTGTACATATTACTAGTGGGGTACCCTCCCTTTTGGGATGAAGATCAGCACAAACTCTATCAGCAGATCAAAGCCGGAGCCTATGACGTAAGGGCACTTTCTTGCCGAGTACCTGCATGGGTGTAGAAGCCATCCAAAACATGGCACTATCTTACCTGGCGTCCAGCAGCAGGCCCCAAGCTTCTGTGCAAAGTGACGTATGACGTGCTCATACATCTCCTTGTCTTCACTGCCTGGGATACAGTCCTGTTTGGGGCTACTGAGGGGACATGTGGAAAGCATCACAGTGGGCACTAGGACATTGACACTCACTAGGGTAATGCAGAGGGTGGGAAATGGTGTCTTCTAGTAATTTACCACAAATTTACAACAAAGTGTTGCAGATTAGCCAATGCTAACATTTTCAGTGGAGTAGAGGGAAGGTAGAATGAAGGAGCTTGTCTTTATCAAGGCCTAATAAAAAGTATGGGGATCTATTCTGTAGAATAATAGCTTAAATTATGGTCTTTGGTCTCCTCTGTTCCATAGTCCATGGAAATCATGGAGCCCAGTGAGAAGACTGAATAGTGGGGGCTGTTTGAGGGGTGGCGTTGTGGTGGGGATCAGCATGGTGGGTTGGAGGCTTTGGTAAAAAGCCAACTAATTCATGGAATACTTCTTAGCACATGGCCAAACTGAGGTGTAAAAAGTGCCTGAAAGAGGAATAGCAAGGAGGTTAGTACTGAGGAAGCAAAGGTGGTATAAAATGTGGTTTGGGTACCACAGCTTTAATGTTTGACATAAATTCCTCCATGTAAGGAGAGGCTTGAGAAGGAAGAAGGAACTCCTGGAAATCCTAGCTTGAAGCCTGTGGGCATGAATATCAAGAGGAAGTTGGGGAATTCATTTTGTAGGCTGTCTTGTGGTTCGTGTTAAACAAAAATAAAACCCCAAAAGGTGAGGGTTCTGCTGGACTTCTTCTGCCAGTTACTTCCCAGCTTCTGTGCTTGAGACCATGAGAGCAGCTGTACTGGTGAGAACAAAGGTCTGCCTGTGTTCTGGCTCAGTGGCTTCCTGAGTGAAAGCAAAGCAATGTCTTTGTACTTGATAGCCTTAAGTGGACTTGCCTTGCTGCCCCTCTAGTTTTTGTGTTGCTTGTCCTTATTTGAAGCATTTTTGCACTAATTATATCAATGGGGATTTTCAGGGGTTAAATACATCTTCCTGTAAGTCATGAAGAGTGAAGTGCCTGGTCCCTCCTTATTATCTATTGTTTTTGAACTCTTATCTTTTGTGAACAAATTTCAGTAGATTCTTGCCTCGTTTAGCCTGATAGAAAACTGCTCAAGTTTTACTGATGCACCTGCCCCTGGTGTCCTTACCCAGCACTGAGGGGCCTGGATGCCAGGACCAGTCTGTTGTTCTCCCTTGACCAGAGAGGAAGTGCCAACAGTGAAGTTTTTTTGGTTTTTTTTCACATTGTGCTGTTGGGTAGGGGTTTTGCAAGACACTATCATGAATACTTCAGAGTTCAGGTGTGGGGAAGGTGTCCTGGCTTGAAACCTCAGTATTATGATTTTTGAGTAGCCTCTTGCAATGTTTGCAGAACAAATTGTATAATGCCTTACCGATGCCTGCGAATGCAGAAATAAAATTATAAGCAAATCAAATACAGCACGTGTATTGTTATGACCAAACTGAGTAAAGCCATAAAAAAGCAGGAGAAAAAAAGATGAAATAAACTTTTTCTAAAGAATGTAGTACTGTAAGGAAATGTTTTCAGGATAAATCAATTTTTTTTCTCCCACTTAAAGACGGGGAGCTTTACCCCAACAGCATATTTGTGTTCTGAAGTTCACCTGTATTTGTACAGTAGATTTGTAGGATTTAATCTCAGCATGCTGTCACCCAAACCACATGCAAGCATCTGCAGGATGGTGTAAATATCTCATCTTTATCATTACTGGAATTATAGCAGAAAGCAGTTACCCCTCATGGATGATCAGCAGCTGAAATACTTGCAATTCTTTTCTTTGTTTTCATGCTTCTGTATTCCCATCCACTGTTACATCTCTCTTGCTCCCCAGGCAATGATCTTGGTGTGGTAGGTGGTTGGTAACAACTTGCTGGTGGGTTGCTACACCTGAGTGACTGGTATTGTTCCAGGATATTGTGTTTTGTGGTGGAAAAAGTGTACCTGATGGGGTGTTCTCTGTTAGTGGGTTTTGCTTTCATGCAGTTTTGCTGTAGTTAACTGTGATTTTCCATAAGCTGTTACAGCTTTTAGCATGCTGGAGAAAGAGACAGGTGGGGTAAAAAAAGATAGTGCCTGTGTTTTTCATGTAAGAATTCAGTAAAAAAGATCTGTGACTTTACTTTTTTGACTGTTGACTGTGAAAGAAATTCAAAGGTCTGACTTATTCCTAAAAGGCTTTTAAACTCTGAATCTTCTTGCTTATGTCTGGTGAATGGTACACATGTGTCCTGCTGACTGGTACCATTCATTTGCTGGATTCTGGATGATTTTTGTTCCGTGTGGGTTTTCACAAAAATTGGTGGTTTTAGCAAATGTGTTAGCCCTGGTATCAAAGGGGCAAAGACTGGGATTTAGCTGTGTAGCAGGGGAGAATGTCTTCTGCTAGTAGAAGATATTTCTACTCAGTTCATCATCTGTTCCTTATTCCTCTTTTAGTTCCCATCACCTGAGTGGGACACTGTGACTCCTGAAGCCAAGAACTTGATCAACCAGATGCTGACAATAAACCCAGCAAAGCGCATCACAGCTGACCAGGCTCTCAAACACCCATGGGTTTGTGTAAGTGTTCTCCTTATTACAGGTTGATTTGGGGTTTACCTTGAATGGACATGCCAGGAAGACTTGAAAACCCAGAATATTTCAAATATTTCAAATTATGATTTTTTTGGATACTGACCTTCAACAAGCCAACTTGGTCATGCTGTGGTGCTTTTATTGACACAGTAGAAAAGAAAATCCCTTATTCTTTTGGAATTTTGTCAGTGTCCATAGTTTCTGGTTTTTTCCCCACATCTTTTCCAATCCATATCATCCTAAAGTGTAAAATGGAGTTTGGCATCAGACAAAAGTTTTAGGACCATTTTGTTCTTCATCTCTGTTTCAGTTTATGGCATAGCATCTTTGCAATATTTGGGACGTTTCTGCTATGCTGTAGCTTAATTGGCTGTAAATTGAAATCAGCAAAAAATCTTTTGCTGTTCCATGTACGTGTTTCTGCCTTGCCAGACCTCACACATAAGTATTTTCATCTTTTGTAGTTGGCAAGGAAATCCCAGAACATAGCTGGGTGTGGGCATAGGGGAGAGCAGCAATGATGCACTTTTATCTCTGCAGGATAAAATAGTTTCACCTAAGTCTAACCAGATGTTCTTGTAATACCACAGCATACTTCTGGGATGGGTCTAGTGTGTTCCTTTGCTCATTTGTTCTTGAGAAACTGTGGTGGTAGTGTCCTTCTACCACAAATCAACAGATTATCAATTTAAACTTACTTATGTGAACATGTGTCTAACAGGAGTGTCTGCTGTAAAATGATGCAAGTTCCTTGGAAGTCAAAACTTCACAGTAGCTGAGACTACATTTCTTTTTTTTTTTTTTTTTTCTCCTTGCATGCTTGTAAACCATTGCAGTTCCTGATATAATACAACTTTCCTCTCAATGTCTGTAGCCAAAGTTGTATTAGGATAGCCCACTCCCTGTGGCAACTTTTCTTCTCTGAGCTAGGGGGAGTTTGAATTCACTTTCCAACCATGTCAGCCTCTCACTGAAACTGCTTCCTGTTGAGTCTGTTGATTCCCTTTGCTTTGCAGTCCCTGGGTGCACAATGTATGTTTCCTCTCTGGAGATGTACCGCCGCTCTAAAGTAAATGTTGTAGGAAATCTTAAAAGTTTATCTGAGACACTGAGTTTCTTAGCATCACTGAACTTCTGAAGTATGTGTCCTGACTCTTGTAAGCTCACATCAAACAACTGGAGATCACTGTCTCTCCTAAGGAGGCTGGATGAACAGTGACCACCAGTTGTTTGAGGACACTTCGGCTACATTCTCCCCACATGCTGCCTTGTACTGCAGTGGGTGACCAGCTTTGACAGTAGGATCAAAGCAGAGACTTCTCATAAACTAGCTGAACATAAGCATGGTTTACAGTTCTTTTGGGTATTGCAGAATTTTTTCCAAGCAAGAGAAAGTTAGTGGAGACTTTGTTCACACTTATCTGCCAGGTTAGAAATTCACCCACTATCCTTGTAAAGGGAATTCAGGCTTGTGGTTCTATGCAAGAGCAACAGCTACTTTGGCATTAGTTACTGACTTCCTCATGTGCTCTAAATGCTTGGCAGTATCAGTCTCTGATTTCCTCATGTAGTCTTAATGACTGCAACACTTCTGGGAAGTTGTCTTTTTGCAGCTGATGGGATCCCAGTCTGCTGTGGATGACAAATGTGTATCACGGGATAGAGATTTTATGCTCATTTTTTTGCATTGATACAATAGAAATACATTATCTTTTCTCTTACACACCGAGAATCTGTTTCTGCAATACTGATACAAAGATGCCAAAGCCTCTGCTAGTCAACCTCTTACATTCAGGGGGTTGCCATGTCCAGAAAGGCTGCTGATCACAAGAATTCACTTACTGCTTGAAATTTCCCTTTCAAGCTGTAACTAATGCAGCCTAGGTCTTTTCTATAGTGCCTCTAACTCGGTTCCCCATGAGTATGCTTGTTCATTTGTTGGCTTTGTCTTCTTACTACCTTAAATCTTGCATGTGCCTGAAAGGCAGGGAGCACTGATTCTCATCTGTGCCTCAATCATAAATTTCTTGGGCACAGTCCTGTAATAGCCCACCTTGATTTAATGTGTCTTGATGGAAGTTCTCAAGTTATGAACCAGTTGCAAGTGTTTTGCAGCCATGCAGTGGTGAGAGGCTTGGCCATGTCAGCTTGAATGTCTTGACTGATCAGTGCAAGTGGAATAAACTTCCCTGGCTGATTTGGTATGGGCATGTTCTTGATCTTCTGCTGTTTGTTTTTCAGCAACGATCCACTGTTGCATCGATGATGCACAGGCAGGAGACTGTGGAATGCTTGAGAAAGTTCAATGCTAGAAGGAAGCTAAAGGTAAGTACATCTTAATTTGCCTTAAGTTTGTTTTTAGTTCTCTGAATTTGAGGTTAGTGCCTTCCTAGCAGCAGTACTTTTTTCCATGGCTAGCACAGTGTTAGAGAAGTACCTTATGTGATCCTCCGGTACAGAGTACTGAAGTAGTGTACTGAAGAGCTGAGTAGTTTCTTTCTCCAAGCTCTAAGCTTTTCATGCTGCTTCTGCTACATATTCACCCCTTCTACTTTCTGCCAGCAAGTTGAAATAGAGCAGCTAGTTCTGGGACTTTTAGTTCTGAACGCTCTGCACCTTCCAGTACTAGTGTTACCAGTTGCCTGCAGCTGGGGCAAAGCCTCTGGCCTGTGCACAAAGCAGCTATCTGCTGTTTGAAAGCTAGGAAGCAGCTACATGTTGAAGTGTAATTCTTAGTGCCATTTCGGATTTCCTAGGCTATCCTGCCTGGCATGCAGCTGCTGCTCTAGAAAGGCAGGACTGTGAGTGGTCCTGTGTCAGGCCCAGCAGCCACACATGGGAATCCTGGACACACTAGGGATGTTCAGGGTAGCATTGCTTTACCTCTGCATTAGTAACTGATGCATTGTGTTCTTCATGGGTCAGCCCAGCCCCTTTCTCAAGCGGCACTTTCTATTATCCCTGCTTTCTCTTCCCCACAGGGTGCAATCCTCACAACGATGCTTGTGTCTCGGAATTTTTCAGGTAAGTCCTCAATGTTCCCAGCCCTTCCTTGGTTTTGCTTTGTGTGAGTGAGCTGGAGAATATTTTAACCTTTTTGGGGTCAAGTAGGAGGGGAGGAAACATGCTTTCAGTTCATCATGGTGTAATGGTGGTCACTTTGCCTCGGCTGGTGACCAGTGTGAAATAGGAAATGATTTGTTTGGAGAGGAACACATGGTATTGTAGTCTGGTACAAAACAGAAATAAAGTCAGCCTCCATAATCAGCTCATGATATTTTGTTAGCAAATTATTTGTGAGAAATTCTAGCTGGTATCATCAGCTTTCCCATCATAAACCAAGAGTGAAGAGCTCTTATTATGTAGGAGTGTTTCCTTTAGACCTGAGGCAGGGACAGGGAAGTAATTGGTGAGAATAGGGACAGGAGCTATTTGGGTATTGTATTACTTTGACTCATCAAAAATGCATCTGAAGTGTCTAGCTATTAGTTTTCCTTCTTGGAGTCTCAGAAGTGGTTTTCGTCTTTTTAAATTTAATAGCTGGTAGTCTGGCTCCCACCCAACTGCATTACGTAGTGCATTTACTGAAAATGCAAATCTCAACATGTAAATCCATGCTTTTTGGAAGATTATTATCTTGGCTCGGCACACCTAGGTGACGCAGTCTGATCTGTGTTCATTTCCATTTGGGTGGAAGACCTCTATTTCTAAGTGCTTTTGGTTTATGAGATTCTTTGTTTTCTTTACCCTCTCTGTAATTTTTTTTCTCTTTTAAAAGAGCAATCACTGAATGCATGAGTCAGATTTTTATTGCACCTGACTACAGCTGCTTTCAAGTGGAAGTCTGCTGTATGGATTATGTGATGATGGAAGTGTATTAATTTCATCTGGCCATTTACTAATGGTGGATATCAATAATTATATTCTGGGTGTTGTTCCAATAAACTTGTAATTGGAATGAAAACCTCTGTGAAATGATCATCCCAGCATACAAAGTGCACGTTCATGCATACATTCTTCTGTGAACTCAAGGCAGTGTTTTTAACCTCCTGTATGGTGCTTTAAAAAAAAAAAAAACAAAACATGTGAAACCATGCTGCAATTAAGGGACGACCATCTGCAACATCTGAACACTTTTTTTTCATGGTTCTTGCTTTCAGGTAAAGCTCTGCCCACGTGTCAGCATTATTTGAGGCTATAGCAATTTCTTTTTACTGCATTTCTCATTGTTTGGCCTTAAAGGGATGGAGTGATTTTATCCATTCATCTGTCCCAGGATTGTGCCATTATAGGACTTAAAAATTCTATACTGTTTTCTGAGATTGATTCTGAAATAACTATTTGAGGAGCTATGGCACAATGACAGGACTTCCGCAGGCCTATACAGAACAAAACATTTTCTTGGGCCTTCTGCTGGTGTGAACTGTTTTTGTTCTATTTACACAGCTTGTTTTTATTTCATTTAATTGCTGATTCTGAGATAGACAGGGCTTTTATTTTTTTTTTTAATAAACAGAAGTTTTAGATTAATTTTTAGTCTGCAAATGTTGTCACTTCTAGTGAAGCTGCAGAAGTGCTTGGGTAAGAAAATCTCCTATGGCTCAGATTGTGAGTACATGAAATGCCAGAGAGAAGGGTTCTCCTTAATGGTGTGTGACCTATACATCCACTTAATCCCTGAGCTAGTACTGAGGAGAAAAATCTTTCTCTACTCATTCTTCTCTGTCTCAAGGGCTGAAGCTGCTGGATCCACTTCAGTTAACAACTGAAGAAAAGGAAATCCTAGGTGGCCCATAGTGAGTGCAGGGTTTGCAGTGTCAGTGAGTTCTGCTTTGAATATAAACTGTGATTCCAAGTATGAGACATTCAAAAAAACTGTCCAGAGAGAGATGTTGTGAATTTAGATGCAAAGTCTCTATCAAGAGTAGGAATGCCTTACGCTTTCATGTTTCTAAAGAGGTGAGATCATCTACTCCTATTTTCTTTGTAGGACTGTATGTAATATGAGCTTGACATTTTTTTTTTTTAATTGTAATTGTTTTTTAATTTACTTAGGTTTTCTAGTTGTTGCAGTTGAAGTAGATACATCTGCTGGAATTAAAGAATAAATGCATGCTAACTAAAAGTAATAAGTTTAAAAGTTCGTGTGGGAACTTTGGGTAGAGCTCAGACTTTTCTTATCATGACAGGCATCTAACTGCCCTTGAAGAGTTCTGCAATAATACTTGTTTCTTTCCCTAAGGGCTTTTTATTTTCTCTAATTGGGTGACACTATTTTGTGGGTTTTTTTAAAGTCCCGTTCCCAGCAGACAGGGAACTAGATTTATGAAGAGAGAAGCTTCTTCCTGTCTGGGGATGAGATCTCCTAAAACCTTCTTTCACAGATGTTTTGAACAAAGAGGAAAATGAAGGCTCATGTGACCCCAGTATCAATTAATTAGGCACGACTGTACTATCTGCAGGAAATATGAGAAGACTCCTTTAATCTTGTTGTCATTACTATCTCCTGTGTCACATTTTGTAATATGGAGTTCCTTCACTGTGTAGGCCTGTGATAAATTGTATACCTAAAGAATCTGTAGCAATACTCACTCTCTTTTTTAGCCTACCAAAAATTCTTGCTTTTTACAAAGAAAAAAAACAAAAACAAAACCAAGTTTCTGTTCTTTTGTGAGTAATTTGTTGCTTGCTATGTGCCTTTTGCCCCAGGCCAGTTAAGTTAAAGGATATCTGGTTCCTTTCCCCAGTTATGATACATTTAGCCATTTAATATTGGCTGTTTGTGGTTCACTTTAGAAGACTGCATCTCAGGCCAGCTGTGGGCTATTTGTTAAAAGCAGGTACAGTTGCACTCCTTTCAGTATAAATCAGGAAGTTGAAACCTGGTTATAATAAGGGATTTGTAGCTTCTCTCCACACTCTGGTGTGGTTAATTCAGCTGCAAGAGAGAACAATGCAATCTAAGTTTTGTTGTCGGATTGTTAGGGTCACACCAGGCTATACACAGGATTACTTGGGTGTTCACCTGGAGCTTCTGATGTTCAGATAGTCCAAGCAAACACTGATCTGCATTCACTTACAGAATACACAAGTGCAGTTGGGTAAATCAACTGGTTAGATCATATGCAAGAAACTCCTAAATCATCTTCTGAGAAGTAAATGTAAATTTATTACTAGGAGAGAGTTGGCAAGGTTTTCAGAGATTCCTGCAATATTTAAGGGTGCCTGGACACATTTATGGAGATAAAACTCTGTAAATAAGCTTGCTATAAACTGAGTGAAAGGATGGAAAAAACTTGATTTTCATCTTAGGAGCAGCCATCTTCACAAAATGCTGAGAAGTGGCTTTTCTCCTTAAGTTGATTTTTATGCACAACTTACAAATGGCCTATGTGAAATTCTTAATACTGTTTTCCTAAGGGGATTGCAACTGTTGGTTTGGGGAGCTGTTCAACAAGCTTTCACACTGAAATTCACTTCTGTCACGTGGTTCAGCACAAGTGCTGTGTCCAAAATATATCATAAGGCAGACATTGGAGGTAATTAAGCCTTATGCCTGAAACCTCTATTTTTAACTGATGTTGAGCTTTTTTCTGGGTTATTGTCACTGCTTGCTCAAGTCAGTTTTGTGAGGGAGTTATGGCAGCGTGTGACAGTAACTGGAATTCGGTACGTGTCTCTATGGGTCTTTATTAACCAATGTGCAGGTTTGGGATTTTAACTAGATAGGTGAGGTTGAGAGAGGCTGGAGGAAGATTCAAGGAGCAGAGTTCTTTCTAACTAAGTAAAGAAGGCCTGAATATGCCTGTGCATGTTTAGTGTAACCTGTACAGAGACATTTTTAGCTGACTAAAGAGCAAGAAGGAGGAAATAATACAAATACTGAAATGGTACTGTAATATATTGCTGTCTTGTTACACCTCCCTTCCAGAAGTGTGTGTGAAACTGAATTTTTGCTATTTTGTATGTGTGTGTATGTACATACATACATATATATATATATATTTATATCAGGTTGAAATTTGAGTTCTTTCCTTTAACTGAAATGAGTAATATATTTGAAGCTTCTACTATGTTGTGTTAGGTAGATATTGATTCAGGACCAGAAACTTGTAACTCCTGGTATGAATCCAAAGGATGAAAATATGAGGAGGGAAAAGATTATTAAGGTATTTCCAGAGCTTTGACTAAATAAATGTAACATCACTGGAAACCACGTTTTCCAAGAAGAAGATTAAGTCACATTTAATGAAAAATTAAGTTGTCTTTAGGTGTTTTTTCTGTATCTATTAAATTTCTTAAGAAACAGTAAGGGGTTTTAGTGAATGGTGCTCAACTACTACAGTGTGGACCTGCCAAAGTAGTGGATTTCAGTAAGTAACTTCCATTCGCAACTTCCTAGAGTGATATGGATTTCATTACTGCATTTAAGTGTTTATCACATAGCCAGAGAGTCTAATTCATCATCAAATTGGATGTAAATGATTATAATCATTTCTTCTACATTCCTCTCTCTAACGTTTAGGAAAGCTCTGTGAATACTTTTTATTGTGGTGTTTATCCTTAATAAATAGATACTCTTGAAGTTACACTGCATTCATGGGCATTGTTTGTGATGGTAGCCAGAAGTGCTTCTTGTGACTGTAGACTGACTGTTGACTCCTTTGTGGTGACCCCAGAAGTGACATCGAGGTGAGAAATAGTTAATATGACTTTCTTTGAACTGAGAATATGAGGATGTCAAGCTGCAATTCTGTGTCATTGGGAAGTCTGTGTTGGTATGATACAATTTTTATTTTATCAAGTCTCAGTAAAGTCCAGAATTCTCCAGGTACAAATGCTTATGTTTAGAAGGCAGAACTTGGCTTGTCTGTTAGACTAGCATGGTAAGTTAGTCAGATGTAATAAAAGCAACCGCAGTGTTCCTCCTGCATCCCCAAAAAAAAACTCTGGAAGCTTAACTGAGATGAGAAATGTAACTGAGTTTTGGCAGCTGAGGGCAGGGCAAACCCAAGGGCAGGCTGGATGAAGGGCTGCTCTCTCTGGAAGAGGAGCAGTAGGACTGGCAGTGGGGAAGATACCACCTGTGGCTGTCTTTGGAGTGGGTGTTTCAATTCCTCTTCAGTCCCCCCTTGGCTCTGGTACATCCAGAGTGTCTGGTGTTTATTGCTGATGAGTTCAGCATTAGGGATTTGTGTTTCTGCCAGGAGCATGGTTCAGAGCTCAGGCTGTTTACTATGGAGGCCAAAACTGAGAAATGCGGGAAGAGGGAGGGGTATGTGCAGGAGAGGCCTTTTGTGTTTCTCTACAGAGATTAACTGAAGAGTGTCTTGTTAAGCCAAGAACAGAATTCTGTTTTTAAGTTACTGGGTTAACAGCATGTGCTTTTGTGTTTCTTTACTCTAGGAGAACTCTTAGCTCACTGAGAAGAGGGAATTTAATCCCTTTAACATGTAGAGGAAATGGGAAGGATAGAAAAAAATTAATACTAGTATCTCATGCCTGGAAAATCATAGAGCATTGGTACAAGACCATTCTAGGAACAGTAAAGAATCTGCCTGCATCTCTCTTTGGATTTTTCCCCTCCTGTTGTCTCTTTGCTAATCTGCCTGTCTTCTAAAGTGATTATTGTTACAGGAAGTCTTGTTGCTTGCGCAGAAATCCCCTTTAATTTCCATCTTGTAACATGTACAGGTTGATCTGTGGGTAGACCTGCATGCTTCCCTTTTGCCTGAGGTGTCTGAATCATCTTCATGTGTGAATGCATTTAATGGGCTCTCCAGCTGTCCTTATAAACCACAGTACGCTGCAAGAACTAAATACACCACAGACCAAGTTTCTTTCTACAGTACTGGGATGCTGTCAGGCCTGTGGGTGAGCAGCGTGTGCCATGCAGAGGTGCAGTCAGGGAAGGAGGCTGGACAAGCAGGCTGCAGCCCAGCACAACATTATGTAGTGCTGGGCTGCAGAGTGGGACTCTCAGCTGAATTTTCTTTAATGTTGTAGAACATGATTTTAAGTTGTCTTCTGTCCGCAAAGACAAATGTGAGGTTGTGGGAAAACTGCAGAAAGTGTGAAAAATGTTGCTTCCCTGCTTGTCTCTGGGTCGTTCTCAGAACATATGGTGGTACTCTTTTGCTTTTCTGATGGTGTTGGGTTTTTTTCACTTCAAGGATGTCCCATTTGGCATATTTGTTAAGTTGCAGAATCCTTTACTCCTTCTGAAGTGTTGTAAGGCTGTAACAGTTTCTTGTTTTCAGCAGTTGTTGTGTGAGATGCCTTGATGCATGTGCAGTATGAACGCTGGACCCCTTTTGATCCTGTAGTCACGTTGTTCTCCTTCTCACTTGCATGTAGAATCAAGCTAGCCTTTGTCATGCCTTGAAGGTGGCCAGAACTTGTTTGTCTTGCAGTCTTGCAATGCTTTAATATGTTTACACTCAGCAAAGAGACTGTTTCAGGGCAGATGAGTTGTTTGGGTCACTTGGCCCACCTTCGTGCGTGCACATTGAAATACTGTGGTTTGACATATCTCATTCAGAAAACCTCTGCATGAGGTTCTTCTGGTGTTCTTGGTTACTGAGAACTGGAATGAAAACAAAATTGTAATCTAGCTTTATACCTGCATTAGGGAGTAGAACTAGGAAACCAATTCAAAGATTCTAGTAAGCTTATATGGGGTGCCACCTCTTTGTTGGGAGGAAATGCTGTAGTCATTTGCACCAACTCAGCTAATATTGTGTAGTTAATCTGTGTCTGTAGGGTCTTGTAGGGAAGGCAGGGTGGAAAATGTGGTTGACATAAAATTAGAACAGTTGCTTAGGTATCGCAAAATCCTTTTTTGCCTAATGTTGCTGCTTCTAGAGAGACTGAGCACTCTGTGCAAGTTGGTCAGGATGTCCTTGGGAATGGAACATTTCAACAGTCACGTGAGCATTGTCTTAGGACTTGCCTTTTCCCTAGGCCTCATCTTTGCTGCACCTAAAACCCAGGTGCCCAGACCCATAAGCTTCCCAGCAGCTGCTTAGGAGAGCCATATCATATGTTGGTACAGTAGTTGTCTTTCATGCTGTTTACAGACGTTGAAACAACTGAAAACATTCTTCCTAAGTAGACAAGATATGTTTTATATCTGTTGAAATTGTAGATGGAGTCTTACTGTTGACAGTTGATGTCAGTGTACCATTTTGCTGTAATAGATGGAGCATCTTCATCACTCCCAAGTGTGCCTTCTGCCAGGCATTTGTTGTGGGCTCTCTCAGTGTGCTTATCATTCTCTCAGTTTCATTGATAGTGCCAGTTGTTCAAGTTGAGCACAGAAGAGCACTGTTATCTTTCAGTGAAGAAATTCAGCCTAGTTCCCTGTTTCTTTTGCCATTCTCTCTTTTTTTAACAGTTGTCAGATGCTGCCTTTTGCACTTTTTCAGTCCCTTCCTTTTAGCTATCCAGCCATCCTCAGAGTAACTGTGAGTAACAGTAATCAGAAGGCTTCTGTGTTATCAGTACCCCCTTTATAAACCACATGTGTTATGTGGATGGCTGCACTTATAGGTGCAGCCTTTATCCTGTTGCAAAAATCTGACAGATTTCTTAAGCTTTTCCCCCTGTAACTGCTGACACTTCTGGATGGGGTCACAGTGTGAGAGTGGAGCATTGACAGAGAAGCTCTAAATTACCATTTCAGACTTGGTTCTCTTGAGGTGGTAAAAGTGGTAGTATTTTTGCTTAAATAGGTGAATGATAGATAGGATAGATGACTCTCTGCTATCAGGATGGATTTAATGAGTGACTTGTCCTGTTTTCCAGATCTCTTGCTGCTAGAGAGGAGTTAGCAGGATGGTTGTCCTTCTGAAGTTTTGTGCATTTTTGAGGGAAGTGGTGGGGGGAGAGAGAGAGAAGTCTTGAAACCAAAATCTGACCTACTTCTGCTTCTCTCCACAGCTGCCAAAAGCCTGCTGAACAAGAAGTCAGATGGAGTGAAGGTAAGTTCTTGCTTTGCCATTTCACTGTCTCTCCCACCATCTGAACAGGAGGCAGCCACTCTGTCTGGTGCCCGTCCCCTTCCAGGGTAAAACCACAGCCCTGTCCTGTGGCTGGGATTGCTTATAAACAGTGTCTTGTTATGGAAGCCTGGGTGGGATCTTAGTGTTCCCTACATGCACAACTAGCTACATGCACTGTTGTAGCAGGAGGAATTCCTTTTCCCCTTTCTGTGATGTATGGAGAAGTGGTCAGCACTGGATTAGAAAGACCAAGGACTTGCTCAGTTGTGACACATGCCTCTGACTAGTCTGTTTTGTTCAGTGCAGAGTGATGATATACCCAGCAGACTCCATGGAAGTTTTTTTGTCTACTCCCTTGGACAGATGCTGAAGGTTGAGCTGGGAAGAAGGGTGGGGAAGGAGGAGCCTCCAAATGTTCATGTTTGGACAGAACGGAAACTGAGTATTGCATTAAGAGTTCAGTTCATGTGCCTGAAGTTGAGGCACTTTTCTGTTCCCTTCTGAAGGGAATTACTTTTTCCCCACTTCAATGTCCCTCTTTGTGTTGCATGGTCGTAATTTAATTCTGGAGGTCACATAGGCCCTTGCAAAGGCTCTGTTGTTGCAGGCAGCAGCCCTTTACCATCTGGTACTGGAGGAGAGATAATTACAGTCTAGAGCACAGTCCTCCCCTAACTGTTCCAAAGAATAATTGTCCTCCACATGGAAAAGAAGAGTTGGGTTTATTTGCTTGCATTTTTCTTTGAAGTCCAAACCTTTCTCCACAGATGTTAGGTGGAGCAGTTCATCTCCTGGTTTAGCACTGTGGACAGTCTTCATTCTCCCCATGCTGGGAGGCTGACATTCACACTGCAGGACCAGCACACTTGTTCTCTCCTGCTTTCTGAGCCTTTTTCCATTTTAATGAGGCTTTGTTCCCAGAGGCCTCACAGTACAAGCAGGCTGCTGAAAAAAGAGGTGTTTTCAGAAGTTACGGGGTTTTTTTGGGAACTGCTCTAGTAAAACATGCATTCTTACAGTTCTGCAGTATTTTTCCCTACTGACACCCAAGTTTTGGGGTTAGTTTTTTTTGATCAAAATGCTCTATGAAAATGCTGTTCTTGCCCTAGGATTCTTGTCTTTGAAATGTGCCAGCAAGAGTGAGCTTTTGGCCATTGCACCAGCCTGCCTCTTGTACAGACATTCATTGAACGCATGCACACTAATACAGCAAGTGTGTTATAGTTGCTGCATTTGTTGATATTGAAAACATTACAGTAGAATTCCGGTGGAATAAGAATGGATTATCCCAAATGTTGTGAACTGTGAACCAACAGCTGCTTGCTTCAAAATCTTGGGTCAAAATATTCAAAAAATGGACAAAGGATGTGCATGTAAATCTTGAGGCACAATTTCCTGATAGTGTAGTTACAAGGAGACCCTGTATGTTAGAACCTTCCAGCTCCATGGAAAGCTTGTGGTGTTTGGTTCATGGAGTACACCTCTTCCTCTGTGTCTTCCTCTGTGAAAAGGATAATTCTGGATTTACTTTTCTTCAGCTTTTTGCAGTATATGTTGTTCCTCGTATGTGTAATTGAATACCTGTAAAGTGGAAGGTATATTAGAGAGCATAGCATTCTCTGTTCATGGTGAATGAGATTTTCCTCTGGAAACCGCTGCTTTTGCAGGACACTGGAGACCTGCAGTCAAGAGTCTGCATGCAGCTTCCTCCCTCCAAACTCTTACAGCAGTCTGGCTTTGCAGTGTGAAGCCCAGTGTTGTCCATGAGGTGCTTTGCTCATGTTCATCCTGGGCTGAGGGCCCTCAGGAGAGGAGTTTAAGCTTCCCATTTTCCCTAAATGGTGTCTATCTTCAAGTGTGGGTTTTGAGTCCTCATTTCTGTAAGTGTTAAAACTCAGAAATAATAATATATTTCTTATTAAAGCTCCTGTTTTGACTTACTCTTCTGCTCAGTAATACAGAATTTTAAAGGTAAAAGTTGTTTTCCCCCAGTGCTAAGCTTGGACAAGATAGAGAGCGGGTAGTGGTCTGTGTATGTTTGTAGGACATCCTTAACACTTCTGTTGTAGGATTTCTATGTCTATGTGCTTATCTCTTTCCTTGCCCTACTGTAATGGGTGCTGCATCCCATTAGTCACCCCATGGTAGTGTAGCTCTTTACCATGTCCATTTGCTTATTGGAGCAGTACTGGCCCATTGGCTGCTGGAGACAATCTCTGTGCTGGTCACTGGTTGGTGGCCTCACCATTGTGGCCAGCATACTTGTCATGTGTTGCTCCTTTTGCAGGAAACTTGTCATTTTAGCTCCATTCACTTTCTCACCCTGTACAGTTCTGACAAACAACTCTGCCAGTGTCTGGCTGAGTTGGGAGCATCTGGTCTTACTTGCAGCAAACGATGATTTTCTGCCCATTGCAGTAATGCAGAGCACAAATACCGTGGCTTGAGCACCAACCAGATTTTCAGCTTTGTGGTGTCCTTTTCACTCTCACTTCCTATATAAATTATTCTAACATCAGATGTAGTTTTAGAACAAGCACTGCATGTGGTAGTTTTAACTGTAGTCTGCTGCTGACCACATGCCATCTGGTTAGGCTGTTTCTCATGTTTCCTCCAGATAAGCAGACTGGTTTGTTTGATGGTTGAATTTTCTGTTTGTTTTTCTCTTAAAACCATCTTGGAAATCAACTCTTTATGGAGATTTGAGAGAAAATACATTTCAGTTTCTTCAGTGGTTTTATCTGATCCAGGGTGACTATGCACCATGAGGCTGTTGTTGCAGATATCCACAAAGTAGATAAGAATGAAAGAGTATTTCTCTTAGAAGGAGTATTTCTTCCACAAGTGGATTATTACACTAGTGTAAAACTTAATGGCTTTAAAGACACTGAGAAAAAAGTACTGCCAGTTTGTATTAATTTACTTTCTGTTCAAGGTAACTTTCCCTGGTTTTTGGCTGGCATTCAGAGCTGTCTGTGCTAGAATTCTGGATTGTTTGACAAGTACAGTAGGAATTTCTATTACATAGTATTACACAATACTATGTAATTGTGAGACATATACATCTATCTCAGGCTTTATTCCCAATAACTCCATGAAAATGTGTGTTGGTGAATTTCTGATGCAAGGTACAGCATGTCTTGCTGACTTAGCATAAATGAGAGAGGAATGATTTAATAGTCATACGTGGTGATATGAGCATCTAGTGTGAGTTGTGTTGAGCTGATACATAAAAAAAAGGCACAAATTCTGTTTCTCTAGCAATAGGCTCAATTCCTTCGCTGAAGAAAGTTTGACACTAAAGCAATGAAGATGCATGCATTTTACTTGGATCAGACCATTTTGGAAGGGAGTGGCAGAAAGAAAGAAACTTTTTTTTTTTTTTTTAATTCCAATACTAGTGTGTCCACACTGGGGTTCTTTTGATAAATTTCCATGGATATGACCTTCTCTTCTAGCAAATTCCTTTCCAAAATCTATTTGAACCATTCCTGGTTTTCATTTTGCACTGTTGCTTCTATTTCAAGTACTAATTCTGCTAATTGGTAGATATTTCATCAGCTTGGCACTTGAGAACTTTTCCATTATCTTAAATAATGAATGATTTCAACTGCCTTGAATCTTAAATTCTGCCTGCTCACTAAACCTTTGTAGTGCTGCACTCACTTTCTTCAAGCAGAATTTGGATCCAAGCTGTTGGAGTAGCAGCAGGAAGGCCCAAGTTTTATCCTCAAGGAATATGCTTTCCTGCTTTCAAATCCAGAAAGTGAGACTAGAAGATACTAAGTGAGGAGGTGCAGAGCCATGTAACATACCACATATCTTGTGGTCATCACTGTAGGTCCCAGGTATTTTTTTAAGATTCTAAATTTATGAGCAACATTGCGCAGCTACCATTTTAAAATTTACTTTAGATAGTTTCATATCAAATTTATTTGCTTTCTTGTTCCCCCTTCTGCCTGTAATCTGGACTTGCCATCTACTGTAAGGTGAGAGAGGGGTTAAGGAGTGGGCTGGGGCAAACACCTGGATGAAGATTAAGGACACTTTATGCTGAGTGTCCTTCCTCTAAGCTTGTCAGGGTCTGGGCTCTCTGTAGTTAGTGTTACAGTCTTACTGCTGATGGTTTTTTTTTTTTTTTGTCTCGGGGTAGCACTTCAAAGAGTTGTGCTCCCTTTTTTCCAAAGGGGTATTTCACATCCTGCTGGTGTGAGAGGCTGTGTGTGTTTCCAGTTCTAGCAGGGCCTGACAGACCCATTTCTATAATCAGAATTTGTTAGTGCACAAAGTGTAATTTTTAGTTAAGCATGTAATTATAATTATTTTTAAATTGGTCCTTCTCTAAGCTCTTTGTCAGTTTCTCTTTTTCTTTCTTGTTTACTTCTGGCCACTTGGGTTTGTGACTAGGAGTTATAAAATAATATCAATAATGTTCCTCAGGCCCACTGTAACACTCTATGTAGATACTAAATTGTGGAGTATGCTGTGGGATGCAGATTTTAACAGCATTCACTTGCAATGCTCTGCAAAGTCTGTTGATTTTCTGCCTTGTCTTTCTGCCACATGCACTCTGTTTTCTTTCCCAGTGAAAGCTGAATAACACAGCTGAAAGGAGGACTCAACTGAGAGTAAAAATCCATTTTTTGGTTTAACAAGGTTAATGTTTTAAAATCTGACCTTTATGTTACGTAACTGCAAAGAGGCACCAAATACCATTTGTTCTGCTGTTTGTAAGGAATATTGCAGTAAGTGTACATTTTATGCCTGATGGGTACCAGCTTTCCCTGCCCTTTGCCCGGTAAAGAGTATGTGAGGAAGGAAGGATGCTCTGTAGACTGACATGGCTGCAGGGAAAGCAGTTGGTGAAAGCATGCCTTAAACAGAGAAGGCACAGTAGCAAGGTGAAGCAACCTATAAAGTCTGCAAGGGTCACGTAACATCCACTGTGACCAGCAGGAGTTAAAGCTCCTATCTCTGTATCTGGACTTGTTATAATCTTAAAGCCATACTGTTTAAAGATTGTTTATGGTGAAGCTAAACAGGGAGAACCCAAGTTCATCTGAATAGCAGAGTTTCGTGCTGAACTGCTTTATGCAAAACACCTGGGGAGTCCTTCAGATCCCTTTAAGTGCTGACATCCAGTAGCATGTTACATCCACCTTTGATGCATTCAGTTTTTTCACTGCATTGTTGTAATGCCTAGAAACACCAACTGAGATCAAGGGTCCAGTTTGCTTAGCTAGTGGTGGCTAAGCAGAAAATCCTTGCTTCTTAGCTTACAATTTAAATAGACAAGCTGACAAAAGGGCAAGAGAGAAGATGGATTGACAAAGATTAAATTATTTGCTCAGCATCACACAAAAGGGCTAAAGCAGAAGTAGAAATAGGACCTCAAATTTGCTGGTTCAGGATGACGCTCACTATGATGATCTGCTTTTAGTTCAACATTTTTTTCCTGCCTTAAGTTCTGAAATGACTATAGTCTCCAGAGGAATATGAGTTGCTGCAAGCGTGATATTTTAACATAAATACTGTCAGTATCAAGCTGGGGGAGAACTGCATGTGGAAGATAGAAACACAAAAAGCTGTCATAAAAAAACCAGCCACGTTAAGTTCCCAGGGCTGTGAATGGGACCTTGCTTGGAATCACTCTACTTCTTACAGTATGTATTGTGGAATGATTTACACTCACCATTTCTAGTATTGCTGCTATGCTGAAGAGACAGTGATTCTTCAGGTTGTCTTCTGTCACCTGCTGACTTCTGTTTATTGTTACCTAAAGCAAGACTCTTCCTTAAGTTTCACTGTAGAGGATCTGCTCCTCTTTTGAGATGAACACCTAAAATTCACACACATAATAAAAATAGAACTGTAACAAACATTCATCCCTAGGTTTGTTGTCTGTACTGCTTTGGGAGAATGTTTTGTCACTGAGGTGTAGGGAAACCTTTCAAGTGTTCAGTGAGGTACTTTACCATAGGCTGTGTCTGCCTTTAACAATTCTATTCATTCCCTGGGGCATCTCTGTGCTGCCTAGTAATTCTTAGAGATGTATCTGTGTTATGGAAGGGAAAGAGAACTCTATAACTAAACTTCTGTTCTCTTATTTACTTTGCTAAGTTGCAGTCACATTAGAAGAAGAACAAAAAGCTTTGCTCACTCAGCTAGTCACCTTGGGAAGGTAACATAGATGGTTCTGATGCAGCTGTTAAGATGTATTGGGAGATTGATCTGGTTTTAGTAACTTCCTTGTATATGATTGGACTTAATAAGTTTTGATGCTTTAGCACCTACTGCCAGTGCCTCATGTTGGCATTATCTAACCTTGTCTTGTGTTTTAGTAGTACTTTCATGCTCTGGTCATAACACAGACTTCACTCCCTTTTCATACGGCTTTTCTTCCCCATGTTATTATAGTAGCCAGTAATAATGTGCTTTCTGGGACTTCTACACTACATCATGCCCTGAAATAGACTAACACTGTTTTAAATTTAGCTTGTACTCTAATTAAATTCTGATCTGCAGAGGGTTCTGTCTCCTCCTGTGTCAGTGTTACTTGTGCCTCTGTATAGGAGGGTGTTTGTTTTCTGCATGGCTTGGTTGTTTCTTTTCATATTGAACCTTTTGCTTGTATGTTAACATTTTCTGCCCCTTTTTTACTTTTGTAACTTACTGGAAATCTGTATGAATTTCAAATGAGACTCTCTTTCTTAGAGAGAGGTTTACCTCAGTATCCATATAGTCTCTTTTTGTCTGCTGCAACTTACAGGATACATTAAAAGTCAAAACCTGAAGTTTTTCATTGGTGTGAATTTCCATTTTTCCCAGTTAAAAATTCCCAGTTGTGATAGGGTACAAGGATTCCTCTGTGTTGTTGGCCATCTAAGCATTGTATTCACGCACTGGTAGTACATGCTGTTTTAGCTGTAGCTTGAGGAAAAGCCTGTGGAGAAGCTAAATTGTCCTGAAAGAATATGAGAGGAATCACAAATTTTTAAACCATGTAATGGCAAGCCCTGTGTTGTGCCTCCATGAAGTGGAAGATTTGTGAGCCAAATGCTGAACAGATCAGAGTCTGTCTGTACTGGAATTAAAGATCAGATGAAGCAGAAGCTTTGCTACTTTGAGACTGTTCATGCAGTGGCTATGTGACTGTGGACTGTATGGTGTGAATAAGTGTGGTTCTGGTCTGGGTATGAAGTGAACATGGGCACTTCTGCTTTCAAAGACATGCCAGTCTCTGTGTGTGCTTGAGTTCTGATGTGAGGATAGCAGGGATGAAGGCAATATTCAAGGTAAGAGCTGTGAAGGCTCAGCAAGTGTATGAAGTGGGGAGGAACAACTCCATGGCCTGTACTGTGTTCACAGGCTGCTCTGGGGGGGGCTGTGGTAGTATGCAGGAGTCCAGAGCTGCAGAACTGAGCCCACGCCATTGTGGGTTTTGACTGGGGGGTGCTGTCCTACACTACTCTGTGGGCTAGACTGTAGTAAGCAGCAGAGAAGTAGCCTAGATAGTACCGAAGGAGAAGGGCAGATGGAAAATGTATGTGGAGAAGCAGGGAGAAGGAATAGCATTGTAATGCTGAAAGACCTGCCAGGCTCAGCTTGGACTGGATGACACTAAGAGTTTAGTGAAAGAGGAGGGAAGTGCATGCTGAGACTCGTCTACTGGAGAGTGATGTTTGGTGTGAAGGTGTCTTTGAAGGTGACTGAAGATGCCATTGAACAAGAGCAGAGTCCAAGAAGGTTGAATAGTGTTTGAACCTGTTTGTTCTTCTCCCAGTATCTGAGAGTGCAAAGTGTTCTGGCTGTTGAGTGCTTCTGTCTTTCTTATTTGAGCATTAATGCACCTTACCTCTCCAATCAGCCCCAAATTCTATGTGAGTGAACCTTTCTCCTTCCCATGCTACGCACAGAAGTTCCTTCTTCTTTCTTTAGCCCCTGTGTGTGCCTTCCTGTTGTGCCCTCCTACTTACCCTCTAATTTGAGTTGCAGACACACCTCTGCATCCTCCAAATGTGAACACACAGGGGGTTTCTGCCTACCTCTTCAGTTTGGCTGGGGAAGCTGCCCCATTTTCTGAGGTGGGAGAGCACAGAGAGACACCCCTTGTATCCCACATCTTCTGCATATATATTGCTCTCTTGTCTTTGCTCCTTATATCAGTGTGTGGGGCACCTATGTTCTGACCTCAGTGTTTGAGGGGATGGGGTTCTTCAGCCCTGCCCTTTCCCCTGGTGTGTAGCTGTGTGCTTTAATGGTGACGTCTCTCTGCTCCTTTTTGAGTGTCTGTGCATTTCTGCTGCTGCATATACCTGCCTCAGGGGAGCATTATTGGCAGGGGGGCCCTTGCTTGCACACTAATGTGTGAATAGTTTCTGTGCTTTTCTTCTCATCTCCTCTCTTCCCTTCTCTTTCCCTCTCTCAATGATGTGTCCAGAAAAGGAAGTCGAGCTCCAGTGTGCATTTGATGGTGAGCACCTCCCGTAAGCTGCCTGCGATTCGTACCTCCGCCATTTTCCATGCCATGCACGCTCGGCTTGTGCTCATCACCCTACATAGCATGTCCGTGCAGGGGGGCGGCAGGGGGGATCAGTGTGCACTGAAGGGTCCATGTCCTCACAAAAAGGGCTCTGTGATCCTCTGGCCACATATAGCTCCCATTTTGTGCAGAAAATCCAACTGCTGGCAACGCAGTTTGGCTATGCCTGCTCTGAGTGCGTAACAAAAAAAGACAGTGGTTCTCCTGGGCTCAGCAGAGCAGGTGTGTGCCTTGCCTGGACATGAGGCTTTGTCATTCTGTTGCAGAGGTGCCAAAAAAGAGGAACAGGTGCTTTGCCTGGTGTTGGTGCTGTCATCCTTGATAGGAGCCTTGCATTGTAGAACAAACTGGGAGTCACTCTAAATGTGGCAGAGACTGATGGGGCTCCACTGTTCAGATGAAATGTGTGAACACAGCACCACTGGGCAGCTCAGAGTTGCCGGTCACTCCTTTTTTTAGCATACTTACTGAAAAGGTTTGTCAGAGCCTTTATAATCCAAAACTTCCTTTTGTCCTGATCTTGTTTATGTATCCCAGCATGACCAAATACCCAGTAACTGTGTCCCCTGTCCTGTTCATTTTCTTCTTCATCCATCAAGGTGTTTGACATCTATAGAATTTGTCAAAAAAGTAGTCAAATCCACTCTCAAGGGTCCAAAGAGGAAATTGGCCAGTGTCATATTGTCAGGAGTCATACATAGCCCAATGACACACTTTGACACCAAGATATGAACAGTAACTAAAGTACAAAAGTCAGTTATTGTATTATTTCCTGTGCACAGAAAAATAACAGAAAATATTTCTCCTGTTTCCCAGAAGTGGGAGTGTTACAGTACTGAGAAAGCAGAATAATTGTTTTTGCATTATTACCTGGAAGATAATTCTCCTTCGATGACATCTTTAAACTATGTAAAAAACCACACAAAAAAAGTAATCCCAAAGTACTGCTTTGAAAATCTGATGCGAGTGACTAACTTTTCACCAGCCCTGCCTTTATGTGGGGCAGAAGTTCACTGTGTCTTTCTTGCCCTTCTTTTTTGCCCACTGCCAGCAATACTTAAATTCCCTTTGCATGTTTTTTTAAAGCAGCTGGGATATGTAAACCATGTAAGCATCAGCGTCTGAAAACATGGAAGCAGTGAAAGTGGCTGAACAACCAGAGACAGCCCATGTGTTGGTAGTTACTTTCTTTCAGTTGGCTCCATGTGTGTGTCCCTGCGATATGAGCACTGGTCTGTTTTCTTGCACCCTCTGTGTTGTTTGTGCCTGTCTGTCTCTTGTCGAGCTCAGGAAATGTTGCCAACTGCTGTGCCAAAACTAATCACGTTACAGATCTTAAGAAGGGCCTAGCACCTTTTTAGGTGAATTGGCCTCTTTTAATTTGACTTGTACAGAATTACCAAGGATTGCACCCTGGCCAGTGACTGATGTTGGCTGGCAGCGGTGGGGAGGGAGAGGTAAGAGTTGGCTGTGCTGCCTGCGCCCCTGGGAAAGGAAGGCTGGCTTTTTCCAGGGAAGGGCAGTTGGTTAGATGGCCACAGGACATGAGTGTGTGCAGGAAGCTCAATATGTCAGATACCTTCCTTACCTGAGAAAAAGCTGTTAAAAAAGCATAGGCTAAGCTGCCTCTAATTTCATTGGGGCTCTATCCTGTAGTAAAATGCCATCCAATTCTGGACTAGCAAACATGACACTTGGTCTTCTTCAGCCCACTGGCTGTGGAAGAACATGATGGGTGAACTGGGTGCTCAGTGCAGCCTGGAAGGTAGGCTGTGTGCTTTGGATGTGTGGGGGTTTGCACTTTGTAAGGCAACATAACACACCTAACAGGCTGTTGTCAACTTTTTTCAGAACAGTGGTTTCTTGGATGTTTGGTTAGGTTTTGTTTGGTTTTTTTTTTCCTCATTTGGCCTTAGTTATAAAGCCTTCCAAAACACTGGAATTATTTTTGTATAGCTTCTTTCATGCTAATTTTATCATCTTATCCCAGTGGACTAAGAAAAATGGGTTACAATTTTCTCACTGGAAGAGGTTTGGACAATAGATCTCTGCATTAGGATCACTGTTTCTGAAGAAGTACAGGAGCCTCAGTGCTGTGTGGAGAGGTGGACCATTGTCAGAAGTTTGATTGTGTTTATGCCACGAAATAACTTGGGATTAATTTTTTCAGATTGATCTGTTCCTCTTTGACATTTACAGTGACCTGTCATCTCTTCTGCCATCAGGCTGGAAATATATACATAAAACAAAACTCTTGGAAGGCCAGAGTCTTAGGACAATGCAGGGATGTATAGAAAGAGGCAGCAAACAGTAATTTCTGTATTTCTCCTTTCTTAGCTTGGAGTTTGAGTGTATACGTTCTTTTCTTTTCCATGGACTTCTAAAGAATTCACTCCTGTCTCTCTCTCTTCTACTTCCTCCCCTCTCCACCTGCCCCATCTTCCTCTTTTATTTCTCCTCTCTCCCTCTCCAAAAGGGATAGTTAAGCCAAGACATGTTGCTTGTGAAGAAAAGTTGAATTATTAGTAGGTGTTTGTCAAGTCTCAGTCTTACGAGGTCTGTCACTGGTTGACATAATTATACCTTTGGCAGATGTTTTCCAGCTCAGCATTTGACTTCTGCATTCTTTGTGGTGTTTGTGGTGTGGTGATGAGGGCCTGATATTTTGTAATGTGAGTTTGCACTCCCTGAGCACAGTGGGATAGAGAGCCACTGCAACGAGGGCACACTACTGTGAGCTCCCATCAGGCACCCCAGTCTGTAAACTAAGGAGTTTGAGTGAGGCTCCTGCAGTGCCAGTTTTGATCTTATTTGATCTAGCAGCAAAAGAGACATAGCCTGGTGCGGGGGTCACATGTGGGCTGGATTTGTGGGCTAGGAACTCTATAATTATGGACACAGGTTTGGCTTCCTACAAACATAGACTTGGCTCATTCATGACATACATGACTCAATGGGATGATTCTTTTCAGCAAGCTGGTGATGGCCTCACTGTTGTGCTGTATGGATGCAGGAAACAGAGATTTTATTCTTCTACCACAGCTACAAGAGAGACTGAAGTGGGGAAAGATGAAAAGCTGCTGGGCACCGTCCAGAGAACTTGCTACTTGTGGAACTACATGGCCTTTCCCTTATGTCCCAATCCCACTCCTTTCCATATTTTGGTCCTGAAGTCTCTTTGTTCAGGTCACAGCAGGGATACAACACATCATACATCCCCTTTTCTCTACCTTTTCTAGGGCTGAGCACACTTTTACTTGGATCAATAGATTCCCTGAAACCCTCAGCATTATCACATAGCTAGAACTGTTTCTGTACACTTTGGGACACCTCAGACTTGACTCCCATTTGTGCCCTGTTTGAGACCATGACTATTGTGTGTCTCTCACTTCTGTAGTCTCTTTCTCTCAGGACAGCTGCCATCTCTCATTTTCCTTCACCAGATATTTTTGTTAGTGCTCATTGCAGGATTCTCCCCACCCCTTTGGGCTGCTGCCTTTTTCCCTTCTGTTTTCCTTCCTTATAGCTCTAGCAGTTCATTCACATTTGGATTTTGGTACATCCCTTACAGCTTCTATTGCCTCTGGGGGAAGGATGATGTCCAGCAACCTGGGCAGCACTCCTCCTTCCTCCCTCTTCTTGGTGATTGAGCCTGTGGGGAGGGTCGGGTCTGAGGAGATGGCTGGGGTTGGAAGCAATATTGTCATTTTCTTGCTGCCTCTGCTGTCCAGCAGGGGAACTAAAACCATGTTTTTCTGTCTCAGCCACAGAGCAACAACAAAACCAGTATAGTAAGCACTGCAAAAGAAACACCCCCAGTGCAGACGTCCATGGTATCTTCCCCAACCACAATTTTTTTTCCTGTTTGGTTTAATTTTGATTCTGTCCTCTCCCCTTCTCCCCCCAAACCCCTTCCCGAGTGCTGCTTGTGCTGCTCTGTTTCAGCTTATGTTTCGGCTTCGTTCTGTCTGTGTCCCTGTGCTGCTGTGGGGCGTGATCACAGCCTCACAGGCTTTGGGATGGGGGTGCTGAGCAGAGCTGTGGTTGGATGTGGGGATCGCAGCTTGCCTGGACTTCCCTGTGTGCCACCCTGTATAGTTCTATGTGTCCCGTTCAACTGTTCCTGCTCGCTTTGGGGAGGATGGTTTTGAAGAAGAGAGTGTCAAGCTCCATCCACTCTCCAACACTCAGGAAATGGAGGATGGACTTCAGGACACCAGAGAAGAAAGGGCAGACAGAGGGTTTTTAGAAGAATCCTTTGCTGGCCTATTTGGCCTGCTCAGTTGAGTGGCTGATCTCCTGCAGCTCACTGACTTTCTGGGCTGGCATTTTCTGTGGGCTGTGTGCAGGCTCTACAGTGCCCAGTGCAGAGTACATTGAACGGCACAGCTGGGGTGTGTGGCCTGCCTCAGTACCCGTGGAGATCAGGCAGCAGTGCAGCGGGTGGCAGAGGCAGATGGGTGAGTGTACAGCACTGCCCAGCACTGTCCCTGATGCCCTCGCTGAGCCACCCAGCAAGAATGACAGCAATGGGAGGAGATCGTGCAGGATCCTGAAGTCTTGTCCTGGAACAAAGGGATGAGTGCAGGAGCTAGTTAGCATCGATAGGCCTGGTAGCTGCTTTTTGTTGTCTGTCTCTAGAGAGTTGGATTTGGCATTTTTGCAGGGTGGGTGGGTAGGATTTGATGTTGGGTTTTTTTGTTGTAGGATGAAGGATTCCTGGGACACTTCATAATTTTCTGCTTTCCTTTCACTGGCTTTGTTCATGATGGTTTTGGTATTGAGAGAGCCTTTCGAAATTATTAAATATGCTTATTATTGAAATTGGAGCTCATTTCAGAGACTTTTAGAAAAATGTGCCTTTTTTCACAGCTCCTTAGCAACTCTTCTCTGAAAGGCATTGAGGTGGTCTGGCTCATGCTTTTTTTTATTATGGAAATTATGAATGTCCCTTTTTTAGGGTAAAATACCCAGCAACCTTTCCAAAAGACTGGGAGACAAAGGCCCCAGCCCAGCGTTATGCATTCTTCCCCCTCTCCCTCTTCTGAAGCATTTTCCAGTGAGGACACTGCTGAGGGGTCATTACTTCATGAAGGGCTGCAGAGGGTGCAGACTGGCTGCTTGGTTGCCCTCTGGTGTCTGTGCCAGCCTGGTTCACTGGAAACGAGTTGGGAATTAGGGGCAATTGCAGAGAAGCTGGGGGCTTTGTCTCCTTGTGACTGTGGCTTTTAGTGCAGCCTTTCTCTTAATGAAACCTGTGCAGGAAGTGTGTGCGCACGCACGCAGGCACACGTGTGCTGTTTGGAGTTTGTGATTTGATTTTGTTTTTTTAATGTCAGTCACCTTTTCTCCACTTGCTGGGGAGTGAAAATAAATGGGAGAATGCTTTGGAACTGGAGTTTAATGATTCTTCCATCCTTTCCTAGGAGCCTCAAACAACTGTTGTCCATAATGCTACAGATGGCATAAAGGTAAGGGATGGGAGTGTTGCCAGAGAAACTTCTGCTTCTCTCTTGTTCTAGTCTTCATGTGTCTTAATTCAGTTTCTACCTTTCCAATGTCTGGTTTGTAGCATGCTCCCGAGTACAGCTGGCAATAGACTTGGAGGGTTGTGTTATATGGCTATGCATATCTGGAAGAGGCTGAGTAAAGACAACTGTTCAGATATTAACATCTCTTTCCTATTGTGGTGTATAACCACCACTTTCTTTCGTATGTGGGATGGAAGAGAAGATATAGGCACTTATGCACTTTTTTTTTTTTCTTCTACAACTGGACACCTCCTCTAAGAAAGCCTAGGAGCCCTTCTTTAACTTCTTGTGGCTATTCTTCCAAACAGAAGCAACTCTCACTGGATTTCATTTGACAGAGTTTGGTAACTTTCCCCCTTGTAAAAGTTCTGGGTTAACAGCTTGAACATGCAAAAGCTGAGCAGAGATGCTGATACATTTTGCTTTATATTTGGCCTGCTTTCATCCAAATCTTCCTTGTATCATGCTCTCCCTACCATCTCTGCCAACGTTTTTGTGCTTTTCCCCATCTTCCTTCACAAAGAAATCAAACTATTTGCTCATGCTCCCGACTGCTGATGCCTGGTAATGCTCTGTTCTGCCGTGCAGGGTTCCACAGAGAGCTGTAACACCACGACTGAAGATGAGGATCTGAAAGGTAGGTATTTTGCCTGTAATTTCTAATACAGCTAAGTGTAGGCAAGGGATTCTAGAGATTCAGTCATTGCCTTGAACTAGCTTCCCAGGTTTCTGTGTCTGACTCAATTCATAAATTCACCATGATGCTGTCATTCCTGTCACAGTGGGACCGTGCAGTGGGGAGCCGGCTGACTTGGCCTCTGTGGTATATAAACACTGTTTGCCCTGAGCTAATTCACTTTTGTCTCGGAGCTGGAATTCCTTTCTTGCATATATCATAATCTGTTCATCTCCAGTCCATTTCTAGGTGTGGGAAAATCCCTACCAGTCCCTTGAGGTTTGGACTCTGCTTGCGTTTTTGTGCTTCCCTGTAGATTACAGGGAGTTGAAACCTCTCTGTTACTGCTCAGTCTCCCTTTTCACCCCTTTCTGGGAATCTCTTTTGTGACATGCACAGAATTCCCTTGTTATTTTTTCTCTTTGGGTCTATTTTTGTTTCTAAGATGAAGATCATTCTCAGCCTGTTGTCCTTGACTGAGATATCAGTAGAGGGAGATGCTGAGAAGAGATTTCATGCCTTTCAGTGACCATATCATAAATATTCTGTGCTTGTAAAACTCTTTAAATAAAGGAGCTTCAAGTTCCATATCTACTCATGTTGTTTGAGCAGCTGTCTTTTGCCTGGCCTCCCTAATGAAGGATGAGCAGACATTTTCCTGAATAAGCAAGTTTGGGATGGGTGAATGTAGTTTGCATTCTGAGGCAAATGTGTTAATAGTTTGCATTTTGAGGCAGAGGTATCCTCATTCTCCCTGTAGTTCATCTGAGTTACATATCCAGGGAAAAATCAGTGCTGGCCCTGTGATGTAGCAGCAATGTCACCTCCATCAGCTGGGCTAGTTCCTGATGCTTTTCCCATGGCCTGTCACAAGCTGCTGGCTCCTCTTCTGAGGAATCACAGGGAGAAGAAACACATGCCAGTGAGTGAATGAGCTCTGCAATACAGATTGTTTCAGATAAGACCTGGCCTCATTACAGGACAGTAATGAGTATTCTAGCTGCAGTATTCTAGCTGCCACCTTTTTGCCAAAGAGTAATCCGTGGTTTAAGAACCTAGCTTTGAGGGACGGGAACTGGATGGGTTTCATAGTGCAGTAATGAATTCAATTTATCTAATCTCTGCTGGATAGCCATCCAGAACAGGTATTTATCCAGAACCTTGACTCCTGTGGCACTTTTTATTCTGGAGAGGTCCCATGGTTGAGCCAGCTGAGCCAATGTGTGTTTTAAGTCAGGAATACAAATACTGCAAGGAAAAGAAGGGTAGGACTGGAACAGACCATGGGGAGGAGGAAAGGCAGCTGGTCAGTGTATAGAGTTGTATAGGGCTACATTGCTACAGATCAAAACTGTGTTTTGGGGTTTTTGGCAAAGGTTAGAATATTTCATTATGGTTTTAATAGAAGGGAGCATTTGAGTGGTGATCAGGAGGGAAAGAGTTTGCACAGTAATGGTTTGTGCTGTGGCCACCTCTGGTAATTTTAGTCCTTCAGTTTTAAGTGTAGCAGTATTCACCTGTGTTCCTCTTCTATTCCTGCCCTTCCACATTTTAAAATAAGCAAGCACTTGAGCAAAACTAAGTAGACCAAAAGGTTTGGGAGTGTTGGAGTTCTCAATGTTCTGTGTAGCCATGACTCTTGGAAAAGGAAGTGCTTGTGCAGTTCCTCTGCCAACTTCTTATTTTAAATAGATACCAGGCTACACAGATCAGTTCTGCTGTGCTGTAGGAGACATTGTCTTGATCCATCAATGACAGTTGCCTCAGGGATATGTTGTTTCCACTGTGGTGGGGCTAAAGGCAGTGTGTGTCATTGTTCTTCCCCCACCTCCCTGCCCTTGTGTCACTAAATTGCACAGCAGGTTCATGTTGTAGAGCTGTCTACTTGGCTTTGCCCTGGAGGATACTCCTGCATGTTTTGTGCCCAGCATTGTGGTTTCTTTAATGTTCTCCTATTTCCTTTCTCTTTTTTTATTTACTGAACTTGCGTGTTTTGTTTGTGTTTGTGTTTTAATTCCCTGCCATGCTAGCTCCCCCTCTCTCCACCGGGGACGGCAGCTCAGTGCTTGAAGGACGGAGGCACAGTGAGAGCAAAACACAGACTGAGTCCATGCAGTCCCAGCTTTCTCTCTGTTTCTCAGCCAGTAAGTCCAGGGGTGCAGTGCTTCACAGCATCTTTTTCCCACCCCTTCCTCCACCCTTCCCATTTCTCCTTACCTAAGATTTTTCCTTTCCTCAGCTTCCTTCCAGAATGTTGATTTTTCATTTCCAGTACTCCAGAATAAAAAGAAATCATCTCCCTTCCTGAAAAATACCCTCCTTTGCACACTGAAATTTTCCAAACATTTCCTCCCCTTTCTGAAAAAAAAAAAAAACAGAACCTCATCCTAGCTAATTTCATTCCCTTGCTTTCATCTGGGTGAGATGTGGAGTTCTCTGCAGAGACACTGTCTTTTGGGATTTCCTTGGGCAAGTCACTGCATCTCTTAGTTCTCCTTGTGGTAAATGGGGTCAGTGGTGCAGGTCTGCTTGTGGAAGGGATGCACAAGACCGAATTCAGTCTCACTTGTCAGAATTTCTGAAGACCCCAGATATGGAGGGTGCTCAGAAGTACCAAAGGAACAAAACCCAGTTTTTTCAGACTACTTTAAGGTGCTTTGAAAGGGAGGGTGTGGCTCCTGATAGACCCCATAGTGTTTTTGAATCCATTGTGAGGTGCTTTGAGTGAAAATCCTGGGATAATGTTGGCTCTGAAGAGCATTTTTCTGTCGTGAGCTTTACCTTGTGTGTCTGTCTTGCTAGCTCAGTTAGCTGGTACCATGGTTAGTCTATAAGTTCTGCCTTGTATCTCCTGAACTGGCTACCTCTGTAGAGGAGCCTGTGGCTGAAAAACTCTGAAAATGCATGTGAAAAAAGCTAGTAGGTTGGAGAAAATCTAGGTGGAATTCACAGCCTTTGCTCTACACAGACATACTGTACTAGCTGTCTGACTATTTAAAGCTATAGTAGAAGGATCCTTAGTATGAGCTGGGAACATCTGGAGTATTTGATTCTGTTCAGGTCAGTCTAGGAAGGAAGGAACAGGCATGCCCTCTTCTGTCTCTTCCTGTCATATTTTCCTGGTTTCCTACATGCAGCACAGTATCTCATGATGCAGCAGTTGGAGCATCTTTGTTATTTATTTTTGAAGTAGCTCTAAGGATGTCAGACTGCTGGTTTGTAAGGTGCAATGGGAAAGGTGTTTTGCCTAGACAGAATGGAAGGGAAATGATCTCTTCTGAAGTCCTTTTTGCTGTGAGCTGTCCATCACTGCTGGCTTATTAATTCCTTCCTCTTGGTCATAGCAAAGGCCTGCTTGGTACACTGAGGAGTGCTGAATCACTTCTCTGCCAAGTGGGTCAGTGTTCTCCCACTTTGCTTCCCTCGAAGTTGAGATTTGCAGTGATTTGGATGTCCCTACTTTCTTTAATCCCATCTTGTACTTGCCCTTGTGCTGCTCTGTCGCTACTCCAACCATTGTTTTAGGTTGCTCTCAAACTTCCTCCAGAATTAGTGTAATTCCTGCTGTGCTTTTTGCACCAGAGCCCAGGTGGCCCCTGCCAAGCAGTGTCTGGCCCAAGTGATGTGACAGAAGCAGGAGAGCAGGTAGAAGTTATTGGGATGTGGATGTGTCTGTGTGCCGACCAGGGCTGGGGCTGTGTGTGTCTGTACTTCTTTGTTGGTTTTTATTTTACTTTCTAATTTTTTGTTTGTTTATCATTTTAACGCTTACATTTGTTTTGCAGCTACACAGTCTTGTGAAGAGAAGCTTCATGCCTGGGACAGCCCAGGGCAGACATTGGAGTTAGAGCGTGCTCGGTCGGAGCCTTTGCTAACTCCAGTAGTTCCCTTTGTACTTAACCGAGCACCGTGTAAGTTAGCAGCTGGGTAGCAGTAGTGGAGTAGTGCAACTCATGCTAGTTACCCTAGATATAAAGCTCCCTCTTTTCTCCTCCCCTGCCCCTCACCCCGTCCGTCCGAGCCGAGCCGGGCCGGGGCTGAGCGGGCAGCGGCGGCGGCCGCCGAGGGGCGCCACGCGCAGGCGGCGGGAGCGGGGCCGCCCTCAAGCCCGTCCCGCCCGCGGCCGCCGCCCCGCCCCGCCCCGCCCCGTCGCGGGTGGGGACAGAGCCCGGCCAAAGCTGTGGCCCGGCCTTGAACGATGCCCGCTAAACGCTCCCGCAGCGCTCCGCGGCCGGCGGCGTGGCTGCTGTGGCGGGGCTGCCTCCTGGGCCCGCACAAAGCAGGGTGGAGCAGCCGCGGGCCGTGCTCGATGTCCGTGCTGGTGCGTATCGCCTCGCGCTTGTGCCTCTGCCGTGCCAGTTTGGAGGCCCGCGGATTCATCGGGAGCGGCAGGCGTGAATGCCGTTCCCCTGACATCCCGAGGCTCTTTGTCCTTCGGACAGAGTGGTCACCTTCCGTGTGCCGGTTCTAGTTCGGGACATGTAGTGAAAGCCAGGAGATGAGCACAGTCTGATGGCATGGACTAGTGTTGAAGGACGGGCTTGCTGGCACTGTGTCAAGGGACTTCGGAAGGGGGTGCAAATTTCCTTGAGATGAGCCAGTGCACCGTGACTGTGGTCTGCAGACTCCCTCACCCACCTCAAATGGAGCCTTTCCCATGGACTCCATCTTCTGGACATCAGTGGTGCATGGTTTGGAGGTCCAACAAGTAGCCCTTCTTTATGTGGAAGTAATCCCAGACAACTTGCTTGTAAGGACATTTTTCACAACAGACATAGCCCATTGTGTTGTTTTGACCCATTCCCTGTATACATATTTTCATGTGTGGAAATACATACAGCCTGCATAGCAAAACCAGCCCCCCTTATTTTTATGAGCCAGATGAGGGGTTTTTATGAGCTATCTGAGGGGTTTCTGAGGCTAGCTCAGTAGTAAAAGTCTCTTAACTGACTTCCAGAGTGGGTATGGACATCTTTCATTGCCAGTGAGATTATTATCTTGTTGCTCTTCAGCTGCACTTATCAATGGTGGGATGAGGTGCACATGTGGATGAAAGCTTATGGGCAAGGGAGAGAGCAGTTCAGAGCAGCGTCTTCTGGCATTTAGAGTGGAATTCAGCTTCCCTGACTTGAATATCCAAAGATGGTAGGTTGGATTTAAACACCATCCCCCTAATGACAGGCATCTAAGATCTCCACTTGAGACTTCCAGAAGTCCCAATTTCTTTCAGGGTATAAAGGAGGAACAGTCAGGGAACTGGTTCCATTTCAGACACCTACCTTAGATGCTGAAGGGCATGTGGATGGCACTTCTGGTGGTAGGAACTGTATATTATCTGATAACATTGAAGAGAATGCTAGAGAACCTCCTAAATGCCTGTGTAATGTGCAGAAGAGTCTACCTACAGGTGTGGGGAAGGCCTGTGCATATGATGTGAGGTTGTGCATATAGGCTCAAGCATAGGTATGGTGCATGTATAGTCATAGAACTAGAATTGTATTATTTAACAGACCTGATTCAAACTTCGTAAATGTTAAGAATTCTTGAGACCAGCAGAGAGGATGTGGCCTAGGCAATCTGGAAGAGAGCACAGAGGTGCTGGCCAGAGGGGGACCAAATAACAGTAGACAGACAGCCCTTGTCTTCATTCATCTTGAAGTCCAGTGTGCTGGGCTGGGTTAATGACAATGCTGTCAGAGTGCTGTAAAGAATTGTGCCATAGGGATTGGCAGAAGCTAACTGAGGAACAGAGTGCGCACTCAGACACAGCTAGGACCTGCTCATCCAATCCATCCATCCTGCTGCCATTGTCTTTCTAGCTTGCAGAAGCCATCCCTACATGTCCCAGTTGCTTGTTTGCAGCATTCACAATAGCTGAGGTATTGATGATGGTGATAGGCAAGTTGTTGGGAGACTCCTTCCAATTGCCTTGATCTCTGTGGTGGCCATTTGTAAATGGCTACTGTGGTGAAGGTTTTCCACATCTTAAGCTGCCAGACAAGTACTTCACATGGGCAGGGTCCCTGGTGTTCATTGGTCAGACTCCCCAGAAGCAGCTCAGGCTGTCATTCAGGAGACACCTCTGGTGCCTTAGACCTTTTTAGAAGAAAAACATTGAATAAGATGTCTTTATTTCCTTTCTCCCTGCATTATGGGATCACCATTTCCCTTTCATACCACTGCCCCCCTACTCTCATGTGGATGACTGTCTTTACTGCATATCTCCAGAATGCAGGGAGCAGCATCCTATGAGACCTAAACTAATGGTGCTCTACAAATTGCTTGTAGGAAGCACCCACTAGCCTCGTATTTCTACTGAACTCTTCAGCACAGTTAAATTGCTCTTTCTTCTTGTTCACAGTGCGTAAGCAAGAGATCATTAAGATAACAGAGCAGCTGATAGAGGCCATCAACAATGGAGATTTTGAGGCTTATACGTAAGTAGAGATGCTTTCTGACAGGTTGTTTATCAGTTTGTGTGCAAGTGATGCTCTGGCTCCTGGGTACGAGGAGCTGTCGTGCAGTCAGGGATGGTAAAAGGTTTTATCCTTCTTAGCCTACATCAGTTAGGAGTAAGGGATGGAGTAGTAGATCGCTAAATCAATATCAAGTCAGGTATCAAACAGCAACAGGAACAACAAAAGGAAAATGTCCTGGGTTTGTAAGAAAAGTACAGGGGAGGGCAATGAGAACAGCAGAAAGAGAATAAAAGAAAAGTCAGAAACCTAGAGGTTTATTTCATGAAATGCCATCTAGTTGGCTCCATGAGTTACAGTAGGGCTGAGTCTTCAGGAACTTCTTGGAGTAGGGAGATGTAGTTAGGTGGACACAGGGTGTGAGTCAAATGGCATACCAGCACTTTGCTGTGTGAATAGTGCTTGGGCTCAAATGCAAACTGTAAGCCTGTGCTGCTTTTCTTTGCAGAAAAATCTGTGATCCTGGCTTGACCTCATTTGAACCTGAAGCACTGGGGAACCTGGTTGAAGGAATGGATTTCCATAAGTTTTACTTTGAAAACTGTGAGTGGGTAGATTTGGTAACTCCAACACCTTTCTCTCTAGTCTTCCTCTATGTCACATTTTGGGGGGAAAATTTGCCTTGTTTTTACTGGTTATCAGAATCAGCAAGAACTTCATTGTGCTTGGGTTGTGATGCGTTCATAAAAGCCAGCAGCCTTTCTCTCAAAAAGCCTGTTCAGCAGCAATTTCAATTCTAACCCCCACATCCCTTCACTCTAGGCATACAGTCTGCTAGGTGGAAATGTTTTGTACCTGGCAGTTTGAGGCACTGAACTTCTTACTGATATGAAAATGGAAAAAATTATCAGATTTTTATGGAATCAACATGTGTGCTTGGGGTAGACATACTGAATGATCAGGCGTAAAGATGCTTTTGCTTTGAGTTTTCCCTGGATGGTTTTAGATCTCTAACACCTAATGAACCTTTTACATAGATATAAGGGTCACCTTGTCAGTCTGGGGCAGGAAAGAGTTGGGAGAAATGCTATCGTTTATACTAGTGGATTTGTCTGTCTCCCGGATGTCTCCACAGGATGAGATAATTGAAATTTAAATCTGAGCCGTTCAATCTGTTTTATTTTGGGGGTTAGGTCAAGGTCCTTAATATGGGCAATTTGTAGTTCTCTAAGTATGCAAAGACTTTGTCTCTCTCAACAGCTTATTATGGCATGATTTTAACACTTCTCCAAGGTTTGTTCATATTTAATGCTGTCCTAGCTTAAAGATATCCTGATTATTGACTCCTTTGCAACAGTATTCTGTAAGTGAAAGATCTTTTCCTATAACTGAAGACACAGCAGCACTGATGTTGAAAAAGTGGCAAGTATGCTTTTCAGAGGAAGTGGGGGCAAAGGGGCCAGGGGATTCTAGGCAGTAAGTGTGCAGTTCCTAAGGAGAACAACAGGTGATAGGGGAAAGAGTTGCTAGGATTTTGCCTGAAAAATTGCAGGAGCAATTTTTGTGGTATTCCAGAATCCAGTGGAAGGTGAGTAGAATATAGAAGAGGTTGGAGAATGTGGGACGCTCCTCCTTCTTAGTAGTAAAGCGAATCTGATGGTTTTGCATGTCCTGCCAGTACTGTCGAAGAACAGCAAGCCAATCCACACGACCATCCTGAACCCCCACGTCCACGTCATCGGGGAGGACGCCGCCTGCATCGCGTACATCCGCCTGACGCAGTACATCGATGGCCAAGGCCGGCCCCGCACCACGCAGTCGGAGGAGACCCGTGTCTGGCACCGCCGAGACGGCAAGTGGCTCAATGTCCACTACCACTGCTCTGGAGCTCCTGCAGCACCTCTCCAGTGAGGATCAAATACGGGTATGGACTGTCAGGGAAGGAGTACATCACACACACGGCTAAGGCTGCTGTATGTGAGAATTCAGCATTCAAGGCTGTTTAGCTGGCTGTGAGAGAACCATATTTAGTTGTCTGTAGGCTGCAAACTTCAGCTTGTAGATGGTGTTCCTTTAAGTCCTGTCCTCTGGACTCTGTAGGGTTATCTGCCACTCCTGGCAAATGGGAGTCATGTGCCAGACAGTTGTTCCTGGGCATAGGTACCCTTGTAGCAGCTGTGCTTCCTCCCAGGTGCTCAGGTCTGTGCTTGGACAAATGGCTAATCCAGAGCAGAGGGGAAGAGTATTTCAGGCTGTGCATGGGTTGGCCATTTCACATCTACCTTTACATGCTGGGGGTGATTTCAGAGAACTTTTTTGATGAGTTTGTCATATTCTAGAAAGGATATTGTAGAATCCATACAGAATTTCTATACCATAAGGGGTGAAGGTTTATTCATATAAATTTTACAACTGATTTTCTAATAAGCAAAAGCTATTTAATGTACCATGTTGAGAAAACTCAGAGGGGGAAAAAATCTAAACAAATAATAATATCAGAGGATTTAAAATATCCCCCAATTAACTTGCCACAATTCAGCATTGGAAGAAACTTTGATTCTAAAATTTGTCATGCAGAAATGATTATTGCTTGCTCCTGAAGGACATTAGATCAATTTACTTCTTCAGCATTAAGGCATTCTGTTTTACTGCCTTAGTGGTTTCTTTTAGTTAGATGTACAAAGTCCTTCTGCATCCTTTTGTCACGTTCATTTCATAGATCTAAGTTTCCTAACCTTAGGACCTTTTTACTAAAGATTTTCTATTTAAGGGCAAACACAACAAACATCTACAACTGGGAGGCAAGCTTTTTTTAATGTGGTCATTTAAGGATGAACCACTCAAGTCTAGTTGCTACTTGAGTCCTAGTTCTGTGAACAACTTGGGACTAAGCCAAGAGCAGTCTGTGTTGGTATGTGTTATGAGGTATTCAACCCTACTGAAGGCAACTGAAAGGAATGTGAACTATCACAAGCAAGCTGCAGAGGTCACAGATGGAATTTGAAAAGCAAAAGCCAGTTGGGGGCACCAGAAGCAGGGAAGCTTTCAAGAGAGCTAGAAAATCAGCTGAATTTCCAGGGAGTAAGGCAGTGAGAAGGACAAAGCCTTTGCAGGAAAACAAAAATAACTAGCATCAGATTTCATCACAGAAATGTTGAGGAAGACATCTGTCCTGGATTTAGTCCAAGAAAAGATGCAGAAAAAATTATTAAATTAAAGATCGGTGTGTCTCAGTGGCTATGCCTAGGAATTCTGAGGAAGTTTACGAATGGAAAGTCTGCTGCAGAAGAGGTATGTTTCTTGGCTGTGGAAATGCTGAAGCCCTCCAAAAGTATGTGCTGGAGGGTTTCTGAAAACTGCAGAGCAGAAGCTATTTCCAAACCACAAAATGTTGGTTAAAACAATATTTTAAAATAGCCTGTAAACTAATAGAAGCTGAGGTATTTGCATGCGTTTCTGTGTTCTGAAGGAGGTGTACCCACATGCAATTACAAATGGGGTCAGTGTGGGCAGCCCCCATCTGAATGCACTGAATCATTTTGGAGCAGTGTAATTCATGTGCAGTGAAAGCTAAGGATAAAGAATGAATGAGGTGAGTATGAACACTTTAATAGAAATTAGTGGTTTCTTCTCACCTGGAAGGCAGAGTTCAGTTTTGGGTAAATCATCTCAAAAGGAAACTGCAGCCAGAAAAGAAGTTTGATATTAATCAGAGGACTTCTGTGCAAGGAGAGAGTGGGAACCAAGAAGGGAGAAGAGTAGTAAGGGAGATTCTACAAAGATTTGCAACCTAAGAAATGGTAGAAAGAAGGTCTTGGCTATACTTTCATGACAGGATAATGCTAAACTGACATGAAAAAAACCCAGACTTAAAATTGATCCAAATAAATCTAGTAATTTAGCACATGAAGATTAACTAGGAAGAGCCTTTGCTAAAAGCAGTCACTGGGGCTACAGTTTCACAAAACTGCAGAAAAGCTCATACATTTGGTTAAATATTAAGAAAGTTCAGAGACAAAATTACTAAGATTTAAAAAATAAAAACCCTAAGAAAAATACAATTATCTTTCAGTTCAAGGCAAAAACCAATGAAAAGTGAGGCAGAAACTGTTCCTTAGGAAACTTCTTCAACTTCTGGGTCATCAGTATGAGATAGTGGGCCCAGGGCTGCTCCAAAGCAGCATGTAATACATTTTAGCAATTAGTTCATTTTCATTGGCACACTCAGCCACCTGGAAGGGGAGGTGAGTGCCTCTTGTCTTCAGAGCTCTTCTCAGGATCCCCAATTTGTCTTGTGTTAGGGTTTTCTACACCAAATAATTAGCCTGTAGAAAACTTGTTTTTTTAAATTGTGTACAGCTAATGTTTGGCTTTATTTCCTTCCATCTTCCATCCTGTTCTCCCCTCTCATTTCTGGGTGGACACTACTTCTTCCTGACTGCAGCAACTTGTGGAGATACTCAGCTGGAGGGCAATATCTTCTTAGCAAGCAGCTCTGGAGTGCCTGAGTGACAGCAACGGTCATGTCTGTTTTGACGTTAAAGAAATAAATACAAATTACAAACAGGCAGCAGCCAAATGCACGAAACCCTGCATGCATCTGATGCTCCGGGCGCTGCCTTTCTGTTGTTTTCCATGGATCCATCGTGTCTGTTTCTGCTGTACGAAGGTGTTTTTAAATCTAAAAAAAAAGACATGTTGTTTGTATAAAATAATAAAAACCAGGAATAATGCTAAATAAATGACAGATTATCCAACATGCCCCCTCCCCCAGGGCTAAGAAAGTGGCAGCAGCCAGAACATCTTTCAGAAATGAAGTGAGGGGGAAAGCAAAAGTGAAGGAGAGAAAGAGAGAGGGAGAGCAAGAAAGGAGGCGGCTTTAACAGCGGATGGCTGGACTGTGCTCCGCAAAGCGATGGTGGAAGTTAATACCGCATTCGGGCTGTGCTGCAACTACAGGCGGTGAGAGGTGGCAAGGAGACCCCAGAGGAGCCAGTGTGAAGACTGGGGTTCAAGAGAGAGGAGGTGCTTCTCTTCCTGTTGCCCAGCAGTCTGACTTCAGCCTGTTTCTTCGATTTCTGCACAGCAAGAACGCTATGGAAACCTGGTTGCTCAGCTGCTGGATCCCAAAACAGACTTTTCTTTTCTTTTCTTTTTTTTCTTTTTCTTTTTTTTTTTTTAAGAAATAAAACAAAATGGGATGTTGATGTAAAACTAAAGATGGAAGTAGAGATTAAAAATGGGTTTAAGTGAATATAACTTGAATAGAAGCTCGCTCTTTAGTGATACTGGTTTTGGAAACAGCCACTACCTGGACAAACATGGAGTTTTGAAGCCAGCTTATTTAATTTAACAAAACAAAAAAAATTGCATTAAGAGCAGAGATTTTAGAGGAAGAGGGTATATGTATGGGATTTTCTATTTTTTTTCCTTTTTAGTAGGGTAGTTGGGATCCATATTGCTGCAGAACACGTGTTCCTTAGGAAGCAGACAAAAAACTTAGTGTTATGTTCTTCATGAAAACTTGCACATACACTCCTATATGAGGCATAAATAGCGTGTGTTTTTTATACTGAAATATATGCACCCGTAGAATTAAAGGGGTTACCTGGCCTCCTGTTTGATTTGTTGGTCTCCAGTAAAATAGCAGTGGGAGCCAGCAGCCCCCGCCAGGTGCTTCTCCCCACCACTAACCCATCTGATGTTTGTAAGTGTCATGTTTCCTAGTGTTTATTTGGGTAATTTTTCTATTTTTTACAGTGATGTTGTAACACAGAAAACTATCAGATCAGAACCTCAAAAGCTGTAGCTGAAGGAATCCAGGCCACCCCCCCGTGTTGCCTCTGGGTGTTAGAGGATACCTCATGAAGCAGAGGGGAAAGGGAATGAGCAGTGATCTGATGTTCGTCCTTTGGGCCAATTCATCTTTCTTTCTTTTCTTTGCTGCAAGAGGAGTTCAATTCCTTTATTCATTGGGTGGGGAATGTGGAAGTGTTTTGTTGACCTTACCAAGGAGGGAGCCTAGCCCCAAGAAGAAAATGGGCTTTCTGGCAGACCCGATGGGATTTGTCTTGACCAAGGGAAGGCATCACTTGCAGAAGTTGGGATGGGCTTTTATGTAAATTTACCTACCCCTAATCATTTTTTGGGTCTCTAGAGGGAGTTAAAATTATTGCCTTGGCAATGTACTAAGTGTGTGGCAATCATTTTGCAGACTATAAAAGAGAAGAAAGACAATTTGGAATTTTAATCCTTATTCAATAAAATGCAGAAAATAAAAGCTGTTGCACAAAGTGGAGCTGTCACTTTGCAGCAGTTACTGCTCTGCTCCCTTTGTTAGAGAGGTGCTATCCCACACCGGGATTAGATCAGCTCACCCCTGATGAAGGAAAAGACCATCCACACTTCCCAGGTTTGTTTGAGCAAACACCCTTTTCTTCCTCCCTCCACTATCCCAGGGGGAGGAGTGAGGGGATTGAACCCATGGGGGGACAAACACTAGATTTTATTATTTCAAAACATTGTTAAGACAGCACTAAGCCAGTGAGTGAAGTGGAAAAGTAAAAAGCCTTGATATTTCATTCAGAATTTTTTAAGCCACAAAGAGAGAGCAAACAGATTACAATTACGCCATTTTAAAAAGATAAATATAAAACATTATGCATGCCTTCTTTTGGTCTGATCTTCCTTGTCTCTTTACCTGATGATTATTAATAGTTAAAAAAGAGAACCCTCTGTATTAAGTATATGCATCTTTCAGAAAAAAATTTAAAAGAACAGAACTGTTGGGTTTTTTGTTTTTGCACAGTCTTGGAGACAAACTCTTTTGGATTTTTTTTTGTTTGTTTTGTTTCCTTTTAAGTTAATGAGAACCTTAGCTTGGTATGGCCATTATCAAACACAGCTGTACACCTTTAGCATTCTTAATGTTCTCTTATGGGGCTAATGTAAGCATCTATATAATATATATTATAAATATCACATTTTAAACAGGAAATGGAAGGCATTTGATGCAGAATTTTTGCATGATATAGAAATAATTAAAGTTAGCTAGTGTTTGTTTGTTTGGTCTGAATGTTGGTAGAATCTTCATAGCTTTGTTACAATGAGACCTTGAACTGAAGATATTTAATAAAATAACATTTAAACAGTGTAAAGTTTGGAGTGTGACATTATTCTCCTAAACCATGGAATAATATGAAATTGGTACTTCTGGGATAAGAATCAATTGACAGAGGAGTTTTTTTTTCTTGTATCATTTAAAAATGTAATGTTTAAAAAGTTAAGTTGTACCATACCTAAAAGGGGGGAGGGGAGAATGCTAGCATTAAAAACAAAGGGATGACAGAACCTGTTAAAATGACATTTATAGTATTTCCCTGACAGACCAGGGATAATAGGGAAATTCTGCTTTTGTTCCCGATAGCCTAATCCTTGGCAAATCTATGCTGTTACTTCCTTTCCTGGTCTTTGTTTTCTTCACCAATATTTAAGACTCCTCGTGGGAGAAGCCATCTTGCTGTTGGGTTTGCCTGATGTAAACATGCTGATCTCAAGTTGTGTGGCTTAGTTATTTGTCAGCTAGTGTACTTTGTGTCCTAGCTGGGATGCTCCTGCAGAGGCACAGAACTTGTCAGGTCTAGAAGCGTAAGCATAATTTCTTAAGAAGTTAAAAGTTAGTTTGATTTAGCTTGTTTTGTTTCTATACTGCCTTTTCTTGTTAGCATTTCATGTCTTGTTATTAGCATTTCGTGTATGCCCCATTAAGTAGGCTTTGTTCCACTCAGGCCTTTGCTGCTTTGCCATTTCTCTGTTATTTCCCACCTTGCAGATCTCACGCTGCTCGTGAGGGCAGGTGGCTGAGCCGTGGGGCTGCAGCAGGCGCTGCCCTCACCCTCTGCGGAGCCCCTGCCCAGCGCGGCTGTGCGGGGCAGAGACGCTCAGGGGCTTCTCTGCGTCTCTGCTACCACTGGCCTGTGTCTGTCACAGTTACTGCTGCGATTGCACGGGGGACACGCATCTCGTTCTAGCACTGGCTGCAGCTAAGGCTAAGGGACTCTAGCCAGCATGTGGCCCCCCTGTGGCACGCCTGGCTGGCCTCCGCTCCCCTGAGCTCTTCCCAGGTGTGTCTGGGAAGTGCAGAAAACGGGAGGGGGTGGCTTTGCCTTATCACTAAAAGCGAATTCGTTGCGCTTAATCCCCTTTAACTGCAGCAATTACCTAGTAAATAGGTGTCAGCTGTTGCTGCTTAAAGAGATGATTACTTTTGCTGCCTGATGAAACAAGAGGAAAATTGTCCTTAGTGTTTAAAGGGAGAAGGTAAGAGTTTTAACAGTCCGTTTCACTGGGACTGAAGACAATCTGTTCGTGCCCAGAAGAAATGGCTCCTGCTATTTCAGGAGCAAAAAGACGTTCTGCTCTCATTTCTGACATACAAGGCAGGAGCATTCATCAGGTAAGGTTTTTCCTGAAGCACTCAATCCTGTCTTAATGATCTTTGACGAAATGTTGCAGTATAATCCGATAAGCACTAGGAAGGTACTCATAAAATTAGTGATGATCCCCCATGTTCTTAGTAGCTCTTTTAACCACTATAAGAGTAATTTAAACACTTACTGAAAGCACAATAATCAGACTAACACTCATGTCAAGAATATTTATGTAGTACATATATGGGGCCTGTTCTATGTCTTATGTTTTAGCTGGTATCAGGGGTTGGGAATGGTACTTCCCTGCATTGTAATAGCTCCAGTACTGAGCTCAAACAGGGATATTCACAGAAGCTTACTTCCCAGTATGCTATGGCTGGTTAAAATCTCTTCATCCTATTAGATGAAGTTTTGCCATCTTCCTACCAAAACAAGTGCCTGAGCATGGTTTTTAAAGTTCCCTCTCTCCCAATTTATGCATGTGCATGCTTGTATACATAGGTGGATTACTCTGTGGGAGACCTGTAATTGATGGTAGCTTTTATTTATGCCCAAATACATTTCCTTTTAGACTAGGATTGCTCTGCTCTCACTTGCTGGGCTAGTGGCACAAAGGCTTGGCAGCATGCTTTTATGCTATAATATCTATGCAATGTGGGGAGAAGCATGAGCAGAACCAGACCCTGAATATCAATGTGCTTTCCATTTTATTATGAAAATCATTGCTTCTTACTTATGTGTAATTGAGAACATAGGAAAACAGAGCATTTGATTAATGATTGGACTTGTGATCTAGTTTTGGGTTTGCTATGGCTTTGCAGGGTGACTGCAGATAAGCTACTTGTGTGGTCTGTGCTTCAGCTTTCCCATTTGTCCATGCAGATGATAAGCCTGACCTCTGTAGAAACCACTGTAAGAGACTGATGAACAGTGCTGCAGAGCAGCTGGGTGGTATTACTGCTACACATCACAGATGATTTTTTTTGCCTGAGAATTTGAAAGGTTTGGGACTGCAGACTAATGCACCTGCACTGGTTGTTTATTTGGGTTTGGTATACATTTATTTTAGAGTAGAGAAAGGTGATCCTCTGGGGGCACTTAAAGTGGCTTGAGTGGAGGATCATGAATTTTTCCCTTGAGATCTTTAGTGCCTGAGAGCTCCTCACCTGCCAGAATGTCCTCTTTGCCTGCTGGGAAGGAATAGGAATTTACTGGTTGGTGTATAGTACTCTGAAGAATTTTAAGCCAATTTCTTATGTACTTAACAAGTATTAGAAAACAAAAATGCATATGCTCGTGGTTTTTAAGACAGACTGGCTACAAGGAAGGGATGCATATAATTAAGTTAATAAAATGTCATTCTGAAAGTTTCTTGTGCTAAAGGGGGGTCCTCTAAAGCACTGGTGAATGGAGGAGAGGGAAAGGTGGTTCTCCCTAATCTGTGGCAATTTATGTAATTTTACTGTAGTTATCCATGAATGGATAGGCAGGATGACATTTATTCACAGAGAACAGTTTTGTTAATGCATCATATGACTGCATGTTGGTGGAGTTGGGATTTGGCCAGTTCTTGCAATGAAATACTGTCTCATCATGGTTTATTTCTCCTTCATGCTTCTGTGGGAAAGAGTAGTGCTCATACCAATAGAGGACAGCCTGCAAAAATGGCACCAGGGCTGTGCTTCAGAGGCTTGTTTACATTGGAACATCCTATAGGTTACATCAGTCATCATAGCAGTGCTACTGCCGTATGGTTGTTCCTGTTCCAGAAAGCATTTGTTTGTTTCTTACTACACGTCTAGAAGTTCAAAATAAACTGAAAAAAATACTTATACAAAAAAATATATCTTCTACTAATGCGACATTTGAAATTTATTGCTTTAGATTTAGCATATTTTTCTCGTTAAAAAAAGGCCCAAACTTGGCATAGATTGTCTTAAATGCTTTTAAGAATTGTGAAGAGATTTCAGTCTTGTTCATTCCAAAACAGTATTAATGCTGAAATTGTTTTATATATGTTAGCAAGTTTTAACACCTAAGCTGTTACAATATCAGTAAAAATCTTCCATACCTATTACAAAGACTGTATTGAGCCTCAACAGAAAGAGTAAGAAATTTAATCTTTTACTTCGACTTTCCCTTTTGGAAGAAACAGGCCTGAGCCATTAAATGGAATATCCAGGGAAAGATGTTTATATAACCTTAAGAAAGAGAAATTGCTTCAGAAAAGTGCAATGTTACCAGGGATAGCACATGCTAAGTGAGGTAGGTGCAGAGCAATATGATAACCTGGAAGACGGAGTCATAAAGCCAAGCACTCAAAGTGGTTTGCAAGTGAGTAGAGAAGTTACATATAAGGTAGCTAGAAAGGCAGTGAGGACAGTGGGATGGAGAGTTGTTTTGTGGTGAAATGAGAAGGAAAGCAGGTGAATTCTGTGCTGGTGGTTTGAGGAAGGATGAGGGGTTTGGAAAGACTGGTCATATTTTGGAGTAGTTACTTCCACAGTACATTTAAATGGAGTTTTAAGCTGATACTCTTGCACCTGTATAGTGCAAACTGTAGTGTACAGCATACCCTCCTGTCACTGATTCCCCTCCCTCACTGTAACTGAGGTAGGTTGGACCAAGGAAGAGATGGGAACTACCAAAAAATACTTTTTTTTTTTTTTTTACCAGAATATCAAATTGTACTTTGAAATGGTAAATCCCATTTCACAGAATGTAGTACTGGATGACAAATGCTACAAGCACATGACATGAAGTGCTGAGCTGCCACATATTCCCTCTGTTGGCTCAGATTTGATCAGCTGTTTTGGAAAGTGCAAGGTCTGTGGTAGACTGGGCATCACCTGTTGCTGCCATGCTAGTTTTTGGCTGCAGGCAGGGGGACGATATTAATCTGATGTGAGCACTGTGGCACGCGTCTGGATTAACTCAACAGAAATGCAATCACGTGTTAAAATATGTGCTGCTGGGTATTTTGGCAGCACAGACCTGTGTGATGAGACTGCAGGTGGTGGGAGCAGCTGCCTCATCAACCTCTGCTGAGGTGGGGGTGCTGTCAGCCAGAGGCAGAACAGGCTTTTGAAGCACACTAAGATATGATTGCTCATAGCTTTGTCTGCTTTTCTTCAGTTATTTGATTCACCTGCTGGCATGGGCTTAAGAGGCTTGCAGAAGCATGGTCAGTGCTTCAGGTGCAAACTGATTAGCTGAAGATAAAAAACCCTTTGTAAATGTGTCCTAAAACCGCGACTTTCAAGTCTTTTAAACTTTTCAGTACAGGAGCAGGTTTTTGTACAGCAAATCTACATATTGTGTTGCCTTTTTGAGGGTTTTCTGAGAACTATTCACTGGGTGCCAGCATTCCTCTGACAGCAGGATGGGAAGCAGTACTTTGCCAACATAAGGCCTTATTCCCTGAGCACCTGATTTCCCTTTGCTCGCTCCTCTTCTGTCGCTTTTGACTGCACCAGGTCCCAGTCGTGCTAGCTGGTCCCAAATGTTCGCTCTTTGTAGTGCTTTGGGTTTTTTCTGCACAGCAGATCCAAAAGCAGGACTGTTTAACAGAATTTCCAAACTACTGTCCACTCTTCCAGCCTCCACTGAGAACAAATGTTTCTGTGATGTGGCTTCACATCCCATTCTGGCTTCCTAGTACAATTTTCTCCACCTTTCTAACGTAGCAAATTGCACCGTGCGTGTTTGTGTTTCTCGAGAGGCTGCTGCCGGCGATGTCACAGCAGTGGCAATCTCTACCTACTGCTTTCCTGGACATCCTACGCCTTCCACGCTGCCCGGGCGCGCGGCGGCCGCGACCGTGCCGGACAACACCGGGCCGCGGCGGCAGCGCCGCCGGTCCCCGCTCCTGCGGCCGCGCTGCCGGGCGCGGGGAAGCCCTCGCCACGTGTCTCGGTGCGGGCGCGGCTGCCGCGGCTGCGGGACCCCGGCCCGAGCCCTCCCCGCCGCGCTCCCGGCGGGCGGGGCCCCGGGCCCCTCCCTCGCTCCGTCCCTCCCTCCCTCCCCGCGGAAGATGGCGGCCGGGCAGCGCGGCGGCGGCGGCTCCCCCAGCGGCCGGACGGACGCGCAGCGCCCCGGAGCCGGCGGGCCGCGACCGGCCTGAGCGCTGCTCGCGGCGCCGGGGGACGCCCGTCCGCTCTCCCTCCGGGAGCCGTGCCGTGCCCGCCCGGCGGGGCCTTCTTGCGGCAGGTGAGGTGGAAGAGGAGGGCAGCGCGGTGGTGGCGGCCCGGCCCAGTCCGGTCCGGCTCGGAGGGCGGCGGGGCAAAGCGAGCGGCGCCGGCGGGGCCGGGGGAAGTTGTGCCGGCCGGGGGTGACGGTCACGGGTGGGGGGCAGTCTGTGAGGGGCGGCCGGGGCGTGGGAGGAGGCGGGGGGGCCGAGCCGGGGCAGGCGGTGCGGAGGGCGCTACCCTCCGCCCCGGAGCCACCTGTGCGGCCGGGGGCCCCCGCCGGGAGCCCACTCCGGGGGGCCCGTGCCCCAGCATGGTGCTCCGTTGCCGGCCATGCCCGGGGCCGAAGGTTTTGCAGCCCTGTCCGGCTGCTTTTGGCGGGCGCCGGGCCCCCGAGATGCGGCTGGGAGCGGCAACTCCTGGCCGTCCCATCGCGGCTGCCGCCCCTCAGAGCACCCTGTGCTCCGGCCGCCGGCGGGGAGCGGGGTCCTGGGCCGGGGCTGCCCTCCCGGCCTCACTCCAGCTTTGTTTACCCCACGGCGTCGTGTTGCGGGCGGCGAGGTTGCTGAGTACGGCGGGACCGGCGCCGAAGTAGTCGGCGTGCACCGGGGCAGAGGATGCTTCTGTCCCCATGGTGAGGCTGCGGCTGCACTGCCCGTGCTGCACACGCTGCTGTCTGGGGGCTGCGCTCACAGCAGGCCAGCCGCGGTACAGTTGTGGTACCATAAAGACACAACAAAAATTACATAGGGAAAGCTGATGGAACGTGAGGAATCGTTCCTGTAGTATTTCCCATCATATTTTAGTTGTTAAAACATTTTTGCAGAGTTAAAGGGCTATATAAAAGCACGAGACATCCCTGTTTGCTTATGCAAGTGTGAGTAAACTGTGTTGCCTGAATTAGAAGTGAGCAAATGTCACACATCTGAATTCAGCCACAAGTTAATGCTACTCCACACTGGGATTCTTTGTGACCAGTCTTTTCAAAGAAGTATTCAGTGTTGTTAATTGTATGTACATTTCTCGTTAGGAAGTGTAGCTTTGTCCTTTGTGGCAGAGGTAAACTAGAAACTTCTGACGAATTTTTCAGGTTATGTGCAGTCAATTATCTGTGGTAATTGGGCTGGGAAATTTTGAATGATGGCAGTATGGAGGGACACATGTACAAAAGCACCTGAACAGCCAGAAAAAATTAGAAGCTTAGTATCAGCCCCAAGAGTTTATTGGCCTGGGTGCCCACACGTGCTGACATTGCCCATGTGAGGTGGCTCTGCACCCACACGGTGATCCCAGAGCCGAGCCCTGTAGAGCTGCTGCACAAAGACACCTGAGGTGCTCCATCCACGGTCAGTTTGTGCAGCGTTTCTGCATTGGGCTTCTCAGTGCAGCTGTTTTCATGGTACTGAGATCACTGATATGCTGACAGAATGGACATAGAAAGGTGTTTTAGTTTGTTCTTCAGCCTGCACAAAAGTGATTGTGGTGTGTTGAGATTGTTGGTTCCAAAATCAGCCTGACTCCATTAGACCAGTTTCGAGCCAGTAGAAAACCTCTGTGCTTAAATCTGGCAACCAGCATAAAATGGTCTAAAAACTTTCTGCTGTCAGCAGCTGTGAATGAGTATGTATCTCTTGCAGTTATTATCTTGTCCAGTTGCTGCTTTCTTCTTAAATTTTTATTCCTTATCCCAAGTTCCTCTTTTTGTTTGTTCTTCCCTTTTGGTTTTTGTTTTCCCCTAAGCACATGGTACTGTTTTCCTTGTTGCTTCTTGAACATGGTTTCCTTAATAGGTCTTTTCTTCTTCTGTTTCAGTATTTCTTCAGCCTTTGTAAAACTGCTTTTTTGCATGTATATATGAACTATGAAGAACTGGAATTTAAAAAAAAAGGTGCAGCTCAGGATGAGCTGAGAGCAAGGACGCAGAGCAGGAGTAGTGGTACATCTGTCCATGTCAAAATTTTTGCTCCAGTTGCAGAAATGACTTTAGCTTGTGGGTATGGGTTCTCAGACTGGGTGTCAGAATGGAGAGTGGGGGCCAATCTGGCAGCAAAATGGGATTGTGATACAGAAAAATTGAGAGTCAGTGTCTTGAGTTATGGCATAGTATGTGCAATTGTTTATCAGGACATGAGCATGTGCCTGGGCAAGCTGTGTGTCTCCCAGCAGTGTCTAGTAGTGCAGTGATGGTGGGATCTGCTGCATGGATTTTGCATAAGGCATGTTTTACTGTTGTGATGCCTAACCTTCGGTCTGATCTGCATCAGAATTCATGTAGGGGCCTGGTAAAAATAGCTTGAGCCTAGTTTTGTATTTACATTTATAATTCCATGTTTATTTTTTTAAAAAAATGCGGGAAGGGGAAATAACCAAATGCAGCTGAGCTTTCGATATGTCCTGAACCACAGCCTATCTCCCCATCACTGAGCCTTGTTTCAGAGGATTGAATGAGTGTCTCAAATCTCTCTGTGGTATATCTGGAATATGTGGTGATTCTCTGAGCAGAGCTGCACAGATAAGATAATCCGTTTCATTTTAATTGGCAGAGTTGTTTACACATGATCTCTTGCTCATTTTCCTCTTTTAAAGGAATGCATATCTATCCCTGATTATAGCTTGGGTCAAAATCCCTCAGCACTTGTAGCAAATCTCCTTTAATTGGTCTCATTTAGCTCTCATAAGGTTGTGTTTTAATTCTCACTCTTCCGAATCCTTTTCCCCAATCTGTAATGTAATTTATTACAGGATATTTTATAGACAAGGGAGCAGCCTCTGGCTGTCAGCGACCTTTGCAGTGTATCAAATTTCCAGCTCAACAGGCAGCTGCAGTGGAGTTTGTGGGTGTAAGGCAGTGATGCTGCTGCAGCAGCAGCAGCACACAGGCAAATCAGTGGTGGCGGCACTGGGCATGAGTGCTGGGTCTGTCCTGGATTCTGGAGATAATTGGGGTGGATGCTTGTGTTTGCTGTCTCTGATTCTCTAGTCTTATTGTTGCTTTGGTGATGAAGGGGTCTTTGAGTTCGATTTTTTTCCATTTTAGCTGTCTTTCCAATCTGTGCGTTTCAAGGCAAATACATCCAAGCTGCTGATGCTGTCAGATGACAGGTTTTGAGCAGCACAGGAGTGGTGGAAGGCTAGTCCTGGGAGCATATTTAGAAGGCCCAAAGCAACATCAGCTGTCTGTAGAAAATTCCCCGTGACTTTGCTGAACACGGTTGCTTTGCTTAATTGAACATAATGCAAGGAGGTGAAGCTCTGCATTTCATTATGCCTGCGCTGAGGCGCTTCACCTCTGGCCTGTAATGGCACTGTGTGCTGGTGCAGCTCCTGCCTGATCTCTGGGTGTTCTGACATCAGCTCTGAAAGTCTCAGTGTCTGGGTTTTATTTTTCTTTTTTTTTTTGAGCTGTGCTCCCTACATTTACACTGACAATTTTCCCACTACAGCAGAATCAGAAGGGGCTATGTGCCTCTGCTTCAGCCACTGGAGATGCCAGGCTGTGTGGTGCAGCAGTGAAGGTACAGACAGACCTTTTGCTTTGCTGATCCTGCTCCGGAAGCAGGAATCTCCAGGAGATCTGTGGAGCAGAGCTGTGTCTTAAATCACCACTGAAAGATTTACTGGAGTGTACAGATGAGAGCCCTACCTGTTTTTCCTGAATAGTGATATTTGAAGGTCTTTGTCCTCTGGCAGTTGCTGTTTGGGGACTATTTTTCAATATAAACCCATATCCTGAAAGGAAATTATATAGATCACTAGACTCAATCCATATGTACTCTGTTAAAAATGCAGTAGGACTCTCTAGACACGAGTGATGAATTAATCTTCTGCACCAGGAAGATACCCTCCATCATGTTCTTGCCTGCTCTAATATATTTAGTAAGCTGCTTTAGCAATGAATGTGAGGTTTTTTTATAAGACTATAAGGGCAGTTCGGACCTTCTCAAAATATTTGTGGCTTACGCTGGGCAGTGTCACAAGATCTATTTTCACAGAAGTGGGATTTGCTGTTTCCTTGTTTTTTAAAGCTACCCAAACTCTTCAAACAAGGAGAGGGATGGGCACATGCTCTCTCTCTCTACAGACTCAGCCTGCTTTTAAATTTGTCAAGCAAAATAAGAAAGGATAGTTTCATGCAGCACTTGCTTATGTACTAGCAACACCAAGAAGGTGTTCGGAAATACCTGTCTCTTCCAAATGTGTTTGTAGCTGTGTTTAACCGCAGCTGTTCTTCCTGCTGGGGTTGCAGACATGGAGTATCAACAGTGCTTGCAGCTCCTCTCAGGCTGAAACGTTACCACCTTAACTTAGCCTATAATAGTGCCCTCTTCCTTTCCATTAAGTGAATTTAATATTTTTCATTAAATACAAATTATGAAGTTATTCATTAAAAGTAACAGCGATCAGAAACCAACATTCATATGTTTTCCCCAGAATCAAAGGAGGTTGAAAAAGGAGAGATACGTTTTGTCCTTTGCTCAGTGTACAGGGCTTGTGCAGGTCCTAGTGCTGGTCACTGTGCTCTGGGTGTCTCACGCTGCACTTAACATCTACAACATTTTGTTACGTGTTTTGAGTGTGGAATGGAAATGAGGGAGTGTGATCCAGAGTTTGGTGGGCTGCAGTTGTGCTGTACTAGCCTGATCTGTTTTCTCTCAACACTGCAGTGCATTATTCTGACTTTTTTTTTCCCTTTGGAAATATCTCCATTAGTAGAAAAGATTGTCTAGGACATTCTCTGTAAAAGAAGAGACAGCAGAGTCTGTCCCCTCCTCTCCTACCTTCCCATCCCAGTACAATAACTCACAAGAGGAGGCTTGCCTAGAGCAGGTTGCCTCCTCAGGGAGGGTTTCTACAATGGGGGAGAGAGTAGGTCATAAAGCTACATGTTTCAGACGGCACACCAACAAGTTGTGGCCCTCTCCAGAGCCAGGGGTCTCTCCTGCTTTTACTTATTGGCGTATATTTTTCCTATGTATTCAGTTGTTGGATTGGGAGCTGGGTTGGCATAACTGATGGAAGAGGGAAGGAGGAGAGAGGGACAGCAAAATGACAATTTTATCCCTTCTTAATCTCTTTTTGCAGTTCTGGTCTGCCATCTGGTCAGTCTCTTTGAAAGCATACAACCCCAGCACCCTGCCCTTTCTCTTCTCTTTGTTACTTCAGTCTCCTACGTCCTTCAGTTCTGTGTTAGGAACTCTCCAAGAATATTACACTCCTTTGAGTGGTTTGTGTTGGGAGGCTCCTGTGTCAGGTCCATTAGATATGTGACAGAGCAGCTTGTTTTCCTTTGATCGTGTTTAGTTTTACGGTTCCAGATGATTCCATTAGCCTAATATTTTATTGGTCTTTAAGCTTGTCTCTAATTAATGCTAATTTGCTTGGCAATACTTCTGAAGTAAAATCAGAGCTTGCATGTGGGTTTTTAGAGCTCTTCAACAGATCTTAACTCTTACATTTTCAATCACTTTGGTATTAATTCCTCAAAGGAAACATTTGGAATGACAAAGTGGAATGATAGGCCTCAGCTCTGCTACATTGTGAGTAGTAGAGCTCAATTTAGAAAAGCAGAGAAGCTTGAGATTTACTTCAGAAAGGTTAGAAGAACCACAGAACATTTACAAATGTCTATTTTTGTTTTAAGAACCTCTTACTGAATGACTTTGCATTAGCTCTCTAGCCCTTACCGGTACTTTAGAGTGAATGGAAAATTTTGTATCATAAAGGGCTTTTAAAACAGTCAGTTCTGGCTTCTCTTGGGTGATGAGAGTTGGACTCATCTGATTACATGTGAAGATATACTATGTAAATACAGCTGAAGTGTCCACATCTGAGCCGGGCACTGTAAGTTCCCTTTATATTAAGGGTATGTTAGGGCACTGTTCTTTTCTAAATCTACCCTAAAGGAGGTGGCCACATTTGTTGAGGTGAATCACCTGCTGGAAGTTCTTTTTTGTTTTTCCACTGAATATATTAAAAACTGAGAATGTCACTCCAGATGTAGAGAATGTCAGAGGGATAAGTATATGAGCAGAAGGTAAGCTGAACACCTTCCAGAGTAAAAACTAACTTGCTCCTAATCCTGGACTGCTTTTCAGTGTAGCACTTTTAATATCTTCACTATTACTTATATAAATTTGTCTCTTCTGATCTTAACTACCTTTCCCATATTTAGAACATCTTTTCTGTACATTTTTATTCTTAAGCTAGTGCTCAGGTAGGGATTCTGTGCCACTCACACTTCAGGCTGAAAGCTTTTGCAAGTGCTGACTGTTACGGCTTGTTCTGCAACTGTCAATTGTCTTTGCCCTTGCCTCTGTGATTAAGTTGTTCAACAGCCAGGGTTCCATTGGAAGTGGTAACCAGGACCTTACTGTGGTCCCGGACAGCCATGCCTGTCCCAGAGAAGTCAGACCAAGTCATGGGTGAGTCTTTGTTCCATCTAAAACCTAGCTGTAGAGATAGTAGTTGACTCCGTAGGCAAGGAGAATGTCAAAATGTCAGGTACTGGACTGTGATTTTTTTTTTTTTTTTCTTTAAAGAGACAGGCTTCTCTCCTGCACAGTCTAGGTTTTGCACTGCTGAAAGCTTAACTTTGAACAAGTGGTGAGGTCAGGTTTAGAGTGGCCCAACACAGTGGCACCTTGCATGATTGAGATGAATAATGTAATTTCACAGCAAGTTGAATACCTCTTAATATTTAACAGCCCAAGATGAACAAGGAGCACAGCAAGACTGGGAACTCTTGTGCAATCTAATAAAAGTCAGAAATTTTCAGTGGAGAAAAGTTTGGTGTTTTGCCTGACCCCTTAAAATGTCATCCTCTTGAATCTGTCATCACCCGTGTCTTGTTTGTGTTTCTTTTCTGGAAATCACCTGTGTAGGTCTGTTTCAAGTATTGAGATGTCTTTGAAGTGGCATCCTTTGTCTCAGCAATGGCGCTACAGAACTGAAATCATCATCACCTAACTGTTGGAAAACTGCTTGTCTTTCCAGTTATTGAGGGCTGCAGAGGTATTAAAAAGAGCAGACAGAAACTAGTGTAGACATTGCATCGATCAACACAGGGTGTCTGTGCGTGAGGACAGCTGCAGCTCCCTGTTTCATCAGCTGTGTGAATCCGCTTTCAGGAGAACGATGTGAGCTATTGCAGTGTTAAACCTGCTTTTTCAGTGGAATAAAGTGGGATCCTGGCCCAATCCAGCAGCTGTGAAGAGGCAGATTCATTTCAGCATTGAAGCCTGGCATAAATTGCTAGTCTCCATGTCTGATCTATTGTCCAGAACACCTCTGAAACATCAAGCTTTCCCCTGCCCCCCATTTTGGTTACAAACAATGTATTTAATTTGTTACTTGTAATTTCATTGTTTTTGTTTTTAATTAAATGTTCTGGATTCACTCAGTGATAGTGAAGCTCAAAATGCATGTGCTTTACTTATGGCTGAGTCATAATCGTCTTCCTTATAAACAGAGATCTGTCACTGTCTCCTGATTTAATTTTGTCTGGAGACTTCCATCTATATCCTTCCTTCATGTTCCTTTTTCTAGTCTGGTCACTTGTATCAAAGCATGATATGAATAAGCCTACTTTCCTGAGTGAAGGCTACTGTGAAAACGTGCTGTTATCATGTGTTCGCATCTTTAGTTTAGTATCCTGTAAATGTGCGTGGAACAGGGTGTGTTTCCATGGCCCAAGTCCACGTAAACATACAAACACAAAGCTTTCTGCAGGAAAGCTTGCTTTGCCTCAAACAAAATATTGATGTTTGCCTTTCCTCATTGCATTACTTATAAATACAAATTCCTCGCTAACCATACGTGATGCTTCAGGGCCTGTGGTAGCAGGCAGAGCTCGAAAGTTCTTTTTGGTCTTGTGTTGTGTATGTGGGCAGGTTAAGAGCAAACCGGTGTTCCGGGATTGTCGTAATTGCAGTTGGTGTTGAACGTAATGTTTCTCTGAGGTTGTTAACTCTCTTGCATGTTGTAGAGCTATGGTATAATTATTTTTATGTTAGTCCTAGCATTTTCCTATTGCTGAATGAAAACAGGGTGAAGATGCTCTTTGAACACACTCCTCTTGGTTTGCATTTAAACTGATACTACCACTGAGGAAAGCAGTCCAATCCTATAGTGGCTGTTCTCAGTATTGGCACAAGAACTCAGCAAGGAGGATCAGGAAACTGATGTGGAAATTAAAATAACAGAAGAAAACAAACCTCCTTTCTTGCTATGTTACTGTTCTCCAGAAGGGAAAAATCTTATCGGTAAGAAACCCAGTCAGGCTCAAATACTGTACTGCTCTTGTATTGGCACATACAGTAGTGTCTTGAGGATAGGATGAATTGATGGCATGCCAGGGCAGCTGTCCTTGGAGGAGAGGAGTACCACCTAAAGACATGCCAGATGGTCATCTAAGTACAGTTTCACATGGTGTAAGCTGAAGAGGAGTCTCATGCTACTTCTCTCTGCATCAGTCCTGCAAAGTTTTTAAATCTAGGTTAGCCTTAACTAACAGTGGTCGTGAGAAACTCTGAAACAATGCTGGAAACAAGCAGCATGATAAGAGCCAAGCTGCATGCTCAGCAGACGGAGAGCCAGTGACTGCAGTCCTTCATGGCTGCCTGTTCTTTCCCACTTGTAATTGACACTGGATTAATTTTTATATTGCTGATTTCTTCTAAGGGGGAGGATTGAAGAAGTAATAGCAGTAGCAGTTCCTGAGGAAAATGGGTGCAGGGGAAGAGTGAAGTAGTCATTTTGATCAAGGTGCAGACCAGCCCTGGGGTCACAGGTTCTGCACTTTATTTTTTTTGCATCTGCTCCAAGACTTCCAAGCTTCTCTGCTGAGCAGTGCTGCATTATCTTTATGGTCCTGTGCAATTTACCAGAAAGACACGACATGACATGTCATGTCAGAAAGCTAGTTATGTTTCTATGGAATGGTTCTTGGGCTTGTTTTTTTTCATATCTTGTTTAAAAAAAAAAAAAAACCAAACCCAAACAAAGCAAAAATCAACCAAACAAAAGCAGTATTTATGTGTTTTCCTCAACAATTTTTCCTAGCACCCTTGCACAGACAGTCTGTCCCATGATACTATTCTGGACAGATCTTTGAGGACTGAAACTGTTGGGAGTGCTCAGGCCCCTTCCCCTTCCTGCAGTTACGTCTTCCTGAAATGCATCCTGTGCAAGGGTGAAGATCAGCTGCTGGCAGTGCTGGGAGACAAGGCAGTGGGAATTGACACGGTGTCTGCACTGGAAGCAGGGCTGTTCTTGAAGGGTATATCTGTAAATGCTTTGGTCTTAAAGTATACTGAGTACTTTTAAAAATGAGCCAACTTAAGAAAGAATAAATACACAGCCAAACATGTCTTCATACAGCTCTAGGGTGTAAACCACAAATGCAAGATTCTGGTTTTCCCTGTCATTAGGCTTTATCTGGAGAAAGCATTCAGTGGGGATACAGATATTGTTTGCACTTCGTGGCTTAGTGATTTAGAAACCCCGTGCATGATCTACCAGGATGGGACTGATAACACCAAATTTGAAAACTGGTGTTGAGAGAGCTGCTCGTTTTGTCCTGTCTTCGCAACTCTTTCACACTGGTGTTACAGTCTCTAATACCAGTTCTCTGTTGGGATATGGTAACTTTTCCTGGGGCTGTGTGGAGTTCATCCTCATTTGCAGTCATGACCTTTTACCACGGTTGTCTTCCAGTGCAACTATGAAACTGCTGACAGAGCTGGGGAGGTGGTTGCAAGGCTTGCGAGCACAAACGCCAGGACTTTCATGATAGCCAGAAAAACAAGAGGGAGCTTTCAGTCAAATGAAATGGGAATGACCTTGTATGCACAGACATTAGGATATAATACTCAAATCCTAAAATTTAAATTTCCTAATTATCCTTAGGTAATACTTCTTTAGAAAATCTTATCTAGCTTGCTTCCATCTGTCTTGAAGGAAAAGGAAGAAGATGCAGGAAGAAATGTCAGGGTGGGGTTCTTTTTTCATGTAAAGTTGTGGGAACAAGCTGGCTACTGCAGTGAAATCCATCCTGTGAATGTGAGGAGACTTCTTATCCCTTTTTTCTGCTTGTAAGGCTGGCTTCACTGAGACTGCAAAAATCAGTGTCAAGTACAAGAAAAGAAAGTAGAAATGGGTTTTGACTAATACTGATCTGCATCTAGCTTTGTGTTGGTAGTACTGGTGCAGAAGATTATTTGTCCTATCACTGTCACTCAAGATCATCTTAAACAGTGATGAGAAAGTGTCACAGAAAAATTCTTAGAAATGTTGGTTAATTTTTGTTGGGTTTGGAAATTACAAATTCTAGGAAGCAGTACTTGAGAGCAGTGAGTTGCAATACTTTTTCCCCTGTTACAGTTGCTCAGGTATGCTGTCTCTCTCCTGGGGAGCAAGTCATACAATGCGTTTTTTTGGCTTGGCAAGCTTCTTGCACGAGCTCAGCATTGCCATTACACTGCTAGCACAGCATAGTTATGCTTCAAATGTACTAGCTGCAGAGGCTGTACATGACTACTGACTTTTTTGAGTGCTACCATATTCAGTGTTCAGCTTGCGGCCCTTTATTAAAGGGGTCTCATTGGCAGTGCCAAGTGCTTTAAAAATTCTGTGCCCATTTAATGTAGCTCATGTTGGGCATGACTAATCACTGCTAGGGCTTAAAACCTTTGCTGTATCTGGGAGCAGGTAGCTATAATACATAGGAATCCCCTTTCTTTTCCTTCTTCAGTAAAAGCTCTTTCTTAATATAAAGGTCCAGTTGCTGCTGTTTCTTGTACAGTGTGCAAAGCACAGCAGTATGTGGGCAGCAAACTAATGCAAAGTGTTCTCCTGTCTAGTGTTTCATTGGTCTTTCTGCCTGAGGCTTTGCAACCTTGGTCTTTTTTAGTTAAAATCTTTAAACAATGGATTATCTGTTTTCAAAGGCTTTAGAGGATTTGAAATAGCAGTCACCCTTAGGCATTTGGCTCAAGATTACAGCAATAAATACATTCATCACAGCCCCCTGGCCCTTCCAAGAGCCAGGCAGTCATAAGATTACCTCTGCCATATTCCTCTGCTTCTAACTCCAGTGAAGTGTGTCACGCTGTTAAGAATTCGAGGTAAGCCCTGTTCTTCCTGAGCATTTGCACTCAGATGGTTTGTAAGAAGAGGGGGGAGCTGTGTGTGGTGAGGTTGAGAGCACCTGCAATAGGCAGATTTCATTTTTGCTGCAATGTTGGCTTTTACAGCATTACCAATTTGTATTTTCCAGATCAGAAACCTTTTTGGAAAGCCTGGTTTGCTTTTTTCCCCCCAAGGTCCAGCAGTCTGAAAATTTCAAAAGGCTTTAAAATTTTAACATTGGAATGTAATTTTAATCAATATTGGCATTTCCGATCTTTGTGTGCCAGCTGCTGTTCTTCTGAATGATGTTTCTGGGACTGGAAGGCCCCGTGCCAGAGATTACAAACCAATTGCCACCCAGTTGTGATATCTGACGTGGCAATTTCTGTACGAGTGCTTCCTGATTGCACTGTTTAAAGAGTCAAGTAATGTTTTATTCTGTTGCTATGAAATCTAAAGTAGTTTGCAGATACCGGATGTTCCGCTGTGTTGCTTTGGAGAAAGATGCCAGCTTTCAGAAGGAGACCCAAAAGTCAGTTCTAGTAAAAAGCTACATTTTCTAAAGCATTTTATTTCTGAGTAGAAGAGCTGTTTGTTTTGTGACTTTACACAGGTTGTGCTTTGCACAGTGGGGCTTACTTCTTCTAAAGAGAAGCTGTATCTCAGGAGAGTTCATTGCATAGAGAGATCTGTGATGTCTGTATATCTGTGAAGATTTCGCTCTTAACAGCTTCTATTGATTTTCACCAAGTGCTATTTCCCAGCCTTCTGTGCTGTTATCACACCATGTCATGTTGCTCATCACAATTAAATAATTTGTGCTGGTTGGCCACTGGCTTTATCAAAAGACTCTCCCAACACAGGTATGCAAATTGCAAAGAGCAAATTGGATTCTCTTTGGCTTTTGTACTTTGCTTCATTTTATTTTTTCTTTCCAGCAAGTAAATAATGATAAACATTTATTAAACTACACTGTGTGCTTTCAAAGTTTATAACACACATTACTTTTGCCGTGGGAAACTTCCATCTTACTTTTTAGCAAAAGGTGACAGTATTTAAAATATTTGTAAATAGAGCAAGTCAGCTTCAGCACTTTGTCACATAAATTTTTATCAAAAGATGGTGGAAGCATGGAGTCTTTGGGGGGCTAGTACATGCAATGTTTGCAGCATTTCTTTACTGTTGTTTTAGTCTTTACCACTCTTCCTTAATTCCCTTTCCAGGGAAAAGTAGTCTCTTTTTTTTTTTTAGTAGGTGGATAAGAATTGGTAACTTAACTGAGCAGTGTATCAGGTTTGTCTTTGCCATAGAGTATCTTGGGATGGAGGCTGGGGTCATTTTTTAATATAGATAATGAACATAAACTATAGTGAACATGAATATCTGTTACTGTGGTTTTGACTATCAAAAAGAATAGAAGTATATATACAAAATATATGTAATATGTAGTTACTGATATTGGCATTACACCTAGAATGCTCTTTTGTGCTCCCACGAGAATTAACTGAGAGATACAATGTCAAGGGAATAGCTATGTCTTTAGCACGCTAAAGACTTTGTAGGGCTGGTTAGAAATGCTGAAGATGCCAGCACCACAGGGCATGTGTGAGCCTGGGTCTGAGCCTGATGTCTCCCCTGGATCGCTGATCTGTGTCTGTTGGATATGGTCAGCACTGGAGCTGTACCAGAACTGAGAAGCTGTCCTGTAGGCTGCACTCTGCAGTTTCTGTATAGAGGGGAGAGGAGGGAACTCCTGTGCTGGGATATCCCAGTGTTGTGAACTGGAGCAGGCCAGCGTACAGACTGATGGTTAAAGGAGATGGAAGCTGAAGCTTCTAGGCTGTGGGAACTATGGCTGTTGAAAAAAGATTGCAGAATCACAAAATAGTTGGAAGGGACCCACAAGCATCATCACATCCAGCTCTTAAGTGAATGGCCCATAGGGGGATCACAGCCTTGTTCTTAGCGCCATGCTCCAACCAATGGAGCTAATCTCAGTCTGATTTGAGGAACTGGGGTTCATAGAAATGGGTTTCTATGAACTGGGGTTCATAGAAATGGTGGGTGTGCTGAGGTGCTACTAGGTTTTTGGGTGCTAATGAAATGGAAAATACTGCGTCAGGTGGGTACTGCATCTGTCAGCTTGTGTTGCCAAAAGAGAAACATTAGACAGGGAATTGACAGATGACCAGCAAGGATGGGCAAGCGTGGCATGAGGAACATGAGAAGGTTAGATGGGAAGGACGGGTTTTGGAGGAGAAAGGAAGATGAAATAGCTAAGCTACAGATATCAAGAAGCAGATATAAAGCTTTGTAGCATCTTCCTGTGCCTTGGATGGATTCTAGGTCTCTGAATCTGAAGACCTGGCTGTCAGAAAATACCTAAAACCTTTTGGCAATGCTGCTTCAGTTCCATAGTTCTTCCATCCTGAGAACAACCACCTATAGTTGCTATAACTATAACTTATAGTTAGCTCAAGATGCCCCTGTGGCTTATCAGATGATTGCTCAGCCCATGTGATACCAGTGGGATGCTTGTGTAGTGGAGTTTGTCATTTAAGATTTTGCTTTAACATTGTAACTGTAGACACAGTTGGAGAAGAGACCTACATGGAGGCATGTGTATGGATGTACACCACTACGTTCAGAAGGTTGTGAGGACAAACACTCATAACATAGAACATATCAGAATGAGTTTTGTTTGAGCAACTTTGATATGTCCCTCTTATATAAAACAAGTTCTAACATGCACGAATCATAAAAATACAGTGGAAAAATTTAATTTTTCAGAAGTTGTTTTAATTCTACCATCTATATATGCTTTATTGTAATTACTGTAAGGAAGAAAGCATGCTACAGATTGAAGATTACTTTCTATCTCCTGGTATTAATTGACCTTTTGGAAACCAACAGTGTGAGTAAGCATTGTTTATGTATTACTTCTTGCTGGTGTTTAAGAGTGGTATGTGCAGTTTGCAGCTTTAAAATACTCTGTCTTGGGAGCTGAGCTTGCTCAGACTTTTTTCCCTGCCTTTGGGAAATAATGAGTTGGAAAAAAAAGTTGTACCTTGAATTACTTCCTGTATTTTGTCCTTTGGTGTTCTCTTCTGTGACAGCAGCATCAGTGTTTTAGCCTAAATGGTAGTGAGGCTTTGCTAGAGTGTGGGGAGAAAAATTAAGTGAACACTTGTAGGGGAAAAGGAAGCAGAGAAGTTGAGGGTGGGTGATTCTGTGAAGCGCTTAATATAGAGCTATGAGTCAGCAGTTTCCTTTTGCAGTCATCTTGTCCAGATGGGGTATTTTCTTTTACCTTATCAAGCCAGCCTCTTTTTCTATCCTGATTCTATAGGGGAAAAAAAAGCCTGCCAGAATAACATGCAGTGGCACAGATGGTTTTTTTAGGTCATGGAACTCAGAGCAAGGTGACAGGCAAGAATCCACTGTGGGAGAGCAGATCCCACAGATGGAAGGGTAAGTGATGGTTGGATCCCTCTCCTGATTAGTCTCCATTTCCTAGCAGCCCAAATCATTGAGCACTTTGCATTTGTGTTGCCTGTGAAGAAGTGTGCAGTTCCGAAATATATTCTAACATAATAACTAATATGCAAAGTCTGTAGACAAAACAAGTTATTGTGAGTGAATTAGAGGAAATCTTTTTAGACTCAAAAGTGAAGCAGCAGTTAGAGAGGTATGGCTCCCGTTTCATCCCAGTGGCATATTATCAAAGAGTAATTTCACTAGTTACACTGTTTAAAGTTTCCTTTAGAAGGGAAAAGACTATTACTTTACTATTGTTTTCTACATAAAGAATTCAACATTATTTTCCAGGAGAATTGCTTCCTTTGTAATTAATGTGTGTAGATATTTAAATCTGGGGGCTCTTAGTGGAGTTGCTGTCTTTTCTGTAGACTTGCGTATCTTTTGTTGCATTAGTATTTGTTTTGCAGTTGATGATGCAGCTGAGCAGTCCTGTGGTCTGGTACTTCGTTCTTGAGCAGTTCTGAACAAGAATATCTGTCTGGTCAGTGGTTCCAGGTCCTATAACTAAAGCAGACCCATTTTTCCATATTACCTAGTTAAAATCCACATCTTCACATTGAATAGACTAAAGAAGTTAACGGTAAGTTGATCACTATGTTAAAAAAAAAAAAAAAAAGCTTCACCTCTGTGCTGTTACAAGGCCAGCTTGTTGTAACGCTGCTGCTGACAACCTGCATGCAAATTTTGTGGTGTGTGCCTCTTTGGTAACTTTGTTGAAATTCTTTATTTGGGGTAGTCAGCATACAGATTGAACAAGAAGTATAGGATGCAGCAAATGCTGGTGTTACTGCCTGCTGACCTGTGGCTGGTGTGGGCTTCATTTCTGAGGGCTCTGCAGGGCTGGTTGTGAGCCACCTGCCCTTAGGGCTGGAGGGAGGGCTGGTGGTGGAGTGGGCATTAGATCTCCCAGAGCAGAAAGTTGGGTCAGGAGACAGTCGCAGACTTCGCTGATGGATTTAAAAAAACAAGCAGCAAGTCAATCACCTTCTCCTACTTCTTCAGCAGCACTCAAAATGAAAAAGTCACTGCCTACATTTTTCTATATTAAAGGACAGACTTACTGTGCAAGGTGTTGAGGATTGGAAGAGAAACTTAGGCAAAAGAGAGAAAATAAACGCAGAAAAGTCCTTTCTAAAATGTTTTTGAAAGGAGATCTTGGTTTGTGATTGACCTTTTCATTTTGCACCCAATGTTGAATTCAGCTGTTTTGAAGCCCTAGGTAGTTTGTCTGTGCTAGAAGTAATTATTTGGGATCAAATGAAAAATGACATTTGCTTAAGGACTTTTGTGAAGTGCTCTTGCCTTTTATTTCATCTGTATAACATACATCAGTGGAAGGTGCCTGTGGTATCTACTATAACCCTGCTCCTTGACTTCTTTATTAGCAAGGAAGTACTTTTATTTATTTGTTGGTACTATTTCAGGGAAAGGTGAACACAGGTGAATTCAGTAGAGCACAGATTACTCTGAAAATAGTTAAACTGAGTTTCCCATCATGGAAAGAGAGAAACAGGAGAGCAGTAGCTTATCTCCACAGCAGGTCTTTGTCCTTTCAGTGTTTGTGGGTAGATCTCGTATCGTCGTTTGTTTTTTTTCACAAGACTTGATAAAATGCTTGGTTCCCCAAGTAGGTGTCTCTGAATTGTGTCACAGATTCACTGGAAGGATGTGTGCAGTGAAAGGGGTAGCAGCAGATGTAGTGTCTGTGTCTGCTGCATCAGAGAGGGAATAGAGTCAGGCTAGTGGGACCATCTTCACTTACAGTCTGTGTTTACAAGGAGGAGATCAGTGAGTACCTATCATATTTAACTTCTTAGCATTAGGTAAACATGCCAAAAGTCTTGAAAAATGCTGTTTCACTGACATTTTGTTGTATGAACACTTTGAATGGCTCATCCAGACTGAACGCTCCTTGTCATAACCTCTCTCTAAAGTGCCAAAAGACCTTTTCTTGTACATCTGAAACACAATGTCATCTCTACTTGGTTATTGCCAGCATCAAATTACTCGAAACCATTGCATGAGCTTTTGTCATTTCAGAATTAGTGGTGATCTCATCATTAGGCCTATCAGAGACATCCTTTAATATTTTAAAAACTGTTGAATCATCTGGAGTTGTTCTTCTAATAAATGGAGAGATTATTTTACCCAAGTAGAACCCTGATGGCTAACATCAGGGAGATAGTAGGTCTCTTTAGCCGTACTTAGATATCCATCCATGTTTTCCAATTGTCAATACAAGAAAAGCTGAAATCAGGTAAGAGTACATCTGAAGATGGATAGCAAGATATTTAATCTATTTCAGGGACACCATTAATTGCAGGAGATGAATTAATGGCTGTGTGAGGCTCTTTAACGGGGGAGAGGGTCACACAGTTCCTATCCAGGTTTTTGATGATGGAGAGGAAGCCAGCCAGCACACTGATGGGGTTTAGCTTTTGCTGCTCTAAGTAGTTCTGGCCAGATCAGGACAGAAGATCCAGTTCATGACAGTGAAAAAGTATAAGGAAGTGCTTTACTCAGCTGCTTGAACAGTTTGTGGTGGATGAAGAGACCAAATTACTGTATTGTAATCTCAAGTGGGTTGTTCATTGTATTTCTTTCTTTCTGTCAATTAGTCGAGTAATCTCAGTAATCTTTATGTATTGTTTGGCTAGTTTTTATATGTGCTACCTCAGATTTCTGTAAAACAGCATCATGAGGACACCAGCTGCTTCAAACTTCACATTCTGCAGGTAGGAATCACATATAAAGGCAAGTTCAAATGAACAGTACTCCAGTGAATGGCTGATTCATACAGCTGTTCAACCATCAAGGGAGGTGTGAATCTTTCTGGTATACCACAGTTGTGCTGACATGCTCAGAAAACTTTGTATTATCATCATTTCTCGTGGTAATGGTATTGCTGGTCCTCTTGTTTCTAGGCCTGGGTGTTGAGCTGTGAGGAAGGTGCTCTGAGCTTTGCCCTTCAAGCCTTAGCGCAGGGGCACATAAAAGGTAATCCTGCTGTTAAGAAACATAATCTCAGGCAGAGAATGTGCAGTGCGTGCATTGTCAGTATCTTTCATACTGATTGCGGCATCTTTACAAATTACTGTGATTGCAGAGTCATTGCTGTTTGTGAAATTGTTCCTCTATAAAAAGATCTTGTGAAAGGGATATTTACAATTTTTTGTTTGAAATAGTGGTTTATTTAGAGATACCTTGCTGTCATCAGAAAGGGAAACTGTCCATGATACAATGAGAGTAACAAATGCAGTTCTGGCCAAAGGAAATATATTTCACTCAGTACATGAATTAGTGTGTGGAATGTATTGCTACAGTACATCATTGAGGGTAAAAATGTGTAGGGTCAAAAATAAGCTGATATTTATGGGTCAGTTATATAGACAAATCCTGCAAATGAAAACAAACTTTTTAAGGTCTTCTGGACAGCTTCTTTGAGCTCAAGGGTGTCCGTAAGTGTAAAGAATAGTAAGAAGGACTGTTTTTCCTTATTCCTATTTTGCAAGTTTGTCTTTAGGACTTTCTTCTGCTAGTCTTTGAAATACCTGGAACTGGACAGTTCAAATGGTAGGAACTGATGTGAATGAGTTCTAGGCCAAATTCAGAATGAGTTTCTCATGTCTTGTATAATTTTGAAGTGTTGTAAATAACTATAATTCTTGTCAGATCACAAAGCAATTACAAATATCCCATTAAAAACAAGGTGTTCAGATTATTACACAAGTGGTAAAATATTTGGTAGAAATGTGGTCTGCATTGCAGATAAACACTGAAAATCGGAGTTTTGACAGGACTGAGGAAAAATGTAGTTCAGGGGGGTTTTTTGTCCTCCTATTTTTTTGTGGTACGCTCAAGAGCTGTAACAGAGAGTAGACCTAGTTGTTACTTGGATGGATCACGCAATGGCACATCTTCAACTTGTTCTCAAATCATGTTCAATTTAAATGAAGTCCAGTGTTAGCTTGTTTTGGACAGAAGTCTGTGTGCTGTGGGGTTTGCCTAAACCTTTGTCCTTGTTGAGAAACTGAGGAGAGGTTACAGGCCTGTGCCAGTGCTCAACCCTTGCTCCACAGGAGTGTGGCTTGTAAGTGAGCAGTTCCTGTGCTGGTCACAAACACGAAAGTATTTACAAAACAGTTGCTACCTCTCCTAGATGATTAGGCTTCTCTTTGGGGTTTTTTTGGGCAAAAAGGTAACGTTCAGATCCTTATTGGTTCTGTTAGTCACAGTTCTTAAAAAATTCACTTGCTTCATGTATTTGGAAACTGCAGTTTATGAACAGAAGGTCACATCTGTATCTGAAGGCCAAATTACTGATACTGTTTTAGGGAGTTATTGTTTGCTGCCCATTCAGTCATCAGGTGCCAGTAAATTAATGATAGCAGTGTACTGCTGTTATAGCATGTTATCTTTTGGCTGTATAAAAACAGGAAGACTTGTCAGCAATAGAAGATCTGAAAAGAAACTGTTTAAACAATACAGGCATTATAATTTCGGGCATCTTTTTGCATTTATGTGTCTGGCTTTTGCTTTTTCACCTCTATGCCAGCGTTTCTTGGCCTGAGCTCTGTTCCGTTTTTTGTTGTGGTGTCAGATACTGGCCTCTCAGACAGGCATGACTGACCTGATATGATATCACAGTTCATAAATAGCCTTTGAAAATTAGGGTGTCCTCCCAGTTAGGGCTGAGCTCTGTGTGTTGGAATTGCAGTGGTGGACCAGGACTGGCATGGTAAGGGATGCTGCTGCCAGGACCTGAGGTGCATTGGGAGGGTTTCATGGTCTCAGGCTTGGAATAGTGGAGGAGGGAATGGGAAAGAATAAAATGGGATGAGTGTATTTTAACTGATGTTTTCTGGTTTTTAGTTTTCCTCATTTACAGGTTCACTCAGTGCGTGTTGATTAGTTTTGATTCTTTGCTACCTCCTTGACTTGTATTATTTCAAAGTCCCAGTTGTTTCACATGTTAAAAGATTTTTGCATACAGGCTGCTGGAAGAACACAGTGCAAATGGGGAAAAGAGAAGCCTTTTCATAAAAGAGTCCAAACATTTATATGCCATACATTTAGATGCCAAAGGCACCTTTGTGTAACAGCTGTTACTTAAGAATGGCGTTTTTTTATTATAATCCACTGGAGAGAAACTAATGCTATTGAAAAGTTACTGTTTTGTATAGATATGTGATATTTTTATATCTGTCCTCTTTTAGCATATGGTTGTTGTGCACAGTGCTTTATTGCCATCTATGTCTTCTTGTCCCACCATTTCCCTTCATATCCTGTTTTTCCTTCTCAATGCTGAAGTCAAAATATATGCTGCTAAAACTAGGGATTCTCTTTTTTGTATCTTGGAGAATAAATTTGTGGTTGGAATTGTTTTCATCCAAGCTGAAATTCTTTCTGCTTTCCTGCAATTTCTTGGATGCTACAATTGAAAGGATATTGGCCATGTATTAGTGCATATGTGGCTGAAAAGAGTATGTGGAAGTCAAAAGCTGATATTTTCTTTCCTTCTGTTTTTAAAGACGGAAACTAACTATAGTGAATGTTAAACAGATGGCCATGTTGTTGCATAATAAATATTTGAAGAAAATTAAATTATGTCCTGCCTGTTTGCTGATGACATTTCCAGCCCCCATAGTAACAGCAGTAATAATAATAATGGGAGGATTTACAGTGTATTTATTTTTTAATTCTCAAAGTGAGCTACCTAGCAAGGTCATTTAAGGAGACATTTTTTAATGTGGGAAAGATAAGTGATGTACTTGAGGTCATCCAGCATGTCAGAGAGTCTCTTGAAAGAGCATGCCAGCGTCCCCTTGACTTCCAGACAGTATGTTTCCATTTTAAACCATGCTGACTTGCAAATACATACTTGAGTACTTCCTACAGAACTCTTGTTTTTGATGTGTTTTTTTTCCTTAATTCCAACCTAATTGTTCATAAATGTTAAGTTGCCAAGAGGAGATAATAAAACAAGACTTGCATTCCTGTCCAGTGTACTTGAGCAAAAAAACCCCTGCACTGCAGGTCCTCCTGAGAGTTTTGTTGTGAAAAGATGGTACTGGATGCCAGAGAGATGATGAAGACTTAGCTGAAATGAGGGGTTTTATTTATACAGCTGAGTTTCATCTTGTGATATTAATAGCATATAGTAATTTCTTTTGGATAGAGGGGATGGATACTGTATTTAGCAGAGGTTGGTGTGCTGCTCTTTCTGCCACGAGCCAGAAAATCCCATTGCCTTTAACTGTTCACATGCATTACCTGTCTTTACTGGCAGGAGTCTTTTGTAAATCATTCTGATGTTGCAAGTTTGAAAGCTCTGTAGGAGATACAGGATGAGGACAAGAACTGCAGTAGTTCACTTAAAGATGAGAAGACTGGACAGCAGATCAGGTTCATTGCAGCAACAAAGTTCATCTGGCCTATGGGCCTTCCCCTTTTCTCAGGATTCTGCAGATGTGCTGGAGGGCAGGTTGAGCAGTTTATGAATTGTCTCAATTACCCATTTCCCGCTAACTTTTACTGATACTTTTCCATCCTTGCCAAGTAATTATATCCCATAATAGAAATGGAACTGGTGCTTATTGCATGATAATTTGCATGATGGGAGTAGTTTGCTGCTGTATTGCAGCAGAGCATGTAATCTGGTGGGTGAGTGGGATGGTTTTTGGGTTTGTGGGGGGTTTTTTCCAATTGGTGGGGAAACAAGGCCTGGAATTCTTCACTGCCTCTATATAAATTTGTCATCTGTCCCAGGGTAAAGATATATTAATAGTATCCTGATCTCTTATATGCATGGTTGGTCCTGTTGCCTAGATACAAACATAAAGTGATTAGAAAGATATCATTAATATAAAGTGAACAAAATAGGTCATAAAACTACCCAGTTAGATGTTTTTCCCGTGCCCACCATGCATGCTGGTACTTGACTCTTTTGCTCGCTTGTTGCAGATTGTGCTTTGCTGTAATGCTGTATTAGGCTTTTCACTAAGCTGCAAGTGTAACCTGTGTCATATTTTCTACCAGCTCTTCTTCTCTGATTTCTTCACTGTTCTTTGAAATAGACCCTTTTCAGTTTTTCCTACATCATTTGTATCCTTCTGTGGTCTGTTACCTTTGCATGTCTTTGATCAAATGCTGTTGTGTCTTCTGAACTTCTTTCAGTATGCAGTTGTATTTTTAGTTTCTGGGTACTGCATTACTCTTCTTGGTAAATATATGCACTGTAACATAAAGGAGTGTTAAAAGCACTACAAAAGCCGCTTGTTTTTTAACATCTCCCTATCCCTTGTGATGGATTTGTTAGGGCTCTGCGGAGATGTCCCTTTCTAACCTAGCTTCTGGTTTATCTGTTCACTTTCCATCGTTTCTTGCAACGTTTCCGATTTTCTTCATAAAAACATATACTCGCTTCTGATACCACTCTTAGCTTTTTTTGCATGCTTTTTTTCAAGTGTAGATGAAAATGTGACTAGTTTGCTTTTTTTTTCAGTTACTCCTTTATTTCTTAAGGTCTTCACTCAAACTTAAGGTGTGATTTTTCTCTTTCCAGCTGTTCCAGTGTAGCACTCCATCATGCTGTAGTTTCAAGAGTGAAGTAACTAAAGTAATTTTTTACTTCTCCTGATTTAACAACAGCTGCTGGAGGTGGACTGCAGTGACAGAGTTCCTAGTTTGCTTCAGTTGTGAAATAAGCTGTTCACTTAAACCCTGCTTGTGTAGGCCTTTGGTATGAACTGGCATGAACTTGTGAGCAGGGAAGAATGAAAATAGTGATAGCGGCTTCCTAAATCCAGGAATGTAAAGGTAACATTTCCTGGTTTCTTTTGGAGAATTGTTGCATGTTGTTCAACCACCAGTATTACTGTGAATGAGCGTTAGGCACAGGCATCATACATGTGTGTTATTTGGTGATAAGGGAAAGGAATACAGGATTGTTTTGTTAATTAATGAGCTATAACTGTGATTAGAAAATTTGACTGAGGCTGCTTGCTCTGCTTTTCATGTGAACTTTGGCAGTTCACTTCATTGCTGTCTCAGTTCTGTTTGTGTAAAATTAGGATTAATACTCTGTTCTACTTGTGTGCTATATCCATTTCTTTTGAAAAGTATGTGGTACAGCATCTGTCTTCCGTTAGCCATACAGAAATCTGATTACATATACAGATACAGTTAGAATCCTAGAGTGGTTTTGGTTGGAAGAGACCTTAAAAATTATCTAGTTACTAGCCCTCCTGCCGTGACTAGGGACACCTTTCCGCTAGCCCAGGTTGCTCAAAGCCGATCCAATCTGGCTTGAACGCTTCCAGGATGGGGCATCTGCAGCTTCTCTGCATGACGTGTTGCTGTGCCTCACCACCCTCATAGTAAAGAATTTCCTGCTAATATCTAAACAAAACCTGCCCTCTTTCGGTTTAAAGCCATTCCCCCAAGTCCTATTACTATGTGCCCTTGTAAAAAGGGCAGCTGTGTGTTTAGGTAGATACATAATATGCAACAATCCTAACCTTGGCTGAAGCCTTTTGGTGTGTGCTGTAATGTAAACAAAAGTGAGTATATAGTTGAAACAAATGATACGAGATTTTTCTCAATGATTTGGTCACAAAATACAGATTTCTGTTTTTAACAGTAGGTGACATTTTTAAGTATTGTCATAATTACTGTGTGATGGCTTTCACATGTCATATGTCCATGCACAAATACATTAAAGAAAGGTTGCTGTCTGTCATTTCATGATTTTGTTTCTTTGATATCATTATCATTTTATTATAACAACCGGTTTCCTTTTTGGCTTACTTTGAGGCATAGAATGCACTGATGAAAAACAGAAAAGGAGACGAGAATGCTGTATCCAGTCAGAAAAGTGATACGTGTCATACAGTGTTCTGTTCTTAGTACCTAATCAGTTGTTTTGGAGAAAGTGATGGAATATTCACTTTTTGTATTATGGAAAATTGATCATTGGAAGAAGCCGACCTGGATTGCTCCTATCTGAACTCAGATTATGTAGGACTCTTGTAGCCTTTCTCTCTCCTGTATTGTGGAACAGTGGACTGCTGCAGATGTTTTTGCACACCATATTTGAGGAAAGATGAGGACCAAGTAGAAGTAACTCAGGAGAAAGTAGTAGCAAAGAAAACATGACCTACAAGGAGAGAATGCAACAATCAGGTTTATTCAGGCTGGAGAAGTTAAAATAATTTAAAAATTTTTCAGTGTGCTGCAAAGAGGAAAAAAAAAAAATCTCTTCTATGTTCATACAGCCCAGAAGTAAAGGGCTTAAATTGTATAATTAGAATTCAGGAAAAGCTTTGCAACAGCAGAAGCAGTTAACAGTTAAGCAGTAGACTGGACTGCCTGGAAACCTTCTGGATACACTGTCCTGGAGGATACTAGCAGAGGTAACAGGCAACTGTGTTGGAAATACTTAAGGTATCACTGATCACACCTGAGAGAATTTTCTTCCAAGCCTGTTGTCTGTGATTTCAAGGGTACCGAAATAGTTTCTGTATAGTCTCCCTTCAATTCTAGTCGTATTCTTTGCCCTGATAATTTAAATTGAATTTTCGTGAGGATTTTTCTTTCTGCTGAATATTGCTTTAAGTCAAGCTGGACTTAAACACATTAAAGGTGAAGATACAGGTTTAGGAAGTATATGTTAGAGAATGCTAATATATATATATATATAAAATGTTTTGGTTTTTTTCCTAAACATCTTATTTACTTTTTTTTACAGTGCTGATCAAATGACCATTTTCACTGACAGACAACAAATTTTTACAGGATAACTACAGGAAATTTATAGATCATAATTAAAGACCTCCCTTTCTTTCAGTTTTTTACTTTTCTCATTTGCTTTGTTGCTGTGGCCCCGGACTGCCCAGGAGTTCTCTCTCTTAGAATTTCCTAAAATAATACACATTATTTTGTGTGTTCGACCTACCTCACTCAAGTAGTGTCCAGATGAAATTTTATTTCAGTTTTTGCTTTCTTTTGCAATTATTTAATAACAACCTGAAAGAAAATAGATGCTAATCTTTGAGAGCTCCCCAAATACCCTTCTTCCACGCTCAGAACTGATCAGTGATTCTTGTTTCATTTCTTTTTGCTGGTTTCCTGCTTGTGACAGTACTTTGTTCTTCTTGCCTGCACAGTGACTTGAGTAGCCCTTTGTGAAGGACTGACCAAATCTTTTGAAAAAGTTCCAGTAAACAATGTGTTCTTGTATTCCTTTACTCCATCAAGTTTTTTTCTAATCCTTGAAAGAATTCAGCTCCTTAACAGATCTACCTTGTGTTCAATTCATCTTGTCCCCTCAACTATGCAGAAATCTTCACTGTTCACATGCTCTTAAGGATTCTCCTTCTGTCTGTTCCTGAGAAGTCTTTGGGTTTTTGCAGACTTCCCAGTTACAGGATTTCAGGCTTGCTTTCTGATGCTAAGGTGATGCTTACAAGTGGGAATTCAACAGGATCCCATGGATGTTTTTCGGCAGTGTAAGTTCTCACACAGTTCGACTCTTCTGTCCCTGCGTAATCTGTGCAGATTGCCATTACAAGTATTTGTGCAGATGCACAATGCACTGAATCTAAAATTGAAAAATAACCTGGCTCATTTCAGGGCAGTGGCAGCACGACAAAGGCAATGTGCAGCCGGTTCATGTGTGGGGAGGGGAAGGGAAGGGAGAGACAGCTGCTGCCTTCTGACTGCACCACTGGCTTAACTGTGTATCATAACTGACTTAAGAGACATCAGATTGTGTGTTTTGGTCTTTTACTTTTGCATTAGATAATTTAGGCTGAGAGTAGGAAATCACAGGAAGTCACAGAAATGTAAATATAGTAGTGCTGAAAAAAAGTGTATTTAGCCATGTGGAGTTCTTGTATTGTTGTATCTTACCAAAAAATGTATGGATTTACACCTTTATTATAGGCTGGGGTCTTTCTAAACTTGTAAGATGCCGAATGTTAGAAGTGAATTAGAGGTAGATGAAGACACTAACAGAGGACCTAGAGATAGTAGAACTAATCAGAGAATATCAAAATAAAGTACTTCCCATTTGTGGGGAGGCACTGGGGAGAATTCAGTCAAAAAAGTTTAACTGGAAACGTGTTTGTGAGTGCTCCAGGGTAGGAGTGAAACTGGAAAAACACTAGTGTTTTCAAGCACCAAAAACCTTTGGAGTGAGTAGCTGCGAAGCAGATAAATCAGTTTACAGATGTGTCATGGTAGCAAGAGGTAAATTAATGTGGTTTTGGGTTATAAAAATTAAAGAGAAGTTCCTTCTTGAACAACTGTGTGAGAGTTAACTAGCCAGTTGTACAGGTCCAAACTTCTTGTTTCTAGACAGGTATAAATGAACTGAAGAAAGTGGAGGGACAAATGACAAAGGAGTACAGACCAAGGGACCCACAGGCACACATGCCTGCTTGGGCTATATGATAAGCAGAAGTGTAGCTGAGAGATGTGATAAGAGTCTACAAATATTTGAAAGGCATGTACTTGGAAGATAGAAACTAATTAAGTGAGTACGGGGCATAACTAGAAACAAGGGAATGAGATTATAAAATATATTAAAGTATGGAATAGTCTGCCCAACGGAAAGGTTGGAAGAACAAATACAAAAAAACAAATATGTAATACAGAAGACTGGTAGAAAGATTCAGGAAATAATCTAACATCAAAGAGTCAGTTTTCTAATGAGAATAGATTGAATAATTTGGAAATCTCTTTTACCCATTTAATTTATGTTTGCTTTTGAGGTATTAGGGCAAGTTGGCAGCCTTTCTTAGCTCTTTAATATTGCCTCCCTAATGCTTCCTGCTGATTCAAATCTGCCTTATTGCATACCAATCTTATATGCTACCTTTCTTTAGGAAAAAAAATGTTTAAAAAAGGAACAGTTGGGCAAACAGTATGAAAAGGTATAAGGGAAGAAGAAAGGTGAGTAAGTTTCGGGAATGAATTTTCAAGAATGGTGTCTTGCTACGTTCTGCTTCAAAGCTGTAGTTGCAGATAAATGGGAGCAAACTAATACCGGATATAGAGGTCTCGTTGTACTGGTTTGTTTCTGTTTGCATCTAGGTGGGTGAAGGTTAAGGGAGCTCCCGGACTGTGGGTTACCGTTTGTGTTACGTGTGGCCAGCCTGCACATGATGGGATGGCATGGACAGGACATTCTTTAATGTGGAGGAAGGCAGCAGAGAATTTTTCCTTAATGAAATAAAATGCGTCTTAAAATTCCATTCACAGAGTCAGTTTGGCTGCATCTGAACGGATGGGGGGCAGCCCTAAGCTGCTGTTTGGCTGTGGTGATAGGGTAAATAGTAAAATGTGTTCAGGTTCACTGCTCCCCTCAGCAGCCTCTTGTCTGGGTAGGTGCCAGCTGCCTGCTGGGCTCTGGTGTGGTGGAGGTGGACAATGAGGAGTCATCACATGAGCTGCTGCCCGAGACCCTGACTTACATGAGAAAGGACTTGCCTATGCTTGGCATTTGCTGGGTGATTCCTGTAGGGTGGAAGGCAGCCCTGGAATTAATTTGAAGAGATGATTTAAAGAATTTGGAAAGTGTACCAGTCTTTGTTTCTACCCAGAATCTTTGTTTTCAAACAGAACTATGAGAAAGCAATTTATGTTGTTCCATTTAATTTCTGTATGTGGTCTCTACATATCCCCAAGATCAGCTCAGTTGGTCAGAGCATGGTGCTAATAACACCAAGGCTGTGGGTTTGATCCCTGTATGGGCCATTCACTTACGAGCTGGACTCGACCATCCTTGTGGGTCTCTTCCAAGTCAGAATATTCTATGATTCTGCTGTTATGCAGTCTGCACAAGAATTTCAGTTGCTGTCTGAGCTGTGGTATTGAGGACTTCCTACGGGGGCATGTTTTAACTTTCTCATTACGAAGAAATCTATTTGTGTGAAATTTAAAGCCAAGATGTCTGTCAGTTACAGTAATGGAAATTAGAACTCTCTTGCCTGGTGGACTGTCAACTCTTAAAACAAACCAAGGTTTCTTAGCATATTCTTTGCCTCCTGCTTTTCCTTTTATATACTTGGGGGCTGGTTTCAGTGATTGAGAAATACTGCCTTTGCTTTCACTTGACATGTTTTAGGGAGACACAATAGTGTGTGCACTGTGTTACTGAATATTTTCTGTTTAGAACAAAGTGGTTGGTCACACAGCCCTTGTGCAATGCTCTTCATACATGTATAAAATAAAGTACTCTTTGATCTTTCTTTCCTGTGTATCTCTAATCTAGACCCGTTCTGCTTTTTTTTTTTCCCAGCTGGAGGGTGTACTTGTGAGCCAGGCATTGTTGACTTTGCTCTGTGTGTTGGCTTCTGAACAAAGGCACTGCTGAAAAGGTGAGTGCTTAACTTCCATCCTCTTTGATGCAGGTTTATGTTCAGAGGAACTGATAAATTCAGACTTGCCAACTGATAAATTCAGACTTGCCAAGCCTGTCACCTTAAACTGTATTTAGGTTTGCAGTGGAGAAAGTCTAATCTACCAGCTCATAAAATTGTGAGCGTCAGCCATCGAAGCACTGTGAGACTCTGGTTTAGTGTAAATTGTGTGGTATTCTGCAGCATTGGAGGCTGCAGAAGCTGAAAGGTAGGCATGTTTCATCTCTTGAACAGATCTGAATTTAGACCTAGAGAAATCTCTGAGACCCTGAAAATAAACAGTGATAAAAATACAATACCCACCCTGTATTCTACATGGAAAGGGATGGCTGAGAGGCATGCATGACTACCTGTTTTCTACATAGTTGTGTGAATTTTTCATCAAATTTTACGTTTGCCACATCAACTAGCTTCTGAAGGTAGCTGAGGTACCTGAGCATTAACTGAACAGGCTTTTATCAGATTGACAAGACTATTTATAAGATGGGGAATAAGTTTAATGGCATTGCTTTGCTGTGAGTACTTACCAGCAGTTTTTCGAAACCTTCCCCTGCAGTCAGTGAAATACTGAGTGTGCCAGGCATGCAAAAGTGCAGTGACTAAGGGGAGTGTCAAACTTGGTTTATAGGAAATAAACAAAACTTTGTTTATAGAAAGTTATTAGTACTCTAAAGAAGGGTAGGTGAAAGTAAATGTGATATTGTAATGCCTATATTAATCTGTTTTCCGTAAGACTGTATTAATCATCAACTTGCTAAATTTCAGGGTGTATCTTTGAAACCATGAAAGGCAAGGCAAGATTCTTCTCCTCTTTTTGTGTATAGATAAATTTGTCTGATAAAGCAAGATCTTGCTCTGTGATTCTCTTGCTCTGTGATTCTCTTGCTCTGTGATTGTAATGAGAAAAACCTGTGTGACTAAGGACTCTTGCAGTCTCCTAACTGAAGGACACTAATATCAGTAGTCTACTGCATACAGCTCCAGAAGTAGTTCTGTGTGTCAGAAATGTGTCCCTGGATGACATTTGATGCAGCAGTATGCATCGAATTTAAGATTACAGTTAGGTTTGGCATGTTTCCTCTATTGGGAAGTGGTGAGGAGCAATCATGAGGAATACAATATGAAGAAAGATTTGCAAGCAAGGAATAATTTTAATTTAAGAGGTGGCAGGTAGATGTAAGGATCTGTCCTGTTATGAAGTTGCAATTTTATTAAATAATCATAAAGAATAATTCTCTGTACCTGTGGGGTTGTAGAGAGTAATCGTTTCTAATAAGGTCGAGTTCAGCAATTACCCTGGTACTCTTGAGGCTAAGCATTTTTGGTCTTTCTACCATTAGTGGCTAAGTCATGTGAGACTTAGTGGTACAACTGAGCTGAGTTGGAAATGGCATTTTGGCTTTTTTCTTCTAAAGCTTGCTTTTGTAGACAAGGCCCTAAAAGCAGGCAAATCTTATGTGTTGAAAACTGTAAGGGTGGTTACGGACCATCCATGTGGTGTTGTGCTTGTCCTTTAGAAAACATGGATTCCTTAAAAAGAAGCAGCCTTCCCCCATCCCAAGCAAACTCCCTTAACTTTATTTCCCAATGCGATGCTTTTATAAAATATGTAGTTTAAGGAATCTGCATCAAGTTGCTTCTTCCCTCTTGTCATTTCTCTCACCCTTCTAAATGAGTTACTGTGTGCCCTCTGCCGTATCCATGTAATTGGCTGAACTGTAGGTGTTTAGTGACTTTGTGCAGCTACAAAAGCAATATATAATGCACAAGTCTGATTTTTTTAATCAGACAGCCTGATGAGACCAGAGATACAAGAATCACTGGATTTAGTGATGTAGTTTTAGGTATCGAAAGAAGCTGATTGCTCATCTCTCCTGTTTGGTAGTAACTGTTTCTTTGTGCTGTGATTTGTGATGCAGGAAGGCTTAAATATCTTTCTTGATACCCATAGATTCTGTAGAGGGATCTTTGGAGTCCTTAATTGGCGTACTGCATTTTTGCTTCCTTTTCCATACCAAGAGAACTGATGATTTGGAACTGATTGTAAGTACATAGGTTTACTGCAGGAAAACTTTCTAAGACCCCTTTTGAGATTCTCACTCACACCAGAAGTTCAGGGACAGGAAAAAGTTTGGGACGTCTGTGTTGGAAACACCAGATTTGAACAAGGAGTTCTGTTCTGCTGAGAGCTCTGGGCATATAGGGCTGTATTAGCAGTAGCTGCCTGAAGCAGGCCCTTCCTTCTGAGGAATCTTTTTCAACCAGACATCTCCTTCTCCAGTAAGCAGTAGTATCCTTGTGATTCCTTGCAGATGCGCTGGCTATTGTGGACTAGAGTGTATGAGGGTGGATATTGCACTAAATTTGGTGTCTCTCCCAAGCTGGCAGGATTGTTCCAGCTGTCAGTGACTCACAGTAGCCGAGTTGCTGTCTCAGAGTTCAAGTTAATGGAATTTGCAGTTCAGTTTCCCTTGATTTGTTTGGCAGAGATGAAATTTCCCATGAACTAGCAAGAGGAGGAGGGAGATTCCACAAAGTAGTAGCTTTGAATGTGTGTTGGGTCTGAAAAATTTCTGAGAGGTGCTGTCCTTACTTCCTCAGCTCTTCCTTGGGAATAACTCTTTGCCAACAGTCATGCTTTCAGGTGTTTCCTTTTGTTTTGTCTAGCTTCTTCCACTGCGCTTATTGCTGACAGTCTCCAGTTTCCAGAACTGCATTAAATATGTGATAAATGTATGCCACATGATTGTCATCTTACTCTTTCCTTGAATGGATGGCAAACTTCATTTGGATTTAGAGGTTTTGTTTTCTCAGCAGGGTAACTACTATATTTATGCCAAAGAAAAAGGGCACAAATGTCATCAATGCAATTCATTCATAGAATTATTTTATTTACCGAGCAATAAGTTACATTTTATCCTGTCTTTTTTGCCACTTGACATTTTTACCAAACAGGTTGTCTTATGGTAATATGAAGGGATTTTTGAAATAACTGGGGTGTACCATGTACAGTGGGGACCTGGTTTTACGTGTTGATTTTGACAGCGGTTCTAGTAGTGTGTGATTCCTCTAGAGAGCCTGCTGGACTCCAAGAGAGCTGTGTTTGGATGTAGGCAGTATTAAGTGCTGGCTCCTGATCAGCACTGGTTCCTCCAGAATCAGTAGGAGCTTTTGAATTTTGTTTATTTTCTTTGAAGACAACTGTTAGGTGACTGAGAATCAGTGTCAGTTTCCAAAATAAATAGGTCTTCTGAAGCTTATTTGCCTTCTTGTTGCTCTATTACAGAGTATCAGAATGTTGGAAGCAAGTTCAGTCTCAACACTTGTGGCTCCATTATACTGCATGTGAACCTTGGGCATGTCTGTGAAGAGTATTTTCTAGTTCAGGGTGGTGTTAGAAAATGCATGGAAGTCCAAGAAAATAGCAAATGTTTGCTATTCGATGTTGTGACTTTTCTATTTTCATTAATCTATTAAAAAGGAGCTCTAAGAACCCAGAGTGAGAAGATGATATTCAATTCACCAATCAATAAGCAAAGAAGGGAAGAGGTAATAGATAAAATTTTATTTTCTGGTTATACTAAGCAAGAACAGCCCAAGAAGATTAAATGTGTATGTGTTTCAGACTTCAGGTGCATTTTTCCATTAAACAGGATTGCCTTCTCCTCTCCAGTTCTACATTAGCTTCCTCTGTGTACCATTTTATAAACAAGACCTATAATCCTGTCTTTTTCAGTGGTATCACAGATAGTGAAACTCTTCTGTACGTAGCACATGTTTGCCACATTGAGTTTATAGGGCATGCAGTGAGGTTAAGGACCCTTTCAGGGTACTTTTCTCCATTAATACAAAGTACTTGTTTTACTGTCTGGTAAAATCAGTTTTTTATTTTTGTTACATTCACCATCACGAGGAAATATTGAAATAGTTTTCCTGCCCCTGACTTTTTCCCAAGGCATGTGGAGGGCAAGAGTTTCACATGCTGACTGCTGAAAACTTGTTTATGTGAATGTATTAAGAAAAGGTAAAATCGACTTTTTACAGCTAGAAAGTCAGTATGTAGTAAGCTCAATTACCTTAAATCGTGGTGTAGACTTCTTATTCAGAAAAAAGTTTACCTGAGTTTGCTGTGTCTTTGGCTTTCTTTCTAAATGCCTGAAGAGTAAAAGCTCCTTCTGTGTATATCAAGGGATTTTATAATCTCTCCTACTGATCTCAGTGACATATTCAGTTCTGCAGAAGTCATACAGTACATGCAAAAATTCTTTATCCCTTGGTTTTTTTCACCTTGGTGTTGTTGCACTGACTTTGGTGGTTGTTCAGAGTCTTAAGAGCAGTCTTCGCTAGAGGACACAGTGTAATTAGTATCAGGCTGATTGGAGTAACCGATTTATGGTCTTAGAAATGTACTAGAAATTGTGCTTAGAAATGTACAGTAGGTGATAATACTGAAAATATTGTGTAGATACTGTTCATTACCTGGACTTCAATGTGCAGTGTTTTGTGGTCACTTTAAATGCCAGGAAAGGATACAGGAGAAGGAAGGGCAGAGAGCTACATACACAAATGAGAAGTACCACAGTACCAGATACGTATGATTCTAACTTTAAAAAAATATTGAATACTTCAGCATAGGTAATTTAAAGCCTATCAGGCATGCATGTCTGATAGAAAAGAGGAATAAAAAGAGCCAGATAGAAAACAGATATAAACTCACACACTACAATGTGAGAGTCGATTTCTGAAAACTGTTTGTTTCTATGAATATTTGAATTTAGCTTTTATTGAAACTTTTCAAAAAGGTGGAGTGGCTTATTTAAAATTGTCCAATATTTGGCCAACATAAACTCCAGCTCTGAATTGTCCTCTTTACTATCATACAGTTTCCTGATTTTGTGAACTAATATCATTAACTACAGGGAAATAGCGCATCAAAATTCACTGTTTTTAGAAGAAGTTTTTTGTAGAAGGGGGGCTCCCACAAAAGACTTAATAAATTCATCTTACTTTGTCCTCTGCTCTACCTTTTCACTCAGTTCTATAATTTATAACTTTTGTTCTTCCTTGCCCTCTTGATAGTTCAGAATTCCAAATCATTCTCTCCTTGCAGTTGCTGTCTGAATTCATTCCATCTGACTTCTTCAGTCTAATATAGGAAAGCTCAGACAAAGCATGTAATCTCATGTCTTGGAAGTTAGAAATCAAAAACATAGGTTTCAAGTGAGGAAGGGACTATCTCCATCTCGGAGTACAAAAGTGAAAAATCTGATAAATTTCCAACTGTCCTCAAGATAGCCAGTCAAAACCAGCGTTTTTAAGACAAGAATACTCTAGACTGTTTCTTTTACTGAGCCACTTAAGGGACTCTGAATGTAAGGGAATTTGCTCTATGTGCATGTAGCATCAAAGGCAGTAAGTGTGCTGAAGTCCTTCAGCCAAGTCCTAAAGGCAGCAAGCAGTCTCAGGGTCAGCTGTGCAGCACTGACTAGTTGGCAAATTGTCTTCCCAACCTGGAATGGCACCTGGGGCTTACTGTTTGCCATGTAGTTTTTAAGAAAAGTATGCATTTATTCTTTTGGATCCATAATGTTTTAAAAGTGGTTTACAGCTTCATGTCTGTTTCTCTCTTCTCCTAGTTCTCTATGACTCTAACTTGTGTTTGAGCTGTTTTCTTGCTCTTTTTTTCTTGAGCTGAAATGTTTTATCTTGTCATAAGAAGAGGTCCCTCTTGCTTTTGTTGTCTGTATTGTAACCTCAGTAGCTGAATTTGATGTACAGTAGTTGCTTACTTTCCAAGACAGTAGAGGTGAGGAAAAGCAGGAGCATGAAGTGGGTAGGTGCATTAGTGTAACATATGAGAGAATAGTGTGATGATAAAAGGCAACGAGCTTCTAAATAAGCACAGGGAGAATGTGTGTGTGTTAGAGAGGGAGGTGTCTCAAAAAGCTGTGTTTGTTCTCTTGAGGCTCCCGAGTGCTATAATTGAGTCAACATGTCAAAGTGAAGTTATGTGCTGAGCTTTGGGAGCAGGGAAAACTGCATCTTCTGCACATGCGGGGTTTGGATGAACCCCATCTTACAGCGATAATAAGCACTCTGCTTTTGCACTGCTGAGGCTACAACTCAACAGAATAGCTGTCCAACCAAGCTGTATAACTGATGTCTCTCTAAGAATTGCTTTAAATCTTTGGTTGGGAAGCTATGAGTAATTGGCTTTGCCTTTGTTTCTGATGCGGCTGTGAACAAAGATGATTGAACAGAGGGGAAGATGACTGAATGCACTATTGAGATACAGGCAAAACAAACTGAAGGGGTCTTCCTTAATTTATTTCTGAGTCTCAGAGAAACAAGTACCTGTACATCTTGCCATATTTCTTATGTTGGTGTAATGTTTTGGGGATATACTGACTTTTCCTTACTGTTGGATTTTTGTGTTTTAAATGGATGGAAAAGGGTTGATTACCACCCTTTGTCCTAGCAGTTTGTTGCAGCCTTTGGCTGTGTGACTTCATGCATGATGCTGCACTGGCAGCTCTCTCCTTGGCCATAGCTCACTGCAGCATTGCCCTAGAAATTCATATGAAATTGAAAGTCCTTTAAAGTCAATGTTTCCTTGCTAACATGTGAATTTTGTCTTGATTGGGTTTTATGTAGAATATCTACTTTTGGTGCTTTTGTATTTTATAAATCATGCTTACTGACACATCTGATGTTCCGATTGTTTCCATAGTGACAGCAATGGCAGAAACCTGAAAAAGGAAGGTGACAGCATTGTATTTTTAAGATGAACTGTTTTACAGAGGAATGGTTTGAGGGGGTGGGAATACAGTTGATTTTTTCAAGCAGTAACAGAATATATTTTTTCAAGCAGTAGTACTTACTTGGAGGTCAGAGAAGAAAGATTTGGTTTGATATTTTGACATTTATTTGTGTGGGGAAGCAGTGAGCACAAGGTTAATCTTAGATAATATGAGGTGTTTCCAGCAACATCTCCTTTCTTGCTGCTCCAAAAGATGATAAAATCTTGAAATACAGAAAACTGAAATGTGCAGACTATCTTCACAGGAAAGGTAGAAGTCAACATGCCTGTGAGAAAATGTGTAACATACTTCTGCTTCATAATTTCTCCCAAATTCATAAACAAAGCACAGGAAGCTTTTAGCATTAAAATTCAGACACAAAGCCATTAGTGAGAGCTTCAGCCTTCTTTTCTCCTTTGGTAAAATCAGTCAGTTGTCTTATTTTCTGGGAACAAGGCTTTATTACCTTTCATTACATATCATATTGTTTGCATTTGAAAGTAATATTCCTTGAGACAATATGTTGGTTTAGAGTCCATGCTGCAACAGAGAGGGGTTTTTTTTAAAGTGTTTTGTAGGAGACACAAGCTTCCCTAACGTTCCCTTTTGTAGTTGGTGTTGATGCTTCTTCCTGTCGTGCAGTCACTTGAAGCAGTTGCCTGAGATGTGATGTATGCCCACTGTTCTTGTATCAGCACAGGCAAGTGAGAGGAGATAATGTGAGAGATGCTTGTAAATTATGTCACATATTTTCATTCAGAGACGTAACTTTTTTCTGTGAAGCATTGGTTAGCATTCAGGTTTAGTCACCATACCTGGAGATATTTAAAAGATGTGTAGATATGGCACTTAGGGACTGCAAAGTCCACCACTTGGTTTGATTTAGGTGTACCTGACAGTGCCAGGTTAATGGTTGGGCTGCATCTTAAAGGTCTTTTCCAACCAAACAATTCTGTGATTTACAGCGTGCTTTTCCTGCCCACCCTGTCACAGTGCCTGGGATCTATAGTCAGGTTTGGGACCTTGTGCCCAGGTAGTTCTAGAAAGAGCCTAGAAAGAATAAGTCAGGCTGTGTTGCCCATCTCCAGGTGGCAGACACATCCTCCAGCCCTGGGGAAATCAAGCAGGCTGACAGTAAGACACAGGTGCTACACTCCAATTTAACACATTGTTAAATTCATATCTCTTATGCCTTCCAGCCAAAATATGGCATCATACTTTAAACTGAATATGTGTTACATCTTATTACACTGGGGGAGAAGAAGCCAGCAGCTGGGAGTTTGTGTTGCTTTTTAAGTTGCACAAGTTACTTGGTTATCTGTGCCTTGAGGCCTCTTTGGTCACATCTGCATTAGTACCTCAGCTGGTTTTTCTATCATTGTGGTGTCTTGGGAATGGAGTGAATAAAAATACGTAATTTATGATTCTTTATCTGAAGTGTTCTGGTCAGCTTGTTGAAAACTGATTCTGGTTTTCCATTCACCTGAAGAAAGGGGAAGTTTCCCTTACCAGCTGGGATCACTGTGTAAAACAGGGAAGTGATTAATAAATCATGGAAGAAGTTAGTTGTAGCAGAAAGGCTAAAGAAAATTGTCTCATCTGTTCTAATTAATGCCATCTTATTTGCAGAATGATTCAAGTTTAAATCAGTTTCCTCTTAAGAGACAGGTTCATTTATAGATACTTAAATTGTTGAAATGCTGGCTTAGTGGAAAAAAAGATTGGTTAGTTGGTGTTATCTCCACTCCTTCACTGCTCCCCTCCCAAAAAAATCCCCAACCCATTGTTCTTGTATTATTTATATTGATGGAGTTTTAAGGCATTGCATAGTGTTTTGCCTTAAGTAGTGTCCTGTGTCCCAAGGATACATTGGACATCACATGATTTCAGTAGCATTATGAAATGTGGACAGAAACAGACATTTAGACATGCCTCTGTCATGTGAAACGTATTTAATTTCTTCATCTGTAAAACTTACCGGTTTAAATTCACAGCTTCTTCCGATCCCCTTGGAATGAAGGGGTAGTGTTTTTCTTTTTTGCACTCCTGGTGATAGTAGTTAGTGCTGATTCATTGCTGTTGACCCCTCTGCTGCTTGTTGAAAGATAACTTTATTTGCAGAGGTATCATGGTGTGCTTAATTTGGCTTGCTGAATCTTTGTAGCTCTTTTAATCTTACATGAAATAGACAAAATCTTAAAGGAAATTGGGAATGAAAAGAAAAAAAACCCCCAAACCAAAACTAGCTATTCACATGTAAATGTACCTATTAAAGCCATAGACCATGTAGATTTAGCTAGTATTATGTTAATTTCTTGAAGTAGAACTTTCCCTTAAATCTTGGGAAAACATCTGCAAGGAAGAAAGCATCTCTTCTTATACGTCTTTTGCTCCTGGTTTCAATTACAGGCAGCTGTCTGATTTATACTCGGTGAAAAAGCTAATTGTGCCCTTGTAAACTCTTTTCGTTTAGAGGAAAACGTATTTATTCGCATGAAAATGTTTGCATGCGAAATACTGAAAACCTTTCCTGCAGATACAAAATTGTAGAGTTCAAAATGTATACACCTTTAATGCTCTTCTAAAAGCTGTTCCCTCCTTGGCTGATAGCTTTTACCTTGCCATGTGTCATTAACGTTTACTGCTATTTCAAGTTCTTGGATAACAGATTGAGGTGACTATGTGCTGTTTTAGATGGCATTAGCCAAACAAATTGTTAGGACTCTTGCAGTCATTTGCTCTTTGTCTCTCAGGTAACATGAAACTCCTGTGATGCAAAGGATTTTGCATTTATTCTTTTTGTTTCTAAAGTAGTGGGGAGTTCCTATTTTATGAAAACTTTTTAAAACACTAATTAAAAAAAAATTACCCTCAAGTAGGTTAAAATTTCAATCTTCACCTCTATGGTGAATAATGCTGTTTCTTTTGAAGGGCTTTTTATTAAAGTCTTATCTTTGATTAATTTTGTGGCACACTTGAAAATAGGAAACTATTGGGTTAGTATAATTTTGCTTACTAGAGAAATACGTTTTGAAAAAATTGCAAGCATGAAGTGCCCCTCTCCTGTTTTGGTGTGTCTGCAGTGGGAAATGACTGTTAATTCAGTGGATGGTGTATTCTTTTACTGATGACACACACATTGTGTCATCAGGCCAGCTCTGTGTACTCTGTCCATACTCATTCCTACCTTGAAATCACTTGTATTGAGAATAGCTCAGAGATACTTCAGCCATGGTTGTCAATTTAAATCAAGATGCTTTGGCTTTCCAAAGTGCTGTCCTCAGAATTTTTTGAGGTCTGGATGATTTCTTTGTGCTATCCAATTATGTTTTTCAGCCTTTTTTATTTCCAGAAATCTTTTTAATATATGGTTTTAAAAATTCATGTGTAGTATTTTTTTACTGTTTTGTTCTCTGAATCTTTGAGTATCTGTCTTTTTTGCTTGTTCTTTCTCACTGCTGCATTTCAACCAGGTAAAATATGAGTTTTATTCCAATATGCTCATAAGTGTAAATTTGTACTTTGTTTTTGTCATTTGTTAAGATGGGATGAAATTGGGAATGTTGCACCAAAAAATAAATGTTCCTTTCCCACAGCAAATGAACTTTTGACATTCAAGGGAACTTCAAAGCTGTTAAGCTAACAGCAACATAAATTATTTCTGTGATCGTGAGTGCTTTCTGACCTGAAATCAAAATGGGTGTTTATTCATTAGATGGTTAATGTGTTGTTTAATCCCAGAAATAAAATTTCTTCTTCAAAAAAAAACCAAAATATCAAACCCAAAAAAGCAAACAAAAACCCCCAAACAACCAACCAAACAGAACTAAAACACTGTATTTGAGTCTTTTGCCCTGTCAACTTGATAAATGCCCTCTTTCCTTTTCTGGTGTCATTATTCTGGGACCGAAAAGTACTGTCTTATATGAAATAGAAGGGCATTGAGGACCAGAAATTCTCTTGGTGAAGAGTGACTTGTGGGTGCCCTGCCAGTCCCTGCTAGGAATGTTTGCTGTTGTGTCAATTTAGGGCACAGTATCAGTCTCTGTGAGTATGTATGCATCTGAGTGACTGAGCTTCCCTCAGGGTTAGGAGTGGGAACAGGAAAGAATTTGGTCTCCACCATTTTCTCATGTCAGGAAGTCTGGGGCTGGAGTGTCTCTCTGGTGTATTAAACCACCTTTAAAGCCATCATCTCTGGAACATTGTAAATTCTGGCTTAGTCTTGGCTGTGTTGATCACTGGATGAATACTTAAAATGTGACACATTTGCTAGGGTTTAATGCATCTTTTTTTTTTTTTTTTTTTTTAATGTAGAACAGGATTGCTCGTTTCCCTGTTTTAATGTGGTACTTCAGGGAATAGCTGTAGAAAGCATTCTGCTACTAAGTCATAGCACCTGGTGTACTGGGGTGCCTTGGGAAGAGCATTGCCAGCAGGTCGAAGGACATGATTCTGCCCCTCTACCCAGCCCTAGTGAGGCCACATCTGGAGTGCTGTGCTCACTTCTGGGCTCCTCAGTACCAGAAGAGACATGGAGCTCCTGGAGCAGGCCCAGCAGAGGGTGACATAGAGGATAAGGGGACTGGAGCATCTCTCTTATGAAGAAGGCAGCTGTACCTTGTTCAGCCTTCAGAAGAGACTACTGAGAGGGGACCTCATCAATGTCTGGAAGTATCTGAAGGGAGGGTGTTGAAAGGATGGGTCCAGGCTCTTCTCAGTAGTGTCAGGCAATAGACGTGAGAGGCAACAGGCAGAAACTGATGCACAGGAAGTTCCACTTGAGCATGAAGAAGAATTTCTTTACTGTGCAGGTTATTGTGCACTGGAACAGGTTGCCCAGAGAGGCTGTGGAGTCTCCCTCACGGGAGATATTTCAGAACCATCTGGATGCAGTCCTGTGCAATGTGCTCTGGAATGACCCTGCCTGTGCAGATGAGTTGGACCAGATGACCCACTGTGGTCCCTTCCCAACCTTACCCATTCTGTGATTCTGTGTTACAGTAAAGTCACTTCACATGTTAATTTTCTTGATAGGCATGGCAAAGTTTTCAGAGCAGGCATCTACTTGAAAAAGGTGAACTTAGTTCTAGGCTCACAGCAGTGGCAGCAGCAGATCTATTTGTTACCTGAGCGGGTGCAGTTCAGGATGCTGTGATGTGTCTGCTGCTGCCAGTGCTGTCCCAGTGAAGTTCGCCACTGGTTCACTTCTCTGTAAAATTGCTGTCAGTTGAGATGGTAGTTTTTGTAATGCAAGAGCTGTGTGGAGACCACCAAACTTGATCAGAACTCAAGTCAGCTTCATTCTCAGCTAGCCTGAAGCTATTGATGTATTTCAGCTTTTATTATTGCCTGGCAGGCACACATGGTGGGCAGTCCTTTGAATCTTGGCTGTACTGTACTGTTTATTCTTCTGTTTTGGAAGCTGGATAAGGCCTTGATTATGTGTGGGCATGCTTCACCCTTCACTTCAGTACCTCTCAGTAGGGTGCCTGTTGAGATACTAGTTTTAGCCAATTCATAGTAGATTTGTTTCCAAGGTGTGTGTCTCTGTGTATGCCATTGTTGAGACACATCAACGTTTCCCTTCTGGTGGCTGAAAGAGAGCACACAGTGGGCACTGTGGTTGGTATGACTCTATGCTCTTGGACTAGTTTTTGTCATGTTTCTGAATATTGGTAACATTGTCGGTGTCTTCTTTCTTGCCTAAAGCATGCTGCTAGAACAGATTTCGGAAAGCTCTTCGTTTCTGTGAGTATAGTTTTTGAATCACAGGAAGACAAGTGGATAATGTTAATAGATGGCAACTCTTTGAAGTACATTAGAATCAACTTCATAGAGAAAAAAAAAAATCCCTTCCCTGAGCTGCAGATAAACAACAATGCTTTCAAGCTTTCAAGAGGATCAAGGTGAAACTCAGTGAACAGCAAGCGCAGAGAAGATGATTCTGCTTGGTGGCGATTGGCAAAAATACATTCTTTCCTTTTTGTGCTCCTGCAACAAAGCAAAATAACAAAGTACTCTGAGATCGTTCAGTGAAAGGAATATAAAAAGCTTTTTATGATAAATGCCCTGATCTTAATAGATGTGGGTAGAATGAATATATTTTAAATGGGATGGAAATACCTCCTTGGAATTCTGAAATATCTTCAAAACTAGCTGAAAAGAACTGAATTCATCCAATCATGTGGGTGCATTTAACAGCATTTATTTGCTTATGTAGAGTTGTAGGAGGCTGACATCTTCCGTCTGAGGTGTGTGTCACTCCCACTTTAGTTGGCTTTAGCTGGGAGAGAGAGAATGGAGCAGTCTCATTTCTCATTTTCTTGTTAAAGTCTTCAGGAAAAAGGGAAAATAGTTCTAAGCCATGGACCTGAACTACATTTCAAAAGGTAAATATGCCCCCCTTTGCCTAAAGAAAAGACTGTCTCAGGAAGATAAGTTGGAGAACAAGTAGCAGGTGACTGTAGGATTGTTCCTGCTGAGGTCCCCTTTTGGTTTTTCCAAGAGTCAGTCTTGGAAGACAGAGGAGAAAATGAAACAAATTTTTTCAGAGGAGGAAGGTGATTTTTGAAAGCAAGAATGTATTCACATGGCTTTGAAATTATTGGTGTGGATAAAGGCTGAAATTCAGTGGGCAGGGTTGTGTATTAAGATGTCTTATGGGTTGCAATGTCATTAATGGTAAAGACGTGAGAAATTGAAAGCTGCCTATCCAAAATTAAAATGAGTACAATGAAGAAAAATACATAGTTTTTTAAAAACTATGATCTTAAACATATTTGTTGATACGTAAGGACTACTGGGAGAACTCAAAACAACTCTGCAGGTCACCTTTAACAAAAAGCTCATTGTATAGATAATAATATAGGTTATTAAAAAAGTAACACACCACCAGCATGTCCCATATACAATACAAAAGTGAGAACAAACTCCAAATTGAGAGGTTGTGGGTTTGCATGGGGGAGGGAGATTTAAATGTGTTCTTCAGGAAAGAATCAGTGTAAAGAACTGAGAAAAAATAAGATGGCAGCAGCCAGGATTTACAGAGCTTTTCAGTGCTTTGTTGGGTTATCTTGTGTAAGTGCTTTAGCCAGAGACTCTTTTCAGTAGCTGCATGGGGCCAGCTTGGAACAGAAACGTGCGTGAATCTAAATGTAATTTCCCTGTTGTGCACATTCTGGCTGTGACAGCTCCAGTTATGAATGTAAAATAGCAGGAAAAAAAGTTCAGAAGATGACCAGGCCTGAAATATTAATAAGAATTGACTTACCATGAGATCCCTTGAGACTGGCAAAGGTGCTGCCCGAATTTTAAGTTTGTCTGCTTCCATGCTTCATTTTGGTGTGCCTTGGAAAAGAATAAATAAATACGTTGTTTTTATCTGTGCATCTGAGTGGTTTGGCATAACAGAAGTAACAAACATTTTCTTCCATGTAAGATGCAAAGCAGACAAAGAGCGATGTTAATCCTCCACTCCGGTTTGTGGTCAGCGCTGGCGCACAGACTGAATCGGCATCAGTGGCTTTGATCTGTAGACAAGAAGTACTGTACAGGGAACGATCGTATCTTTTCCCTTTCAGACAGTGCTGTTTTCTGGGGGGCAATAATCTGCAGTTTTCCCAAATTTCCAATGTTCAGAAGGCATTTGTCTTTCCTCTGGGTAGGACTGGTGCAGAATAAGGGATTTCCTCCCCCCACATCAATACATTGCTCACAGAAAGGACACCTCATCATGGCATGGGACAGCTTGTCTCAGACTGTGTAGGCAAGGAAAGGGCTTTTCTCTCTTCTGCATGCAACTTGCGCAGCAAAGAGAAGTTGCAAAGTTTGCAACTTTTCCTGCGTCTTCAACGTCAGATTTTCCCGGGTCTGTACTCTCTCTCTTTTTTTTTTTCTCCAGCCTCCTTCCATCTCTTGTTACCATGGAGAATGAAATGCCTGTTCCATTCAAGTTGTCGGCTGAATAGGTTTTGAGGTTGATGGATGGTGAGAATCTCTTACCCCTCCTTCTCCAAACGCCGCCCCTGCCTGGTTCTTGACATTTCACTTGCCAGAGACTGGCAGTCAGTGAGTGGGAGCTGAAAAGAAGGCTGGCAGTGTCCTGCTGAGATGCTCTTTCAGTTTGTGGATGAAATCAGCAGCCGTGAGAAGGTCTTAAGGACTTCGGTGCAGAGCCTTGTCCTCAGGCTGACTGAGGCATGAATGCTCACTTGAGTGCATGTTCTTGCTTCCCCAGAACACCCAGGGAAAAAAGGATTCATGTGAAATTTGTTGCTGCTTATGACTGTTTCAAGGGGTGATGTAACCTCTGCAATGTAAAGGGAAAGGTAAGGAATGAATGAACACAATAAATGCTCTGGCATAATCTGTTCCTCTCATATATACCTCTTTATCCAAGTCCACATCACACCAGAAGTGTGTGAAAGCATTTCTTTGCTGCAGTCTGACTTGCGTGGTTTCCTGGCTGCGATGCTGAAGTTAGCAGGAGACTCTGTGTTTAGTGGGATTCCAGCAGTCCCTGTATGCACTGACTGCCTATGTGTGGCATCGGTAGTGCATTGTCAAAACAGATTTCTGAATAAGGTACCTTTTAATAACAAATACATGGAATTGTGCATATTGGCAGGCCCAGGGTTGAAATATGATTTTGTTGATGTGCATGAAATGGAGCTGCAAAGCAGAAAAATTTAAATGATAGCTCTGTAAAATTATACAGAAAATATTTCTTTGTTGTTATTTATTACTTTTCATGCAAGATAACTGTAGTTTTTAGAGGATATCAGGAAAATCTTCAGCCTATACTGAAAGGCTTAAGCCTGTCCTGTTTAAAGGAGGGGTTGTTTTGACTGATGATCACATAATGGTGGTTTGTGAGAAGTGAATACCTGGCATTGTTTAATAGATGTGTGGATTTTGCATCTGGAAGTAAAAGATGATGTTATGACTTTAAAATTAAGTTCTAGCACTGTTTCCAAGTAGAAGCATTCCACAAACATATCATTGTTGAGAGAAGAGAAAATATTTTTGTGAGTTCTCTGCTAAAACACACTGTGTCAGGACTGTACCAGCATAGGAATTAATAGTAGTGCTATACCTTAGTGGATGGTATTTCAATGTTTTTGAGATCATATATGAAAATTTGTCCTGGGTGATTTTGAACAATTGTGCTTGATAAGTGACTGTGAACTTTCTTTCAATACATCTTTTCAGCACCTTGCACTGATAAATATTTCCACACCTTCTGTGTATTCCTGAACTTGCTAACCAATACATCTTTCCACAATACCACCAACAGCTTTTGCATCTGTCTTAGCTCCTCAAGAGTTCACTTTACATTTGATGCTTTATGTCCTGTTTGTTGTTGGATTGTTGTCTCCCTGCTGGAATTTTCCTACTGTGCAAATGCTTTTCCTGTTGTGCAAGCCACTTACAAAATGCTAGCATGTTAGCTGGTGTGTTAGAAGGGAATTTTTAATTCCTGCATCAGAAAGGCGTGTGTATGTCAGTACATACAAAATAAATATAAGTATATGAATATATTATCCAATTCCTTAAGTAGTTTATTGTAGAGATAGTAGTATTTTTGTTCCCAGAGCCTGGGATTTCCTAGAGGGATGTGCACACAGAGGATTTGATTGCCTGTGACTTTCAGTCATGTAAGATAATACATGATAATATGCAGGGCTTTGATTTCCTGGTTTGAACCTGGTTGGCTGGGGTACTGCAGAAAAAAATAGATTTTCAAAAATACACCACTAGAGCAGCTTCTTTCTACTATAAATACATCACACATGTCAGGTGGAGTTGAGAGAAAGTGTTACAGAGAGGAAAAAAGGGGGGAGTCCATTGGGACAGAGAATGATATTGTAGTTTGGGATTAGCTTCCTGATAGGAACTCAGCTTCGTGTAAGGGATGGGGAAAGAGTGAGCATCTATTTTAACATGCTGATTTTGAGTGAGCAGCATCAGCATCAAAGTTACATGGGTATTTCCATTTATTGTGTTAACCTGCTGGAGTTTTTTGATTCAGTATTATCTTCTTTATGAAAAAAATATACTCCTAGCATCTCACAGGTTTGCTTGAGATAAAATCCCGAATCTTTCTCTCACATTCTGTGAGGATTGTTATGCTAATAATTTTAGAGATTGTCAAAAATTTTTCTGAGTATTACTGACAGGATTCAATCTCTGAAAAAAGATCGTCCAGTTTTCAATATGGATGTATTTAAATCACTTTGTCTTCTGAAATTCTGCCTCTTCCCATCACCAAGATCAACCTTTACTTGATTGGGGTCTTTTGATTTTTATGTTTTCCCTGAGGAGAATTTGACTGACTTAATAAACTTGTAATTAGGCCATATCTCTGCTTCATTCCATCTGGTCTTTGGTTAAATTATTCTTGGAGAAATTCTCATGTCCCACTCTTTTTAGATTCAGAGTTGTTTGATTCCTTTTTCCCCTCCTCCTTTCGTATCTGAATGGTAGCCAGAGCTTGTAATTTTTTTTATCTTGCCCTTGCTATTTGGATTTGGGCAGCTGGAGAACAATCCATCTCTAAACCTCCTTCTTCTTGCTAGATGTTTTATTTCACCTTTTCCTTAGTGATCAGTGCCTGGGTTTCTGTCCAGAGTTTTCCCGGGCATTGCAGCATGGAACTGACCTCATTTGCTTCAGCTCCACTCCTGGCCCTGCTGCCTAGTGCCCCAGACAGTGAGGATAGGCAAAGCTTTGTTCAGAACAGCTGGGGAAAAAAAACTTGAGCAAGCAGCAGATTGAAGCTGTCCATCCATGGGCTTACAAAGACAGGTCTTTGGTGATTTGTACTTTGCAAGTTACCTTTGTAACCTTAAAGTCTGGAAAATTAATTTTAGTTTAGCTTTTGCCAAGGCTTCCTGCTTGTCCTGATTGAGTGAATTTTGAAGCCCTTTATTACAGGCTGGTACATATGCAAAGAATGAGCATCGTGCTCTCCAGTAACTCATTCTCTTATCTCAAGTGTCATTTACTGGAATCTCCTTACCTTTTGCCTCCTGTAAAATGTAAACTGAATTACAGACATATAATTAAATCGGCATATTAAGTGTGTGAGGAATGAGAGGCAGTGGGAATTTTGATGGCCATATCCACAGTAAGAACATTAAAATCTAAATCATCAGGTATCTAAACTATTTTCTAGTTTATTGAGAGCACTGATTGTATAAGAACGATTTCCAGCTGGATTAATTGTGTTTCTGTGCTAGGTCAGCACAACAGGCTATCATTTCTCCTCACCTGGCAGAGCGGCTGCTTCATAAACCATGTGGCTGCTAGCTAAAAGACTCAGATGTGCAGTATTAGTGCTCATCAAGGAAGGGGACACTTGAATAATTATTAAATAGTTGTGAGATTTTGACTGGGGAAAAAGTGACAGTTTCAGGTAGTGATGCATTTGCTTTTTCCTGTAATGCATCTCCAAGTCACTATGTTGCATTTGGCATACCTGATATTAAAACTACCTTGGTCAGTGTCTGAGACTGATTTTCTGCTTCATTTTTTGTGCATAAGCGTCAGGCACATAGTGTTGGTGCTGGCATTATCTAAAGATATCTAGGAGCGTTTGCTTCTCTGAGATGAGGCTTTTAAATTTATTTTGTTTACTTTGTATTATGCATAGCAATTCAAGTTCCTGTTGTCTTGCCATAATCCAAATTTGGAACACAAAATTAAAATGAAAAACTGTAAAACAAAATAAAGCACAGAAGGCATGACAAGAAGTGGGATTGATCTCTTTAATGTAAATATTATTTTCTCTAACCTTGGATTTCTGAATAAGTGTTGATGTCAGTTTTCTGTGAAGACCAGGAAGAGCAAACTGTTGTGAGATGGAGTCAAATTTGGGTGCAACATGAGAGATGCCCCTTGTATTTGAGTGGATTTGTGTAGTGTGTGTCTCACAGCCAGCTACTGGCTCTTCCAGATTTGTCCCTGTGAAATCTTCTCCTTTACTCTTGTTCCAGAGCTGTAGCACTTGACTCCAGTACATCTCTCTCCAGCCAGTCTGGTTATCTTTTGTTGGCTCTGCAGTGCTCTTCCCTGGCTGTGATACTGGATTGTTTTTCTATCAGTAGAGCAAAAGAATAGGAAATAGGCAGGGGAAGCGATATCTGAAACTGGTATTGGCTGCTGTTTTAAATGAAAGTTAACATTTTTCATAGCAGTGAGATACTGTAGGAGAAACAGGAGGGCACACTAGGGAGAGGTCTTGAAAACACTGCTTGTATTTCAGTCTTGTTCAGGGTTTTGACTCCTAGAACACATTCAAAGTTAGTTGCCAGTTGAGAGTTTAGAAGTCTATATGGAAATAACCAGTGTTTCAGTTGCATAGTGATTCTTGAGATACAGGACAAGACATGCACATGAAAAATTACTGTCTAATGGACTAGGACATTCTTTAGCCAGCCTTTTTATCTCCTGCTTTGCCCTTTAGTCTGTATAATAAAGATACTGTTTTGTGAAAGGTGATCTCAGACTGTGCTTCTCTTGGAAATCTCAGTGTTGCTCTCATCTGCCAGAGTTAAAACATTCCTGTCTTCAGCTCCTACAATCAGGGAGCTGTAGAGTGCATTCGATCAGCTCATAAGTCTGACTGATTGATAATAGATTTTGGTGGATTATCTATTTGGATCAGTGCACTATGAATAGCCAGGGATGTGGGTCCACCTCTTTTGCTGGCAGCCACTGACATTGCTTTATGCTCCCTGCAAAGCTGAACCCTGAAGCTCTTAATCCTCCACTTTTGGATAACCAACTGAGCACAGCCTAGCCCTAACCCAGTATTACATTGCAGCCGAGTACAGATAAGCTGCAGTATATAAGCAGTATCTCAGTGTAGTACAATAGCTGTGCACACTGAGTGGTGATGTGAGTTTTCAGACTCAGCTGGACTGAGTGTCATCTGCAGGAGTAAGGTCAACCCTGGGCTGAGCGGGCGCGGCCATAGGTGGAAGCGACTTCTCTTCCATCCTCCTCTGTCTTCTCTCATTATTTGTTCTCTCTTAGGCTTTGCCCCATAGGACTGACTACCTCTTCCTATTTAGTGGAATCTCAAACTTGAGTTTCATCTGTGTTTTGCAACCCCACAGATCAGGCATTGCTTGAGGTTAATCACAAACACTAAACCCATGCTCCCCTATGACATCCTGTGATGCCTCTGTTCCTGTGCAACACTGAGCAGCAGAAGCTGCCTGTACACAAACCAGATGTTAGTGACCTCAGCCAGAAGACATTAACTGGATTGGCAGGGGTGCTGGCCCCGGGTTCAGATGAGAACCAACAAGATGCCATCAGGAGTTGCCCTCGTGCCCTCACTTGGAAATTGTTGTTTGGACACTCTGCTTTGGCAGTTGATCTTCACAGATGGTTTGGATCTTTTATTACCTTCACCCAAACATGGGGTTTTTTTGACTTATGGTGTATAAATGTATTTATACAGTAAAGGAGATTGCTTCTAGTCCCATCTTCCGATTTCCATATTTTATCTGATAGTTGCTTCAGTTTAAAGAACGTGGGTTTGTTACTCTGGATCATGGATATAAATAGATGCCAGAAGCATGAGGCCTTATCAGCTGTGAGCAGCTGTACTTGCCTTTTCATTTTAAATCTAGACACTAAAGTACAGATAAACAACAGAATGTGTTTTTCTGGAAGGTAAAACTTCAAAATTTGTTGGAATTTGTTGAAGGTTGTTGCCTCTCTGTTTAAAGTAAACTAGCATTACCATTTTTGGGGAAGGCTCTGACCTCCTTGTTCGAGCTCAGAGTTGCAGTTCAGGGTGGTGAGTATTAACATCTGTAGTGCTTTGGTTTTGAAATGCCATCTATGTATGGACAGTCATGCTTAACCTGGTATATTGCTTGCATATATTGGACAGCTTAGAGAGTTAAGTCTGATTTCCTTCAGGGTATCATCTTTATATACTCTTTGCAGAAGAGTATATTCTCTTGGGGAATGCCTGAGGATGCTGGCAAGTGAAGAGGAATATACACAGGCAAAGCTTTAGAGGACAGGATTTTCAACATATTGTGTGGGGGATGTAGCAAATAACCTTTGTTAGCTTGATAAGTTAATTTTCAGTATTTTTTTCAGAATTACTTTGTAGACACAGAAATTTGCTTTCCTTCCATTTAATTTTTGCAGCTAATGTTTTATTATTCAGGTAACAAGTTATCCATACTGAAATCCCAGGCTCAGATCTGGAAGCAGTACATAGGTTTTTGTGTGGCTCAGACCCTGACCTAGTTCACCTGCTGAGCCCTCGCCAGCTTTGCTCAGTGTTAGAGCTGATGTCTCTGTTTTGTGCTTCTGAAACATGGGATGCTGGGAAGCTGGTTTTGAAAGTTCTGGAGGAGCATTCAGGAGCCAGCTGGGGTTGACAACTCTCAGGTTTAAACTAAAGCCCTGGCTCTGCAAAACTCTAAAGCCACGGAGCTGATGATAGCAGTTTCAGGAGGGATAACTGGCGAATGAGTACCATGTATGTACTGTGATCCCTTCTGAGACATTTCTGGTGCGGTTTCTTATGCAGCTGCCTTTGTACTTCAGCTGACTCTTCCCAGAACCTGGAGTCCTGCAAAACATGGTGCAAGGGCACAGGGCTTTGGCCTCTGTACAAAAGGGTTTGTGTGTTCAGGTTTTCCTGTTATCTGGCTATTCCCATCCCCCACTGTTCTCGGACAGTGGAAAGCCCAGTTAGTATGTTAGTGCTGGATTGAGGGCTGTATAAAGTAGTGTCTGACGAAGGTAAGAATAAAGTGCTTACCTATAATTTAATCTTTACACTCTTGATTGTGTTACTTTTGAAATGTCATAAAGTACAAGTAATCAAGCTGAGTAGTGACTCTTCAGGTTTTCAAGGCTGTATACTTTCAGAAATTACTCCTTTTCCCTGTTGGTATTGGCACTGAGTTATAAAAGTGTTAGAATCTGTGCTGGATATCTAGCCTATGCACTGTGTAATAGTACTACAGTGAAGTACATCAGCATTTACATATACATACATACTTTCAGATGAAAACACTGAGATACAGATTGAAAATGAAGAGGTTTTTTGTCTGACTTTTGGGCAGAATCTTCAGAGTAGGAAAGGATATAATGTCCTCATGTATGGGATAGCTATTAGTATATTAGGTCTAAGGGGTTTTCTTTTCAGCTTTTCTGTTTTGTCCAGTATGCTCTTCAAAGATCTAATTTTTGTGGCACAATTATTCAAGGAGTACCTGAGTATGATGATATGCAGGGGATATGAAGATGAAGCAGTAATCTTCTCCAGAGTGCACCTGTAGTTATTTTTGGCACTAGCTTGCTGTACTTTCAAAAGCAGAATCATTCATTTTCCTTCAAGTGATTTTATCTTCCAGAGCTCAGTGGGATGATTCTGCACAAGATACGGAGCTGTCACAAGTTCCGTCCTATGGGTTGCTTTGATGTTAGGAGCTGGAGCAAACTTGACTGTTTCAGAACAACAGATTTATTTTCTCATCATCACCTTCTGGGAACAGTGGTAATAAGAGATTATGACTTGTCTCCCAAGTATTCCCTCAAACATGCATCCCTGCCAGCTCTTTCTCAGCTATTCTGCAGGGCTCTCTCTGGCACCAGAAAGCACACATCTTCCAGCCCTTTGGCAAGTGCTCATTTCGTGTTTCTGTGTGCCTCTCCAGTTAATAAAGTTGTTTTGAATGGGGAAATTTAGAAAGGAGGAGTGGCCACACTTTCTGGGTTTGATTTCTTTGTGTTTAATGTGACTACCTGTTTGTGGGCTGGGGCTGGCCACTGAAACGTGCTCCTTGTAACAGCGGAGTGTTGCATCACCTCGGACAGGTATTGCAGAGCTCACTGCAGTTCAGCTGATGCAGTTTTACACAGGATGGGGGGTTCTACGTTAAATTGCAAAGTTTTGTGTTAAACCTGATGTTACTTTTCAGCAGAGAAAGACTCTGTAATCTTTTTGTTACCGTGCCCCAGGGGAGTTGCAGGGACACTAACATCTGTGCTTGCTGTATCAGGCTGACAGCTGTTTCACGAGTCAATTGGTCCTTTTATCCTGTGTCTCTGAATAGCACAAGGAGTGAGGGCCCTGCACCTTCCTGCAGGAGGCTTTACAGGATGGTGGTAGGTACTGGCATTGCAACAGGCTGAACCATGGGGCTCCATCACTTCTCTTTCACTTTTGAATACTTCTGAGATCCAGAGCACTCCAGAAAAGTTAGGAGGCATGTTGGTTGTGAGGGGAAGTCAATAGTCAGAAAAACCCTGAGCTTGGTAGGTGAGCAAAGATGACTGAAAAGATTGAATCACGGCTTTAGTGACTTAATATGGGATAGATAATCTGCTTCAGAGAGTATCTTGGAGATCCCCCAGCCTCAGCCTTTCTACAGAATTACCATGTTGAGAGTAAGGGAGTATGATTTCCCTTGACTCTCTCTTTGTTTCTGTGCTACTTCCTTTTTGCTTATAATTAAAGAAATAACATAAAAACCCTTTACAATTTCCATAATTAAGAACCCCCCCCCCCCCAACAACAACAACAAAACCCCCAAAAAACATAAAGGGGAAGTGTATAGGAGCCTCTTTCATCACCTTTTGTCACCAGACTTGATTTGACATCTGAGACTACAGAGAAACTTTGGCAAGTGCAATGATTTCCCGTGTGGGGGTAATAAGAGAGAAAAAAGCTGTCAGTTGAAAACAGCAGGAGCTGCATTAGCAAATATAAATTAAACAGATGGCTAAGATACTGCAGCTGTCACATAGAAGCTTCAGGAAGATTTTTAGCTTAGAGCTGCAGGAGGCTATTTTAAAAGGAGAGATGAAAACAACAACAAAGCAAACTTTAGCATGACGAAAGAGACAATAGAACCATTCAGATTATTATATGAAATTTATCTAGGATTGTGGTGTTGGTTTGGGGTTTTTTTTAAATTGATGTTTTCAAATCTTAGGATTCTAAAATTAAGTTAGGATCAGCTATTATTAGATCATGTTCAGATTTTGGTATCATGGGTTTGCTTGTTTAAAAATACTCTTCTGTACGAGACACTGGCTCTGATGTACTCTGGAAAGTAGGGAGAAGTGTAACACACATCATGCAGTTTTGATCGACAACTGTTTGTTTTACAGCTATTTCAAGAAAAACTTCTTATGAAAGAATTTATAAATAAAACGTTTCAGAAAAGCAGTGTAGAAAGTGTTAACATTTTGGTGGAGGAAGCCACCTGCATTTTAGTGTCTTGCTTGTTCAATCTTAAGATAACTTTTTTCAGACTCATTTTCAGCTGAGAAGTGACCATTCCTTTGTGAAAGAAGTGCTAGAACAGCACCCAAGTTTGTTTATTATGTTAAAGTACAGACATATGCTAAATTGAGGACAAGTTGGAAATTCTGTGCTGTTTCTCGGAGGCCAAAAGGCAATTAATTTTCTAAATGTTGTGTCTTAAAGTATTTTCCATCAGTTGGGACTGATGGTTTGTCATAGACTATTTGTGCATAAGCAGAGATTGTTATACTGCCTTTATAGCTAGGTGGTGATGTGAATTATGAAGTAAGTTCAGCTGCATTTGAAGCCTGTGTTTTACGTTCAAAGAAGTAGTGTGCACAAATGGATTCCTAGGCAGGCTGATTGATTGTCCAGAGTTCTGCTTTTTGTGTTTGCTTTTTCACTGCAAAAATCTCAAGTATTTGTGGTTGACTTTTTAAATCATATTTAATATGCAAGAACTTCTGAATTTTGATTGTATTTCAGCCCTTGGTACAAAATTAGTATGTCTTCAGTTCTGCATGTTCTCCAACTTGTGTATTTCTTTACAATAAATATCTTTAGGTACTGTTATATCTAATTCTAAACTTCTTCTATATGGATTATTTGAGAGCTACCAAATCTACATATCAAAAAATAAAATCTTTTTTTCCTCTGTGTTTATCCTTCCTGCCATCATCCCCATAAAGTTTGAGTACAGAAGCCCCAGCATGCTCTGAAAGCTGGTGAACTTCCATTCTGTTAGAACTAGGAAGTTCATCACTGACGTATGAATGCTCTTTACTGGCTAAATCTTCAACCTGTCCTAGACTTTTTCCCATTCTTAGTGGCTTAGGACGCAAATCATGAAGGACATTAAAGGTCAAAAGCAACAGCTTGGGCTTGTTTATGTGAGCTTGATGAAAATGTATACCCTCATAATGTTCTGGGTGCTTTAGCTGTCTCAGTAGAAGTGAGCTTCTCATCATTTAACTGCATTTCTTTTGTGGTTGTGGCTTCATGCATAAGTGTAGGAAAGAACAGCTGATGATGCTGAGTAACTGTTGTTTCTACTCTTCAGATTTCATTTCTACTCCTGCAGAAACTTTGCAGCGCTTATAAAGTCCGGAAAACTTGGAGGGAAAAAGCCTCAGCCTGAGTGTATTTCTTTTCTTCCATTTTTGCTTAAGAGAAACAAAGTTGGCCTTGATGTGTACTTGAACTTGAGAATTATAAATGTGGAATATCTTTGTCAGTGATGGAGGGATGTTTCGGGGTAGGTGACCTTTCAGTGGGAAGCCTGGCCTCAACCTCTACATATTTGCTCCTAGACTTCAGCTCCCAATGCTTTAGCTAAACTTTGCTGCCAGGACGTACACAGCAAGGGGCAGCTGTGCAGGCAGGATCCAAGGCATACAGGAAGATTACACACTGAAATATGCAAGTTCCCCCTGATTTCTCCTCCTGGGAAGAAATGCAGGGATCAGCCAGTGTGATCAGAGGCTCAAGAGAGCTGACAGTTGGGAATGGATGGGAAGGAGCTAAAACAGAGAAGTGAGTTGGATGGGAGGAAACAGAGGGGCAAAGATAGCCTTGTCTTGAAAGGTGGTTAACCTTAAAGTTTCCTGCTGAGTATCCCAAAGGCAAGAATGAACTTTTCCAGCTGGAAGTGTAATTACTGTCTAATGGCCATCTATATTCTCTTCTTTATCTTCATGCAAGCCTTCTAAAGCATGTAGGGCTGCATGGTTGTTTTGCTGTAGGTGCAGCAAATTGAGTGCTATCAGGCCTATGACACAGAGCTGGCGAGGAAAATGTCTTTATAGTTTTTGAAACAAGTCTGTGACAAAAATTTTTATGTTGTGTGAGGTGTTAATATCAAACTCTCATTGATTAGGATCAGTTGCTGGCTGAATGTATGATAGTGGAAAAAGAAAACACGATCCAGCTTTTTTTTAATGCTCTCATGACAAGAAAGTACATCTTAACCAGAAGCAAGTGAGCCCAGCCTTTTGGTTCTGTAGCTTTGGTGTATAGCTTAGCCAGTCTGCAAAAAGATTGAACGTTGATCTTTTTAAGCTTAGTCCAGAATTGCCAACTCTGTTTTTTAGGTCAGTGTTGTTCTTATGCTATATAGGCAGCTGCATCATTGACTGAAAGAACATGTAGCAGTTATAAATTGCTGCTTATTATTATGTTTATCATTTTAGAGGTCACATAAATGAATCCTAGGTGGAATAAAGCAGCACATCAGGTAGTCCTGGTATGTGAGCTGTGTATTCTACAGTGCTGTGTCAGTAAATAATGGGTTACCGATTAATTTACAGTAGTTAGTATTTTCTCATTTGTCTCAGTAGCAGAAAAGATTGTTAGTTTATCTTTAGTTTATCTTTAATAGTAATTTTAGTACTATCTTTAATAGTAATTTTAGTTTATCTTTACTTTGCAGTGGAAAGCAGCTGAATACACCAGCTTAAATTTTGGTAATGAAACCACCTTCCACACACAAAGTAAAATTTCCATATTGTCAAGTATAGCAATTTCTGTCTTTGGATTTTGATCTCCATTCCAGATTCGAGCGTGTCTGATCCAAATTAGTTTGTGAAATAACATTTTGCCAGTTTGTAACCCACCACAGTTTTGAAACATAACTCTGCCAAGGTCTTACACTTTAGTGCATTTACTTTGGTCTGTTGGATTTTGGAAAATTGTATGGTACTGCACATGGATATGGAGTGACACTCTTCTAAAATAAATACAGGTATCTACCAGAGAGGAGCCTTCTAGAGATGTGAAACAGGTGAGTTTCCTTTCCCTGTGTAAGCAAGCCCTTAGGTGATAAGATTTGCTACAGGCTTCTAGCAAGAAGAGGAAATGTTGAAAGGCAAAATGCAGATGCACGACTGCTGGTAGCTGCAGGCTGCCACCCTAAGCAGCTCAGAATAAGGCTAAGCATGTCTAGAAAAATAGCAAGTAGTAGTTTGGGAACCTGGCATAATGGTGCCTCTCCACCTTTGTTAGGAGGCAAGTAACTGTTGGATGTTTAGTGTTGTTTCAAACTTAAGTGAGAAAACTGGGGATGAATAGAAAATAATAATAACAGCACAGTTAAAAAGGACTGTGGCATGAATTAGTTCCTTGTACCGCAGTCTTTGTTCTTTGCAGTTGTGTAAGTAGTTTCTAGGCATTCATTCTAGTGCTCTTAATACTCTGTTCTATTCTGTTTGGAAGAATATATCTGACCAAGGCTTTGTCTTTATTCCCTCAATTATTTTGTATAAAATAATAAAGTCGTATGCATTTGCTGCTAATGGAAACTGTTTGCAGAAGACTTCACTTGTAGCTTGTTCACGTGAATAAATGAACACAGATGCTTGGTACTGTGCAAGTAGTAAATACACACCCTTCATTTGCGCTCTCTGGAATATGTTGGTCAGAGCTACCCCTCAAGATTTTTCAGCATAACTCTTCTGTTAAGACTGTGCAGAAATCACACTTAGTTGACATACAACATTCTAGGCTAGATTCAGTTAGATACTACCAAAAGTGTGCTTCTGCCAGTTTGGCATGTTTTTTTTCAGGCAACTGGTATTAGCTGTTCTGTCAAAATAGCTTTTTTGCCTGTGTAAACCACATCTTGACTAGGCAGATTTGCTAGTATAGCTATTTTAGCAAAGCCCTTCTACTGTAGGAAAGACCTTATTGATAATACTGTGAGGTTCCCACAGTAGATGAAAGGCACAATACAAAGGGCTTTGCAAAAATGAATTAAGCTTCACAACACCCTTGTGAAATAAATCATTATTCTAGCTCAATAATGTCTAATTTCTTTTAATATGAGATGTTTTGCAGGGATGAGAAGGGAAAGGTAGAAGATGCAGTTGGGGGGATTAATGTCTGGTAGCAGTGCAGTGTTAATAAACAACAAATTTCTAACCTGTTCCAATCCCCTGCTCTCTCTGGTGTTTAAAATGTCCTTGCAAAATCAGTGGTTTAGACTATCAAATTGCTTCTGATTGCTGGTGTCACTGATCTTTGGAGGAGTTTGGATATTGGTACCTGGCAATTTCTGCCTTCTTGAAAACCTGGAGGACTTTTGTGTATATGATATTCTCATTAACACTGTTTTTAACTTCATTGCTCTCTCTGATTTGTATTAGACTCTGTCTCACACTGTTCATGTAGTAGTTCAGTTAAGGGACCTCAAAGGGAATGGAGAGAGGAATAAAAGTACAGGTTTATACACATGAATGATTTTAAATTAAGTCACTCAGATTAAAGTAGTCAGATATTGAGTTCACCCACATGGTCTTAGTTTAGACATTTTTGTATGTTAATTATCATTTAATCTTTAATTACACGATCACATTCTGTTCATTCCCTTTCATTTCTTAGGGAACAAGGAACAGAAGAATTCTACTGGGATATAGGTTTCTTTTCTTCTCTACCGTTCATCGGCATTGCTTTTGAATTCAGCCTGTAAACCTTTGGGTCAGGCCCAGGCATTTCTGCAGTTCTCTGTTAAACACCATATCCTGGGTTGTGCATTAATACATCTCTCAAGAATTTAAGCAGGCTGTGCAATTTATTCACTTCCCAGTTCAGGGCCTTCAGATGGTGGTAATTGTTTTCACCAAGTACAGCAAGGAACTCACTTTTGAAAAGCTATTCCAGATCTGAAATCTGGGTGATGGTGGAGACATCCAGCCTGACTGGGTTTCCTTTCCTAACCCTTCGTGCGTGCTGGGGGAAGTTCCAGTAACTGTTCAGTGGTGTGCCTGATCCTCCAAGAGGTACTTGAACTAATAGGAGTATTTCTGTGCTCTCATACTGTTTCCACAGCAACAGCACACTTATCTTTTTATTCCCCTCTCAAGGTGACTGTTGCCTTGAGCATTAGACATGTGGAAATGCTTGGCCCTCTGGTTCTCTACTGAGATTTTGGTTTACACAGGTGAAGAGTGGAAGGAGTAGGATGGGGAGAGTGTGACTCTTGGCAGAGACGGTGTGATTATGAAGTGACAGTGGCAGTAATGAGACTTACTTAATTGTGGCTTTAGTGTTGGTAATATGATTGTTTTGAAAGTCATGGCTCTTTCTAAGCTCCACAGATGAAAGGTCTCAGTTGTTAGTGACTGTCATCATAGCCCTTTGCATGTGTTCTTGGAATCATTTAGGACCCATATCCACTTTGTGCGTGTGTTCACGTGCAGTATGAAACCCTGTGTGCATTCTCCTGTCCGCCTGCTCGTAGACACTTTGTGTGCATGTCATATTAAAAATGCTGTTCTTCTGTCACAGCATTTGTCCTAGCATTGTGGGGAAGACATTTAATTGCTCCACTGAAGTAGGATGTAGGTGTTACACCACCTCTTGGGTATGGTACTTGCTGTGGGTATTGAGACACTTAATTTCAAAGAAGTACACGTGCCTGTCCAACATCTGTTGCGGTGTGGAGTACTAAGAAGCTTTCAATTTTTGAAATAGTTCCATAGATCAGCCCTTTTTTTTTTTACCATTTAAAGGTGGGTGAAAACAGAAGCATGTGGCTTGATACCAATCTCTTGCTGGGGTTGGCTTTTTTCACCAGTTAGGAAAGCAGTCTCCTCTTACACAGGTGCCTAACACAACCCTAAAAATGATTGCTTTATTTTTTTCACCGGTTTTATTTTGCCTCTTTCCCAGCATCCTTGTCCTAAAAAATAAGCTATCATATTTTCCTGCAGAGCATATAATTTGTGGTCCTGAGCTGTTCCCTGTGATTTTTTTTTTTTTTTCTTCCTTTACTCCTCTTCCCTTTCTGAGGGACTGCATGTTCTAGGGAGCATTGTTGTAAGTGCTGTTCTGCTTTTTAACACACTCACTAATCCAGTGTATCATGGAATAATTTAAAATTCCATTACATTTAATATTCAGACAAGTCAATTACATTCATAATACTGGATTTGGGAATCTCCATTCCTTTAAGAGTGAATATCTTAAGCAGTATCTGTCACTGTGTTATGCTTTTGCAGTAAAGACTTCTGCTTGATGTGTGTGGTGGTTCTTTACCATCAGTATTGTAGTTCCTAACAGTTTTGAGCCAGGCTGCCAGAAGTTTTTGTTATTTTACTCTGACGAACAAGTAAGTGAACGTGTTGACTGGCAAAATGAACGGCTAATGTATGGAACCACGTGATCTGGGGTTGTCTTGGAAAGGCACATTGTTTATAGCTATCTTTACAGTTCTAAGGCTAGAAATGCACTTATCCATATAATGCTTATCCATCTAAAATGTTAAAAGATGTTCAGGATTAAGTGTCCAAATCAGAAATGTCATTTATGTATAAAAGCCAGAAATTAATAAAAATACCTTTTATTGCTTTTTCATTGTAAGCACATCTGGATGTACTTCTCCTGTTAAAAATCTTACACTTAGTTCAAAGATGAAGAGCATGCCAGTACTGAACCTTTTTAAAATTGAAAATAAGTTTATGATTGCAGGTCTTGCATTGCTTCACTTCAGTTCTTTTTGGTTGTATCTAGCTCTTTTTGACTTCACATTGAAGAAAGTGTACATTTTAGTTTACTCAAGAATTTGTTTATTGAAAGACCAGAGTAAAAAATTCCATATCTGTTTAACATTCAGTAATTTGCTATTAAGCTACTTGACACAAGTTAAAATTTATGTTAATACTGTCTTGATTAAACAGCACTCATTATCACACACTCTGATTTGGCCAAATTGGTTTCCTAGCAGATGTCTCAATAAAGGAGCTCACTCTAACATGAGCTCACTCTTGACACGAGATGCTGGAGCATGTCCAAATTAAGTTAGTGTATTGCAGTAACGTTTGGCACTTGCATAGCATCTTTCATTTCAAAGCATTTCACGCAATCATGTATGATATTGGGAAAATGTATTAGATAATACAATGGCCAAAGCAAATTTATAGATTTTAAAGAGCTAGAGGATATTTTATCATTCCAGCAGATGTCTGGTATTACAATTTTTAGTGTTAAGTACAGAGTAGTTGTCTAGTGGCTTCTAACACAAACCTCAATTTCCATAGCTTGCAGAAGGTTTGAGTTAACCCTCTGGAGGTCTCTCTATATATTAAGTATTTCAAACCACAGCTTCAAACTACTTGTTACTTGATGCTTTTCATCCAGTCTTAGAATCATCAATGCTCTTCAATCCTCTTTTCTTTCATTTTCTTTTAATATTATAACCACAGAAAATACTTGTGATTTCTCATCTTTACCTTCAATTATTCTTTGGTGACTACTTGCAGCATCACTTAAGTCTCCTGTCATGTAGGCTTAACCAAACACTGAAATCCAGAGGACTTTTTTTTCCATTGTGCAGTGTTACTTCATACCTGCAAGTTAAGATATTCCTCCTTTAGTCCTCACAGTTTGTTTTTATGTATTTTGTTAATTCAGTTTATGTGTGCAGGGAAAGCTAATACAAATCATAATTGGGCATATGGAAATCTAAGGATTCTTCTGTATTCAAATTGTTTGCCTATAATGTGCTTTTCTAACTCCCATTTTCTAGCCTTTTCAGTATTTGGAAATTGGGTTATAGTTGCTGTGTAGTGCAAAGCAGATATCTGACACATGATACCTAACAAGTACCTGCTTAATTTTTTCTGCTTAAGAATTAGACTTACCTATGTTTTGCATTTCCTTAATGGTTTTGTTTATTGATTGTATTTTACAGATAGCATAACTGAGTGCAGACACTGAAAGCAATTTGCCTAAGATTCCCAGTATTTCCTGTAATTCTGGTTCTGTTTTCCTGATTTGATTTGGAATGATTCAATTATGAACTATATGTAATTTCATAGATGTGTGATGTATCAAGTTTATGGTTCATCAGATAGCATTCAGACTTGCTCTTTTCCCCTCTGTGCATGCACCTGTCTGGGTTTTCTTGTAACCACAGCTCATTTTATTGTCACGTTTTCCCAAGTTTAATGTTACGTGGGCTGTCTTGTAAGGTTGATGTCCATGTTATGTTACAAGGTGAATACTTCACTTGGATTTCAGCCATCCTTGAAAGCAAAGAGTACGTTTTCCAAATACGAAAATGATTTCTTGCATTTGTTAGGTTTCTATATAACTCAAAGGCAGATGAAGTGGTTTTACTTAAATGAAGGATTAGTATTTCAGTGCTGAAGGCAAAAGTTAAAGCTGAGGTGCAATTAACAACAGACTGAGAAGGTGGAGGAGCTAGCTGGCATAGCCAGGAGGCTGCGGGGGTCAGCCCTCCGTGCCCCCCTTTGACCCTGAAGCCTCTGTAATCTGTTGGCTTCGTTGCTGGTGGGGAGGTGCTAACCGAGTTCGATTTAACGATTTAACGCTGGTACTTGTAGCATTTAAAGGAAATGAAGGATATGGCAAATGAGAACTGAACTCTGAGATCTAGTGAAGCTTTCTGAGGCATTAGGGGTTCTCCCAGTGGAGTTCTCTTACATTATTCATGGCCTTTAAGCTTTTAGCCAAGCTGAGCACTCTGCACTCAAGTGTAGTAGTAGAAGGTAAAAGGAAGTTAACCCTGTAGTGATATATTGTAAGTTTCTTGCCAAGGCAGTAATTTTTACAGTGTGTTGAGGGGATAGAAGCGTGTCTGAGAGAGGGGAAAACTGATTTCAACTCTGACTGGATCTCAGAAAATGCTCAAGCAGGAGTACTCTGCAGTAAACCAGTAGGAAGACCACTTGAACCTATATGCAAGGCCTGGGGCTCCATCCTGCCTTGGCCTTCCTCATCAAAGTATCTCTTCTAAGTTTCAAAAGAAGGTATGACTTCAAGCTGCAAGATAAACTAGTACTCAAATATTTCCAGCGATGCTGTGGAAAGATTTGCTGTAGAAGGCCTCTGTATGTTAAGGCTGGCAGAAGTAGCCAAGACTTCTCAATGATTCTGTGATCAGGTACCAGAAACCCATATCTGAATTCCAGCTCGAGTCTGTAGATTTTACTGTGCTTGTGATTGTTCCTTTGAACACATTTACCTTTTCTTTGGTAAACTCCTTATGTTTAGGATTTTTTTTCTTCTTCATCTTTCCTACCATTTTTTATCCTGTCATTATGTACATTAGGACTGCCTGCTCAAGGGGGCTTTTAGGAAGGGTTCAGAAACAGGAGACTTTTAATGCAGAGGATCTATATTGGTAATTGATCTGGGATATTAGTGCTGGAGTGGTCTGTCATATCCAGCTTTTACTCCCTGTCTATTCCCTAGCTCTTCTGAGGTTTCACAGCAAGCATCCAGAATGTAGAACAGATTGTTGCAGACTAGTGGAGAATGACCTCACTCAGAGACTGAGAGTTACATTGGGCATGGAGTGGAGAAGGTGAGAGTAAACAGAAGTCCTTTGCTGGTGCGTAAACTTCAAGCTGTGTAATTTCAATCTATTGTATATACCTTTTGTTGATAGGACTAAAATATATTATGTTGGAGGTAGGGAAGGTAACATATGAAAAAATGCAATACTTGTGCCAAGCACTGGTTAACTTATGAGCACAGAATATCTATTTCCCCATATGCTCACACAATCTTTAAATCTAGATTCCTCCTTTTTCTTTCATCCTTAAAGAAAACTATGTTCAAGGGTAATATATTTGAGAGCAGATTATTACTTAGAAGCACAAGGTCTAAGGCTTTTAGTTAAAAGTCAGTTCTGAACATTTTACCTTGGAAAAGTATGTGTCTACTAGGCTGGAGAGGGTAGTTCTGGTTTTGTTGGAGCCAAGATTTTGATGCATTTGCCACTTGACATAAGTCTTAAAAATAATTTGATTAGAAGACTGTGTTGGAGTCCAGCAGTCTGGAATAAAAAGTCTCTGTGAACAGTGTATCTCTCTATGCACAGGTTCTCAGGGGAAACTAAAAATGTTTGAGCCACAGCAATAAGGACCAAGAGGAAAATGATACAGGGATCACAGTGATTAGTATTAGTTTGAGTGTCAGAACTGCACCCAGGACCCTTAAAAGAAAGGAAGGAGAAGAGTTTAAGAAACAAAACAACATTCTTGCAAAGACTTTTAAAGATTGCTGCCCTGGGATTGTGCTCTTGATTTTGCGGCCTCATAGCTGCATCTGAAATGAGCTGTTGCAGTTTTACCCCTTGGACAATTTTCAGGGTACTAAACATTTCTTTTGCCAGCAGGTATCAGCTCTGGAGATCCAAATGTTACTAATGGCAGCCTTCAAGTGATGACTGAGAAACTGTGTTGAAAGTTCTGCTCAAAATATGTTGAGCATTTGATAGTTAAGCAGCTAAACTCTTTTTGACATTGGTTCAACTATGGCATTTCCTTATAATCATTGCTGATGGCAGACAATTTTCTTGATGTGGTGTTTTTGCTTCAGTGTCCATCAAGAGGTATGATCAATAACAAATGCAGTGGAGAAGATGCTGGAAGTTCCGGAAAGTCTGTGTTGAAGGGCTTTAGCAGACCAGGCTTTCCTGCTGCTTGGTTTGTCATCTTATGAGACACAGCCTTTTACAGTAACTCTGTTCTTGGTTAATTTTGTGAATGATTGCAAAAATTCCTGCGTAGTTTTGTCATTCTGTAGGTAATACTTTCAGATTCTTTGTATGTTTCTTTTTTAAAGAATCTCTGGTAGTGTTACAGCCTCTACAATGGCACAAGCATGTGTACTCCCCTGGGGCCCTCCCTGCTCAGTCAGCCATAGCAGGGGGTCTCTGTACACCTGCTAGGTGTACTGCAGGAGAGCCACACTGGAATTTCAGTCCAGCCTTTGGTTCCTCCCCATCTGCTATTGAAAGGGCACCTGTAGAGCCACTGGGGCAAGGGTGCAAAGCTCTGACTTGAAACAAAGCAGCTCTGAGCTAGTCTCCCCTGCAGCTATCAGAAAGGGAATCTGTTGGGTTTTCATGGCAGGGTTCTGGTAGAGGGAGGGCTACAGGGCTCGCTTCTGTGAGAAGGTATTATAAGCTTCTCCTGTGTCCGATGGATCCAGTGCCAGCTGGCTCCAGGGTGGGTCTCCTGCTGGCCAAGGCTGAGCCCACTGGAGATAGTGGTAGCACCTCTGGGATAAGGTAGTTAAGAAGAAGGAAAAATTGCTGTGCAGCAGCAGTTGCAGCCAGTGAGAGGAGTGGGGAGATGGGAGAGGAACAACTGCAGACATCAGGGTCCATGTGCAAGGAGGGGCAGGAGGTGCTCCAGCTACTGGGGCAGAGATTCCCCTGCAGCCCCTGGTGAAGACCATGGTGAGGCAGCTGGCCCCCCACAGCCCGTGGAGGTCCATGGTGGAGCACTTACCCACCTGCAGCCCGTGGAGGACCCCACACTGGAGCAGCTGGATGTGTCCAAAGGAGGCTGTGGCCCCGAGGGAAGCCTGTGCTGGTGCAGGCTCCTGGCAGGGCCTGTGGACCCATGGGGAGGAGTCCATGCTGAAGCAGGGTTTGCTGGCAGGACTTGTGGCCCCATAGGGAGCCCCTCTGTTCCTGAAGGACTGCACTCTGTGGAAAGGACCCACGCTGGAGCAGTTCACGACCTGCAGCCTGTGGGAAGGATTCACACTGGAGAAGTTTGTAGAGGACTGTCTCAAGTGAGAGGAACCCCACGCTGGAGCAGGGGAAGAGTGTGAGGGGTCCTCCCCATGAGGAGGAAGGAACAGCAGAGGCAATGTGTGATGCACTGACTGCAACCCCCATTCCCCCTCACTGTCCACTGCTGGGAGGATGTAGAGGAAATAAGGAATAAAGTGAAACCTGGAAAGAAGGAAGGTATTTTTAAGATATGGTTTCATTTCTTACTATCCAACTCTGATTTGATTGGTAATAAACGAAACTAATTTTTTCCCCAAGTCGAGTCTGTTTTGCCTATGACAGTAATTGGTGAGTAATTTCCCTGTCCTTATCTCAACCTCCAAGTCTTTCAATATATTTCCTCTCCCAGTTCAGCTGAGGAGGGGAGTGATAGAGCAGTTTTGGTGGGCACCTGGCATCATGACAGGGAAATAAGAAGCAGTAGTCCAAGGGTGGCAGAGCAGGGAAACACCATTCCTCTCAGTCAGAAATGTAAAGAAAGTCCTGCTCTGGAGAGCAGGTAAGCTTAGCCTGGGAAATAAGGGGGAGAAACTGGATTTCACATGCAGCATGCTGGCTCCATTTGAGTGTACAGCATGTCTGCTGTGCCTAAGAATGTTGGTATTTAAATAGTTTTAAGCAGGCTTTGAAGTTGAAGCCAGTTGAGTTAAGGTAGAGGTCAGTGTGTTGTAACTGTTGGCTGAACATTGCTAACAACTTTGTGTACTTTTACATTTTTAAGCTACTAGGCCAAAAAAAATTAGGTGTATGATTTTTAATTGTAAGTTTAATGTTTGCAGTTTTATGTGGCAAACCCCAACAAATCACAGAAGGCTGTTATTTTTCTGCATCCACAGTACTTTTCTTCATGGCCTAACTGAATGTATGAAATTATACTGTTGGGCCCGGATTTTTCCTCTAACATGCAGAGAAGTGTGTATTTATGGTTTTACATTTTAAACCGTGCTTGTCGAGTGTTTTAAACCAAGGAAATCCCAGGAAAGAGAGGAATGGGTATCTCCCATTCGAAGCGGCACAGAGGCGTAATAATGGCCGTGCCTGGGGAACTGGTACAGAGCGGGTGCTTCATGCATCAACCCCTGCGGGCACTGGCAGCAGTGAAACAGGAAATTTTAAAGGAGAGTATCGATGTAGACAAGCCCAGCGCTGCTCATGTGGAAGGAATTAGTCCACAAGATTTTATCTTCTCTTTAGGTTTGCTGTTCCCTGCTCATGTCACACCTCCTCACTCTTCTCCTTCTAACTTCCAGGAGTGCCTTCTCTTGCAGGTGAGGCTCCCCTTCCCTGAGCTGTGTTTTGAAGAGGGTGTGAGAGACATTAGCAGAGCCTTGAAAAAGGGCGTGCAGCTGTATTGCCTGTGTCGTCAAGAGGTTTAGAACACTTGGGATGGTGATTGCTGGAGGCAAAACTCTGCTTCAAGACCTTTTAAGATATAGTTGAGTGGAGACTGCACTGGTATAAAGAGGCCAGTATGGGTTGAACGAGCAATTACAGGAGAGCACTCCAGTGCCGCTGAAGTGGGAAAAAAGTGTCTCCCAACTCCTGACACCTCCCGTCCTCCCCCACCCTCTTTGACGGGAATATGTTTACATAATTTGTAAGAAAACTGCTCTCAAATATCTGTAATTTTATGTATATTCCCATGAGCAAAAAGGCTCTCTGAGATCTGTAATTTTGTGTATATTCCCGTAGGGACAGTAGAATGTGTGATATAAACCACCCTTGATCTTTGGCACATCATCTGTCTTCTTTCAGATGTGCTCAGTCCCTTCTGGTACTCAGAGGTCGCAGAAAGCAACTGAGCATCAGTCCTGAGGGCACCAATATCCTGAAAAACTTCATTCTGGCCCTCTACCTGTGCCCTTGTTTGCCCAGTTCAGGGATTGCCCTTAAGCTCAAGCCTCAACCTTCAGTCCCAGCCTGAGGGGCATGGTAGGTGTGCCTGTCTCCTCTTGTGTCTCCACCCTTGTTTCCTGGATGGACCCCATGGTCTTGTTCAGTCCTTGGCTCCATCTCTTTTTGTTATGAACTGAGCCCTCAGGTGACCCTCAAACCTGTTCATTGTCCTTTCTTGGGATTGTCGTGGATCTTGTCGCCAACACACGGCTCTGCCCACCATGTTCAGATATGGTGCAAGTGTGGCCAGTAAGTGCCCTGGGGTCTCCACTCTTTCTCTGTTGGGGCAGACAACTCTTGAGGTATCCTGAGACCACAAGACGTGGTGCCAATTTAGTCATTTTGGGTGAGAAAAGTAACCACAAGCAATGGTGTAACTACCTGCAAGATCACTGTGTCTTTATGAAGCTGAAATAGTTGCAAAGATGAAAACATGAGACCAGAGGGTTAGAATGTTTCTTTTCTTGCTGGTGGTATTTCAGGGGCTGGTTTTTTTGTTTTGGTTTGGGGTTTTTTTTTGTTTTTTTTTAAGCTGTTCCTGCCTAACACCAGCCCCCCATGCTACTGGTAAAGCAGCATGTGGCACACAACAAAACCTCTGTTTTCTCCTCATGTTTGCTTCAGGACCAGCAGTTGTCTGTCCTCATATTTAAGGGTCTCAATCCCTAAATCATGTTTAAAAGATCTTTAGAAATGCTCAAAATGCCTACAAAACCCCCTTGATTTAAAAAAGATTGGACCAGTATTGTCAATTATTGTTGCCTTACTTTCTGTTACAGCTTTAACTGTGTGTCCTTCTGTTGTCTCTTTTCTTAAGCTTAAACTAGAAGCTCTTTGTTCTGCCTTCCTGTGGCACATTTCTTAAGACCTTTTATCACTCTAGCTACAGTGATATAATTTATACGGTTTTTTCTGCAGATGAAACTGCTGCTGGTAGGTCTTTTCCATTTTCCTTCGTGAGCATATGTCCATCAAGATTCCAAGTCTTTCCCTTGTCAATAATAGCTCTGTTTAAGAAAAAACCTCTGTAGAAAATTGTTATGTTACACTTCTCCTAGATGTTTACTGTTATGTTTTTCCTTGAAATGGAAGTGTTTCTGTGCTTTCTGATTGGTGTTTATTCTTCTAATTCAAATATTCTATTTACAGATATTAATGTTTTATAATTTTCTTAACATCAGTGTAATGCCACAGTGAGCACTACAGGATAATTGTGTATGATGTGCAACTATATAGTCTCAAATTACCCACATTTTTTCCCCTGAGTTGCATTATGTATTCCCTTGTTCTTTTATTAGGAAACTAAATTAATAGTTCTTAATCTGACCAGCGTCTCCTCTTGACTGTATAGAATTTTTTCATTTGCTTCTTAAACCTCTTGTTGGATTTTAGAAAACAAAACAAAAAACCAACAGACTTTAGATGGTTTTCTTTGTTTTCCTCAATTAGCAATTTCAATCCATTACTTCAGTGTTCTTTTGTTGTTTCGGGATCAACTGGTGAGAACTGAAAAGTGTTTCACAGTGGAATGCACATGTTAGTTCTTGTACTCATCTCTTAGTTTCTTATGCATCTTAATATAACTTAATGTGTATTTTTATTGTCACCTTTTATCGAGCATGCAGTGTGCCTTCATTAAGGTGTCTAGTTTTTCCTCCTTTTTTTGAGTTAGTAATTTATTTATGACCCTGTTCAACAAGAAGTATGAGTGGTTATAATTTTCACTGTTTAGTACTTAGCTTAAATATAATGTGTCATCAGGTTTCCTCTACATAATTCAATTCTTCTGAGAGGAATACATGTATATATGGAATTACTGTTTGGATTACAGTTTGTATTGCCAAAGTGCATAGAGTCCTCCACAGGTCAGGTGCTAGCTGTTTTGGATGCTCCATGAATACAGTACAAAAGCCCAAATCCTTCATTTGAACTCATTTGTAAGCTACAGAAGTCAGATTTATTAATCAAAAACTCACTGCACTACCATTTTTGTATCTTCAGAGTACAGCATTTGCTACTTCAAATCTTTGAAATCTTTTCTTACTGTTACATTTGATAGTTCAAATAGTTGTATTTTCTGTTCCCCAGTATTATGGCTTTATCAAACAGCTTGCTTTACGTCAGTGTTATGTGCCATTCTTTCTGAATTTCTGTTCTGTATTTTGCACTGTGATTTGTATGATATGAAAGTTGTTTCCATATGAATTAGATTCTGTTTTTCTCCTAATAGAAAATGCTTTTATTAGACTCTCTGTAATCATCTGCATATGACAAATCTTTTCCTACCTCATTAGTGTGATGTATTCTGGTTTGTAGCCCACTGTGATCGTAGCCTTTTGACTTTTCTGTCATTCTACTGCATTTCAGTTCTGCTTGTTAGGTTGTTCTCTTCTTACACGGCAGAGTAATTTTCTTTCTCTTTTACATCATTCTTCATCCTACGTCAGCCTCTTGAGCCCCAGATGTTACTGGTTTAAAAATGAGACAGAAATTAACCCTGAACTCGGAAGACCCCAAACACTTACTTTTACCATTTTTTCAGTCTACCATGTATGAATGCATCTTATGTCTCTCACAGGGAGAACGTTTTGAAAGGGGTCAGGACTGTTTCACAGACTGCCATTTCCGCATCCCTCTGCTGTGAGGGATACCTGGAGTAACGATGGGCTGTGAAGATAAACCAGTTATCAAGAGTCTCCAGCTGTGTTTCCCCCACCCTTTTCCTTTGCCCCCCACCTTGTGGGCACTGTTCAGTGCTGTTCTGTCCATAGGCAGTCTGTACTAGTTAGCTATCTGCTACATACTCAGGGCTTATCATCCACTTGTCAGCAATTGTATGTTATTTCATACCACAGCTTCAAAATCTGTTCTTGTGTTCAGAGCTCCAGACAGGCCTTGCTTTCTCATGTTGCCTTGCTTATAGAGCTACCCTGTGCTACAGAGGATATGGTCAATGGGGGAAAGGAGGATCTGCTGGCAGAGGATGCTCGAGGGCAATATACTGGGCAGAGTCCTTTCGTAGAGAGTGTGAAATCCGCATGTCTATGTCTGCCAGGATCCTGAGTGGTCAAAATGAATGTGCTGCGTGCTAGGGCATTTCCTGATGTTTTCTGCAGTAGGAAGATAGAGGATGGCTTCTGTGCTCGCAGCAGCAAGGTGAGTGATGACATATGTGGAGACCTGATTCTGCTGGCATTGGGTGCCCATAGGCCTCGTTTGTCAGCACAGTAGCGAGTGCAGGGTCTCCGCTGTCCTTTTCAGTTCAGCTGGCTTGGGAAGCTGTTCCCTGCATCCCTGAGCTTTGCTGGGGTCAGGGGAAGTCCAGGCGATGAGACTTTTATTTTTTCTTTGTGCTGGGGATGGGGAAAGGGCTGCCTGTTTTGTAAGAAGTCCATTGTGATGGATTAACTTTCCTCTTGAATGATTGCGTATGGCACATCCGAAAGACATTGCGGAGCGGCCCAGCAGCCCGAGCAGAGCACTCAAAGGGCTCTGTGTGGGCAGGGAGTGGCGAGGGCTGTGCTCTCCTGGCACGGCCTCCTCAAGGCGTGGGGCTCTGTGTGCCGGCTCCCTGTGCCCGCGCTTCCTGAGGGAGAAGGCCTTCCCCTCTCTCCTTCCAACAGCTCCACTTGGTCCCTAATGAACCTCAGCGGGAAACGGCAAAATTCTGTTCATGAATAGCTTTACAGTCCCCTTTCTCCCGCCTACCCTGCTCTCTGTCCTGGGAATGTGCTGCCCACGCAGTGACCAGAGAGGCATTTGGAGACATTTGCAAGATAATGCCATATCAAATGTTCCATTCTGACACTTTGTTCTTGAATTTTTCGAAACTGTTTACTACGTATTTCCTTTCAGTTTTCACGAATAAGCACACTTCTCCACAACTAAAAATGGGGAAATGCATTTCCCAATGTGTGAAGCCATGTAACTGTATAAAATTGCTTTAATTATGTGTGATGTGGTTAGTTTCAGTTAGTTTCTGGAAGTCTATTGTGCATTTCTGCCAGCAACAAGTAGCCTTTCCTATTTGCTTGCTGCTGTTCATCAGACTGGCTGTCCTCCCAAAGTAACCCTCATCCAAATTCTTCACTTAACAAATGCTCACCAAGAGGCTTTTTGATCCTCACATACTCAGTGTCACCTTGGTTGTTGCTCTGACAGAGCAGAAGATAGTCTAGATTTCCTCATTAGGAATTTGGTGTCTTACCATGTTTTTGAGACGTATGTTTTTCATCTGGTTTATGATGTTTTTAGAAAGATCTGAAATTACAGCTCAAGGGAGAATGAACAGAGTTTCAGGCATCTAGTAAGCACAGGTGGAGGTCATTTATATCATCTTCCCCAGGCGGTCACAGCTCCTGGGAACTGGAGCAGTGCTCTTGCATGCTTTTCTGTAGTTACTGGTTTTCCTGGTAAGTGCCAAATTCTTTACTTTTTTCCTTTCCCTTACTGTTTGGGAAGATTGGGGAAATGTGCTATCAAAGTGTTTTGGCTTTCTTGTTTTTTGAATGACAATAGCTACAGAAGCATAATTATCTTTTTACTTCTGGCTAAAGAATATTTCTTTCTTTCTTATTTTCCACTACTGGCTGCCTTTGACCTATTTGTTTTTGTTTCACTTAAAAATTAACAAGCTTTTAAACTCTTTTGTTTTTTGTAAGGTAGATATTTTTGGAGTTACTAAGCTGAAGTTATTCCCTATAACAGTCAGGGACTTAAGGTGTTGGGAGGTATGAGAAAAGGTCTTACTTTGAAGACTTCCAACTTGAAGTTGAAAAGGAGGAAGCAAACATTAAAGGGAAGCTTTTCTACTTTCTATTAGGGGTTTTTCCCTATCTGCAGTGTGGAAAAGCTATTCAGTACTGTTGGGATTAAATGCAGAGAAGAACTGACAATAAAAATTTTCTCTTCCTCTGTAAAGAAATGATTTTTCAGAAGGTTTGAAGTCAATTTTGAGAGCTAAAACAACCCTTTCACACTATGGTGACCTGTCTGTGCCCATCATATATCCCTCGTCTTCTAAAGAGCTCCAGCAGAGCCAGCCACAGTGATCCTAAGTGTCTAGAAATATCCTTTGTGCAGCCCTTCCCACAGCTGGGAAACTGATAGTGTTCATTTATTCCTCTGCTCATAGCTATCTGTGTGTGCAGAAGGGAGATACTTGCTCTTCCTTCCTGAAGCTTTCTCTGTAGAAGTTGCTCTGCTGTCAGGATCCAATGACCATATTAATGAATTCATCAATCACAATAATCTGATTAAATTGATGGAGAAGAGGGAGCCAGCAGATGAAACAAACAGATTATTTTAAGATATATGACATACCCAGTTAGTAACTGACTCAGCATTTAAGTGAAAGTGTTGCTCAAGAGATTTACTGGTAACCAATGTAATAAATTACACTTTATGGCTTTTCATCTTTGAGAAAGGCTCGTGCACTGCTATAGGAACCTGTAAGTAAAGCAGTAACAAAGTGTTGCACATAAGAAATATCAGTTATATATTACTTCTTTAAAAAAAAGTATGGATTTGTGTATGTGCATTTCACTTAGAAACGCACTAGGCTATGGGCCGTATCATGGAGAGATTAGCATGGATTTTAAGTCTTGTACAGGTACTTTAGCCACGACCTGGTGAATGTGTATTCAGGCATTTAGGAAACTGATACTTGAGTAGGAAGGGAGTTGCTTTGTGTCACTGAGGTTTCAGGGGCAATCCCCTAGAGTACAGAGATAATGGGAGGGAAGCTTTCTGTCAGGGAGCATATGTTTTTGTGGCGATTACACTGTGTATAGATTAGGACTTCTGGGAGGGAGGGAATGGGAAGATGTGCTTGGAACATAGGACCATCTGCCAGTACCTTGGCATAGTCATTTCATTAATGAGAAGCTTATTAGCTTGAGTTCTGCAGAGATAGATAAGAAAGGCAGCGAAAGAGACAGAAAACTGTCATCCAGCTGCCATTGAAAATGAGAAAAGATGGCTCTGATAACCTCTAAAATCTGATTTTATTAGAACTACTAATGCTCTTCTAGGTAAGAAGGTATCAGTCTTCTTGTTGCTGAAAAAAAATTTTCTAAATTTTGTGATGCAGTGTGGGATGTTCTTTGGTAGGGAAAATATTAAAACTGAGGGTGAGCTGAAATAGGAAAGAAAGTGCTAGAAAAAAGGGAAGGAACTGTGATTTTTACTGGGAAGTTGTTTTTTTCATCAAAAGCTGCTTTTTCCATTTGGTAAACACTTGAGGTGACCTGTATCAAATGTTGGGTATTTAATGTTTGTGGTGATATAGGATGACACCTGGAAGATACAACCCTGAGAGCATCACAGTCCCAGCCCTATGCCAGGAACTTCAGAGAGCGCACAGTCCAGCCTGTGTTCCACGTGAGGCAGGAAACTAGGGGAATGCTCTAGCTGGACACAAAATAGTGTTCCAGAGGCAAAAAGGCAACGGTTAGAGCCTGTGAACTCTGTTCCTCTGTCCTCACGTACCCAGTTCTGCTGCTGACATGGTAAGTGTTCGAGCTTGTGTTCTCTTCCTCAGTTTTGCTGTCCTGTAGATCAGAAAAACTGTACTTAGCCTGTTTCAGGGAGAGCTCTGTTATTCTGCTGAAAGAAGGATTAAATGCTATTGTATTTAAACAGCTCTGTTTTTCTTTTGACAGTTGAGTCAGACTTGAGTCTGGGTGAGGGTGAGATTTTGCCAGGAGAAAATGGTGGTTGGAAGTACAAAGTGATTTGAGCATTGGCATTTGGGAAATTATTTTCCTTTGGTTTTATACAATTCAGGTTAGACTGGTAGTTAAGATGAAGGGAAAGAATGAGAAAAAAACCTGTTTCCCATGAAAAGCCTTACCATCTGCAGGTGCCTCAGTCCATGGGAGCCTGGATGTGTTCGGGACGTAGTGTGAGGGTTATGCAGTTCACCAGCAAGATGGTCTGTTAAATAAGGCTGGACAAGTACAATTTCTGTTTGCACTGCTCGGATGGAAAAGGCAGTTTCCCCTGATGTCTTTGCTGATTTATGAGCTAACTCAAATGGAGCATTGTCTCTGACTTTGTCTATTGTAAATCTGTGGAAACAAAAGGAACATTCATTTTCAAAAAAATGAGTAGAAAAATATAGCTTAGGAGTGTCAAAACACCTAAGCAGAGTGATGCTTAACTGAAAGGGGGTTGGTTAGTCATCCATTTTGCAAATTCTCTTTTTGTATTGAGGGTGGAAGAAGATTAGTGAGATGAAAATCTGTGTTATTACAGAGATAAGAATGGGTTATGGCTGGGTCCCAAAGGAGAAAGAATTTTTTAATATTATTAAAAAAAACCCAAGCCTTTGCTGTGATTCATCTGTAATGCTTAGACAGTTCCATGCAAAAAAATTTATGATAATAGTGTACAGCATGGCGTTTATATCTGTAAATGTATGTACAAATACTGACATAATAGAAATTTAGATCCTGACCCTGTGCTTGTTGAATTCAGTGGAAATACTTCTGGTGGTTCTGACAAGCATTTGATCCAATTCTCACATTGAGAATTGAATGTGGTCTAAAACTCAAACTGAATATTCTGCTTTTGAATATTTATTCTTACCTGCCTTAAAATGGAGCAGAGTTGATTCAGAGTCTAAAAAAAAATTTGCCCTACATGGGACCCTGCTGTGTTTTATCTACTGAAACACTGATAGTATCATATAGTGATAATACTCACTTACCATGTCACATGATTTTTGCATAGACTCATAGAACCATAAAATAGTAGAGTATGCTAAGTTGGAAGGGACCCATCAGGATCAAGGAATCCAACTCCTGGCTCTGTGCAGGACACCTCAAGAATCCCACCATGTGCCTAAGTGCATTGTCCAAACTGACAGTTCGTGTACTTTTTCTCTCAAGTAGTGGAAGAATGTTGTTGGCCCCACAAGGGCATGGTAGGTCAAGGTTTTGGCTCAGTTTACAAGTCTAAAAGGCTTTTCACTTAGTGAGGCTATAAAGAAACCTCCAGCTGGCTGGATGCCTCTTTTAAAAACACAAGTGTGGCCTTACTCCACCACATGATGATGCTCAGGGAAAGTTGTGTATGCCTCAGTGTCTTGGGATGAGAGAGGAGTGGGAGGGGGGCTTTTGCTCATGTACCGGTGAAGCCAGGAAAGTCAGATGTTTGCATGAAAACACAGGGAACTTAATCTGATTGATTCAGAATTACTGTGAAAGGATAGAATAAGACAGGGGAAAAGAAAGAAGGATGGCAGCAGAGAGCTTTTAACTTGACATATGAAAGGAAATTAAGAAGGTAAGCAGAAATTTTCATTTCATTGCAAGCACAAAAGCTTCTTTAGCTGTTCATGTGAACTATGAAATTGTGGATCTTCACGCAGTGTTTCCCTTCCAGCAGCAGAGCACAGAGCTGAGTGCTGCCTGCATTTGGGAGTGCTATGTACAGCTTTACTTTAATGCCTTTCTGGGTCACTGGCTCTCAAACAGTGCCACACAGAGCTGCTTTAGTCGTGCTTCCATGAGTCAATCTGTAAGTACTGACACTTCTCCCTGATCATAACCCAGTGTCCTAGAGAATCTGCAGGCTTTTCTGACTGCTAATCTTAAAGCATTTATGGTGTTCCTTGAACTCAGGTTGGTTGATCATGTGTACCTTTTTTCAGATGCCATTCTTCCTTACAATTCAACCACTATCAGACTGTTGACTTCAAAAGATCAAGTAAAAGTATGCAGCCAGGTCCTTGCACCTTCAGCATTGAAAGAGTTCATACTACTCTCCTCAAATTGTTCTGGCACTGCTCTCTCAGTAGTCATAATCTGTATTATTGTCTCATGGCAAATAAGGAGAAAGAAAATTACTGATTTATGCAAAGATTTTTGTTTTCTGGGCATAATGAGCAATAGCATCAAGAATCTGCATCATTTATAGTCTTTCAAAATAGATTTGTGGATCAGATTGTTTCACCTCTGCATGCCAGAAAACATAAAGGAAGAGGGATGACAGAGTAAAATAGTGAATTTAAATACACCTCCAAACAAGCATATCTAGTAGTGGAGACCTCTCTGGATGGATCAGGTATCTATTTCCATTTGTGGGAAGGTTTGGTGATGGTTTGAGCATTTATATAGCCAACCTCAGTGGCAATTGGGAGCCCCAAGGGAGGAGGGAACAGTGTTCAACATTTGTGTATTTCTCATTAACTGACTGCACCTGCAGCCTTTATCATCAGCAACCAGGTATTTGGACTTTTTGAAAAGTAGTAGCAGTAGCAGATCTTGAGAAGACTGTGTGGAAAGAGAAAGAAGGCTATCATACCTGAAGTGTGAGGAAAATCCTGAAGATGTCTGTTTCTGAGCATTGGCTAAGCTGAATTTGGGGTTGAACATTAAGCAAGCATGTGAAAAGTAATTGGGTAGGAAATTTTGATTTCTTCTTTCCCCTCACTCCCCTGAATGAATTTTTTTTTACCTGTTTTCTCTGTTCATGTAAGGAAATAAAACAGGTGCAGACACAGCCAATCTGTAACAAGTCTTGCCCAATTCGGCTTCAAGATATTACGCTTATTATTTGGATTTCATTCAGCTCTGTGTGTTTGTATCCAGGAAACCTATCTGTAGTTTTTTACTTGGTTTATTGGATTGAGTATGTCTTTCCATTATATATTCTTTTCTGTACAGCCAGCTGTGCTATGGCCACTTAACTGGGCATCTTGGAACTACTACTATGAACTTCAAAGTGCATACAAAGAAAGTTGTTTAAACAGCAGATTTGAACTGAATTATGGGCAAAACTTCAGTTTCTTTATTACAGCATGTCTTTACCATCATATCACATGTGTTTTATACGTTATATTTGAGTATAGATTTTTGGCTTTATTGGTTTCCTCCTTCATAAAAAATGAACAATGTTAATTCTAGTTTTAATTAATTCCTTAGTGGGGGTGTGTCATAATTTAGAATTGCAGATTTATATCATTATAGGCACATGCGTGAGGTTAAGTGAGGAGCTGTTTATACTTTTTTCCCCCAACAGCATCTGAGATATTGGAGGAATCTGCTCTACAATGTAGAGTGCACATCATTTATGTTAAAGGACAGAGATAAAAGTAAGCATAAGGGGTCTGAAGACGCAACACTGTCCAGATCAAATATTGACAATGATAAAGGAAAAGCATAAACTCAGCAGGCTTCTGACTTAGTTTTCTTTATTTAATGGAAGAATAAAATGAGAGAAGTAAATTATCTTCTTCCTCTTCACATTCTCCATGGTAGCTGTCAGCTTCACTGGGGGGTCACCATTTAGGCACAAAACCTTTACATAGCTTTTAGTTGACATTAGTTTCATTCCTGTGGGGTTTGGGCACCTAGGCGTTTTCAGGCTGTCTGGAAATATAACACGATTGCCTTTCATGAATTTGGTTATTTGTTTGCTGCTTTTTTTAGATGCTATTTTTCTTAAGATAGCAATGGCTTTGTGACAGGTGCAGAGGGATAAGGCATTGCTTCGACTGCGTGAGCCGTGGTTTACTAGGACCAGGGAAAGACTAGTACTAAACTAGGTGTCTTTAGTTCTTTTGGGTTCTCTTAATTTGGAATGCTTTGATGTGGATTAACCTAAACAAGCCATTATTAGCAGAATTGTTCAAATTATCCAAATGGGGTGAAAGGTTTAAATACAATGCTCTCTACTACTTTAGCCCTGTAATTCAGAGAACACTCAATGCTATCATCTTAATTACAGCATTGCTGCCAGGAGGCAGTGGCTCTGTGGCAGGATAGAAACTGACAGTCATTCAAGATTTATCTGTCTAATACATAAATCATAGTTGTTCCTTCTTCAGGACTCTCCTTTGCTCGTTAAGGAACAGTCATAAATAAAGGGTGGGAGTGGAGAGGAAGAGAGAATAGTTATTACAGCTGGTGATGGGGTCCGAGGCTGTGACCCAGGAAGAGATGACCGGTCCGGGGAGATGGTCCCGAAAGGAATCGCCTTCCTGAGGTCCGGTATCTTCCTCTCAGCTGCTGGCAGAGGGGCCCTTGCAGAGGCTGTCAGCTCTTTAGTGATATCAGCCCATGATTCCAGCTCAGCTCTGCAGGGCAGCCTCTAGGCCAAACCAGACCAGAGAGAGAGACAAGAAGGCCCGTGTGGCTGGTTCCGCACGAAGGGAGCTTTATTATGGGTCCCCTCTGGCGAAGGGAAGCCAGGGACGAGCTCTCCTCACAGAGGCGAACTTGTCTTCTTTTATAGGGATACAGGGGATCAGCAAGGGGACCAATGGATTACAGAGGGTCTGGGACAGACCACTGGGTTACAGAACGATCTGCATAGGGTATCCCAAAGGATTGTGGGTCTACCTTTCCTAGCCATGATCCAAAAGTAGTTGCCTTTCCAGGAAGTCCTGCTGGGCGATTGCGAAATCTTTTATCTCAGCAGACATCCCTCCAGGGCAGTGGCTGGGCATATCCCACAAATAGTAGCAATGGAGTTTAATCAGCTGAGAAGGCTGTCTCCTTCCTACCCACGTGGTGAGAGCAAAAAGAAGGGAGAACTAGGAGAGATCTTTTCTTGATATTGTAGTCATTCCCTCTTTCTTTACAAATTTCTTCTCACAAAGATGGCATGATTTTAGCTGCTGGGTTGTAGCATTGGGAAGAAGGTTACTGATAGCTTTTTCCCATTGGCCTTGATTGCAGCTGGTTTGCTTTTTTTGCTTGTTGGGAGACATAGAGCTAAGCTGATAGCAGGAGAGAAAAGGATGGAGGCAGAGACAGCATTACTTTTTTAACACTTCACTGCTTGCATTGGCCTTTCTGAAAATCAGACTGCTGAAGCAGTCAGGGTCATGGGCATTTCAGAGAGCAGCATGGTTGCAAGCAAGCACAGTCATGCTGATGGCAGACAGGGCCTGGGCCACCTGCCCTCCATGTCATGAACAGGCTTATAGGGAGGAATTCTTTCCTTTGTGTACAGGCAAAGGCAATGCCACCTAAGGGCATGCAAGATCTGATGTAGGGCATTGGATGGATGATGAACTGTACTAAGCCATTTGCTTTACATTATCAAAGTGGTCATAGAACCTTAGAATATTCTGAGTTGGAAGGGACCCACAAGTATCATCAAAGTCCAGCTCCTGGCCTTGCACAGGAGGGCTCCAAGAATCACATCGTGGAGCCTGAGAATGTTAGGCAGGCACTTCTTGAATGCTGGCAGGCTGGGTGCTGTGACCTTGATGCTTTTTCTTCTGTTGTGAAAAATCTGCTGGTGAATTATGTTGAAGACAACCCCAAGAGGGAGAGGAAGAATTTAAGAGATCAGTTCTAGAACTTTGAAAATAAGACTGCTTTCTCTTATGAAAAATACAATTTCACTGAGAGCTTCAGTGTGTCTCAGAAAACATTTCCCTTCTCAAACCAATTCTGCTGGATATATGTGAATGAGTCATAAAGGAACTATCATGGAATCACAGAATTGCTTGGATTGGAAGGGACCTCAAAGATCATCTCATTCCAACCCCTCTGCCATGGACAGGGACACCTTCCACTACACCAGGTTGCTCAGGGCCCCCATTCAGCCTGGCCTTGAACACTTCCAGGGATGGGACATCCCCAACTTCTCTGAGCAACCTGTTCCAGTGCCTCACCACCTTCACAGTAAAGAATTTCTTCCTACTATGTAATCTAAACCTGCTCTCTTTCAGTTTGAAGCCATTCCCCCATGTCTTATCACCACATGCCCTTGTAAGATGTTTCTCTCCATGTTTCTTACAGACTCTTTTCAGGTACTGGAAGGCCACAATTAGGTCACCCCAAAGTCTTCTCTTTTCCAGGCTGAACAATCCCAATTCCCTTAGTTTTTCCTTATAGCAAAGTGCTCCATCCCTCTAACCATCTTGGTAGTCCTCCTCTAGACTTGCTCTAACAGGTCGATGTCCTTCCTGTGCTGGGTATTCCAGAGCTGAATGCTGTATTTCAGGTGGAGTCTCAAATAAATATGTTAAGGTAAATGTATTAATGTGTTTTGATGTCTAATGTCCTTAATTAACGATTTCAAGTATAAACTTGCTGCCTAGTTTCCATTTCTTTCACTTCTTTGGAGATACTGGCAGTGAATACCGTTTTCTGCATGGTGCTTTTTCTTGAGCATTTGCAGTTTCTGACAGTAACATTTTCTGATAATTGCTCCTTGGTTTCACTCATTCCCAGATAGCTTCATGTTTTTCCTCTTCTCCTTCTCTATGTATATTTTCCTTTTTTCCAGTTTAATTGCTGCAGTCCATCCATCCTTACTTCCTATATCCACTAGAAAGTCAACCCCGCCTGTGCTCATCTTTGCGCAGCTTTGAACTGTAAAACTGCTCAATTCTTATAAAATATTTGTTGAAATACAGACCTCAGGTGACTGTAGTTTTTATTCTGAATTCTATTTTTTGCAGAAATTAACTAAAATTTCCACCATTTGATAAGCAGGATTTTCTATTCTCTGTTTCCTACTCTCTATTTCTGTATTTCTGTACTTCTTCCTGTTCTCATGCTCCTGTAAACATTTGCATATTTTGACTATACCAAGCTATATTCTCTTTTTCCCATGTGTGCTTTATCATTAGGTATTTTCACTGTGCTTCTGATGTGGGCTTTTAAAATGATTCATATTTTTAAACTTAGGACAGTCATGTTTCTTTGGTGTAATTACTACAGAGACATACATGGTAGAACTGTTGTCTGCCTAATGTGACTTGGATTGTTTGCCCAGACTGAGGATAAGATCTTCATGGGAAAATAGTTCTGCTTGGTTGGGCTCCTGTGTGAATACTATTCTTCTGACTAAGAGGACCTTGTTGTATTTGATTAGTGTACATATTAAGGTTTTTGTGCTTAAAAAAACCAAGCACCCTTCTCATTTTCCTGAAAGCTGTTTTATCTGGTAATGGTGAATGGGACCACACATGTGCTCTCATATGTGTCCTGGGATTTCCAGACAGCATCTGTTATGCTGAGATTTGGCCTTTATTCTGGAGCAAAAAGTAAAGTGAAACTTCCAGTGTGGCTGGTGTTTGAAGAAATAAAACTGTCAGGAATACAAATGTCACTGCTTATTGAGTCTCTGTACAGTGACTAACAGGAGCTCCTGGAGGAGCCTGCATGGCTGGCACACAATCTCCTGAGCTTTCCCACTCCATTGTTATGGCTGGTAAATTTGCAAGTAAATACAAACATGGGAAAAGATATGATGCTTCTAGAGTTAATGACATCCTTCCAAAATCACTTAATTGTGTGCTAGGCAGAGTTTCATTTGCATTAGTAAATGCTTTGATGCCTAGAGATGAAATGTGGGGTTGCCTCTTCTGTTAAGCATTTGGGAGCTGGTATTAAGCAGCTGTTGATAATGGTGGTAATGTACACTTTGTGCTGAGGGCTTTGCAAACATACAAATCTGTTTCCTTCTCACGGACAACATAGGCACAACAGTATATATGGAGGATGGAAATGGGAAATTTTAGGTAAGTTTTTTGCCACTTTACTTGGCTTTCTGTGGAAATGACAACAGTGTCATCCCTTTAAACCACTTGCTTTAAACCACTCCGTTAATTTGAGGTTCCATAAAATAAATCTTGTAGTGAAATCAGATTTGGCCAATTCCAGTCTCATTCTACTGATAGATTTTTCTCTCTGGTTGGTAATATTGTTCTGTTCTTTGTGTTTAATCACTGGGAACTTATCAATTATTGCGTTCAGTTTAAATTCCCTGTTACCCCATTCAGCTGGTGTTAAATTCTGCCCTCTTCTTACCTGGCTCTGTTGCGTTTCTGCTTGTGTCTGTTGTGACATGCCTTAGTGGATAACAGTGGCCCTACAAAGAACAGTTTCTTCACCTCATTGCTATAACAGTTTTCTGAGTTTCTGTAAGTAGGAGTAAGTTGTATTTTTACAGGCTGAAGACAAAATTATTTGAAACTTGTGTTCTTCTCTGAGTGTCTCCCCTGCATTTATTATCTGCTAATCCTTTTGGGTTTTTTTCAAGTTTTCTGTATTCTGGAAAGTAAAACCAACTAGATTAGAGTGATACTCTTATCTTGTTCCAAATCAGCACTTTGGTAATAGTTTTACATGAGAGAGTGCAAGATATTTTGCAGTGAAACAAACAGCCAACCGCTGTGGGAAACTTACATTAAATGCTAGTAGTTGGATGTTAGTGTATCTACTTCTGTGGGTCTTACTGACTACCATGAGGGTGGAATTTTATAAATTCTGCTAATAACTAACTTCCTAATTTGATGGTTTTTCTCAGTGACTTTCACTGGATTGTTCTGTGAAAAAAACCATTTCTTTAGTTGTCTATTCTTTTTACAGTGAAATCAAATTCACCTCTTCTGTAGTTTAGTTGTTTTGTGGTTGCATCTGGCTGTTCCAATGTTTACCCTGGTGTTTTGGGATCTGTGGAGGCCAGGCATGCAGGGCTTCTTATTCTGCCTTCTCAAACTATTTAGTGAAGGAAGATAAGTATTATGGATCAAAAGAAAAGAGGAAAATTGTGTCCTGCAGAAGGGTAGGTGCTTTTTTACTAAACGAATCTTTATCTAACCAGGAAAAAGGAGAAACTTTCACTCTTGTAGTTATGTGAGGAAGGCAGAGAGCTGGGTGCGCTCGTTATATTTACAGGCAGAGCAAGTGTGGTTCTTGTTTAGTAATTGGCTGTAGCGGTATTAAAGATTATTGGAAACTCAAAGGTCAGAGTTTTTGCTGAATCAGGGTCTGTGTGAACTGGAAGGCTACAGAGGTACCTGCGTATCTGAGGCACAACTGATGTGAAAGAGCTGACTTCAGAGGCTGTCCAACAGGTACAGTAAATTATAGCAGTCTAGTCTGTGCTCTCCCTTGGGGTGTCGGTGACTCTTGAGATGCCCTCCCTGGTGAGCTGCTCTGTGTACATGTGTGTGTGTGCACACAGAGACAAGTTTCCTGAGCTTCAGTTGCCTTCACAAAGTACTTCCATCTGTGTGATCGCCAGCCAGGCAGAGGCGTGGAGGAGGGTGTGACTCCCTCCTTGGGGGTGGTTTGTTTTTGTTTCACAGTATGCCTAATTGTAAAGGCTTTGGCAATAGACTCCACAGACTTTGTCACACCATTGAACTGACTTAGCTGTGGCCAAAACAAAAGAAGGTAACATCTCATTCTTGCTTTGTTGGTTGTTTCAAAGTAAACAATATTAATGAACAGGTGTGAGAAATCCCATTCGGATTGTGCTGGCATTTCCAGTTCTCTCAGCTCATACTGAATTTGCTTGTTCTGTGAACTTTCTTTTTTCTTTGTGGTTGTAAATCCAGGTTCCTGGTCTGTTGATTGGGGATTTTTTTCCCCCCTGGGGATTTCTTTCCCCTCCTGCGTTTGTCATTTCTCATCTTGCCCCACTCTTTCTCATTCCTGCACAGCTGAGCTTGCTGCAGTGCAGCCCTGTATCATTGTCTGGTCAGTGCCAACACGGCTGTTGTCATGGCTTCGGTCTGTCCTCATGCCCTGTTTAGTGTAATGTAATCATTACCTTGGTTGTGGAGAGCGAAGGTGCTCCTGCTAAGTAAATGTTTACCAACACTAATGAAGGCTAACATTAGGGAAGAGAGAGAGAAGGGGAAAGATTGTTTAAAGTCTTGTCTCTTGTTTATTTTAAAACAGAACCTTGTTCCTGAGTGAAGCAACTGATGAGTATTTTCCTTCACCAGACTGTGATCAAAGGTAGGTGCACAATCTTTTACATTTTTATGGGCTGACATACCCAGATTTGGTGAGAGGAGCTCAAGTCCTTCTGAGCAGTCTCATGTCAGAAAAGAGGCATGATATTAGGTGGAGGAGGAGGCTAGGCTTTTACGCTGTAGTGTGAAGTTACACTTCTCCTTCATCCTTTTAGGAAGAGTTGCAGAGGAAACAATATCATGTCTCTCGTATTCAGTTGTACAGTTGTCAGCATGAAGTGGCAGATAAGTTAATTTAGATCAGGAAGGAACTTCTGATGCAGTTCTGGAATGTGATAGGACTGGGTGGCTGCTTATTGCTAAATATTACTTTATTTAATACGGAGTTACTAATCCCATACCTTCTGGGCAAAATTTGGGGCAATGTTGTTCATTATCCATTAACTCTGCCTTTGAAAAGAAATGGGAAGGATGTGGGCTAAAAAGCTTTTAAAGTTTCAGATTTTGCATTTCACAGAGTCTCTGACCCGTGCATAAGAGCTGTAAGATCCCTTTGGGAATAACTATATTTATGCTGCTCCCAGCATACTGGAACTGCATTTGTGACTTATATCCACAGGAAATATCATAAATGTAATTAAAAATTAAAAATAGAAATACTGGATTGGTCAAAATTCTGTGCTGAAGGAAAGGAGTCCTCCTTTTTTCCCCCCTCATTTCTGTCTGGATGAATAGTGAGGGAAGGTTATTCTCATGGAGTTTATTTAGTACATATGTTTTAATATTGCACTCTAATGTAGCAAAAAAAAGCACTGTTCTGCCAAGATGTGTGATGGAAGACTTGCAGAGATTCATGCTCCTGTGACATTTATAATTTTCAGGTGCTGCTATACTTTAAAAAGTGCCAGTCCTGTGAAAGTTCCTACAATCAGTGCAGTAGATGAGGGATGATATGGTCCAGTGAAAGGTTCCTAGATTCTTTTCTTGGAAAGAACAGACATGATTTAGTTCTGTATGTGTGCTGAACAAATCTGGTTGAAATACTTTTTCATGCCTTAAAGAGTGCTATATGGATTTCTCCGATTGCTTTATGTGAGTAGACCGCTATGGCTTCAGCTATGTAGAAAATCAGGGGCAGAGAAGGGAGGATGGAACACCTCATGACTTAGGCAAGTAGCCTGAGTTGATAAAAAGGAGATTGCAGCAGCTGGTGCTTAATGCTGAGTTCCAGTGTACAGTAGCTGAGCTGGTGAGGAAAGGTGGATATGCTGAAACAAGGACTTTGGGCTCTTTGAGCCCTACACATGCTAAAATTCTAAATTCCTTTGTATGTCAACCAGAAGCTGAACTTTAACCCTAATTTTCCTGCAAAGGCTCTGATAGTGCTGCCCAAATGAAACATTTCTTCCAGGGCTGACCTCCACTCAGCTCCCACTTTCTTTTGGCAGCCACTCAAGCTGCAGCTTCATGCTTTTTCACAGCCCTAACCCTACCCTAATCCTGAGTTTTCTAGAGACACATAGACAAGATTCCTTAGGCATTGGTTAGATGAAAGGATTTTGGAAGAGAGGTATGACCTACGTAGTTGGTGTGGCCCTGCTATCATAGCTCATTCCAGTGTGATTCGAATACTGAATCTTGTCTCCTGTGAACTTTTTATTGGTTTTGCAGGTGACATTTGCAGAGAGACTAGAAGAGAAACAAAAATAACTTGAAATGTGTGATACATGTTTTTATACTTGCAGTACGTTCTTGTGAAGAGTAAAGTGGTAGAAGAAGCTGCAGCTAATTTGGCAAAGTCAAGATTTTAAAAAGAACAAATTAAACAAAAATTTGAGATAGAGTAGAATGAGTGTAGTGACCACATTAGCATTCTATTCAGCTTGAATAGTGGTGTACTTCCAGAGACATTTGGTGTAATTGTCACGTGTGAAATTGATAAATATTTATAATAAGTGAAAGAGTCAAAATATTAGTGGAATGCTTCATATATTCTGCTAGTATCAATGTATATGTGACATCCTGGCTAGAAGAGCAAAGGGAGAGCAATGTTTGACTTCAGGTACAGCCACAGTAAATTGCTACTGCACCTTTGATTTCATTGACACAAAGGGTAGAAAATGGGGAAAGACAGAAAAAAAAGTAGAAATTATAGGAGATGGAAAGGGGACCATGCAGTTAGAATATATAGTCAGGTAGTCCATGCAGAATCCATTTCACTCCACATGAAAGCGGAGTTATTGGAAAATTTACGTTACTATTACTAATCTAAAAGTGGAATTCCTTGTGCTTTCCTTGTCCTAATACATGATTCATCCTTAGCAATACTTACTTACTGCTTAAGACTAATGTCTTAATGTTTCCTGCCTATGCCAGCAATATCCCACAGTTAAACAACAGAAAGATTAGTCCCAAAATGCCTATAGCTTACTTTTCAAAAAACTTTTATTTTCCCAGAAGTCTTTATTTTCCTGTGAGATATCTCAACTCTGTTCAGTTGTGACAGAAAGAGAGGGACAAATAACTTCTTTTTTCTTCTATTATATTTTAACTTTTTCTGGTTCCTAAGAGTGTCTGTTTTGTTAGTCGGTTCTAATAAGGATTTGTCTGCCAGGTATTTCTTTGCAGTCACCTGTCGTTCATTTCCATATCTGGAGCGGGTTACAGTAAACCAGTTCCTCTGAAACTTCTGGAATTGATTTAATATTATCAGTGAGGTCCTGTCATCAAAACATCTCCAGAGGTGTGATAGTTTACTTAAATGGTGTGTCTTCATGACATCATGCCACGTTTATGCAATACAGATGAATTCTAGTGCTCGGACAGGATTTGGTCTTAAACATTTTAATTAGCTTATTGGTCTGAAGTTCAAGAGCACTGGCATATTCATGGTGGATTTTTGCCAGTTACTATTTACATCATTTTTAAGGATTGGCTGTTGCTGAAGATGAGCCTGTTGAGTATTAAAGATGAATACAAAGATGAATTAACCATCTGAAATTGTTGGCTCTACAAAGTGTAAAGACCATGTAAGACTAGCAACCTGCATAGCAACACTTGCTAACCTCATTATCCTTTCCTCCATATGGGCGTGCTTTGTCTCCAAGTGGGCTTTGGAGATCTGTGAGATAAGAAATGTGAGCACAGCTGAACGAAGACAAAAATTAATTACAAAGCAGAAGGGCATGACTTAGGGTGCTTTGTGGGGGTATGTTCCTCACTTCTGGATGTATTATCTGTTTGTCAACTGAATGGCTTAACTCTGACCCCTTTCACCCTTTTCATCATGCATTTTAAATTAATATCACAACTGGGGAATGCTGCGTTCAATACATGAGGAGCTTGTCCCCTCCCTTAACACAGAAGATGAAAACTAACACATTATTTTTGGGTTTTCTCCTATAAATACAAGCACATATTCTTCCTTTCTTTCACCTTCTTCCACAAAATTATTCATGTGCTTAATATAGTACAAAACTCTGTGAGTCTCTCAGATTATGCTTACTGTATCTGGTATTAAAGTTGTTGATCCAAGGCCCACACCAAACTGCCAAGGTCTGTCTGAAGGCCATGCCTTTAAGAGGCTTCAGAAATCAACTTAGGTTTTGATTATGGATGACTTGGAGGGCTTCCCAGAAAAGACCTGTACAGTTGACAGTTACAAGAGATTAATATTGTTTCCATTGATTTTTAAATCTGTTCCTGCAACCACTACTCACCAGCCTCTTGTCAAGGCACAGCAAGAGCTGGGAGCTGAGGCAAGTCAGAAGGCAAGGGTGACCCCAGTGCAGCAGTGCCACCACTGATGGGGTGCAGTTCCACATGGCTGAGCATGGCAGGCAGAGCTGGCTCCCTAGTAACAGGGTTTGTTGACACTCCCAGGCAAGATGGAGCAATGAGGATCCATCCCGGCCTTTAAAAGATGGGGCTGGAGACAAAGCAGCAGCATGGGTCCAAAGGCCACCCAGGAGACAGGGCCAAAGACAGAACTGGGTACAAGCTACGCCATATGTATGAGGGATCTTTCCAGGACATGAGCTACCTGCAGCCTAAGTCAGTCCAGGAGATCTAGCCAGAAGCAGGGCTGCAGACAGGTATACCTGCAGCAAAGTTCAGATAGAGAGCAGGGGGCCAGGCCCAGCCTTAAATCGGGATGCAGAGGAAGTGTATGGAGGTCCACTTGAGAATAGTCCATGTCATCAAAGGCTGATGGTGCCCTCAGGGTACTGACACCTTTAGTTCCTTAATGGGATGAAAGGTTGCTTGCTCCCTGTACTGCCATCTCACACTAGTTTTAATGATGTAATGGGTACCAATAACAAAGCCTCTTTGTTCACTGAAGAGGAGGAAAAGGGTTTTTCCTCACATGTTTATGCTGGCTTCAGAAAGTGTTGTCTCCCTCAGATAGGCACTTCATTCCAAACAGGGTGGATGGTGGTTGACTTGTGTCCTCCTGTAAGAGACAGAGGTGTGTTTTTAGGATACAAACCTTTTATTGTTTGTTTGTTTTGCTTTGTTTTGTTTTCCCTCTTAATTCCAACATCAACTACAACCATGGTGGCAACAAGGACCTTTTCAAGAACCACTCTTGTTTTCTATTTCAGTGCCAGGACAAAAAAAAAAAAAAAAGGATAATATGACATAGCTGTCTTTGATTGAATTTCAGGTGGGGTGGATTTCACCAGTGACAACATAAACATTCAAGCCAGCTAGAAATTTACCAAAATGTGTGCAAATAAAATGAGTTGATTGAAGCTGAACAGATTCTACATACCCAAGACTGCAGGGTCAATCTCCTTTCTCAGCCAAATCCCAGCCTCAGTTCTGGCAGTGTTCACATGACTTGTTAAGGTAATAAGCTCTTGTTGGGTTTAACTGTAGTCTTCCTTGTGCTTTGGAATGGATTTCTGCTATCCTTAGTTAGAGAGGAAATTCAGGAGAGGAAGCTCTTCCTCTGTTAACAAGCAGATATTGGCTGGGTTAAACACATCCTCAAATCTTCTATCCCTTCCACAGTTGCTAAAGTGCGTGAGAAGTTTTACCTTTTCCATTGGTGATCCCTAGAAAATCTGAGTTGTGCCCAAGTGTCTTTTTTAAAAGAGCTAAGGTAATACAAATTCTCTATCAGTATTTGGGTGAGGAAGGATGGAAGAACTCAAAAGAAATAATTTTTTTTTCAGCTAGTAAGTGCAGTGTTTAAATACCTCAATAGTAATCTGTCTTTGCTGGTATTTTTTCAGGGAAATTTACACACAAACATGTTTGGTCTTCACTGGCTTCAGTGAGAATTTCAAGATTTGTGGGACTGGCTACAATATATCCTGTATGTTGTCTCTACCCGTAAAATAGGGTAAATTGAATTAGTGAAGTGGTGGATAGAGCCCTGAAGGACAAGATCTGTGAACAGGGTAGACTGGGGAGGGGGTGGGGTGTGTGTGTGTCACTGAAAAACTTGGGTGAGTAATTCTTATTTGGCACATTACCATAAACCATGCTAGATTTGTTACATGTTTCTGTCTGGAGGTTAAGAATTGTTCCTGGATAGCACTGTCAGTGCTATTGTGCCATGATGACTTACAGATAAGGCTTTATCAAGAAAAAAATTAGAAGAATGTAAACTAAACAAGCAAGACACATGCCTTCCTGTGTCTTGGTAGCCAGAACCATTTAGGTCTTGACTGTTTCTCAAGTGCAGAGTAAAAAGTATCATAAACCTGAGGTATTTTGAAAAACATGTAACAGAAAAACATGTCCTTTGAGCATGGCAGGGCATGAAAAATGTGGTTTTTCCAGCTGTTTAAAGTCTTCATGAAGATTCAAGTAAACGTTGTAGTATAGCTCAATAAATGAGAGGCATCAGAGAGGCTTAGCAAGAGTCTTGCTTTGTGAAGTTAGGATTTCAGTATAGGTCTGTTAGCAGATTTGCTTGGGCAGTGGGATTTTGCTCTTTTTTAATTTAATGTTTCAAGATTGGGTTGTTTACAAACTAAGGACACTTAGCTGAAACATATTTACCTTGGTATGATATACTCTTTTAAGCTACTGATACAAAGCACAGCAAGAAGTTTGGGTTCTACCAACATCTTAGAAATTATGCCATTATATGGTATGACCCTGTTGAGGAGGAAATACTGCAAATACTGTTGATGTTTTTGTAAAAACCACAATTCTTTCTTAAGGTGTAGAAATTCTAAAAGACGCCTTTCTTTCTCTGAGTTGTTGGTTCTGATTTTCAGATGAGTTTTCCAGATTATGGGCATTAGAAGCAGAGGAAAGATACTGTCTGGTCCAGAAATACTGCAGCAGGCACGATTTCAGCCACTGACAGAAGAGACACTTTTATCTGAATCATGACTAGACATTTTGAGTTTGTTTTCATTTTTCTGGGCATTACCCTCACAAAAGTTACTTTTAAAATCTGTTTTAATTCACAGATCTAGAAAAATTGCCTAGGAAAGATACTGATACTTCCACAGTGAATTAAAACTTGTGAGGGTAGGCTTGGTTTTCTTGGTAACATTTTCTTGGGTCCCTCAGAAGTAGTCTGCTGACCCTGGTGGAGATCCTCTGCTCTGGTGTCGTATAATTCTGCAGTTGTACCTCTGCTGTCACTATGTGATTAAAATACATTGAGTAGTGAATATAAAGATCATGCAGTAGTGTCAGAAAGGCCTTGTTGTATATCACAGCCAGTACAGGGCATGTTATTGAATTGGGATATGTGGTTATCCCAATGACTGGGAAGCTGTCCGGGAAGGGGAGACTGTCCTTAAAATGTGCAGCAGTAGAGACTATTTCTTAACTGGTAACAACATCTGTCATTTCCCTTCATTTCCAAGGCTCTTTGGAAACAATCACCACAAACCGGCATTGTGCAGAACTACATTACTGTGTTATGCCAGGGTAATTAGAACTGAACTGTTTAGAAAAATACCACTGAAATATCACCATAACTACCTGCTAGCATGAGGATGTAGTTCATGTATTTGTCCCTAAGTGATGCTTAACATCAGTTGAGCTAAATTATTCCTCTGCTTGCTGTTGATCTGGGGTACACTGTGGAATAGTTGTGGGAGTTGGCAGGGCATGGGAAAGGGCAGGAGGTTCCGTTTAGGAGGATGAGGAAGAGGAAATCTTGAGAGAAGTACTGGAGTTGTGACTTTAGGCAGTGAGCGTAAGTTAATTGTCTTTGTATATGTGGAGCAGTAGTAATTCTTCTTTCTAACATTTTCTAAATGAATAGATTTGAAAAGATTAGCAGCAGATGTCCAATAAACCTGAATCTCTATAAAACACTGGAGACTGGAGAAAGATGCATTTAAGTGTATGGTGGAAATTCATCTTGAAAATCTTGGCTCTTCTAAAAATTGGTTCTTTTTTGTGTGGAGTCAGAATTTTCTGTCATCTTTCTGATTAGTGGAGTATCAAGATATTTCCAACATCTGCTGTTTGCATACTTCAGCTTGAATGGAAAGGGGTTGTTTACTGGCATAGACGGGAGCTGGAAGATAAAAAGTTTAATGGTTTTAGGTTATGATTCTATGAAAATTTTTGTCAGCATCATCCATCTGCAGTTCACAAAGAGGCTTGCAGATTTGCAGTGCTGCATTGTAGCATGACATGTATGTGAGAAGATTTTTTTTTTAAATGAGGCAAAATAGAGAATTGTCTCCTCTGTTAGATGTGGAAACCACATTCTCCAAAGATGCTCAACTTCCATTTAACTTATATTGATTGATTAGGACAGCAGCTCTAGTTTTATGTGTGTAATCCTTATCCCTCAGCACCTCGTCTTTTATTCACCACTTAGCAATAAATATCTTTGTGTCTATATGCTTTTCTTTCTGAAAGACTTCAGTGTTTTTTTCAGTTTTCATATTAAATAAATGAAGTATTTGCGCTTTTTTTGTACTATAAGGTAATGTAATGTTTTTGTAATACATCTTCTAGGATTAAAAAACGCTGAGCAAATCATTGTGCCGTTATAGGACAGAAAGAATACATAACCATGTGCCTATTCTGAATGTGTTTGTTAATTCAGAAGGAAAATAATCTACTCTTAATAAGCATTTTAAAACATTTTCTACCTTAGCTTTCAGGGATTTTTTTACCTGTCCTGTCAAAGCAGTGAGGCAGTAGGAAATATTTTTGAGGCAGACCTTAAAGCACCTACCTGCTCGGTTTAACTGTGAGAAGCTGGACATCCTACAACAGCAGGTTAAATCATTGTAGGTAAACCCAAGAGCCTAGTACTTGACCCGTGTTTCTGATTTTAGTTTGTAGTTTGTTATTGTCAGGATAAAATTTTAAGGAGGTGCTTTTTTAACTTTATAACAGAGATATAGCACCTGATGAATCAGTGAGATTCAGTCCTCTTCCAGAGTGCTCTCTAATACCCTGTAACATTCCATCGCATTAAACTCTCCCTGTCTTACTACAGAAGTGTTTGCTGTGCACTGTCAGCTCCTGTTAAAATAACTCCTCTAGAGATGTGTGCTAGTGTGTCGTCCTGTCTGAAAACCCTCTACTGCCAAACCCTGACTGGGAAAGGATACATCTTTGAGCATACCTAGGGCGTTGCATCTTTGAAGAGCAGAGAATGCTGCTGTGGTCAGAAGTGCCTCCTTTCCTGCGTGCCTCTGCTTCTCTAGGACACTGTTTTCTATTACATCTTAGAGATCCCTTCTTGTGCCAGGCTTTCAGGGGTATACAGGAATTTAGCTTGCACTCCCCAACCGTTGCAACCGAAAATGCTTACATAGGGACAGAACATATTCTGAGATTTATGTATTTGTTCTTTTAACGTGTTAATTTTTTATTAGTGGTGCAGAAGATGATTTTTCTTTGTCCCTCTGTAGATTTATTCCTGTCTCCAGATTCCAGTAATAGTGTCTGAATATACAGAGTTGGTTTGCTCCCTGCACTGCCCCGAATGAGATCAGTTCCCTGAGTGAATCTGCAAACCACATTAGGACAAGAGAAGCAATTTAGTGCTGGTGAATACATTTTCTGAGTGTAGTTTCCCTTATCTTGTCAGCTTGTCAGTCTAGAGGCATCCGTAAACCCGTGACAGCTTCAGAAGATGAACTCTGGCAGCAGGCTGTCAGGGTGCCGGGCACTGCTGTCTGTGGGTTCCCTTTTTTCACTCTCCCCCTTTGCCTGCCTGCGTTCTCTCCCTCTGCCTGCCAGCCTCTCTCTTCTCTGTCTCCTTCTCCCTCCTCTTCCCCACTCGCTCCCCACCTCTCTACCTCATTGAAGTGCGTTTAGGTGCTGCTGTTCTTGGTGGTGGTACCTTTTTGGTTTCCTCCTTGATCCTCATGCCACTGGAACAAAAGGAGAACTGGCTGCCCATGGTGCAGCACCTGTCTTTGCAGCCTGAGTAGAGAAAGGGAGGAAAGTGGGGCGTTCTGTATCCTCGCCTGCCTGCGCCAGCAGTGAGCTTGTTCAATCACTTTGCTATAAATGCCTTTGAACTGCTGCCAGATCCCATTGTCTGCCGTACAAATGGAGTTCAACGCCCTACCGTGATTAGATGCGCAGTGTGTAAGAGGAGGAAGGAATGGAGCTGTATCCCCACCCTGATGGAGCATCTCAAATCTGCTGTGTGCCATGATAAGCTGAGCACTGGACCATGGCTTCCTTTGCACACCGTCTTCCTTACTTTCCTCTCATTGTTCCTGAGATTTCAGGGAGTGACATGGAAGCTATTCAGAGAGGAGCTGCAAGGCAAGATAGTTTCTGGGGGGAAGGGAACTATGCTTTTGAACTGTTAATGTAAGACTGTGCTTTGCCCACCACCTACCTGTAGCTACAGTATGATACAGCAGCTAGTCATTAATGGTGCTTATGCTCAGCACTGAGGTGCTCTTTTTAATTGCATGAATTTATTTACATTTTTCTGTTTGCCTGTGCTTAAAATTACAGCATCCTTAGGTTCACAAAATGACCTGTCAGATTTTGGCAACGCTGAGTAAAGGGAAGGCAGCCACTGCTACTAATGGTTTATCCATCTACCAACTGTGCAGCCCAGCTGCCCTTCTTCAGAAAGGCCAGCTTGCTCTATGATTTTTGTGAAGACCAGCTCTCAGGCTTTCTTGCTTTCCATTTGGCTCCATGTCTTTCCTTGGGTTGCTGACTGTTTGACCCCTTTGGAGAGAGTAACTTCATGTAAGGATTTCACTTTTAAAGGTAGGAATTTGAATCTTTGTGCCTATCTTCGCTATTCCTTGTCTAAGTGCTATCCAGGTTGTTAAAAGAAAACACTGTTTTCTTTCATGCCTTGCTGTTTGACTGCTTGTTAACCAGTCATTATCTGCAAGGACAATGCTTTGAGAGGAGGATGGAGGAGCTGCTATTCAGTGACTGTATTAGGCAGTGCACTAAGTGGAGTTGGCAGGGCTTGTATCTCATACTGATATGCCTGCTATAGTTCCTTGCTCATTAAGCTCTTTGTTAGTTCCTTCTCTTCTGCCTCCCCCTACTCTCCTTTTCCCTCCCCACAGAATGTCTCTGCGTCTGACCTTGCTGCTGGGTTAAATTCATGTTCTGAAATGTGCTGGAGGAGGATGAAATCTGGCCTGTGATGAACTGTTGGCTCATGACTGCACTTGAGTAGCGCAAGGAAGGTGGTTGTAGCTGCGCACGCCTTTGCCTAGGCTACAGCTCATGATGCACTATAAATAGATACTCCCTTGAACCTTCAGAGTCACTTTTTCTTGGGTACCAGACTGATGGATGAAGAGGTATTGGCAATATTGGTAATTGATGAAATCATTGTAAAGATCAGAGCCATTACAGAGAACATTTTAAAAATCAGATGATGCCTTATACATTTCCTGAGGACTAAACCACTACTGCTTGTGTTTTGTCACACAGCAAGCTAAATTCTCATTTGCATCTCAAGAGCAAAGCTAGTTCTGCTTAGTTAATATTTAGCAAGACGTAAGCTTAGAAATGGAAATTTTTATAGATATTTTTTCCTTTTGCCACAGACTAGTAAATGATGATCCTTTGGTTAACAGTGTGTTTGATTTCCATTTTCTTAGTTTCTTAGGAAAAAAGATTCACTTGGAGCATTGAGGGTTTTTCTGGTCATTAAGAAACTTCTTGATCCTCGAGCTGACATGTAACTGCCACTCTCCTGGTCAAAGCACATTAAACAGAATTTGGGTCTTTGAAAATATTCTTTTATTAGCCAGTCATGTTCATGTTGATAGTACAGATGCTTCTGCAGTTTTGCCAGATGCTGCTGATGTAGAAAGTAAGAGCATGGCCTTGGAGCATAGACTTGAGACTTTTCACAAGGCCTCTTTTCTTAAGGGTCATTGGTTTTTCATCTTAAAGTAACAAATATAAGTTAGGTGGTTGGCCTGCGTTGTAAGCAACAGTGTAGATGTAGCTCTTGCTACCAAAAACCTCTCCAATGTGGCTATATGAAAGAGTAGAAACAGTTCTCAAATACCTTCTCTACCCCTTCCCCTTCACTCCCCAAATTCAGCTCATAAAAGATGAGGAAGGGTGATGGTCTCTGTTTAAGTGATGTCATATGTTTCAGGTTAGCTGAAATTGGATTTTTTTCCATATTGTTTAGGATATAGCCTTTCTATAAGCTATTCAATTCAAGAATCCCAAAGATACAAAGAAAAGGTATCTTTTGATAGAAGTACTTAACTAAAAGAGAGCCAAAGAAACCTATTGAAGGTTGCCTTGCTGCTAACTCCAAAAATCTTGGATCTTACTTCACTGCTGGAATTGTCAGCCAGCCTCCCATGTGGCTTTTCAGCTTTGATGATTTGAAAGAAATTACTAAAAAAATACAAATGCTCTTTCAATAAAAACATTCTCTATTGTTTTAAACCATTTGAAATAATGTATTAACTCCGTTCACCTTAGCAACTTCCTGTTATATTTCCTCTAACCCCACTGCAGTCCTTCACCGTGAAAGAACCATTTCAGGCACAGTAAGATGCTGCAGTGTTTCAGGAGTGGAGCAGCAGTTTGCCTGAAGGCACAGTTGAGCTCTGGTTGCAAGGCCCCTGTTCAGCGTGGTGTTGCCACTTGGGTATATATAGACGCATCTGTTGTTGTACCTCCTTTCACACACCTGGACCTTGCTGAATTTTTCTTCCAGCAGGATGAAGTGCCACCTGTAGCACAGAGCTAGGCAGGAGCAGGGTACTGGAGTAGTTACCGCTCTGCGGGGCGCCTGTTTTCTGGTGCTTTGTGGTGGAGTCACGTGGTGCAGTAAAAGCATTCAGTTGTGTTTGAAAGCTGGGAACCTTGTTTTATTCTTTGCAACACTCTAAAGAAGGTGATGGTTTCAATAACCTTGTTTCAAAAGTGCTCATTTGTAAAAAATGTTGTTGGATTGCTGGAAAATAGGAGGGGAGGAAGGTGTAGAGAAGGAAGGTCTGCAGACTAAGCCTGCTTACACACATCATGATGAGCCCAGGCATGAAGTGAAAGGAAAACTCTAATGCTCCCTTAGGGCAATAACAAACTCACTATAGACTCAGCAAGCCAGGCCCAGGGGCTTGTGGAGAAGAGCACACATTGTTCTTAGAATATGGCTGATGCTAGAATATTTCACTGCAAGCATGAAGCCATTTTTAATGCAAAATATTCCTCAAAGGAATTTGGTTTTGTAGCTTACTGTTTGGAAAGCTGCTTTCAGTCAATGTGATGCCTTCTTCCAAACAAAAGGCTGTGAAGTTAGGTATTGTATGAAGATAGTATAGTCTTGCTTTTTCATACAGAGATTATGCAGAGACCCTCCTTTTTGGAACTGAAAAAACCCAAATGGAGTAGTTTACCTCTCTCTGCTTTAGTGTGTTTTCGCTTTTCACCCTTTCTGTGGTGCTTAGTGACCACTCCATATTGTGTGCTTCATTTCAGAATAAGTAAATAATTTTTATACTGAAAATTCAAATAGAATATATTTGTGTAAAGGCCAAAGAGTCTTCCTTGGGCGAGGGGTGGGGAATGTGGGAGAGCACAGAATATAAACCTCCAGTGTGTCCCACTGATAGATTTAGTTTGTATTTCTGTAAGGAGTGGGGGGGGTAAAAGATAAGGTGTTACTTCTGAGGTGGAAGCAGTCATGGCATTGATTCAGCCTGCAGACATTTTATTGGTTGGTGGACTACTCTGTTTCGGATTGTGGAAGGAAGTGGAACTCTCCCATAAAAATAGAGGACTCAAATATCTCCTCTTTATTTGTATTCTTAGCATTTGCAGAGTCCAAGGTGATTCTTCATATAAGCAGTTTGATCTAAAATAAACTCTCTGTCTTCCCCCTTTTCAATAAATTAAATGTCACTGCCAGTAGTTTAACCTCCGAGCTGGCCCTTGTTGAATGAATGTGATTTCTGTTGTGATGCAAATAGCAGCAGTGAAGGAAAGGAAATGTATGAAATCCTGGAAAATGCAGTGGAGGGGAAGAGAATTTTCACCCCTTCCATGGAGCAGCCTTTATGTTGTCAGCAAACCAAGCTGAGTTACAATCGTTCTGCTAATTGAGAACTGATGGAGAAGTTTTGACTGTCTGTCTCAGATCTGGTTCTCTGGAGTGTTTGCAGTAGAGCAGCAAGTGGTGGCAAGCCCACCCTTTCCACTGTTGTGAAGTTTGTGTTTTACCCAGGTAACACCAGGATACCAGTTCATACTGATACATTCACAAAGTGCTCTTGAGGCTGATGCTCAGCAACTTTGAGTAACATGATTCCCATTTTGGGGATGGAGCTCCGGACAGGTGTGACTGCATCAAGGCAAAAGTGGAGTAAAGGACTGAAGTCAGCCTTTCTCTTAAATTCTCTAGCTTTTAGGATGATGTCTAGCTTCCTTCCAGAGAGTGCATGAAGAACTCTTACTGTCTCAAAGATATTCTTTGAACTAATTTCTGCTGCTTGTGGACCAGTGCACAAAGAGGAAGTTTAAGATTTTAATATCCCACTGTCTCATCTCCTGTGGTGATGGTGCTTGTCCTTTTTCCCCTTCTAACTCTGCAATAACAGAAAGAAGGAAACCAAACAGGGCACTGAAGTTTCTCTGGCAGTTCCTAATGTTGGTCTCCTGAACACAGAGTCCTTGCCTGTAGCTCATATGTGGAGTCTTCCTCTCTGAATGCTTTGGGAAATTGGCATTTGGGTGAGGGGACAAAATTGGGTCCTTAGTCTACGTGTGCAGGAGTGAGTTAGAAAACAATCACCCTTGTCTTAACTCTGGAGGAGCTGAGTGAGAGTAGCACAAAACTTGATAACCCCTACACACACCCCTTGGCACTGCATGGGTAGAGTTTGCTGGCACTGCTACCCAGGGACAGGCTGACTGAGCACAGAGACACCAGGGCTTGAAACCAAGAGCCACATCCCTGGGTTTCCTGAAGCTGAAATGGCCAATGCATTTGTCAAACTCTCACCTTGTATGGCTGAGGAAGAGAAGGATGTTCAGGTCTGCTCTCCTGGGTGGGGTGATACTGGTGACTTTGCACGCTTGACCGTGCCCCTCTCAGCTGAGAGGGAAGTCAGGCAGTAAAGCCAGTGCCTGGCAAGCAGAGAGGGGACTGGGTTGCATCCAGTGGCAGGCAGCTGCCTCATGATGCTGCCTGGTTGTGTCAACTAAATTGGTTGGAAAAATCCAGGCAGGCAGTGAGGAATATGGGCAAAAATAAACGTGGAACCACTGGTGCAGGATTCTTGCTATAGGTACCAAAATGTCAGCAGGTGCTTTGAATGTGCTTTCTGTTAACACTTGCAATCACAAATGTTCTTAGCACTTCATGGGAGAGTGGGGACAATGTCAAAGCATTTCAAATTACTACAGAAGCATTAACCCAGATTCATAATGAAGACTGAATTTTGCAGGCTTCATTTCTTTGTCGTATAAGAAAACAGCATGTCTTCCAAAAAAACTGTAATCTTTATATTTCAGCTACCAAATTAATTATGTGAGATGTCTCCTTATAATTAAGGAGACCAAATCATTACAGTTAAAATTAATTTCTGTATTTAACTTCTAAAATTAATGTCTAAAGTTTTTTAATAGGTTTATCATTATATATATTTTAGTAACATAATTATAGCTCTTCAAAGTTGCTGTCTAGCTAAAAATTATTTAATTCTTGTGTTTTGTCTGCAGTGAAGAAGGTAGGAAACTTCAGAGTTGAGATAGTCAGACTGCCTTTGCTCTTTCATTTGCAGCACTGTTGAATAGAAAAAGAAGGAAAATGTCCTGTCTGGAAGTATGGTGTTAATCTAATCTGAGGCTACAAGAAAGCATTAATTATTTAGTTATAGTGTTGCTGCAAAGTCGAGTTTGAATTACTTGAATGCTGAATGCAGTTGTTTCTCTCCCATCACATCTGTGCATGGTGTAGCGTTAAGTGATCTGAAAACTATGAAGTATCTGTTACCTCACCGGGGTCAATTAGCACATTTGAATCTGGGATTTCAACATTGATGATGAAATGTCAGCATTTATAATGTTTCTTGGGAGTATTCTTTAATGCAGGTGATCTATACTGTCAGCTAGTTAATACCACTTGTGTCCCTGTGTGGGACACAGTTCACAACTGAAAGGACAGAAAGCACTGTAAGAATGTAGTTGAGGCAACTTTACTGCCTTAATGTAGCTCTTGCCTTCCATTGCTCCAGTATGCTTTGCTCTAGACAAAGGAAAGGGATGAATGCAGCGAGTACTGCAAGTGTGTTAGATTTTCACAACCAAACCAGTAGTGCCTTTATGTTGCAGTGGGGATACTGCAACATGCATATATCAAACCAGGAGTCCCGTGGAAAGGAAATATATATGGACGGATTCTTGATAGCTGTTTCAGAGATGTTTATTTCTCCAGCCGCATGGCCGGGGCTCTGCCCAGGAACTGTTCCAGTCACGGCACCCGAGGGTCCTTCTGCCCGCGCAGGGAACACAAACCAACCCATGGGAACGAGGCTGAGCAGGGGCAGGGAAACCCCGTGTCTGTGCCCTCAGGGCCCCTCTGCCAGGGCCACACGGCAGGGGAGGGACCCCGACACCTTTAGTCAGGATATGGATGGAGTAATGTTGCAGTGTGTCTGGAATATTGCATGGCATGGTGAATTTCAGAGGTCCAGACTGTATGAGCCCTCCTCCATCAGTATTAAATAAATACATAAGCTGTAACCATGCTGGGCTGTTTCTGGTGGAATTAGTCTTTGAAGATGAGTTGTTAAGCCTTTTAGACCATGCTTTTTTTGGTCATTTAGAGAACCTACATCTTTTAAGTGTAGGCAAGCTAGACCTTAGGAAAATTCTGTCTTTAGGCACTATGTTTCTGCCTCCTTAAGCAATGTGAGCTGTCATTTTCTTGTACTCCCCTCTGACTTGCTGTGTGCTCCTCCATTTATCTCTTCCTCCTACTCTCAGCTCTGCATTTTGTTTCATGCTGCCTCCTATTCCTGGAACAGTCTCCCAGTCTCTGCTGCCAAATCCTCCCTCCCATTCTCTGCTCTTGTGAACCCATTTCTTCCAGCAATCATTCCCAAGTTGTTACTTGACTAGTTGTCTCTCTTCTGTAGCCTTCCTTTCTTGTATCTGCTGTTCTGGGTCGTGTTTCTTAATGTGAGATAGTACATAGGTAAGATAAAGGAGTGTATTTGCCACTATTTTGTTGAGTACTGTTTGCATTAGATCTTCATATAATGATTAGTAATAAATTCCCCTTCTCGTTTTGAGTGCTGAATTTTTCATGTAGGTCACTATTTTCTGTATGCTATTAAAGAGCAGCCACATTTTATCTTAATGTAATTGCTAGGTTGTGGAATTGGTGTCTGTATTACAGCAAGTGCCATCAGCTAGCCTGTCTGTACAGGCAAAGTTCAGCTGTGTTGATCAACCTGCATGCAATGAAAGTAGAAAACACAGGGCTCTGGGCAAATCTGGTGGTGCTCAGCAGTATTCCTGTCACTGCACAGCTTCACTGCGGTGGTAATTATGCTGCCATGGCTGTTACTCCCTCGCATGGACAAGCTCACAGAGGCAGGCACAAGGTGGATCTGCTTACTGTTTCTAAACCATTTTTGTATCTCTTTCTTTGTGGAACAAGTCTTTCCACAAAAACAAGCAAAAGACCCACCATATTAGTAGAAATACGTGTTGGTAAGTGATTATGTTGTTGTATGCAAGTGGTGGATTGAGTTCCTGTGTACTTCGTAATGCATTTCACAGGCTGAATACCCTGTACCAGGATAGACCAAGAGAAGTGTGCTCTCTGTCCTACTGAACACCTCACCATACAGGCTGATGCACATTTCTACTTGGAGAGAATTTTGCTTTTCTGGCAATTCTCTTCTTTCTATTCCAACAGAGATAAGGCAATTGGATCACTGATTTTTAGAAAATTTATTGGAATCTTCTGTTCTCAGTTCACTTACTTGAACTAAGCTGAAGATTTATTAAGAAAGCAAAAGAATCCCTGGAAACATTAATGTTGCATTAGACTAAGTTTCATAATGAACAGTGTTCTGAATGCTTCTGTTTTCTTAAGCCCTGCTTCTGATAATATCTGTCTTTGTCTCTAACTGCTACACATGAAACAGAAATAGTTTCATAATTGTTTTAGCCTGTAAATACTTATAAAAGCTTGCAAAATGGCACAGACTAACTCCATGAATTTTGACTCAAAGGTTAAGCATGTTTTTTCATTATCAGAAACTAAATGTGAAAATATTAAATTTCTTCATGGAAAAAATTTTCTTGCTTCAACACATGAACAGTTTCCATGTTAATAATAAAAAATTAATCCAGTTTTCAGTAATTGATTGCATTTCATTGGGCATTTTACTACTCCCACCTGTAAATTTTGGGGAAGAGTCTCCAAGATAGCTAAGTTAATCTCCAAAATCCGTAATTGGGCATCTTGCAGTTTTCAATACCCAGATCAGATTTATCTTCAGCTGCAGTCCCACATAGAGATCTGTATTTTGCTCAAAACTCTTGAGCTTTCCTGATAGAACTTCAGTTTTGTCAGAAGGTAGATTTGATTGCAAATATGGCAGCTTTTTTTCCTGAGTTGTCCTGGATACTGTTAATTAGGATGTTAATGAGGTCCTGGACTTAATTCTGCATGAATGAGTATTTTAAAGATGCACTGCTTGATAGCATAAAAAATTCTACTTGTAAACAGTTGACTAATTAAAAATGTAAGAATATAGCACCCACTTTAGTAATTAAGTCTAGAAAATGGGAAAAAGACTAAAAACTAGTGGCACATAATTACAGTGCAGTTTAAAATTAATATATTTGAGATGTATGTCTTTTCAAAAGAGTTTTGTTTCTCTGAGTTGATTATATAAAAACAAGGTGAAAGCAGAAGGTACAGGGTTGAAATTACTGTTTAAAAATGCTAGTGAGCATGTCATAGTGTAAGCTGTGTTGTGGAAATAAGTGTGTATTGCCTGCAATTCTGTAACAATTGCAAACACAGATGGTTTGGGAGAAAACAAAATAATTCCACCCACATTAAGACAGGGAAGTCTAACAATAGTCACAACTTTTTATCTCCCTCTTTCTCTAGCAGTCTCTGTCCTCCTGTCACTCACACATCCTCATCTGTGGAAAAGTCCCGGTGTATGAAGCTGCTTCAGGGTCCATCAAGGCCGTAAGAATCGCACTAGGCTGGAGTTGCCTCACCCCACTGTGTAGGGGGCCTCCATCCACCCTCTGCTGGCACAGGCAGCGTCCTCAGCAGCAACACCCAAACAGCACAACTGCAGAGGCAGGCATTCATAGGTACCAGGTTCAGCCTAGAGTCCAGTCACCCGGTGAGTGCACAGTGATCAGTCAGGTCAGCAAGGTAGATCATACTTGTAGCACAGTTCAGGTCTGGCCTGAGCTCAGGTGCAGCTCACAGCTCAGGAGGTGGAGGCTGCTCAGAGTATTCAGAGGCTGTTGGTGGATGCAGTGCCCCCATTGAGATCTATTTCTGCCATAATGTTTGTGAAAAAGCCGAGAATTACTTTTTTTCATTGCACAGATGGCCATGAAGGCTTGGAGAGGGCAGTAGAGCACTTTGGATTTGCTCCTGTCTTGTAAAAACCAGGCCTCCAAACTGTTGTCTCACCCAGCCTGTATAATCTATATAGACCTCAATTCATGCCTCTTCCACTTGTTCTGCTCTTCTTCCCATTGCTTGTCTTTACTCTTTTTGCCTGGCCAGATTTATAGCTTGCTTATATCACTTTTACACCTCTTTCTCTCCTTTTCTTTCATCTTGGTTTTTGGTTTTTGGTTTGTTTTGTTTGGGTTTTTTTTGCATGAGTTTGCATTGTGTTAAAAGCTGTCTTGCAATAGCCAAGCCAGCAAAAATGTTAATATTTTGTTTTTTGAGTCCAGGAGACTTACTTATTTCAATCACACCAAGGTAATAGACAACTGGATAATTAGATACTGCAAAGGCTGGGAGATACACCATGAACTTTACACTGGGTGGAGGTCTTGTGAGTAGAACATCTCAGCCGAAGGCAGGTAGGAGGGAGCTGCTGTACACAGCTGGGGAACATGTTCTTTTAGAAGCCCAGCAGATTCTGACCCTGAATTTTGATGCAAATGCACCAGAACAGGTGAGCACAGGAGCTCAAGAGCTTTCCTGAGGTGTTAAGATTTGGTAGAGCATACTTACAGCTTTCTTCTGGTGTCAGTTTGGACAAACTTTCGGTGTAATGGTATTAAACCTGTTCCCTACTGTCGTATGTTCCTAGATAAATTTGATTGTAAAAGATTATCTCCTATGTGTTATGTGACGGGAGGAAGCAACTGAATATAAAAGATCAGCCTCTTGCTAATTAAGGTGAAATTTTCTAGCTCATGGGAAGAATGGTTAGGCTGCTTTCATAACAATTACAGATAAACTTTCATAATATGCATTCTATATTAAGACACTTCAACGCTGACGCTGATTTTTTTTCTGGTTTTGCCACAGTTTGACTGTATTTCCCACTTGATTAAGTTACTTAAGAGATATCACCAGAGAAGACTTTTTGCTTTCTGTAGCAGAATAGTTGATCTGAATTGTGATAAGCAGGAAGCATGAGAGAATGGATATGAGATTCTTGTCCATATCTAATGTGGAAGGAACTGCATCTCTTTCCTGTTCCCACAGCTGAGCTGGAGATTTTCTGCCATGATAGAGCGTACATGTTGATTTCTGATGAAAGGAGGGAGCTGAAGATGGTGTATTCCCTCCCTTTGGGGTGACTGAAGTATTCACTTTCCATCTGGAGGGGGACTGTAGAGCAGATTGGACTGCCTTTGTGTTGCAAGGCTCTGGCCTGTGCTGCCTGTGGCTCTCTGTCCCACAGCTCCGCGTGTCTAGGCGCAGAGAGGAGCTGCTGTCTCATTATCCCCTGGTGTGGGAAAAGGGTTGGGGTCAGAGCGGGCATGGACCTATGTGTCAGGAAAGGCACAAAATAGAAGGAGAGGCAAGGCCAGAATGAAACTGCTGATCTTGTGGTGGCCTGATACATAGATTTTAAAGGCTCAGTAACATGTGAAATGAAGGAATGGATACATGCCTTCGGTTATCTCTGAGGAAAGTGCCTCCTTTCTCTCCTATGAGCAGTTACATTACAAAGACCTGTGCACTCCCAGAGCAGTTACATCCCCTCAGCCGGTGGAAAGCTCTGACTTGTGCGAGCACTTCCACTGCTACAATACCTGTAGTCTTTCCTTTTCGTTTCAGCAGAGGTGTGGAGCTGCCAAGCTACATATTATTTTTACAAGTAGCATCAGTGACTGTTGAAGGTTGAAATTTTGTTTGGCTTTTTAACAGTTCTTCAGGTCACTTATTTGCACATCTGCTCTTTAGGCAGGCTGAAAAAACAAGATGGTGAACTGTTTTCCCTTCCCAAATTTGTCCTATGCTGAGGCAGTGAAACTTGTTGGGGCTTGTGGCACTGACATTTAACTTGAGGGAATACCTGAGCGTAAAAGTTTGCAATCCCCTTGCTTTGGAAAATGAGTCGTCGGGTCAGTCGTAATGACCCCAAGCACTGAGTATAGTATGATGGGGAGAAGGCAGGGAGCTGAAAACCAGATTTCCTGGAAGCTCTTACGAGGAGCACCTTTTTGTTTTCAGGGGAAAAGATTGGTTTATGTTGCCAACAGGTAATGCTGGGCCATGCCTCTGTCACTGGCATGGGAAGGACTAAACCTATTGTTTATTTTTTTGTAAAATAAAAGAGCAAGAGAACAAAGATCTGCTGCAAACAAGGGTATCCATCATATATCCAAACACCAAGAACGTTGCAGGATCCCTTTGCAGCCCTCTGCGAAGCTGGCCTGGAGCCAGCCTTGCCAAGATCTCTACCTTTATGTTGTCTTCAGACTTCATTGCGCTGGCACAAGTGTAAGTTCAAGGCTGTAGTTGGGTTTCTACCAGGCTGGAATGAGAGGAGTGCATGCAGAACTGTTTAGCATGGACAACAGTTTGTTCTCTTGCAGAGGTGTGAAGTTACATATCTGTCTAGGGATGATAAAAGAAAATAATTATTACTTCATCACACAGGTCTTCTCCTCTTATGTTGGACTGCCACATTTCAAGCCTACTGGCCAGCTGGCAGCTTTCTGGCTCAGCACAGGTCTGTTCTGAGAGGCTTTTCCCTGCATGGGGACTTGCCCAAGCGGAGCACGGAGCTGGTTGAAGGCTGCAGTCCTGCCTGTCAGAGCAGCATGGGCACCATTGGTGTTTCTTGCCTCTTTGATCTGAATTTTGTATTCCTTAGGCAGTCTCTCATGGCAGGATTCGACTGGCAGTGGATGTTAGCTGAAACTCATGGCCAGAGCCCAGAAATGAACATGGCAATTTCATTGCAATGTGGCTGTATATTTTTTTTTTACCCAATATGTGAAATACAACCAGCATTCATTCTCCTGAGCTTTCTACTAATTCTTTTGCTGTGTGGCTTGCTGTGTTTTGTTGACACTACTTGACGGGTTCCCCATCTTTGTGAGAGAGGGGCTGTACCTGGAGGCCTGGCATACAGATACCACCACAGACAAAGAGAGGGCCTGTGGTGTTTCAGAACTGAGCAGACTAATGAGGAATTTTGTGTCATGATGACACCATTAAAGTGGAATGGGTTGGAAAATCAATCAGATTCCTTCTCTGATTACTGTGTAACTCAATTACTGCAGTCCCCCTGGGGCCCAAGGCAACAACCATCTCACAGGAAGTGCAGAAGAAAGTTCTCTGAAATAGAGCTGTTGTGGACAAAGGCAAGATCTTGCTGCTGTGGATTCCAGATGGAGAGATTATATTATGAATAATGAAAAGGGCTGGGGTAATGAACTGGTGACACTGGGGTTTGGGTGGTAAGAACCTTCTGTAGCTCAGCTAAGAATGCATTGACAGTTCCTGATAAAGGTGTCAGATGATACCCATTATCTTCAATGTGCCTTGGCATGAATGCACCAGAAGCCCAAATACTTAAATTCTGGTCATTGGTTTTGGCTAAGTGCTGGTCCTGAGCGTTTGCAGTGAACTCCCACAATCATTTCCAAGCACTGGAAATATCTGGAGATCAGATGTTAAAACCACACGGTTCTGGTTGTTATCTTGCTTTCATATCACATCAGTTGCCATGTGGCTTAGCAGCTGATAATTCACAAAGCAGTTTATGTTTCACATTAACACCGTATATCACTAGGAAACAGAACATCTAAGTTTGATGAAGCCTTTGTCTCAATGCTGGTGATCTCTGGGGTAGCTGACCTTACAGCTGATGCTCTCTAATCTAGAGATGCTTTTCTGGCAGGACGGGTGCCTGCTGAGCCTGCGTCCTTGGACCTCTGAGCACTTCACTCTTGCTGTGCATTCTGACTGCCACCTCCCACAATTCACACTTAGGTAGTCCAGGCAGGAGTTCAGAGTGGACCTCAATTTATCTAGAAACCTGGGATTTTTTGTGGTGTTAGATTCCCAGGAGTTTGATGTCAAAAGAGGACACAGGAATTTTCTTTTCCTTTAAAAGGGTATAATTTTCACCATGATTCTGTTTTTTTTCTTTTCTTTCTCCAGTATATTTTTGGGTTTTTTGAGTATGACTGGTTTCTGACAGCTCTCTTGCCTTTTAATATAAATTTGGTTCAGTGTATTTGTTTGTTGCTTTTTTTTCCCTCTTTTCGTTTGAACCTAAACCAGCTGATGCAGTCCCCAAAGAAAGAAATGCATCCCGTGCCAGCTGGCATGCCCTCTGGCTGTGAAGCCTTGTTAAAGAGATCGGAGCTGACAGATTCTTGAGCAGCAATCTGATACAGGCCTTTTTTTTTTAATTTGTTTTTTTGAGCTCATCCATGTAACAAATGGGGGCTTGTTTGGGAGCTTCGCTAGAGGCTTGAATGGAATCATTGTTATCAAAACACTGCTGTGATTCAGAAGTGCCCAGCAAAGGGGGTTCCTCTCCCTGGTGCCCCTCAGCTGGGCACTGCAGGTGTGGCAGCCTAACTTAAACTCTGGTTTCATTCTTACTCTACAGAATAATCCAGTTGTCCTGTAATTTTCATCTTTAAACTGATAACTGGGAAACTGAAGCTACAGTTCTTCACAAAACAGAATTGGTTCAAAAGTAAAAATTAAGTTGGAGAGATGAATGAGTGCAACCAGGGAAGAGAAGTGTTCTCCATGGTGATGCTTTGGGATAAAAGTAGAACCTTGCCAGGCTTTTGCATAAGTCAACATCTTCTTGATTTTCTTACCATTACCCTGGTGTTTGGATTACAAATTCTACCCCAGAAACACATGCTTGGAAATTAATACAAGTAACATTTGGGCTCCTGAGTTTCTCTTTACATTATTTCCTCCTGCAAAAGCAACTTTGTGTGTAATGCATGTTAAGATAGTGAATCTTTAAATCCTGAATAGTTGTATGTTTCTATTTTATTAAGTGGGATTGAAAAGCAAAAGGAAGTGAGTTATTTGGGAAGACAATAACTTGGAATTCTCAGTTTTCTCCATCAAAATTGACTATTACTGGAACCTGAGAGAAGTGTTGAGCATGAATTTGTTCCACAGGAGTACAGTGAAGATTACTTCTCATGTATGGAACATTGTGATATGCATGGAGCTCTGTATTACTCTGTCTTACAAGGAATTCACCTCATAAAAAGGATACAGCATTTTTAATATGTTTCTATTTTACCTCTCTCTGCCCTGCTGATTTCTGCCTCTGCTGGCTTCTGCCTCTTTGCAACTTTGGAGCTGCAATGCCAAGCAGGAAGGTGGTAACATTGGGGTCTTCCTTGCAGAGTCATTGAGATGGGAAGGGCTTGTTGTGGAGGTGGAAAGGCTGTTTTCCTCATTGCTTTTGAAAGGTGGCACATGATTTTGGGTACTATGCTGATACTCTGGAATTCCTGGTGTATTACAGGGACTGAACTTGACTCGAGCTGGAATTAGAAGTCATGTTCTGTGCTCTGTCCAGGGAATCATATATTCAACATCAGTTGTCACTTCAGTAGCAAGAAAAAGAAAAAACTATACAAGTTCTGTTTTTTACATCTTCACATAGTATTTTTTCACCTTCTCTCCCCTGTCCTTTTTCCAGTAAAAAGTTACCAGTATGTAGAGACAAAACTGAAAGATGATCGGTTGTGATGAAGAAAACACAGCTTATTGTTGCTGACTGAGCTGGATTTCCAAAGCCAACTCTGTCATTACAGAGGGCCATTTGGGAATGGAGACCCAATCCATTTGGAATCTTGGGAACAGGGATAATTTTACCAAAAATTCCGATTCGTCTGCTGTGTTGCAGTGCAACCTTCAGTAAGTTTTGTTGTGTCTCAGTTTCTCCAGTAGAAAATTGTGTGATATACTTTACATTGACAGTCTACAGCTATTCTGAAGACCTCACCGGGGTAAGGTTTCATTGTGTGCTACACAAAGCAGTCCCTGCTCTGCTGAGCTTATAGCAGAGGAGCTGTTTGAGATAATGATCATTGTAGCGCTTGTGTAAAGAGTACTCTGACTTTTCCATCTGCTGTCATAAAGTTAGCAGTTATTATATCTCTTCATATAAAATCTGTTTGTGGTTTTTGTCTCTGCTTCAAGCTGCACCAACAGTTTGGAAAACAGCCTAGTGGGAGTCTTTTAAGTGGGACTTTTGGCCTCATCTATAAACTGATATTTTCCCTGACTCAGAAGGATTTTTTTCTGTCTAGTAAGACAAATTACAAATAAGCATCTGTCTCACAAGTAAATTCTGGTGGAGCAAAATAAGCATCTGTCTCACAAGTAGTTCCTTTTCTGGTGGAGCTAGTTGTTAGAAACCCCTGGCTTTACTATATAAGAACATTATGTATGCCTTAAACTCAAAAACTAGTCTTCTCATATTCTTTGTTTTATCAGAATGGTAGTAACAGAAATTAGAGGAATGGAGAAAGGATGAAGACCTGTTTGGGTAATATTATTTGCTGTTGTTTTCTTGTGCCTCCTAGTGTTGCAAACTGTGGCAGTTGAGCAGGTGGTTAGAGGGTCTGTATGTGGTGGAGCACATCTGCAGGAATTGGGGGGGGTGACTGAAAAAGGTTTTTAAAGAAAAAAGGCGATTTATTTTTTACAGAGAGCTCATAGTCAGCGTGTCTGACTTGGTGAGCAACATCTGGCATTGAGGGCATTCTTGCATTGTTCTGGGGGAGGCAGCAGTTGTGCCCCAAAGATGTGCTTGTATGCCAAGAAAGGCACCGGGGTATTGCTGTGGGTAAGTCACACTGCCAGTAAGGGAGAAAAGACTCCACTGTGATTTTTACTTTATTTTTAAAGCAAGGTGCAATTTAGTTAGTTTCCCTGGTGTTTGTTTTAGATTATTTGGTATTTGTTGGCTTTGTTGGGCATTTTTTCCTGGAAAAATAGCAACATATGGTGAAATAGTCTGCTGCCATGAACACAAAGCAGGAGGTGAGAGAGCTTCGTAAAAAGAAGCTTTCATGTATTTGAGACCAACCCAAATTTATGTCATGCTGTTGGTGATTTAAAACTGGCTTCGCGTTCTTCAGTGGCATATGAGAGAAGGCGATGAAGGTTTCAGGAGATGTTTAATCTCCAACTGCCACTGAATCAGTTGGCAACAATTAAGTGTGCAGTGCGTGGGCAGCCCGTGATGCCTTTTCCTGGTCTTAAAATCAAGAGGCATACACGGTTAGAAGGGGAAAAAGGATTTTACCTTGGTATTTATTTTAAGGATCCTTAGGTGCACATGTCCAGGTCATATGCATTGAGATGCACCCTACTGAGTATATCCCCCAAAGATCGGGTATAACATTATAGATTTTACTAATTAGCATATCTATCAAAGATTCCCCAGTGAGAGGCTCGACTGAGCCCCCCTCCCCAAGGAACTTTCCCCTGGATGGTTCTATCTTGGTTTACAGAATGTGTTCTGGAGAGGACCTTGGGGTCTGGGGCACACTGATCCCTAGCTACGAAGCTTCTAAAATGTTTCATCTCTTAGCTTGACAAACAAGTCCAAGAATGTAGGCAAAAGCACTAAGAATACAGAAGTTGTAAAAAGGTATAACGGGTATAAAAGAAAAGGCAAAAAATCTTCATGGCATCACCTGTGCCTCCTGCCCTCTGTGCTGCCTGAGGGATAATGCCTCTCCAGAGCTGTATTTTGAGACCTCTGGAAGAGAGTGAGTTCCCAGGACAAACGGGGCAGCCTTGCAGAGAGTGCCCTCTCCTCTTGTTAGCTTTGAAATATAGACTAGAATAAAAGGGTTTCATGTTTTCTGTTCAGTGGTTTGCAGAGGGCTGGGGGAAGGCCAGGTACTTGGCTCTGTTTGCTGTAGTGTGTGAGAATCTCACCCAAGGTGAATGTTGAGTCACTGTGCGCTGTGGGGATCTTTCTTCCAAGGACCATTGTGGTTGTTCTGTCAAGCTCCTGCACAAATGGGGTGTGACACTCTTCCCAAGGAACAGACCTGCTGATGGGCGAGTGATGCTGCCCACCTATCATCTGCTAGTCCTGCTTTTTAATCTCAGACCCGTTAAATGCCTTGAATTCATACTGAGAATTGACTTTTTCTTTTTGAATTGCAGGATGCAAAGAGAAGGTGCCATCATGTGAATGTGAAACAGCTAAATGAGAAACAGGACACCTGGGAAGGCTGAGCTGAAACTGCTTGTGCACAGAATGACAGACTGATTTGCTGTTGGGAGACGAGATTCTGGAAACCTTGCTCCTCCAAAGACTTCTGAGAGGAGAGGAACCCGAGGAGGCACGCAAAAGAGCGATGGGAATTGAGGGCCATGGTTACCTGAGATAAATGGCAGATCTCTGGGAGTCTAGCCTTGTAGCTGTTTGCTTTAGCTTTTTCTCTCTCTGCAGCTGCTCTTTCTTTTTTGTGAGCTGCTGCTGGGTACTGCCACGGCGGCACTGGAGATTCCAAGAGCGACGTGAGTCCGGAGTGTGAGGAGGGGGTGAGCCGCCCGCCTCACCATGATTCAGCTGTGGAAAGTAGTGCGGCACGTGCGACAGCTGGAGCTCCACAGATTGATCCTGCTGCTCATTGCCTTCAGCCTGATCTCCATGTGCATCCTGGCTTATTATGTCACTAACAGTCCCAAAATCAAGGAGCCACCACCCCTGCCCTTCAGTGACTGCAGCAACCAGCACCGCATCTTGATCCCACCGCAAGCCAGCTGGAGGCTCACGAAGTCTGTGGACACGTCACGCACAGATCCTGTGGTGCTCGTCTTTGTGGAAAGCATTTACTCCCAGCTGGGGCAGGAAATAGTGGCCATCCTGGAATCCAGCCGGTTTAAATACAGGACAGAGATCGCCCCTGGCAAAGGGGATATGCCCACCCTGACAGACAAAGACAGAGGACGCTATGCTCTAATTATCTATGAGAACATCCTTAAATATGTGAATCTAGATGCTTGGAACCGAGAGCTGCTGGACAAATACTGTGTAGAGTATGGAGTGGGGATTATAGGCTTTTTCAAAGCCAATGAGAACAGCCTGCTCAGTGCACAGCTCAAGGGTTTCCCTCTTTTCCTACATTGCAACTTGGGGCTGCGGGACTATCACATCAATCCCAGTGCTCCCCTGCTCTATGTCACCCGGGCTAATGAGGTGGAGCAGGGTCCTCTGCCTGGTGATGACTGGACTGTGTTTCAGTCAAACCACAGCACTTATGAGCCAGTGCTGTTGGCCAGCACGAAATCCTCGGAATCCATTCCTCACCTGGCCACTCACAAGGCATTACATGCCACAGTGATGCAGGACCTGGGTCTTCATGATGGGATCCAGCGGGTTCTCTTCGGCAATAACCTCAATTTCTGGCTGCACAAACTCATTTTCGTGGATGCCATTGCCTACTTGACTGGCAAGCGCCTGTGTCTCACACTTGATCGCTATATCCTTGTTGACATCGATGATATATTTGTGGGAAAAGAGGGCACTCGCATGAAAGTATCTGATGTAGAGGTAAAATCCTAGAGTAGCTACCTCCAGTGGTTCTAGATGGATTTCTAGAGTGTGTGCTATACCAGGAAATTCAAGGTGGCATTTAATTTGAGGGAAAGCATTGATTGCTGCAGTTGTACTCATACAGAGAATTAGCCTGCAGAGATGCCGAGGCACCATGTGTGATGCTCTCAACAGTTCTACACCTTTAAATGGAACACTTCAGGAGCTGGCCTCTTTCAGTTTAAGAGGAGGATGCCCATGGCAGTCTATTCTGTCTCCCCTTTAATGTAGGGAACAAGTATATGCAGGTTTCCTATGCCAACCTATTTGTAGCTGTAAACTCTGCTGTTCAAAAGGAAAAGACAAGTTGTGTTAGAATAGAACAGAAAAATGTATTTATTATTATTGTTGATATGTATAAACTGCATATATTATATTACAAAACTGTAGGCCAGTCCATGCAAACTGATACAGTCTCTATTGTAGCCATCTAGCTTTTCAGCACACAAACAACTAAATTGGGAAAGGAGGGGTTTTCTCTAACCCTTTGCCCCCCCCCATCATGTCTGCTACCAGCAACCCTCATCCCTGGGCAGGGAATAGAAAAAAATTCACCAGAGAAACATGGTCAGACCAAGCCTTCATGAGAACCAGCTCTGTGGCCTCATGACTGGGAAAGAGAGATTCCATCTTTGTGGTTTGCTTTCCTTGGCAGTTCCTGGAATAATACAGTGACCTATTAGGAAAGGTTATAGGTAAGAGACAGGTTTTTTGGAGGAGAGGGAACTGAGACAGACAAAGATAAAATTAAGTAGGCAGAAGATAAGTACTCCTTCTGATTCTCCATGCCCTTGAAAGTACGTGATAAGGTGTTCTGTTAAGTCTGTGATACACGTGCGTGTGATGCTTCATGGAGCCAAGGACTTGCCTTTGTATGTTCCCCATCAGTTCCGGTTTGTAGCCATTAAGGCAGGTGCACTGCCTGTTTCTCTGGTGTGCTGAGGTTGTTCACAGCTAAATACTCTGGATTCCCATTCAGCACTTGCCCTCAGGTGAGTCCTGGATGGCACCACCCATGATGATGGTAAGCCTGTGACAGTAACTGCTTTAGCATGTTTCCAAAACAGCTTCAAGGTGAAGCACCCTTTAAACTTATATCCAAGGCACAAAATATTTGAGGCAAAGGTGTAAGACAGAATACTGTTGTACAGGTTTGGCCCCTTACCTGAACCTTACCTGTTACATGTTCCCAAGAGCCCTCTTCCACATCCTGAGGAGTCTCAACCACCTTTCCTACATGTTTTATGTATCCATGCAGGATATGTCTTAGTTTATAATCTCCAAGGTTTTAGGACTTCAAGATTCTATGTTTTGTTTCTGATTCCAAGTTTAGTCTGGGGGAAAGGAAAAGCCTGCATTCTGTTTGGAGCTAACTTGATCTTTTCAAATCACTTGAAGCTGTGTGCCTGAAGGAACTCTTAACTGCATGCCACTGTTTCGCTTGCTTCATTCTTTAATAATTCCTTAGAGCAACTTTGACCATTACATTCTAAGCAAACAGGCATAGAAGAAGTGTTTCCTAGTATACAGGTGTGGGAAAATGGAACAGTTGTATGTAATACTTATTGAAGGAAAATGCTAAAATTTTCTTCATTTCACTCTAGTGTCCCTGTGTTTTGAAGTGCTGAAATGTTCTGAAAGATTTTTTTTTTAAAATTTCTTTTTTTGGTGAAGGATCACGATCTTATGTTGATCCTAAGCAGGCCCTACACCCACTAGTCCAAACCAGCAGAGATTCTCACCTCTGTAGTGTCTGTGCAGGTTGCAGACCCATGTGGGAAGGTAGGATAGGTGGCCAAAGCTCTTGGGAACAAAGGCTGCTCTAGTGATGTTAAAAACAAACCCAGACAAGATTATTCCAAAAGATGCTTTGTTTGGGTTTTAACAGGGTGAAATGGAGGAATAATCTGTGATCAGTAAGCAGTGAATCTCAGGCAAAGCAGATAAAACCCAGATTTATCCATTTAAAAGAAGCTCTCTGATTGCAGAGCCATGCGAGGTTAATGAATTTTTATTTTTTAAAAGCGAGAAATAACTACATGGATTTGTTGATAGTCTCTCACCATGGGGAGAGAAGGGGATATAACAGTAACAGAACAGCTGGCATTTTCTTTGGCCTTTGATATGAAAGCTCTGTTTCAGGGCTGTTATCTCAACATACAGCTCTTTATCTCAAAGCTTGTATTACATGGTCAGGGTAGTGGTTTGAAGACTGGATGTTGTGTGAAGGTATAAAATTGACTTTGCTGTCCCAGTGAGCCTGTTTGCCATATGCAGGTCCACGTTCAGAGACCTTCCCAGACAAAATGGGTATTAAAAGAAAGCACTGAATATAATTTGATCAAATGTATGCTCATGGTACATGTCTTACACAAGATGAATGTTTTTATTTGTGATGCTTAAAGGAGACCTGAATAGCTTTCTTCTTTAACAAGAAAAAAAGGAATTGTGCTTTCTTTTACTTTAAAGATGATAACCCTTGAGTTCCTGTTTCTGCTGAAGGGCTGCAGCAGCAGCTTGCAGTCCTCAATAGAAGTGGAACAGTTGGAAGTTGCACAAAGAAAACATTTTTCCTTTGTACAGTTTACCAGAGATTTGAACTGCACATAATTAACAAAACAAAATCTCAGAGAATCCCTTCTCTTCTCAATTTATTCCACATTCAGTCTCTTCTAAAATCATAATCCTTGGAATTTACCAAAGCTCCATGGAACTGGCCACCAAAGACAAGCCATTTCTAATGCAAAAGGATCTGGCTTTTGTGATCTTTTCTGGCCATCTTTAGGTATGAGGAAAGAAGATTAAGTAGATGAGTTTTTTCCTCTTTTGCTGGTAATCTCTACAAGGGCATAAATAGTGAGCAATCATTGCTAGTGAGTCTGAGAGCAAGCTAAGTGAAAATCAAGCACAGTAATTTCATTTTGGATTATGAATGGTGAGGGTGCAGAAGAGAGAACCTAGTGAGGGTGGCTGTCAGCCAGCTCTTGCCTTTCTAATTTGTAGAGGATGATCTTACCTGCAATTAAAGTACTCAGCAATTCCTAACTCCCTGATTCTAAGATTGCAGGGCAGGTAGAAATACCAGTACCATGAGAGCTTTCTTTTTTGCCAGTGATGTTTTGAGCTCTGCCAGTGCTGCTGCTGGGTGGTAAGAAAGCTGCAGGAACTCCTCTCAAGAACGCACTGCCCGGGGCCCACAGGGGCAGTATCTGCCAAGAATGTGTCTCTGCCACATGTTCCTAGTATGGTTTGCATGAGCATTGAGAAGAGGCTGTAAAAACACTCAGCTTGCTTCCTCCATTTTTTATCATCTGTTTCTCTTCGTTTGTCCATGTACTTTTTTCTTAGAGTAATGTTTTTCTCTTTTCCCAGCATCTGACTCTCAGCCTTACTTCCCCCCTTTCTTTTGCCTCTTGTTAGCGGGACCTGAGATAGATAACATTTAGGGTTTGTGTGGAGCAACTAAATTCTCTGCAAACGCTTCTGGAAGTTAAAAATTTTGTAGCTTAAAAAGCAGAGTTGCATGAAGATTTAGCCCTGTATTACTCCAATGCCAAGGACACCCTGTTATCTTAGAAAAGGATTAGGTCCTAAGGAAGCTCCCAGTACAGTCAGAGTGCTGTGGCTTTCCCTGATTTCTTCCTCACTCCTAGAATGAGGAGAGTTTTTATTTCCCCTGGATGACATCAAGAGCTTGTAGTGACTGTGGAGTAAATCTTTGCAGATCTGTCAGTGAGATTATAGAGATTTTTAACATACTGTGACAAAAGGCACAATTTTAAACTTTTTTCCCTAACATTTGCTTAGAAGTAAATATTTCTCATAATTTGAGATTATTAAAAAGCCTTTTTAAAAGTGATGGGCATCGAACATCAGAGTGAAGCTTAGACATTTTTTCCATTGTGTCCGGAAATGTGCATTGGAATGTAGTTTTCTGTCACTTGGGCCTGCAGCCTGGCTGCCCCAGTTAAGTACTAAAGTCTCCAAAAATATAGGTTGTGCATTGCAATGGATGTTCTCTGATAGACTGTGACAAGCATGAAGCAGGTCTGGCCTTGATGTGGCTTAAGAATTCCTGTGGCCAGTGCTGGGAATCTCTTTGGAGACTCCATCTGTGCCTTGCTGGAGTGAGCCTTGCAGGGCTTCTAGCAGGGGAGCTTAGCTGGGGCAGGGGCCTTTCTGGCCACTTAGTGGTCAGGCTCATACCTTGGAAGGCTTTTTGAAATAAAACATAAAAAAACAGATAAAAAATATAAAAAGAGATACTTGGATGGATTGAGGGGCAGTTTGTTAGGGGAAGAAAGTCTGCTCTTTAGAGGTGGGGGATAGCTAAAATGCTAGCCCTCTCTCATATCCTGTGAGCAACTGAACTTCCTAAATATGCATGTGAAGATCTGTTCACATCTGGCTGTTTTCTCTCTTAATGCGTAGCCTGTTCCGCATTTCTTGATTGCCTTTTGTTTAAGAGTCTCAGAGCACATTATGGATATAAATGAAATGCCACTTGAATCACCTGTTAGGTATGATTAGTACTGTCATATTCATCCTACTTTATGAAAGAGGAACACAGTGCAGAGACAAGTGCCATCTCCCAGCCCATTCCCACACCTGCGTTATTGCACCCTACTACGGCTCACAGAGCTCTTGGCACCAGTGTGGAACCAGGGAACGGGGAATGCATAATGTGTTGGAACAAACATCCAAATACTGGCACTTTAGTCTCCTTTATCATGTTCAGGGGAAAGACATTTCTTCAGACCTATGCTGTGCCACCTTAGGGATGTGCCTGTGACATGGACCCGCATCAGCAGAGGGATGGCACACAATTAGCAATAAACCTGCCAGGAAAGCAGGACTCCACAGGGCTCCATAGTCTCTGAATTTCTGGGGCCCCCACAGTTCCTCTCTGGTCCCTCCCCGGACACAAAGGATTGCAGCCTGCTGGAGCAGGGCTTTTTGGGATTTATTATCAGACAGATGTGTTGTCATGGTAACCCCAGCCAGGCTTTAAATCTCTTTCTGTGCAGAGGAATGCTAAGCCTCTTAACCGCTGTCTTTCCTCCCACACTTTCCTACCCAGGCTTGGGGAACTGGATGTGCCTTTCAGGGCAGCAGAGAGAAGTGGTGAGGCTTGGGACAGCTCTGGAGAAAGGAAAGAAAGTGGCACTTTCCTGTCTGAGTTATGGGGTGATGTGTTCAAGGTGCTGGTCCCAAATTTGAAGTGATCTTGTAAACCATCATCTGGACAGACAGGTGCGTCTCCAAGGAGAGGTGCACAGCTCTTAGTCTGTGCTCCCTGATGTGTGGGGTGCTTATGTCTTGCTGGGGTGCATAAGGGGAACTTGACCTCTTATTGCCTGTTCCGGATCTTGTGCTGCAAAGGAGACTTCAGCCATCAGTGTTGCTGGCATGTCACTTCTTAAAAGCACTGTCTGTGATAGGTTCTGGAGATGTCACATAGCTTACATTTATCAAATTACTGTTCTTGGGTGGGGACTGAGGTAAAGATGCGGTAGGCAAGTGGCCATGGAAAAGCTGAAATCTTTGAAATTTGTCCCAGGCTGCTTTGGATGTCACTGTTGTGTGGATGTGGGAATGAGGAACAGGCAATTAAGTGTGTCTGTAGGGAAAAGTCTGAAAGCTTGGTTCCCTCACAGAGAGCATTGAGAGTGTCTTGTAGCACTGCACGTGGAATCTGTCTGGTCTTCCCACCTTGCTGTGGTCATGGACTGCCTGCCTTGGCTGTAAAACTGCTCAGCGTATGTTTGCAGTGAATGGGTGATTGAAGTGAACTACAGAAGTAATTTTTAAAATTATGTGATGACCAGTGTTTGGTTAACGCTGGTTTGATATATCAGTGAGAGCTGTGATTTGTCAGGTTATCCATAGGAGGTTGGTGTCAAGGCACCTCCACGGAATGAGAGTCTGCCTTTTGTGAGTGCACTTGCACCACTGAGGGAGTGGCGCACCCAAACAGTTCCTATGGAGTGTGAGCCGTGTGAAGGCACCCTTCAGTGCTGTTTTATGCTCCTTGGGGCTGGCAAAGGGCAGCTGATGCAGGAAGATCTGTTCATCTTCCCTGCACAGTTTGATAGGTCTCTGTGCTTTCCCCAGAGTTATATTCCACGTTTCCTGTGTGATTGCATCCAGCCGAAGTCTGCTGTTGAGAGGTCATCACCTTCACCTTGGTGCAGCCACTGATCCATTGCTTTCTGAGAAAAGCTATTAAAATCTAAGCAGCCCAGACAAGGACCATGTCTGTCACCTGCCAACAGCCCTCCTGCCAGCCCCTGTTTGATTAAAAATTCTCCCATGGGGAGACGCACCAGTGACATTTCCCTAAAGCACGCAGGTAGCAGCAGAGTGTTCGTCTCCTCTCTTTTTATCGTTTTCCAGCAGAATAAATGTGACTAGAATTAGTTTGTGTCTTACTTGTCTGTGACACACTGAACCTCTGGGGTTTGTTTTTTGGTTTGGTTTTTTTCTGTCAAGGCTGTGTGCTGTCTTACTCTGTACACTGCTGGACCCTGAGGTTCGTGGCACAAGGCACCTTCCTTTTGGTTAAAGCAATTACTTCAGACATTTAAAGCAATCGCAGGTGAGCACAAGAGAACCTGTAAGAGATGTGAGGATTGTGAATGTTGGCTTTCCCAGATTTTCTTCCCAGAATCCAGGAAACTTTTAATGTTATAAAATATTGGCACTTTCAAGGGAACACAAAGTCAGGGATACCTCTCTGCTGTGGCAGGACTTGTTATATGGGTAGTTCTGAGAATCTACCTTTCCTCTCCAAATAAAAGCCCCCTCCATTTGAATCACTTAGTTACTGTTCATATTATTGACTTCTTTTTCTTCATTTGTGTACCATGGGCTGCCCCATCCTCCTTTTCATTAGCACATAGACTGAGAAAGGGCAGAGGTTCATTAGCAAAGTCCCAGCCAACATGGGAGAGGAAGGGAGCATTGAGGTTGAATCTGTAAAGTGTAAAGAATCTGTTGCTTTCAAGTGAGATTTATTGTTCCTTTGCCTTAGCACAGACACTTTGGGTCCTTCACATTGAAGTGGAGAACATGATCTGACTGTGGTTTTAAAGGGGCATCATTTAATACAACAGAACTTCTCCAAGTAGAGTCTGTATGAGGAGCACTTAGCTGTTCTGCTCCACTGCAAGGGAAGCAGTGCTTGAGTCCCATCTCCTTTGATACCTCTTCAGACTTAACTGGGCACCAGTACAGCACAGAGACATGTTACAGAAGAAAAAATATGAATGTGAACATTTCTTTTTCCTTTGTTCAAACAGGCTTTACTGAGCACCCAGAATAAGCTGAGAACTTTAGTCCCAAATTTCACCTTCAACCTGGGCTTCTCAGGGAAATTCTACCACACAGGTAAGCCCCTGGAGTCCTTTGTCCCAGCACCTGCATGCAGCCCCCTCCTTGGTGTGTGTGGTGTGTAATGCATTAGAGCATGACTCTGCTGGAACGACTCAGCGTTGCAGGGGATTAGCCACTGCTTTTAAACATTGAGGCCTCTTCTGCCTTTTGATTTTGCACTTCCTTTTCTGCTTTCTGTAGGTACAGATGAGGAAGATGAAGGGGATGACATGCTGCTCAAGCACAGGAAGGAGTTCTGGTGGTTCCCTCACATGTGGAGTCACATGCAGCCTCATCTTTTCCACAATGTCACTGTGTTGGCTGAGCAGATGAAGCTCAACAAGCAGTTTGCTGTTGTAAGGAGCATTGCAGTTTATTTCCTTTGCAGTGCTAATCCTTAAACGTTTTTTTCTCTTGGAATAGCTGTTTGGACCCCACTGAACCCAAATACTAGTTTAGTAATTCAGCTGCATTTAAGCAAGGCAGTTCTGGAAGCTCAAATTGATGTGTGGCTCCTGCTGTCTTGAGGCAAGAAACACTATTCACATGCCTGCCCCTTCGAGGGAAAACGTTTCCCAGCACCTGCATGGCCCCAGGCAGCTCTGCTACATTCCAGGGTGCAAATCCCAGGGCTCTTGTTTCCTGAGGTGTGAACTTGTAGCATTACTATCCAAATGCAATTAATTTACAAACTCTGGCAGTGAGAAAGGATTTCCTTTTCCATCCTTACTTAGTGTGGCTCCGTAAGGAAGTCACCTGGTTAGTAGTATAAAATGCTCTGTCTGCTAATGGCCCTTCTTCAGGCCTTCCAGACAATGCTGAAGGAAGTTACTTATCTAGGTAGCACAGAGGAAATTCCCTGGGTTTTGGCAGAGGAGGGGGAAGCCTTGAACTTCCTGCGTTGATGGAACAATGTACGTTTGGCTCTTACAGCTCAGAGCTGAATACAGCATACATGTTTCTCTGAGAAGAAATGTCCTCTTTACCTCTGGTTTGGTTCTTTTGATGGTAATCCCCTTGGGAATAGCAGGCTGCTGTCTTGTGTTCCTGTGACACACATAGATTAGGAATGGTCTTGAATGCAGAGCAGAGTCACAGCATTATAGAAACTATTTAAGCTCCTCCTTTTCCTGGTTAAATAACGGTGCAGTCTTTTGCAAAGAGAGACAAAGCACAGAACACAATTACGCATATTTAACATAAGACAGGCTAGCAGTCAGAGAAGGTTATTGCTTCATTTAGGGGCTCTGGTTTTATCGTGCATTGCCAGGGCAGAGCTGTCATCATTGATATTGTTACCAGAACCACATAGTGGAATTAAAACCCAAGAAATTCAGAAATTTCCTGTCATTTTAATATAGCTCCAGGCCCCATATCTTCACCCTCAATAGTCTCTTGCTCTATGTCTGCTTTTCTTTGAATTGCTAGAGACAATCCAGATCCCAGTCATCTTCCTTTTCTCTATATCAGTTAAGGAAATTTTGTTTTCCTTCTCTGGTGACTCACATCTAGGTACTGTGGGAGTAAGATGTGTCACTTAACAGGATTGATTAGTTTGTAGTAACCAGGGGGCCTGACCTGAGGGTTCTGAATTAATCTGATCTGTCACACCTGCAAGCTACATGACCATTCTTACAGCAGCTGTTACCAGTGCTGAATGTCCTTGTTGGTACAGAATTGCCCTTATATTTCTACACATGCATAAAAACAAGAAGTACAAGTGTTATTTCAGGTTTCCCAGTCCAGAGAGTTTTCATGTTCCTCTGTCATCTTTCTCCAACTTGGATGCTGTTGCTAAATATGATCCTTATTAGGGCTATTAGTTAAATACCAAATTATCCAGTTGTGTATTCTGCTTCCAGGAGCATGGGATTCCCACAGACTTGGGCTATGCTGTAGCCCCGCATCATTCTGGGGTTTATCCTGTCCACACACAACTCTATGAGGCATGGAAATCTGTTTGGAGCATCCAGGTAACGAGCACAGAGGAATACCCACACCTACGGCCTGCCCGGTACCGGCGTGGATTCATCCATAATGGAATCATGGTAAGCACAGAAGAGCCACTTTTCTGCCCAGGGAACGGTCTTCTCATGACCTGCATCAGAGACATTAATCTTAATATCACCAGTGTTTCCAAAATCATTAAGTGAGGCAAAGAAAAAAACTTGGCTAAAGCCAGTTCTGTGTTTCTCAGAAAAATTCAGGAGTCAGTACTGAATGGAGAGCAAAACCAGACCCATCAAGACTAAACTGAAATCCCAGTGGCTTGTTTGCAGTGTGATGAGCTAAGTGGTTAGGAGGAATAGCACGAGTCCTCTGAACCTATGTCACTTACACCCCTTACTCTTTATATTGATCCATAAAGTGCTGTTTTGACTCATTCTCATACAGATTCTGCTGCATCTGCCTCTTGTCTAACTTTGCCTTTTTCTGATACTGCCAGGTTCTGCCTCGACAGACCTGTGGTCTTTTTACTCACACTATCTTCTATAATGAATATCCTGGCGGCTCAAAGGAGTTGGACAAGAGCATTCGTGGTGGTGAACTCTTCCTGACGGTGCTTCTGAACCCAGTAAGTTCATCTGAAAGGGGAATTTGTGCACAGCTGTCCCAGCTTATGTGCCTGATATGGGAAAGGAGATTTAACTCTTGCTGGAGATACTCCGTGTCACCCCGTGACAGTGTGGGTATCTCCAGCATGTTGCTAAGGAGATGTGAAATAGAGGGCCAGGGAAGTACGTGCTGGTTGATGGTGCTTTGCTTTACACGCTGCCAATCAGTATTGAGTGTATTGAGAGGTGCAACACTGAGAGACAGAAACCAGCCAGGGTGACATGCTGACCATGGCCCATGGCACAGGGGGTTTTACCTGGGCTACTCTGTTTTCATGAATCACAAGTGAGATGTGCTTTGGTTCCTTCTGTTCCACATGCATCCACTGCCTGCTGGCTTCTTCCCTGGCTTACTGATGGGTTTTCTTCACAATAATTGCTTTTGCTGGGCTTTCATTATGAAGTGTTCTCCCCTTTCTTTCAATATGTAGACACTTGGAACGATTTCTGTGTTCTGTTTTTGTGATGTAGCTGTTACACTAAGGCTTTTCTGGGAGATAAGTGTCTAACAGAGGTGTTTTCCCTTTCAGTACTTGACAGTTCTGTTAAGCCACTAAGTGAATGTTGTACCTTCAACACCCTACTGTCCTTTCTTAGGTCTTAACCATGGACAGCAAATCACATGAGTTTCTCACTTCCCACTGAGGCTGGGATGATGTACTAGGAGGCAAGAGACACAAAAAACCCTGGTCATTTTTAGAAAATTGTGAATGGGTAGAATCAAGGGATGAAGTTTTGTAGCCCTCTCCAATCACGGATCACACCCCCTCTTATTTCTGCTTGTTGGCTGCAGCAGGAAGATATGCTGCTCTTTGTGCAGTAACTTTCTCAGTTCCCCCCCTGAATTTCTTTCTCACTAAAGCTGATTTGACACCTGACCCACAGCTGCTTGTCCTCCATTTCTCTGAATAGACATTGCCCTGCAATGTTTAGACAATCATTTTCTAATGTCTATCTTCATAGTTATTCCTGAATATAATAGTGTTTAATTTCTTCTTTTCTCCTGACTTCTACATTTCTACCACCTTACTTCTCCTTTATGCATCTTTTTCACCAGTGCCTGAGTATGGACAAGGAGCCATGCAGGCAGATCTGAGAGAAAGTAAGTTGGTTCTGGCCAGTTTTCCAGGGGGGAATCCTGGAGTACTGGTGCCAGTCCTTGAGTACTTGTTTGTGGGATTTTTTCATGTAACAGCAGTGGCTCTGTTCACCATGATGTTTTCTTTCATTCACTCTTTCTTTTACACGTTGATTGGAGGGTTGAATATGCAGCTTTAGCCACTTTTGGTTGGGGCTATAGAAGACCAGCGAATCAGAAAATCAACCTTTTTCCATCAGTGACTTTAATTTTTCCCTTGTCTCTTGTTTTTTCTAGTGTTCAGTAGAACTGCTATTGAAAAGACCCTCACAGTGTGCTCTGGGTGCACCAGACAGGCTGTTGTTGACAAACAGGCCCAGTGTTTCTGAAGGTTTGCCTGTAACCAGCTTTGGCTTGTGTAGGATCTGCAGAAGCTGTGGCCTGTGATAGGCCCAGCTGAAAAGCTGTAGCAGTTTATACTTTCAGGTCTGGAAGCCAGACTTCTGTCCCTATTGCCTGGGACAGAATTGTTATCTTTACACACCACAACCAAACCTGCCTGCTTGATAAAGGTCTGGAGTAAGGAGGAGGTTGTTCTTTGCGTTACGTAAAGAGTGATCAATCAGGTGGAAAGAAACTCTGAACCTATGTCAGAAAGGTTTTTTCTCTTGACAATTTCTTTTCTGGGCTTGTGTTCCCATATGCTGGGTGAATTGCACCTTGCCCTACTTTGTAATTGTCAAATCTTAAAGCATGCAGAAACAGCCTCTGTGAAAGTAAATGCTATGGGTTTCTCTTGGAAAACCAGTTGCTAGGCTGTAATCCAGAGATCTTTACTGCTCTAGGAGGCTGGGCCAAAGAATTACAGAAACATAGTATCTAGAACTACCCGTTAAAATTTGCTGATAAGATGTGATGGTCAAAGCAGCTGGCAGTAATCTGTGATCCAAAAATATTTGGGAAAATTGTGTTCTGGTACAGGATGAGCTTATTTTCCAGATTTACTGTTAGCTCTTCATGGTGACTTAAAACTTAGGCACCTTCAGATGCTTCCCATGTTTACACTTCTTCCTTTTGGCAGTGTAGCACAGTGCTCTGTCAGAGCAGAGTGCTATGCTCTAAGCTCCTCTCATGTTTGCACAGTGACTCAGGCCTTGCATTCCTCCCCTTGCTGATAGAGCCATCTCAGGGGCCTGATAGAAAGCTGGCCAGCTCTGCAGCCCCAGCAGTGAACCAGAGCAGACTTGGAGCAGGCTCTTTCAGTCCTTTTTGGTGCTTCCAGCTCCCTTTAAGTGGCATGGAGGAGTCTCCAAGGCTGTATGCACGATTAACTCCATGGTGCAAACAGGAGATGTTTGATCTTCTGACTAGTGAACAAGGTCTGATGTCAGAATAGGTGTTGATCCTGAGCACAGGCTGATGGCTTCTCACAAGCATTTCTGTTCACAGTGCACAGGCCAGTTACTGGTGTGCCCACAGCTGCTTGATACATATTGCAGGAGTGCTCATACCCTTCTGTTTCTGTATTCTAGGCTCTCCGGGACCTTTGTTCTCATCTTTGCTCAGTGTGAAGGAAGGGAAATCACGGCACACTGACAGTAGAAGGGAGGGGAAAAGAGGGAGTTGTTATTTCCAAGTCAGTCTGCAGAGTCATTGGGTGTGGATGGGAGGGAGGAAGAGATGGTCCTTGAGTATAGCTTATGTCAGAAATGGTGCTCGGAGCTGTTCTGGCAGCAGTAGCTGTGACGGGACAGAGCAAGCTGCCAGGCCTTGTTAAACAGTGCATATGTTACAGGCCTGACTGCACACTCACAAGTACAGGGAAATGGCTCATCCACTGGGTTTGTCTTTTCTTCTTCCAAATCCAGTTGCTTGGGACTGTTCACACGTGCAGCATTACTTGTGTGAGCCATTTTACCAAGTGTAGTCAGTCTTGAGACACAGTTGCTAACCTCGAGTACACGCAGGCCTTTTTTTTTGTTATGGAAGTCTTGAAGGGGTCCCAGGTGGTGACCTTTGTCTTCCTCGATTTGTGCCAGTGAGCCAGACTCTTCATGCAGCATATTTTCCCTCTATGTATTTCACTAGCAAGTCGAAGGGATGAGCCACACTCTGCTGTCAGAGAACCTTTCTGATGTCTCCCAGAAAGGGTCAAAATACAGCATGAGAGGCATCCTTTTGCCACCACACCTTGCAGTTATACTGATCTTTTTGTCCTCTGCTCTGTGTTGTACTGAGCACATCCTGCTGTTTGAAGTGAAGGTGCCAGAGCCTGTCTGGCAGGGCTTCTCTGTCAGCTCAGTAGGGAAGCAGGAGTGACAAACTCACAGGCAGACAAACGTGATAAATCTCAAACTCCACTTACTTTCCATGTGTCCCAGAGTCCTGCCAGTGTTTTCTCTTGCCTACCCAAAGGTGCTGGGTTGTGAGCACCTTACAGACAGACTTGTCTTGGGGAGGGCTCAGGCACAAGGAGCCTGAGTACCTCTTCTCTTGCTGAAACTAGTCCATGGTGACACCAGGCAGAAAACAATTCAGACTTCCTCAGTGCCAGCAAATATCTTCATCCCAAGCCCATCTGTCTCCTGCTTCCCCATTTTGCTGTTTTCCTGCTGTGAGTGGGAAAGCCGTTCCTGCCCCCTGCCAGGGAAGCCTGTCATTGCCTCCTGACCTTACCTGGTGTCACCAGAATTGAACTCAAGACTGTACAGCAATGGGTGCCCCTGGTGTGACTGAGGAAATTTTCCCTCCATGCACTTGCAGACACTGGACAAGGAGTGCTAAATCAGCCATTCCTCCACTGGCCTCAGTGTCCTGCTTGTTTTTCTAACTTTTAGCCATAGTGTGGTTTATGTCTGGCAAAGTGCTGTTGTATTATGGGCCCTGGGATGCTGAATTCAATGGGACATATCAAAACTACACACTAGAGCCAAGCTGACAACAGTCCTTCATACTCTTTTCCAAAAGTTAAAATACTGAAAAACTGTCAGGAGGAAAATGTATCTCCTTGAGAGGAGAGATGGCTTGGCAAGACAGAGATAGTGCACAACCTCCTGAGCACTGCAGTGTTGGGGCAGCTGCCACAGCTCTTGAGTGCCACTTTGCCCACAGATGTTAAAGCTTGGCAGGAGATTTTGCAGGCGATGCCTGTGCTGAAGGTTCTTGAAGGCTAAAACTTAGCAGCTGGTGTCCATTTCTAGGACAATATCCTAGTGCAGTGTCTCTTTGCAGTCCCATATCAGATCCCCAGATACCTGTTTGTATTTTAAACTGGGAACTGCCAGTTGCTCCTTCTTTACATTTGAGATGTCAGCTCTGAAGGGCATGAAAGCTGACAGGCTGTGGGCCCAGAGAGAACTCCTGTGACAACTGTCCTTGTGCCTTGTGACCTGGCCTGCAGCATGGTATCCCCTCCCTGGCCTGCTCCCCTGCTGTAGCAGACTCTGCAGCTTGAGAGGTTGCCCTGGTGGTGCCTCTGGGAAAGGAGTGTTTTCCCGTGAAAGAGGCTTTGCAAGGTTTTTGACTAGTAGGGAGTTACTGACTAAGCCTTGTTCACCTAAATGTCCTAGAGCCACTTGAATGGGATTTTTAAACTGTTCTGAACTCACATCCAGGGTTCAGTTATCATGCTCCTGCACTGTTCCCAGGGATAACTGAGAGGTCTGTGACCCTCCTCTACTGAGTTATTCCTGTCTCGCAAGCAGATGGACATTTGTCAGCCTGGCAGATGGACATTTGTCAGCCAAGACAGCCGTGGCAGTCTGAGTTGTGAACAGCCTCTTGCTGACCATGGAATCAAGCTAGAAGGAAAGAGTTCTGTTACCTGCTTTACCAGTATCCTTGTCTTTTATTTTCAGATCAGCATCTTCATGACCCACCTGTCCAACTATGGGAATGACCGTCTGGGACTGTACACTTTTGAGAGCCTGGTCAAGTTCGTGCAGTGCTGGACCAACCTTCGCCTGCAGACATTGCCTCCAGTCCAACTTGCAAAAAAGTACTTTGAAATCTTCCCGCAGGAGAAGAATCCCTTGTGGCAGGTGAGAAGGCAGCTTTAACTGCTCCTAGTGATTTTCTAAGAGGTGTATCCCACATTTAAAGTGTGGCAAGACTGCTGATCCAGAGAGGTAAAGCATAAAGCTTTTAGGTTTAACCTTTGTGGCTTCAGGCTGCCCATGGCAAATGGCAAGGTGGAAGGCATGGGGGAGTAGGAGCAGTAGGACACGGTCACAGTGTGAGCTTAGGGACAGGGGTGACTGTCATACGTGACCAGTGGCCAGCTTGCAGACATTTGGGTCATTGAAGGGCTTGTATCGGAGCAAGCTGCTGTGAAATGTAAAGTGTGCAAGCAAGAGCCCCGTTTGGTGATGGAGGAGCTTGCAGGCATGTTAATGTGATTAATCTCAAAGTAATTTCACACTGCAGAATTCATGTTCATTAAATAAAAACACGCTTATTCCATTTTATCCCAGTGCAGCAACTCTCTGCATGGTAATGAGCAGATGAAATTAACTGAAGGTGATAGAGTTGTCTGTCTGCCAGAAGTTCACAGATGCTGAGCTGTGCTATCACGGTGGCCCAGCCCAGTATGGCTACATAGGGCAAGGCCTGTGATTAACACTCGCAGAGGGACTTTGGCTCCCGTGTCACTGGAGCTTTTGGAAATGGTCCCCAGTGTTTTTACTTAACACTTCTTGATGCCTGGCAGAGCTGTGTGGCTCTGAAGTGTTCTTCATATGCTAATAGCATTTTCCCGAGAGGACTGCTCCTTCCAGCTTTTCCTTCCCTTGCCATTACCTTCTGTGGTAATGCTTAAATCTCATCACTTGTGCTGCAGAATCCCTGTGATGATAAAAGGCACAAGGATATCTGGTCCAAAGAGAAAACATGTGATCGACTCCCCAAGTTCCTCATCGTGGGACCTCAGAAAACTGGTAATGTGAATACTTCTATATAGATTGCAGTTTCCATTTCACTTTTGCAGAGAGGAGAGCTGGAAAGGTCTGTGCTGTAGATCTGTACGGCTGCCCTTTGTGCAAGCTGCCAAATGGCCACAGAGGACATTTCAGACAATCTCAGATATGTTCTAACCTAAATCTGGCAAGTCTGTCAGTACTTTTCCCTCCGGCACTGTGCTTGGCTTACCCTATCTGTTTTGGGTTTCCATGTAAGCTCAGAGAACCTGTGACCTTAGTGTGTCACAAATATAAGCTGTCAGCAGGACTAAGCACACACACTTAGCAAAGGTTACAGTGAATATCCCCTGGTGCTTTTGTTGCTGCACATCTGTGTACCCACTGCATGCTCCATGTCACTTTCAGTGGGAGGGAGAGAAACTCCTTTGTCTGATCTCTGTCACCACCTTTTAACTGCTGTGGCATTGTGGTTGGCAGTGACACAGCTATGTATACTGTACTGATGAGTCCCTTCTAGGCTGAAGAGAGCAAAATCTCTTCAGCTAAGGCCGGGTCTCAAGCCTTGGCTTTCTGTGCAGTGCTGTGTAACAGCAGCACCAACCATCCACAGCAAGTGGTGATCCTGGCCTTGGAACAAAGCTTGTCCCAGGCAAGCTCCTGTCTCCTGGCTGTGTTACTGGGAAGCTCTGTTGGTGTGTGTGCAGCATGAGCCCTCCTGTATCATGACGCAGGCTGGTTGCAGGTGGCTCAGTAAGAAAAGCATTCCCTTGGCTGATTGTCTGTCCTGCTGGAAGCCCACAGCCGTGCGCTGAGCAGCACTGTCAGGTTTGGTGGGATAAAGGGAAAACATCTACAGCAAAGGCAGGCCAAGGCATCTCTGGCTAAGTTCTCACCCAAGGACACTAATGTTGTCCCTAGCACACCTCCTGCCTAGGCCACCTCTCATTTGGCAGGTTTGGGTTCTGCCATGTGACAGTGTGGCTTTGCCACCAGCATGGGAGTAGCTGACCTGGGTGGCAGCTGTTACGCAATTCAAATCAGCTGCGTGAGTTGAAATGTGGATTGAACCTGACTGAGCAGTGCTTGGTGTCAGTGCTGTTGTAACCTGCATGAGTTAAGGGGTTGGTCAGCCACACAGCAGGAGTGTGCCCATCTGGGAACTGTTTCTTGCAGTGTAGGTAAAACCTTTCATTCAGCCAAAGCATTATGTGTGACCCAGGTCCCATTAACTGGTTCCTGTTGCAGGCACAACAGCTGTGCACTTCTTCTTGACCATGCACCCAGCTGTCACCAGTAACTTCCCAAGTCCATCCACCTTTGAGGAGATCCAGTTTTTTAATGGCCCCAACTATCACAAAGGAATCGATTGGTAAGAAACCTGACACATGTTCTTCTGTGGTAAGGTGCACCTATGATTTCTTCTCCAGAGTCTCTCTGTATGTCCCCCTCATCCCCCTTAGCAGCTTTGCTGCTTCTGAACAGCTGTTTTCCTTGCTGTTGCTCAGTGCATGCTTTCTGTTTTCCTGGTAACCAACTGTGTAGTCCCAGGAGCAGCACAGGTAGTTTCTCATTTTACTGACTATTCATCAGGAGAGTTGTAGGCATGATTTAGCTTTAAAAATTCAGCAAGTCTTTGTTGAATGCACTGCTGTCATGAAATTACTTTTACTTCGACATGCAAAACAGACAGCAGTGTTCTCATTACAAAATTCTTCATGGTTTCAGAGTTAAAGCGTAACACTGGAGGGGACAACCTCCCTACCATTGTTCTCGGACCTTGACACTTAGAGCCACCACTGTGTTCCTTGTGCTGGCTCCAGTGTCCATACACATACCTTGGTCTTTAGCTTTAGAAGTTTGCACCTGGCAGGGAAATTCTAGTGCCACCACGGCACTACATATGCCACTATGTTTCCAGGCAGAGAAAGTTTAAAGGTGTTTCTTACTCAAAGCAGTAGCTTTGGTTGACAGTGGCACTGCCCTCCCTTGTGTGTGGCTCTGAGGGATGGCTGTGTAGCACTAAGGTATTCTGCTGTGGGATTTCTTTGCCCATGAGTTGTGGAGATTGACTTCTCTAATCATTTAGACTGTTGAAAAGATACTGGAAGGTGGTTAGTACTTGAGCAAAGCTCACAGGAGTCAAGCACTACAGAGCAGTTGCACTAGCTGACAGGTTAGAAAGTGAAAGCTTTTATGTGCATCCCCTAGAAAAGTCATCCAGATTGATTTGAGTGTAGCATCACATGCAAGGGGAGAATCTTCACATTTAACATGGAATTTGCATTTGTTGCACAGCTTAGATTTGAGCAGAGACCAGTCTTCCAGTGCTTCATGGTCCTCCCTACCCTCTTACCCTGTTACTCAAATATCTTACAGTTTCAATGTTACTAATGTCACAAGCTCCTGTGAGGCAGGGCAGAGCTCTTTACCCTGTACCTCAGCTATGGACTGAGGTACAAAGAGACAAATGATTTAGACAGGTTTCAACAAGTGGTTGGTGACAAGGCAGGCAGACAATTCTGACTTTACTCTTGGACTAGAAGTCTTTCCTGCTAAAGGCTTCAACTGGGACCTTACCCTCAGGTTTTTCCTTGCACTGCCCAGGGACTTGGGGAACACACTCTCAGCAAAATACTTTCATACCTTTGTATCATTTCCCAAATTCGTCATGTGCCACCACCCCTTTTTGAGTCATGCCTCTGCCAGATGTGTACTCCTTCGCCCATTCCCTGCATTGCTGGGGAAGTGCAGTTGTGCTGCAGCTGTGTCTGTTGAAAAGGAATAAGGGCATCGTGGGCTCTGCCTTTTCTTGTTGGGCCATGCTGCTCACCAGCATCCTGTCTGTTTGGCAGGTACATGGAATTCTTTCCCATCCCCTCTAATGCCAGCACAGACTTCATGTTTGAGAAGAGTGCCAATTACTTTGACACAGAGGTGGTACCAAAACGTGGTGCAGCCCTGCTGCCTCGAGCCAAAATCATTACTGTTCTGATCAACCCTGCTGACCGAGCCTATTCGTGGTATCAGGTAACTTCCCTGCGCTGTGCTGGGGGTGAGGGCCACAGAGATATTTCAGTGGGCTGAGGTAGAAAGCCCATGGGTGTGCTTCCCTAGAGGAGGCAGGCTGCCTGCAGGGTGTGGACAGAGTCATACAGAGGCATTGGTGGGTGGCTGTGCTGAGTCGGTGGGGTCTGCACAGAGAGGTGTAAGGTGGAATCGTGTTCCTGCTCTCGAATTCAGCTTGTGTTTTTCAGCACCAGCGTGCTCACAATGACCCTGTGGCACTCAATTACACCTTCTACCAAGTGATCTCTGCGAAATCCCAGGCCCCTCAGGAACTGCGCAACCTGCAGAGCCGATGCCTGTTCCCTGGCTGGTATTCCACTCACCTGGAGCGCTGGCTGACATACTATCCCTCTGGGCAGGTAGGAGATTAGTCACTAGAGGTTCTTGTGGAGTCCCTTGTAGGTTTAGTGTAGAGGAGAGGGGAACAAACTGAGTCACTGTGCTCCCCCCATAATTTTAACTTCACCTTTCTTGTCTTTTGGAACAAAAGCCACTACTTGCTTTCTCCTGTTATGAGTGGGTAAGAAATCAGGCTTGAATACTCCAATTTTGCACTTTATTGTATTTGTAAAAGGAAATGAGTGCAGGAGGATACTTTGATCTCCTAGAGAGCTCCACAGTACTGGAAATTCCAGCAAGAACAGCAGTGTTAGTACTCCCTTCCTTTCATCTTGGCAGTCTCCAGTCCGGGGACCCTCTTCAGGCCCAGGTCTTCAGCCTGTGGTTTCGTTACTTTAGAGGGAGGCTTGTGGACTCTGCCTCTTGTTAGTCCTGATGTTGTGAAGCCATTAGCTGTCTGCTGAAGGGAAGGTTCACTGCAGAGATGTCAGGATTCTGTGTTTTGTATAAAAATTTGCAAAAAAGGCAAATTAATAGACAGTGTAGACTTTTTCGGTCTCTAAATTCCCAAGAAGTTTCTAAACTGTCTAAGATAGATATATAGGTATCTATTTATCTAGACAGGTAGATAGATATATCTCTCCATATATGTGTGTGATTACAGAATGTGCTTTTTCAAGTTCTTTCTGCTGCCGGGGTTATTGTCAGACAGTCTGTAATCCAGCAGAGGTTTATAATGTCCATTTAGTCTCTTACTCTCTGCCAAAGCAGCAGAGCCTGAACTGTATATGACAGATCTGCCAAGACTAAAAGAGGAGATGGTAAAGCATTCTTAGGCTTGTATCTCATTGCCTTACTATTCCTGGAGCTTACTGCTGTGAGGAATGATGGAGCCAAACACACGCCATCCTTGTTCTTTCTGCAGGCCAGTCTTCAGTTCATGTGACTATTGCTCCATTCTGGTTTTTGGAATAGGTGATTTATTAGCACAAATGCTGTTCACTGTCTATGAGACACGTAACAGGAGAATAAGCACAGGTTACAGAAGAAACTTAGCACAATGGCTGCGGACATAAAAAACCCACGGTTTCCAGAGAAAATCTGTACATGCTGCTGCTGGGCCTTAGTGCTTTGTTACAGGGCGTTTGGCCAAAGACAACTTTATTAAGCAAAGCTTGTCATGATTTACTGTTTTATGGTACTTGTGGCCCATATCATAACTTCTCTACCTGTGGTGACAAATGGGCTGCATCCCCCCACTGTGTTGTTGTAGAACATACAGACTTTGGCTGCCTGTACTCACAGGCCAGGGGCAGTTGGAGATGCAGGAAGCTCACAGGTGTCAGTCAGCACAAGCTGGCAGAGGCTAAGGCAGCCGTTCTCTTTTCAGCTTCTCATTGTGGATGGGCAGGAGCTGAGACACAACCCTGCCTCTGTAATGGACAACATCCAGAAGTTCCTGGGAGTTACGCCGCTCTTCAACTACACCCAGGCCCTCAGGTAGGGAAATAAATCAGTTTTGGGAGGATGCTTTCTCAGCCAGGAAGCCCTTGATTAAAAGAATACTTCTTGTCTCTGACCACACACCTGCCAAGGTTTCAGAGTTATGCCTAAACCTAAAACTAGGTTCAGATACCATGAGATGCTTTGTGGAGACTGGAATCACAGCCTAGTGGCTCCAGAAATTATAGGGGAAGGACAAGGTTTTGCCACTGTCATGGAGAAGCATGAAGTTGCTCACAGCAGTAACTATGATGTTTTTTCCATTTGGTCTTTGTGTTTCAGAAAAGGTGCTGGAATTATTAGCACTCCTTATGCTTTGTGTTATACCTGTATCTGACAAAAAGTAGAGGAGGTATGATAAAAAATATGTGACAAGCTGCTCCTATCTTCACCCAGATGGAGATTAGGGCCACACTGCACAGTTTTGAGGTAAAGAGCCTTTTATTAGAGACAATGTGGATTTGACAGGTGCCCAGAGCTGTCTGAGGGAGCATTACCAGGGGCACCACCTCACTGCTACAGTTAAGGGATGTTACTCAGACATGACTGCACATACAGTTATCTGAATAGATTAAGTGCTGTTGAAAGTGAACTGTGGCCATACAGGGGTTCAATGGAAACTCTGCAAGCCCACTGGAGATGCTGAATATTGTTCTTTGCAGCTGAAACCTGTTTTCACATCTTCTCTGCTGTCAGAGCCTGTGCCAGCTGAGGATGGTGGGTGGGGATGCCTGCATGTAGGCGTAGAACAATTGTCCTTTCCTTTCACAATAAAGAGAGGACAACTAATTCAGTTCTCCTCCTACAGCTGTTTCCAGAGGGGTGGCACATGGCTCCCCAGGGGAGAACAGGTTTAGAGAAATGTCAGGTTACTTGAAAGCTTTATTTGCTGCAGCACGTGCTGATGGTGCCTGGAGTATCTACAGTAGTGGTACTGGCTGGTACCCCTCAGCCAGGGTCAGAAAATAGATGGGATTGGTCAGCTTGCCTCAGATTTTGTAGGGGGACTTGCTCAGATCTCAAGCTCACCTTTGGCCAGTTGAGGGGACAGAGCAGGCCAGATCCAGACGTGGTTCCCAGCATTGCCTTATGCCTGTGTTTTAGCAAGAAAAGAAACACTTCACTCTTTTATAAAACAGTCAGGGGATTCTCTAATACTCAACTCTAGCAAGTAGATTTAAAATAATTTACATACAATAAAAAACTGATTATTATCTTGCCCCCCAGCTGGACAGACAAATAGTGTAACACCATGTTATCTCTGAAATTTGCATAAAGCTGAAACAGTCATGTTTGTAATGGATTTCTTGTCAAAGTAGTCCAGTGCTAAAAAAACCCAAGGAACCAATACCACAAAATAAATAGGTAAAGCACTGAAATAGGAAATAACTATGGAGTTACTTAATTGCTGCTGCTGCTAATTGGCTATGTGGCTGTATCTTTTAAAGACAAATATCCTTTTCAGATTTGATGAAGCAAAAGGATTTTGGTGCCAGCTGCTAGATGGAGGAAAAACTAAATGCCTAGGAAAGAGTAAAGGAAGGAAATACCCTGATATGGATTCCTTGGTGAGTAGCTGTCTCAAATCTGTTGGCAGCAAGAGATGTAAAAACATCCCAGCAAACCCATGTGGATTTTCCTACCATCTGTCCTAGATGACCTGTGGAACATGTGTTGAGGGTAACATCTTCTTTCATGCTCACGTGGTCTGTTCTTTCCACACAGTCACGGCTCTTTCTAAGAGACTTCTACCGGGAACACAACATTGAATTGTCCAAGCTGATGAACAGACTTGGGCAGCCCCTTCCAACCTGGCTCCGAGAGGAACTGCAAAACTCCAGCTGGAGCTGAGAGGGACTCCCTTGCCACTGGGATGTGTGGTGCTCCAATGTGTGCTATGATGCCATCTCTTCTGAAGCCAAAACAACTGGACAAACGAGCAGGAGCAGAGAATGTGCATGTGGAGCCTTGCCCCACCCTCGGAAAGCGCTGCTGCCCCCGACACTGCCCTGGGGCATAGAGTGCAAGTCACAGTCTTGAGTATTAATGGTGTGCTACTACAATTCGACTTCTACTTACAGGAAGGATTTGGAATACCTGCCCTACTTTGAGCAGGGGAGAGAGCAGAGTTAACACTTTGTGTATTTTTAAATTACTTTTCTCAGTTTATGAAACAGGCATGAGCTGGAATTAATGTGTTACTTCTCTGAGCCCAGAAGTAAAGGCTGAAGAGGGGAAGCAATTGAGGCCACTGCTGAGAAAAGAGCAGCAGCCTAATAAAAGGGGAATCTAGTGCAGCGAAGCCCAGCTTTTATCCGTAGTCTGTTTGGCACAGCGAGGTCCAATACGGCCTTGTTCCTGCCCGTGCCTGTTGCTTACAGTGCCGCTGCGTGGGGATGGTGGGGACTGCACCTGCGGGGACAGGGAGACAGGTAACGTTGTCTCTCCTTATCTGCACTGTTTTGGGTGTGATACAGTGGTGACTCTGGTCAATGAATTGCTTTCTTATCTTAGAGAAAAGGTTGCCACATGTAGCAACGTGACAAGTATTTCTCTGCAGGGACTTTAGAAATTTCAAAAGATAACCAAGGAGCAGTAATATTCCTGTAGAGCACTTTTGGGGTGTGTGAGTGCAGCACAGCAGTGGGGGGAGGCAAAGCTCAGGTATTGTAAAATAAGGCTGATAATACAGCTGAAAGCAGACAATTCAGTTCCTCATGTCTGATCAGCTTAAAAAAAAAAAAATCCCTTTCCAACAGCTCCAGTGCCCCTACCACACAGTTCAGTTGCTAGCACTGTTCTAATCTTCTTGCAGTCGAACACAGTCCAAGGAGAAGAGCAAAAAACAGTTAAAAGTAAGTATTTTCAGATATAAAGGGAAGGCTTTGCACCAGAAGTGGTTTCCTATGCCCAAAAGGGGCTTCTGCAGGTGGTCAAGTAAATACACTAAGGTACTTGGCTTCCTCCTGCAGTTGCTGGATAATTATTCTCAGAGGCAATCCTCCATCATGGTTGTATATATTTTTCTTTGAGCCATGGGCTTCTGGAATTGCATGGGCCATCCCCTCCTTCCCAGGCACAGGTGGTCCTCCTTGGAGATTGCTGCAGAGGGGCAGGATCCACATGAACACAGGTTATGGAAACTTCCACAACTGTCATGAAGCCACTTCTCTCCTAGCCAGAGAGAAGTTGCTTCAACTGCGCTTTTCCGTTGAGCCTTAGGTATTGTGTATTTCTGAATGAATGGTGCATTTACCGTTGTATGTAAATGTATATAGTATGCAATATAGTATTTTATTTCATGTGCCCTTGGAAAGGGTTATTTTGTGCAGCCAAAAAACAGATGGAAAGACTAGAAACCCCTCTCTCATTCCTGTTAGAGAGAAAAGCCCAACTTCCTGCACTTGATTCATGTATAGCATCATTCACATTGAATGATAATGAAGAAATTCTTGGCTCTCAAAGCTGAGCACATGTGTCTGAATAAAGGCTAGAAGTAGTAGTAAGTGGAGATTCAATAAATGTACTACTTATTTTTATTCTTTGTGATGATTTGGAGTGGTGTCATGGATCCTAAGCTGGTACAAGGATAAAAAAACCTGAAAAACCTCCTGCAGGCCTTAGAGCTGGTATTTGGGAGGGCAGCAGTGGTGTTTAACTTACGTTTGAAGCAACATAGAAGCAGTGTGCTAAGGCTTGCAGCCAGGCTGCAGTTTGAGACTCATTCTTACTGGTTTGCAGTAGTGGTGACTTTGGGGCCATCCCTGGCCACTGCGGTGGTTTCCAGCTGCTGTGCCTGCCACAGCAGAGCTTGGCTCTGTCCCTCCTGTCCAGGTGTACCTGGTGCAGCAGCTCTTACAGTAAAGTGGGAGGAGAACATTGTTTGAACAGTCATGGTTGTGAGAGCATTGTAAAACAGTCCTACAGCTCTCCCTCCACCAGACACTTCACAAATAACCCTGGAAGCAGCAGGGCAGCTATTTTCACATGCTGCCACAGGTGGTGGAGGATCCCAGGACTAATGATTGTGCTGCTCCCTTAAACATTTCCCTGCTCTTAATTCATTATAGGTTGTCACACAATGTCTTCATGCTTTACCTCAGACTATGGTACATCTTTAAGATGTACAGATTTAAACATTAAAAATAAACATAGTATGAGGAGTAAATGTTAGGAGGGGCACACTAAGTATCAGTGTTACTTTACCAGTAATAGCCTGTCACTCAAGGCAGCAAAGGGCAACTGTGTAGTCTCATTATTTATTCCTTCCTTCCCCTAGTTGCTTAATTTCTGTACTATGCTAGTTCTTAATGCTTATGCTAATGACAAACAAAGCACCTGCTGTGGACAGCTCCAAATGCAGGATGTCCGTACCTGATGAAGAGCTGTTTTCAAAGCTGCTGTCTCTCTCTGACAGCACAAGGATGCAGACACTACCCCCTTTCCAGACATCTCTTCAAAGCTGTGGACTCTAACACTGCCTTCTAAGAGAAGCTCGTGTAATATCAGAAGTTTTGTGATACCAAAAAGCCAATACATCCCATCTCTTTCAGTGAGACACTGGTTAACTACTGACCCCATTAGGCACTGAAACATTCCATCTCCTCACAAGTCCATAGTGGAAACAAACCTCACCTTGCCTCACTGCTTTGTAGCAGAAGTCCATGGTAAGCGCACAAAACAGTACCTAAAGGGTTTTTGGTAAAGTATTAAAAAATACTTCCTTAGTCTGATGCAACTGATCCATTCAAAAAGGAGTCATTTGACCTAGGGACCAGAAGGTCGTGTGATTCTAATAGCCAGGTGCATGAAAGGTGAGCATTGGCAAGACAACACTAGGAAATTCTTTGGAACTTGTGCTTGCACACCACTTTGGAATTCAGTCAGGAAGATAGTTTAAAGTTGTCTACTGCCTCTGCCTCTTTCTATTCTGTACAACATTAAGGGATGACTGGTACAAGTCTCAACTATAGGGTGAAGACTTTCTAATGGAACTGGAGAATTCTTCTGTAGGTGGCAGCATGTATCAATTCTACACAAAAATCTGATCACTGAAAATTACAATTTTCATCTGATGATAGCACTGCAAAGACAAATATTCCTGACAGAAGCCTGCACCTCCTGGAAGTCAGAATGACACGCAGGAATCTAACAAGCCACTTGATCAACCTTATCCTGTTGTTTTTCAGGCCTTATACTCAGTTGGAAAGAAAATCCTTGATTTGCTGCTGATCATTTTTCTGTATCAGTAGTAACATGGCCAGAAAAGCAATGATAAACAGGTCTGAACATGCAAAATGATTCAAACAAGTCTGCTCAGCCTCCTCACTGAATCCTGAGGGACTCCTGGCTGACATGGTGCAACTGCACACAAGACACCAAGCAGCCAACACATACAAGGCTGCCTCAAGCCAGGAATCCCATCCCCCACCACACAGCAGCAAACAGATGGAGCACTGGTACCTCCTCTCCATTTATCAGGGCTTTACCTACAGTTTGTTTGGTTTTTTTTCTTAAAGGCTTGTGGGGGTTAAAAACAACAACAAACCAAGTAATACCTCTGAAAACACTTTGTAGGCTGGTTCTGCTACAAAAAGTATTCCTGACACTAATCTCCACTATTCTATGCAGAAAGAAATTTATTTTTAGCTTTAAAAAGTGGTTTTCTTCCAAGACTTGGTTTCTCACCTTCGTCACCTTCAGCTCTCCAGTCTTTCCAAAATGCTTGTAAATAAGCAGGTCCATAGTGGTGATGCCATCCCAGCAGTCAGCATCCAGCTCATGGTTATGTCACGTATGATAACATGATCATAAATCAGGCTGGGTCATAACCCCTCAGGTTCTTGGAAAAGGTGCTTTTCAGGACTTAGAGAAAAAGCTCCTGGCTGACTTAAATGAGGCAATGTAAGTATGACATGGAAGGAAATGTCAGGGACCCAGTCCCTGTTTATAAGGCGGGCTATGTAAATATACCAGATATGTACTAGATCTAGTGCATTTCCACCACTTTCCCCTCATAACTCAACATCCCCTTCACTGCAACAAAGGAATTGTGCAGTGCAGCCTGGACAGCAGTAAGTAGTTATGAATACTGTAACTGCGGGTAGACAATGCCCACAAGATAAAAAGTCACTTGTTTACAGAGCACAGTCAGTCTTTACAAGAAGCAGAAACACTATTCAGTAATGGCAGCTCCTGACAGCACACATGGTTCATCTGCATGGTGCCCTCAGGAAAAGCACTCACTAGTCCTCAGCTCAAATAAAAACCCTTGCCTAGAACAGCCCTAAGCTGCACTTCTAGCTTCCACAGAGTAATGCTGCTTTGGGAGAGCTGCTGCCACCACCCTGCCCCAAGTGCATACCCTTAAAACAGAAACAGAAGTAGAAATGAGTTCAAAAGCCACATTTGAATTATTCTGGGGGTAATGGGACAGTGAGAGGGAGGCAGTTTAAAAAAAACAACCACCCAAAAGACCCTGCCTTCACCATAATCATGTCAATTGCACTTAAATTCAGGCACAGAAAAACACAAAATATTTTAAACAAACTGTAGCTGAGAGCCATTTGGTCTATGGCTTAAAAGGGCTTAAAAGCAAAGTAGGATTTAAAAGCAAGTCATAGAACACTCATGGTGAGCAAATGCTAAGAACTTGCCCTTTTATTTTTTGCACCTTAGTTTAAAAAAAAAAAAAAAGTTAGCAGTAACAGACTGTGAGAACTCTCATCGCTTTTGGCACATTCTCTTCCCAGTTACATCCTGAAAATTCATTTTTATATCCTGCCCATCTCTTAACATCTAGGTAAGAAAACTACAATTTTCCCACCTCTTATAGAAAACTAATTTAAATTTATGCCATGTTGTTACAGCTGACAACTTTGACCAAGAGGTGGTGAAGAATTTCTTGGGTACTTCAGTGCTTTACTCCATTTCCACTGACTGGGGTTTGCAAGGCTGTTGAGAGCACTCCAGCACTGTGTAGCAATAGCCAAGCTGGTGCTAAATAAGGTGGGAATATAAAAGCTGTATTCTCCAAAATACCAGTTCCAGGCTTGATAAAAACCAAACCCAAGCAAAAAATTTAAAAACTTTAATTTCAACAACTCTCCAAAAGGCTAATTCTGAATGGGCTCTCCAAAATACAAATCCCAAATAAATAGTAAGGACTGTAAACAAAACTAGACAGAAGCAGGCTTCTCAGCTAATTCCAGCCATACCTGGTGCCAGGCATGTCATTTCATTACAGGACAGCTCCAACTCACCTTGTTCATGGGCTGTAAAGACACTGAAGTCCAAAAGCAAATACTGTTCTGTTAACTTGGATTCCTGGGAAGTGCCTCCAAAAGAAAATTTTCACAGGCAAGAAAGATGGTAATAGGTGAACATGTCCAGAAAGGGAGACACTTCATGTGTTTCTGGAAAGGTCCTGGAGAACATTTACTCCAAGTGAAAAAACACATGGGTTAACTGAAAGTCAAAGGAAATTTGAGTTGCCTGCCAACCTCTGTTACAGGTTTTCTGCTGAGATGTCTTTTCAGAATTTCTAAAGCCTATACTTTTTTCCCACTCCTGGAATAGTGGCCAAACTAACAAGACTGCAGTGGGTAATTGTTCTGTTTTAACAAGAGATTAATGCTTCTGGGGCCATCAGGGCTCATCCCATCTCTTATAAAAGAAAAATACCCCAATAACCCCACAGACACGTGGCAAAAAACCCATCATCACCTCCTTCCTCACTTTCTTCTGTCCTTGCTCAGATACATTTCACGGAACATGGTTCAGGAACAAGAAATTAACAGACACAGTGGTCTGAAAACTTGTCTGCTCAGGGTCTAAGTGTATTTTTCTAATCAATATAACAGATGAGGCTCTGACATTTCCCTATTCAATCCAAATCCTTAATGCTATAAGCCACTTCTGCTCCTGATACTTAACATTCAGCTCTTTTACCCATTTCCCTTCTGCTTCTTTCCTTCTAAAACATGCTCCCTTCTCTTCCACAGATTCTCTCCTATCGCATTAGAAAGGAAAAGATTAGACTTTTTTAGACAACTCATTTTTCTCTAAGCTCCTTTCACAGTTCTGAACATGCAAGAAGCAGAGCACAGAAAGTGTTCCAGGAACCCAAACTTTCCACACATCATCAGGCTGTGTTCTCCAGGCAAATCCAGAAGTCTTGCCCAATAACAGGCAGCTCATAATCAACACAGACTTGACTTTAAAAACCACAGAATTTAACCCATTATTACAACCATCTGCATTTCTAGTTGACACCTTATGGAGGAATACAAGGAGCTATAAGGAGATCTTTAAATAGTTACTGTTGCACAATCAGAAGTAGAGGAACCTCAGTCATACTCTCTGGCCTGTACAGTACACAGAGTCGAACCAAAAGAGCCTGTCCATCTGTTTTGCCCTGTGCCTATCAGTTACTTTATTTTTTTAGAGTATCACTGAAAATACCAAACAGGCACATATTTCTAACTTGCAGAAACTAAAACTCATTGGCTAAACCCAAGTAAGAAGCAAATTGATTACTACTGAGAAACGGGATTCTTAACGTCCATGAGTCATCTAACTTCCCCTTTTAAAAGCCCTGAAATTTATGTGCTTATACACTTAAGCTATCCAAACCTAATTTTCTGCAATGCTGTCCCTACTGGATATCTTTCATAGTCCACCAAATACCTCTCCAAGTACATGGGAGAAGCTGCTGTTCTGCACAATACTTGGAAAATACAAGGCTCTGCATTATCACACAGTATCAAGACTAGAAAAGGAACCCAGTGACTGACAGAACTGTAGGCAGAACATCCCAGGCTTACCATCAAGTCTCCCAACTCCCATCAAACACGTACCTCAGCCTCTGCAGAGGCATGTCATTCTCAGAGCAGTACCAGGCAAGAAACCTTCAGGTCCCAGCTTGTGCTGGATTGCTGCTCCCCAAAGCACAACAGCCACCTACCAGGGCTCACAGGAGCTCCCACTGACACACAGCTGGCCAGCTCCTTCAGACTGCCAACATCATAGCAGAGAGAAGAAAGAGTCAGTCTAAGAAAACGAGTGTTTAATCAGGAAACGAGAAGAGACAAGGGATAAGAAACTGATTACAGGAGAGTAATATCCCAGCCAAAAGAAACAGGATTGTACAACTTGTAACAACCAGGATCAAAACATTCTATGAACCAGCAGTGCTCAGTGAGGGACACTCCTGAGAAAGAGCCCAAGCACTTCTGGCAGTCTCCAGGTAGCTCAGTGCAGTCAAGGACTGACTGCCCAAGCTCCAGCCTCTGCCCTCAGCTGCTGCAGAAAGCTGCAGAGGTGGCCCTGGCCCTGGTATTCCAGTCTCAGCTTCTCTCACCAGGAGTTGCTGAAAGGGATGGAGGGAGCACTCACTGTGCACAGCAGTTCCAGCCACTCCCAACAGGAGATGGTGTGTGGAGTAAGAGAAGCCCATACAAAAAAAAAAAAAAGTTTACATATTTATAAATGCCAAAAATAAATATTTAAGACAGAATCCCCAACCCCTCTAACACGTGCGCAATCACACTGCAAACTGCTCGCAGGACAGCCTCCCGGGGCTCAGGGAAAAAAGCGGTGACTACACCACAGGGCAGCCAGCTCAACTTCCTTCTCATTTCCTGATGCTTCTGAAGCCTGCAGCCCACTGAGAAGGAGGAGGAAGAGCGAGCAAAGCAGAGCGCCAACACGCAACAGTGCTGGAGAGGAATGTAATGGTATAAATACATCAGATCAGTGGTTTCCAACAAGTTAAAACTAAAATAAAAAAGACACCAGAAGGAAGGATGGTGTAAATGGAACTACAACTATGTTGGGCAAAGGGTTGTGTGTCCGTGGCGCTCCACCCGATGTCATGGTGAGAAGGTGGTCATTTCCAGAGAGACCCTTTGCCACAGCTCCTTTGTCTGCTTGCTGCGCTTTAGGTTCTGGAGAATATCATTAAACTGCATCATGCCCATGGGAGTCAGGCAGAAGGCGCTTCTGGCGCTGCGGATGGCATTCACAAAGTCATCGTAGTCAGCTGGAGTGAGATGGATCAGCCGATGATGGATGTACTGGATGGAAACAGGGAAAGAGCCTTAAGGCATTTGCTCACCACCCTCCTGCTGGTGAAACTCAGAAGAGGACTGAGCTCCCAGGGCAACAGGTCACATGATGCTGTTACCCACCAGCAGTCCCAAGACTCGTGGCTCGGACAGAGAAGAGTATCTCAAAAGCAGGAGTGCTATATCCTACACCCCAGCACAGCCAAGGGCAGTGCTCCCTTGGAGCACCAAAATGCAGCACATAGCAAGTACCCTCTCTGTCATGAGCACTGCATTGGGCTGTAGTCCAGCACTAGAGGGCCCGGTAACAGCCTACCCCACCAGAATCCAACCCTCACAACCTTTCATTCTGCAGGTTACACCCAGCCTGGTCACTGCAGATCTCGTTTGCTAAGGGGCATAGGCAAAGTAAAGTTTACACTAAGTAGCTACAAAATATCTCTAGGCTTAACACTGTCACTTCTATCAGCTTCTCAAATAAGGCCCCAAACTGGCAGGTTCAGCTTTTGAGGCCAAATGAAGAAGCTGTTGTGTCCCAAAAATACCATCTGGGGTGATAGGAGAGCTAATCCAATCTGGACAATATGGCTACAGAATCACCCCTTAGGTCATTTATTCAGGAGAAGCAGTATATGTGAAGTGTCCCGATTGCACTGTTTAAAGGAACAGGCAGCTTTGGTATTCCAGCTGGCTCACTGAAACATACTTGCCCTGGTTTCAATAAAGCCTGGGACATGGTAGCCGACCAAGGAAAACAGGCTACTACTAACAAGGCAAGAAAAAAAGATGGGCTAGGGACAGGGGTGGACAGGGGGCTTGAAAATACAGCCAAGAAAAAGTTCAGGAGTTAAAAGGTACAGGTAGCATTTGAAGTGAGGAAGACACAAAACCACTCCAGCCTCTGGAAGAGCACAGGAGGCAGAAGGCAGAAGGCAGAAGCAGTACCGTAAGTTCCTTTGCAAGCAGCCTCCACAGAGGCAGGTGATACCTGTTACAGTCCCTGCTGAGGGAGGGGATGCATCAGGAAATGGACCACTTCAGCTCCCAGTGCCCAAGGCCCCTTCCCTCAGTACATGCAGACACAGGCAGCACCTGCAAGGCATGCAATGGCCTGGCAGCTCTGACAGGCAGGAAGATAAGGCACACTTCACCTGCATATAGGCCTGCTGGCACCTCTGCACCAGCTGGTGGAAGGCTGGGGTGCGCAGGTGGTTGTGCACATGGGCAGGGTTGAGCCTCTGTAGAGCTTCCATGATGATCTCCTGGAGCACAAAAGGGCTCAGCACCCCCTTGGCTGCACCAACGCAAAACTGATGCACGTAGTTTACACCTGCACAGGAAGAAGCCAGAACAACAGTGTTAAGATAACAGACACACAAGAAATCACACTTCACAGCAAGAACCTGGATCTGGAGCACCTTCTTCTCAATGTAATGCATCCTGCAGAAGGCTTGGGCAAGACAGTCTAGCAAACTCATGGGGACAGAGAACATTCTGCTATATCCATCAGGTCTGAGGAGAAACCAGGTACCACCTCAGTCACTGGTGTTCCCAAATTCACCTTTCTTTAAAGGGGATGTGAAAGAAAACTAACGTGGCATGGTAACTAGAGAGACAAGTATAACAGTGTACCTTCTCTATTGTTTCCTGACTGCCCATCAAGGAAGCACCTAGATACCTCAGCACTCAGGCTTTAAGGAGGCTGTAGACATAAGTCAAGCTTCCCCACACCACTTCCTATAGTGGAGCTCTGACAGCAGGAGCAGCAGAAGTTGTGCCACTAAACAGGCTGTTTGTAAAGGTTTTTTTAGTTCTTACTGCTTATGGAAGAATTTAAAAAATGATCTGACAAAAAAGATCCAAGAGCAAAATGGAAGTAAAAACAAACAGCTCCCCAAAACATAGGTGGTTTGAGCACCTATTGCTATAAAAGGTCTTCACAGAAGGTATAAATATACATAAGAAAGAGGAACACCTACAATACAGTGGAAATAGAAAAGAAAGAATCGATATTATAGAACGGAAGAGATACAAGCTCTGAACCCTGTCCAATTTCATGTACTTCATCCAGTGCCTCAAAATTCAACAGCATGCCTACAGAACCCAAAAATGGGACAAATGAGTGGATGAAAGAGCAGTAGGGATCTTCTGAAACACTCTCAGGAATGGGATCGATATCAGGCTCGCCCAATCTTTGAAATTTCACTCTTTCAAGAGCTTTTTCCCACCATGGCCCAAATCCCAGCAAGTGGATTTCTGTTAAGTACTGCTCTGAGCCTTACCTAACTTTGCAGCTAACCCAAGGAGCCATTTTACATCCTCAGTGTAGGGCGGGCTGCGGGAGAAGTTGTTGGGATGGTCGTTGTGAGCTCTTCGGCCAAGCATCTCCAGAGCCAGCATCCCTGTGAGAAAGGGGCAGCCACAGTCAAGCAGCACTCCTGCCCAGTAAGGCTTAGCCTAGCATTTCACTCACTGCAACACAACCTGACTGGCCTGCCCTTCACCAATAGAAAATTCCACAGCTGCAAAGAGTCCAGAAAGAAACAAAAGGCCAGTCTTGGAGCCTACCAGCACAGGAACCATCTGCAAGAACATCTGGATCTGCTGCTCCAGACTGGGAAACCTCCTCAGCCATCACCCTCACAGATCTGCAAAGAGACACTCAAGCACCCAGGCAGCGTCAAGCAGAGAGCCCCAAAGGCTGCACTACAAGAGGTGTCCTGAAAGCAAAGCTTTTGATCTAAATTTTGCAACAGAGAAGCTACCCCAAACCAACCTACTCTGCTCTGCTGCAAAGACAACAGGCCAACACTGAGCTGCAGTATTGCCAATCTGCAAACATTTCACTTTATGCCATTACAGTTCTTCAGAGAAATCCACCCATTTAAAGAATACTCGAATACCAACATGTGCCATTTCTTGATCTTCCAGACCATCTTCCCTGCCTGTGCCTCTCTCTTACTCAGGCTATTAAACACCCTTCATGGCTTGCCATGTACCACTGTGATATTTTAAATGACATCTGCACCCCTTTCTAGCTAACAAGTACTTTCAACAAAAAAAGTCAAGCATTCCTTCCATTTTCTTGCTGTTTCTCTTCCTTCACTTATTTTAGAGGCTTCCTTCTCCTACACTAAGTATCCACTGGATTGGACCACAAGTATGTACAAGTAACTTACTACTTACTACTACAGTAACTTACTGCAATCTAAGCTTAATCACAAACCCTACGACTGACACCCTTGTGCCAATGGCAATTCAGGCAGAGACTCTATTTCCTCGTAACCAGTATGACTGGGAAAGGAATGCTAATTACACACCCACTCTTCACTAAATTTAAGTTCCCTCTGCATCTGTCTTCAACAAATTAACTGGAGAGGCACAGGGCACTTCCCTTTGTGCCTCTGAAGACTAAGCTGGTATTAAACTAGAGGTGTGCCTGCCCCATCCATGAGCAGCAGGAGCCAAATACCATTTTATCATTTAGTCACAATTTGCACAGTCGCATCCTTGGAGCCCTATGCAGACTCCTTTATGTGCATCTGCTGAAAGGCAAGACTCTTCCCAGCTCTAACCCACTTAGCTTTCTTTTCTGCTCTGACAGTCCTGAAAAGCAATTGTTCAATCTTGCAATGCTTTGCCTTCATTTTTAGACTCCACATATGATCATCAACTTGCTTTTCCCATGTCCCTCAGGTGCATTCACCCCCAAGAGGTGCAGTACAAAACTGCCAAAGATAGTGAAAACCTGCAGCCTTGCCCTGAATCCCTCTCAAGGGGGCTACAGAAACCCACTTGGCCATCCTTACCAACTCGGTATGCAGAGTGGAGGTAGTGCAGACCCTGGGGGCTCACAGGCTGACTGTGCTGCTCATCCTCGGCAGGAAAACCCCCTGTAACAAGGGAGTTGGGCTGTGAGGACAGAGTTGTCAAGGAAGCACCCTGAATCGCTGGGAACGTTGATCCTGCATGGACACTGCCTACTGAAGAGAGCAAAACAGCAGCATTAGGACCCAGCACCAGTCTAAAAGAAGGTTTACTTGGGACATCATCTCCTTCACCTGACTGCCCCCTGCCAATGTAGGGTTATATTCCCCTAAACAGAACAATACAGCAAACAAAACCCACAGGCTTACAACTGAAATACAATGGGCCAGGAATAGCTCTATTTTGTTTGAAAGCTGGGCCTGACAGGGTCAGTTACATGTGTCCATCTCTTCTACAGTATCTTGTGAACATGCACAAAATCCATGGTTTACATTTATGTGTTGATTCAAAGGCCTTTCCTATTATTAAATAAAATGTTTGGTTCTGATTTCTTGTCCAAGGAAACAATCATGTGTATGTCTACACCTGATGAGAAACTGCTAGGAAAATTACTGAGCAGGAACAGTATTAAGTCACTCAAAGATCAAGTCCAACAATGCAAGGTTCTTCCACTTCAGCTGTACAACAGCTGTCACTCTGTTCAGGAAGACTGTTACTGGAGGCTGACCTCCAATCCATCCTTGGAAAGAACAGTCACTGCACACACTGGCAGCATGTAAAAACAGCAAGGAGACTTGAGAAGTTGTCACCTTCAGACACTTAACTAGTATGAGCAAAATCAAGGGAAATGACAGGTTTCAAGTGCAAATCCATTGCACTGTACCACCTAAACTTGTACCAACAGCAGTTAACAGAGTCACTAAGCTGCACTCTGACAACAGACCCAAATTTATCTGTCCCTCTCAAGAAAAGTACAAAGAGTAAAAACCAAGGTTTGCTTGAGAACTCCAGAGCAGAAATGCCATTAGGTGTGTGCACATTGTTACCCTTGTTTCATGGCTTCTCTGTGGTGCTACTACACCGGCTTGAGCAATGCTCTAAGTTCCTTTTCTTTTTCCTTCCATGTTTGCTACTGAATAGTTGAATACCTGAGAACGTGTCTCCAAGGAAAGATCTGTCTGACCTCCTCAGCCAAGGAGACAGAGTGCCAAACAACCCACAAAGTGGGGCAAAATTCATACTACGTTTCAAGTCTGGCCAAGGAGAATGACCCATAAGAATGAGCTAAATTACTGCCAGAACTCAGGCATCACCACATAATTACATACTTCAGGAACAGTGAAACAGTACTGCAAGAACTGAGAACAAGTTTATGGAAGCCATAAACAATGGCAACTGGAAAGGGTGGGGTTGTTTTCTCTTTTCAGTATTTTGAGTGTTCTAGGATGAATTCACACTTCTGAAAGACTCGTAACTCTTTGGAGGAGTACAGAAATGGTTTCTCACAATGAAAAGTCACAGCATCAGACTACAACTAGGGCTGGCAGCTGTCAGATCCTAAAGCCTTCATGACTGTTCTATTTGCTTTTGTGGTGGCTTTTTAGCATCAAAATACAGGATAAAAAAAACCTGAAAACATTCTCCTGATACTCTGAATATGACGGAGGCCAACACAACTCTCAAGTATTTTTGCACATACCAGTCTTCCAGTTGCAAAACACTAAAAACAGGCAAGTATTACAGCCTCTCCAATGAGGAGTTAACAGAGATTGGGGTCAAGCATGACCCACTGGTGCAAAACTCCATGGCAATGACAGCATGTTCCCCAATTCAGTCAACATCTGTTGTCGCATTGCCAGACACTACTTAATGGGTTTTCACCATCACTCGAGCCCCAGCACAACACATGAGCAACCATTCCAAATGCCATTGACATGACTCTGACAAGACATCCGTTGTCTCTGTGCATGTTCCACAGTTTGGGCACTGGCTGCCTCCAATCCTTTCAGGCAGGAAAAGACATTTAGTAATGCTTCTGTAGCAGAAGTCTGCCTGCTTCCTGCACTCTGTTCATCTGACCAAAAAGGAATCACATGATTTTGCTCAAGATCATCTATGCTCACCTTGCCCCAAGGAGAGCGGGAATAAAGTTTTTACAGGTTAGAAGTCAGATGGGCCAGGAGGGCTCCAAACATGCTTTAGTCTTGAGGCCTAAATAATGTCAGACTGGAAATTTAGCTAAACAGAAATTTATCTCTGCTAGCTGTATCAGGCCCCTTGGAAATCCCAGTACCCCTGAGCATGCACACCTTTAGAACGGCGTGCATTTAGCCAGAACTTTTCAGTGCAAGAACCCTCATTCCACCTGTAATCAATAAGGAACAGGCCCTCACTGGGGAACAGCTAAGAGACACAGTAAAGAAACCTCTGCTACACAGCCCAGAGCTGTAACTTACGCGCTACATTGGAAGACAGCGACAGTCCCGTCTCACTGGGATAGGGATGCACCGCAATCTGTGTCATGGAGGGGACGGGCACGCCAGGGAAGGACACTGCTGTAGCTGCCAGTGACGGTGTGGTTACTGAGTAAGGGTACTGCGCCCCTATGAATGCTGGATGGACACCCTAAAACAGAAGGTACATTACAATGTCTAGTAATGTCTATTTTGCCTGACCATTTAGAAGTACTTCAAAACATCATGTCCCCACACAAGCCCCAGAGGTTCAAAGGCCCAGTCTGACAGGAAAACAAAGCAAAGGAAGAACCTTGCACCGCAAGAGCATTACATCTGCTTGTTCTTCCTCCTTTTAAAAATCTAGTCAGTTTGCAGAAAACCACTCCAAGACCATCACAAATAGGCAAAGGTTAAAATAACCTTTATTTGGTTTTCCCACCATAGTTTCTATTTAGCCTGCAAGCTCTCAAGACAACAAGCTTTCTGTTCAGTGCCTTCTGAGAAACTTCAGAGCAACAGAAATTAAAAACTACTGATATATTATATTTTATATTCTCTTGAGACTTTAAATGCAGCCACAGAAGGCTCCTTATTGTGCAAGTGCTGAGCTGGAGGGCCAAAGTGAGTGTCATCAATTGGCAAGTGAGAGCAGAAGCTGGATCTCAAGTCATGACAGGTCTGAGGCCCATGCTCTCCCCAATCCAACATACTCCCCCAGAAGCAGACACACAAGGTCACAGTGCACAGCCAAAACTCACCTGTGGATACGCCGAGCCAGGGACCGGGAAGACAGCTGGGCGTGGCATGTGCTGGATAGTGTGTCCAATATACTGGGGATTACAGGGGATGTGAGTCTGAAGGGTGGTGTAAGGGTGGAGACCCTGTGTGTGTGTATGTGCCATTGCTGGCCCTGCCACTGTGTGCTGCTGGTACATGGTTGACCCCACAGAGATCACTGGCATGACGGTTGCTGCAGCAGTTACTGCAGCTGCCACTGTCACCGTGGTTGGCTCTGAGGTCACCCGGCTGTCTGCCAAGCCACGCGCTGCTTCAGACGCAGCCCGTGCGCCACCGGCGCTGCAGCCAGTGGCACCTTCTCTCTGGGCAGGGGTCCCACCAACAGTCTGTTCATAAAGCCAGTACCACTGATGAGCTACTTCAAAGAGGACTTCTGGGTACACACCACCTCCTTTGGCTGCCTCTTCTACGGCCATGCAGGCCTTTTCCAGCATCAGGTTGTCCTGGGAGCAGTGAAACAAAAGAAGTCAAGAATGTAAAACAAGAAACACAAGAAGGAAAAACTACAAGAGGGGAAAAGTATAAGGCACTCTAAAACGACTAACACTAGGGGGACCAGCCAGATGCTATGCAGCAGAATAATGAGTGTTATTCATGAAACATAAGAAATCCAGAGAACCAGGATTAAGGCTGTGCAGTAGCAAAGGAGCCAACCCCACAGGTAACAGCAGCATATCCTTGATGCTAGAAATTGATGCCTTTTCCTGGTCTTAAAATCAAGAGTCAAACAGTCTTAGAAGGGAAAAAGGGGTTTTACCTTGGTATTTATTTTAAGGATCCTTAGGTGCACTATGTCCAGGTTGAATGCACTGAAATGCACACTGCAATGCACCCCCAAATGATCTGGTATAACATTACAGGTCTTACTAATTAGCATATCTATCCAAAATTCCCCAGTGAGAGGCTTGAATGAGGGCCCCCCTCCCCCCCAGGAACCTTCCCCTGGATGGTTCTATCTTAGTTTACAGAATGTGTTCTGGAGAGGACCTTGGGGTCTGGGGCACCCTAACCCCTACCTACGAAGCTTCTAAAATGTTTCATCTCTCAGCTGAACAAACAAGTCCAAGAATGCAGGCAAAAAGCACTAAGAATACAGAAGTTGTAAAAAGGTATAACAGGGGTATAAAAGAAAAGGCAAAAAATCATCATGGCATCAAAATCAGCCTCCACTAGCAACTGCCATGTGATGCTTACCTGTTCCTTACACTGCACCAGAGCCCTCTGGATCTCATTTGGGTTCAGGGCATGGGCATGAGGCAGGCAGCTGAGTGCCAGTTCAGCAGCTGCCCGCACCATGTTGGAGTCTCTGGCCCGTGAAGCTCTGTCTGCCAATGATGCCACCTCTGGAGGAGTTAGATGTCCATCCCAACACTCCACCAAGATGTTCAAGGCTGCGCTACCAATCTCCATGGCCTGCCCTAAGAGGAAGAGTGAGAGAGACTCTCGCACCACTGTATGCCCAGCACAGTTACAGTCAGCTTTCTCTCAACAGCAGGTACACTCTTCACTTCCTTCAAGAGCAGTGACAGAGCCCAGTTGCTTCCCTTAGGGGTCGCATCAAATTTAGGTGCTTCCTCCCAAAACACAGGACAAACAAGAGCCCTGAATGAGCAAGTGGTGAGTGAGGACACCGTTACCTAAGTTAAGCTAAAATGCATTGGAAATAGCAAAAAGTACTTGCTATAGCTGATTTTAGTACCCACAAAGCAGTCTGGACTATCAGTCTATTTCATCACGTCAGGAAAACATGAATTTTCAAAAGTGTATTTTTTAGGCCTCTAGAAGCCATATGGATAGGTAATAGGTATGGGTGCAATCAGAAGGAGGAGGAAAGTGAAAACTGAACACAGCCAAAAGAGTATGTTCAGACTTGACAAATGCCTGCCTCTTCAGCATACCTCTGAAGGAGAGGTAAAGACCGTCTCTGTATGAGAAGTGGGCTTTTTAGACTGAAGCATGCTGCAGTACCAACAAGAAGAAAGAGGTCGCAAGAACTTTCCAGGCCAAACTAAGCACCACTGTGTAAATCACTGCTGATCAGCAACTACTGCAGCTGTGTGAGCTGCTTACACAGCTCCTACAGCACATCAGCATCACCATTTTCAAGAACAAGCTTGCTTCCCTACCCCCCTTTCCTGCCCAGAAGTAAGCATCCCAATAAAGTTTTGCTGTAACCTGTGATCCAAGAGACATGGGACGAGTAAGTTCGAGAGAGCCAGTTGGGAGACACGAAGTTGTGCAGCCCTAGTGCATACAGCCCAATCTCAAAGGCGCAGAGGTGAAGGTTGCGGTGTGGTCCCTGGTGCCCACCGCTGGAGGAAGGGTGGGTGAAGATAGAGGTACTGCTGTTTCCACCTGCTTTGATAAGGACTGTCTTGGCCAATTCAAAGTAGAAGTGAGCAGCTGCCTCTGAGGGCTGGTTTGGGACATGGGGAGCATGGCTCTCCAGCCGCCTCCCTTTATACCTAGAAGAAAGAGGAATCTTTCAGACAACAAGTACCCCAAGTTTGCCAGCTGGAGCTCCTGTCGTTGGGGTCCAGAGGAAACAAAGCAAATTTTCCCCATAAACTGTTTCTTGATGCACACGTGCCAAGTCCCCAACATCAGGCTTAGAGGTTGCCTCTCTGCATTGGTATTATTCATTACCTGCCAACTTCCACAGTCTTTGCACGGGCTCCCCCACTGGCTCTCCTACTGCCACTGGAAGAGGAAGATCCCAGTGAATCACTTGAAGAGCTGCTAATGCTGTCACTGTCCTGTCCTCTGCCCCAGGATGTTGTTGCCCAGCCCCCGCGTAGGGGACGCCGACTGAGTGTTGGAGAACTGTCAGAGGTGGTTTCAGGAGCACTGCTGTCAATACTAGCCATGCCTACAACACCAGAACCAACACAGAAACATCACCAGGGTTGGTAAATGTAATGCAGGTAGGTAAACTCCTAATCATATTACCTGCAGTACCAAGATCAGTTCTGTCAGCAACTGCCTTAAGGCTAGCAGGCATTCATTGTAAAATAAGAGAGATTAAATCAAATCAATTTCGCCACAGACATCAGTGTCATTTTGTAGTTCTTGCATTAAAATGCAGAAGAGTCCAAGAACAAGGTATCTTTTTTCCCCTTCACACCATCACAGCCCCTCAATCCACCTGCCAAGCTTTGTGGCAGAGTATAACAACAAGAAGCAAATATACATACAAAGTCAAGTTCCACAGATTATACGAATAAGAAGAAAACGCCTTAGATATATGCTGCACAACCTTCACATCCTCTGCCTCTAACTTACACCCTTTCCAAGAGAAGTGTAGAGAGGCAGCGGCTTCTCTGAATTTGTTTCTGAATCCAGGAGCACAGTGCTGCACTTCCAGAGTCAGCAATCATTCAGCTCCAGGTATCTAATCCATCACACAGAACGTAACTGGTGCAAGAATGGCACATTAACTTGCCATACAGAAAGGGGCAGGAAATTTATGGAGCAAATCTTATTTGTCCATGTCAAACATCTCAGAGACACTCAGCTGCTTCTGTTGTACAGGAAAGGCTGACAAGTAAAATCACAGTCATAGAACAGGTTGCTCAAAGCGCCATCCAACCAGGTCTTGAACACTCCCAGGGATGGGGTATCTCTGTGCAACCTGTTCAGAGCCTCACAACCCTCACAATAAAGAACTTCTTCCTAATGTCTAATCTAAATCTCTCCTCTTTCAGTTTAAAGCTGTTATCCTTTGTCATATCACTACATGTCCTTGTAAAAAGTTCCTCTCTGGCTCTCTTGTGCGAACAAGGGGTAAACCCCAGCAGACTGCCTAACAGAGCACTAGATGCTGTATGAACTAGTCCATTCCCACCTGTGTGTTTCTTCTTCTGCCTGACAGGTGAACCCCAGCATCTCCCATTGTATCCACCTCGGTTTCCAAGGGCCAGACGACTGGGGACCTTTCCTTCTTGTTTCAAAACAGTGGCCTCAGCAGCTGGCTCACAGGGAGACCTCTGAGAGCTCTCTGCATAAACAGGACACAGTAAATATCATCTTGTTTCTGTATCTCTAAAACCAGACATGGCCATTTAAAAGATATAAATAACAAAAGATAAAGAATTTTTATAAAATGAATAGTATTTATGAGCAGGATTATCTCAGTTTTCTTTCAGTTATTAAGCACATCATCTGACACTAGGCCAAGAACATTTAAGTCAAGATTTGGAAAATAGGCTGCAACTATGGAAAATTTTAGCATAGCTGGTACAAAGCACTTCTCACCCTGTGCACTCTTCTCCACAAAGTTCTCAGGACTGCTCTGGACTGCAGTGCTTACAGCAGCTTGCTGAGTGACAGAAGTCCCTGGAAGCTGCTGGATAGCTGCAGCAGACTGGGCAGCATGTTTGGAAGGAGATTTTTGATTTGCAACTGTAGGCTTGCTGGATGAGTAGAAGGAACTCAGTGTCTGTGGTTTGTGAGTTTGACTCTCTCTGTCCAGGAGTTTGTCTAAAATCTTTAACAACAAGGGGAAGAAAAAAAAAGGCACTCAGCAGAAGGGTAAGAGACCAGGCATTACACTAAGAGAAAGAGGGAAAATATCAAATAAACTTCCTGGTGGACAACAAATTTAATTTGCTGGGGAAAAAAAGAAAATAGGCATCAATCTTCCTGCACTAAACAGTAGTGCAATGCACACTTAAGAGCCATGTGGTCTGTGCTACTTGAGGAAGCAAAGACTCAGTAATAACTCATTTTCACTTGAAACACCCACTGACTTTACTTGAATGTGGCAGTTCTCAACCCCCACATGTCCTCCCCCGAGGGGGGAGAAAGTCCTTGCCAGGAATAAGAGACGAACGGGACTTTTGGATCTTCTCGGTCTTCAGATTATTTATTATATCTTATCAGTAATTTACATGCCACCAACATAGCATGAAGCAGAGCAAGTACCAAAAGGCAAATGCAGGAAAACTCAAGGCCTTTTAAAGGTAAACTACCCAATAGTTACTAAGTACATACATTATTTTTACTTTTTTACCAATGCCTAATGAACTATCCATTCACGTAGCCCTGTACTGCGGCATTTCCTAACCAATCATTCTGTGCTACCAACACTGCAGAAAATTGAGTGGGTGAAGAAGAAGGAAGAGACCTGAAAAACCACAGGGATCCTCCATCTTGCCTTCATCCACTTACCATACTAATAAACCTAAAAACTCTAAATTTTTCACCCTTAAACAAACTACATATTATACCACCACCTAACTCACTCTCTTGTAGATTCTAATTCATCCCAAAGGTTTGGCAGCCTTCTCCATGGACAAAGGTTAAAAACAGTGTTTTCCTGGGGGAATGGGTCATTCAGGACAGGCAGAGAAACAACCCCTGCACTTTGGTTCCAACACCTGAAAAGCACCTAAAACTCACAAAAAAGTAGTAGTTCTGGTATATCAAGGACAGAATGGAGGATTCTAAATTTAGTTCTGCCAGATGTTGTTGTTTAAGTTACAAAAATTCCATGCTCACCATTCAGAAAATCCTTTCACACATTATTGAGAAACTGGCAAAGCCACTAGAGAAAACTGCCTTACACTGGCCTACAGTAACGCTTTGTTGTCTTAATTTATTATGTAAGTGGGGAACAATGCATCACCACATTTTAAGGGTTTGTCCACTTCTACTGTTTGTTCTCCAGATTTAATCAACACCACAAGTCTGACGGACCATTTATGTGCAGATGATTGATACCATAGCGTCTCTGGAGAAGAGTATAGCAAAAGTGCTTCTCTTTCAGGAGACAAAAAGACACTAATAATGTACTTGCTGTGTAGGAGGACTTTGGAATATAAAAGATTAATAAAACCCTTTCTGAAGCTTCAGCAGTTTTCAGTATTTTTTTCTTCCTCTGGGGTGGAGAGCCAGAGTTTTACTCTCCCTCTTGCATAGGAAATTAAGACACAGGTGTACTGAACTAATATATCAAAGAGGTGAGAGGTTAAGAAACAGAGGCTTTGCTAGGTATACTATTCTGCAAGCCAATATCCCTGCAGCAAAACATATGCAATCCCCAGACCACACACGGACTGCACACTGAAAAAACACTTAAGAGAGAACTTGTCTTAGCAGGTAAACAAAAGCAATAAAAGCAGTGACAACACATCTCCTGAATGGACCTCAAGAAACCTATGGAAAGAGTGCCTCTCCCAGGGAATGCATGCTGCACAATCAGGTTTGGGATCAGTGGACGAATATAAATACCACAATATAGCTTGTAAAACATCAGTATGTGACACAGCAACTTATACTCACTGGCAAAACTATCAAATCCATCAAAACCTAAACATAGTTTGCCTTCCATCTCCCTCTCCCCTTTCAAAGGGAAACTCACCTTCTTCAGCTTAGACTGATCATCCTTGTAAGTAATCATCAGGGCTAGTGCCAGATCCCCTTTCTCCCTTCGTGTGCCTTCACACAACAGAGGATGTTCTGCTTCACTGACAGTTGTTTTCATACCTGCAGCCCATAAAAGAGAGGATGAAGAGGCAAGTGAGTTAATGGGACTACACTACATCCTGAGCACTATCCATACCTCAGACTGTTTTATTCCCCTCACTGTTACAGGCAAAATAAAGATTTTTTTCCTCCTATTTTTCTGTTAACTTCAGAAATAGGCCATGAATAAACAGAAGCTGCTGTCTGTCCCTAGAATACTAAGTTCTTTACAACTGTCAGAACAACCATATATTAAAAGGCCACAGGAAGAGTCCAGGCAAGCCTAAAACCCTATCTTGAATCAAAACTTTTGGTTTCTGCAGATATTACAAGCCAGCATTCCAACACCATAAAAAACTCATCTTCTTCCTTTCAGAGATGAGGCAACAGAACAGGCCTTGTCTAATCCCTTTTATTCCTTTTTGCATACTGCTTTAAAACAGGCATACAGTATTGTCATCATAACATGTACATAATCACTGCTTTGTTGCTGAAGCAAATGAGGCAAGAATTCAGTATTATGCTAAGATCCTGAATTATATAATAAAGCTTGAGAGTACTTCTGCTAGTCTTTCACTACCATTGTCTAGTCTCTTCTGAAATGATTGTCTTTTGTTCTCTGAAACTGTCCATCTCCATTGAAGTCCAGGCAATACATATTTTATGACAAAAGAGCAAGCAGAATGCTAAAATGCATGTTACTACTTAAACATTGAGGTCTCATCCCATATTCTCCTTCCATTTTTTCACAGCTTTGCAAAGATACCTCAACCCTGGCAGGTAGAATCCTGCATCTGGTTCTGTCAAACTGTGCAAACACTTCCAATTCTGCATCAAACTGGAATGAACTATTAACTGTCACCATTCAAAATGGGAAAGGCTGCAGAACATGGTTGAAGGCAGACTTTTCTTGTGAAAGATTCTTACCAAGGGCAGCAACAGCTGCCTCAAAACCAAGCTCTTCGTCTCCAGGCATTTCATTATTCCAATTACGGCTTGGGGGTCTAGAGCCTGTAGGAGAAACCACTGAAAGAAGACAACAGAATTAGTGTTCAGCTTTCAAAGCTAAGGCTTCAAAGCAAAAGACATTTCTGAGAGCTTTCTGAATTTGTAGAGCTTCCTGTGGTTCTGTTCTTAGCCTCATACCAGTTTCAAGACCACAGCACCTTGTGGGGCTTTTTTCCCATTTCTCTCTCTAACCTCAGGAGGCTCCAAACCAGGCAAGTATATTGCCAAGTCAATCTTCTAATCCCAGGTTTTCGTGTTCTTTTTAAATTCTAGATTTATATCAGCTTCCTCTGAATATAACCAGCACAAAAGCAGAAAAGTCAGTAGTTCATTTTACAAACACACACAGAGTGCTGAAATGTGTTAAATGTGCAGTTGTTTTCAAATGTAGGCAGAAGGAGAAACAGTTCCACTGAGGAACAAAATATCTTTAAAGCAACATAGAGGCAAGTGCAAGCAACAGCGCATGAAGAATAAAACTTTGGTTGTTCTCATACAGAAGACAGTTTCATTTTGAAAATCCCTCAAGACCTGGCATCTCAGAATATGCCCTGCACACACTCAGGCCAATGCAGTCAGTACCTGGAGTGCACAGGACATCAAATATAAAGCTTGCCAACATCAGAGGCAGGACAGGACGGTAATCACACAATGTCCCTTCTCGAAGTTCTTCAGCTCTTCCTCGAATAGTGTTCATCTCATTGGTGCCCAAGGGAATCTTCTTCAAGAGGGCTGCAATCTCAGATTCCTGATAAGCCAGCTTCACCTGGTATTATCCACAAAGAAACAGAAGAAAAGCTGTCAACAGCACAGTTCCCCTGTGGGGAGCAGACCATTTTCCCCTTTACATAAAGTACAGCAACAGTTTTTATTGGTTTATTAAATGATAGCAACTCTTATCAGCCTAGCCACCTTTGCCATTCTCTCCACAATGAAAACAGGTTTTCAAATCTAAGAACAGTCTTGCTTCATATTTATATACAAAATTTCTTACTCAAATGATCACTTTTCAGCTGCATACAGAAAAAATGCATGAGCTCTCATAAGAACATCAGCAGAAGTATCTGACTGGATAGGCCAGTGAAAAAGGTCGTTACTTGTATTGTAGGAAGAAAGGATGCTATGTTAATCGATACACCCATTTGAGACATCAGAAACTGATTAGCAGAAGAATAGGCACAGCATGGAAGCACACATGCCATCAGGATGAAGACATTTCACTACTACGTGCCTGTATTCTCTGCATTCTTAACACGTGAAAGCAGTAGTTTGCTTTTAGGTAGCAAGTGACAACCAATCTCACAATCTTCTAATCAGACCACAAGAAGTACAAATAATTAGCGTAAAAATTGTAGTTGGTGGATATTTAGCAACAATACACACTCTGAGGGACTGAACAACCCTGCAGTAAAAAAGCAAGGTGGCTGTAAACCACACAGACAAGGTCTTTACTTTACTATTCTTTTTCAGAATAGGAATCCTAATAATAATCAAGGTGTGTCCAAAATAATATGCTCACACAGGGCATATGCTTGCTTGCCAATGAATGAGGTATCAGCAAAGGCAACAATTTTCAAACATGCAATAATCACACCAATTTGCCCTAAGGAATAACTTCCAATCATTTCACCAATACAAATATGAACAAATATGGATATTTACAAATGACTTTATTTTCCCCAGATTAGAGAAGCAAACTGAAAACATATTTAAGATAAGAAGTAGGCTATTCTAATCAAAATAATACATTCATAAAAGATTTTGTACTCATCTAAATATTTTCAGGCCTATAGCTTCATGTGAAATCAAAGACCTTTTGGCCCATGAAGTCTGAGCTTCCTTTTAATGAAGGTAACAACAGCTGAAGTGATATTCCTAATCATTTTTCTGGCAGATCAACATGTGCTAATGGGATGTGCACTCAATTTAGTTCCACTGCAATTCATTTTAAGAAAACATATAAAAGCATAACCAAACTTCAGGTGTAAACCATGTGAGCAAACACATTCCAACAGAGTAATGTTGTTTATGGATACTGTCTTTTTGAGATTCTTCATACCTCCAGAGCCTTGGTAGAGGCAGGTGGTCTCTGCAGCTCCAGAGCAAACATTCCTATTCGGAAGGCCAGGTTGTGGTACTCCAGCCGCTCACTCAACACAGTCAGCAAGAAAGCAGCTTTAGACAAGGTGTTGGTTGCCATCCATGTCTGCTTGCTGGTTGATACCTTGTTCTTTTTGCCCTGTTTGAGGAGGAATTTGTCACAGGATGCTTTCCTAAACATCCTAAATGACACTATTCTTGTCTTCTAATCCTTTGCAGTAGTTATACACAGGAGAAAGAATAAAATACATTTTATTTAGATTAAATTTAGATTTTTTTCCTTATGCAGAGGAATCTCAAATTTCAGTGGTTACCACTGAACATCATTGCTTCCCCCATGTCACCCCAGCACAACACAGTGGAAGAGCTGGCCTGTGGACAAGACACATGTCCACTATTGGACTGATGCTGTGCAGGCAGATGTTGCACGCCCGTCCCTTCCAAGGGAACCCTTCCATACAACAAACACTGCTTAGTGTCACTACAGGTGAGTTTCCAGAAGTTTATGCTTATTTCTTTCTTGTCCAACCCTTTTATCCTGAAACAGCAAAACTACTAACATTTCCAGCGAGGTACACTATGAAATAGGAGACTAAGGTTTTGAAGAGAATCACAAGAAACAGGGTCTCCTGCACAGAGATGCCCTACAATCAAGACTACTGATGGTTGCTGTCATCTCTCTACCTTAGTTGGTGGCTGCTCCACTTTGAGATCTGGAGGGTTGGCCAGTAGGTCCCTGGCAAGCTCTACAGTCAAGCGGCAAGCCTCACTACTGTATCCATGAGCATACAGGGCCTCTGCACAGGCAAACAGGATCTGCAAGAAGGAACAGATGGTCATATTCAAACCACACTACCCCAGCCTAGAGTCAGCCTGCTCAAACCACCTGTCACAAAGACTCTGCAAACACAATTCACGACTAACTTCAGCAGCAGGTATTCTCAGAGTCCTCCCTGCCTAGACCTCCACCACCACTCTTTTGAAGCACTCCCCTAAAAAGCCTTTTCTTATGTAATTAAGTCCAAGTGCCATAAGAGATCAGAGAATAGCTCAAAAAAACCTAAACCCCAAACTACCACTCTTTTCATGCATTGCCATTTGGCTGCTTGCTTACACAGATGCAAGCTCTAAACACATTTTGGGGTTATTACAGGAACAAGACACAGTTTATTTAGATTGCCTCTCCTTTCCAAAGAACTTCTGCTTAAATAGTTGGATTTAAATTTTTCTTGCTGAGCATGTCTCAGTCTTACTTATTTTTAGTTTCAGATAATTTTTGTCATTTCCAAGGGTGAGACTAGGTGAAAAGCACACCCTGCTTTGTCTATGTTTGTAAATCTTGGAGTGAGAGATAGGATTAACTAAAACTGGGACACACTTGCAGTTAGCACAAAAATAGGGAATCAAGCTTGTGGGAAACAGACATATGCTACCACTACATTAGGCTTGTAGGTACCTCATGATACAATCGGTTATCACAACATTATAATTAAGCACTTGATTTAACAACATCCTAGGTTAAGTGTGACAGCTATGAGGGTGGTGAGCTGTGATTTATATAATACATAAAACTGCAAAACAGCATTTTGAACTAGATTCAGCTCACCTCCATCCGGTTCTCCTGTTCCAGAGGCTTTATACCAGCAAATACATCCTGCTCCTCTTCAATTCCCCCTTCAGCTTTGTCATCATCTTCCTTCACTACCTCTTGTGGATTCAGATAGTACACCTGGTAATCATCTTCCTCTTCTCCATCATCCCCTCCCCCTGCTGCACCATTCTCTCCCACTTCTTCTGGCTTCAGACTTACACCACCAGAGTTCTCATCCGCAGAAGGCAGGTCATCATCACCACTACCCATCTCCCCCACAGGATCCTTGGGGGATTTCTTGGCCATGGAACTGCTCCTGACAGTGGGCTCAGGTCCCTCAGAGAAGTACACCCCACCATCCTCCTCAAAGGCATCCCTGTAGCTCCTGCTCAGTGGACTTTCTGTAAAACTAAAGGTGTTGCTGGCTTCTGCCCCCAATGCCAAGCTGCTGTCATCCAGGCTCATCTCTGCCAAGTCTGGCTCCAGAGAGCTGTCCTCACTGCTCATGCGGCGTTTCCCACTATGTTTACTGGTCAAGCCTTTGCTCACTGGCAACTTTGCTTTGCCCACTGCAGTCTTATACACAGCTTTATCCCCTTCTGCTGAGAGCCGTCTCAGAACCCTCTGTGGCGTTTCAGAGACAACTTTCCGCTTTCCACTAAGTTCTTTCGGACGCACCGCTGGCTCCTGGGGAGAGGGCCGCAGCCTGTCCCCGGGCTGCAGACATGGTCCCCCGGGCTCCTGGCCGTGGGTTCTACCAGCCTCACAGGCACTTTCTACACACTGTAACCGGCAGCTCCTCTGCTGGATGGCCTTTACCCAACAGAACGAGTTCTTCTTGTCAGTGCTGCTATATGTAATCCCAGGAATGGGATAAGCTTCCTCCCAGTTGAAGTAACAGGCTTCTACAGCTGGCTTGAAACCTTGGAAGAGCTTCTCCAATGATTTCTTGTGCTGACCCCTCTTAACATTATCTATGACTTTCAGCTGCCACTGTCTGAGCTGTGAGCAAAGATCCCTGCGCCTAAGAGAAGACAGAGGACAGGTTAGGAAGTAAACAAAAAAAGCACCTGCAACAAATTTCTACTTAACCCACAGAACACTTCCTTCCTTTGGCCAACAACATCATCTGCTGAATTAAGTATAGACTGCATTAGTAAGAAGACAAGCTGAAAAAACAAACAGGTATATTAACAGCTAAGTTCTAGACAGGTTCATGATACAGAAACAAAATGTGAACAATACAAAGCACAATACAAACCGGAGGTTTAAAATGAAACAGTCTGCCCTGTTTGCTTATCTGCCCTAAATAAGGTGTTAGTGATTTGAGTCTCAGCAGTCTCAGTCCAGTGAGTACCACGGGAAACTGCCCTTGGAAACACTCATAAAACAGTATGCAGCAGCTGTGAAACAGCCCAGTGAATAACTCCAGTTAAGACATTCACAAGTACAACCTAAATGGCCTACCCTGGGAAGCACAATGACAGACAGAACCACTTAAGTGCCTCCCAGGCACTTACCTCTTTACCCTGATCTGCCTATGTAAAGGCCAGCAATTTAATTTAAGCTTTAGCAGGCTGTCCTCAGGAGAATAAACTGTTGTAAACCATAGGGACAGCAAAAATTGATGTTCAAATAACTTTGAAGAAGCAGCAATCTGGCAGGGCTATACACACTTATATTACACAATTAGTCCCATGCCCCCATATTACTATGGGGAGAACAAAACAATTCTGTATTTCTCAGCTCCAAATCTCACATAGGGCCTATGCACATGAGCAAAATAATGTAAATGGTGATTTAATTCAAGAGAAAAAGACATTTCTAGAAATTGCACCAGATATCTCAATCAACTGCCATCCTTTTTCTGCCACACATTTTAGATATCTGATGTACACTTCAATTCTACCAGATTGCCTATCAAAAGTAAAAGAACAAGAAAACAAAATAATAATTGAGGTGACCCAATTTAGGTGCAAAGGGTAGTAGGACAAAAGGGACTAAACAAAATGGACTACTTCTATTTGTCCACTCAAGAAATTAATTAACAAGGAAGCAGACTGGTAGGGCTTAATCAAGGAGAAGATTTTCAGAAGGAAAAAAGGAGCAGAAGCTACTCAGGAAGGGTAACATAAGGGTGAGAGTCTGTGAAGTCTCCTTATGATTCATTGTAAAGAATGGAAGTATGAGTAGAAGAGGGTCCTTGGAGACTTTTCAAACCACAAGAGAATAGGTAATCAAGCAGGAGCATTTCAATTATTCACTAGCTCAAGTAGGAGATCTGAGCAAATTTGAACTGCATCAAATAACTCAAATGTGAATATATATAGCACAACTTCATATGTTATTAATGGCCAAAATATTTTGTGCTTTTTCTATGTGATTTGATTGATGTTTGTGTTTATTTTAAGCCTGATTCCCAGTTTCCTACAGTTTTTGTCTTCAACTCCTATATTTAGCTACTTCATATTGTAAACTGTACAAGACAGAAGCTGCATCCATTTTCGTGTCCCTGATGTACCTTACATAGGGCATTTTATTAATGTTACACAACAATTCAGAGAAAGCAAATCCTGTTAATGCGTAATTGTTCTGAAAATACCATCCCGTTTTCATTTGTTCTGAGAAACTACTTCTGAGAATTTACAGCACATTAGACTTAACCAATACATTTTACACACCACACTTTGTAGACAAGATGTACAAAACAAACTATTATGATGTCAACCACAGTATCTCAACAGGAGCTCCAGTACGTCCTCTGCTACTCAACTGCTGCTAAATAAAGATGGTGCTAAATAAAGATGGCAGTGATTTACCAACACACAATATGGTTTAGAAATCTGCAGAAGCAACACAGTTTTTTCTCAGACAATTGAAAACACTGACTGAAAATTATACACTGATGACAATGTTTACCAAGACACTGCAGAGAACACACTCCTTAAGAGCACAGAAAGTAAGAACTGGTTCACCTTGAAATACACAATACTGAATTACTGGGCTAAACAGAATTCGATTGAAGTGCTGAATGGTTAAATATAAAAACCTTTCAAATTAATTGGTAGCTGGTGCTATCATTCAAAGAAATGTTCTCCATTGGGACACTAACACGCAGAATTACACCCATATGTAAGAAAGGAACCTCAGAAAACAAATTAGTCACACTAGTTGATGTTGCTAAAAGTAAGCAGCAACAGCAATTAAAGTAATTATAGTGCTTTGAATCTTACACAGCACATAATCCAGAAGGACTAATGGTTGAACAGGTAATGAGGTAATGATACAAACACAAGAGATCTTGTGTTTAGTGTGGTTCAGTATCACAGAAATTAAAGAGACAGGAACTAATTCTGTGGCTCACCTCTGTGGACTAATAGTTGGGTCGAGGACAGCCAGCCTCCAAAGAACCACCATCTCATCACACATGCTTGCACAGGCATGAGCAGCTACTTCTGACTGGCCATTGCTGCGTCCTGTGTGCCCACTAGCACTGCTGTGTGATGCAGATGTTCGCACACTGTACCACCAGCCGGTTATCTGCAGAAGAAAAAGTTCAATGGAGCTGTGTTGTGGCCAACATCTCAACCCCTGCTCTCACTTCATCTCACAATTCCAAGGAAATGGGATCTGTAGTTAATACCAGGTTTTCATTTGACTCCAAAATAACTATGACCATTAAAGCAGTATTAGTTTTTGAGAACTAAGGGCCTCTCAAAACTTCTCTGGTTAGAAGGCACATGCCCAAAGAACAAAATATTCACAGGATGTTCACTTCCTAGAGGCCCTCACTCTTGGAGAGAAAAAGTGAACAAATGTGATAAATGAAGCATTTCTTTTTCCCAGCTCAAAGTCAAGGTACGGGATGGAGCAATAAGGAAACTTACACTGCAATTTATATTACAGACTGAGGTCAAAGTTCTGATCTGTCAAAATAAACCTTTTTTTCTCATATTATTTTAACAAAATAAAAAAAGTACTACTTCCATCCACCAAAAGATATCTTCCATAAAGATAACAAAAGAATCTGAGATTCTATCACAAAACATATATATTTAGTTTTTATTGAAATGACAGCTCATATGTGACATGCTTTGTTTAAAAAAAATAGAAACAAAACAACAGTAAAATAAATCACCTTGATTGGGAAGAAATTAAATCAAGTATGCTGAACAAAAGAAATCAGACTCTAAATACTCTTTTTAGAAGAACTGAGGCATTTGGGGAATATAGTGTTATCAGGACATCACTAAATAACAACAAGAGCAAACTAACATACTTTTAGTGTGAAGAAGCACATGCCCGTAATGCACATAGGCTACTAAAATGATTGTATTCAGCCATGGACTGTATAGACACAAAGCACCAGTTACTGGCTCTGCCTCGTTCCCCAGAACATCCCCCCACTCCAAGCAAAGAGATACCTGCTCATAGTTGAGACACTGGTCAGTCAGAATCTCCAGCAAAGGAGCTGCGTTGCTATCCCGCCTCTTAAACATCTCCCGCACAATGGAAAGCAAGTTCCAGATTCCTTCAGGTTCTCTCCCTCGCAGCGGACGCAGCAGACAAGCCCACTCAGCAGCAGCTGGTGGCTCAGTGGAAGACAGATACATTGAATTCACATCACTGTATATAAAGCAGAAGAATAAGGATGAGAAAAAATTAAATCAAGCACAGTCATACAAAATCCTGAGTATAGTCTACATCCAGGAATATATTTGCCCTTCAGTGGCGCAGACATGAATAACCTAAAAGACAGGATGCATAATGAGCTCAAGAACACCACACAAACAAAATATTGTACAAATACAGTCTGCTCCACTAAAGTAACACTGGACTACCTATGTAAAAATACAGTCCAGAAGAGTGACAATGAAACTGAGCATCCTTCAATCCAGGGCATACAGGCTATATGGTGAATGAATTTCCAGATCACATGAACATCACATTTTCCCTTCAATGGGAAACAGTTTACCTGAAAACAACAGGAGAGGGTCCACAGAATTTATGAAGGGTTTTCTTTATGTTGTCACTGAGAGTAGATTCATCTAAGTACCAGGTGCTTTGATCTGATGCAGAGGGTCCAGCAGTGGGATCTTACAAAAGACAAACACATTTACAGTCTGCAAACTTTGAAGATATTTTTCTCTATGTGCCCAACCACAGAGTTAATAAGGAGTACACAGGCAGTGCTACCCAAGTTATTTCAACCATTATTGAACACCCTATTCAGAATTATCTTAAAATGCTACCATGACATTATCTTCAACACTGACAACACTAAACTAGCAGCTTTTTCTTGACCAGAAGGGTAATGGAGTATTAAAATAGGAATGCTCTAACATCTTTGGTAACCAGCACTTATGTAAGCTACCCCAAGTCACAGGTAACCCAATCTAGTGTTACCAATAGTCCTGTTTTAAGCAGGAACTTGGGAGAGGCCCCCTTCAATCAACATTTCCAGCAGTCTATATTTAATACCAAATTAAAAACACTTTGTTAGAAAGTGACTGATGCTCCCTTCCTCTGCAAGCACTCTGAGGTGCCTATTGCCATATATACACCTAAGTGCCAATACTCATCCCTTTTCCTTGATTTCTATCTGCAATCCATGCTACAGGTTAAGGAATCTGAAGCTATGGAAATACATCCCCTTCCTATCTGTGATACAGATTACTGAAAAAAGATACATTAAAACTACCTGGGGCTCCACACACTGTGTTGATGGCAGTAGACTGAGAAGATAATAACTCGTCCAGCAAACGCTGAGCTGTTGGAAGAATCTGAAAACATGAAGCAAACTTTCAATATACACAGTATTTCTTATCCTGCTATACCCAGCAAAAGATCGTGACTGAAACACTGGTAATTTCAGTACAGAATACACAGAGCTACGTTTTCAGAAGGACGACAGAGGGTGCTAAAGATCACACAATGGCCACAAGCTGTCACACCTCTCTCACAGCCCACGCACGGCTCACTTTCTGCAGTCACACCCTAAGAAGTAAACAAAAGCATCAGTTTATTAGCTCCCTTCTCATTTATTGAGGAATAGAAGCCCACAGAGAGTGATACTGCAACTAATTTTGAGAGTCAGGGAAGTCACTGCTGTCAAGGTCACGATTTTCCTGCACTTTGAAAGATCTTTACTTCTTGTTCCTAAATCACTTCTCTAAAACCCAAGCAAATGGGTTTTAAAATACATCTACACATAATTTTGGGGGCAGACTTTTAAATTATTTACCATCCAGTTAGCAAAGGGATTCAGTAGTAAATGAATGCAATTTCAGCACTAAACTAATCATATCTTCTGGACCAGCTCAGAGCATAGGCAGAGAAGGTTCACACTCAACTGTAAAATCCTATGTAGATATATCCTTAACGTGCTATTTTTGAAAGAAAACTGCACAATAGATAGAGTTTTTCCCCAGACTAAGTCTGGGCTTAAAGTGTGGATCGATTTAGCCTTTAGTATGCACAGAACAGGCAAATTGTTAATCCACATAATTAGGATTTAAATGACTTGCAACAGAATGTCTGATATTCTTCAGCTCTCTCTGTACAACAGCTGAAGCAAAAGAGCACTCTTACTGTAAAGCAAGGCACATTCAGGACAACTATATTTGCAAATAATACAGATACATCTCAAACAGATGGAAGAAAAAAATGATTCAGAAGGATATTTTGCATTTCAATCACCTGAAGAAACAAATTCAGCATTAGGCTATTTTGTACCTTTTTTCTACTACTACATATTTTAAGAAAAGTCACAGGTCTTGGCAGTGTCACACCTTAAGGTTGAAGTAAAGTACCAGAGACCTGCAGTGACTCTCCTTTAGGCTTTTTTTGCTAAGATATTTGTGTTTAATTGGAATAGGAGTACTGGCTTCATTTTGGGAAATAGCTCTTGGGCAAAGAACTAGGTAACAAATTCCAGCTGCTTTTCCATCATTTTCATAAATATAGAAAACACTTCCTACAGAGTTTCTGAAAAACATCTAACTGTATTCCTATAGACCATCATCCCCTTACACTTGAAGGTAATCCAGCATTATATTTACTGTACCCTGTCATTCACAAACTGAAAATAGGGATAAAATAGAATCATGCATACAGCCTGCTCTAATTCTACATCATGTAGTCAAAATATGGGGTCCCAAGGAATTAGAGTATCTATCTCCACCCAGAAATCTTGAAGACCAGGAATAAGACTGTTGAAAGAGTTTGGGGTGTGACTTGTCTATTTCAAAAAAAATTACACAACATAGATTAAGACATATCTCCCAATAAACCCTAAACTTTTCTATTGGGCAGCAATCATCAGATTATCTGTCAAAACATGTTCCTGGTGCACAGACGGTACATGTGACCAAAGGAGAAATAAACCCTGCAGAAAGGAGCAGACACAGAATATCTGAAAGCAAACAACTCACATGCAATTCAGGAAACAACTACCACCACACTACTGACCTTTCAAAGCCCTCCCCTACTAAGTACCAGACTGTGCCATAAAGCTCAGTCTGAGGAGAGAAAAAAGCTTTGCCTGTTATGTAATGCAGCAAGAAGCACACACTACTGGTGCTCACCTCTCAGCAACAACAAAGCAGTATTTCTACATCACTTTCATATTGTAGAATTCCTCTATTTCCCCTCATAAGAAGATTAGTATTTCTGTAGGAAATTTAGAGGACATTTTAGCAATAAAATATCTTAGTGTCCCAAGCGAAGCACTGTAATATGAATTTTAGGCACATGCTGCCAGTAATCTAACTCCTATTTAAGAGGAGTGCATTACAAATGCACTGCTGAAATGTGACAGATACCCATGCAGGTCAGTTTTTCTTAATCTCCTTTAGCTGAACCAGCATAAAAGAGTTGCCAAGCCCTTACATTTTTAAAGCAGTCATTTCACAATCACTTCGGTATTCTTGTGTATTTTGCGCAAACGCTTTAGGCAGATGATATAAATGACCTGACCTTGAACAACATAGATATTTGAGGAATAAGAGAGCAGGCTTTGACTAAAAAAATGTCATGTCTATTACCTTAAATGATTCTTATGAATCCCCAAGGAGCTACACTGGGGGAAGTCCAAAGGCTACCAGTTAGGTGCATTAGAAAGTGCCCACTTAAGGCACATACAATACTTTAACTGGGTAGTTCTCTCCACTTAGCTAACCAAACACACAAAAAAGAAACAAGCTGATTTGGGCTGACCTAAGTTTTCAACAATCGTGCACTTATTTACTTATTTGATCTTTCATGCTGACATGAATAGCCACCACTCTTCTTTCTCCTTTTAAGACACTTCAAATCTTTTACTTGGCAATAGACAATTGTTGAATAATAGAAGAACAAACGTGAAAAGAGCAAGAACTGAATGCCTTCCCAGCAGCTCACAAATGAATAGGGATAACTGGTTATCTTGCAACAAAAGACATCATATAAATTGACCCAGAATAAAGATAACTGAATTTAGCAAGTCATCAGTCAGATGATGGTCCCCACTTACCTGTTGTGGAAGTTCACTGATTAGGTACTGAGCAAATTTTTGCAACTGGTCTCTTTGTAACCGAGACAAAGACTCAGAAACAGGTGCTCGTAAGCACACTGCAGATGCCTGAAGAAAGAAAAGGAGACACAAACTGCCATTAATGAAGCTGTGTCCACCAAATGGATGAAGTGTCACAAACACTTACTATGCTGATGCATATCATGCTTGGTCTTGATGGCCAATTTTTTTTTCTCTGAAATTATGTAGTGTGCTGCAGATAAGATGCAAATAAGCTGTCTAGGCTTTATAAAAACTGTTTTCAAGAGTTTTTTTCAAGGAAACTGCTTTAACAGCTGTGCTTAAGATCTGTTGTTGCTAGCAATTGCACAAATACTGGCACAGATTTCACAAACAAACCTCTAAAATAGGACATTATCCCTTAAGCTTCTGGCAAACCAACCAGCTCTGTGGGGGCATGTTTCACAGAATCACAACCATCTCATTTATCCCATTAGAGTTTCTTAATTCAGTCTTAAAATCTCTTTCCCTATCTTAGAACAAATTAGATTATAAAAAGTCACCACTAGCTTCTTAACCTTTTTCACCCACATAACAAAAATGTCCTACTTAAAATTTAACGGGTACACAGTCAAGAGCACTTTGATAATAAAGATACTTCAGATATTGTCTTGTCTACATAGAGCAGTACACCTTGGCTTGTAACTTGCTAGTGCCAGAAGTCAGTTTATACAAATAGAAAAATCCTTTCACTATCACTTTTCAGGTTGAGAAAGGATTGGAGGCAAAAGAATAATTTTTATTTTACACAGCATCCAAACTTTCTGAGTGTAAATAATATACAGGACAATTCGTTTTCTAGCCTCACTCTCCACATCCACCTTTTAGAACTCAAAACTATGAATTCAAAGCAGAACCCACTTTTTTGCCAAGTCTCCAGTCCTAAGTACAGAAAGTAGACCAATATTCTGATTATTTCACAAGAGTATGTATTTAAGCCAATTACACTTGTCCATTGTGAAATACTAACAAGCTTCATCAGGTTATTAGCACTTATTTAAGAATCTGGAGTTGATCATAATCATGTTAGCTGTAAAATGTTCTGTGACAGCAGAAAATCTTCTGTTTCCTTCAATCATCAAAACTTAATCCTCTGTGTTTCTCAGCTTCCCAAAACAGAGGAAATTAAACTGTATGCAAGACCAAACCCTCAGCTGGTGTAATTCCTCTTGATTCTACACATTTTCAACTGAAGTTGGTTAGGATATAAAATGCCTACTTTTTGCTCTATAGAAGGCCACATAGAATAAAAGCAGTATAATAAAAACATAAATTTAACTGCTTGAAATCTGCAAGTCAAAATCACAGTTACCTGCCCCAGTAAGTATTAAAATGAACTGGTAAACATAAAGGCCAACAGTGTTCAAAATTACTTTCCTTCTGCACTCTGAGCAAACAACAGAAAGAGTGAGCTTTCAAATCCTGTACTTGCAAAGACTTAATAAAAGACTAACTATTGGTGACCTTTCACTCTTTTCAGAGATAAAGAAATAATGAGTGATTTTAGCATTTAAATGAGAAACAGAAGAGGCCAAAAAGCACTCAGTATGTACCCTCAGCAATCTGCACATTACCAAAGGACAGTCTGCAGTTTAGGGCCTCAGACAATTCAGCCTGTAGACCGCAACTGTGAGCACACATGTGCACAATCTGTAACCAAAAGGAGTGCCAAGAACCATTTCCTAAAGAGAGTGTGCACTGCACAGAGCTGTACTGAGGAGAGACTTGGTGCCCAGGGGAGAGCAGAGCTGTGCTGGAGCCTACATTGTGGATGCGGAAGAGGCAGAGCGCCACGACGTGAGCGCACCACTTGGCCCCGGCGCCGCAGGTGCAGCTGCACGACGTGATCCGGCACCGGTCAAACATCACCGCCACGTTGTACGCGCCCTTGGGGGGCACCATCTGTGGGGGCACCACAGTGGCACTCAGATGGAAACCTGTGCAAATTCAAAAGTCCAAAGTTACTCTTTGGGTATTTGGGAAAAAGATTCAGCCAGCACAGAAATACACGTATATGCCATCTAAACACTGAAACAGTATGTCTGGCAACAACATTCATATAAGGATGGACATGGATCTAGAATCTCCAGCACTTTTTTCTTCCCAACCATGGGAAGAAAATGCCTGAATATTAGCAGAGAAGCATAATATGTTACAAGAGACTCCAAAATATCAGCTTTTAATATGTCAATTAATTAATTTCTCTTATTATTTAACAGAGAAAAGCAAAAGTGGATACAGTCATCCCTGAAAAGTGTCAGGTTTTGTTCACAGGATCAAAGCTAGACTATATATACACATTTTAGGCATAACTTCTGTGCTAAGTCTGGCTACAGTGCAGAACGGGCTAGGTGACTGGTTTGGAATTATTTCCAAGTCAATAAATTTTCACAATTTCACAGTCAACTAAAGAAGGCAACACTTAACCTGAACACTTACTTCCACTTTGTGGCTTCAGAAACTACCCATCTGTCATAAATTATGCACCTTCTAGCAATTTTGTTCATTTTACTTTTTTATAAATCATGAACTCCGAAGACAAAAAAAACCCTCTTGCTTAGACTAAAATCAATAGAAAGGAGAAATTTACGAAATAACATTTGAATGAATCCAGCCCCATTAATCAGTGATCATAAACAAATAAATTATGTCAAAGGACTTTAACAAGGCTTAGCTTCACGTAAACTCATGTACAGTACATATGAGTTGTACTCATAATGCAGCTTCCTCTGCATATGTCCCTCTGGAGATATTGCTCATCCCGAGGGACACGTATAATCAGGGTAAGGCCACCAGGAGCATGAATCTTCTACCCGTCTTTAAGGTGCCTATCAGAAGTTAGTCATCCTCTACAGGAATGAGTAGCAGTCTCAGAACTTTTCTGCTAATCTGGAATTCAGTTTTAATGAAGCACAGAAAACACCAAGGGCATCAAAGTCATAACCAAACTTCAATCCAACAGTGTACCTTAAGTGAAAAAACATGGCTTGGGACAGATGATAATTTCTCCATAATGAGGGCAAGGAAGGAGATTATAAATCCACACTACTAAGTTTTTATTATGATATTGTGGGAACATAAAAATGATGGTGTTCAGGAGTGCACGTGACCTACTAAATTAATTCCATTTAAAATAATGTGCATAATTTCCTTCTCAAAATATAATCCCCATACCAATACAAATTTGCTCTTACCTTGCTTAACCTTTCTATTTCTCCTGTTCACCACAATTCAAATCCTCTCCCTGATGTGATTATTTTCATTAGTACACATAATGCCACCCAAATTCTTCAGCCATTTTAGCAATTGGAACAGAATCAAAACAAAAGAAGGCATTCACACAAAATTACTGCACTGCTTATTACCAGATACAGTTGTCATTTATGTTTCACATTTGGATAATACAACCCAAACAGTTCAGCTAGTCCTTCTGTTATACTAAAAGCATCTCAGAATAATGCTCTGGTTTTCACATAAGCAAATTAGGCATTTCACAAGTTGGAATTGTAGCAATTCTGCTTCACTGCAAAAAAGAAGTATACGAAAGGTGTTAGAGAAGACTGGATCCCAGCTATAAGCTCTTACCAAGCTCCTACCATGACATTCTTCTTTGTATATGAAGAGAGTTAACTGATAATGCAATGACGGAAGAACACATACAAAAAGAGACAAAATTTAAGGACTTTAACATGATATATCACAAGCTTCAAATCAATCTGTAGATTGACGAACATGTCTGACACTGACAATGCTAATTCAAGCAGCACTGCCCAGTTAATTCTTTTGCAACACCAATCTTGCTGTACTGAACAATTGTTTGTGGGATGGCACAGGAAACTATGTAAGGAAAGAAATCTGGATTATAATTAATGGTTTCTTTTACCAGGAAAAATCAAAGAATCACAGAATCTCTGAGATTGGAAAAGACCTCTAGGATTCCCCGCTCAAGGGCTGCTTCATTTCCTGTGTTTATGCTCCCATTTGTCAGTGTATGAAACTCAATAGTGCAACTACACACCACCTTAAAATCATTTGGAGCAGACAACTGGAAATACATTCACCCCACCTGTGCTGCCCAGCTTCTGAGCTGCTATTCAAGGAAAAAAATCCCACCATTAGATACAGTTCCTCTATGAAGGACAAGGCAACCTTACTATTTAAACGAAGTTTCTTCCTTCCCTTCCACACACAAGCCTTTGTCAAGAATCACAGCTGCTTCTATGTGTACTTGAGAAGTTTACTTCTCACCACCTCCTCTTTTTCCCTACTCTTCTCCCTCAAGCGCAGGTTTTGCCCTAATATTCCCATAGCCTTTGTTCCTGTACATTGCTTTACACTTCCTTCCCTTTTTAATGTATTACTGAAACAAGTGCTGACCACAGTCTTTTACTGTCTATTAAATATTTTACTCTTTTCCTCTGTAAAAGTCCCAGGAATTACTGAATTTCAGCAAGCTGCTATTTAACTCATTTTCTCTCTCTCAAACATTTGGCTTCCTGAAGTTTACCGGATTCCTTTGAGGCCTCTCTCAGCATTTCAGTCATGACATTGGGAGATTATGAATGCCCTCAAAAGTCAGTTTAATCCTATTTAGCAAAATTTCCAAATCAATGTTGACATTCCAAAATTACTATTTGGTGTCACTGACAACACACTGACACTATGCAAGGTAGTTTTAACTCAATCTGACTTATGTATGAGGAATCACCTCACTTCCATTCCCAAGAATGCCTGCTATTGGTATTACAGTAAACACCAGACTAGATAGTATCCTTTCAGAAGCTTTACCCTATTTTTGGGTAACAGTTCATCAGTCTCTTGCAGTTTGCATATCTCAAAGGCTATCTCCTTTTCTTTTTGTTCTCCCCAAACCTTCATAGTACACGTCCCTTTTATTCCTTTTCTCAGGGCTCTTTACCTAAATTTATTAATTTCACTCATCACTGAGAGTTAAGTATTACTGGTTCTAGTAACTAAATAAACCCACATAAGTCTCTATCCCTCATCACACGAAAATACAGGAAATTTCTTAAATTTCCTCCTTAACATTATACAGTTTTTTATATTATCATTTTTCTTATTACAACCAGGCTCAGTTCCCACATGCCAAATAATATTCTGATTCTGAAGGTTACACTTGCAGGAAAAAAAATCTGCATGGGATTGACACGGCCCACCATGACATACTATTATTTATTTCACATAATGCCTTCTGGTCAAACAGCTGTCACTGAAAAAGCTATCTCAATATTCTCTTTTGCTTCAAAGGATTTAATGAAAAATCCAGAGTCCAATTCTTTGTATAGACTAGTTTCTATAGCCAAAAAACACAAAAAGAACAAGACAGTAGGAGAAGCTATAAAACCCACTGTCCAACAAGAAGGATTTCTGTCTGCCAAAATACTGTACTATTAATACAACTCTTTTGCTACAAGAATAAACCTTGCAAACCTCCTCTGTGCCATACAGGCACTTTAGGCAAGGCATTCATTTGATCAGACAAGTAGAAAGTCAAGTTCTCTTCAGCAATGAGGAATTTAAGCATTATGAAGACAAACATATCCTATACAGTTTTTGCAAAATGCTAGGACAGATTAAGATTCAGAACATTTCTGACCTTTCAGTCCATTTCACAGCTGAGCTGATTGAGGCCAAAATAAAACACAGCATTTAGCTCAAGACATTGCAAAGAATACATCTGGCAGGGAGTTTCAGCTAGGATGCCAGAAAAGCTTGTTTTGAGACGTGGTCATAGCACTGCTGTCCCACTGCAGGTATGATTTTGGGACTCTGAAGTATCTAGAGACGTAGAACTGCACTGTTCTTACCTATCTGGAGAGGGTCTTTGACAGCCCTCACCCGGAAGAGCTGCTCCCCTCGCTGGAACTCATCTGCACTGCCATTCGCCAAGCACGAGTACAACCTGAAAGGGATAACCAGAACACGTCAGAATCAGTTGGGTTTTGAGAAACTTCACATGATTATCCTCTTTGCTGACATGACTTTTGAAAAATCCTTACTATCTTGAATAGGAAGTCCAGGTCTCTCCCACCCTTTTGACATTACAATTCAACCACAAAAATCATTAGTGTCTTGCTAACTGGGTTTGTGTATAGCCACTGGCATTCTTAGGAATTTCAGCCTAAGGCTCTGAAATACAAATTAATTCATCGTCTAAAATTAAGCCTTTATATACAGTATAATTCAAGGTCTAATGCCAGCATGCCACAATAAAAACTCCTCCTAGACTAATTATCTGCATGCACTAGTGAGGTTTTTGTACACCTGTGTTCATCAGAATAACGAGCATATACAACCAGCTGGCTAGCTCTATTCACTAACAGGTGATCTTACATCAGCACTTCTGACATTACCTCCCCCATCTGATACCTGAACCTTAGACAAACATATCCAAGAACTTTCAGCAAGATTCTTTCTAGAAGAGTGTAGTATCACTACTTTGCAACAAAATTCTGAATGCACAAGCACACGGGTAAACCTCCTATAATATAAAAGCTTCAGCAAAACTTAGAAATAGATCTAAAAGCAGAAAATCTTTGACTATGTAGTAACATAGTTAATGTGGAAACATAAGAAATATAGTCATCTGACTATATCAACTCTGATCACTGATTTATTCAGCAAATTCTGGTTCTCCTATTTACACCAACAAAGGGCTTGCACTGCACACTGAGCTAGCCCCCCTTGGCAATTTCTGAGCCCAGTTAAAGCTCTGACTCCAGCAACATGTTCAAAATGGAAAGATGATTTCGTAAGATTAACACAAGGACAAAACTCTACAAGCTAGCCTACTGTTAGGCAAATTGAAGTGTGCATTTATTTTGCTATGCTTTATACACAGAACCTAGACGTCTATATGGTTTTCCTGGCACATATTTAAGGCAGCTCACCCTAGAATAAAACCCCATATCATAGCATATCACACAGTAATCGATCCATGTATTACTACAAAAGGCACTTGAGAGCCACAGAAGCACCAAATATAGGACATAAAAAGGACAACGATTCTCCTCAAGTGAACAGAACCTTTTCTTAAGCATCAGTGAAAGAGAAATAGTATTTATTACCTGATATCTTCCTCATTTTCTGGGAAACTCCAGAAGGCGATTCGAAGTTGCAGCTGCTCAGGCACTGGAGGATAAACTTTCTCCACCACCTCGAATGGAATGTGAAATGCAACCTGTTTTGCAGAGAGTTCCACCAATGGGATCACCAGCCCATCTAGCAAGATAAGAAACAAGAGACAATTAGCCATTCAAAGAACAAAACTTGTGAGGGGCTAAGGAGGTCAAAGCAGGAAGCTCTTCCACTTTCTCTTTTATCTCACCACGTTCAAGACCATTTTTGACGGATAGTAAAAGTCAGCACAGAAATCTTCTGAAGAGTTGTCTCTCAACTCCATGTTTGTCTTCAGCCCCTCAGGCCATGGGCACACGTCCCAAAAAGACCAGTCCTTGGCCAAAAGAGCTGCATCAGCCTAGCAGACTCAAACTTAGCAAGACTTAAGGTAATCAAGTATTTTTCACACATTTATTTTATGATGTGGCAGCAACATCCTGTGAATTTCAGTAGTTTACACAAAGAACTATTACAACATATATGCACAAGTAGGAATAGAATGGTTATCCAGGAACCTTAGTGTTGGCTTTTTTTGACAACACTCAGTATTCAGCTATTTACAAGGTTTTAATTTCAATAAGTATTTGTTGGTTTATTCCCTTCACCATCACCTTTCATATGATATCTGTCTTTATACTTTAAATTCTTCCGAGAAGCAACTGGGAATTCATGTGTCAGTGCAGTGCTGACTACACTGAGCTCACAAGGATCCTAACTGAAGGCAGTAAGAGCTTTATATAAATACATTTAACCATCACCTTTGTACCAAACTAACTCCACTTCTTACATTTTTAACTGCAGATGAAGATTTTTTAACATCTATCTATATCTAAGGCTATAAAACCCTTACGTTTCTGCTTTGCTCTGACCTAGATTATACTTTATACAAAATGCCAGACTTGTCTTATCTGCAAGTACATCCCTGCTTTACTGAGATCACCTCCTGACCCATCACTACAGCAGCCTTGGCTCCCCCATCTTCCAAACCCTGTTGCCAAACCCCTAATTAATTCCGTTTCAGATATTCAATGTTATGTCTCTTTGCCTCCCTCAGCAGCCTCTAAAACACCACTGGAAGCCAGGATGTAAAACAATCTGGCCCTCAGCTTTCCCTCTCCACCGGCCTCCAGGCAACATATCAAAGGAAAACTTAAGCCCTGATGTCAGTAAGCACTTTCTCACCCTCTGCCTAGAGACACCCTCCAGTCCCAACAGCTGGGAAAGACAGGATTAGGAGAGGGCTTTCAAAGTGCATGCACACAGCAAAGCAGCCAACATCTCTCCCACTACTGAGCAGACCTGACAAATGAAAGGATTACATAAATATGGAAAAAACCCACATTTATGATTTTTTTACTGCAGTGAAATTAGATTCATTAGCCACTATTCCCTTCTCCCAGGGTCAGCCTTTTACTATCAGGGTTGTTTCTCCATCACCAGTGACTTTTATCCTGTTATAGATCCAGTCTCTGTTTTACAGTGCTATAATCCCATTCACAAATGTGGGAGAAGCAGATTATAAAATGAACAACACAGGGAAAATGATGTGTCCCTTTCTCTACAGCTAGCAGATAAACAAGCTTTTAGCAGAAAAGTCATTTCATTTACACTTTTGACAACCAGAACAGGTGTAAAGCTTTTATCAAGTCACTAAAAAATACACTACTTTTAATTACTCCCTAGTACTGTTTTTAATTAGTGCAACATAGTCAAATTAATATCATTCCTACTGCTACAGTAGTAGTAAAGACCACAGTCAGTCCAAATTGAATCACTTTCATACTTGAAATTACTCTGAGTGATGAAAGGAGAGGTATTTCTCATGGTTTAAAATGCATTTCTTCTGTGGAGGTACTCTATTCAGTTATCTCATTACACAGTACTAGAAAAGAGGTAACACCTAAACAACCTCTACAAAAGGTAAAAGGCTGAAAAAAATACTTCAGTACTGAGTCAAAGACATGCACATTTTTCTGAGAGCTGCAAGCCTGCAGCCTTGATGGTATTCCTTTTTACAAGGATCTGGTGCTGGCTATGAAGGTGAGATTAGAGATGCTACAACATGAGACCTCCTCATCTGCTCCAGCACAAGTCTAGCACAAGTCTAGCACAAGTCAGCCAGCTTGATTTTAATAACTGTACACAGTGAAGTAAGGTAACAGGCTGACTTTGCACTGAACCCATTAACTGATTCATCAGCTGTACTGCGTTAGTAGTAATCAGCAGAAGACAGGTGGCCAATTATCTGGCATAACTCAGAGCTCACAGCTGAAACATCTTCAGAATAAGGTGAAATGAAAAAACAACAATCTTACTTATAAAACCATGCACCATTCTAAAATTCTGAATTTTCTATAAGGAAAAAGAGACATAGAAAAAATAGCAGAAAATAACTGAAAAGTAGAAAATAATTTGTCAATCATACTTCAAGGATGAGTGAATTCGCAATAGCTACCTTGGCATACATGTAAATGCTAAAATTAAGAAGTTAAACTGCCCTAAGTTTCAAGGGGGTAGTTGCCCATGTAGCCAAGGTGAGACAATCTTACCTGCAATATGACTCAGAACATTAGAGAGTCTTTTCCCATTAGACCTCCTGAAAAGTGAGCTGGACAGTCCTACTTTGGTGCTTAAACTAGACTTCAAATACTCTCATCTGAGTCCTAAACAACGAGAAATCTATTCAAAAGGTTTATTTCTGGATACACAAATCCTGGGTTAGTGGATTTATACCTACTTGTAGGTAGGTTCATACCCACTTATGTCAAGAGGTATTATCAATAAAACAGACAAAAGGTACTCTCAGGTTCTATAATAAATATTTTTAGCAAGGAAGAAAAAAGGAAGTCGCTAAAAAAGTAAAGGAGAAAGCACCACAGCTTCTGCTGAGAAAGCAAAAATAGGTATAGGAAGGAAGATTGCAAATTTAATATTTAAAAAATTATACAGCAGTAAAGTCAAAGTTCTTGAGATAAAACTATCCAAGGGAGAAGATAATTTTAAATTGTGGAGCAAAACTAGCAAGAATCACTATTTGCTCTCGGGACACAGACATGATGACCCAAGCAGAACAAAAAGCACATTTCAAGTCTTGGGAGAATAGTCACAAGTAAAGCATAAGCAACCTGAAACAATTCTCACAGGTTAAATGACTGAAAAACCCAGGTCCAGAAGGGATTTTGAGAAGCAGTCTAATCTATATCTCCTACCTAAAATGCAAGATTGAGCATATCTAAACCATTCTGACTAAATCACACCTCATCTACTTACTGCCACACAGAACATGCAGCTTTGATGAGGACTATCCTGCCCTTTTTGCTACTGTTTTATGTGAATTACAGGTTTGATTTTTATAGCCATTTTGTAATAGCTAAAACTTTAGAAGAGATGTAATTATTCCTGCTGGAACAACAACAACAAAACACCTGACCCCACAACAGCCAACACAAGCTGTGCACACAAACCTGCATTTTCACCAGCAGAACAACATCTGTGCCAGAAGGACTTACGACACAGAGATGAACATGTAGCAGCTGCTTAACCTTTCCTGTTAGAGGGTAGGCTGTAATAAGTTGCAGCCAACAATAACTCATAAAAACAGATCATGTTCAAAATGAGCTAGCAGTATTCCTTCAGCACAGTAACCAAAAAAAAGAGAAGAAACGGCTTGAACAATCAGCAGAATAGGGATCATGAGAATACCAAAGAGCTATTAAACACAACAGAGAAAAAACAACTGGGCTAAACACTGAACATATCTGTTAGGAGGGTATTTCCATTGAGTTACTTTCATTTGACACACATCTCTAAAATGAACTATACATACAAGTGAATGAATACAATTCAAGTGAACAAAACTCACAGCAAGAGATAAGACACAGTGCAAAGATAGGAGACATTGCTTTTCCTATATATACCTTTAGAAAAATGGCATGTTAGGCTGCATTATCTTTTTAGATCTGAGTCTACAGCTTTGATTTTATAGCAATCCCTGGTCCCCAACCCACTGTTCCCCTCACCTTTCCCATTGGCTTCAGTCATAAATGTAACAAAGAGTAACAAAGTAATACAACTACAAACAGAACAAGAAGATAAAGAAAATTAAGTGAATCACCTCGGATATCAAAAGCTAAAGTGCAAGAACAGTAAAACTAAGAGGAAATACGCAGAATTCAGTCTTGACCAGTGAGGGAGGTAGGTGGGGGATGTTACAAAACCTGTTTTGCAAATCTCATTTTAAAAATAGTAAATAATACAGTGCTTTTTACAGGATGTAGAAAGACAAAACTGTTACTGTAGAATGCACTTACAGCATTTTTGCTTGTTTTATTTAAGTGCCCCTTTATTTAAATGCCCCTTGGCTTAAGTCAGTGATACATTGTCTCTCTGATATCCCTTAAAACCAAAATGTGCTGAGAATTCTCAAACAGGCAAGCAGAGGAAGTATTGCATTTAATCATAACATACCTAAATCAACTCTTTAAAAATATTTGTTTTCTTACTGTTTTCTGTACATTTCCTTCTAAAATTCTGCTGTTAGTTTCAGTTTATTCTCTTGTTCTTTTTTTTCTTTCTAGAAATTTATTCTCAGAGTTGATGTCTTTAAGAAGTATGTCCCAAAGAAATATAGTCCTTCAGAGCTCAAACTTGGCAAGTAATATCAGAAAACTTCACCTTTGTCTTGAACACTGTAATAGTTGAATGTGAATGCTGTGAACATACTTTAAAAACAGTTTCCCTAAGTAAACATTGCAAAATTAAACATAAGCCTTCTAATCAAAAATGTACTTGTTATTTGAAATAAATTATATTCAAGGCATTTAGGCCATTGCTCATACTTCTTCTTCTTCCATTTTACCATATAATCAATATCTTATAAAAAGCAACATGTCTATTAAAAATAAACAAAATCCATCTCTGAACTGAGGATAAGACACGTGGTATGTAACAGAAGCATTTTGCAAAAGTCTGAAAACAAGATACTTTCTCGTCCTTTAAAAGTATTTCTCATGCAAAGCTCCATCCACAAGGCACATGAATTTTAGTTCCCGATTCAAAGAGGTGTTAATTAAGAGCAGAACTGATTCAATGGCTCACAGATACACCACCATCAGCTGGTTTTCTATGACACTAACATTTTGCCCGGGTAAGTCCCAGCCCTACAAAGTCAACAAAAAGGGACCATCAGAAGTGTTGAACTAATATCCTTGCAGCCTACATAAGCAGTAAAGGGTCACAAGACACATTTGTGTCTGCTTGCCGCTCTGCGGCTTTCAAGCACAGACTTGTGAGATGAGTAGTGAACCTTTACTTTACAATTTCCCAAATTTCAGGCAACATTATAAAAAACAGAGCCCGTCTAGAATGCACTAGTACATAATACATAGAGATGATGGAATATTAAGAGCATCTTTGAACAGTCTTGGGATTACAATCTCGGAAGTAAATCAGACTAAGTACAACTAAATTAAGCTTCATGGTCCAGTCACTAACAGGATAGCAATGTTTTCAACGAGGTACAGAAAAAGTTCTCCACCTAAGTGGAAGAGATTTCTCAGCTACTCTGTGCCTGTAAGACTTGGAACATATGAAGTACTGGACCACAACCACCAAGCTCTAGACGAAAACTAAATACTTAACATAAAAACGCAACTGAAATAGCTAACATAAATTTAAACATACAAAAGAAAGAGAGGCAACACACAAGCACTTAAAACAATTGAAGTATTTACCTTTAAACATCCATACCAAAATGGGTCAAAGGTAGGGGAGAGAGGATTTGGAATAAAAGAGCGCAACTAAATTGAACAGCATGAGAAACTTCCATTGCAAAGGCTCACAGATGAACTTCTGGAGCAGCTCTGAAGCTCCATCCTACAGCAAAAGAAAGATTAACAACACATATGCTGAGAGTAGACCATCCACTAATGCACATTAGATAAAAGAAGAACCTCACTCAAGATGCCCTCTTTCAGGCCTGTATTCAGGTACTTACAATTAGGGATTAATTTCCCTTCAAAAGATCATCAATCTCTCAGCTGCAGATGATCTCTTCAAATCACACAGCTGGTCTCAGTGGCGTTCAAGTGAACAGTTGCACACATCACAGACCACTTCAGCTCAACTGGAGCTCCTGGGTGTTCTTATGGCAGTCCAGCAGACACAAGAACTGAGCAGACACCAAGAACAGGCACCACTTTCTTGCCCCAAATACCACACAAGGGAAGAAAACCAACAGGCAAGCCGAGGGGGGAAGACCCTGAAGCTGAACCTAGACCCTCCTACATCAGAACCTGGCAGCTGAATGGACACAGGGAGCTGCATCTGCACCCAGTCACAGTCTAGCTTGACCATATGCAGAGTGAAGCATCTGAAAACCAGACGACACGATGCAATATTCAAATACTGACAGCTGTCTTCAATTAGCTGTCTTCAATTCCCCTGCTTCAGATTAATAATTCCATGCCATTTTATACAAAGGGAAAAACCCACAACGTTACTCATAAAAAAACCCAAGCAAACCACAGTATTGCTAAAAAATAGAAGTTTTTCTTTTACAGGTTAAGCAAACTAATGCGAAGTTACAGGTTCCTGATTCCCCAACTATTTGAGCATCATGAATCTTAAGAAAAGTGACTCTTTTAACTGAAATACTTGTTGTACCAAGTTATAATAAAGTTTCAGCTATTTGTTTCTCAGATATTATCCACTCCAAACCAATTCCCTGCAAAACACTTCAGCATTCACAAAGCCAGCTGCAACAACAAATGGAGAACAACAGCCTTTGGTGGTATTCATCTGAGTTTTTCACACACTGTAACAGATCAAGAGGGTTAGACAAGACAAGAAGAGGGATCAAGTGATGGAGATAGGATGCTACAAATGGTGCTGATTTACTGTTAATCAAGTTTGCTCAGAACACAGACTAGAGGGAATGTTCTGACCTGAGGGCTCCCTTGGTTTTGTTTCCTCTGAATGTTTCTGTACTTTTAAAATATTCACATACTCATGACAAGCAAGCTCAACTAAACAAATGATCTAGCAAAAGCAGCAAGGACAGGACACTGTAATGCAACTCTCAAGTATTTCAGGCAATTAGCCACAGGAAAAACTCTAAAAATACAGTTTTCTCCAAGAGGCTTGTATGGCAGGATGATATTCTCATCATGGAATGAAAGTATTTATACACACACACACACTTTTTTAATAACCAAAAACATATTCCTAGAGAGAACTAAGTGATCAACAAATTAGGAAAATGTTCTAGAGAACAAAGTAAGATTCAGTTTGAATCACAGATACATTAATTTGTTCACAAAAAACCCCCCAAAAACGAACCCAAAAAAAAAAAAAAAAAAAAAAATCAAAACAAAACCAAACTCCACCAAAAAAAAACCAACAACAAACCACAAAAAAACCCCAAACCAACGAAACCACTATCAGGATTATTTGGTTTTATTTTTCTATCCATGCAATTCACTCATTAAATTCGCACATTACGCTTCTTACTGCCTGTAAATAGTGCAGAACCCCCAAGTAAAAATTTGGGGTTTTTTTTAAATTTAGGAACAAATCTGCTTCTCTTATTTGCTTTTATCTTCCTCCTTCTCCATTGCTACTACCCCCGTAAGCTTACTAACAGTACTAAAACCCTAATGGGATCTGTGTTTACAAGACGTTCTCATACCTCTTATTTCTTCAGCGAGAGTTATGCAACTCTATCTGATCACATAAACATTTTGCAGCAGTGAAATGACACTGAAAATTATGTCAATGAGTTGCAAATGCAGAGATATAAGACCAAATTGAAAGCAAAAAAGAATTTGGAGGAGGCCTGCATCAGTCCTAATCCACACAATGACATTTTTATGTACAAAGCAGTTGAAATGATGAATAAGCAACATAATTTTTTCATTAGCATTTACTGGATAAGACTGATGAGATTCATAGCCACAAACCATTAAAAATACAGATCCCAGATGGGCAGATTACAGTCCAGAGTTGGAAACTTCACACTTAACTGACAAACTGCAGCAACTATTACTACACAAATTCCATTACAGCCATCACAACATTTTAAGAATGGCACTTCTTTTTAACCTAATGCAAAAAGGGTCATTTTATCACAGGAGGGTGTCCAATTCACCAACAAAGTCTGTGCCACCTGCAGCAAAAGCCGTAGCAAATTTCATCTGAATTCAATTTCTGAAAACTGCTTAACACTACATCACGAACAGCTCATATGTGTAAGTCTAAATATTTCACGGCTCAAATTATCTTTTGGCTGCTGGATTTTGATTTTCCTTCGAAATAAGAGAAGTGTATTATTTGGCTGATGGCATATGTGCATCTCCTGGCATAATGACTTCCTCCAAGAATAAGATAGTTTAGGAAGCTATAATTAGTTCCTTCTATAAGGCAGGCCTTAATACACATTAAAATATCAGAAAAACAACACTTGTATTTTATTTGCACACAAGCCCTGTAGAATTGCAGAATACAACTGACTGCAGATTTAGAAGGGGTGAGTGGGTGGAGGGTTTTTTCAAGTGTCAGTAGTTTTAAACCTGTTAAGGCTTGCAGTTCCCTTTCTGCACATTTCTGACAAACCCATTTCATGACGGTTTTCTACATTCACTCTCTGGATTCCTACAGAGCTTAAAAAACCCCACAACTGAAAACCAACTGACTTAACTTCACTCTCCTGTGGAGAAATGGCATCACCACTGTGCTATCATCAATCATAGAGACTGCACCTCAAAACAGTTTTTGCTAATGAACCTGAGCACCTAACACAGAAAGAATCCCACACTCAGCACAACTCCTGCTGTTTCAATATTAGACTGAGTTTAAATTATTTTACCTTTATCTTATTATTTTTAAAGTTAATCTTTAACCGTTCCATTGTCATGCCAACTCCTAACACTTTCATGAGATGAAAGAAGCTCTAAAAAAAGAAAGCTGGTGAGGTTTTATAACAGTAAGCGATAACTGACCAGAGAACTAAAACTCAGATGATGCATGATGTGTGTTTAATGTCCAAGATTTCTAGCACATTAAGAATTTAAAGAGGTGCACATCTGAAAACTTTTTCTGCACTCTGAAGGTCAGCTGGCTGAAGAACAGATTTCCCTTCTTCTCTTACAAGAGCTGTCTTCCTTATGTCCTTAAAGCATCATAGCTACAACATTCAGACTATATTAGAAACCAGATCTCTACAAAGAAAACCACTTCAAAAACATCTTCAGAACAACAGTTCAAGGAAAATGTAGAAAGCTACAAGTTACATTTGCTAACAAAGAATACGTTTGATGACGGAGGGGAAAAATCCATTATTTGGTTTCGTGACTTCAGGACAGAAACACCAGCACATTCCTCCATCACTACCTTGAAGTCCTAAGATCCTACTCACCTATGTTCTGCCTAATGGCTCAAGATCTTGTTGCACATGCGTACAACGCACCCGCAGAAAACATCTGCTCTGAGAAAATGTAAGGACTTCTTCAAACACAACTCAAATCTAGATCAGAAAGGAGTTTTTTTCCATTTAACTCTATTGCTAATCCTATGCAATAACTGTGAAAATCTGCACAAGGCTGTGTTGATGAAACTGGAATATTCTGTGGCTTTTTTTCAACTCTCACCTCTTCTAACATGACTTGAGATCCCAAAACTGTGATACCAGTATTAGTCAGGTAATGCAGCATTCAAAACTTGACAACCTCCTCTGGAAACCCAGACAAGAAAATTCTTAATTCAAACCTTTCCATTTCCTTCCCTAAAAAAAATTAATTCATTTCATAAAAAGAGCAGCCTGGGCAAGCAACCGACAGCTGTTAGAAATCCTAAAATAAACAGCAGATTTTTGTAAAGCAAGACAGACAGTGCTACAAAACACTGCATTCATGCCAGTGCTGGCCAAGGTTTCATGACAAATAGGGCAGCTTGCATTCAAAATAACTCTACAGTTGATGAAGCAGATTAGCTTCAGGCAAGTCATTTCCCCTGCACTGTTACTCCTTCCTCTCTCACCCCATGCAGAAAGCATTCTGCACAACCAGGATTGTGCATTCAGAGCAGACATCAAACAGCTCCTGCCTCCTGAATGTAAGGCTCAGTATTACCAGTTATTCCCATTCCTGCCCCACACAAGCTGTTTTAAAAGCTCAGAATTCAAAATTATCTCCAGTGGCCTATGACAAAAAAAAGCAACAAAGACCAACAGGGACCAAATATTTTTCTGAATGTAGATGATGGAACACAAATAAATCAAAAGTCTGACTTTACCACAGCTGAGAATCAATCTCTATCAAGAAGCATCAATATGTTTTCAGACACAAAAGGAAGTCATACAAAACACCACGCAACTTTACTATTTCTTGTGCTGCTCTCTACCATTAGTAACCATCCTTAAGTATAACACGCAAAATTAATCTCTAACCAGTTTTTCTCATGTGTCTAAATAAATCCCAGAACAGTATTACTTGGCCTCCAAACAAATGCACTGGCAAACACTGAAGAGCTGCACTTACTGAATGTATCAGCATGACATGAGGCCAATTTTTGGCAGGCTGATGGGAAAGTTATTGTCTGAAAGGAATAGATAAAGGATCAGGCAGGGCAGTCTCACCTCTAGAGTTAAAAAAAAAAAATAAACATCTATCAGGAACTAAAAGAAGGTATCACCTCTTAATATCACCAACTGGAACCATAAGAGGTTTAAATATTTCATAAATGCAAGTCAAAAGAAGTTAGATACCTAAATGCTTTTTAAAAAAATCTTACCTGACTCCTTTCTCTCTCCTCTGGTTTTGTAAAAATCTCCCCAAATCTAACCTCAGGTCTATGGCTTTATGGAAAGTTACACAGCTCAGTCAGCAACATCCTTCAATTCCAGGTTCTCTCACCACACGTGCAGCAGAGCATTCCCCAGCTAGCCTGAACCCCACTACCAAACACAGACTTCCAAAGGTGGCAGTACCTAGCCTGCCTTAAGCTCTCAGCCCCCAGTAATTACATTTTCTCTTACTCAAGGTAAAGCAACCATCTGATCATTTGTTAATAACCTACAGCTGAAGAAATTCCCTCTTCTAAGGAGATAAACTCCTTTCCATTTTCCTCACATTACCTGCAGGGAGAACAAAATGGGCAAAACAAAACTGGGTACAAAGGCACATATGAAGCAAGCAGGCGTCTGCAGAATGTTTACAGAGGAGGGGTTAGTTACAAGCATGTCTATTATTTTCAGTGCACAAAAATAATACCAAAAGCATCCCTGGAAAACTGTGAAGCACTGATTAACTGCAGCCCATTGCACGAATTTGAATAGGCAAGTGAATAATATCTCCCAAGATTTCTCCAACATCACAAGACCGAAGCAAAGTCAACCATCTTCTGAAAATGTCCACAGAACACAGTTCCTGTTCACTACTGGACAGGCAAAACTAACTCCCTGTTCTTGGGAAGGATAAGCAGCTTAGCTGACCCCATGCACCACTGCTTTAAATGCAAGCAAGTATTCAATGAAACTTTTAGACATTCTAGGTCAAATACAACTACACCTTCTCTGCAAGACATGCATAAAAGGCCTAAGTTACAAATATTTTCACCTGGAGCTCTGGTAAACAAATTTACCAGCTATATTTCTTTTTCCCTCCCAGCATTCGCTGACCTAAATATGAGGTAAGAAATGGAATTACATGCAATATGCAACAGGAACTGTGAAGAGCTCAGGAGAATTACTAAATTATGCCCTATAGACTTCACAAATGAACTAGCTTCTCAGAAAAAATGGTGATTTCATTTGTACACCTACTAATTACATATTATCTGCAGGACTACCATGAAGCTTAAATGTCAAACCCTTACCAAGTATTTTTACATCAGCAATCATTCCCTAAAAGCATGGAACTTGGGCATTCAAGCCATGATCGAGCTATTTAATTAGCCTCTAACACGGATTAACAAGACTTCATGTTGGTACACTCTCCAAAGGATGAGACAGATGTGATTTTACCACATAAGAATACCAGTATAGAGATACTAAAAAGAAAATAAAAATACTAAAGAATAAGTCTCAAGAATCACAACTGGTGATACACAAAGTCAGGCAAATATGAGCATATATGGAGAACAGTAAACCTGAAACAAGACATGGACAGGTTCCATAAGGCCATAAAATACCCAATATTCACAGGTTCAGAAATTTCTCTGTACTTAACAAAGAATCTTGTTTTGTCACACACATTGACAAAATGCCATCAAGAATGGCTCTAATGCACATAGGCATTATTTTAATGAATATCTCTAAGAAACAGTCTAGATGGTATCTTGACTACTTTTATTTTAAGGTTGACTCACTTTTTCTTTCGTTCTGACTGGGGAGACATGCTCAAAGCAGCATCTTTAGAGATCTCAAGTCTAACGAACAGAAAAGCCACAATTAACTTTTTCCAATAGTTTATCTGCAGGGGTGTTGGGGGGGGGGGGGAGGAACAATATTAATTGCATTTTAAAATTGCATTAGTGTTTTCATGTTCAGGTGTCCATCAATGAATTATTCATGTTTACCAGTATTTCTGGATAGCAAAGAGTGATGACCATCTGCTTAAATTTTTCATCTTAGAACAGAGGAAGAAGCCAGAATCAGTGGCCCAGGTGTTCACCTGCCCACTGCTGCAATAAGTCACCATGTAAATGTCTTAACTTGGGAGAAAAATGTACCCCTGGATGCCTCCCTGTAAAGACTCACTGCTTGCAGGCAAATTCTGGGTAATATTTCTTTTATCACACTACCTATTTCTATTTTTGTAAAAAAAGGTGGACTTCTTTTTTTACATTGTTTTTGGTCTCTGAGGTCCCTTTTGTTCATTTTCTCAACTATATTCTCCCTTCCAGCACCCAGCTTTTCTCCCACAAAGGGGCAGGATTTCTTCTGAGCACAGATATTCTTCTTCCTCACTCCATCTTATCAATTTATCCTTTCCATTTCTTTTACATGACAATTTTTATCCCAGAAAAAGAAAAAGAAGCTTGAAAGCCCTACTATATGTCTCACAATCACAAGATAAACCTAGCAGACAAAAGAAAGGCAAAAAAAGTCACTTAGACATCAAGAAGTAATACTCAGGTCCCCCTGCTTGCAGCAGCTGAATGAGAATGTTAAGAATTTGATTAAAGACACTACTCCTGCAATCTTTTCAGGTTTCCTCCTATAGAATGTCTTACCTTCCAATTTTTTTCCTCACACCAGCAGAGATTTAGGTAAATATAGAAAAATCAACACACAGCTTTTTCCAGCTTAAACACGTTCAGCTTCTGTCTAATTGATACTGGTAAATACTAACATCTTCATTTTTCTTAAATTTTTTTTGTTCCAGCAATCTAGAAACACTAATAGTGATTCATCACAGAAGGCATTTTTTATTAAAACCAGGTACTTTTCACAGCATCACTTTTCTCAAAATACACAATTCCAGAAGAATTTAATTAATAGGTATATTGCAACCTGAGAGAGCTCCTTTGTCTCACTCTTTTCAAAAACAATATGTTTCCAGCTGTATGGAAGCAAATACAGATGAACTAAAAATAATCAAAACAGCAAAGTTTCCACAAATCTTGCTGATAATGCTTAAAGCACGTGAAGAAATGTACTCAAAGACATCACTTTCAGTCCTTTCTGTTAAAAATGCTACACAACTACCCACAGCCTTGCCAGAAATAAAGAAACAAAGAAGAAAAGATGCATCAAAGAACACACAAACTATGAGAAGAATGAGAATCGTCTGATTGGTAATCTTACACTTACTGCTTGAGACTACACAGCTTCAAAGGAGGCAATTTAGAAATGTGTGATATATTATTTTGAAATTTGAATCAGTATTTCAAGTATTTTGTTCATTACAGACCACTGCTCTTTAATGTTAAAAAAAATAAAATTCTAAATGTAATATTTTAGCTAGTTGACACATATGTGCTTTGAATTTTACATTTGGAGGGTTTAGAAGGATGTTACAAAACAGAAGGAGGAAGGAAAGGGCTTAATACAGATAAAGTACATTAAAATAAAGTTGAAAAAACTTATAGCTGTGACACTATTTTATATTAGTCTTTTAACTACTTTACAGTCTTACACTTAGATAGCTGATACATAAAGTCGTTGGTCTAAAAGCAATGAAATTTTAAAGACATTATTCAACTTTAAGAACTAAAGAATAAATAGGTTTTGACTTTCGTAAATGTTTCTTATTAAACAAACAAAAGCTTGCAAATCAATTATCGATAGTCTAAATAGACAAATATTTACTCCAGAAGTTCATTAAAGTATGCAAACATCTTTTGAAACGGTACATTCCTTTTTTTCCTCTGGAACAAAGTACTGTATATTACCTAGGACACAAAACACTTAAGAGGAGATGCTCTTTGCTCCCGGTTTATAACTGGCATAAGAGACACTCTTCAAATCACTGATGTCCTTTTCTGTTCCCTCAAAGGTATTGCTGGGGAAGGAAGAGAAGAGGGTTTTGTGTGTTTGTTCAAGAGACTGCAAAACAGAGACTGACTTCAGAGAGGGGAAAAAAGAGGCCTGGCCACAAGTCAACATGTGAGTTTTACTCCCACAACTCATATGCTGAATGATTTTTACTTTGGGTATATTAATACCTCTAAACAGACTTTCCTAAGTTTGATCAGTTGACTTCTCATTTCTTCCTTTCTCATTATAGAAATATAGACTGTACAAAAGGTGCTATTTTTCTGCATATAGGTTATGCTATGGATTGGTTGCTGTTCCTCAAACTGAAGTGGAACTCCAAAATTGTAGACTTGCATATTAAATCACACTTAACTGGTGGGTCTTCAAACATACAGATCACTTCACTACACCATGACTAGAAGCAACACCAAACCAGAGCAAGAGGAGCACAGATTGTACAAGAGCCCACCACAATTCATGAAGCCAGGAGTACACCTCCACCTATTGAACAAGCCTCCCTGGCTTCTTGAAACTTCCCATCACTTTGTGAACTCAGCAACTCAGGGAAAAAGAATCCCTAACAGGGAGATGGGGAGATAAAGAAAGGGATAGGAAACAAAGGCAGAGCACAATTCAGAGCCTAGGATCAAATCTGAACCCTTATCCTTGCTCCCCCAGAGGTAAACATGCCATGGAAAAGAATAACCCCAGAAGCTTCAGTAAGCCTGAACTGCAAACAGAGCCTCTGTGATCTCTGGTCATTCAGCAACACGGGGATCTCCACAAGGTGAACAGAAAGAGAAAATAAACACAAAAAGAAAAATCCATGGAAGCCAGGAAGAAAGATGAGTAGAAAGATGAGACAAAAGAAAATGAAACATTTCCCCATAGAAAGGCAAGACATTAAAACAGGAAAAGAATGTGAAAGACTTTTTGGGAGGGGAAAAGAAAACTAAAGGAAAAGGCAAAAAAACCATAGGAGAGATAAAACTGGAGTGGCAAATTAAAATCTCAGTAGTAAAGAAGTATCTTTTCCTGATAGCTTCTTTATGTGGTTTCTTCAGTACTCTTTTCTGAAGAGAGGGATACACACATTCCATTATCTCAGAAAGGCACAGGAAAATGCAAATGAAGAGACCTATGAGTGAGGATCATTCTCAGTTTGTCCTTCTTCCAAAAGACAGAGGTATTAATGCATTGTGAAACCACCTTTTTGTTTAGGAAAACTTACAGACAGCTTCTGAAGTCTGCATCCCAGGCCTGAAACTGTGCACTTAATCATGCCCATCAGTCTTGACAAACCACTGTCTATGGAGCTTCTCTGAACCCATGTCCCCTCTATACCTTGTATTTATTACAAGGCAGTAAGTCCGTTCCTCAACCTGAAGTTTTGCTTCTGCTCCGTAGCAAATCAACAACATCACCAGCTATTGATTGATTAGAGTACAAAACCAGGTGAAATTCATTTACTAAGGTGAGAAAATACAGAGAAACCTATCTTCTGCTAGCACCTAAGCCCTAACTTTCACGTTACCTTTACTCTTTGGACAGCTGATCCCTGCTTATTTCATAACCATTTGTATCTTCTCATCAACATTTATATCTTTAGAATTCTGTTGCTTCTATAAAGAAACTCACTAGGGAGCCATATAACGCCTTTGCTCATCAGTTACTGTTTTAGCATTTTACTAATGAAGTTGGATATACTATAACAGATATATTTGAGCTAGAACAGATTGTCATGTGTTGTAATAAATTAGAAAACACAACAAACAAGACATACTACACCTGTACCTCCCAGAAGTGCGAGTTTACTACATAATCTTCCCCTTAATAGCAGAGGCAGAAATAAAGTAGGAAAAGAAAAAAAATCAGTCGTAATACCCAGTAATGGCTGGTAACAAAACAGCAGCAAACTACAGTCTCCATCTCCAGCTTCACTAGGCTCAAAGAGTGGACACACTCTGGGATGATACCAGCATTCTTCTCTGAAAAGACCAAGAGTCTGAAGAGCACAGTATTAATTTAAAAGAGACTAAATATTCCTCCTGCTGTTTTCTCAAGTTACTGTTTGAACAAGGGTTAACTTTAATTTCTTAGTTACTAGCATTCCTGAGGAAGAAGCAGTGCTCTCTATGCCATTTATTCTTTTCCTGTATAAATTAATGAAAATCAGTCACTGTCATTTTACCAGTATAGACAATGCTCAGGCTTTGATCTCTAAACTGATCATATCTTCACCTCAGGCTCTGCATATTCTCTGCCAATGATTTTCTCTATACAGCTCATACTTTTGAGACACTGTGCCCAAAACTTCACATTGTGGGTGCTCCTAAGTTTGAAAGAACAAAGACTGTCTGGGGCTGAATAATAAGAATATTTTCTAAGAGGGCACTACCTGCATCAATTCTTAGTCAGGTCTGACGGGGTTTTGCAATACAGTATACAATAGTTCAAGCTTACAGTAAAGGAAAGAAAAAAAGTCAAGTTTGCCCACTAGCTGCCTACTGAAAACAGATTCAACACAACTCATCAGCACACTTCCAACCAAATCCACTGTGAATGAATAAATATAAAATGAATAAATATATTGTGAAAGCATTACTTAACAATCCTACAGTATTAATGGCAGCTTCTTATGTGTTTGGTAAATATTTATGCTTCAGAAACTGCGAAACAAAGAACTAAGGGTGGGAAAGAGCTTAGCAGCTTTCAGGAAGAAACAAAGCCACAGTGGGTTTGAAGAGATAATGAGTGTACTTTAACATTTATTCTTAAAAATTCTATCACAAAAATACTTATGTGAAGATAACAGATAATAAAACGTTTGCAGAGAGACTACACTTACTCCAATTACCAATGAAAACCACAACTGCTTTAAAAAACGAGAAGGGCATGAGAGGATCATAATGGTTCCTGGGAAAAAAAAGACTGCCCAGAAAAGCAGAGAAAAGGCAAGTGGGTGCATTAGTTAGTAGATAGGTAACAAAGTGGTGGACTGTAATGTGATATGTAAGAAAAAGAGTTGGAGTTATAAACCAACTCTAAGAACCAGATAGTTCTGAACACACTGCAAGGACATTGTATTTCAAAACATCCGTTCACCTTAACTTCAGAGCAGAATCCTCTACTTGAGCACTGAAAGCCTCTAATCAATGATGTATACAGGTAATGAATGGCCAAATACCAGTTAGAAGCATTACACCACTCAAAATTAAAAACACAAGGGGTAAAGCAAGCAATCAAGGCAGTCTAACAAGAGAACAAGGCATTCCTAAAACAAACACTCCAAATCACGACAGGACTCCCGGTACTCCCAAAACTGACATGTTTCCTCCAGGATTTCAGTGCAGGTGACTCCGTGGAGATGGGAGAGTAGTTTCAAAATCTAAGGGCATCTATGAAGTGGACACAATGCATTCCTTCTTCACATTAACAATTCTATGTTTAAGGAGAAAATTCCTTCGTAGAGTGTAATATAGGAAGACTATAAGAAGACTAATAACAGAAATTAAATGAGAGAAAAAACATAGCAATTACAATTCTATTTTTCTGATGTAGCTACTCAAGATACCTGATTTTATAAAGAAATCAGTTCCAATGATTATATTAGAGAAACTCAAACATTTCTCTCCCTCTTCCATCATTTTTTTAGCAAACCAATGGGGTGGTTCACAAACAAGTGAATAACTCATCTTTTTGGCAATCCTCTGCAGTGAATACTCTGTGTATTTGCAACAAGCTGTCCCAAGCCTTATTGTTAAATTTCCAGTAAGCATGACAGTAATATTAAAAATACCCAAGAAGAAAATAAAAACTTGCAAAAAGTAAGAAAGCCATAACTGGTGTGTGTGCAGGTTGTTTGTTTGTTTGTTTAAGAGCCAGAGAACAGCACTTCCGTCAGTCTCAGGGGGATTCTCTTTGAACCAACTAATGAAGAACTAGACACTTAGAAGGCCAAACTGAAAACAATTGAAAAAGCTAGAAATTCTTTCTATTACATAACTTGTCTGGCTAATTCCACACCAAAACACAGGCTGAGCTCCAAACTGGAGAAAAAGACTAACAGAATATAGTACCTCTTGTTTTCTCTTAGCACTTAACAGAAGAACCTAGTGTCTAACCTCATCTTTTGTTTGCACAGGCAACAGGACACAACAAAATGGCAAACTGTGGGAATAAAAACACACAGCTCAATTTTGAACTACCACATTTGAAATTACTCACTACAAGCTACCACCTCAGGACCCAGCAAGTTCTGAATACAAACTGTGTTTTCTGACTTAAAAACACTGTCAAGAAGAGGTATTAAAAATAATAAAATTGGTACAGGAGTTCTGAAATCCAAGGAGATTTGAGACAATGACAGATCTCAATCAGACCAGACTTACTGGCAACACACTGTGTACAGTAAAGTACCTGCAAGTGTTCCATAATGGTAGTATCATATGATTTCATAGTGTGAATAAATAATTATTTAGGCCACAAATCCACATTCACATTCTTCTCAAAATAACTCTGACCAGAGCCTGGGAATTTCCAGCAAGGGCCTTAAAGGAGGCAACAGTATCCTTTCAAAATGTCCCTCCTGTTTTAAGTAAGACTCTCATACAAAGGAATGAGGTGTCTCTACAAATAAAGCCTGAAATATATGAACCAAGGCCAAGCAATAAAAGCCTTGCCTATGCAAGTCTGCAGAACCCAGAACAGCATCTCACTTTGGCGTAAATAATTACAATTATCACAAAAATGTTAGCTATTGTTGTGATATGTTAGCTCTGTTTTACACATCAGAAAAGAGCCTGAAGATTGCAAATACACACAATCTACTGAAGTAGCTTTTCCTTTCAATGCAACAAGTGGATGACAGCAGAGAGAGCAACTGCTGCTTGATTTAATTCGGTCAGGAGAGCTCAAGGAACTAGGTCAAGACCCAGAAGAACATGCACTCATACACTGAACCAGTGGACAAAATTTGGCTAAAAGCATCTCAAAATTGAAAAAAAGAATCACCTCTGCAAATATCAGTCTGACTTGCAGAGCCATACAAACCAATCCCATACACCTTTGCCAAACTAGAGATGTCTTTATTTCCACACCAGTATGTAAACAAAATACTACATATATATATATATGTATACATGTATATACGCTTTGCCCTATGCACAATGCTTATTTTTACATTTCAGGATTCACAGCTTTTAAAAATGCCAACACAGTTCCCCTTCTTTACAGTAGCAGAATTTAAAACTTCATCTGCTCTGGAAAGCCTATGGTTAATGCAAAGTGTACTTTCTGGTACTAAACCAGTGAAAACTGAACACTTGTCCATAGCACAACATGGCCAGATTCCAACTCAATTCAATATAAATTGCATTCTCTGATCATGTAAGGCCAATATTCAGAAGAGAACAAAGTTTTGCGGTTCCAGGTAGGGAGATATCAATGAGGCAGGTGATGGTTACAAAGATCAGCAATAACAGGAAAAGTACTGACACTGGCCTGAAGAAACAGGAGATAAAAGGAAAAGTAGAAAGAGCTTGTGTAATTTCTGTTAACTATGTATCTGGCTCTGCTTAGTGCAAACATCACCTGAATTCCAGGTTCACAATGCAGTAGAATATCAAGTTTTCTTAAAAAGGAAAAAAAAAAAAATCACGCAAAGAGCTAATAAGTATATGTTAATTACAAATAGAAATTACTATCAGCAGAAAGGAAATAAAACAACTCTTGAAGCAGGCACACTGTTGTTAGCCGACTTCTTTGTGACAGTGTTAAGGCCCTCGTGCTACACTATTCCAAAAGAAAGAGCTAATTTAAAAGAAAAACGAAAAATGCCAAGAATCAGACAAGGAAAATGGACTGCTCTATACAATGACGGCTTACATGGCTTTACACGAGTAGCTTTACAGAAGTTACAAAAACCTCTATGAAATCTTAGTGTACTTCGATCACAGCATGTGGGGAACCTATGCAGTTATTCCCAGCCAAGTCTGCAGTTTGTTTATATAAAACGGTTTTCAGATTTCCAAGAGCAATCCCACACAATCTACTCAGAAGAGCAGCACCACAATACCACGAGTGCATGCAGATGAAAACTCACCTGAAAGACAGCTCTGTCTTAAGAACGCCAGTGAACTTACAGTTTCAATCTTTGGTCAAACATTATCCCGACAATGAATCCTACATAGGAATTCTCTCTGCTGCTCTGACTTTCCCTCTGCAGACCTCCTCACCTACCATCCCCCTTGCCCCACAACTTCCACGAATCCAAAGAGCATCCCAATGAAACCGGGTGACCTCACCTTTCATTTTGACAGTGGGGGAATTGGGTCCAGCCGATTGCTTCCTCCATCCTCTCCAGTTCTGGCAAAGGCTCTCTGCCTCAGAGATGAAGGAACAAAGAGAGTCTTCTTCAAAGCGATCGGAGTCTTCAAATGAAAACCTCTCCCCGTCCTCCCACTCTGCGAACATGAGTTCCATCACATCCGACAGGCGACGTGGGGGAAAAGAAGAAAGACAGGAACAGCACTGCTCACTTTTAACAGGCGAATGGACTTGAGGGCTCTTGCAATACTTAAAATCTCGGGTTTGATTTGATCCCCATACTACAGTACCAGGAAAAAACAAAGTCAGCGCTGCCTGAGGTGGGAGAAGCAGGAAATAACTAAGGGGCAGCTCGTAAAAATTCCATGGGGGCGGAAAAAAAAGTTGTTTAAAAAGTTAAAAAATGCTTATGTCCACAGAATGTACTTGAGGCGGAGGGGGCCGGTTAGTCCATGAGAGCTGCCTCCAGGCGGGACAGGTGCCTGCCGGGCACACGGAGGGTCCGAAGGCTCCCGGCGCTGCAGGACGAGGGAAGGGGCCGGCTTCCTCCACCGGGGCTCCCGCGGGGGGACCGCCGGTGTCTGTGCGCAGGGCCGGGTCTCCCTGAGGTTGTGCTTGTCTCACTCCCGGCGCAGGAACCGAGGGGAGAGCGGGCAGGGGCACCGGCGGGGGCTGGGGAGGAACAACTTCCCTCCCGCTCGCGGGGGCTTAAAAACGGCCCGGTGAGGCCGGAGGGCCAGCGGAGGGGCGGCGCGACCTCCCGGCTGCTCGTCACGGGCACCGGCACTAGCAGCGGCGCGGGTGGGCAGGCAGGCGGCGGCTCCGGCCTCACGGGGGCGCGGGCGGCGGCCGGCGGGGAGCGCCCGGCGCTGGTCAGGCGGGCAGGGCGGGGGCAGCCCGTCGCCGCTCCGGTCGCGGTGGCCCCGCGGTGTCTCTATGAGCCCATGACCGGCGGGCCCCGCTGAACGCCCCCGAGCCCGGCGCGGCCCCGGCGGTTCGCGGCCCCGGCGGGTCCCGTCCCTGCCCGGCGCGGGCACCAAGATGGCTCCGCGCTTCCCAGCTTCACCTGCGACACCCCCCGCCAGCTGAGCGCCGCTTCCGCCGCCGCGCTTCCGGCTTCCGCCGCGCGGGGCATGCCGGGCGGGGCTGCCGGTCCCAGCCCGGCACCGCGAATGCGGGAGAAGGAGCCCCGGTGGCCCCAGGGATGGGCCGCCGAGCTCGGCTGGCGCCTGCCTGCCCCTGCACACCCAGCGGCTCGCTTGGAGCGCCTGTAATAAAACAAAAGTCTGTGTATTGTGCCCGCCTGCACCGCCAAAGGCAGCGGGAGAGCGCTAGCTGTGCTAAAATCCGGGGGTTACCCCGGAACGCACCGAAGATGAGTTGCATGAGGTAGAAATCACTCAGCTGTGATTATCTGATTGGAAATGAAAAAAATATTTGAGTTCTCAGTAACATTTTCTATTAGAAGAAAAACAGCAGGAAAGGAGACCGAGGGGGGAAAAGGAAGTGAAGTGAGGGGACCGCGGCTCGATAAGTCCTGTTCAAGTGCAGGGACTGCTTTCCTCCGGCCGAGAAATCCCCTCGCTCTCTCAACAGGGGCCGAAGGGAAGGAGGGGTCTGAGGAGCTGCTCGCGTCTGAACAACCCCAAAATTCAAAGAGAGGAAATAACTCACGTGCCAGGTCCATGAGGAATTGCATAGGTTAGGTAAGGTCTTCCTATCCTGCCCATTCTAAAAGCAGCAGATGTGAGGTTCTTTTTTTTTTTTTTTTTTCTGTAATTCTCTTTCTTGGCGATCTAGTTCATTGCTTCATTGTGAGAGTTGAGTAGTAAAATACCAAAGAGTAAGTTCTCTCTTTAAGCTGAGTACATGTCAGCCAAACAGCTGGGCCTACAACTCCCTCCCCGTGTTTGTACAGAGAGGAAAAGCAGATGACAGGGAGGGGAAAAAAGCTAGGGAAAAAAGAATGACATACTAAGAAATGGTAAATGTAGAGCTGAGAGAAACTGAAATGCATTTGGGAACACCCACTATCTCCCTCGTCATACTATAGTCCTTGATCCAAAAAAATTCTATTAATTGGTGAGCCCTCATAGAGGGTCCTAAGTGATGCACCTTGGATCTTAAAGGAAACTTCCTACATGGTTTGTCCTTACAAAGGTAATGCTTCCCCATTTAAGATTTTGAACACGAAGGTGCATTACTGCAGCATCCATCAGCTATAAAAGCTATGGTTACTTGTTGAAATGTCAGATCCTTCAGTGCTACCAAGACAGACATCCCACAGGTGCACTGGGCAGGGAGGCAAGACACCGGGCGAGCCAGCTACAAGGCAATGTGCTGCAGCACAGCATGCCAAGTTCTGGCTCATGTGCTGCCTAATCCTACCCAAAAGTTGTCCTGTGCTGATGCCTGACCCGATCAAATCTGTACTGCCAAATAACCTGTTAGTGCACCACACCAGCAGTAATTCGGGAGAGAGACACACCTGCCTGATAATGGGAGCTCTGGTGGGTTACATCAATAGCACTCTGAGTCAAGGGCATTGCAGAAAATCCCTGCCATGTGAGAAAGCAAAGATATGCAAAGGCATTGCAATACTTTGTGCAGTGTTGCATTAAAGAAGGATTTCACCTTAGGAAAGGTGTTTCCCTTATGAGAAAAAGGTATTTAGACGATTGTAGGAATTTCAAAGAATGAAAATATACAGCTGAAATTTTGGAGAGCATTTTGATGGGGAAAAGGAGATTATTAAAAAAAAATAAAAAACAAATGTGTTGTGTCTGAGGAGTGAAGAGGTACCAGGTGAAATTCAGCACCCTGACTCAGATTGTCGCACTTGAAATGACAGAAGTGGGCAGGGAAACACGGTGATGCCATAAGGCTGGTGCTGCTCACCAATATCTTTTGACAACATTATGTGCAACACAGCACTGTTAGATTTTACCTAAATCCAGTAGAGAATACACATTACATCAAGAAAGGGTAGAGGAGAGGAGGAATATTAGACAGTCCTAATTATAAGGGGGCTTCAGTACATTACGTTTGATTCCATTAAATTGTAACAATCCTCACTCCCTTTCCTCCTTCTTCCAGGTTTGGGATACCACAAGTTATGGAGATTTCCAAAGAAATCTTGCTTTCCCTTTCTTAAACATCACAGGCTGAAAGCATGGAAGAGGTGATGAAAAGAATGAGGCAAGCAAAGCAGAGTACACATTTGCACTTTTATCTTAAAGTGCATTTCAAGACACTGTTAAAATGTGTCTTCTGGCTTGTGCAGACCAGGCCTGGGTGTGTTGTTGCCTTGGCCAACATGAGGGAGTGCCAGGTGTGAGTGCTTCGCTTCTCCTTGTCCTCATGGCTTGGAAAGGCACACAAGTTCATAAACACTCATCCATTTTTTTTCCAGCCGGCTTATTGCATGAGACAGGCATGTATTTTCCCTTGTGGATCTTCCAACAGACAAAAACTAGGGACTGTGAAAAATAATATCTGACAATTTCAGCAGTGTTCTGCTAGGAAGAAAGAAATTCAGTAAGAAATCCTGCAGAAACTACAAGGTTGCCAATAAGATGTTTTCTCACTTACAGGGATGTACTTTTCTTTTCCTTTCTCTCTTATTTCAGAAAAAGGAAATTGCTGTTCAGAATTCCTCTGCCTCCGTTGTAGACAATTTTAAGAATGCAGCATTCCATATGAGAGAGACACATATGAGTGCACACACATACCCTAAAGCAGAATTGCAACATTTACATTCGTTTCCTGTCTTAAGATCTCACTGGGGACTAAAAATCAGTGAGAGTCTGCATTGCACCCCAGAAGTGTCTGCTTTTCACTGGTGAGTCATGTGCTACTCTACAAGTCATATCCAGCATGGTTTTTATTTCTGATTGCGTGGAAAGTAAAACACATCCTTGCTATGGTTTGAATCTAATACAGACTCAATAACAAAATACAGCACTCTGGGGATTTTCACTGCTAGTGCAGTGGGACCCAGCTGTTCAGCTCCATTCTGACTCAACAAAGATTTCATTGTCTCTTTGCATGCGATAATGCACTCAGAAATGACAAGCAAAGGCAAATTCTTTAAAGTACACATATGGCTTTGTGTCTAAGTAATATATTGGATGTGCAGAATAATAGTTTCTTGTGCTCTGGAACTATGGCATTATGGCAAACTGCCAAAAGTTCCCATTCCTCCTAGATGATCACTGTTTCATGCTATACTGATCACTTAATTAATAACTAGTAATAATTAATACAGATATTAAACATCTACACAGACATAACATCCAGCCACCATTATTTATTTCAGAACACTAGACCTGTACAAGAGATGGAGCAAAGATCTGCTTTAGCACAAAAGGGACAGCACACAGCTCATTGCTCCTTGCTCTTCTTCTTACTAGGCAAATGGCTGTGCAAGATGCATAGAGCTTTTCCAGACAATGCATACTGGGAAGCTGAAAGCAGAGCTGTCCTGAGGAATCACAAGCTGAATTTCCCCCATTTGGATCAAGCATTTTCTGGTGTTTGACTAATCCTTTCCACAGAAGACTTTGAAATTATGTTGTCCAAGGTTCTGTCTCTGGGATCTTAAAGAATATGAACATGTGCCTGATTAAAGCCATATTCAAAACTGAATTCACCATTTGTGAGATAAGTGACTGGTACGTACATACATACATGGAAAATAGAGTCAGTAGGGGAACATTTTGCAACAGCTGTTAAAATTACTGTTATACAGCAGGAGACAACAGTTATGGCTAAGACCTCATGTATGAACATAACTGCTACTCTTCAGAAAGATAAGATGGCATTTACAGATAATATTGCCTGCAAGGATTACTGAGCATATGTTGTCTGGCATTTTGTATTTCACAGGATACAAGTATATTTTCCTCTTCCTTTCACACTAACCTGCAGGAGCATTTGTTTTTTGGTTTTTTTTCACACTTTCTTCTGCCATTACCAAAGCTGACAGTCTGGCAGGGTCTAATGTGCACTATACATTCACAGATAAGAGCACCAAGCTAAAGGGAACTGAGGGGAAAGAAAACAATTGTTACACTGCAAGTTCTCTTTTTTTGCAGTCAATATCACATTTGGACATTTCCTCAGCTATGTGAAAAGATTGTGAAGGCAGTGTAATATCTTTCTCCTTTGTCTAGAGAGCAGGTCAGATACATCATTTATGTAAACTCAGCAATTGATAACTCAGTTTGTCTAGAGAGTGTATTGCCCTAACTAGCAATGTTATACACTTGTTCCTTGTCCTTCCTAAGTACTACCAAGAAGCCTCTTTTGATGCAGGCAAAACATAGGTTCCTTGGCTCATTTTCAGTTCACCAAACAATAATCAAGGAAAATTGCTAAATGTGACATTCCTTCTCTAGCAATCTACAGTTTTAGAAATCAAAAATGGTAATTAAAAATAACAAGTGCTGCTGACCCTTAACACACCTTTTCTGCAGAAGACAGGCTTCTGTATTTGTTTTTGGAGGTACAGTTAGCTAGTAAGTAAAGGATAACTGTTAGGGAATATAGGAAGCCCACTTGTTCATGTCAAGGCCAACATACACTGCTCTGCAACATAGACAAGCAGATCCTGGCTAACTGAAGTAATGCTCTGCTGTATTTACATGCTTCTCACATCTTCAGGAGCCAAAGCCTTCCCCATGCTATTGAACCTGCTCCTTCAGATGAAACTGGCCATAGCAAAATTTGTACTATAGCTGCTTCTTAGCAGTAAAGTCTTTCAAAATATAAATAACAGGTACATTAGTACTTAAATATAGGGATAAAAGATTACTAAAAAAAGGTGATTCTAAAATGCAAGGACAACAGTGTACCATATTATGGACAGTAAAACGGTATGCATTCTCCACAGCCTTTCCCTAGAAAAATAATCTAACCATGGAGTTAGGGAGATGAAGGGTTTTATTTTTAAAATTGAATTCATGCTACCTCTCTTCAGATCCGAATGGGAAGTTCAATTGTCAATTAAGCTGTCAATCCAACATAAGGTTCTCTCTTACAAATAGTGTGGTTGCTACAACCATGCAGCAATGTTCCATTTAAGAAAACACACCTTGACAAGTTTTGTGCTCATGAGTGTGGATAAGGGTCAGTGCTGTTCCAGTTACATGTTTAACTGGCCTCTTGTGTAAGAAAGAGGAGACGCTAACAAAGATATTATGCATTTCATGATGACTGAAAATTACCTGGACTGCTAGATACAGAGATAACACTTCAGTCACTTTTCTTTTTCTGTAATAAGTGAGGGGAAAAAAAAAATTCCCTAGACCTACTGACTTGAGCAAGTAGGATTTATTGCAGAGTGCTCTGTAAAACAAACCAGTCAAGACTTAAAGTTATCTGAATGCTTATTGGTAACAAGTGTTCACCTATTTCACCTGCAGATCCCATATCTCTGGTGTATTCAGGAGACAAGCTCCTTTACAAGACTTAGGGATTTCCAGATTAAATCAGTTGCTTCTATTTTCATCTCTCTTCTCTAGGCAGGTGACCAACCTTTAGCAGGTACTGACAGCTGGTTGTTTTGTGCACTGCCTCAAAGGCTACCAGCTTTTTTAGTCAGATCTTCATTTTCAGCCATATTCCTGCAAAATGCTGTGACAAGATCCTATAAAACTCACTATCCAAAACTTTAATGCATTTCCCAAGATATTTCACATGTCTTCTTGGGGGAAGGTAACTAGATTTGTGTAATTCTATCATCACATTTAGTGGTAAATCTAGCAAACTATATTTATTTAGAATGGTTAAATGTAATAGTAGTAGGAGTTTATTGAGTAGTGGCACGTTCTTTGCTTATTTATTCAGGAATCTTGTGTGTGGACACTCCTGACTCTTCTAAACAGTGGCATCTGATTCAAATAGAATCAAATAGATGCATCACCCCTAAATGTCAACCATGGAGTTGCATCAGTTTAACCAAATTGTTAAACCCATGTAACTGCGAAGACAAGCCTTGCAGGAAAATAAAGATTTCTCAAGTGTAAATCAACATAGCTGTGGCTTAAACATGTGGAGAGTTAAAAGGGTTTCTGTTGAGACTTCAGCATAATTGTGCTGAATAACAGAATCTGCTTCTTAGTCTTGCAAGAGGTAGCAAAATGGTAAACCTGAAGCAAAGGAGCTTTCCTCTGGTATGTTTGGTTACTGGTTCTAGAATCCCACAATCAGAGGTTATAATCCTGCTTTACCTCCAGCAAGTCTGTACGTGTGAGTGGGGAGGGGGGAAAAGAGTAAGGAACGAACCTTTAGAAGCACATTATCTTCTTTTCATACAGCTTTGGTTTAAGCAGAGCAGATTAGTTAAATTGCAAAGCCAAGGGTTTTGTTGTTGTTTGAAGTGGTTTTGTCCTGTTTCCAAGAAGAGAGTAATAGAAAAGAATAAATTTTTGCAGTGGTTTCAGCTGAATTGTCCACTTACATTGCCACACTCCCAGCCTCTGCAGTGAGGAGGGCGTGCTGTCCAGGCTGGCACATGGGCAAACAGGACAGCAGCGCTGCTGCACGACCTCTCTCTCCTCATGGAAACCCTTGGCAGCTACCTGCTGCTGGCTCCTGAGCCCCAGCGCTGCCAGGGGCTGGCAATCAAAACACGCTCAGCAAACACTTCCCAACAGGAATAACTTGCTGAAATTTTAATTCCTGCCAAAACATGAGCCCAGCCCTGAGTTGCACCTGTTCCCAGCTCAGCCCTTAGAGCTGCGGCTGCCCTGATGCACGCATGAAGGCCACTGCAGATATAAAGGGATAGGAGAAACAAGGCCTTTTGCTTAGCTGACAGAGCAACACAGCTTCTTATTAGTAAAGCTGAGCCAAGGAAGTTGGTTCTTCCTTTCAGGTGACAGACTAGTTTTGAAAATCTGCAAAGAGAACAGTGCCTTTTATTTCTGGCAGAATGTGTGGGATTTGAAAAGCAGGGAGGAGAAGATCAAGTGGTGCACTGGGGTCTCACCAATTTGTCTGTCCTATGCCTGTCCTCCATCAGTACATCTTAAATCCAAAGGTTTTTCTAAACATAAATTACTCCAGGTGGACCCTCCACGTACTTAAAGATCCATTTTGCTGGCTCTACTTCCTCTTTTCACTTTTGCACATGAACAGAATTCCATAGAAACCTCCTACCAATGCTTGGAACCCCTTCTAGACAGGCCAGTTTAAGAGTAGCATGGGACCCAGCCCAGCAAACCAAGGCAATTTGAGCAGTATCCCATCTTCCTCCACTAGAAAGAGGAAATTGTGCCCAAGTAAGAATTTTTTTAATGTCAGTGCTGATACCTGAATGCCCTTCTTCCTCTCTCCCAATGAATATGGTAGCTATCCTAGTTAGAAAATCACATGAAGAAAGCTCAGGTTTTTTTCCTCATTCATATTTCAGTTTCAAAATCCAAAGCTATCTTACAGCAGGCAATCTGAAACAAATAAGCTCATGCCATACACTCCTCCCAAGCCTTTTCACCACAAAAAGGCAGCAATCAAGTGCTTTAATACAAAACAATATTTGACAGACTTGTAGCATTAACCACGGCTTCAACTGTTTCTTTTCCAGATAGTGACTACAGAAGAGCACTGCAGAACTGATGGGATGAAACGGTGCCTGCTGACCCATGGAAGGCCAGATAAAATGCCCAAACTCTGCTTCCCAGTTTTGCACAAGCAAGAAGGGAAATGCAGGTAGGTGCAGAAAACCCCAAAGGCTGACATGAAGCGAGGAAACTGTTAACCACAAGCAGTCCTTTCTTCAGTGAGTGCATGTTGGTTCCCAACAGCAGGCTGGAGTCAGTACATGCAAAAACTTACACACTATAATTCTTGGAGTCTGCAGGCATCAGCTACACCATCAGTCTAATCCTAAAGACTTGGAAAAGTCAGTGCAGACCTTGCAAGGAGCTGGACTATGTTTTAAGACAGACTTTTCTTACAGAAGTTCAGGTTTCAGCAGTGGGGCAGTATGGGTGGAGTATAACAGTGTTCTTGAACCAATGGCTCATTCAAACTGCATTTCTCTTATCCCACTTCCACTTTTCCAGAGGCTTTGACTCGTAAGAGTGATGACAGATGAATTGGAGACTAAAAGGAGACTAAGTCATGCCGAACAAAATTTGTATAGAAAGATCACCTTTAACAACAAATTAGAAAGCTGATGTATTAAAGCCTCTTAACTTTTAAATGCAATGAGCTGACCTGCTCTTTACTTGTTCCAAATGGCAAAAAGTGTGGCACTTGAAGAACTGTTGCCTTTCATTGTAATGGTAGCTAACATGATGCCAACTTTGCAACACGCTTTAGCATGTTGAAGCGTCTCTAAAAATAACATTAATAGAGAAATTTAATTAACTTAACTCAGTGCTGAAAAAATCCTAAAATCTGCCCTTGGAACAGATTCCGTTATTAAAAATAAGACAGAGCCCCACACAGTCACAGTATAATCCATTTATTAACATACCTTGTGAGCCATTGGTGTTGATCCAGGGGACACGACAGCTTTGGCACTTGACTGATTTCAGAGGTACTCAGCCCTTAGTAGAAAGGGATTTTAATAGGACTTGGGTGGGCTACTACACAAACAAGTTTTTGATGTGGAAAATTAAGTATTTTTCCAAACAAGTAAAAATGCAGCCCGGGAGATGTGCATTGGTCCAGCTCACAGTGCCTTGTTCTGCAAGGAGCAGTCCCAACTTGGTTACCACCAGATTCTGTTCCCTCTAGCTGCAAGAAACTCCCAGTGAGTCTATCAAGATAGTGTTAAATACCACAGTGTAGTTCATCTCTCAAAAGCTTTCATCTGATTGCTGAATATACACATAACAAGTGGTCGATGGATCACTGCAGCTCTTTTGGGGTGAAGACACTTTAGCATATAGGCTTCAGGAAAAAAGGAAGACAGACAAAAGGCAGACCTACCTCTGTTACCCCGACATAGCAAATACCCACTTTCCTGGTTCCTTACCTCCACTAATACCTTTGAGAAACAGATCTGTTATTTTCTGCTACAAGTTTACAGGGATTATAAGGATGATCGACATCCTGTCCAGGTTAATTAACAGCTGCCTGATTAATTATAGCCTAGAACATAATTCATAGAAATCATGAGAACAGGGTTCAGCCACAAGAAAGTGATAAATCTTTAATTCAGCTTCAGCTGGCCAAAGTGTGGACAGGTTCAATATAGTACCACTGCAGGTCAGGAAGACCCCAGTACAGGGGCAGCCTTTGGAGCACTGGGGCATTCTCTCAAAGAGGGATACCTGCAGCACTAAGAGCTGCTCCTTAGATGCTTACCATAGCCATGTCTCAACTGCTGTGAATGCTCCTAGCCAGTCGTAGGGATGTTCCCTTTCTCACACAACCATGACATGCCACTCTGCTATGGAAAGTTCTCTCAGAGCATCTACCTGGCACAGTGCAGCCACCGAGCTGAGCTCTCAGCTCCTGGAAGCAGTGTACATGCATTAGCCTTATCCAATGAACTAATGCTGTGAAGGTGGATTGTCTCAGCCCTCCACATGTGTCAGCACAGACAGAGCTCTACATGGCTCTCCAGGTGCTTCCTACCCAGAGCTCCCCAGACAGACCTACAGCAATTGCTGTGAGCTCAGTGGGACTGGTGCACCTACCTGAGACACAGGGGGAACTAACCTCGGTGGGTTTTCATCCCCCTGTAGCAAGGCTGCCACCAGGACCACACTAGCAAGTTTAAAACTAGCTCCAGTGTACAGCACTGAAATAACTTACAGAATTCCCTACTATAGAAAATTGTAGTCAAATAATCAGCAGGGGATACAGCCTCCCCTGGCATATTGCATTCAGTTGTTTACGAAAGTTTAAAGATCCATCAGAAGGAGAAGACACAGAGATAGTCAGCATGTTATCAGACACCTAGACAGTCTGGGTTGAAGAGAGACAGAGAAGCCACAGTCTTAGAAAAGGAACTATCTCTAGAATAATGCATAACAGAGAATATAAAGCCAGGCCCCTTATTTCCTCTCGTGGCTGAGAACGCAAGGACAGATGGTACTCAATGAAAACAAAAGGCAATTAATTCAGGAACCATAAAAAGAAATCATGTGCTATGGAGAATAAAATTATAATGGTTTTGATTGCCAGAAAATACTGAGATTGAGAGCTTAGTTGGACTAAAACCAAGAAATTTAAACATTTATATGGAAGATGAAGGCTGGTTACATTAAAGTTAGAGATATAAACTCTTATACTTTAGGGAAAAAAAAAAAAGAAAAAAGGATAGTGCACAGTGTTTGTACAACACCTAGAGGACCAAGTATTTGTACTTCCATTTTTAATGATGATAATAGTAATGCAAGTAATTAATTTAAATGGGCAAGAACAAAATTCCCCAAAAGGAATGTTGTTAAAACTTGCTCAGTACAACTCACACATACTATCTTTTGAAACATCTGCTGCTGTCCAACATTATAAAATACAGTTCTAGGGTGATTGAGTGTTGCTCATCCAACCAGGCAGTTCCAGTAAGCCTCAGTGGCAAAGCATATGAGTTTGGTTTGGGCCACAGTCCCAGGTTAAACAGTGAAGAGCAACAGGCCAGGTTAATGTAGGAAAGTATTGACAGGCTTGCCTACAGCGCCAGTAAGGTATAAAACCAGGCAAAGGAGATTGGATACTTCCTTCCCTCCTCCCGGCTCATGCAGGACTTGGAGGGTGGTAATTACAAGAATTCTCACAGCCTTCATAGTGATAAGATCTAAGAGAAAGAAATATTTTTAAATAGAACATGGGAATTTCAGAAGACAATGCCAGGCCTGCATCTCACTTGTGTTACATGGTAATTGATGCTAACTCCTGAATGGTCACCTGCTAAGTAGGTTTAGGGAAATAACCTCACAGTGTCATCCTTTGGGTGTTCCTATGCCTGTTGGGGTTATGGGTATAAACTGAAAGATCAAACCAGGTTAAACCAGAGATGTGATAGCACCCAAGGCACAGCATTTGAGCTGCTGTAGCATGCTAGCTCAGGGGAGGCTGAAGGTGAAAGCCAAATCCCTCCATGCTTCCCAGACAGGTACTGCTCCTGCCAGTGTAGAACTTGGCATTTAATCCCCCACAAGATGAGAGGTCTGTGACATAATTCCCCTCGGTCTTCTTGGCATTTTAATTCCTGGGAGATAAGGAGCAGTCTGCAGCTTGCATTTTAGAGACTCTGCCAGCAGCCATAGGACAACACAGCCAGTGTGGAGCCAAGCACAGTGCTGCCAAGGGATCAGTCTGGCATTTTAAACAGGGTTATCAGCACAAACCTGCGCTGAAGACATTCAGCACCTCAAGAAGAGGCAGAAATGGATCAGGTTTGTCTCAAAGGCCAGTTTGCAGGAGTCCTGACATTGCATGTTTTAAAGATGCTGACAATTCTTTGTTAAAATAAAGTTTGCAAGCAGAATTTTAAAGCAGCCCATTGCAACACTGGTAGCCCAGCTGTCCTATAACACCTGGAAAGGGTAAGTGAAACTGTTTAGTTTAGCCTTCACACACAAAAATCAGCCACCTAGTCAGGTCAGCACCTTTACATTAAGCTATTTTATAGAAGACAAATTAAAGGTTTGGGCAATCATTACTTCTTGAACCCAAGGCAATTTCTAGAACTCTGTCACACACATCACCACATGCAATATGACATTGCTAATCCACACACTGTGCTCTGCCTTTTGTTCTTGCATTGGTAATACGCAGATACTGAACATCTCAATGCCCTGAGTGCAGACCTTCCAGACTCTGCCTTCCAGACTCTGCCTACCCAAAACATGAACATCTAGCACAAGTTCCATGTGTCCCATCCTGTATTAATCCTCCACATTCAAGCCCTTGGTTATACATCAAAGCTTTTTGCTCCTGCACAGACCTTTCTTTTCTCTGCCTTATCTGCACACAGTGAGAAGAAGCTGCACTGCACAACCGTTAAGGCACTTAGCCCTTCTGTCTACTTACATTTTTTTACCTACTCAAGAATAAAAAATTAACTTTAAAAAGTGCTTAAGGCATACGAGGGAACACAATTCATTTGTTTGGAGGAGACAGAAGGAAGAAATTGTAGTATTCAATAACCCTTGCTTTGTCTCAGCATTGTATCTGTCCAGGCTGAGAACTACAGCTTGATGACAGTGCTTGCATACCCTCAAGCTAAGCCAGTTTACTCTCACTGAGAGGAATGAAAAGAGAAACAGCACAAAGAAGACAAAAAAGGAGGCATAGCCCAGAGGTTTCAAGAATAGGACACACTTCAGGAAAGTGGGAAGCTGCTTTGCAGGACACTTACTGTTTTTCACAAGGAGTGAGTAATTTGCTTGAGGTGTATCTATACCCCAGGAGTGATTCCATGTTTCATGGAAAACTCTGAACACAGAGATATTAAAGACTAGCAGCACAAACAAAGGGCAGCTAATAACTATGATGAATAAAGGGCCAATAGGAAGTCACCACAGTGCTGTTAAATCACGATTCAACACCTGAATGTTTGAGATTAACATTACATTTGGATTTAAAGAAAAATAACATGTCTATTCAGCCACTTGAGGTCACATTTTTAAGTTCTTGTTAGTAATCTTGACAGCAAGAAAGCTACTGCCTCTCACACCAACAACTGATTCTAGAAGATGTTATTTTAAGGAAACAAAAAAAGCCCAACCACACACACAAACTATTATAGCAAAAAAGCAGCAATGAAACCATAGCATCTGGCAGCTGGAAGTGTGTGACAGAGGATTACAGCAGGGGGGACAAGCATCTCTCAGTACAGGCAGACACTTGAAAGGGATCGTATGGAAGCAGACCTACTATTCAGAAGAGAAAAGGTTCCCCCTAGAGACATAACAGGGAAGCTAAAAAACCCAACTCTTGGCCTGTTCCTCAACCTCAGGTCAAATCTTCTGATTCCTGGAATTGAAGAGAGCTGTTATGAAAAAATATCTGAAGATTTCCACGATGCCAGCACCTGGGACCATATTCCAAGCATCTCACCTCTCCTTGCAGCATGTTTCAGCTGTCCAAACATACAACCAGGAATAGATTTGCAGCAGTAGGTCTCTCTCTACTTCTACCATTTCTGTGTGCCAGGGCAAAGGAATAAGTTTGATTGCATTACAGGATTCAGATATTTAGAGCAATGCATACTTATCGGTGTTACCACTGTGCACCTGCTTTCTCTGCTTACGGATTACAGACTAAAGCGAAACCAAAGACTTTAAAGAATCAGTCATAACTCTTTTCCTTTCAGTTCTACATTAAAGTCTTTTGCCAGTGTCCAATGACAAAATAAATCTCCATCAGTCACAGACCACAAGCCTCAGCCTTCTGCTGCTGCAGGGCAAAAGGACCACATGCTGAAATTCCTAGAGTTCAGTCATTTTCATTTTAGCTTGGTCACTTTCTTGATCCAGGGTACGAATTTGCTGACCTTTGTGTATACACCAGGTGAATCCTTCCGACCACAGCCATACCCCCAGGAAGTGATGCCCAAAATGATCCAGCGTCCATTTGATCTCTGACACATGAGTGGCCCTCCACTGTCACCCTGACAGCTGTCCACCCGTTTATCTTCAGAGAGGTTCCCAGCACAAATCATGCGGTTGGTGAACTTCCGCCCATAACGGGCCTCACAGTCTTCCCGTGGGAGAAGGGGCACCACCCCCTGCAGCAGGGTTCTTGAATAGGACTTTCCTGGAACAAAACAGACCAGCCAGACTCATTCAAGTACAGACAACAGTAGCAACCTGGTGCAACAGTGTTCCCTACAAAAACAAACACTTATACATTTCGTGTCAAATCTGCAGCACAGAAATAGGCTGAGCTTAGCATCTCTGAACCACAAGAACTTCAGAAAACAGTGATGCCAAGCCAGACCACAAAAAAAGAGCTGTAAGATCAAAGATGTGGGGAAGATGGTTGTAGAAAAAGGTTAGATCAAAGGATGAGTCTTGCTCCTGGTTCTGCCAACAAGTAACTTGAACCTTGCTCAAATTTATTTCACCTCTCCAAACCTCCATTTCCTCCTCAGTAATGCAAGGACAGTGTTTTCTCAAGAGAATAAATGCAGTAGTACCTGTTAAGTGCTCAATGCTCAGAGAAGTTTTAGAAGATGTTTCAAAGGCATTCAAATATTATTCAAAGGGAGTTCACTTTATCTTTGGCCAGATTTGTGTCTATTTGATCAAATTTCTTTATTACCCCAGGGTTGCTCAGAACATAAGGCTAATGTGCTATATTAGAGTATGACCTTTCTGTGCCCAAGATTTATCTAAGTTCACAAGGTAGTAGGTAAGTGCTCCTCATTGAGAAAGCTGGGTTTGGTGCGTGGGAAGGATTCTTTCCACTAAGCTCCAGTACAGCTTAAGGTAGTTACATGGCTAAGTTGCTCCTTGATCCACCCCAAACATCCTGAAGTGACATGTGCAACTGGCACAACTGACTCCAAAGGCAAATATGTACTTGCAGTTAAACAGCTGGGGAAACAGCTGAGAAGGATGGGCAAGTCCAAAATCAACAGTAGAGCTCCTGGGGATTTTGGCAGGAAGTATTTCTAAATATATGGCTTTTCTCCAGTCATAGCAGCCTCAGAAAGGCCTCCCTCCTCCCTTTTACCTAGGAAACTTCACAGCGATGTGCTCAGACAGGACAGGTCCAGGCTGTCTTGAATCCAGGGAAGAAACCAGACTCAGAGCCCATCTGGGCTTGCAGAAATACACAGGGAGATCAAGCAAGGTAGTCTGAGAGAGATTTCCCTCTCAGAGGGCTCCTTCCACCTCTAAGCTCTCACTTCACTATAACAGTATCATGAAGACGGCAGGAAGTCATGGAAACATGGGGGCCTCCCATGGGCTTGGTATAGTGGCTCTGCACATGCTGCTCCCTTAGGGGTCTGCTGTGGGAAACATGTAGAAAGGGGAAGAAAGAGAGGACCCTGGCCAGATGGCAACATTTGTCTCTCCCACAGTTTCAGAGGGATGCTATGGAAACCAAAGCTTTCACCAATATTGAGCTGACTTAATAAGCCTCAAAATCAGAAGAAAACACAACAGCACAAAACCCACCTCATCTCCCCATTCCTTAGCACCATGCGCTGGCACAGACAATAGGAGCAGTGAAAACATAGCCTTGAGTTGACATAAATTAATGGCCCATATAGGCTTCTGAAGCCAAACTTCCTCACCCCTCTTGCCCCTCAAAGCCCCACCACTCACCTGTGTCTCCCCAGCCAGAGATGATGCAGGCTTGCCTGTTGATGTCAGACCTCTCTCTCCTGTCGGGCAGGCAGACGGGCAGAACGTGGTGATTGAAGGAGAGACAGTGCCCTTCTCTGCCCCGCATCCGAACCAGGGCTATGTCATTATCATTGCTGCCAGCCCAGTAGTTCTTGTGGAGGACAATCCGCTCCACGGGCAGCTCCCTCTCAAACTCATCCTTCACGCCTGTGTGGTAATCGCCCACCCGCAGGAGGTAGCGCCGCACATCAACGCCAAACCTGGAGAAAAACAGACTCAAGATCTTGATATTCCTACCAAGAGGGAAGCAGACACACAAGTCTCAGTTGCTATGAGACTGAACCACCTCCTCACACCACAGTGCCAGCTGCAGGACTGTGGGACCTCTTTAGCAGATATGATCACACCAGCTGTTGCAGATTTGGTGTCCCAAATCAGTATCTACCATGCACAGGACTTTTTTCCTATAAAAATGATTACTATAGTTGCAACAGGCTTGTGAACTGTCCTGTTCACAGTTCCTTAAAGCACTTAAGAATGGCAAAATGCTGGTTCCCTTTAAGCTGTACAGCCTCAGAGTTAAGAGGCCAGGTGTAAGCAGGGAAGGAAAAAGCAAGTCTATATTGAGTCATCCCCATAAGCACTCCAAGATCACATACATCATAACCTGAAGGTCTTGGTTTAGAAACTGCTCATGTGGTTCCACTGGGCTGGGAGGATAAACTTGTATGAGGTTATCTTGTTCATCACTGAGTATCCCTCGGGGCTCCCCACTCCCAAACATACCTTTTGAAGCAGTGGGCTGCAGTCACCACCCAGCAGCTGCTGATCAGTGTTGCTCCACACAGCAGACGAGTATCTCGACGAAAACCCTTCAGCCGCAGTGAGGCCTGCCATGGCCAACTGCCTCTGAAGAAGAAATAGAGGAATAAGAGGTGTCACACACATGGGAGCCATTTCCCTCATTTCCCGTCCACTCTGTCCTGTCTGGGCTCAGCTGGCTTGCATTCTTCCCTAGATAGCACACTGTCCAAACCAAGTTCAAAAATCACCAGTGAAAATGTGTTAATGTAGGCAGCATCTGCCAGGCTATTTCCAGAGCCCAATGGAAAGCTGGAACCAGTCTGGCTCTCTCAGCAATTACAGGGTAGTACCTCAGAGACTTGTTTCCACCTATGATCCTTTTCTTGCGATGGTGAAGCAGGCGCATCCCACACACACCAGACTCTGGACCTGCATAGCAAAGTTAGAGCAGTTAGGTAGGGATCTTCACCTTATGCATCAGCATTGCTGTCACAGAGCCAAATACCATTCACCTTCTCTGAGGGCATTAATTCTCAAGGTAATCGACTGCGCTGTGTTGTGCATATGGAATTCATAGAAGATTTGATCCCATAGGTTTCCTTAATTTCACTGGAGCTGCTTACCTGCAGTCTCTATAGTCTTATGCCAGGAATGGGACTTATATCTATACTTCCTCAGTACTCTAAACCCCAAAGCTTGCTTATGGTTGCTGTTCTAAGGACGAGTATAGTGGCTTGGCTGTAGGGAAGTTCTGCAGGCTCAAAAGCCTGACAGGGGTGGAGCTTCTTACACCAATCTGGAACACTCTGTGCTGCTAAGAAGATACAATGAAAACAAGAAAAAACTAGGAGGTGCAGGACAGGACATGCTTATTTTCTAGGTGAAGTTTCAGCCAAAGACAAGAATGACAGGGAGAAACCACAAAAGCATGCAGAGATCCTACAACCAGAACTCCAGATTCCTGCATAGAAGAAATGGGCATGTCACCTGTTCTCCTGATATCTTGGACCTTGTCTTCCGTATAGTCACAGATCACCCCAGCATCCTCACTGTGCCAGCAGCTGCGAATCCTGGTGTCAGGCCTGGCACATTGCTCCAGGTTGTGCTCCATGCCACTGCATTCTACGTTGTCCAGATGGATGGGCCCATGGCCTTCACCAAAATAAGCCATTGCCCTGGCTTTTGCTGTACCACTGCAATTAGAGAGAGGGTGGCTAATCTGCAGTGAGCAGGAGGCAAGTGAACCTGAGGGACCAGCACATTTTACGAATAATATTTACATGTCACTCCACACACAGACAGCAGTACAGTGAGAAGAGCAGCCTACTCCCTCAAGCATATGTGGGTGTGCCAAAACGAAAACTAAGCCCCCAGAAACAAGTCTAGAAGTGCTCCCCCGAGAGTGTTTCTATCTGTAAGATGCCCATACCACAGCTCCTACCTGAATCCCAGTTGTCTGCAAACCACTGCGGCATCTCTGTCTGTCCAGTCATCATCACAGACACTGCCCCACTGCCCATTCAGCAATACTTCAACCCGGCCCTCCTTGGTGCTTTCTCCATCCACCAGCCGCATGGGAGGCCCTGAAGGAGAAAACACATGTGCTGCTGCAAGCAAAAACACCAGAGGGGTCAGGTATCCAAAATTTGGGTTCTATAGAAAAAGATGAATCCCAGACATCAGTAAGCTTAAAACAAGAAAAAAAAAAAAAAAGTGTGTCTATATGAGACATTTTACCTCTGTGCTGAATCAGAAGACTACATACATATTAATTTATTTAATACATACTGGAAATCATCAGTGGCTCATACTCTGAAAGCTGAGTAAAGAGGAGAACAAGAACAGAAAGAAAGTTATTAACTCCTGAGCCAAGAGTTAGACAAGCTTAAACATGCCTGGGAAAAAATCCATTGATTCTAAGCAAGAGAAGAGTTCTGCATCCAGGAAAAACAAAAATGTTGGATGCCAACTATTTCAATAAAAAATGTCTCACAAAGTGGAAAGTATCCTGTAGTAAGGAAAGGGGAGAGTATCAGGCATTATATAAATGAGGAAATTACGCTAACATGAAATACTTTCACAGTTTTAACTAGAAGTGTGCCATCCACACAAGGGAGTGCAAACAACAACCCCTTGCATGTGAAGTCCTCTTGTCTTGGCGAGGTGTGGCACTAATGTAAACACACCAGTAAAAGGTCTAGGTAAAGGGTTCCCTTGAGCAATGGCACACTAAGGCAGCCACTGTCCCTCAGCCCCTCAGGTTTGTTTCAGAGACTGCCAATACAGCTCTCTCCAGTTTCAATTTATCTGCTGATCTGATAGTAGGTCTGGTGGAGCTACAGATTTGTGGCTGTGCCCCAATTCAGCCAGGGCTTATTCCTCCTCGAAAAGCAGACCCCTTGTTGAAACAGCACAGGGAAAAGTCCCACATCTGCCAGAGCTTCCAAGGGAATAGACCAGAAGGTGAAACTTCCCCATTGTTCAGGGCAAGAGCAAGGTGAGTTACCCAGACTGCCATCCATGACCGTGTTGCTTTCTGGGGAACAGCGGACTCCCAGGTCCTCAGCATGGGAGCAGTCATGCTGCCCCCAGTTGCTGTGGGGACAGTCCAGGAGGGACAGCTCTGTCCCCACACATGCCACGTCATCCAGTAAGATGAGGCCTTGGCCAGCAGCATAATCCCCTTCAGAGGCCAGGAAAGCAGGACCACTAGAGGAAGGAAACAGAAAATAACATTAAAACTCCAAATGCTACACAGGGACCCAAGCTCATATCCAAAGAGAAACTCCTCTGCTTAACTGTGGTACTGGTGGCCTCCTGACCTAAACCACTCAGTGGACACACAGGATGGCAACCAAACACCTTCACATCTCACCAGTTTCAGTATTCAGGGAGGTCTGCTCAGACCAGTCCATTTTCTAGTGTCTGGACAAAGCCACATGCAAAGGCACAGAGGGCCAGCAGAGGATGCCTTGCAGATATGGCACCAGGTACATCAATTTGGGGAGGGGCTGGCAGAGGAGGCATCAAAAATGTCAACATTTGAGTAATTCTAGTTCTTTTTATAGGAAGCAGCTACCTGGAATTGAACTGCAGAAAGCTACAAACTTTTAGGCACTAAAAGAGATGACAAACACAGTATGTAGCTGAACTCATAGGGAAGAATTTCATTTAGTCTTTTTTTGTCTATAAAGTTGAAATTTTAGAAGGAGACCCTAATAATATTTTTTAAAATCCACAAAACCCCACTTTACTAGCTGAAAAACTACAGTATCCTGATTTTAAATCTTTCCCAAACTCCTGCCTGAAGGGATGACAGCTCAGCAATGGGCTGAAAATCCCTATTATTACTCTTTCTTTGCCCTGATGGTCTTTGTTCAACTACTGAAGCAGGTGACTCATATAGGTGATGGAGCAGATAGGTGATATCCTTGCACTGACAGAGCAGAGGTGAGACCTGCAAATTTAAGGAGCATTAAAGAGAACTTTTTGGCAATGCTGAGGGGTTCATAAAGATTGTATTAAGCCTGTTATCTGCTTTCAAAACAGGCTGAAGCGAGAGATAATAGACTTATTTTTGCCCCTTGAAAAGGATGTGGATACCTATTAATCTTTCCTTAATAAGTTGTATAATGGTAATAAGCCTTCTAACAAAGACAGCATTGAAGGATTAAGGTCCAGCCTATTCCAGTGAAGGGTGATGGAATCTAATCCTTGAAATTAGGAAGCACAGACACTACACACACTCTCAGTCCTACCTGAAGCCCAGCTGCCTGCAGACCACCTGGGCACCGAGGTCTGTCCAGCCATCATCGCACACTGTGCCCCAGTCTCCATTGTAATAAACTTCCACCCTGCCTTCGCCAGGGCTGCGGCCGCCAGCCAGCCGGACAGTGCCCTCTGCAAGGGGTGGGAGAAGGAAAGGGCAGCACTCAGCAGGGGAGAAAAGCAACAGCCTGTGCACCATTGCTAGGTCTCTGTACCACCCATGAATAACAGAAACAAAAGACACAGATGTCCGTGGGTACTCAAGAAACAATGTTCATTGCTTCCAAACATGCCCATCTGTCAAGGGAGGATTCACTTCAGCCTTTCCACACCACCTAAGCAAAACTGCGGGAACACCATCAAGTCTGCCTCTGATCCATTCCCTTGCTCTCTGCTTCCACATCTGGCAGCCCTTGTGGGAGCCATGCATGGAAGCTGTGCAGGATCCTGAACCAGAGGGTTAGCTGCTGAGCAAGCCAAGTAATGTGAGGGTAAGACCAACTGCACCTGACTGGCAGAGTGGTACTTCTGTACCTGTGAAAGGGTCACAGGAGACCCCAGCGTCTTCAATGTGGTCACAGTTTTGCTGTCCCCAGTCGCTCTTCTTGCACTGATCAAGGGAGAGTTCATTCCCTGAGCACTGCACTTCATCCAGCAGGATTGGGCCAGATCCCTGCCCATAGTGAGCCCATGACAAGGCTTTTGGGGTCCCACTGTAAACATTACAGACATGTATGCTCAGTAAGAAAGGCCACAGTCTTATGTCCTCAGATTCTCTTGCACAGGGACTCTCCTATGTTGGGTCACTGTCCTCCCATAGATCATCTGTATTTTTGACACAGTGGAGTTGCCTACTGTTAATTGAAATATGTTATTGGAAAGTTTGTAATAAGCCCTTCCAACAAATAACAAAAATGAAAAAACAAAAACACATGAACAGTTCAGACACACGGGGACTTCTGCAGACAATGATGTAACATCAGTCTCAGTTACAATCTCATAACAGGCAAAATTCCCAAAGATTGAGTGATCTCAAATTTGAATAATCTATTTTAAATAATCCTGTACTGATGTGATTTTCAAGAATGCTCAGTATACAACAGCTCCCATGTTAAGCACTGAATGGCACACAGGAGAATGAGGTGTTCTCACTTGCTTTCCTGTCTGAAGAGGGTTAAGTGCAGCCAGTGAAACTGGAGGTGTTTAAACTTAACCAAGTAAGCAACTGCAGTTCACATATGGAAATCACCATGACAAGTTGTCACTGAGGCCAACAAGATTTGCATTAGGACATGTATGCAAAAATGATGAACAGGGGTAAACACAAACAATCCTTAGACGGGAATGTGCCAAATATTTTTTACACAGCACAAACCCATAAAATTGACAGGAATGGGGTACAAAATCCCTTCATATGATGATTAGTCCAGAATTATGTTTTCCAGGGTTTCTGTATATCTCCTGTAGGAAGGGCTGGTAATATAGTGAAGGGACATGTTCTCATGTTCTTCATTCTGCCTACTTCTATTACTGTTGCATGACATACAGCAGGGAAATTACCTGAGTCCCAGCTGTCTACAGACTACTTCAGCATCCCGGTCATCCCACTGGTCGTCACAGATGGTTCCCCACTTGCCATCATGGTAAACCTCCACTCGCCCTTCAAAGCTCTCCTTCCCCCCAACTATACGCAGTGGGGCACCTACACCTGTGCTTCAAGAAAGGCAAAGAGAGCACACCAGAACAAGACAGAGACAAAGCACATCCAGCAGTTCAGGGTGTAGAACCATTCTCTAGCCAGAGGAGCTCTTGGGATGCTCTCTTACCACATTCTCCCCTCTAAACCCCCCATAAGCACCTGTGATTGCAGCCCCCAGAGTGAGGTACTGCTGATCCAGAGTACAGCTCTTTAACTGGCTGCTGTGGTGACCAGGGGTTTGCTGCCTGCAGACAAAAACCTGGCTTGATAAAAAGGGGATGTGACCATAAGCATCAGCCATCTTTCAGTGATTGAGATGTATACCCATTATGAGTATTTGGGATTGGGAAGAGATGGACAATTTTCCAATGGAAGGAAGAAAGTCACCTGCACAGCAGGTGAAAGAAGAACATTTTCCAGTTATTTTCTCTCCACAGCTTCACCTTTTACATCTTATCAGCAACAGTGATGGAAGATGCAGGGAGCAAACTTCCCCTGGAGATTTACCTTCTGGAGGAACACAGGTTACCACAGCACTCCCCTGGTTACAAGCTCCTGACACAGCTTCCTGATAGGCACACTGCAGCAGGGCTTCCTCATCTCCATGGCAGTTTGCTGACTGCAGGTGCAGGGGAACAGGCCATGGTCCAGGATGACTCTTTTTCCCAGCTGTGCCGATCTCACTGGTACAGAGGATGCAACAGAGCAATGAAATGTCACAGCCAGCTTGACTTACAAGTTCCCTCAGTTGTTGTGACTCTCTAGTCCAGTTGTGACAATTTCACATCCCAGTGTGCCCAGCTGATTGGAAGTGCATAAAGGGGTGACCATTTACAGTCTAATGGGAAAGCACAAGGAAACACAGAGCACTTCCTAACCTTTTTTTGTGCCTGCCTACTGCAGAGGAGTTGGTATAGTCAGAAATTGCACCCTTGTTTGAGAGCAATGAACAAACCCATTAACAGACTCAAACACCAAACTATCTGAATCACCTTCCTTCTCTGTGGACCTTATCTCCTTGCTATTTGGAAGTGTGAATATCCAAATCCCAGATACCCAAAGAGGGTTCATACTGCTAAAACTTCTGTTAGATCACTTAGTAACTCCAGCTGATGATCATTAAAAGGGAATTTGATCTCACAGCTCACTTTTCACAGCCTGGAGCATGAAGCAGAAATTATTCTTTAAAAAAGTGCTAACTGGGTTGGATGTAGCCACAGAAAGAAAACAGTACAAAAGGACCCTGGTAAGTGGGAATTTAGCCCACAAAACAAACTCCTTTGCACCAGCCAACACACTGTGCCAGAGGGACTGTAACCACAGAGGCTGCTCTTTCAAAAGCCACACAAGCATGTAACTCTCACAACCAGACTGAGGTTCCCACCTGAGACCTAGTTGCCTGCAGACAACACTGGCATCCCAGTCAGTCCAGTGGTCAGCACAAATGGTACCCCAGAGTCCATTGAAGTACAGCTCCACACTACTGTCTTCAGCCAACCGCACAGCACCTTCCAAAAGAGGAAAGAAAATACCAACCAAAAACCAGCTGCTATCTGCTGATGAAGTTTTAGACCAGCAAGTCTAAAGAGCTGAACTGAACTTGGCTTCTTTCTTCTCTGTTTTGCCTGTGCTGGCACTAAAGTGATGTGCATGAAGGAGTGTGGGATGTGGCACCTTCCCAGTCCCAACAATGGCTGCTTGGGAGGATGGTTGGTGTTACACTCTTTTCAAATCCATGGTAACACCAGCAGGAAATTTGGCTTCTGCCACAGCTCTGGGATTCTCCTTCTGGGGATGATTTTACATGCTATCTTGAAAGGGTGTATGAAAATGGCAGGCTATCTAATTACTCCTGACACTCCACTGATCTATTTCCATCAACCATTTCACCTGCATGACTCTGTTGCTACAGTGAGATGTTCAGTAACAGAGATGAATCCTCTCTAATTTCTCTAAGAAAAACAAGTGCCAGTGTTTAGCCCTTTCAATTCCCACCCCACCAAAAATATCTACCACTGTTTAGAAAGCACATCTCCTCGTTCAGTTATGTACTTGTAGAAGGACACTCCTGTCTGTAGTACCTCAGTGCAGGCACACAACACCACTACACTTATATCCTTCCCTTTAATGAAGCCATCTTTGAAAGCACATCCACTGGGAAGGGAAAAGACTGTCAATTCATTGATTAAACTGGTGCTTCAACTGTTCTGCAAAATGCAGGAAAAGCAAGGAAAGTCAGCAAACAGGACATTTCCAAGAATGCTGCACAGCAGCCAGTGCATTGAGAGAGCTCAGCTCCTTGCTTGCCTCAAAGTAAGCAGCAGTCCTTGTGCCAGCACTGAGGAAGTTTAACCCAAGCTTATGACCCGCCTTGCCACAGAAGATTTTTTTCTTGTTATATTTGAACTGCTACACTTACATGAGGAATGTTCTGATATGGACCCTAAAGGAGCAGAAGTGGGTTGTTTTCCACATAACTAAAAATGTTTTCAAAGTGGCATAAGTTAGCAGTAGAAAACAAAAGACATCTCCTTGTATGAGAATAAAACATCTATACAAGGCATTACAGCTACAGCAGCTTAAATCCACCCCCTACTATATACAGACGTTCTTCTCCCACACAGGCTAGCCTCTAGTACTAATTATTTCAACAATTTGGAACAGTCCTTGTACTGTGTGTCTTCCACAGGGTGTTCCACCTGCCACTTGCAAGTCTGTGCAGCACACATTCTGGCCGAAGCCCTGAGGCAGCGCAGCCATTACCTTGGTTACAGTCACAGTTGGCCCAGCCGATGGCCCCTGACACAAGCCGGTAGAAGCACCAGGGCGTCGTTCCCCCGTCTGGGTTCCTGCAGTAGTTGTGGTCCCCCAGGCCACGGTCTGGGTACTGCTGAACATAATCAGGGAACTCTGCCCAGTTGAGACACTCTGCCCCGGCCTCGGTGACCGCCAGCGAGCCATTGTAGTACCCGAGAGGTCCCACAGCACACACGCTGGGCGCTGGGCACAGGAAGGGAGTGTTAGCATCACCTAAGGCATCGCACACTGAAACTCAGACAACATGGGAGACACCAGCTGGTTATGTGAAACACCCCCTGTCTGCAGTCTCAACTGCTGCTTGCTTGATTCCAACTCTTATCACTCTTCCAGGTGCTGCTCAAAGAATGTTCACAATACTCACTATCTAAACCACAAATTGATCTGAAGCAATGAACTGCCCAGACAGACCTTTGAAAAGCATTAACTTAGGGCCCAAACATGACAATTTGAGCTGATTCCCATTACTGTACTTGCAATACATGTACTCACTTTGGAGCAGCACTCTAAAAAGCAGGAAGGTGGGAAATGACACTGCAGTTCATTGCATGTATGTTCCCTATACACATCAGCAGATCACCTGGCTTATCTGAACTTGGCCAATGTATTGGAAGGGAAAGGGAATTTATCTTGGTGGAAGTGCAGGTGCCAATGTTTCAGTGCCCATGTGAAATATCCAGTGTAAAAATACCCAATAATTAATTTATGATGGTCCTTAACAAAAGAAGAAAACTCTCCATTCATGACCCTGAAATAACAAAGTGGGAAAATAACCCCAGGTTCTGTGGGCTTTTCAGAGTCCATAAGATGGGAAGAGTAGACAGAGAAAGGGACAACATTTATAGCTCTACTCACTAAGTAAACAAAATGAAGCCAACACTTTCAGAAAACCCTTCTGCACATGGGGCAAATAGCAAGGGTACAAAGAAACTTTGCTTCATGTCTTTTGCCTTCCAGCCACTGCCAAGCGCAGAGGGGTTAAGTGACAGCTGAAGGTTAAATGCAAGGTACAAAAATGAGAAGCAGTTGCCAATCGGTGTCTGGAAAACAAACCATATGCTCGGCATCAACTGGGACACACAGAGGGGGTGTATGAGAATTCAGTAGTTATTACAGCAAAGGAAAGGTAAGCATGCAAAAAAGACCAATGCAGAGAAATAGATTAAAGGAAAAGAACATGTGGGAGGAGCAGGGAGCTGCAGGAGCATTCAACATGAAGAAACAGAAATAGTCTGGCCATGTTGGTGAAAGAGATAAACAGACACTGGGGCAAGAGCAAAGATTGAAGAAGTGATGGAAAGAAAGGAAGAAGGCCAAGTAGCAGAGGTTCATCATGCCTATGGTCTCAGATCACCACTGCAGGAAAGAATCTGCCCAATGACTGAATTAATAACTTCTTGTTCTTACCTGTACTCTGCAAATGGTTTTCGCTGGGCTTGGATCCCAGGAAAGCCTGGGAAAAGAAACAGAGCAAAAGCAGAAAGATGATTATCCAATGAAATAAACATGGGCATGCCCTAAAAGCAGCTCAGCTTTAGGCAAACACACCCCAGTAACCAGCCTCTTCCCTGGTCTCCCCATTGCTCCTCTTCAAATACAACCATAGCTCTATCCACTAACAGCTAAATGAATAATTACTGGCCCACAGAGATTTACCCTTGATCTAAGCACTACATTACAGGATTCTGCTTGTTTGTTTCCAACAGAGTTGGAAGTCTGAGTAAGATGCCTATGGAAAGAAAATCTAGAAGAAAATCATTATTATCAGTAAGAAAAATAACTACTCATTCTCTCTCTATTTATAGGGCAAGTCATCTATAGCCACAGCAGCAGAGTGACATGAGTGACAGGATGATGCCCCCAGAATACCTGTTAAAATGGTAATAAACATCCATGTATAAAGTGGGAAACATCCAGGGAAGAAAACCCAACATGGCTTTTTGAGGATTTTGTTTTTAATACTTGAAAATATGATCTGGCTTATGGTATTATTATCCAAATGGGGTTAAATAGCTAAAACCAAAAAATACCAAAGTCCTCAGAATTCTAGCATCCTGTCTGGCCCCAAAATTGCATTTCCTCTTATATGCAGTGGTTTTTGTGGTTGTAACTTGACTACAGACTTGAAAGATACAGATCTCCACTCAACACCACTACATGGTGTGCAAGTGCAAGAACCTTCACAGACCCAGAGTGAAAAGAAGAAACTGTACATGCTTCTGCTAGCTCCTTGTAGTTTAATTACTTTCTAAACATTTTTAATGAACATCTCTAATACTTTTGTATGAACAAAGGGTTGTAATTCACAGAGCAGAGATGTGCAGCTAAAGAATACTAGCAATTAGTAATGATTGTGGTTTTCTTCAAAATGCAATAATTTTGCCTCTCTCAGCTTCACCTCTCCCTGGAAAAGCGGAAAAGTTAAATTTGGAACTAAAACAAATCCACTTCTGGAATAAGCAGAGATAATTCCCACAGAAACCTGACAAGAACAACACCTACTCATGTCAGATATCATTTTCAAATCAAGCTTATGAATATGTTCCAGCAGGTGCTGACAACCATGGCCAAGCTCCAGCTTTACCTTCCAGAAATCAGAATGGGATACTGCATATGGAAGATGAATTCCTGACATGGTTCAGAAGTAGCAGATCAGATCTCAGGTGCATATGCACAAAGGGATGCACAGATAAACCCTTTTCAGCCAAAAATCCATCTATCTGCATGTATCAGGCTGTTGCAAGCCCACATAATGGTTTCTGGACCAACAATGCTGAAGGACTTACCTGAAGATCTCAAAGCTCTTTGCAGAGAGTAGAAAGTAAGCTAAGCTGTACTTTTGTGACTGCACCACAATTCAGGTCCCTCAACCCCTCGCTTTTAGTGTACACCTGCAGACACCTGTAAACCTGCCTGTGATAGAGGGATGGGTCAGACTAATAACACGATATATATGAGAGAGTGGACTCGCTCTTCTTGGAACTGGGCCATAAACAAAAGTACTGCAGTCCAAGTAATAAGCTTCCCTTCTAATGAAAGATTAGTTGCTGCCAGTTTCTGTAGCAGCTTCCAAAATTCCCCAACTCTGACCATCATCACCAATTACATTCAGTGCAAACAGCCTGTGCCACAGGCATTGCCCCAGGTCCGTGCAGCTATAAATCATCTGTCCACAACAGCAAGAGAGACAATCAGCAAAGAACAGAAACAAAGGATCTCTCCAGCCAGGGTCACTGCAGTGCCTGAGAAACACTGCAAACCCAAGCCAAAGCATCTGCAAGCCCCTGTACAGCCTACTTTCCTGGTTTGTTTTTCTGAATTTCATATGCACAGTCATCTCTCCCTAAGTCCCCAGTCCTTCCCAGAGACCACAGCTGCCTAAATGCTTTAAAAAACTTACTCAAGTAATAATAAGACCCACTTATAGTGAGGATATTAAAAGAGCCATGTTACTTCTTACAAGCAGGTAGAAAAACAACCTTTTCTTACCTCCACGCATCTGAGACAGGATAGCAGACTTGAGAGCTCTACCAGGAGCCCGAGTATTTTGGAGATTTCCATCCCTCATGTACAAAGTGAGCAGAAGGTTCTTCAAGCATCACATTGTCGTTCAGCTGCCAGGCTCTGCTTTCCCACGCTAGCCGCTCCGCACCGGAGGGAGCGGGGTGCCTTTTCCATTTCTACGCAGGGAAAGGGATGCGAGGAAAGGGATCAAAGCTCCCAGCAGAATCTTAGGATTTCACTTTCCTGTTCCTCTCCCCATCTCTCCTCCTTGATTCTTCTCTTCAGAAAGGGGAGGAAGAAGGGAGAGAAATAAGAGAGCAGAACATGCCCCCGAATTTCTCTACCGCACGCGAAGACGGGCGGAGGCGAGGACAGGCGGTGGGGCGCTCCTCACCCCGCTGTCCCCTCCTCTCCACAGCCTCCTCCGTGCTCCAGGTACGCGCTGCTCCCAGTGCCAGCCTCCGCCTCCCCGCCCCTTCTGCCCTGCGGCGGGGCCAGCCGCCCGCTCCTCTCCTGTCCTGCAATGCCTCCTTCCAGCAGCTGCCTCTTCCTCCTCTTCCCAAGGCACACAGGCTGCAGCACGACAAGGAGCTGGGGCTGTGTCCTATTGCAAAGCCCCCAGCAACAACTGGGAAAGGCAACGGCGTGTGCGCGCACATTTGCCAGAGATTAGACTTCTTGGAAGGAATCTGGACTTTATCCCCCCACCGCTGCCTCCTCGATTAGCAGCTTGCAGCTTCCCGAGGTCAGCTCTCCTCACATTTGAACCCAGGTAAATGGAACCCAGAAAACTTCATGTTAGGCAGCTTCCAGATCTCCCCCGGAAAACCCACAGGTGGCACAGCCCTCTCCAGTGTGCATTCCCAATTTTCAGTCCTGTATCTTGCCATCATGGGTACTGCCACCAGAGAACTTTGCCATCAAGTGTCTCCTTGACCTTGGCCTATATTTTCTCTCAATTGGCTAGGATGCTTTCCAGAGGGTTAATCATTATGGTAATACCATGAACAATCCCATCCCATGGAGGGTTTTAGTGTTTTCAGCTTGCTGCTCCTTCATATGAATTAGGGTTCAAGGCTACAAACTTTAAACACTATTGAAGCTAAGAAGGCAATCAGTTCATTTGATGCTGTTCAGTCTTGGAAGTCTTTTTTTTACATGTTTCTTATGCTGCTTCCCAGCTCAGTTTAATGGGCATTTCCTGTACTTCTATTCTGATTTTGGAGGGTTTAACTCATGGTGTTCTACAGCATGAAACATGAAGGTCACCTTAAGAAATGAGCTCACTTCTGGCCAAGTCTGCTGAGTAGCACTTCCAAAGACACCTTCAGCATAAAAACAAGGAACAGGCTGCTAAAAATCTACTGGCTTGACAAAAAGCCTCTTTTTTTTCCTTCCTTCACTTTTGCCCATTACTCACTTCATGTGACGGTTTTGTGTTGCCTCATTCTCAGTCACTCATCAAAGGCAAGGAAATCTCACTACATGCTGGATCTTTTACAGGAGTCGCTAAGTGGTAGAAAGGAGCTGTTTCTGTAGTGGATTTGGCCAAGAATTACACTCAGTTAATTAGGAGCAAATCTCCTATATCCTCATAGTGAGGGAGGCAGATGATCAGGGCAACAGAGGATGGAAATAGCTTAGATGCTACATCCCACTGTAACGCTCAGGCAGCACTAGCACAAAGGAGCAAAACAAAATAAAAATATGGGACTGTGCTAGAATTTAGAACCACTTACTCTAGTGAACACACAAGCAAAGGATATACTGGAACCAGGAACACAGATTTTGTTAGCATTCAGAGAAATTAGCTCCTTAGTAGAGGCTGTTGATGCTCATTCAGAATTCCATCCCATGAGATGCTCACTGTTTAGGCCTCTGACACAGGGTTTAACACCTCTAGCAGAAGTCTGCACTGGATTGCTCTCACTTTACCTTCTGAGTTGCCTCCCTCTCAAGGCAGAATTTTCCTAAATAAAGCGATTTAATAGATAAAGTAATTTTAAAGGAAGCACAGACCAGTGCACCAAAAGCAATAGAAGGCCAAGCTTGTATTCACTTTTTGGAAGAATGACAAACTGGAAAGATAGAGTGGGTTTTGCAGTTGTCTCCTCTGTGGTAGGTTCTCTTCTGGAACTATTTCCTTCTCACCAAGACTACCCTGTTTTTCTGGCACATGTAATGACATTTCTTGAGAGAGGTGGATCTCAGATTCTCAAAAGCTTCTCATGACTACTCTCCAAGGTGGAGAGGAAGACCAAAAGGGAATTATACCAATATAACTATGGTAGTTTAGACCAGTAATGTATCTACAGATAATGTAATACTGAACTTTCCTGTATGGGCAAATTTGAAGTAGTTGTAACTATCTAAATCCACTGTTCAACATTAGTCACCTTCTCACCCTGATATATGCATAATTCTGTTACAGTACATCTATGATTCTCTACAGAGTCTGCCTTGATTTTGCCAGATTTTTCTGTATTGACCCTTCTGAACAACAAATCCCATCTTCTAAAATGTTCCTGGCTCTCTGGAATTCAACCTATTTCTCCTGAACTGGCAGGATGACTATTCATCAAGACCAGATGAAATATTAATGCTACCTCCACAGTGAAAGCCTAAAAGGAGTAGTTAACAGCAATCGCAATCATACCCAGAGCTAGTATAATAGTCAAGCTATAAGCTACAGGAATAAGATCAAGGAATTCCAGCAGATTTGCTTAAATCCTGTAAATCCGACTTAGGAGGGTAGAACAGCTAGTCAGCTTTTGTTTAATTCTTTCCCCACCACGCAATCACATACAGGTCTTTGCAGCAATTTCTTAACCAGTGTGCTCAACACCAGAACTCAGATTTCTTTACTCCCCAGCAACAGCATCATGGGGTGGTACAAAGCCCAACTCAGAAAGAACAGTGCCATTCCCTGTGGGTACGCACATGAACGATTAATGGAGTGATCCTCAATGTGAGCATCTCACAGAATGCATTTAGACACCCAGCATAAGCTTAACGGTGAGATACAGGAAAATGGGCAGCAGCTGAAATTGCCAAGGACAATCAGTAACTGGAGGGTTTTTGGTTACAGCAAAAGAAGCAAAAGAATTGCTCAAGTACTTTTAAAGGAAGCACTGTAAAACCTGGGTGCACCTGAAAAGCATTGTTTCCTTCCTCTCAATAAATAAAAGGATTGGAAAACCTTAGCATAGTAATTTCAAGCTTATAGTAGACATGTAAAAGGTTAGACAAAAACCCAAACAACTGAATTTGTGATGCTCACCATGAAGCAGTATAATCCAAAAATAGCTGTTCAGATTAGTGGGAGCTGTGCAAAATTTCAAAATAGAAAAACGTATTAAGTGTCTCTATTACAGCCTCTTATGCAAGACTGTTCTTCACAGACACTAGAATTTGGTACCTTCAGCACAGGTGCTATCTTAAGAGATGCAAAACTATGCTTATATTCCAAGTTTTAATACGAAGAAAAATCATCATCAACTGAGGTGAATCGGTTCCTCACTCCCAATCTAGCTTGTATCCTCCAGAAACAGGAACAGCAAGTAGCATTCCTTTTCACAGTGTCTTCTGGACAGAAAATGCAAAATGTCATAGAACCGAAGTGTTTTCCCAAACTCAGATGGGGATATTGTATTCTTACTGACCCCAAGTCCTCTGAAAGACTCAATTATGCCATAATAGCAACAAAAGAACAAGCTACCCTGTGGATAATCTGCTAATGAGCCACTGTAAGTAACAGTTAAATGAAAATTGCTTCAGTAACTTGAAAGCATTCACCTGACCAAATTTTTTGTGATGCAGAGATATCAGCCTGGGGCTCCAGAGGACTCAGCTCCAGCAAACTCTACAGCTACCTGTGGGTAATCACACAGTATGTGCCTGACTCCCCTCTTACTCTGCTTTTTCTACACACCCAAAAGAATTACTGATATAAGTGGTTATAACACTTCTCCGAGACACTGCATTTTTCTCACCAACTAGGTACTGGTCCCAGGAACCTGCCTGTAGTTTAGTAGTACTGTAGTGGAAACACCACTCCCCCCCCCCCCCCCCCCCCCATCAAAAACTAAAAATTAATTACATTATTTCAATTATCAGTCCATGCTTCAACTTTCTCTCCCCCTTTTAGTTTTTTTACCAAAAGACAATGAAACATTTTGTTGTAGATTATGAGTTGCCCAAGTCAAACACTGGTCTTGCTTTATTACAACACAGACAAAATAATCAAACTCATGTGGCACCATACCTGTCCCACCTGCAAATCAGAGGGCCTAAATCACAAACTTCTGTGTTAAAATTATATTTGATACTTACCAATGTATAATGTATGTGTTGGTTCAACACAGCCTGGTTTTTGGTGGAGTGGAAGGAAAGCTGCTAGAAACTTCTATGTTCGGCACAGAGCAAATTGCTGAAGGCTCTGATAATGGGCAGGTTATTAGCCCAATTAGACAAGTTGGTAATGCCTCTGATGACATATTTAGGAAAGGAAAACCCAGGGGAAAGTCTCTTTTTCTTCTCCTGAGGGGTGGTGAGCCGGTCGCCAGGGCCCATCACAGTGGGGGGGCCGTGTGCCCGGGGCCCTCCCGAGGCCAGGGCCGCCCGCACGGTGCCAGCAGGGACCACATGGCCAGCGATGAACATGGTGAACAATTCCCAATATGAAGTCCAGATGAAATCAACCTTTTCAGTGCAGCAAAGCTCTCAAAGAACTTTTCAACTGATGGAACTTGAGAACAAATGAACCTACAGACACCAACTTTCTCCAGAGTCAGAGAAAAGGGAAAAGTGAGGACACATGAAGAGAACCAACATAGTGGCACTGAGGTCAGTGAAAAGGAGAGGGAGGAGGCGCTCCGGGTGTTGGAGCTAAGATTTTTTCTACAAGCCGTGGTGAGGACTATGGTACAACAAACTGTTTCCCTGTAATTCATGAGGTGCACAGGGGGATGCAGAGATCCACTTGCAACCCCTGAGAAAGTGTCCACGCTGGAGCGAGGGGATGCTGAAAAGCTGTAATCTAGTAAGGAACAGAGAGAGAGAGAGGACCCTTTCTTCCAAACTAGAACTGCTCACCCCATGAACTAAAATGACCCACACTGGGCAGTTGTGGGAAGACTGCTTGGCCCGTGGGAGGGACTCACATTACAGCAGGTTCAGGCAGGACTGCTACACATGAAGTTGAAACCATGCTGGAAAAGTTTGCAGAGAACTATCTCCCATGCAAAGGATCCCACAGCACAGCAGAAGAAAGAAACTCTCTTCCTCACGCGTACCGGAAAAAGATTTTTAGGAAGTGAAAGACTGACCAAAACCACCTCATGTTTTGTCTCCTTGGGTGGCTGGTGGAAAGAGAATGGGACTGGGAAGCAAAGGTGTTCTAAAGGTTTATTTTAGTTCTCATCACCCTTTTTACTTCTAATTCGGTTAATAAATTTTCTTTATACTGTGTAAGTTTTAAGCCTGTTTTGCCTTAAAGTGTTTTTCCCGTAATCCTTACCTCAACTCATGAATTTTCAATTCCCCCTCCTCTTCTCAGCTATAGCAAAGTAAGTGGACAGTTTTTCGTGGGTGCCTGGCACTTAGCCAGTCTCAAAACCCTGACAATGTATTAACAAGGTATTTTGCTGGAGATTTTTTCTAAATTCTATAGCCTTTCTTTACAGCAGTGGGAATTTTAAACGTTTCAAGAGGCACCGAACTGTGTATAGACACATGTAAGAGTACAAGCCATGAGATTACTATCAATTTTAAGATGGCTCAGTGTTCGAGCCTGAAAACTTTTGGATAGCAGCTCCAGAGCTGGGCAAGAAACTTGCATGTGAGGAAGTCACCCCGTTAGGAAATGCATTTACATGTTTGCCTAGAAGGTTTTATTTAACAGTGATGACCCAAATAGACTAGTTGAACAACACTGCAGAAATCCTAACACTGCAAGACCCAAGAGTCTCATGAACGAAATCAGCTGATACTCAAGATGGGTGGTTTTTACTCTGGAATCAAAAGCAGGGTCAAGATCCACAAACCACTTGACATCAATCACTCAAGTTGACTTTCCTCTTTTTTGACAAAGACCCCAACTTTAATTGCTTGTCCACAGTCCCTTTCATAAAGTACATTATACATAACGGGTGATCTGAGGAAACCTCTTCAAGAGCTTGTTCACTTTGCTTGAAGGCAAGTTTCCCCTGGATGACAGGGTGTCCTCATTTTGATTCTTGTGCTCTTTCTGAAAGAGAAAAAAAACCCTCAAAATATTTACCTCCATTTATTTGCAGAGTTGATGCTCATTCCCAGAGACTACTACTAACTGTATGAGGATTTTTTTTTCAGAAAAATGCTGTTTCTTTAAGGAACACTTACCATAGCACTTGGCTCAATAATAACAAGCTGATGGCCTTCAAATAGTGCAATTAATGACTGACATCTTGCAAAGATTATATCCTCCCATATTCTTAGTTAATGATGATATAAAGTTCTGGTAACAACTCAGATCTTTTACTTTCTGTTATTCTTTGATTTTTGTTTGATTCTTTGTCATCTACCAAATAAACTGGGGATAATTTTTCACTTATGCTGTCAAACAGCAACAGTAAATAACTATTTAAATGATGACACTGTTACTGAAAGAAAATGGAAACCTGAAACTAGTTTAAGGACAAGTTTAGTACATATACGTACCTTTAGTCTATTTTGAAAAATATTTTACTTCAAGCTTATAATATAGTATTATTATGTTAATATATAATACACAATCAGAAACCTCTGATTTCCAAACAGTATCAAATTTATTTTTCAAAAATGTCTAGCCTTCAAAGTCAGAAACAGGTTGGAAAAGACCTCTAAGATAATTAAGTCCAACCTTTGACCAATCACCAACTGGACCGTGGCACTAAGTGACATGTCCAGTCATTTTCTGAACACCACCAGGGATGGTGACTCCACCATCTCCCAGGCCGGCCTGTTCCAATGTTTCAACACACCCTCAGTGAAAAAGTTCTTCCTGATGTCCAGCCTGAACCTCCCCTAGCACAGCTTGAGGCCATGTCCTCTTGTCCCATCACCAGCTGCCTGGGAGAAGAGACTGACCACCACCTGGCTACCCCTCCTTCCCGGTAGTTGTAAAGAGCAATAAGGTCTCCCCTGAGCCTCCTCTCCTCCAGACTAAACAACCCCAGCTCCCTCAGCTCGTCCTTGTAGGACTCTCTGGATCCTTCACCAGCTTAATTGCTCTTACTTGCTCAAATGGGTCACAATCAAATTGTTCAGAGAACGTAATTCTTGCTGGCACACAAAAAATGACTGGAGACTTCCTCCTTCCCTACTGCTAGCCTTTAAGAACATAAAAGGGGCCTTAATTACTTCTGCCTTTGCCACGCAGTCATAGAACATCCGGATCTCCTCGGTACAAGATGCATCGTTGAAGTCATTCTGTTTCCAGCAGGCCATCATTACCGACATCTCCGTAATGCACGTAGCCTCTAGAAGGGAAAGACACAACCAGAAATCTCAGGTGTTTGGGAATTCATGCTAACAGCCTCCACAGTGCATAAATCTCCAAAGAAAATGGGGTAGAGGCAAGTGAGGAAACGCAAAACTAAAGATCCCAGCTTTGCTTTGGGCAGTGAAGTTGCTGCTAACAGAAAGCAAACAGCTGCAGCCACCTAGCATCTGATTGAATTTTTAAAGTAAAGGCAATGCCAGGACGCAGCGTGCCTGACGCGCATACGACGCAAACTTAGGGCTGCAGTGTGAGAAAAAGATCCTTCCCACAGAACCCGGGCGCGAATTCCATGGCCCAGACCGGCCCCTCTCCTCTGCTGCCCTGCGGAGCACAAGGCACGGCCGAGCCCCGCCAGCAGCGCGGCCCTTCCCGGGGCACAGCGGCGGCTCAGCTCCCGGGGCAGCGCTGGCGGGGCCGGGCCCAGCCTTCCCCTCGCTACCGCTCCCCGCCGCCGGGAGCTCACCTGTCAGCTGCTCCCGGCGGTTCGCCACCTTGTCGGCCAGCGCCAGCGGCCGGGGCGGGCGGAGCGCCGGGGGCCGCTTCTTGTTCCGCCAGTGCCCGGACACCCAGCGCGTCACCCAGGCGGGGTACGCGGACGCCGCCATGCCCGCCCGGAGCGCGGGGCGGAGCGGGGCGGAGCGGGGCCCGCCCTCCCCTGGCGCGGGAAGCCGCCCGTGGCGCAGCCGCCCGCTCCGCCCCCTCCTGCCCATACGGCCAAGGACAGGCCACGGAAATCGAGAAACTCCCCACAGCTTCCGCCCTGGGCGGAACCACTGCCCCAACAATTACCATCCAGAAACTCCTGCGGCAAAACTAACGAACGAACAAACACACTTCAGCCAGAGCAGAAGAAATCATGATTGTTTCAAGTAATTCAGATGGAATTAAAGGAATCACAGAATGGGCGAGGTTGGAAAGGACCACAGTGGGATTGCACAGGATTGCATCCAGATAGCTCTGGAATACGTCCAGCGAGGGAGACGCCACAGCCTCTCTGGGCTATTCCAGTGCTCGGCCACCTGCGCAGTAAAGTTGTTCCTCATGTTCAGGTGGAACTTCCTGTGCATCAGCTTCTGTCCGTTGCCTCTTGTCCTATTGCCCAGCACCACAGAGAAGAGCCTGCATCCCTCCATCCTTTTGATGCTCTCCCCTCAGATACTAATAGGCATGGATGAGGTCCCTCTCACTCATCTCTTATCAAGTTCTTCTGCAACTGAATGGAAACTCTTCTTGGTACTTCAAACTCACATAATTTAGCTCTCAGCCCCTCATTTCTCTCCATTACATTACAGCTGGGTCTCCCCTGCATTGTTCCTACTGTTCCTTCCAAGCAGATACTGAAACTGCTGCTTTCAAAATGGCAGCATCATTCCCACAGCCTCATATTCAGTGGTGGAAAAAACCTCTTGTTCCCAGAAGTTTCTTCCCTAGGTCCTGGAAGTCCTCAACTCATCTGGCAGGTGCTCATGTCCCCAGCTGAAAAAGACAGGCAATACAGAAGGCACAGGAACATTCCAAAGGCTGGGATACAAACAGGTCTCTTGCACAGCAAGACAAAGTAGATGCAGAAAAGTGAGGAGTTAAGACGCCAGACACCGGGGCCGCAAAGCACTCAGATCCTTGTCGTGGAGCAGTTCCCGAATAAGCCATTTTACCACTGTATCCAGAACAGCTAAAGTTCTCTGACCATACAAAGAAGGCCAAATCAAAGATGCTTTTCTTTGCAATTTTTTTATTTTATCGGACACAAATTTGGATTAAAATATATTCAACCTCCTAGACATAAAACCCAAAGGACTCCCCTTTGCCTAGTCAAGGAAGTTAACAAGACTTTAGAAATTCTGTTAACTTGAGCTAAACATCACCAGGCTTAAACAACAAAATTCTCAATGTGGTTACTAGAATTTACTGCTTCTGCTGACAATAAATCCTGGTATGTCCAATTTTATAATTATTTTTGTGTTATTTTTAAAATAGTATATATACTTAGAGTTCAAATTAAAGAATATGAGAAGACGTTTTTCAAGTAAACAAAAGATTTCTTTAAGCACTCTTCTAGGCATAAATTTTCATCTCTTAAGGTACAAATTTTCTGGACATTTTGGTAAGCAGGATGTTTCTCTATTTCCATTTTTTCCAAAAAGACAGGAAACAAACTATCCTTTGCGCTTGACTACTGGTAGAGAGGAAAGAAAACAGGCTGACATCTTCAAATTAGGCCAGAGGGCTTGCATTGTGCAACTCTAAACAATGGAAAATTTGCAAACCTAAGACAGGCACGTGAAACACGTTTCAGTATTCCAGTTCATGGGAGGTTCAGCTACTCTTGGTTTTGCCTCTTCTAGCTACCCTTACTTCCTACCTTACTTCTAGCTACCCACCTTCCCCTGCTGCACTGGCCTCCTGCAGTGCCTAACGAGATTGGCACAGAAATAGTAACAGGGAAAGACAAAAGTACTAAGACGTAAGAGAAGCTGAACTGCACTCCCTGTAAATCAGCCTCCTTTTTCCAAATTACATTAGCTAATAGTGGCAGCACGTTCGAGTCCTTTCACCTTCAAAAGCTGATCTCTCATTTAATTAATTCCAAGAAAAATGAGGTGGAGGAGGAGGGGAGGCTGAGAAATACAAAGTCAAACTACACAAGGAGAATTGTAATAGCTTCCTGTTAGTTACTGCTGTCTGCATTAGAACCTTTTTTTCGGCATTCAGTCTGGTATTGGAGAATCAGCCTAAGCAATTCTTAAGCAGACAGAATAAGGTACATGACTGTGCCTGCACACACCAGGCAGAGATATCTGAAGTAGGACACTGTTTCATTGTTAAACATTATTTTTTAGTATTACACATTAATTTTAAGGGAGAATGCAGAACTACAAAAGGGGTGTGTTACTCAATAGCCAAGTGTCTCCACAGCCTGTTTTTTCTCAGCTGATAGCACCAAGTCACCAATGAATGGAACAGAAATGCTGACTTTATTGGGACAGTCAGAAACCAAATTCCCTCAACACTGAGCCCGACAGATGTTTCACTGTGACTCCTGAATGTACAACTACAAAAACCATGTAAAACTTTGACTTTCACTAATTAGCATTTACAACTTTTTTCTTGTATCAACATATTTAAAGCTGAATCTTAGCTTGTGTTTCAGCTGATCAAAACCAAAATGAACCACAGAGCTTAAACTATTAGTATTAGATTTGAAAAGAATATATATCACAACTGAATAAGGGCCACATATGATGCTACAGAAAATGCTATGCCACAACTAAATGCAATGCTAACAATGCTGTGATAAAATACACCCTTAAAATGAGACTGTTATCTTAAATACCTCTTTAAGAGGTGAGAAATTACACCATGTATTCTTCACTTTCTGGTGTAACTATGTAAAACCTCCAGATACTGCCTAAAAATCAATTAGGGGATGAGGCTAAGAAATCAGTTCTTTTGGGAAAAAAGAATAGAGTTGATATCCATGTATTTTTGAACTGCATGGATCCAGCTTTCAGGTAAATTCTAGTATTTTCACACAAATTTATCTTGAATACACCAGTTCTTCTCATACCAGTTCATAAAGCTCTCACCTACCGTAATTTATTCTCATGTCTCACCCTGACCTCCTTAAACCAATTTAATTGGAGATGCCTTGGATTTAAAGCACTTCCACTTCAACTTAGTAGTGAAACTAGCCAGTTTGCTAAGATTCCAGGTGGTTCAGACTTAACTCCTGCCTGCTGAGCTATTGTGTTTGGACAGTATTAGCACCTAATGCTCTCATTAGCACAATATATTAATGGACTCACAAGGAAAGATGTCACACCCCAACCCAACTCCAGCCCAGCCCTTATTCTATGCTATCTCAATCAGATCAGCTGCTCTGCATTTTTCTGTCTACCTGAGTAGTTCTGACCTGCCATCCCTAAGCCCTAACTCCCAGGATCTAGGAAGTTCATCCCATTTCCACTGCAAATTACCTGTGCCTCTTTATTTGCTCAGAGATGCCACAAAGTATCATCATCTGCTCTGATCCATTCCAAGATCCCCAGAACCATCTCTAGCTGAGACACTTGCACATTAAATGGGTCTTTTCTGCAGTAAACATGTATTTAAGAGCACACAAATTAAGATGCTAGTGGTGTCAGAGCTCTGGAACAAATCCTGCAGCTCCATTCCTCTCCATCCTTCCTAATCCCTCTGCAGGGCCATCTATTTCTCACTGCCAGCTCTGAGACAATGAACCATAAAGAGAAGTACAATTTGTTAAAGCCTGATGCAGGCTTTGGCTCAGTTAATCATATCACTAAAAGGATTTTGTCTCTGATTAATTTCACCCTGTCAGTAGAGGTCTCCAGGCAGAATGAAGAAACCTGCTACCCTGTATGTTTCCAATTGATACAACTTCCCAGAAGGTGCCTGGAGATCCATCAATAACCTTAATTAAATACAACCGGATAGATGACAACTAATGGTTAAGGGAGTGGCTCTCTTGGGACTATGGCTGAAGAGTGTGTATGGCAGGACAGTAAGCCAGGCAGATGGCTGCTTGTCCAACACAGCAAAGCCTGTTAAAACTCTGATGTCCTTGATGGCTGAGTTCCAATTCAATTTATCCTGTTCCCAGTCCTTTAAGAGTTGTTCTTCCACACCACTTAAAACTACCCTCTGTCGAAGTGCAAGAGGGGCATTTCTGCTGTGATTCTCCTGCTGCTGCTGCACTTTGCAGACCCTTTCCAGAGAAAGCAGCTCGTTCTCCTTTCCCTCTAAACATATACATCCACTGTTGCTTGGTTCTCATTCTATTTACCAGACAGGACACAGAGATCTTTCAGTTTGAAAATTATTAGTGACTGAAATAAGAAAAGGCAACTCTTTTTGAACTCCTTTCGAGTTCTAGAAATCATCAATGTTAGGTATCAAATCAATATTCTTCAGTGAGGTTATATGCTTCTTACAAATTGCAGTCCTTGCTAAAGGACAGAAAACACAGACTACTAGTTCAGTAAATAAAATAAATAGGCAGCACTAGGTATCACAGAAGAATGAAACTGTGGCTTGTCCAATCGATGCAATGCATTGGACTGCTAGATTTTTAACCTTCAGTCAGACATTTGTTTCTCCTCTCTCACATCTCAGAGGGCACAAACTTATCCTAGCTTGTCAAGTCAATTCTGAGACACAGCATCAATAGAGTCTACTGGGGTTTCATGTGAGCAGTAATGAGGAGATATTTATTTTTAGAACATTAATGCTAGTGAATAAAGCTATCCTGACAGCTCCGAAAGCCTCCCTCTAGTCACACAGTAAACAGGCACAATGCATAAGCAGTGAAGCCACTCACCCTAGTCTGTAGGATCCCGCCAAAGCATTTACACAGGTAGTCATCTTCAATATTTGGTATCTTTGATAAATTCCTGATAGTCTCAGTTTTTATGAATATGGGTACCTACACTGTAAGAAAATGATTGAGATAAATGTTGAATCTATCATGTTTAGTTTGAGTATCACATAGCCTTCCAGTAGTCACAATATGAGTGATGACATTCAGCCACCATCTAGCTGGTTTGGATTTAAAGCAGTGAAGTAAGAAATCCAGTTAGCAGCCAAGAACAGAAATTGGGAACCTTTTTCCAAAATAATAATGCTACAGTGACCTCCCTCCTTGTCTGCATTCACACACTTGCATTAGTAGAAAGACAACTAGGAGGGTAAATTGAATTCACTTTGGCTAAGACTGGCAGTACTTGCTGGCGCTATATAGCAATCCTTTCAAACACATTATTAAGTAAATTAATTGCAAACTCTTCAGAGACCCAGCTTCTCCTCCTGTCTCCTCCAACAGGAGAGAATGAAACAGGAGAGAATCAAAGTAAAGCCATGGTGGTAGAACCACCTTTACTCAACATTTTGCAGTCCTTGCTGTGCAGAGCAGTAGATGCTGTGAAGGTCAGTCGGCAGCCTCGAACACAACTGCAACCACAACTCCACCCACCTGAGGAGGATTACCACCTCACCTCTCCTGTCCCTGCAGAGTTTGCCTGGCACCTACACCAGGTATTCATACTATGAACTGAATAGATATTCCAGCCTTAATTCTTGCATACCATACATAAAAAGTGAAATAAACTTACTATATTAATGGAGGCAACAGATACACGGTTTATAAATCATGGAAGTATTGTGACACAGAGGAGGTAATAAAGCTAGTATGATCTATTGCTACAGAAAAAAAACACTGCAGATACAAAAGAAACAAGGCTTGGGTGAGCTTCACAGCTAAGAGTGGTAGCTAATACTCATTATCGTTTGAGAAGTTCACCACCTCTAAGACTGTAAAAAATAGTTAAACCTAGGAAGCACTAAAAACTCAGAAGAGAAAGCTATGGAATGACTTGTGACTGAATTACAAACTGAAAGTTGTACTTTGAAAAACAGACAAAACCCATAGAATAACTGTAAAAAAGTTACTTTCAGATCTGTACTCCTTTCATACCCACGTTAAAAAGATAGGTGACGAGATGATCAGAAATACTCCTGTGCTTTGCAACAGTCATCAAGCTCAAAGCAACAGCCTTCTGTAGTACAGACACAGAGCAAAGCAACAAACAAGCCCTGTAGGACTAACAAAGTAACCTTGTTGGCTCTTGATTGTAATATACTGAGTACAGAAAGTATATAGTGGTGAAGGAATACTCGGCTGTGAATTAGCAAATGAACAATAAGGGCCCCAAGGAAGAAGTTTTTACCTACTTTGCTAGCTACTCTTCAGCTTGTACCACCGTATCGTCAATGCTATTGTTAGTTGAGAAACATGCTCATGTTGCTGAGCAGGAAGACAAAATGGGGCTTTGGACATCACTCATCAGGTGCTGATGCACATACTTCTATTGGTACTTCCTCCTGTTACTCCTGTAAGGGCAATACATTAAATGTAGCATGTCTAATTTTGGCAACAGCAGATAAATTATAATAAAGACCTGGAAATTATTATAAATGCTGCACTTCTGGAAAATCTACTTAAATTACAGGATAAAATAGTAAAAGCAGCATGTGCTAATACCTGGTTCTTATTTTTAATGTTTAGTACAAAAAGCAAGATCACAATTTCTCCTCCTGGCTATTCCACCAAACACTTGAATAAGAAAGTGTTTTGAGATATAGCTAATTAAGAGAATGCAGTTAAAGAAGACAATTATTTTCTATAGAGAAACATGAAATGAAGTAACTGAAGGCATTAATTAAAACAATTTACTTAAATATCATTAACTTGTTTAGCAGAAGTGAATATTCAGAACTAAAGCATCCTTACTTTGCTTTATCTTAATTTACTTCTCAAGCACATGGTGGCCTCTTCAATCCTGAATACACATATCTGTAATTTTAATCTGGTTTGAGTAATCCACTTTAACAATGAACTCAAGATATATTCTCTTAGGTACTCATGTCTCCTGAATAACTGGAAAAAAAGGAACTTAAACTGATAAATGCATTTTAGCTGAAGAACCACTTGTTACTATTATTAGATAAGAGAGATTAAAAAACATTTTTCTCCTAAAAATAATTAGGTGAGAACAATGTACAGTGTATGCATTTTCTACATTTATAAAAATCCAGTGATAGTCATGGGTCTGAAGTCTTCACTGTCACGGTGCCCTGATTTTAACATGGCAATATTTTTATGTCACCTGAGAGGCAAACATTGAGATGATCGTTACCTACACTGGTATTATACCTATAATACCATATCTGTAATGTTATGAAGGGGAATTTGAGGGGAAAGAAAAAGATATTAAGTGATCCATGCAGCACTGAGCCATAGACAGTGACTTAATTAGGGAGAGAATGTAGATTCACTGCTGTTCCTAACTTTTACTGACAGACATCAGACGTCCCATAGCAAAGCATAAACTGCCTTACAAAGTCAAATTACCCAACAGACTGCAGACTTTCATTACCAACAATCTGTCTTAAGCACAGATAAACTCTGGCTCTTTAGTCAGTAGTTAACTTCTGAAGGAGGAGGGGAAATGGAGAAAGAAAATAGCTTTATACCATTAGAGACATCACTGCAATGTGGCCATATTTGCCTGTGCTTTTAAACCTGTGACACTAATATTTGCCTGTGCTTTTAAACTAGTTTCCCTCCACTGCAAGAACAATTATTTCAGGAAGACACCCACTATGGCAGGGACCAGTGGAGTTTATTTATCCTGTAAGCAATACAGGCTACACAGCAAGGAAGATCTATCCACATGTTGTCACTTAGGAACTCTGGTCACAGACCAGGATCACAATGTGTTAAGATTTGGCAGACATACAAAATGATCTCAGTGCACCTGGTTCTGATCACCCATTTCAGCATACAAAGACTTCAAGACTTTCATCCAAACTGCAGAGACCACTGGAAAGGCACCATTGTTAAAATGTATTTGTCTTTGCAGAAAGCTGCACATATTCAAAAGGAAAAAATCCAAGGCCTCTGAATTGCTAGCATTAAGGAGATAACAGTAAGTCAAGATTGCAGATTTCAGATTTGATGGAAACTTAAAAGAACCAAAGCATACAAATTTTATTTTGCTCTACACAATACCAGGTAATACACTTTCTGGTGTGAAATACTTCATTGAAAGTTGCAACTTAAATAATTTGTTTTCCCATCCCATTGTACATATCATCTGCTAAGTCAGCAAAAGAGGAAAATTAGGCAGAGAGTAAAGTGACCTGCCCATACATATTCAGTTACCTTGAAAAGGAGGAATATCTGAGGCATGTTACTTGGGGAGAAGAGACTTTATTGCAGCAATTTCATAAGGCACAACTGCTCTTCACAGATGTGTATTTTGAATTCCTTCACTGGAAAAGCCATTTGTTAATAGCAGCTAAAAGTAATGAAGAGAATATGTGACTGATTAAATACTTTAAAAGCCAGTATTTTGAAGACTTAAAAAATCCCTGAAATAACTTAGGGCACTTGAGCAAAAACCTGAAGTCATGTAAGACACAATATAAGTATAGCAAATGCAAAAGGAGAGTAAATTCCTCTTTTGCCCCCACATGTTGACACCTGCAAGTCAGGAGTGGCTTCACACCACAGAGCTGAAACTCAAAGCAGTTGCTAACATTTCCACTGCTGAAATCCAATCATAACAGAAACTTACTCAATTCATGCACCAGGAAAGATTGTCTCTGTGAGAGGTTTTTTGGTTTTGTTTTTTTCAAGGCAAACATTTGAAGTGAGGTAAGAATTCAGTCTCAACTTTCAATGCAATTTTCAAATCAAGCTCTTACAAAGATGGGTCAGTGTTGCCTTGTCCTCTTGAGAAAAATCTCATGCATATAGTCCCAAAATCTTCCCTGATGAGACTCATTGCGATGAATCATAGCAGTGAGGGCCTCACCCTGATCAAGACTTTGCCAATAATCCTGTAGCCACATTTCTTTCCAACTGAAACAAAAAAAGAGACACCATCACAAACAATTAAAAAAAAACCAAATTAGTCTGTAGCTGTAATAGTACTGAAACTATATTTTTCTTTCCTTTAAGAGGAAAACAGGCCCAGAGATGGTCATAACAAAGTATGTTGTTACTGTGCCACTGTGCTCCAAGTCATTTAAAGAAACTTGCTTTGAATATTCTCTACAGCAAATGTAAGTTCACTGTTAGCTTTATAACATTCTAGAAATATCAGCATATACTGTAATGTTAACTACAGAGACTAAATTACTAATTGTAGAGAATAAAAACTTTTATTAAAATAAAATCTATCACACAGTCATTGTATTATTTTGAGAGTAGCTTTCCCTGGCCAGTATGCATATAACAGCCTAAAAATCAAATTTTTTTTTTCAGATAATCCATTTTAAGAATTACAAACTCAGATTACACATGACAAACATCATTACATTCCTCAACACAGATTCTATTCTTTATCTCCAGACTACGTGTTTGAGTATGGGCTGTCTCTTCTTCAGTGCATAGAGTCTCAAACTTTTCATAGTACAGACTGTATCACTGCAAATTTCAGCAATTCTCTTCCAGTTCCTGATCACAGGGACTATTTCTCTCACTTGTGTTATATCAAGATATGCCAATTATTTCTGTCTTCTCCATTATTTCTGCTACCCAGAAACAAAACACAGATTTGGGAGAAAAGGACCAAATATGTTGCTCTTTATAATATATGCACATGAATTACCCAATACTTGTTAACTTATATACAGAATTTTTTGCTGCTTCTCCCTCCAAATCAGAGAAATAAGTACAGTGGTTCCTGCCTTCCCTCTGTACAACAGACACTGAATCCTGTGTGTCTGCACTGCCCAGAAGCAGATCTTGCCCACCACTCCAGGAAGACTGAAAGAAATGCACAACACATCCCAGTGGCTGTCCTTGTGGAGTGGCAAACAGCTTGTACACGATACCATCAGCTTCTGTGGTCAACAGAATCACCTGTGATGGCTCATTTCTGCAGAGCACACCAACACAGATCTCAAAACAAAGCTTTTAACACAGATTCCAATGTGAAGGATCATAGACGGAGGCTTGCTTCTGCTTTAAAAAATAAATATCTGCCAAAAGGTTCCTTTGTAAAATGCACCACTTGGATGCACTGTGAGATCACATTGCCTACCAGTTAAATTCATTAACCTATGTTCAAGGACTGCCAATATGAGTTACTTGCTTTTCACAGCACTGAATAAGGGCACATGTTTGGAAAATGAGTCTACTTGCATGAAGTACCAGATCTAAGACTAAGTGGCAGCAGGGAACAGAAGAAAAGAAAACATTTTCCAGATGAACTCTACGGAAACAACACTTAAAGGAATTCCAATATCCAAGTGAAGACTATTGAAAGTAATTTTAAATTGCTGCTGTTCTTCTTTCAAGAAAATAATTTCACTCTAATTCTGTAAATTGGGAAATATCTGTATCCCAGGATGAACAGGAGTGTACAAATCACCAGAAAGTACCAACTACAGACACCTGAAACATTATTACCACGAGATACAGATCTATCTTTAATCCTGGATGATAATGGGATTCTACTGCAAGGGCCATCCTACAGTGTACACTTGGAAAATCTGATACACTGTTAATGTTTTTTCTCATCAAAACTAAACTGTGACATCAACATAAAATGGAACTAGCAAAACCATAATGGTTTCACAATTCCTTTATCAAAGGCACACACAGATAAAAACCACAGATAAAAACTTATAGTAACTGGAAAGAAATTGTCACATAGTGTTCTTATAGTTACATTCTCAAACATCCTACTTTTGGAAAATGAACCCTTATCAATGAAACAAACCAAACATTTCTCTTACAACGATGGGAGTTTGAGAATAACTAGAGATTCTGGTTTCTCCTAAACAGATATTATACTCAGCAGCAGCACTACAACTCACTATTTTCTGTACAAAGCAGCTAAGAATTCAATAGATTGTAGTGACTGACCATAATCTAACAACTACAACTGCTTGTTCTACAGCCTTTTTCCTTAAGCTCACTTGGGTGTGAAACCCAGCAGTCCAAATGCAAGTGAGGCTGCAAGCATACGGATTTAGAAACCGCATCTCCGCACATACAGCTGAAGGCACTGCACAGAGAGACATTCTGATTGCTGCAGCATTTCGTCAATTCAGCACAGCTACCAACCCTATAAACAAATTACATCTGGGAGTCAGGGTTACAGAGCATGCAAATGCGTAGTGTAACCTTTCTGTAATTGGGTACATGCTCTAAAATAAACTCCTTTGTTGCCCTCTGAGTTCAGAAGGCTCCAGAACTACAAGTCACAGTGTGTGTTTGTAGGCAGACCTTGCATGTTGCATATAGTCTATCACATGTATCCCCACCAGATCTGTGTCATTTTTCCACAATAATGTTTTCTAAAGTAACAAAACACTCCATTGACTAGCTCAGTAGGCAATCATCTAAATTGATCACACTGTTAAATAACATTACTGTCAAACTCAGACAAAATATGGGCATGTTTAGCTAATGCTTTGATGGCAATTTTATGCTATTGTCACACTACTTAGAATTTTAAGTAATCGTGTTCCATTTTGCAAATAAAAATGGTTAAAGCTTAGAAGCTTATCAGATAGAAACGACTGTATTTCACAGGAGATGCCCATGATCATGCCTTGGAAGCTATGGGCACATATCTTTATAAAGTCAATAGCAGTGAATATAAAAGCTTCCCTGGAACAATTTTTCCAGACACATCTCATGCCTGCAAATGGGGAGCATAACAGTGAGACATAGAAACTTCCATAGGATGAAACTGTAGCTTGAATTATGGACCAGCTGTTCAAAACTCCCTGCTGATGACCCCTGAGAAGAATGATGGAAACACCTGAGCCTGCAAGTGGCACTGGCAGCCACTCCGTGTGTGCCTTCACAGGTACTTCTCTACTGCCACCTGATGCTCACACAAGAGAAAACCTATGGAAAAGTAGGAATACTTCTACAGAGTAGGGTGCTGTGTAGCACACTACAAGGAAAAAAAACCATTTTGCTACTGAGTCAAGGCATTACTATAAAAAACCTCCAGTAAATCAGTCAACCAACAGAAAACAAGGGATAAGAAGCTACTCAGTCTATTCTCTGTCCTGCACAGTCCCTCTCCTAAATAAGCGGGCTGGCATCCTTGAACACTGGCCAGAGTTTTGTCACACGAAACAGAATTAAGTCTTGTATTCTGTGTGAGCCTAATTTCTGCTCTGAAGTCTACAGGAGTCAAGCAGGCCTGCACTGAACATTGGCAATCCCATTCTTAACGCAGTACTTTGTGAGGAGGTATAGAGCTGCTTTTGCCTCAGGGCTGCCAAGTGCTTTACCATCACTGTACTGAAAAACAACCCTCCCCCAAGCAAAAAGGCTAAGATAGAGAGAGGACAACCACATTGCCTGAGGTCACAGAGCATTTTAACAGAATATAGTGAGTGTCTTGAACTCCTCTTTCAACTGCTACCACCACTGTCCAAGCCTCTTGGTCAGCCTCAGTTGAGTATTCAGTTCAGTATTAGCAGAACTCCTACACCACCCACAAGACATAATACATAATGTAACTGGAGATGGAACAAGAGCTCCCTTAAGTACAAAGCATTATTAAACCTACAGCTCCTGTTATTTGAAGCTTTTTTTCCTTCAAAAAGCATAATATTGGCACATTACCTGTCTCCCTCAGAGAGGTCTTCAACACTTCCAAACCCAGGGGTTGGCACAGGACATCCCATATGCTTGAACTGAGCTATTTGAGGTCTGGGAGCTGGAATTTTCCCACGAGACTTTTTGTGTTCCTGCTCCTCTTTGACCCGCGTGTTCTCCTTGTCACAGATGAAACACTCAAAGCCATTCAGGTAATTGGGCAGAGTCATGTCATTCACACCCCACTCCCGCTTCTCCAAACTCTCTAGCAAGAACTGGTTTTTGATTCCATCAACGTTTTTGTACTCTAGATACTTCAAATATTCCTCTCCATTCTTGTCCAGGAAATCAAGATACTTTGCCAGCTCTTGGGGGCTGTCAAAGTCATCTATAAGAATGATGGAGAGGTTGTTTGGCATCCAGTCTCGCACAGCTGGGGAGCCCCGGTACACTGGGACAGCACCCAAGTGCATGGGACGCCACAGCTTCTCTGTCATGTAGTCGTCACATATGGCATTCTCCAAGGCCAGATGAAACTTGTACCTGGCAATAAAAGTCATGAACTCAGAATCTTCTGTAGTGGCTGTAGAAGTGTCTCTCAGTCGCTCACTGGGAAGCTCACGGTTATGCAGGCATTTCCCATAGGAGTCAACCTAAAATAACAAACAGCATCTTTACAAAGTGATCTGTTCCCCTGGAACTTGTTTTCAGACCTAGCAGTTCTTGTAAAATTCCTAACTTGGATCAGTTCGTAGCTACCTTAACTGAGCTTCACTTTCACTCCAAGTTTTTTCTCTTGTGACTATTCCTCGAGTTCCAGTTCTCCCAGCTTTAGAGGAAACCAAGTGCTGTTTCAAAAGCAACATTAGCCACACTACAGACTGAGGGGTGAGGGGAGCACACAGATGCCACCCAAAAATGTATTTACTACCGGATAAATCCGAAACAGACAAGTAAGGAACAGCATTCTCTATGTCAGTTTAAACTTCCCCTTTCTACTTAACAGAGACTCAGTGCTCTTCCAAACAGTTATTAGACATAGTTCCAGCCAATCTCAGCAGGCTGACAAAGTTTTTCCATTTGTTAGACTGAGAAAAACTGATGCACGGAGCTAAAAGAATGTCTAAAAATGCGAGACAATATGCTTAAACTGGAACCTGCATCGTACTTTAACAGAACAGTCATTTTAAAAAATTCTTTTGTCTTTGCTTCACTACTCAGTACATGATAATCTTGCACAATAACTGAATCACGACCGATAGAAATAATAGAAACCACTAGAAAAACATGTTTCTGGCAAGTCTAAAACCAGGTTTTTTTAAAAAAATCAATCTAACTTCAAGCTTTTTAAGAGAAAAAAATGCAGTATGCTTTTTTCCTGCTTGGAAAAAACTACATTATTTTACTTTATGAAGCTACTCACCATCAGCTGTACCATAGCAGTACAAGGCATCACAGAAACAATACGGTCCTACCACAACACAGGGAAGGAGCAGATTCTCAAAACGGAGCAACCTGCCTTTTAACTGCACTCCTGTACTTTCAAATAGGAGTGAGGCTTGTAAATGGACAGCCTTCCTGTATGCTAACTTCAAAGTCCAGAGATTTCAGCACCTTCTTGCACAAGACTGAGCTCATTCAGGCTTTGCCCAGCTTGTGACTGGTCCCGAGTCTGGCCAACTCCGTAACTAACATCTGCATCAGGCCTACCTACTGACATGCGGTGTAGTCTAGATCACGCTTTGGGAAGGAATACAACTAGTTTTTCTGTCCAGCTTGTAGTCAGCATGCATCCCGTTATGATTCGTGTCTTGGCTAAAAACAAGGACAAACAAACCCCATTAAAACGAGGCGGTAGAGGGGGGCAGCCGGGTGTTCCCAGCTCCGACAGCAGCACTACGCCACAGCTTCCCCCTGGACTCGGCCCACCTACCTGGATGTACTTCATGAGCTCCCGCACGTAGCGGTCCCTGTCCGAGGGCACATCGCAGTGGGACTGCATGTACAGCACCGGGCCGTAGCCCTTCCGCCGCCACGCGTCCTTCTCGGCCAGGGCCACGGCCGGGGCCCGCAGGTAGCCGGTGCCAGGCAGCCACTGCAGCGTGAGCGGGTAGTCGGACTCCCGGCGGAAGGTGGCCGTGTAGTTGAAGAGCCGGATGCCGGGCGAATGCGAGAGCACGTAGTTGTTCATGGGGGACTCCTCGTGGAAGAGCGCCCAGGTCTGGTGGGGCAGGCGGGGCAGCGGTGCCTCGTACGCCCTGAAATCGGTGCCGTAGAAGATGAGCGCCTTCGTGCGGCGGTGCCGGGCCACCCGCCGGCTCCGGGTGACGAGGCAGGAGCCGCGCCGGCAGTCGATGCGCTCCGTGTCGCCGGGGAAGTGCGGGAAGAGGCTCCCGCTCCACCACAGCAGGATGGGCAGCGCCTTGTTGCTCCGCGTGTCGTTGTTGCCGGGCCCGCGGTACGACGCGGCGGCGACGAAGGCCGCGCCCGGCGGGACGGCGTCCTGCGCCCACCCCTCCGCCCCGCACGGCTCCGCCAGCCCCTCCGCGGCCAGCGCGGCCCCCGCGCCCCAGGCCAGCGCCAGCGTCACCCACAGGCCCGCGGGCCCCCGCCGCGGCCCGGCGCCCCCCATGCCCGGCCCACCGCCCCCGGGCCGTGCCCCGGGCCCGCCCCAGGAAGCGGCGCCGGGCCCCGCCCCGGCGGTGCCGTCACGGGGCGTGGAAGGGTCCGGGCGCCAGTGGCGCCGCCTTCCCCGCCCCTCTCACCTCGTACTGTCGATGCACATTTGAAGCGGCTCGGAGGGGCAGCGAGACGTACCCCTGCTCTGGCGCAGTGTGCAGCCTTGCTGCAGCGGCTCGACGAGGTGACCTAGTTGCAGCTCCCTCCCAACCTCACTGTACCTCTGTAAACCTCTCTGCCTCTACCGCTCCTGCATCCGTCTGTGCTACCACGGGACCCCGCAGTACCTGCAGCTGACAGCGATAAACTCGAGCTGTTCCCCGGAGGCACAGCATGCCACGACTGAACGCACCTGCAGAGAGAGGGCTCCTGGACCAAGCAAGCGGTCAGCTGTTACATGAAAGAGCACCCAGCTTAGCTCCTGCTGAAGACCATAAAGGGAAGGAACAGAAAACACCTTTTACTAACATAAGTCTTGTATTTGGTGGGGTTTTTTTGTTGTTTTTTTTTTAATATCTACAGGTTTTAAAGCTCCCTTGACAGCTTCTTTTCTATACCAACCTTGAATAACTCCTATGGTGTTAAAATATTCTGTAAATGGGAACGTGGTTTGGGCTACACTATGTAAATCCAACAGACATATTCTAGAACTACCATTCAGTTGCTCAGTTACACAATTGCTAAAAGCATCAAATTAACTTTTTAAGAGATAATATAATATTTACGAATTATCAGTTATAATATAGGACATTAGTATGGACACAAGGAAAAGAAGTATTCTTCAGCTGTGTTAGAAACAAGTTAAAGAGGGAATATTTTTCCTTTCCTTTGAAAAGTTTTTGCTTAGCACTGCTTAGGCCTGCTCCAGCAGTACCTGACAGCATCCTCCACTTGGGCCCCAAGAGAAGGTAACAGACATGGGCTCTCCAAGGCAATTTCCACAAGCATCAGAATGCGTCCTGCACAATTTACTCCACATGATTAATGTACAAGATCCACAAGGCCCAACATTATTGCACCAGTTCTGTGGCAGATTCTGGACATAATGTACATTCTATAGGAGAGGAATCTCAAAAATATTCTACAGCAAATTTAGTATTATTGGATATTTAGCAATGATTATCTTGTGCTTTCATACAGATTTGTTATAAGGTTACCAGCAAACTGTACAACACCAATATTCACGGGTACAGTCAAGTTACACTGCCAGTTTACTCTGAATTTATTTTTGCAATTAGCAACACCCCCAGCAAAAAAAACCAAACACCAAAACAACCCAAATCCCCCCACCAAAACCCCCCAACCAGTTCACCCAGCTCCCTCTGAAATATGAGCTCTGTTAAGACTACAGAAGTCATTAACTTGACATTGTCACAAGGTAAGGGCAACACTTGCCTAAGTAGACCAAAAACCCCCCACCCAATCAATGACTCAAGCTGTGTTAACAAAAAAGGGAATTTCTTTGTGAAATGGAAGCTCAGACAGGGCAAAAAGTCAAAACCCAATCATCTAAATAAAGTAAACACTGAGATTAAACAATACCTTTTGTTTGTTGACTCTTTTTGAATTTATCATTCAGTGTGAATAACAACAACAAAAAAGAAAGACTGAACTTGGTTAGCAGAAGATTGGATTGTAAAGGATCAATGAGCTAGACTTCAGCCCTTCCCATTTCCCCCCTCCCGCAAAATACAGGGTTTGGAAAAATAAGCAGTGTTTATTTACTAACAATGACATAAAATACATCTTAATATATTTTTATTTCTTTACAAATTAAAAGATGCATTGGAAAAACAAGTGAAGAAAATGAAAGGTTCATTCATGATTTCATTTCCACCCCCACACCCCCCAATATTAATACTAGAAATTAGTATTTGTGGAAGTCTGTGGTTGCTGCGCATTATATTCCTGGGAAGTTCTTTCTTTCCCTCCGATTAAAAATCCTCTAGATTTTTTGGTTGGAGGCAGTACGTGGAGTAAAAAGTCAGCCACATTCATACAAAAACGCTGAAAGTTCTGTCAACTACATCTTGAAAGAGTTTCTCCATTACAATTTTCATACTCCCCTTTCTGTGTAGTGATGGGAGGGAAGACAAACTAGCAGCATTAGAAGAAAAATGGATTTATATACATGCTACAGGATATGGAACTAAAACCACAGCCAGATATTTTTCTGATCTTAACAAGGACTTTCCTATGAAATATCAAGCCCAGATAACATGTTCTCTAATCCATCCAAATTCTTCCTTTCACTTTCAGTGCTATTGGTAGCTTAAACTCCTGGGTATTGGAAGAACACCTGTTAAGTGTTCAAGCTAAAATATACAAGCCCCCTTTCAAAAGTGAATAAACGAAGCCCTTAGAATTCCTAATTTGATTACACTAGCTCCCTCTTCACAGGAGTCTTCTCATCCACCCTTGCAATGGAGCAGCAGAGCAGCCAAAGTGGATGGATTAATCTGTCTGAGGTATTTTAGTTTAACAAACAGGCTTATAAAAGGTTTTGTGCAAGCTGATCAGTAGATAGAATGGGGAGGGTATAAACATCCAGTAACGAAACTCTTTGCTATGGCCCAGGTGCTTTCAATAACCAAAATCAGGTACTTGCAATACCTGTTACAGTACAGTCTAAATCTTAAGGTTTTGTATCCCCTTCCTTGTATTCCAGGGTACAAAGCAATCTCAAATTCACATCAGTATAAATCGAATTCCTGCTTGTTTGCTATGATTCACAAAAATATGGTTGAAAATGGCCACTTCCTTATCATCCAGTTCCTACACAGCCCCCCAACACCTTGTTAAAAGTATTTTCTGCTTAAGGTTAAGAAGCTTTTGTTCCCACCACCATCTGACAGACAGGTAAGCTCTGCAGGAGAGGTCATGGAACATGGATTGAGTACGACAATACAGAGCCGTGCAATGAGAAGGGAACACCACACATGTCAACAGGAAGTACCGTCTCTACCCTACACTGTTCAGAAGCTGTTGATTTTTGCCCCCTTAACTATTGATTACTCCATTACAGTTCTGCACAGCAACTTATAGTACAGGAAAGATTGTGGAGAGAAATTTGCCCCGCTGCCTCCTGGCTTACCACTCATTTCATTTTTCATGGCTTTCCGGTTCAGACAGCCATATGATACATCTGTGCTCTGACAGACCATGTTGCCCTCTTTAGAGGAGACATAAAATGTTTGGCTGCTCCAGCTCCCATCACCTGACCGGCCTCTTGTTCTCCCCACCTGTGCATCCTCTTCACACTTGGAGCATGCACACGCACCCACACAAACGCACAGCAGCTACCAGAAGTTTTGAAGAATTACTGCTTTTTCACCCAATGTTGACTCATGTACAGTGAACTGAAAAAAACCCTACATTCATTACAACAGGATTAGCGAGCATGGGGTGGGGTAGGGGGTGAACTCCTGCCAAGCACAGGAAACAATTTAGAAGCAAATAAAAGACCTGGTATCAAAGGCCTTTTTTTTTTTTTTTTTAAGCCCTCACCAGGAAAATATTTCACCTCTCATATGGGATTGGGAAAGGTTGAAAGGATTTCTGCTTATGCAATGTGTATTAAAAATTATGGAATTGTACAGATTTCTATGTTGTCCTTTTTGAGGGCGCTGGGCCTTCTGATCAGGTCATTAGTGGAGACTGAAATGTCACTGCTGAGTTCTAGCACCACTCACTCCTCTAGCTCAGTAGCTGCCGAATCTCCTTGTGCATGTGACACAGGAAGTCCACATATGAAGCCCCCCCACTCAGGCTCTTGTCCTCCACTAGAAAGTGCTTGAACAGCATTTCCAGCTTATCTTCTTGCTTCACAATTATCAACTACAAAAAACCAAACAAACAAGAACAAAACCAACAGTGAGTAGCTATTAGAATTAATCTTCATGGGGAAAATAGAGCAAAAAGCTAAATGGCTCAAAATCCCAAAGATAACCAGAATCATGGCATATGGGGTTTATGTGCTTTGACTTGGGTAACTCAGCTGGGTTAAGTCTCAATCCTTTCTAAACAGAAGGAAAATACCACATATATGGTTCATACAGTAGTATATTGTAATAGGTCTGAAAAAAAAAAAAGTTTTAGGACTCTGGTAAGCACAAAACTCCAAAACTAGTGAAATTTATTTTCAGACTCTTGTTATGAGATTGGGAAGAATAAGTTCAGCTCTGCAGCATTACCAGGCATCACCTGACTCTACTAAGAGGGAAGGGCATTTAAAGCTGTAAATGGGGGACAGTTTTACCTTCATGTAGCGGGATCTCTGCCCTTGAAGCATATCAACAACAGATCGTACTTTCTTTGAAAAGGGGTTTTCCAAGACTGGCAGGGTACTCTGGAATGAAAGATATACAATTCCCATTAGTCTTGGGAAGTAGAACAATGTTAAACGAAAGTCAGCAGTTTTGGCATACTGTATAAGGGTAGAGAAATATCTACCCCCATGAGCATACAATCTCTTTGACTTCAACTACTTAAAAGAGAATATAACATGGTATCAGAATTAAAGGTCAATTATTTATTCCATTTAGCTATCAACTGGTCTATTCACTGTTAATGATGTGACTTGTCAAATAAATCTAGGCAAAAGCATGCCTGACATGCCCAGACTACCACCATCTCTGCTAGTTTCATGCATCTGTGCTTCTCTCATTTCTATTATGAAAAATGTAACACTATTTTCTCTACTGGCTTTCTCATTGTTTTAAGTTTTGGATGACTGTTTCAGACTCCAGCCCCCACACTGCCACCCAGCTCACCAAGGCATTGCTAATTTGACTGAAGGATGACACTCCAAAGAGGTTCTGGATCAGGCTTTGCTGCACGCTGACTCCCACCCACACAAAGATGTTCAGCCCATTCTCCAGCAGGTAGATGTCACCCTTGGAGAGACGCTCCTCTGAATTCCGAATGGCTGCTGGCAAGGAATCACTGTCAACATCTGCTTTGGTCTGTTTTAGAAGGAAATAAAAATTAAAGTAAAATAAAGGTTATAAAACAAGAACATCTTATGAAGTCCTGAAAATTTCTGCCATGAAGACCCCAATGGTTTTCTCATTTCTAGGACTCATAAGACTGCAATAATTGTGACTGAAGTAGCACCTTCCTTAGTTTTCTTACTCAAAGTGACACAGAAGCAGATCAGAGACTCTTGGTCAGCAAAAGAGAGCATAAGGCTTTTGTGAAAAGGCTCGAAAATTCAAATACAACCTCCTGGAGTAGGAATGTAATTAGGTTTTAGTATTATTCCAGAAACTGTGGTAATGAAAAGTCAGAACAGTACATAGAGTTACCTTGCAATGATGAAAATTACTACAAAAAGTTGTAAGCTTTAGGACTTTTTTTAAAAAGACTATGAAAGGGTCAAAAGCATCTTCTTTGCCACTAGTCATATGCTTACAGCTCAGGAAAAAAGTAATCCCTGAGAAATTCACAAGATGCAGTAATGCTGAGTAAAATTAAGTGAAATATCCCAACAGATGGCAGATCCCAAATACTTCTCAAATCACTTTCCTTGCTAAAATAAAAATGCCAGTCCTTAAGATGAATCAATGAGACAACAGCAAGCCTCAAGAGCTAAGAATATCTTGAATTACTCACCAGGGGCAAGAGCCTGGGATAAAAGAAAACGTTTGTTTCAGCCACATCCATGGATGTCACTAACTGACGGATGTAGGCTCGGTCATCTGTTGTGACCTCTGGGCCAGGCTGAAGGACGTCACTCTTCAACACACAGTTCAAGTACACAGGAAGCAGCTTCATGCATTCAGGGAGGATGAGCTAAAAGTCACAAGCAGACAGAAGCTGGTCAGCTGTCTTTCTTATGAATAAGCTTATGTTTGACAAAATGAGGCTTGCATGAACCAACAGTGTGGTACAGCCATGAGAGCGAAAGCTGATAGTCTACTTATATCATGGATTGCAAAAGAAACATAAAACCTATCCCTGGAGCAGGCAGTGCTCCCTGGGCTCCACACAGATGTCCAATAAGCCATTCTCAACTATAGTTTTACTTCCTGAGTCTCTTCTTTGCAAATTTCTGCTGAGCAAAGGAATTGACTTTTTTTGAGCAGGCCAAGTAGGAAGAAGCTGTCACCATTTTTTAACTCCCAAGCATGGGATTCAAGTGAAAGCATTGGAGTTTACCTGGCCAGCAGAAGAGGGACTAGCACAGTTCTTTCGATAGCAGGCTAGGATCTGGGCACACTGGTTGATCAGTGCATCTCGTACAGTCTTTACTGGACTACTCAGGACTCCACGATATGCTGCATAGAGAGAGGAAAGAGATGGACTGCTGTCAAGTGGTTGCTCATGAACAGCAAAACCCCAACACTACTTCCACAAAGGAAATCTAAACAATTATTGTTTATGGAAGCCTTTATTCTTCCTGCTTCAAACTTGCAGGAAAGAGACAATATATTCCTGTTGAAAACCTGAAGAAGCTCATTTACACCATTTTATTACATAATCTTGAACTCTCTATCTCCCATGTAATGAAAATATACTTATCAAAATTTAAAGTATGGGGTTCTATAAAAACTCCTTTTATAGACTACCCATCTTTCATTAATGGTCTGAAAATGGACTGCTTCTTTCATTTTAATTAAATAAACATGCACAACTCTCAGTATCTGTGGGATATCTAGGCTTTTACTGCAAACCAGAAACGGTAAATAGGGTACAGTGCATAAGTGTATGACATTTAACCCATATCTATGAACAAAGGCCACCATTATCCTACTGCCAGAGCAAAATTCTGCAACAGTTAAGGAATGAACTAAAACAGCCCAAAATAAATACAAGGATGATTTCAGACAGCTGGCAATACAAACTGTTATTAAAAACATTTAGAAAATAATCTGTATGAAGAATAAGCCTACACCCTCCATCTGTACCTCTCATCCTAAGCAGCAACACTATCATCACAGCTTTATGCTCTTTCCTATAACTGACTGAAGTATCAGAGCTGCCACCTGACATCTGAAGCAGGAAGAATAAACAGGTGTCATTGGGTGACAAAACAGGCATTTTAGCAGCAGTTAAAAGCTGCAATTCTTGTTTCCATGTTTACCCTTACCATACTTAGCCAAGTAGTTGATGAGGGTGTCTGTCTCACAGTTCCGATAGAGGTCAGCCAGCTGCGTGCAGCAGTTTAAGGAGAGGTTGTGAATGCGGAGTCGTCGCTGTCCTGCACAACTTGTATACAACAGAGCACACTGCAGGAGACAAAAATGCCAGGAGACAGAGAAATGAGGTCCTGCTACAATAAGAAGGGCAGGGTTAGAATATACTTCATTAAAAGCTAGGACTCAGATGCATAAGCCAACAAGGTAACTATGCAAAAGCCTTGGACAATAAGCTAAAAGCATTTGCTAACAATCAGGGTCAATGAAAGATACCAAGCAGCAATTTTAGCAGTTGTATTAAGGGACCTGGTCTTAGAAAATAGGGGCTGTAGTTTAGGTCACCCTCAGAACAAGTATGCTGGAAGGTCAAGGGTATGGTAAGATGCAGAAAGAAAGAACAAATAATTCCTTGAAGAAGTGTCTAATAATTAAACTGTCAACTCACTTCTTCTACAAAGCCTCCCCCCTCACCTGAAGGAGTGCACCACTGTCTTCACTCAATTTATCATCATGCTTGAATTCCACTGTGATTGTTTTATCACAGTCCAAACCTGCCATCTCTACATCAGTTGTGTTGCTCATATAGAAAGCTCCAAAAAAGTCAGTTGCTCTAATACCTAAAAGAGGGAAAAACCCAACATCAACCACCATTTTGAACAGAACAACAAGACAGCCAGCCTTTGGATCCTGACACCAAGTTATCCTGACAGATTTCAGCAGGATCTTTGCAGTCTCAACAAAAGAGAATTCCAAAGCCTCAGCAGAGCTTTTGGGGTAGCCTAGTCACCACGTGTTTTAAATTATGGGAAAATCTCTTTCTTCCCATGAGACATGCTTGAAGTGGTCAATTTATGAAGATTCATCCATGCTAACACCCACCTGTGCTTGTACGCACTCTCATTACAGCATCAAATCCCACTTCTTTCTGGACATCTCTTCTCAAGTCATTCAGGAATCTGTACTGGTCTGTCTCCAGCTAGAAGGCAAGCAGTATTTGAAGTTTCACACTTCCATAAATCAGACCTGCTTCATAAACCATAAAGTAATTTAAAACCAGATGCTACCTCCTGCGGTCTTACTTTAAAAGTCAGCCATGATACCACGCTCAGAGGCCTGCTAATAAAATATTGTGCTAAGAGGTAACAGCCTAACTTCCTGTTGGGTTTTGTTATTAACAGAGATGTTTCTATAAAGACACAAAGCTACCAAATCATTTTGCTGATTATCTTGAAATTTAAGTAGCCATTTACTTCCAAAGAAGTACTTCTTCACTGTGGTTCCCACTATGAAAAAAACAACTCTTAGCTAAACAATAATTCTTACTTGGATCAGATACCAGCCTGAGTCAATGTCACTCCTACCTGGAAATACGCATACTTATAAATGGAGCCTCCTGTCTGGTAAGGTACTACACCCAGTGTGGCCACATCCAGATACTGGTTTGGAAATAGGAATAGATCCACACAGCAGCCCTGGGCCACACAGTCCTTGGCCAAGTTGTTGTAAAAGCTTGTCTGTGGTTGAAACAAAGTCTAAGAAAGGAAATCAGAGATGACATCAGAAGTTTGTGCAGGAAAAGGAAAGCAAGATCGATCTTATAATCCCAGTCAATACACTTCTATATTTTAAGTCTTTCTTCAGGGAAATTAGAATAATCTAAATTCTCCCTGACTCTGCCTTTGAAGAACTGTTAATTATTATGAAAATTACTACACATTTTGCTTTAATTGTAAATTCAGCACATTTACTTTAACCCAGATTTGGTATTTTACCCTGTGTAATAATCTAGAGCTAACTCTTCTTGCTCTCATACTACAGCTGTCCTTATGATGTCAAGTCTCCATAGCCCTGCTTGGGAACAGAAGATAAAAGTGGAATGTTAAAAGGTATTAGCTGGGACAGTTGCAGTATGTGCTATCCGTGTAATTTTTAAAACACTGTTTCAGTTATTTTATTCCATAAAGAGCATAATATACACTCTTGTGTAAGGATCACGCAAATCATTATTACCTTCTCCTTATCTGTGTTGATCAGTTTCCTATCATCCCTGTTCTTTAACTTCCCTGGGGCCTCTGCAATGGGCAGAGAGGTGTGGAAAACGAAGAGCTTGCCAGCACACTCAGCTGCCTGCAGGAAAGTGAGTGCAATAACAGAGGTTAGAAACATTTACAAAAATTGTAAGGGAAGCAGTGATTCAAGAACAAACATTCAAGCAACCTCATCACTCTTTTAATGTCAGGATGACTCTACCAGACACACAGGCTCGCTGCCACTTGGTTACTTGACTGGTGTCCAATGGAGGGAGCATAAATTACTGGTCAGTTACAGAAGAGCATGTTTGAGTTCTACTGGATTTGTGCTAGCTCCACAGCAGGGAGAAAAGAACTTTCTCCAAGGAGACAGAACAGTAAGCAGGACCCAGATACAAAAGATTTTGTGCAAACATGTTGCATTGCCTTCTTCCCTGATTTGCAGCTACTGAATTTGTGGAAAAAAGTCACAGAAATGGCAAAGAATTTTGTAATCTGAGCTTCAACAGACCAGTAATTTTAAATTAACACCCTATGCCAACACTAGCTAATGCTTAGTAGCTATTTTCTCTGACCCAGGCAGTATGTAAAAAGTCAATTAGCAATTTTTATTAGTTCTTGATTGAAAAATTGTAACGAAAACTGAGATTAAGAGAGACTATTAAGGAACATTCCCCCTATACTCAGCACTGGTGAGGCTCCACCTTAACGTTTCAGGCCTTTCACTATGAGGGCATTGAGGTGCTGTAGCATGTTCATGGAAGGGCTATGGAGCTGGTGAAGGGTCTGGAGCACAATTCTTGCTTGAGGAGTGAGTGAGGGAATTCAGGTTGTTCAGCCTGGAGAAAAGGAAGGCTCAGGGGAGACATCGTTGTTCTCTACAACTATCTGAAAGGAGGTTGTAGTCAGGTGGGAGTCAGCCTCTTCTCCCATGTAATAAGAGATAAGACAAGAGGAAATGGCTTCAAGTTGCACCAGGGGAGTTTTAGATTAGATTAGATATTGGGAAAAACTTCTTCATGGAAAGGGCTGGAAGAGGCTGCCCAGGGAAGTAGTGGAGTCACCATCCCTGGAGGTATTTAAAAGATGCACAGTTGTGGTACTTAGGAACATGGTTCAGTGGAGGACTTGGCAGGGCTAGGTTAAAAGCTGGGCTAATCATGTAAGTCTTTTCCAACTAAAATGATTGGCTGGCTGACATGACAGACAAATAGAGCTGTGTCATCACTTTGGGGTGAAGTCATACAGGCATTCAATTTGAACAGCAGACAAGTTGGAGTTAAACCAGGCATGTAATTATGTCTGGATGAAGTACTAGAATGGAAGAACTTTAGGAAAGGTTTACTTGGTTAGCACATTGTTGCAGGCAACTTCAACAGATAGCATTCTCTCCTTTTGTTTAAGATTCTACCAGAGTACAGGATTAAAAAGACACCAAACAGACACAAAAGACACTTCCATGAGACTTAACAGACTTCAGCACTTGTTTTTTTAATGCTGGAGGCTCTTTTTTTTCCTGTAGGTTCTGTAAACTGTTTAAAGCAAAACCCAGTCAGACAACTGAGAGTAAGCCATGTTCTTACACTTTGAAAAAATTATTTAAAAAAGAATTGGGCAAAGAACATACAGATAGCTGCACAAAACAGAAGGTACAAGCACTTCAAAAATGAGCCAAGTACGCCCTACATGCAATGCATCTACCACAAGGAGCTTACAAAATCTTTAGAATTGTCTTATTAGTGTGTGTTAGCAGAATATGAACTTCAGAGTAATTGGCTGAAAACAATTCGTCATAACAATTTACTAACCTTCAGTGCCTCCAGCCCTGCTTGAATCACAGGTGCAAAAACAGTTTCTGTTTCTCTGGTGTCTGCAAACATTTCTGGAATCTGATCCAGCAAACTAGCAAAGAACAAGAAAAAAAAAGAGGAATTCAAGATCCTATTTAATAGGAAAAGCCACACAGTTATAGTTGATGATCTAGAAGAGTGAGGTGGTTTAAACAGGAGTGGCTAACATGTCTGCAAATTCGCATAACTTTTACAGTATTTGGCATCTCATCTGACAAAAATGCTGTCTTGTTCTTCATTGGCTTCTCTCATCCATATCCTCAGTGCTTGCTGTATAGCCTCAACTGATGTCTAGTCCACAGCTCTTCTGTATTTCTTCTAATATATTCCAATATATATGGGTAAGTAAATTCTTAGGAAATACTAGTGACACTTGGCCTCTGTTTGCCAAGCATCTTGTGTACTATTCAAAGATCAATAGGTTTAATCCACAGTTTTGTATTTAGGCTTGTTTAATGCATTAAAAAACAGGCTAGAAATTTTCTCTAAAAATCTGCAATTCCACGTCTAGTTCCCAAAATGTAGTTACCTACACACCATAGAATAATTATAGTTCAAATATCATGGTAAATAGTTTGCCAAAACTTCACTAACTTCTTTCTTTCCTTTCAGATTTTATCTTCTTATCCCACTTAGTCTATTTTCTCCACGGAACCAAAAGTAGACATCCCTATTGTCTCAGTTTGCAGCTATTTAAACAGTTGCCTTAAAGACAGTGATGCAGTATTCTTATAACTTTCCCTCTGCACCATCCTAGTTGTGTTTTGTTGTGGCTTGGTTTTAGTTTGTTTTTTTCTCTCCAGAAATGCCCTTCTGCTCTAAATCCCTTTATATACACTTTCTGCCAAGCTGGACTATGAGCCAAATAAACCTTTAGCCCTTGAATTTCCCCACCCTACTTTGCCAGCTTAATCTCAAACAGTATAGTAAGTTAAAATACATGGAGTGCTTTAACATGACAATTAAGCACACAACATTTGAATCTACCAAACAAAATTTTACTACACACACAGTAAACCAATTTCTATTACCTGGCAATAACTGTCCTGGACTCATTGACATTCACCAGAAAACCATCAAGGAGTGGCACAAACATATCTGCCACATCTGAGACCACCATCATTTGTGGCTGTGCCAGTGAGCTCTTCACGTTATAGAAGTGTAACACTTTGTTGTAGGTGACAAAGCCTACTCGAATGGCTGATTCCTCCATGTTGCCTTCCCTGTAAGAGACATACTTGCCTTCACATCCAAGAAGATAGGAAAACCATTACTCAACCCAACACAATAAGGGAAAAATGAAAGGAAGTAAAATTTATTTTCACCTAGAAGGGTATCAAGAAATGTTCTGCTTGGCTTTTTTCTGAAGAAAAGCTTGACAGGATTATCAAATAATTTTTAAATTTCTAGCATTTTTAAAGAGAAAAAGTAACAGCATCCCCTGTTTCAATTGACAACAGTAGTTCACAGTATACCTACCTGGGCAGGTAATCTAGGAGTGACTTTAATTCTTCACATATTAGCCTCACTAAGCCACTCTTCACAGCATTGTAAGACACATCAATCATAAAAATGAAAGCAGGTGGACTAGGAAACTTGTTATTCTGTGGAAGAGAGGGAAGAAATCACACTATTGCTACGTAATGCAGCTCACATAACAGCTCCCTAACACAGATAAATCAATGCTGGTCAAAACTTAGTTGCTTTCATGTACCTCTGTAAGCATGAGCAGCAGTTGTTTCTTCAGCTCATTCTCCTGTCCTTTTCCAACTAACAGACATGTAATTATATTATGTTTGAAATGGACTGGTATTAAATGCCCTAGACTGACTTTACCATTAATCAGAGAAGAACAGTTATAACTAAATAATCCCTTTACATCACTAGGATAGATTGAAAAAGTAGACAGGGAAGATTCCTGCCAGATCTCAAGACTTTGGAACCTGACCATACTTGTCATAGGTGATTTCACCTATATAAACTAAAAGATTTTCCTCTCCAAGGATGACAACTTTTTCCTTCTTAAAAATCAGGCTTTCTTTGGGAATGAAAAACTTGTTTTAGTCAATAGTTTACTGAAATCTATAGGTCATAATGGAACAAGCACTCAGAACAAAAGCAAAACAGAAGAACTTCCAAAAAAGCTAGGAAGATCACATCTCATTTGATTTAAAGTTCTTAAGCCGTTAGAAAATAACTGAACCTTTTGTCTTAACTCAAAGTAAAACAGAGGCATTAGAAGGCAACCGGCATAAACTCACATTTAGACATCTATTTTCTCAGCATAATATTTCAGCAGAGATATAAGTTGCTGTAATAAATACCTTGCACATATTTTCCCTATTCCTTAGAAGTTAATTATTATTTAAATCTTTTATTTAAAAGCAAAACAGCTTTGAAAAGATACATTTCCACACTATTCTTGTGCTCTTAACCACTTAGGCTGTATTTGAAATTGAAGTTCAGTAGGTAAGGTCTGCCTTAGGTAACAGGTGGCACATTGCACAGTTACTATTGTACTTGTCTTGAACCTCCTCCTACAATCCCCTTTTCTGCTAAGGACTACTGCACAAGAGTCCCTTCTGCAGAACTCCTAAGGTAAGCACAGCCATAGCTGCTTATATAGCTCCAGGAAAAAAAAAATATTACAGACATAGCTATTAAATTATATTATGTCATGTGTGATCAGGACTTCCTCTAGTTTTGGAAGTAAGCAGACAGGCATGTTATTTTACACAGTAAAGTGGGTTGGATTAATGCTGTTAATTATCTCTGCCAGCTAGAAATCAGCCCCAGACAATTCATGTCTTTCTTACTTTCAAGAAAATAGTTTTTTTACTTAAAAGCAAAATAAATAAAGCAATAAACACGTTGTACTGTACCTTGCAATAGTCAACTGTTGCTAGAAACTCGTACGACCCCAGTGATAACTCAGGTCGGTCATAGAAGTCTACTCGCTTTCCAGTATGATCCAAATGTTGGAAGTAGTGAGGTGGCACTGGGAAAGGAAAAATCATTACGCTCAGTGATATGCCCATAATAAACACTGTGACTAGAGAGTCAACATGACAACAGCTGTTTCAAAAAAAACTCCAGGAAAGTGAAGTAGCACTCTGGGCTAGCACACAAGTACTAAAAATATTAATGCAATTCAAGAACATCATTAAAGCAAAAAAAACCAAACTTACTCCAGTTTGTCTCATGCACCAGACAGCAAACTGTGTAGTTACTGTTGTACTTTTCTTGAATTTCCTTTCCATTCTCATTTTACATTTCATATCAGAAACATCACTACAATACACTTTTAGGATTATTCTGAAGGATTTAGTCCAAAGGAAAAATATAACGTCCCATATAAGTTGTAACAAATTATGTAAAACAGAGTTTGAGGCAAACTACAGGCTACGTCATTACTGACTCAAATCAGGCTTACTAAAACACTGAGCTCCTTATTCTGCTATTTGAGTTAGTTTTTCCTTCCCTTCCCATGCTGCACAAGAGTAAAGCCTCCAGGCACTCTCGCATGCAGAGACTCCCATAATCTTTTTATCACAATAGACAGAGTACTTCTTACAGTGGATTAAGAAGGAGGAACAGAAGTATAACCACATGCCCAGCACCCAGTACTTTTGTGCTGGCATGAGGTATCAGAAAATAAAATGGGAGTTAAGCTGAATTTTTGCCTACAAAAGTCAGCTGCAGAAACAAGTATTTCCCTTGTGCCCCAAGAACTACCATGACAGACACTCCCTCCTGCAGAACTGCTCCGGTGACAAAACGCATTGCAGCTACAGCTGTCTATATAGCTCTATATAGCTGTCTATATAGCTCCAGGGGAGAATAAAATGAGATTACCTGGAATGACAGTATTCACCATATTTAAACTATTTTAAACATTTAAAGTTTAAAAAGTTCAAAAGAAAACAAAGTGATATCACTAAGACTATATATAAGCATCTATCACTCTTGTTCCCAAGTACACATCCCATATAAGATAATTGCCTGATGATTTTTGGAGAGAAAACAAAAATTGTTCTCAACTTTTAGGTACAACTACATTGTGTTTTCAGAGTATTGCTTTCATCAGCTGTCTCTCAGCATCCCTCCCTTTTCTGCCTTTGCTCAGTTGTTAAAGGTACATACAGTTGCTCAGTGAGAAGGACCAGGAATGTATGCAGGCAGAAAATCACCAGACAAAATTGGTGTTTAAAGTTGGCCATTTCTAATCCCCATTTTGGCTAGTACAAACACTTGTAAAGCATAATTGAGGTGGTAAGAACAGTCCATTAAAATCTACCAAATGGAACACTGAAAACGTCCTCATAAGGTTTGTTGTACCTTACATTCCACTGTGCCTTCAAAACTACAAATGTCATGCTGTGAGCAGCCCATTGTGACTTCTGCTTAAAATGAAGCACGTTTTGTACTAATTTAGAAGAGCAACTAATATTAACTGGCCTGTACTGAAAACTCCTTTTCAGCTGTAGCAGATTTAACTGCAATCTCACCTCTAAGGAATGTTTGTGAGGCAAAAAAAGGCTTTGTGAGAAAAAAAATTCTAACACATGCTACAGACTAGATCTGTATCTCAGTCTGTTAAAAAATCCCATCCTTTTGAAATATCCTAAGAAAATACAACGGTCTTTCAAACCACCAGGCATTATGCTACAAATACATCGTATTAAAAATTTGCTACACTACTACAGTGCATAAGCACCTATTTGAACACAATTTCAGAAATGAACACTGAACATGCCTTACAATAATTTTTTACAAGACTAGACACGTATTAAATCACAGTATTCCTTATAAATGATCGTAACTTGATAAAGACTTATTTGCCTGCATCTTGTTCAAAGACCTTTCCAGCAGAGCCCAAAGAGTGGTTTCCAGAAGAAACCTTACCCTCAGTGACACAGCTGCAGAAACAACACTGGAACCTCCTTCCACCTTCAATGAATTGCATAAAAGGGCACATGTAAGCTTTGCACCTATTACATCGGACAGGACCGGATTCTCCATGGTCTACCAAATAAGGAAGGGTCTGTGGAAGCAAGAGAGAAAAACATGAAGAGAAGGGTCACACCATGATGAGAAAGTTTTAAGCTCTGCATTGTGTGGTCATTTCTATCTCCCTGTACATGGCATAAGATATAGCATTGTGGGAAAGAGTGCAGGGGAGGTGGGAAGCCTGAACAAGTATTTCCTAAGTGCTTTTCAATTCAAGCTCTAGCACAGCAGTACTCTGCACGCTAGAGTCATCAATGGGCTCTCCCACGTAGCCAGTAGCTTGAAGAACATGACCACAATGCACTGCCAGATATATCTGAAGTGAACACGGAAGACTGAAAGTGACTCTTCACCCTTCTCTCTTCCCCTTGTAAAAAGCAAGCTTTTTAACAAAAGCAAAGCCAGTCATTATATTCTTGACTATATGGAATGCACAGTATCTACCGTAAAAAATTCCATCTGGTAAGACTTATTTTTGAACTCTATCATGAAATGCATTATAACCACAAGTTCTTACTGTCTTGACCCCACCGTACAGCAAGTCCTCAAAACTGTTATATAGTGACACCATTTTTCAACTGTTACTTATAATATGCTCTTTCTGCACCCAAACCAGAATAAGATACTTGGCAACTTCTCAACATCAGAACAAGCAGGAAGCACTTTAAAATTATTGAGACAGAACTCATGAAAGTTATAAGCTGCATTCATAGTTCAAAGCACTTTTTGTAACTAAAAACTTAGCTCAAAAATATAACTACTTGTTTTTAAATTTTCTGCCAATAAAGGTGTCTGGTCTTAACTCTCTGTTACCTTAAATCTATGCTCATTTTTAAGAGACAACATATTCACTGATCAGAAGATGAGCAAATGCTCCAGTCACTTTCCTCTTCATGCCACAGATGTGTTATGTCTTTTCATTCAACCCCACTAATCATTTAATGACAGTACAATGGTTTTGCAGCCAGCATTTCTCATTTCCTATAGGCCACGCTGACCTCTGCAGAGGAAAAAAATTTCCAACTTTTCTGACTGGCAGGCAATGTTGGTATTGTACTTCAACACAATTTTTTTTTTCCTCAGCCTCCCCTCTGTAACATGCAAACAAACTACAAGGGTGCTGGAAAGAGGCAGCACTATACATAACTTGTCATTAACCACTTAGTCCCAGAAGACAGATACTTCTTTCCAAAGCCTCAAGTTTGGTTTCCTGAACAGTGCATAACCTAAGGCAAAGGTCCTGGATTACGAAATATCATAAATTTATCTGAATGCTATAGTTTCATAAGATATTATTTTCACAAAACATTTATCCTCTCATATGTGAAGCTTTAGTTCTATTTACAGTCTTATTGCTCTAAACAGCTGAGTCTTCATCTGTTGGAAGGGCCCCTCCACAGTCAGTCTTCCCTTGCCATAAAGAACTTCCAAATACTAGAAGCTGACTGGTCTCCAGGGCAATTTTCCAATCCTAGCCTTTTTTTTTTTTTTGGACACCACAAGTGTTTGTTCAAAGCATAAACACATCAGGAGACCAAACAATTATTATTTGTAAAGTTTTGCTAAAAATGTGTAACTTCACAAGCCTCCAAGTTTCCCAAGTAAGACCTCATTCTCCTATTGTGTTTCTTTTAAACTTCAGCCACAGATCAGTTTTATCATAAACCACTTTTTAAAATTCAAACCATAGTTTAGGAACACTAATGAAATGGAACAGGAAAACCTTAAAAGAACCCTTAGACCAGAGGAAATGGCTTTTCTCAGCAGATGCTACCCTTAGGTTTAGCAGGGCACAGAATACTGCAGACGTATGTATTCAAATTTAACAAGCCTGTTTGTCTTTATGTCACTGCTCCAAGCAGGCAAACACTACACAGTAGCCAGAGTATTTAGACTACTTAAAAAAACGTCAAACTCTGTAAAAGTTTCTGAGCTTTCAAATTCTCAGCAACCAAACATGAGTGGGTAAAAGGCTAAACAGCCACACACTACACCTAGAGAGAAGTAAGTGCTGCAGAGAGAAAGGGCAGAAATACAAGTGCAGCTCAGCAGTGCCCAGTACTCAGTGTTGTGCTGTCATCCCACACAGTGCTGTGCATGTACATCCATATTAAACAGCTTAACCAGTGCTGTTTCATAAATTCTCATCCAATTCCACAACTTGGCATTCTAGAAAAGATTTATTACCTGTGATCAGCAACCATTTAAATACTTTATACCAAGAAAGAAACTGAGATCAGCTGGAAGGGGATGCCTTTATGACCATCCTAGTATTTTGGTCATTTAGTGACAGTGCTTGACAGCTACGGCAAAAAAGCTGAAATTATCATGGCCATCAAAATATTAAAAACTTTAAACACAACATTCTTCTGCTTTACAGATCTCTACTGCACACCTGTTGGAGAATCAATGTTTACCTGGTCTTCATTACCTAAATATGCCTTCTAAACATATGTGTTAAATGTTGACACCTGAGAGCATTCTCCTGCTGAGCGTGCACAGGGCACACAACTCTACCCAGGGTTCTCACCTCTTCCGGTGGCAGAGTAGCCAGCGGCTTTATGATGGCAGCCAGGGGAACTTGGGATTGTTTGGCCATGTCAGAGGTGCAGGGAATATTGTAAGAAGTGCATCTGATGTAGCGGGGACTTGCATTACCTGGGGAACAAATTAAAAAACCCCATAAATTTCAGAGCAAATTAAGTTTATATTCAAGAACAGAAACAAAAATACCTTAAGTTGTGTTGTTAAGCCACAGACACTAAGAGCTTACCTAAACATTCAGGTTCAATCTATGGAAAACTTGAATTCCAAATAAAATACCTCTTCATGATTAACTACATAAAATAAAAGACCTTAAAATAAATGAACTTGACTCCCGGTCAACCTAAACCTATTAAAAGGCATTTCTGTTTCACTGTATTCACAGACTAAAATATAATGTAGACAGAAAACTCTACTCAAACATTTATACTATTTTGTTTTGTAATTTTGGCTGAAGAGTAAAATACTTGATCATAGAATCAGATTCTGAAGTTTTTTCCAGAACTTTAAAACTCAAAGTGTCAGAGATTAAAAGATGAAACATCTTTTCTCTATGGAGCTCTCAGACCAACTTACATCCCTCTTAATTTTAAAAAATACAGTTGTCAGTCCAATTCTAACAATGTTGCTAGTAGATTTCAGTTCTTAAGTGTATTTTATAAAGTTCTAAAGAAGAGGCTTCATTTGCTGCTTTCTGATATCTCTGCTAATGCTGGTCCTAGGTATCTGCCTTGGAAAACATTTTTTACCTGCAAGTTGGTTACTAGCTACCACACAATCAGGATAATCTAAACTGACATCAAATCAACACAGCACCTGAAACTAAGCCTCTGTTGGTAAAACACATGTCCTTTAAAGATATGGTTCTGTCACTGACTCTTTGGGATTTGTGTTTTGTTTGTTTGTTTAGGAAAAGAAAAATAGTTTACCTTGATCCTTGACCAAGAAATTTGTAGTTACAAGAGGTGGGACCTGCCCTCTCACTCCAGTGACAAATGGTTCTGACCCACGGTTATTTCTGTCATCTTCAATCACTTGAATCTGTGATGGAAAACACCATGCTATTATTTGGAGGCTTGATTTCCAAGTACTGCAAAATAAAAAATCTCTAACACAGTGAAAAGGGGACCTGAGGCAAACGTTACTATCTCTAAAAATAAGAAGAGCAAGTAAATTTTGTCAAGCAGTCACCTCTCAGTTTGATTTCAAATAGTACTTAATGACTAACAATAAATTACAAGCTGCAAATAGTATATTTTCCCCAAGTGTTCTTAGTTGCAGCATATTTTGTGTTTTAAAGTCTGATCTGAACTCATAAAAGCCAAACTCAGATCAAGAAAGGAATTTTTGGTAGTATTCCCCTGCATGGTTCTAGTCAAATAGAATTATAAGCTTCTATAATCCTCAAGCTGAAGTTCTAGAGGCAACCTGGCTTTTTCTTTCTCTTATGTTCCCACTGTTTTCATAGTATGCCTTTACTTCTAACCACTTCAACCCTGGCCTAAAGACATATGGCTTGCAAGCTCAGGTGGAAATATTCATTACTTTGTGGTGCTCAAGGGTTTGCGATTTGAATTCTGGGAATGTGGAAATTGAAAATTTAATAGACTTGTCAATGAATCAAACTTCAAAGCCTGTAAAAATCTTAAATTTCTTAGTATTTCAAATTCTTTACAACTGCAAATTTGCTTAAGATCATGGAAATGTATTAAATAGTTTTGCTTTACTAAAATATCCACTGACATTTGTACTCGTACACAGTTCAAACTACATTTCCACAGTGGTAACTGGATGAAAGAATTAAAGCTAGAAACCGTTCTTCTACTCTTATTTGCCATCAAACACACCTGCCTTTGCCTAAATTCTGAAATGCAGAAGTTTGCATGGCAGAACTTCCACTCTCTCACTACAGATTGCAAGCTGCCAAGCAGAGAGCCTCCCATAGCTTCAGACAATGACTACTCTAGAATAAATCTAGTTCCGTTCAAAGTTCTACAGGCTGACTGACGTTGATCTCACCACTGGTACCTGTTAAATGATAAACTTTGACTACATGAAGAAGAAGTGACAAAGGGTAACAAAAAGCCAAAAGTTGTTTTTTTTCTTCTTCCAATCCAAAAGGTAGCTGCTTTTTTCTTTCTTTCTTTAGGTAAGATTCTCCAACATACACATTAAATTTTCAAATTCAAAATTTAATGGTTATACATGAGCACAGATAATGAGAGAATGTTTATAGCTCCCCATGCCTCATACTAAACTACTAAAAGATTTGTATCAGGAATTAACATTAAAAAAACTCCCATTCATCTTCAATTTTAGAACTCCAGAGCACTGGCCCAGTACTGGTATATCAACAATAACAGTAATCAAATTCTGATCAAAACACGGTAGAAAACACGGCTACAACAGCTCATGCTGTGTGCATGCTGACATGAGACACACGTTGTATGGACAATTATACTGCTAGCTTACACTGAAAATGCCAGTGGGAATCTGATGAAGGCAATATCCTAAAGATCAAAGAAAGTGAAGGGGAGACATTCTTCATGATCTGTTTCTGAAAACTGCTTTCTATTGTGCCACCATTCATCACAGAAGATTTTAACAACCTCATGTGGTGTAATGTTACTCATTTTGATCAGGCAAGCAGAAGACAGCAAGGAAAGGGTAAAAGATTAATGATGGAGGGTTAGCAAGGTGAAGTTCAGGTTTCAGGCATGCACAGATGGTCACCAACAAACAGACTACAATTGACATATATACAGCACTTACTGGACTAGGAATTGCATCTGGGTCTATTCTGTGTCTGGGTTTCTGCTGGGGTGGCAGCTCATTTAGTTGCTTTTTTTTTTTTTAATGAAAAATAAGAGCGCCACAAAAAAAAAAAAAAAAAAAAGAAAAGAAAGAAAAGAGAATAATAAACCAAAAAGTAACAGTGTTACTTCTTTCTACCCAAACCTGTAGCACTGGAATTAGATACATTTAGATACTGTTTCATGCAACAGGACACATCAGCTTCTGCAGCATACATTGATTCCAAAACCAGTCTTGCTGGGATATTTGGCTTGGCTCTGGACACGTTGCTAATGGAGGCAGTGGCTCACCTGCTCATTTTGGTTAGAAACTGGGGATTTTTATGCTTTAAGAACATGCTAACATGAAGGCAACTGACACAAGCTATTTGAGATTTCATTTAGTGGAAGAGAAGAGAGGCAGACAAGCAATTAAAGACTTATATTCTATGAAAAAACACAGTAGTAAGTTTTACGTAAACCTGGAATCTAAACAGGTAATCTTTTTTAAATACAAGTACCTTCTGAATAACATCAGTTCGGATCTAAGATATAACTCAAGACTACATTCTCTTCATAGTTTTGAAGTACAGAAACAGCATCAGCAGCAGTGAAAGGAACAGCACAGTAGACTAGTGGCAATAAGATCACAAGGCTTAGTATTATTCATCATTGCTAACCATTAGATAGAACTGCTCATCCTGTCTCAGAACCTCCATTCTAAAAGACAATCCCAGTTTGAGAAGCTGTTCATATTTGACTGATGTAGCACCATGACTTCACGACCCAAAAAAAACCAAACCAGCTTTTTGACAGATTATAGGAAAAGCACTACAATCACCTCCTACTAACCATACTTTAAACATGGATCATACAGTTCACAGATTGTCACCTCAAAACCTGAAATCAATTCACCTTGGAAAGTCATTATGCAAGACTCCAAAAATGGAGAAACAAGTTTAATCAGAGCCCTCAAGGATTCTCAAAAGATAACACAGTACAGAAAAAGACTTGAGGAATTAGAGCAGTGATTTCCATATGCAGTGCCTTTCTTTAGTCACCAAGAAAAATACTGCCTCTGGGCTTATTCATCACGAAAGACTGAAGGTGGATAGAAGAGAAAAATGTAAGCAGGAAAACAGACTGATGTTCCTTGGAATGAGAAACCTGTTTTCAGCTTTGGTCTTTGTCAGTTCTGTTTTATGCAAAGACACCATGGAAGAGTTGACACTGGTAAGAACAAGTAAGCTTACAGGGCTGGGAATGGAATCTGGATCCAAGCGTTTTGGTGGAGGTGGTGGTCCAGGCGGACTTCCATAATTTGGTGCTCCTGGATAGGCTCCTCCATAGTTTGGCTGGGGACCCCTCACCTGTCCAAAGGAACCTTAACAAGAAAAGAACATCAGAATCAAACAGCAGCTTAATATTAGGCATTTCCTCATTTGGCACTTCCCACATTTCCTGCCATCATTAAAAAAAAAAAAAATCCTCCAGAAAAATAAAGTCATGTGCTTTTCAATTAATTACGATTAAACATATTTATCACAGTGTTTCAGCTTAGACTGGTACATCTCTATCGACTATCCAATAAACTGATAGATACAATCCTCAAAACTAGACTTAAGGAAACAGGTTTTTAGGCTATTAGCTCTACCTCAGCCCAAACCAGCACACTACTGTAACTATTTTTAGAGTTTGTAATTGTTCATTACAATGCGCATTAAGATCATGCACTATGAACATTTACCTGCAGAACTGTCTAACAGAAAGTGCACACAGAACAGCCAAATAAGCCAGTGGATGATCCCTAATTCTTTAAATTAAAGAACTGCAAGGAGTTCCCCTGGGCAGTTTTGGCTCGTCTGAAATTACAATAATAGGCTAATGTGTGATTTTTGCTTTTGTTTTGTAACTACCTCAAGCTATTTCATATTATTTTAGACAATTCCAGTCACTTACAGAGTAAGAGCATGATTTGTATTTTTACAGTTCATAGGAATTTGAACAGATATTTTTAAGCAATTTACCTGTCCAGCTGTGCAAAGCTGCACGATTACTTTATCCCAGCTATCTGTGTTATTGATTAAAAACCAGTGAAAACTGGTTTGAATACAGAAAGCTTAACTGGTCTTACTTTTAAGTACATTTAAGATGTGCAAGCTTCTACAAGGGAGAAAAATATGGTTATGCGAATTAAAGGAGAAAACACACAACTCCTTTTTCAATGTTTAACAACTCCTCTCATACACATTACATATGCACAATAGTCACAAATTTAAGAAGTATAAAATAAGGCTTTTCGGTATTTCTGATGTCTATTTTTGAACAGGTGAGGTTTCAGACATCAAATTAGAGTCCATAATAAAATTTTGATCACAAATTCTGGTAGTATTATGGCACTAATTGCTAAACACTTTTTTGCCCAAGTAAGCTAGATTCCTTTAGTTAATCTTATTAACACCTGTATTATAAAATATCTTAGAATGACACATGATATTATCTTAGACATGAGCACAGGGAAACAAAATGGAAGCTTTGATGTGCAGCCAGGAGCCCACAAGTGACAACCCGAAATCTAGTTCTCAGTTTGCAGCATACAAAGAACACATAACTTAAAATTCCTATACCAGGAATACTCACCATTCTGCTGCATTTGGTATCCTGGCTGAGGAGGATGAGTGGGAGGAGATGGTCCATGGAGACCACCCATGGGAGGCCCAGGGTGCAGCCCTGCCATAGTTGATGGAGGTGGTGGTGAGGATACATGATTAGGCTGGGATGATGGTGGTCCAGCAACTGTCTGCCCAGGCAGTGGTGGGCCTGGAATGGCAGGTGGCCTTGGAGCACCTGTGGTAGGAGGGTAAGAGGAAGGTCCAACCCCTGTAGAAGGGGGAGGTGGGGCAAAACCAGGAACTTGAGTAGGTAGGCGCTGAGTTGATACTGTCTGACCAGGAAACGGAGGCTGTGCCAAAGGAAGACCCTGAGACACACTGGTAGGAGGGGGTCCTTGGCTCGTACTATAAGGTGTGTAGAGACCAGATCCTGTTGCACTAAAGCTTCCTGAGACTGGGGGAACTGATGTTGGGGGACCTGGTAAGAAAATAAAAGATATAACATCATTTTCTCCTATCCTCAAGACAATTAAGACGCAAGAAAAACCCATTTGCTCCACATCACCTGAGTAAGTCTACCACTTTCTCATCTTCAGGTGAACTTACCAGTACTAGCAGAGACAAATCCTAAGTAACCATCCTCCTAGATTGATCAGAGAGCTGAAGCTCTTTCAGGGGACCTGAAACCTGATAGTTCTTTCATTGCCTTCTCTCTCTAAGTCTGAGCTGCTTATTTTACATAATCAGAATACATTTCAAGATTCAAGGCCAGTAAAAAAGGGCAAAGCCAGGAATAAGCAAAACATGAACCACCACAAGTCTATCCATGAATTTCTTGAACTAAGTTTCTATCTGAAACCCCACACTCAGTTGGAGCCTGTATATCAATAATGGTTTTGAGCTTTGTGGTTTTAATAGCATGAAACTAGCAGCTCTGTACTCTTTCTGAGAATAATTTTTAACAAACACATTGCCAAAAGGCCAAGGAAATCTGCATCCCCTACCTACTTGTAATTTTCCTATAAAATCTGACTTATGAGATGCTTGTTAAAAAGTACTTTAGCAAAACAATTTTTAAATAGTCAGACCAGCTTACACATAATAAGGACAAAACTCTAGTCTCCAATTTAAAAAGCCCTCGAATCTACAGCAGTGAGACTGTAGAACTAATACCATAGAACAAAGTATCTAAATTCAGTTTTTACTGTTAATTCAGTTTCTACTGTTTAAGTAAGCTTTTTCTTGACTTCCAGCAGAACCCTTCACACAATCATTCAGAGTATTTTCAGCCCTTTGTGGTTTACATTTACGAGGCCCTTTTTCCTTTCTTTTTTTTTTTTTTTTTTTTTACTGGGCTGCTGCACAACAGTGGCAAGACATGTAGACTCTCCAACAGACAACTTTGGGGTAGACCATTTTGTGTTTCTCAAGATTCACCTAGTTGAGGATCAATGTTGTTATCCTCCTTTGTTATTCATGTCCAGCAGTGCCAGCACTGTCCCCTACAATAGTCTCAATTCTATTTTCCCCAATTATGACCTTTTTAGTTAAGAAAAGTACTGTTTACAATGGCAGATGTCAACACTCAGAGAACTCCCATAACCATATGGTAATGAATCACTGACAAGAAAAAATCTTTTATGAAATTACTAGCAAAAATGAAAATCAATAGCATATTTCTGTAGTCAGGAAACCTTACCATAGCCCAGTCCAGCTGGGGGAGGAGCAGAGGCTGCAGTGCTGCCAATTGTCATCCCTGCCATGTGATTGCTGAGTTGCTGCACGCTGGCTGGGGGGGGCCCATATTGCTGGAACGTAGATGTCTGGCTGACAGGCGTGGGTGCTGAGCCTGGCAGAAACGGCTGAGAAGCAGGTGGCCTGAGAGGGAAGATGACAAACTTAACTGATTCTTCATTATAGAAGTTACAATTCTCTGCGCCTTTTAAAATTGTTCTACCACAAATACTACCTGGGTCTCATATATTTACATGAAACACTGTAGCTCAGTTTTGGAAAAATAATTACATATCCTGCATGAATCTGAATCCTTTTCACCCCCCCAAAAAAATCCTACTAGCTCTTAAAATACAAATGCTATGTTTTTGCTAATTCCATCTCAGTTATCGCAACAAATCAGTCTATAGGGTGAGCAACAGTAAGGCCTGCATGGCTATGTAAGAATGCTCTGCCACCCAAAAGACTTGAACCCTCTGGGACTATTGCCACTTTCACCACAGAGGTCACGGCAGTATCTTTCTGGAAAAGATGCTGAAGAGCCTTAGACGACAGTAACTCAGGGATCCATAAAGGACAGAAGAGGACCCAGAATCAATATGAAGACATTACCCACTAAAGACAGCCACGTGGTCCAGAGATAATTTCACACTGCCAAGGAACAAATACTACAGTTGTGTGGATGCAATTGGTTTAATACAAGACAGACCATGGGCATCAGATTTTTTTTAGGGGAAAATGACTACCACAAAGAATGTCTTAAGAGGAGAAGAGGTTTTCATCAGTCATTGACATCTGCTCATATCCTTCCACAAGTTTTTTATCTCCATATATACTCACTAACAAATACCCCTGTGGCAAAATGTTTCTCCAAAACAATAACAAAGCAATGAAGAAAGTCAATGTCCACCACAAAACCCAAAAGTATTTAGTTTGACTTAGATCTAAAAAGTCTAGACCTAGCACAGGTCTACCAAGGCAGGATTTTGTTATAATTCACTCTTCTCATATGCACCTCTGCATCGGGGCTGCTGAGGCTGGAATCCCATTCTGCACATCTCCATGTTCAAACTGACTGTATGCCAGGTGGCCAGAAGGATGAGATGCTCCAGAGGTTGGAGGCGGAGCTCCAGATGTTGGCGGGGCTCTTAAGGAACCTACAAACATAAGGGAAAAAAAATTAAAACATCACAAATTATAAAAACAAGGGCTTGAACCAACTACCATGAAAAATTCAAGTGCAGAATTGCTGTAACAATACTCCAAGAGCAACAAATAAGTTATGCACAAATAATTTTAGTCACTGTCACTAGTTACTATCTCCACATAGATCAAGCAGAAAATATGTGCTGTGAAGGGTCTTCAAAAGACAACTTCACCTTTTATGAAGAAAATTACCCTGTCAGTAAGATACCGAATCCTTTCCCCTCCAAGACCAATTACTTTTTTCTAAACCAAGAAGAGTATTCAATGTAATCTAATGTTCATTACAGTCAGTTTTCCCTATCTCAAAGGTAAGCAGGCTATGCAAGCAGATTCAGTTTTCAAAAACTACATTATTTACTGCATTTATATATAACATTATGGGGGCCACCACAGACTGTTCTTTCCAGCCTCTCAGGGTAGAGACACAAATACTTTCCCAGCTTTCAGACTGAGCTCGTTCAGTCACAGCCTAAACATATTTGCCTCAGAAACCAGTCTTTCCACAGACCACAAAATGTTGGATACAATACCAGCAGACAAACTGCAGTTTGTACTTCCAAAAAAGAGAATATAAACTTCTCTTTTAATAATACTATATTAACAACGCTGGTAATTAGAACAACTGTATGCCCATGCCTGTTAACCACAAGGGAACCTATTTCATGTATGGGGTATCATTAAGTACAGATGGCTAAAACTGCCCCATGAGACCAGGGCCACACACACACACACACACACTGTTGTGTCACTCTGACAGTGACCCGCATGGCAAATTTCAAAGGGATTCTGAAACCTTCTTGTGAGGAACCATTACAAAATAGGAAATAAGGGGAGCCATTTCTCAATTCTATAGTGTAATTTATACCCTAAAGCATGAGGTTTCAACTCATACATTTTTATCTTAGCTGCTACATCCAATTCTTAGCAAACCTGGGGATGTAAAGTCAAGGAAGGAATTAACTAGACCTTGTATGAATAACTGATAATTTCTTGGGGTTTTTTCTTTATTACTAAACCTCCTGCTGCTCTTCATTTTAAAACAGGATTTAATCACTCCTAGAGACATTTATTATTTTTATATATTTTAATCTCATTAATCTTGTATTTTCTAAACTACTGTTACAGCACCTTCATCTTACTGTTCCTCTGGCTAAGCACTTCCTGATCTCTAACTATTCGTAGGGTATTTCTTTTGTGATTCTTGCCATCTACTTTGTATTTTCTTTCCTCTGATAGTAAATTGTTTGGCCTTCTTATCTTTTGTCTTTGAAGGCATATTTAATCCAGTTCCTGGAGGGATCCTACACACTTTTTTTATATATATTAAGTCAAATTCCTCCCCCCCCCCCCAAATTTAACAGGCATACCATTTGACAAATATTGTTTACTTCAGAAAAAGCTTTGGAAGTATTTTTTTTCTACTTCTTATCACAAGTATACTTCTGGAACCCCAACCACAGACTGCTCAAATGGTCACTGAATAAGAAATCACTAGAACAGGTATAGGTATCTAGTGGTTTATTACCCTAATATTCATTTTTCTTGACAAATCCTCAAGTTCCCCTTCCAACATCTTTGAGATGTTCCTACTTATTAAAGACTTCAAAATGGAGGTAACTGACAGCAAAATGGGAAATGCCTATGATTTTCCTCAAAGCCCTGAGGTGGGCTTTGGTGGTCTTCTGACACCCTAATCTTCAAAAAAAAATTGACACCACTAAAAATAGTTCTTCCAAAATACTACTAGTTAGAAAAAAGGAAAAGTACAATATGGTTTCTTGCAGCATTTCTAATTCTTACATTTTGATTGCTAGTTGTGAAAAGACGTTTCCTATTTCAAGTCACAGCTTTCGGAAAAGTAATTATTCCTAGCATGTATTTCAATTCTAAGTATAGCCAAGAAAGTCAAAAACTTGTTTTTTCCCTTAAACAAAAGCACAAGCTACATAAATCTCATGACTTCCAGTAACAATCTCCTGGTGGTCTGAGGAGATTTTTCACTTATTTTCAATGCTATCCCTTCAAACCTCACTTTCCCTCTCAAGTGTGAGACCCAGTTCTTTTAAACTAAGGGTTGTACCTGACAGAACCTGAATGAGCCAATTCTGGTTTTGAAATCAGACTTCAGAAAACATTAGTCACAAGTCAAGTTTTATCTATGAATCAGCATGCATAAGGGATTTCTACTAGGGTTATTTCTTCATATCCTATTTATGCTTTTGGAATGCTGCCTACAAATAGATTAGGAAATGCCCCACCCACCTCTGCCTAAACAATCAGGTACCCAACCTTTGAGATAGGTATCCATATTAAAGGAGAACTTGGCACAGAAGCAGTGACACAGCACAAACACTCCCACAGAAAGAACACCATTTACCTATGAAATTAGGTGCAAGAGAAGTGTCAGAGTTGAGAGATACAGGAGAACCCTTCGAAGGAAACCCCAAGGAAGGAAAGTAACCTGGAAAGACAGAATACACCAGTAAATCAAGCCTGAGAGAAAGCACTGAGAAACAGCCTTTCCAATGCTGAGAACAGCCTGCAGTCCAGAAAATACCATATACACAAAATTCATGTCATCTACCACCTTGTTCCTTAAGCTACACTTCCTCTCTTCTACCATGCATAACATATTACAAATATAGTCTTTACACTAACACAGATGTTAACAGTTTCATAAACTAAGCCTAATGTAAAATGATCCTGTCACAGTCTAATTGTTAATGGTATTCAGATAATTGTGTTTGCATTTTAACCACATGACCTCATCTGAAGGAAACCAATAGACTGACTAAAGGACCAGGACAAAATTGTTCTGGTTTTTTCACTATTCTCGTAACAAGAAGCGACTATTTTCAGCTAGCATCACAGCACTCCACTTCTGGTCCCCAGAAAGATTAACATCACTGCCACAGCATTCCCATGATTCCATTTAGTTAGAGTCAGGGTTTGCCACATAAATCAGATGCAAAACTCTCCCTGACTAAGGATGGCACTGGCTCCCAACATTTCTTCACTCAGTCCTCCAAGCAATTTTACTGTTATTTTAAAAATAAATCCCTAAGACAACTATCTTGAGATTACAGAATAACACTGGCCATTTTCCTTTTACCCCTCAGTGTTTCCTAAATTCCTGCCTCTGAAATTAATTCTCTCACCTCTACATTATGCAGCTACAACAGGTCTTGCCACAAAGACTTGCAGTAAACATTATGTGTGGTGGTAGAAAGGATAACTGTCACTATGTTTACTATCACCTGTCTGCTGTTTCTGATAATGTGTTGCTCATTTTACTCCCTCTTCCACAGGGATTTCATACTCAGCAGCCACTGACAGGTCAACCTCTGGCTGTTGTGCTAGTGCTCTGAATTTTTACATTACTTTCTTCTAAAGATAGGAATCCTAAACAGCAGGTCCAAAATGCACAGCTTGACAACTGAGATTTCCTTAATACAGTCTGCTAAGTCCAGGAATGATGGGCTCAGAAAAAAAGATGGAAAAAAATCCCCACAAACTGTGGATGGCCTTTGCCTGATAATAACAATAAAGTATATGAGACACCACCTGAGTAGTGCAAAACAGTTTTGTTGTTCAAATGAGACCAGCTTGTTGCCCTCAGTGTCACATCACCTTTCAATCATTACTGGCACAAAATCTGCATTTTTAATCTGCACAAGTGTATATGAATGTTTTCAAGGTATCTAGGTATGCCATTACTGAGCTGTCATGAACCACACTTAATTTTGGAACCACTGTTCCAAAATTAAAAAAGGCAAACCAGAAATAATCCAGAAGAAAAAAGTTAATTCCCTTAAAAAGAGATGCTTGTCAGGCTTGTAAAGTCTGAAAATTCTTGAAGTAACTGATAGGAGATGCTCATCAGTTTCTTTTCACAAACACCCTAATCACTCTTCACACTGCTAACAGCCAAAACCTCTTTTATATAAATAGCTGCACTGATGCAACTTTTCCAAATCTGTGATTAATTTTTCTTCTTCTTGAATCCCCTTCTCTCCCTCACTAAAGCAAGCACAATTTCTCCCCATTCCTTCCATTGGACAGAAAACACAAGCTAGTCAATGGCTACAGCGAGCAGTCAAAAAGAGTGCTCAGTGGCTGAGCTCTGCCTCTGTTTTCCCGGGAAGCAGGGTTTCTTTTCTCCACTTAGAGATGATTTTCATTACTTTTATAGAATTCAAACCCTTTGTGAAATTAATTCAAAATTCTCAGAAAGTGCTGTTAGAAGAGATTTATTGAAAGCATGGGAGGAAGAGGATTAAGGAAAGAAAAGAAAGATGGAGCAACTGAATAACCCATTCTTTACCACACCACACTCAACTCTTTTACTCCACTACTCTACTAACTACACAAAAATCCAACAGTGCAATTATTCAGCACCCAAATTTCAGTCCCCCATTTCTGTTCATTTCAAGACAACTAGAGGCACTTTGGTTGTTCTATCGTCATTGAATCTGGGTTAAAATTCAAGAAGTTGCAAAAGACTGAAGATGTACTTGCAGGGGGAATAGTACGGAGATGATTAGCATGACCAGCATAGTCCTAATTACCTTAGAACACCCATCTGAAACCTAAACAAATATTTTTAAGTTCATGTTGTGCTAATTTCAGCAAAACTGAATTCATCCCTGCGATCTGAAAAGGCAGACATACTTGTATTCAAAGCTATAGTTATTTTCTACTCTACATTTCACATGTTAAAGTCACTATTGATTTCCCAAAGCAATTCAGGTACTTGAAAACCAAGACTCACAAAGTTCTTTATAAAAGTCAGCCTTCCTTTTGAAAACAGGAAATCAAAAGTTGAATTACTCTATTTTTTTTTTAACAGACAAAAATAACAAGGGATATGATCCTGCAGAATCAGTGAAATTCTGGAATACATTAGCTTGCCACGTGTCTACAAACTTTTTATTGAATTTAAAGACATTAGAGAAAATAGCTCCAAATATGCTTTCTACCTAGAGTTGTATGTCTTAATCTTTCAGGATGGAGGGCAGATCTTTCTACACAATAATGTAAGGCAGGCTCAATTATAAATCTGTTACAGTCCCTAACTGCTGCCTCTCGACATAACCTCACCAGGAAGACTCTTCTAAGTCAGGTGCTTCAGTAACATAAGGACATGGACATAGAGAAAAAAGCAGGCTGTTTCTCAACGCGCTAATTTTATGTACTACCAAAAGAAGAGTAAGCCCTATAAACTGGACAAGAGACAGCACAACAACTTCAGAATATGTGATGACATGATTTTTAGCATCATGCAAATTACATAGAGAAAAAAAGATAATCGCTATCACAAGAAAAAAGAAGACTTATAATAGGAAGTATACAGCAGAAAATCCATCCACGCCACAATTCACACATTCATTAAGTATTGACTGAGCAGTACCTTGTGGAGGGACTGGCTGTTGATATCCTGGCATCGGCCCATTATAAGCTCCATACTGTGACTGAGGAACCCCTGGCAATGACTGTGCTCCGTAGGCAGGCTGCTGGTATCCCTGATATCCAGGCTGAGGTTGCCCGTAAGGAGGCCCCGTGTGAGCTTGCTGGTTTACACTCATTGTATTCACATCCCCAAACTAATCTCACCTGCAAAAAGGGGGGAAAAATGACTTTTAGCAGATATAAAACCAAACTGGTCAGCATTCCTACTGTTTTCAAATAAGTGAGAGATCCTAAGATACTTGGGAAGCTAAGACATTAATGGTAACTTACACTTGCACAGCAATTTTTTCAAGTAATATAAATGCTTTACAAGAGCTATTTAAAACAGTATTTTCAGAAACTATGTTTTCTAATCAACTTAGTCAGTGTTTCATCCTCGTTAAACTTGTGATCATCATCTTCGACAGAAACACCATCATTTGCCATTCCATAGCAGATTATTATCAAGCTTCCTGAGAAACGTTACGAACTACCTCCACCTCACAGAATCAGACCAACAGAAAACAGATTTCATTATATAGATGAGTGATTCCTTAATATTCCTTAACACTTCAATAACACTGAACAAGTTCAGCTGTCACCTCTGTGTTAGTTTACTTGATCATGTTTCCTTGTTACAAGCAACACACTTCACCATCCACAAAGGCAGCTGCTTGAAGTGTTTGATAGAATCTAGAACAGGACTGGCATAGGGGGCTATAGTCTCTTCTTTTTTTTAGCAATAGATGATTTAAATTCCTTACTATGTACATATATTTCATAAAACAAAGATATTCCAAAAGCAATATGTTCACCTAAGAAAGGCGTTCAAAATGGAAAATTATCACAGGCAAAGACGGCACTAAAGGAGTTATACCGAAGTTAAGACCTGAAACAAGAGTGTCAGAGACAGGAGAGACATTTCTTAGCAAACTTTCACAAGAAATCTTGCTTAACAGACAGATTCCCAATTCCCCTAACTAACTGTATAAAGAGACTGACTAGTTTTATAACAAGAAAAGCAGTAATGTTATTGTAAGACCCCAAACCAAGCAGGCAATTCTCACAACAGCAAGCAGGCAGATAACCCATCGTGCCTTTCGTTTGTGGAGAGTCAAGGAGATGACTTTAGGGGCAGAAGATTCCCTCGTGGTGTGGTTCTCATAAGAATATTTTGCATCGCCTGCACTTCTTTGGACACTCCATGCCACTGTTATCCTCTTTAGCTAAGACTACCTACACTAACACTAAAGAAATGTGCTTAGGGCAACTAAATTATTTACTAAAAAATTTTATATAAAAAGTTTATATAAAAATGCAAAGTAAAAGTAAAATAAATAACTAATGTTGCCCTCGTATTTTTCTCCAAACCCTATGATGAACTTGTGCATTAAAGATACCAAGTAAATCATAACACAGAGGAGACAGAGGCACAACAGCCACCAACCACTTGAGGCAAAGCCTGACCAGGAATCTGTAGCTTAACTCAATCAGGTAACAAATCCCCAAGATGGTTTGCCTACACTTTGATTAGCACATGCCAAACAATGTAAAAGTTGGTTCTTCCCATTACCAAAAATATAATGCCAAAGAATTATTTCAGCAGCTGACACCACAGTTGTACAGCAAAGGTACTGGAAGAACTACAGCTCTGTAAGAATCATCCACATGAAGAAATTATTTCATACATATAATAAAGGGAAAATACATATATCACAATAGAGAGATTGAATTATTTACAAAAGAAAGCTAGCACAATACATATAATATACATTTAACCACCTACAGCTAGTAAACATGACAAATGTCAATACTAAAAATATTAATACTTACTCCAAAATTAAATTTTAAACTTTTATGAAAGGAAATAAATGAAGTTTTACATTTTTTTTCTCCAAGCTGTATAAAGGTGAAGATAGGGCTTTTGCTTAGAAAAAGATCTCCTTGTAAATATTTAAAGGTAATTTGCTCTTCAAAGTTAACATGTCATTTGCAACAGCTTACAAGAGCGTGACAGAATTTTTCACCAGCGTGCAGTGGTTTTAAACATGGTTACTCTCTTGCTGTCATAACGTGTAATCTCTAAAAATTCTGGTTTCCCACACCACCTTTGACTTAGTTCTGCAAAACAGTCTAACCTGAGCAGCCATGTGGCGAGGAAGTCTGGACTTTGGGACCGGCTCCCTTCCCAAGTTCCCTGAAAGGTTAACCTCTTCCTGCCCAGGCAGGCAATCAGTGTCACCACACTGCAATCACAGACCTACTCTCAGCCACCTCCTGTTCTGTACAAACAGTAAAACAAGAAAGTGCCTCCTGCAAAGGTGGGGGTACAGGGAAGGAAGACCACTTCAAGAGGACTCCTCCACCTTCTCATCTTGGAACATATGGGCAGGGCTTTCTGACAAGAAAGGAGGGCTGCTTTCTCTTCTTCCTGCCCCTGCTTTATTGGATCTCACACAAGGAACTTGGCTTCTAGTCACTGCCCCTGCAAACAGGTCCCTCCTCCAGAAGAGCTGCAGAGTAGCAGTATTCCACAGGATAACTCCTTTTAGACCTACAGAAATCCCTGAACAGATCCAATGTTTGAACAAGGAATTACTACAGGGCAGAAGACCAATCTTTCATGATTTTTCTCCTGTTTTTCTAAAGGATGATAGGACAAGAACTCAAGCATGTCCCTTGCAAACCACTTCTGACTTACTGCTGTGAGTGTATATCCAGTAAGTGATCTTACCTGATGATCTTTTAATATTCCCTTCTCAGCCTTCCTTCCCTCACATGGATATCAGTATTTCCTGCCTGAGCAGGTGGTATCTGTCAGCTTGTTGCTCTCCACAATACCAAAACCGAGAGGTAAGCTGATTTAATGCACATCTTACAGAGAAAAAGAGTTTTGAGATAATCTCCTAGTTTTGTGGAAAAAGTAGCTACACAAACAAGACAATTCTAACTCAGCATCCCAGCTGAAAGGTAGATACACCTCAGACCTTTAGCTAGCCCATGTGCCAGCCAGCACAGGTTCATCTCCACCACACCACAAGTTGATACTTGCTCTACACTGGCAGAGGGTCAAGAAAGGAGACTTAACAAGTCCAGTGCTGAAGTGGGGACAAGGCTGCTTCATTATTTTGGTGCTCGACTTTCTCTGAACATAAGGCTTGTGGCATGCTTGCTCATCACTGATGTGAAATACCACAGGGCAGGACCAAGAGTATCCACCTCTGAGAAGGTGGAAGACAATTGTCACTGAGTCTGTTTTCCTTCTTCCCCAGTACAAGTTATTTGTATCAAACGTTCATTTTGTCTCCACTCAAAAAACATCTCTGTGTAAATTAGAACCTGCTCACTTGAAGAGATATGGAGAAGGGGAGAATTTTGTGCTCTGTCTTATGACACAAAGGGTGGGTGGGATTTGGAGAATGATAGAATACATATACCAGAGAGGGAGAAATGGAGATAACAGGCCATTTCACTGGATAAAAATGCTGAGGATTCCTTTGCACATAGTAACATTACCAAAACTAAGCCAAACAATACTGACACATGGTGTTGAACATATTACTAGTCAGCAGTTACGATACACAGGGCTCAAACAAGCAGGACTGATGCTACACAAAAAAATCTGTGACAAGTGGTCATTACCATAAAAAACAATTTTCCTGCAAAGCAGGAAGCAGTCACTCTGTGCCATTTTCAATTCCTCTGTATAAAGGCAGCTGACCATGAAGTTTTGGTCAAAACATTTACAAAGCGACAATTACACTAGAAGGCTGCTGTACTAGACAGACAACCAGTGAAGATCAGTAATAAACTGATGGGAGGAAAATACACAGGAATAATGTGGGGGGTATGGAATATCTACATTTTTACAATAGCTTCAAGATTCCTCAGTATCCACACAAATCAGACCACAGTGAAGTTTTTATGACATGCTTAAAAAAAACCTAGTGATTCATATGAGCTCATTTCAATGAGCAAACCTCCCAGATCACTGAAAACTTCATATTCATCATTTTTATATTCTGTATTCACTGTTAACTCCCTTTTGAAACTGAAAAGCTTGATCTCATCAGTTCTTGTTCATTTTCTAAAGGAAAGGCATACAGCAAAATTACTTTCCTTCAGAAAGATGCTAGTGCCTTTTTTTACTGGTCCCAGAGAAGGAAAAGACTTGTTTCAACTTCCAAGGAGATGAATACTTTAAAAAAAAAACAAACCCCAAACCCATAACAACAAAAAAATCCCACACACAACCCAAGACAACAACATGGCCGCCTATGTTATCCTGAAACTGAAAGAAATATGTCTATTTACTTTAACACAAAAATCAAAACTATTGCCAAAAGATGGGATAGAAGAAGAGAACCAGCAATTTAGAATATTGCCTACAGTGCTTTTAATGTTTCTGTTCTGGAAGCAGCACGGTTTTGCTACTCTTACAAAGACCTAGACTCTGGAGCTAAGAACACTCTTTGGAAAAGCAGATGTCCTTGCTTTTGTTTCATTGACAGCTTGACTATGTCTTCTACGAGCACTCATGGAACACTTAGTTCTTTTCAGATATAAAAAATTCCTCAGTTTTTTTTCTATAGAAAATCCTGGAAAAGAAACTCATGTCCTAGAAGTCAGAAACTGCCAACTAATCTGTAAGCCCACAGGCCATTGTAACAAATGCTTCCCACACATTTGTCCAAATCAACCCAATGGCAACATTGGAACCAACTCCAATCTGGTTGTAATATGTGGCACTCTGTCTTCCAGCTTGTGCAGATTCTCAACTTGTTACACCACAGGGAACATTTTCTTCATCTATGCATTTTGAGTTACTGCCAGAAACGTTTAACAGTTCATGAAAGGTATAAGACACAGTTTCCAAAGTGAATCTAAGGCATGATCACTTCTATACTCTTCTAAAGAAGGACCACACTAAACCCAGTTTTGTTAGGCTGATTCATCATCCTGGGCAAGGTACAATACAGTATACAAGTTACAAGAGTGAAAGTGATTAAAAACTGACTACAAAAAACCCCATCTTAGTCTTGACCTATCCTTAAAACTACCACTGCTTCCAACCCCTGCCATCACCACCAGATTTCTACTTCAGTAACATTTTATACTTTGTTGACTCAAGTCTCCTGGTGGGACTGATTCACATCTCTATCACTGTAATAAAGCTCCAGGAAAAGATTTGAAAAACGCTCTGTTATGATCATGGCTTCTGAAGAGCAACCCTGTCACTGACAAAGTCACTGACAATACAGCATCAACAAAATCACAGCGAAAGATCTATTTCTTAGCTACGTCCACATACATGCGGCCATATATATGCTACAATGAGTGAAGTAATCAGAATCATTTCTCTGAACCTTGCATAAGCATAATTGATTAGAAAAAGTTACGTGGGCAGTTTCAAATTTAGAGAATAGGCCAGAAGGAAGAAAGTAAGAATGGGAATATATAGAATAAGACTAAAAAACAAGTTTTCTTCACATACATTGTAACACTGGCCATCTTTCATCCACAATTTCTGTGCTCTGACTTCCTCTACACAAATATACATTACACGATTTCCATCACTTACAAGAAACAAAAAAAGGTCAGAATTAGCTTTTCCTAATACATACTGCCATTTTATACTGTCTTTTAGTTCTTTCTAAGTTAACAATGAATCTTGCTGAACATGTATAAACAAGCTCTCTCTTCACAATTTATCCCTAATACAGCTTCCCAAACCTAAAGAACAAGAAGCATCCACCTTCTCTCTTCTGAAGAGACCTTGTTGTTGATCACTGTTGGTGACTCTTTGTACCTTGCCCTTCCTTAGCCAACCATCAATTCTTCCTTTGATTTTTGACCCTCCTTCTGGTAATAACTGTTACAGGAAGATAACATAGTCCTACCATAGCAGGAAAAAACATTCAAAGAGGTACAAGCACCAAACCACTCATCAAAGAAATAATCCTTTAAATAGCTGTTCACTGCTATAAACCAGGTTTCAGTGATGAAATTAGAACCTGGAATGAGTGCCGCAGCATATTAAGAAGCAATTATATATTTTTTATATTGATGTCCACTTCACAGTCTGTCTACAGCAATAAAAAGAATCCTGAACGGCACGGCTTCAAGACAAAAAGGGTAGTTCCATTAGCAGGAACTCGTTCCACAAAAAAATGGATAGAAATGTTTACGTTTTCACAGAGTGTATGTATACACGTGATTGAAAGTAAGTCTCCTTTAAAGAAGAAAGCTTCGAAGTTTTAGGCGACATATATTTCTATCCATCCCATAACAGGAACACCTATTCTAGGAGAAGGTTGGGGGAAAGAAAAAAGCAATATTAAAGCCAGAGTTCCCTAAATTTACTCAGGAAAACTTCCTATTAGTAAACAGTAAAGACTTTAGTACAAAATCAGCAGTCACCTCCCATTCCAGTGATGTGATTTTATACTGCTTGTATAAAACAACAAAAGAGAATTTGCATGTTATGTCTCAGATGGTGATTTCTATCCAACATTCCTCGCAACATTTGGTAAAGTTAACTACAGAATCCTGTAACAGAAATACCTAGAAATACTTTTAAGGAACTATCACATTAATAGCTAACAATCAACTGAGTACCAAACTGCAAAAATCTGTATTTTCAATGACAGTACAAACATTAATTCCTGTGGATAACTTATGACATAGGCATAAGCAATTCTCTTATGTTCCAGCAAGCACTTCCATTAGCCAGTAAGTTTAAAAAGAACTTAAACTACAGGCCAGTTTGGATGGTTTTGCAAAGTCTCTCTCAGAGCTCAGTAAATTTAAAAAAAAAAAAAAAAGGGAACTAAGCTTCACTGTACTCCATCAAAAGCGTTTCCTCAGAAGGAGTGAAAGCAAACTCCAACAACAAAAAATAAACACATTTAAAGCACCATCTACATGGAAAGCAAGAGTCCCATCTTGCATAACCACCTTTTCAAGACTACACTTGCATTTCGATCATGCCATCTCCTTTACTTTCCTTCTTCCTTTTTTCAAAGCCACAGACAAGCAACCACCAAGTTTTACTACCAAATCCAATCAATCTCAGCCGCTGGATCTCCGCAAGAGACGACCATCCTTTACAAAGCTCGAATGAATGAAAGCTTGAACAGCCCAGCACAAACGCCAGGGGAAAGATCCGCGGATTACAGGAGATTAGGGAGGTTGGAAAGGGGGGTATTTGACTCGCGGCGCACCCCGGCCAAAAAGAAGCACTCGGTTCTCCGGGCGGGACCGACGGTCCGACTCGCAGCCGCCGGGAGTCGCCGCACCTCACCGGGACACCGACGGCTCCCTCGGGGCAGCCAGGCACTGGAAGTGCAGGCCCCGCCGCCAACCGGCCCGGCCCCGCAGCTCCCCGGCACCCGCCGGGCCGCGGGCGGTGCGGACGCTCCCGCCCGGGCGCGTTCCGGGGAGCCCCGAGGCTCTGCAGAGCCGCCCGTGGCGCGCAGCACGGTGGGCCCAACGCGTCACCCCACCGGGCGCCGCCGGGCCTCGCCGGAGGAGGAAGCGGCAGCGGCACCTCGGGTCCGGGCCACAGCCGGGCCGCCGGGCGCGGTGCCGCCCGCCCGCAGCGGGCACCTCCCAACCCCGCCGGTGGGCCCGGCCACCCGAAGCCCCTTCGGGCCTCACTCACCACCGCTGCCGCCGCCACTGCCGGGCCCGCTTCCGGCTCCCGCCCCGCCGCTCCCCGCCCGCCGCTGCCACGTCCGCGCTCCGCCCGCTGGGGCCCGGATGCGGCGCAGGCGCCGGGAGGCCACGGCCGCTGACGTCCCGAGTGGGGCGGGAGGCGGCTGCGCGGAAGGGCTTTGGGGCTGCTTTTCGCGCACAGCGAACCAGCACTGTCCGCATGGGCAGCTGAGGCGGAAGCAGGGCACGGCCGAACGCTGCTGAGCTGCGGACACCACTGACCACGGTGCCCTTGGCCGCCTGTCCCATCAAGCGGCCTGTGGGAGACCGTGACAGGGGAGTAACTAGGGCCAGTTCTGCACCGAGGTGCAAAAAGTTGTTCACTCCCTACTGAAAACAGGGAAGTGATCGTCCCTCCCTTCTGGGCACTGGTGAGGCCACACCTCAGTTACTGCCTTCAGTAGGCCCTACTGGCCTCCTCATTTCAGAAAGGACATTGAGGTTCTGGAGTGTGTCCGGGGAAGGGCAACAAGGCTCGTGAAAGGTCTAGAAAATTTGTCTTACACGAATGGGTGAGGAATCTGGGATTGTTTAGTCTCGAGAAGAGGAGGCTCATGGGGGATCTCACTGCCCTCCACAACTGCCTGAAAGGAGATTGCAGTGGGGGGGGACTCATCTCTTTGGCTACAGAGAGGACAAGAGGAAATGGCCTAAAGCTGAGACAGGGGAGACTCAGATTAGATGTTAGAAACATTTTCACTGTTAAGGCGGTCAAGCATTGGAATAGGTTGCCCAGGAGTGTGGTGGAGTCACCATCCCTGGAGGTACATAAGAGGCATCAGGATCTGGTGCTGGGTGATGTGATTTAGTGGTTACAGTGGTAGTGGTGGGTGGATGGTTGGACTTGATGATCTCAAAGGTGTCTTCCAACCTTGATGATTCTATGATTGTGTTGGTGTGTGCCCACCAGCAATATACAATGGTACTGGATGAGTGATGCTATAGTACTGGCAATGGAGTAGTCAACCAAGCAATAGCATCACAGCAAAAGTACATGCTCTGGATCTTACGGTGTAAGGATACTAGTCACTGAGAGCTAAGCACATGGCAGAATAAGGCAGAGGTAAGGGTAAGCTTGTCCTCAGGACCTTAACAGAAAATTATGTTTTAAGTCTTGTACCAAAGGGGGAACATGGACTTTAATTCTTCTATAATTCCCTGGCTTGGGATGGCTAGGAGGTCTTGGTCCTAAAGAAAAAAATACTGAAGAACTCCACTCTAGAGAGACCTCACCTGGAGGCTTGCATCCAGCTCTGGGGTCCTGAGCACAGGAAAGTCATAAACCCATTGGAGCAGGTCCAGAGGAAGGCCAAGAAAATGATCAGAGGGGTGAAGACCTCTCTTACTAAGAAAGGCTGAGAGAGTTGGGGTTGTTCAGCCTGAAGAAGGTTTTGAGGAGAGCCTCTTAAAGGAGGCTTATAAGAAAGATGGAGACAGACTTTTTAGTAGGGTTTATAGTTATAAGAAAAGGGGTAATGGTTTTAAATGAAAAGAGGGTAGATTTAGACTAGATAGAAGGAAAAAAAATTGTGCTATGAGGCTATGAAGCACTGTAACAGGTTGTCCAGAGAGGTGGCAGTTGCCCCATCCCTGGAAACACTCAAGGTCACATTGGACAGGGCTCTGAGCAATCTGATGTAGTTGAAAACGTCCCTGCTCATTGCAGGTGGGTTGGGCTAGATGATCCTTAAAAGTTCTTTTTAAAAGAACCCAAACTGTTCTCTGATTCTATGACCTGGGTACAAAGCTGTTCTTGGCCATTGAGTCTATGTAAGCAGTGCCCTGCAGAGAACTGTTTGAATCACATGTGTGTGGCTAATCCCAGCTATTCTGGTCCCAGTGTCTAATATTACGAGTGGATGTAGGGGATGCCAGGGAGCAGCACACTGCAGAGGGAGCACAGTACATCTATAGTCTGCCCATAGCTTTTGGGGCAGGCACATAGTACTACTGAGTAATAACACTAGCTGCATGAAGAAAATAGAAGTGGAGAGCACATTAATTTCAAGCTGGTTTTGTTCAATTCATAGGGTCAGGTGCTATCACCTGATCTTGTTCAAGTTTCTGCCAGTGACATGTCCTTGCCTGAAACTCATACTAATGAATCCTGAGTACTGAGTGACTCTAAGATTTGCATTTGGAATGCAAAGTGGAAATAAAATTTTTACTGAAATGCTTCCAGCTTTAAGAGTGTCAGACAAAGCTCTGGAGAGACAGGAGGTGTGCTATTTTCAGCCACGTTCCGGTGAGAGATCCATCGTGTATGGGGGGGGGGGGGGGGGGCACAGAGGGTGAGATTGACATGACACGTGTGTAGGACAACTCTGGCCCCTTACCAAGGGCAGAATCAAATGTCTAATCATAGGCAGAGCAGCAGCTGAGAGTCCAGAAGAACGGTGAAGGCTGGGCTTGACAGTCTCAACTCCTGTGTGTGTGTGAACTCCAAGGAGAAAGTGAGCAGAGGGCCTTGTGGGAACTGGAGAGTGGTAGTGTGAGTTGTGAATATGGGAATAGAAGATTCTGCCTGTTAAGAACTGGACTCTGTACTGAAGTTGTGAAGACAAAATATCTAAAGCACAGAAATCATGGGAGCTGAAGAAGAAATGCTCATCACTCTGTCTGGAGGTGCGCCCTGGGGCTTCCGCCTGCAAGGGGGTTCAGAGCAGAAAAGACCCCTTCAAGTGTCAAAGGTAGGACCTTGAGATGTGAACTGTGGGAGCAAAGTTATTCTGCTGAACTAAGATATCCCTACTGAGTTGGGCATCTTTCACTACTGTTAAGGAATACAGGAACTCCTTACCGTGGCAGCAGATCTTAAAAGGAAAACTTGGGTGGTGTGCTCAAGCAGGGTGTGAGGTGGGCTGCAGGTCCTGGAATAGATGTTGTTGAGGTAGAGACAAGTGTCAGGTGAAGATCTGCTTCAGTACAAGCTCAGACACTTTGTAAACTGTACAACTCTCCCGAGTTGTCAGCAGAGCTATAACCATAGTGACAGTGCAGGGAAAAGGGCTCAAATATGGAAACTTCAATACTCATGTAAGACATCCAACTAAAGAACAAGTAACTTAAATTGAAGCTGTAAAAGCTGTATTTTTAGTTCATCTGTCTGTAACACTTCATTACTTCATTCCAGCTTTCAAAATAGATGCACATTTCTTAGTGCCTCTTCTGTTGGTGAAAGTTTCTCAATACTGTCTTAAGTGAATATTTGTGATGCTCTAAGCAGCAAATACTGGTTTAATTTCAAGAATTAAAGAAAAACAGTTGTTTGGATGGGAGATGAAATAAAAAATAATTGAATAAACATAAATCTTGTGTTGCCCTACTTTTGATAAACAGCTGTTACTGTTGCCTTTTCAGAAAGACTACTAAATAGCTTAAAAATTAGTGGGGAAAAAAGGTCTTCTTTATTAAGCTGCATTAGCCTTGACACAATGATATCTTGGGATGTGTCACTGGAAGGCACCCAGCAGCAGGAATGAAAAAATGCTATGCCCAGCTCCTTCTGTTTCCTTAAGCAGACCATGCCTCTGAGAGAATTTTGAAGTTAAATGTTCTGTGTCACTTGGCTCACCCCAGATCATGGAGTGTTTGTCTGTAACTTCTGCCACATTGTTTGGAATCCCATAGCTTGGCCTTGAAGTGAATGTTTCTTATCTTAGAGAAAGATGATTTTTCTCCAGAAAAACAACTTCTGCACATACTCATAGAGCTTCAGGTGCTAAAAAGAAAGAATCAATATCCTTGAAACAGGTGTCTGGCATCAGTGGTTCTTAGGAAAATGGAATTTTCAGGGGCTGCATTAACTCTGGATGGTCTAAGGTTATTTTGACTCTTGTTTTTGCTCAGTAGACAAGAAACTGGGACTGAAGAGGGAGGAGATTCTGAGTGTCTATAAAGATTACTCAGGATTGAACGGTGTCAAGAACTAGCCATTACCCAGGCTAAGTTGCACATTAGGGTGAATGGAATATTGCTCAAGGATTAGTAGCACTTGCAGGAAGGTATTAACTAGAAGCAGCTCTCACCCAGATCTGGGTGCTGTACTTTTAGTCTAGTAATACAAATATATATATAATTTTACAATACTTGGATATTGCATTAAGAATAATTATGGAAAATATAATTGATACAAATCCATTTGAGGCTCAAAGTATAGATCATTCTTCAAGCAGGATTTTCATTTTATAATTATCTTTCTTGTCCATTATCACCCAGAATTTAATAGCATCCAGTGACCCTACATACTGTCTTAAAGGCAATGCCATCTAAATAGTCTCCAAAGAATGGATTTGTACGTCCTTACCAGGTACCCAGGAAGATCATATCTGAATGTAACCTGCTTAAAAGAGAATAAACTGCCAGGTGTCATGTGATAGAACATACAGACATGAATAGCTGATAGGTGCCAGGAGATAACTGAGTGGATACAGTTTGTGTCTCAGAGATTCCAGTGCTGTCATTTTAGACAATTCCATCTTATAGGCTAGAAAAGTCATAGTAATAACACTAAGGAAAGATGCTTACCCTTGGATGCTGAGTCAAATGTACTTTTCTAGATGAATTAGCGATAAAAAGTTAATTTGGGAAATTAATCAAGTATAAAAAATACATTATATATAAATGATACATGTTGTACTTTGGTAGAGATGCTGGAATTGCTAAGTCAGACTAGTTTAAGAGTCACTCCTTGTCCTGCTTCCTGCTTCCTTTGTGTTTCCTGCAAGTATTTCAGAGGAAGTTGTAAATTTCACCAATGCATCTAATTTTTGAGTAATGCAATGTGGAGGGAAATCCTTTCCCCTCATGTAGTTATCGGCATGCCCTGGGAAGTATCTAAGAATTAGTAGTCTTAGTGGTTTACCCTATACATAAACAGAAAATTGTTTCTCAACAACTAGTACCTTACTTGTCTAAGTCTCACATGATTTCCTAAATAAGATTTGATAACATCAAGCAACCAGGCATTGCAAAGACTAAATGTTGCACTAAGTGGGATTTCCTGCTTGAGTCGCTCTTGTCAAAGCCCTTCACAATTCCTCATCTTATGTGATCAGTGTACACAGTTCACAGTCTTCTTGCCTTTATGCTTTCTAAAGTTTACATCACCATCATCTTTTTATTGTTTCTCTTTATGGAGATTATGATAAAATTAATCACTGATTGCTGTTCTTGGTATCTTTTTTTTTTTGTTTTCCTGAAAATTCTTTGGGTGTACTGTATGCTTCCTCACATACCTAGAGAAAGACACTGGAATTACATACCTGTGGACAGTCTCTTGGTTTGCACATAACTGGGCATGAGCCAGCAGTGTGCCCTGACAGCCCAGAAGGCCAACAGCATCCTGAGCTGCATCAAAAGAGGAGTGGCCAGCAGGTGGAGGGAGGTGATTCTGCCCCTCTGCCCACTTGGAGCACTTGCATAAAGCTCTGGGGTCCCCAGTGCAGGAAAGATGTGGACCTCCTAGGGTTTAGAGGATCTAAATGATCCAAGGGATGGAGCAGCCTCTCCTATGAAGACAGGCTGAGAGAGTTGGGATTGTTCAGCCTGGAGAAGAGAAGGCTCTGGGGAGACCCCACTGCAGCCTTCCAGTACCTAAAGGGAACTTATAAAAGAGAGAGAGAGAGATGTTTTAGATGCATAGATAGTGATAGGATAAGGAGGAATTACCTTAAACTAAAAGAGGAGAGATTTAGATTAGATGTAGGGAGGCACTGGAACAGGTTGCCCAGAGAAACTGTGGGTGCCCCATCCCTGGAAGTGTTCAAGGCCAGGTTGGATGGGGCTCTGAGCAACCTGGTCTAGTGGAAGGTGTCTCTGCCCATGGCAGGGGGGTTGGAACTAGGTGACCTTTAAGATGCCTTCCAACCATTTTATGATTCTATGATAACTAATTTTGTGTTCAAGTAAACTTACGGTGCCAAACCAGCTGTGCCTGCCTTGGGATCAGAACATTGCTTCTTCCAGCAGTGCCCAGTGGATACTGAGGAAAAAGCGCAAATTTAAATAACACGAGCAAGATTGAAATGCTAGCATTAACACTAACTGGTTATATGGTTCCAGATTTGCCTATCTTAAACTTGCCTACAAGAGCACATACTGACTCTTTTGTTCCACCCACACAATCATTTGCTGTGTCCAGGTGCTAAAATTGTCTAATGTGAATCTGAAGGCTGCCATACTGATGGGTATTTGAAAGGCGTACCATTAATAATTTATCTCATAAAAACACACACTATAAGAGTAGAGAGTGAGACCAAAAAATAAACAAAAAACTTTTAAGTTTTTAGAGTTTTAAGAGCCTTCAGTGAGAAAGAATAGATGATTTTTCAATGAGGGTTGTATTAAAGTATCATGCTGTAATAAGTAAGCTGAAAGAAAGGCAGACATTGATATGCTCAGCAGGCAGATACACAGCATGATCAAACATCAACAGAGGACATTAATCATTCTGCAGAAATTACAAAGGTTAGGAATATCAAGAATTAGAGAAACAAAGAGGGAAATAAAGACTGAAGAACACAAAAAGCAAAGGACAATCTTCATTTTGTTCTTAGTTACAGCTATGTCCTTTAAAGTGAAATCAGTTGAACTACTCTGGATTCATACTGGCTTATTGTGATTCCTAATGAAGCTTTTACCTCTTACCTAATGAAGCAAATAAAGTCTAGTGGGAGTTTACACTACCCCTCAACAAAATAAAGCTGATTTGGTGTAGCTCAGTAGCTGTGGTGCACATGACAACACAACACAAGACATCTTGGACCAGAAACAGTCATCAGGAAAGAAAGAGAACAAACATAAACACAAGATGCAAAAACGATCTACAGATGACAAGATTTTTATTTTAGAAAGGCTGAGGGAAAGTACATGGTCCTCAGATGTAGCTGTAACTGATGAGAAGGTTCATGCATTCTGAAAAGAGAGTAAGAAGAACAATACCATCAAGTTCCTGGAGGATTTCTTTGCAGTAAGGATCTGTGCATCAAATGCATTTGAAACAAAACAAAATGTAAAATAGCTAGTCTGAGAAAAGCTGTAAGCACTAATGCCATTAATCAACCAAAGTAGAAACCTAACATGAAATTATATTATGGAAATAATTTTTATGAAGATGAACAGGACAAACCTGCCTTTAGGGATCCTGCTACAAAACAAGATTTAGTCAATGAGGGGGAAACTTGGTTACTTTCTATAAAAAGCAAGGAAGGCACTTCTACCTCCAGCACAAGTAAAAGTAATACTGACAAAATAGAGGAAACTGAGTCTTTACAGCTGGTACTGATGATAGAGGCAAAGGACCTGGGCATACTAGTGCATCACTGATGATAAGCCAGCAAAATTATGTGTCTCTGAAAAAAAAGAGGCAAACATAAACAAATGAGCCTCAGGTAGCCATGTCTAACAGAGGTAGGAAGACATTGATGTTACTGACTAATGCACATGGGGGAATTCAGTGGAAATACCATAGTTACAGAATCAGCCACTTTCAAGGAAAAGAGATGTAATGTAAAGCAGCCATAGAAAAGGAGGGGAAGAGAGAAGGTTTCTTTCACCTAGCAAAATATTGAAAGAGGTGACTGCAATCTACAAATAGATGTTGAGCAAATATCAGCAACACTATTCAAATATAGGTGACAGCACTGACAGCACAGAACAACTAACCAGGGAAGTTCAGCAATGATTTTCCGATCTAGAAAAAGAATTGAAAACCTTTTGAGTCAGTTTATGAGCTGGAGTAAACAATATGGCCTCTGAAAACAACAGAGGATTGACCCTGGTAGCTCAACAGACTCCTTTCAGTTGGCTGTTCTGTACAAATACTCTGCAACTGTGTTAGAGGAAATGTTAGGGGAAGCAGTAACACAGGATTGTAATGGTTCTAAAACCAAAAATTGTTTTGTTGTTTAAGAGCAGTTCATCACAACCTCCTTTTTAGCTCTTTCCCACATATTCCCACTTTTTCCTGTATGGTTCTCTGCTGATAATTCACTGTTTCTATTATGTCCTCTGCAAGATACCCTTGCTGCCTGCTTGCCATGTCACTGCTCCCTGTGACACACAGCCTGGCTGCTCTGTGCCATTCTCCTTTGCTCACGTGACATTATTCCTGCTGGAGGTGCCAGCTCTAACCCAATAGGCCTGATGGCTTCCAGATTTGCGAGCACCTTCTCTTCCACTCCCCTTTTCAGTGGGTAGCCTGTTCTTTATCTGGTTTTGCAAATGTTCACATTTTGTCACACCTAAAAAAGCACTGCTGGTGGCCTAATATGTAGCAGTCACTAATGCTGGTTTTGGAATGCCTCAGGCTGCTTTGGGAGTGCTCCTGGACATATTTTATGGCCTGTCGGCACTTAGGCAGGTGCTACACTTGGCTGCTAGTGAGGGAGTGCATGCTGTGGCACCAGTGGAACTTTCCAACAACCTGGAAGAATCTCTTGATGAGAAGTTGCAGTGAAACCATACATGCTCCATCTATACCTGGTGCATTAAATGTACCTGGGACCATTCTCTGGCACTTATGCCAGCTGCTACAGAGTGTAATGCAGCCAAGCAATTAACATTTTCTATTCTTCCAAACAAAATGACCACATGCCCACAGGCAGTGGCTCTGGGAATGGTCTGTTCTAGCTCCCAAACTGTGCCTGGGAATTGTTCAGGACAGCAGTAGCTGATCGGAGCCAAAGATGTACCAAGGATCATTTCAACAGTTTGATGCTAGAGTAGTTGTGGCCCAGAGCTCAGGTTCATTTGCTGACATTATTCAGCCTGCTACTGGCTAGAACTACTGAATACATCTATGGAGGGCGAGCCTGGTCTGTGATGTACATTCATACCGACAAGATGACTAAAAGATGCTGCAAGTCACAGGAAGGTCTCTGTACTGAAGTGCCCTGGATCCTTCAGGTGAATGGGGTACTTCTCTAATCCATACTTGTGGCTGATCCTGTCCTCGCTGCTGCAGAACAACGGTGCTTGTCCTCCTCAGACTATTGCTGAAAGGCTGCCTTTGGGTTAGTGAGTGCTGTCTTTTGGTGCAGTAATTCTTGCAATATTATGAATGCTGTGTCCAGTATTTTTTTGCAAATAAAAGTGGCCCTCCTTCTATCGAAACAATAGTAGGTATGTCATCTTCTACTTTGCCCTCTCTCAGCATAAATATTGTGGAGGCCTATTATACGTAAGACTGCTGCTGTTCAACAATTAGTAGCAGCTGACAAGAGTCTTCTGTTTTGATAAGGATTTTTATTCAGGGCTTGCAAATGTTCATGGCCCCTTAGAGCGCAGTATGAGCACACAGTGTGAAGGTTGAGAACACTTTGTTCTGGAGGACTGAAGCCATGTCTCTGGATTACTCTGCACCATGTTCAAGAGTCTTTCCCTCCTTCCGTCCCAGTTCAGTGCCTGTACCTGTAAAAAGACGTTTTGGTTGCTAGATTTGCTTATGAGCTCCAATTCCCTTAGGTTTAGATTCTAAAATCTTTTGTGGCCCAGGAGCCAGGTTGAGCCTCTGGAAAAAGGACTTACATGGGACATGTATAAGCATGTTTTTTCTGAACATTTAGTTGCTTTTCTCACAGCTCCTAGATGTGGGACCTGGTGCAAATAGTTGACAAATATATCTGTTCCTTCTAAATCCTTGCTTCATATAAAAAATGCTTGATATCCTGCTGCTTACTCTGTTGAGGGTAAAATGCTTATCAAGTACTTTTAGTATCTATTACAGTACATGTGGCATTATTCTTTCTCATTGATATTACATTTCAATCACTTTTCAGCTCATCTACCATGAAGTAACAAATAACTAAGGAGATAAAGCCTCTTTTTATCCACCTAGGGCCACCTCTGCCTAGAAACTTGCTCTCAGCAATGAGACCTGTGCTAAATTTTTTGCTTAGGAAAAAAAAGTGGATTGTTTGAGGTTGTTTTTCTCTTCCCTCTCTTGTATTATCACAACAAAAAACTCATTTTAAGGCACTTCGTTTAAGTAACAGAAAACCAACAGAGAGAGAAAACCAACAATCCCTGATTGTTTGTGTTTGTTTTATATCAGCTGGTACAAGTCAGAATTAAATCTAGTGCATCTAAGAAGTCGTTCTCTCTTTCCTGCACCAGCACACTCTAGGCAGTAACATATTTAACAGTAGTCTGACATGTACTTAACCAATTGAGGGGCACCAGCATTCTCTTCCACTACCAGCTCTCATCGCTAAACCCCTTGCCCAGAAGCCACCCAAGTGAGTCCTGCCACTTAAGATACGCCTTTTCACCACTCTCCCTTGCTGTGTCCATCCCACAAAGTATGTGTTCTCTTCCCTCTTTCTTTTTATAAAGACTCCCTAATTAAGCTTCACCATGGATGCCTGTGAAGTAGGTCTGCAGAGGCACTGGATCTACTTTACCAAGAGGCAAGTCATCCAGTGTCACCTCTTAAGAAGGAATACGATTTTTCGTCAGGAAGTTACCAGAACTAATTTCCTGTGTAGCTGTAATGCTTAGTGTAATTATAACAGATTAAAGTAAATATTCTCCTGTAAAATAGCTTCCAGGAAAAACATGGCATTGCCATGAGGATGTGATGTTATTTGCAACTTAACAGATAAGGCATAGGAAAAGTATCTCACTGAATCTCTGTGTTCAGGTGGGCAACTGAGATAAAGAAAGACTGCTGAAAAATGTCCTGGTTTCCAGGCTCCTGCCTTTTATGGCTCCCAGTCTGAGTGTTTTCTCCACGGTCACACAAAAAATCATCCAGGTCTTCTGAATGCCACTCTAGCCATCTACCCACTCTAGCCATTTCCTCACTCTAGCCACAGGGGTATCCTTCCTTGCACAAAAAGATTAGGCCCTGGCCTTGGAAGAAAACTAAACTGTTCCAATAACCAAAATGATATCAACACACATCTTCAGAAAGAAGGAAGAGATGGAGGGTGTTTGTTTCTGCTTTTGCATCTAGCAACTGCTATGTTTGTGGTTCAGCTGAGCAGGAAGTTCTAGGAGGAGCAGACCCACATGCTGGTTGGCTCTTGCTTGAGTCATTCCATTTTGGTAATGCTTTATACCACAACAAGTCAGGTCTTACCTCTCCATGAGAACCCTGTGACAGGATTACATTTCACATAAGGCTGGGAATGAAATTTAAACACTGCCAGGTTGTATGGAGTGTTGGATCCCATGGCATTGTAGCTTCTGGGGGAAGGGGACAGCTGTGTGTTGAGAGATGCAATCAGAGAGTGGAAGGGCCTTGGATGGGAAGATGAATTGTATTCACTAGACAACTCTGACTTGGACTGGGGTTGCTAGGTTTCTGCTGGAAAGACTTTAGGAAATTAGGGGAAGACTGATAATGTAATTTGTCTTCCTACCTTATAGTCTGAGCTTTTCCAATGAGAGGAAGCAGGAGGTGGCTTGGGGAGGCCAGGGGAGAGATGGATGGCATGAACCTACACTGCAAACCATTTCTATTTACCCACAGCCTATTTCCTTTGGAAGAAGCGGTGCTGGCCAGCAGGGAGAGTGGTTGCAAAGTTTTAAGACAGGTTCTCTGGGCTGTACTGAGGCAAGATGTGAAGCCACTGAGTTACTATCAGGATTCCTCTATTCTTAGCATCCCAGCATGTGTTCAGCCCCCACATACCACTATCTAAATATAGTCCCTACTGAAGGACAGATGCTGCCAAGTTGCATCTGACCCCCTCCTCTCTTGCATTCTGTTCCTGAAAGCCAGGCTGAATTCCCCAAGACACGTCCAATAGTCAGCATGTCCTTTTGTCTGCCTAGGGCTGTACAAGGAAACTTGTACTGTACTGTTAAAGCCTGATCTCAGCCCTGGCCTTCCTGGCCTCTCTTAGCACTGACCTTCCTTTCAACAATTCTTATTCCTTTCCTCCTCAATTGTTGCCTTACTCTTTTCCATTTGTTTGCTCCCAGCTGCCTCTGTCCTTTCCCTTCTGTCTGATTGAACACAATCGATGGGAGGAAGCAGGCAAAGTAATGAAAGAAAACGTGTCTGTGTGTGCATGTACCTAGGTGCTGCAAATACCCAAACCCCTTTGACAAGAGTTCTTTTGTCACTACAGAACTCCTGCAGAGAGGGCAGAGAGATGGATAGTTTTCTGAGTAAGTGTATTCCAGTTCTGCACACTGATTTGTTTTTCCAGTAGCATAAATCTGTAAAACTCTGAAACTGGGATTTCCTAAACGCATCTGAAATCTAAACAGGACATGAGTCCTCTCCCATGAGTCAAGGTATGCCGTGGCAGGGTGTGTCCACTGAGGCATGGAGTGGAAAGTGTAACAGTCAGTTAGGAGAGGCTCACAGAATTTGTGGGTGTCCCCACAGGAAAGGAGAGGTCAGTCCTCGCCAGTATGTGCTAGAAGGTCTGATAGTGCAATCCCCCAGGGCCAGGTCTGGGGCCAGCCCATACCACTTGTCAGAATCTGTCAGTGCTGCTTCTCCTTTGCACAAGAAAGCTCTCCAGATACGTGTTACAGAAAACAGAGAGGTTTTCTCTTTGAAAAGCCACTTTTCCCAACTTTTCCTACCTCTTCATAACAGCTGTTGGGTGACACCTTCCAAGCTTTCTGCAGCTTAAGCAGAAGCTCCCTGTTAGTGACACTTCATGTGGCTCACTGGGTGCCCAGGAGAGGGCATCTTTTGGACATGGGGAGCAAGTGGCTGAGCCTGAGGGCAGCTTGACCTTCAGGATGGGCAGAGAAGCCTGGCTTTTGGACTGGGCAGCCACCCTGGCCTGGGGCCTCAAAGGCTCAGTGCTGCCCTCGCTGTACACAAGACATGCAGGCTACACGTTGTCATTAAAGTCTCTACAGCACAGAGCTGGCAGTCACATCAAAACTGCCAGGCTTGTATTGGTCTCTGTCCAGAGGCTCTGCAGCCTCCAGCACACTGCACTCTGCTGTCATGGCTGTGGATTAAGTCCTGTACTGTCCTTCTTTCTCTGCACAATCCTCTTCTGCGTTTAACCCCTTTGCTTTCCTCCCTGGCAAATGCAGTGGGGTAGGGGTTTGGCATAAAAATGAAGCTGTGGATAGGTCATTTCCCTCTGATCCCAGGAAGCAAATTCATAAACTTCCAGGGAGGGTTTATAAATCTGTGGAAGACTGAGCCAGACACATGTTATTTTCAGACTCTATAGGTCTCTTCCTGTGCTAGAAGAGACCTGGTCCTGTTTTTCCAGAAAGGAATGGAGACGTGGAAAAGTGCCTGCTGGATTGTAGAGTACCTAGGTACCAATAGTTACTTTAGTGCATGTGCTTCCTGTCAGTTCAGTAAAATCTGAGCACAGACCAAGCCAGACCCAGCATCCTCACTAACCATGAGAAAAATGCATTGCCTGCTCATGATTATCAGCCCACATGGACTGCTTGTGTCCCACCAGCCTTCTCTGATATAAAGGTACCTGAAACAGCATCAGGCAGTGTTGGGAGCAGAGCCTGATCCTTCCTGCATGGGAATCCCAAACAGTTGCCTGCAAAGACTGGCAGTACTGAAGGACCAGAGAATTGCAGGGAGCTTACTGTTGCTGTTCTGGCTGGTCACCAGCCCACATCCAGTTGGTTTCAGTGAGCAGGGAGGAATACCATGGGATGTGAGGAATGCTCAGTGCACCTGCTGACAGCCTTTAACCCCCAGTCCCCTCGCTTCACAACTGGGAGAGATACTCAGCAAGTATGTTCCCATCAAGTGCTAAGCACCAAGTACTTGGCTATGGAGCAGCGTTGGCCTTTTGGGGAATACTAGGAAACCTTCCTTTTAACCTCTTTTCATTAGCTGTTGTGTCAGTAGGCAGCACTGGAAGATGTGTCTGCTATACCTTCTCAGTTAACAGCTGCATCTGAAGGAAGTATCAGGAAGCAGCATTTATACTGTAATAGCAGAAAAGTCGTTCCTCAGCAGTAGTTCATTACAGACCTACACATGCTCATTCCAGGCTTATATTAACAAGGAGGGAGATAAAGGACTAAAATGACAGAGGCTGATGGATGTGGCAGCTGGGATGAGCCAGTCCCTATTTTAAGCATGCAGGCAAGATTTGGGGTCAAGTTGGAAAGGCTACAGTGTGATAAAGTGCCACTGAATACAAAAACAACTTGAAGCATAGCCCTCTTCTTTCCATCTTCTTCCCCAACACCTCTCAGTCCTGCTGACAGGCTGACCTGGGAGGAGTGTTGCTCTTGTCTGCTCAAAACAGGCCAGGAGGGTCGAGCCCAGGGCACTCACACACCCCATGAGTGCAGAGGGCCTGGGCCCTAAGACTGGCCAGACATACCATGAGACTTCCTTAGCTCCTCCAGCTCTCTCCTCTCCTGCTCCCTGCTGCTCCTGCAAGAACAATGTCAGGGCAGCAATCCTCCCACATTAATTTCTCTTTCTTGAAGCTGCCATGGGAGTGTGGGCAAAGTAGCTTTATGATGTTATAGATGAGTCTGGTGGCTCGAGCAGCAAGGCTGTGAGATGTGGGTGAAGGTGCCCTGTTGGGTATTACTTCTCTGCAGGGATCTGACACAGTTTGTTCACTGCACCCTCTGTTCAACAGCTCTGCACTGATTTGTCTTTCACTTAACTGCAAGAGCTGAAGAAATATTCTAGAAGACTCTACAAATATAGTGTAATACTACCTTAGTCCTGAGTTGCTCTGACCCAGTGATTTTACTTGGCTGTTCTTTTATGTGCAAAATGAGTACATTATGGGTGCCAAGCTGTCCTACAAGACTGTTTCCATTGTTTGCCTGTATGGGAGAGGTCTGTGATTTTTGGCTGAGTGGGCATTTGGTTTGCTTGCTTGCTTGCTCTAGCAGAAGGGCTACTGTGAGTTGGTAAGAAGTTTAACTGATGGATGATGGAAGGAAAGGGAGAGGCAACGCTTGGTGGAAGATGGGCATGAGAGGCCAGATCTAGGAGCTAGCCTGGAACTAGTGACTCCAACTCCCTTCTCAGATATAGCAATGCATATCTTGCACAACTCCTGTTAAGGCTAAAGATTTATTCCAAGTTTACACTTGTGTAACAGGACACCATATGGCCTGATGCAGATGTCCAGAAATACACTGACCAAAGCCATTGGAGCAGAAATGTCTCCCCTGTGTCAGCTTCCCTGAGGATGGTACTTGCAGAGGCTCTGCATGAGTCAGGGATCATACCAAGGAAGTACAGTAGGAGCATGCAGAAGGACACACGGTCATGTGCAGGCATAGTCTGTTCCCTCTCTGAAACACAGACTCCCTAACCAACTTAGGAGACAGGGAACAAGAGGAAAAGAGCACGTAGATATTCTTGAGTCTTTCATCTGCACTAAAGGACTGGGTTGGTGATCAGGTCAGGCCTATGCTCAGCAGAGTGATTCTTGGAATTAACAGGAATACAGAGACCAAAAGGCACAGCCAGGGCTCATCCAAGAGGATTAGTGCTCCACTCTGGCAGCACAGTAGCCTTAGGCCTTATTTTATTCTGTGAGGAATGGAGCAATAAAAGGGCCAGCAAGAGACAAGCAACTGAACTAAATAGCTGCTCTTCTTCCCTTCATCCCCATCCTCTCTCCTGCTTTTTCAGATTCGAAAGAGAAGCAAAGCATGCCGTGGAGGCCTGTGGGAAAATGATGTTCTAGTATCTATCAATGGGAAGTCATGTGCTGGCCTGTCCCATGCTAATGCCATGCAGATCATCGATTCGTCCAACGGCATGCTCAACATCCGCGTGAAAAGGTAACCTGCTCCCAAGTGCCAGTGCTGTGACAGTGCAGACAGTAGGGTGGTTTCATCCAGCACAGCAGCTATCCACATCCAGCAGAAAGAAGGCACGCAGGAAGCCTTTGGTTTCGCCATACTGCAAGGTGTACTAGGAGGACTTACCCATGCCCTAACATGGCTAACATGTGGCATCTCAATGTTTTGCCCTGTCTCTGTGCTGTTCTCCAGAATGCCTGGCCCTGGGGCTGAACTGAGCCCAGACATCCCTGGCCCTGAAGGGAAATGTTTGCAGTGTGAAGGCTATGCTGCAAAGAATGAGCTATTTAGTAACCAAGCAAGTAGATGCCAAAGAGGCAGTTCATCTCAGCAAGCAACAAGACACTCAGGTTCATTCTGGGTAAATAACTGTTCTCTAGAAATTGATTTGACTACGCATTGAATAGTTAAGGCAAGACAAGATTACCGAAGTATTTATTACGGTGGGCTGTTGTAGTCCAACAGTCTGTAAACTGAGTGCCACAAAGATTAGAGTGTGTGGCTGAGCCCCCTTTTTATGGGAAGAAATATCTGTGCCAGCCTCTCATTCAGGAGAATACTGGAGATCAGGCTCAAATTTAAGGACAAAAAATAGTCCCAGTAACGTTCCTCATCGTCCCTGTGCTAAGTTAACCCAGTGCGTCAGTGCATGCTGGATGCGGCCCAAGCTATAAATGAATAATCCTATAAAGATGAAGGCAGCAAAGCTGTATGAGGTCCTAGCTAGTCCACACTACTGCCTAAACAGAAGTCACCCTCAGAAAATCAGGCCCTGGTGAAGGGGGCTGGAAGATGTGATTTTTCTACAGTCCTGAAAAAATAGAGAGAGCACTGTGAGCAGTGGGGAGGGACAGCCACGCTGGTTGCTGTCATCTGTAAAGCAGGAACAGAGGTGGGCAGTGCTCAGAGAAGGAAAGCCTGAGCATGTAGGATCTTCCTCTTGGCTTCGGAGAAAGTGCCGGTGCCTTCTGATGTGCTTGCTCTATACCGTAGCTGTGATTAAGTGGGATGAGTAAGTTTTATACGAGCTGTCCAGAATAGCTCCTGGTCCCTTGCCAAAGCCTTATCTCACACCATTGGAGCCTATCTGCAGCCAACAGGTGCCTGGGCAAATTCTAATGGGTCAAATTCAGCACACTTTGAATTAACAAAGTGACAAAGGCAGGCTTCTCACAGCCCTCTGGATGGAGCCAACACTGGATGGTTTGGAAATAATGTAATCAGTTGGCTTCCCTGGAGTAGTGGAGAAATCATCAAATATTGCTTTCTTGATCACATGTCTATTCCCACTTCATATTTATGTTCCCAGAGAAAACACCAATCTTTCCTGTTCCGAAAGGAGAGGTAGCTGGATGACTCTGGAGTACGTGTATTTCAGAAAAAGAGGAAGGGACAGACACTGACCTGACTGTAGAGAACAAGAGAAACTGGCTTACAAGCAGTAATGCTTTTCAGTTACCTGGTCAAGTGTTTAAAGAAGAGGAGGGACTGTTCTGTTTTGCTTGTGGAACATTGAGGGTGCTACCCAGTGAGATTTCATAATGGCAGATAGTATTAAAAAAATAAACCACCAGAGAAATTCTCCCACCCTAAGCTTCCACAAAGGTTTGCATTTGACATAGATTTTTCACAGTTTAGAATTGGGATACAAGTAATGAGTTCCACAGCTTTACAGAGGCAATGCTGTCTGCCTGGCTTCATGGTATGCATATTCAGAAGGCAAATACTTAGGACTCCTTTATAGCTCTTATAAGCCTTGGTGACCCTGACAAGAGAAGGAACAAGTTCCCTGCTCCATCTGTGTGGGCTGGAGTCAAACTGCCATTGAAATCCAGACTCACTCTTGAGGAGAGGGAAGACAGAGTAGGCTCTTTTCCTGTTAGCACAGCCAATTCTGCTTCCCTCTGGAAGCCAGCAGTAGGGTTGACTGCACCAGTCTGCCTGCACCTACTCCAGTCATCCTTCCAGATGTCTTAGAGGCTTGAAGTTGGTATGTCTAAGCCAAAGGCAAATGCCACCATGGATTGGGCTCGCCAGCATGACTGCATATGGTAATCAAAACCCAGGCACTGGTAGCTAGCTTGTGAAGCAGTCCCACAGGGAGCAGGCTAAATATTAGAGTGGTCTCCTACCACTGGATACCAGAGTCCTATCCCCAAAAAACACTTGGGCCTTTATATCCTAAGTATTTTCTATTTACTCCCATGCAGAGGTCAGGGCAAACAAATAACACTGACTTCTTTGGTGCCCAGTCTGAACTAAAGCAGTTTGGGAGTGCCAGGATCTGCAGGGCTGACACAGTCTCAGCTGCAGGAGCAGCTGGAGTGCAGTGTGATAGCTGAGCACCAGCCATTCTCTGCTGACAAGCTGCAGGCTGAGGAGTAGTCACACTGTCCTGGGGAATGCTTGCTATGCAGGAATTCATCTCTCCAGGAGAAATGCCTGGGGAACTGATTAAGCTTGGTAGATTTTTTATGGTTTTAGAGCATTCTGACTTTTGAGTGCTTAACACCCAGTTTCCATAGAGTCATGAAGCAGAAAATCAGAATGAGAGCATGTAGCTGATGTCAGAGATGAGTCTGTCCCTGGCACCTACACTTCAGGTGTCTGTACCACCTGAAAAACACCTGTAACACCATCTCAATCCATAGCCTTCTCTCATGTCAGGGTTTCTTTCCAGCTTAGCCACACAAACCAGACCTCGCTCACCACTTTTCCTTTTCCCCACAGGATAGTTGGTGGGGACCAGACTGGTCCAAGGCTCCAGCGTTCCCCTTCTCCAGGGCAGCATGTGCTCTCTCCACCATCCCTGCTCAGCCCCCCGGCACAGTTACTCAGCTCTGAACCAGCAGGAGCCCCAGCCACTGCACGGCCCTCACAGCCACGGAGGTCACAGAGGCACCTGGAGAGCCTCACGTCCCCACCAGACAGTGAGGCCTACTATGGTGAGACAGACAGTGATGCTGACAACATGGCACAGGAGAAGCACCGCCGGGCTCGCAAGAAGAGCCCACGCTCGCCACCTGACAGCACCACCAGCAGGGCAGATGCACCTCAGGACGAGGTGTCCCTGTCCGAACAGAGTGGCTACGAGAGCATGCCGGAGGCTGCTGCGCAGGGGGGAGCAGAGCTGGCCAGCTCCAGCGGGGTGGCCAAGAGGGAGATTGTCTGCCTGCCTGGCAGTCGCACAGACACTCCATTCTCAGACAGCGAGGGACAGTTGCGGCCACCGTCAACAGAGGGACGGGAGCCTTCTCCAGAGGCGATGCTCCTGCCCCATGCCACCAAGGCTATTCAAGCAGAACGCCATCTCATCCCCATGGTGGGGCCAGTGGAACATCCGGTTGATGAAGACCTAACCACCACGTATGCAGAGAAAGCCAAGCAGGCCAGTAAGTCCTCTAAACTGCCATTCACCCATGCCTTTTTCTTGTGCTGGATCTCCTTCCAAAAGCCTGATTTCTGCAAATATAAGGTGGGTTAGCTCCTCTAGCTTGCAAAGGAGCAGAGTCACATCAGACCTGCAGAGACCAGGGCTTCCTACTGCAGCTTTGGCACTGGGGTCTACCTCACCCAAGACATCCTAAGAAACAGATAAGAGAAAGTGTCTGGGGTCAGGAGTCTGGGAGTCACTCATAGAGGCTGCAGCCATACAACCAGCTGTGCTGTAGCACCTCTATGTCCTGGAAAAAGGATGGAGGTCATTGTTTTCTTCAACACTTTGGGCTAAGAAGACTCAGATGACATGATGGTGTCAGGAAAGAACTTGGAGGTTAAATTTCCCTGGCTTTACAGAAGTCTTATGGCAGCTCAGTTTGCTCCTTAGCTACCTCTGTGTCAAGCACAGAAGTCTCATTTCAAGAGGCTCCCAAGGAGTGCTCTGTTCAGTGCAGCTCTCCATGGGCACAGAGGCATGCAGTATTACGTAATTAAGGACTGATGAAAGATAATTTGCAGACAGCAATACCCGCAAAAGAGTCTTGTCAGTAACAGATTTATTTCTCTCACCCTGTCCAGCTCAGGGAGGGACTCCTCTGCATCAATTTTCCCTGCAGGTACTCAGTCCAACAAGGGTGCCCATGTCTGGCAGAAGCTGGTGAGTTCAGGTAGAATTTATAACTTTTTAGGTGTTGGCAGTGGAGGGTTGCCAGCAAGGACAGGCAGGAGTTGGTAAATCAGCTCTTGAAACAGTTCCTTGTAGTGCCATCCCTGACAGTCAAGACCTTGCCATGTGGAATAAAGTACTGAAAAATGTATTGTAGATGGACCTGAAGTGACCTTAATTGTGAATATCTTTCCTGGTTTCTGCTACACATGGAGTATTTCAAGCCCAGATATGAGGGTAGAACAAGGTATTATCTGATTTCAGAGTTGTGATCTATCTCATAATATTAAAAACAAGGTAATCATAAACTTATTTTCATATACGTACCTCAGTGTGTAGTATGACAGACTACTTTACATTACTCTGAGCCTAGAAATAAAGCAGGTTTTTAAAAAATGGCTTAGGGACAGAATGGAAAATGGAGAGACACAGAAAAGTTACTAGACTGAATCAGAAAGAAAACGTGGATTCTAATTTCTGATCTTCTGCTTCAAATGCAAAAACATTTTACCCAGGCCAGATAATACTGCAAGGCAATTATTAAACCTCTCTTTTCCTTGGGCTAAATATTCTTTTATCTGTTCTGCCTAAGGACTCCTTTAGAAGTAACTTTCAAACCTAGGTTCTTCCTTCAGATAGGGCACTGTCCTACTTCTCTTTCCAGTCTTAAGAGGAGAGGCTCAGTTGGGTCCCTTAGGTCTTGCTCTGCTGGGCACTGGACCTGACCTGATGCCTTGTTCTCCTTCTTCCTAGTCTTTAGCACTCATTTTCCTTAGGACAGGAAAGAAATCAGTAATTTCAGCCTCCCTGAAGATGAAGCTATTTTTTCCCCCTTTGAATAATGTGCAAGCATGAGCTGAATGTTGAGAAAGGCATGTTCAGCTGCTCCCTGCCACCTGATAGTTCTAGCAGTGGAAGAGCAATTGCTTTACATCAAGACTTATTTCCATGGACGGCATCACTACAGAGGGATCCCAGGAAAGCTACGTATTTAATTCAGAGCATTTCTGATGGCAAGATAATATCCCATGGCAGGAGATGATGCAACAATATTGCCAGCTGGAGTTAGGGTTCCCAGAAGCACTGCAGAATGAGTTAGTATTTTATTCTCCTATTACTCCTTCACTGCTCACCCTCTTTTTGGTTTATGTTTGGCCATGGGTGTCCTTCTGTAGGAGTTACTCTGCCAGGGATGGTAACTCACATCATCTTTTCTTGGGTTAGGGATCTTGTCAGTAAATGAGAAGGCAAAATTCTGCATCCTGATCATGCTGCAGCACAGCAACCATTAAAACAAAAGTCCGGTTCAGCAGCCAGTGACTGTGAAGGAAGGAAACAAGTAAGGAGGAGGGAGGGAAGGTGTTCATTACATGGTCAACAGAGCTAAAGAACACCCCTACCTAGAATAAACACAGGAATAAACACAGGTGGATGGGAGACTGCTGAGCTCCACTGGCTCCATGGGAGGCTGCTTGCAGAGAAGCTGTGGACTGGAATGGGAGGACACCCAAGTGCAGGGGAACTTGCCCTACAAGTAAAAAACTTTAGTCTGTATCACTACCCAGTGGCTTCTATGCACCCTGGTGTTTTGCTCAGTGGGGTAAGAGAACAGCCAGTAAACAGGGACTCTGCTGTATTTTAAATGAACTATCGAACAGTGATGTTTGTGAACAGCCAATATTTTGCCTAATCTGTAGAAACAAAAGTATGAATTTGTTTTCTTCCCACTAAAACTGTAACTTGCTCTTTTTAGAGAGATGATTAATCCCTGGGGAAACTGGGGATCTTTAGGCCCTCAGTTTGTCATCACTATAAAGGGCCAAGCTAAATCCCTTTCTGAGATCATTTAAGTGCCACTTGCACAGAGCAGAAGAAGAGGAAGAGATAGAAAGACAAAAAATACAAATTAAAATATATGTCAGTTTCAGGAGTTTAGCAGAAAGTGGGAGCTTGTGGCAGGGAGAATCAGACTGTAGTTGTCACAAGTAATTGCAAGTGAGTTTTTTTGGTTCTCCATAGGTCCTGCAGTGTCCTTCTCTTCTCACCCCACTATCAGAGGCTTGGGATCCATCTGTAGCCAGGGTTGCTTCTTCTCAGCCACCTGTGCTCTCTGAGGTTCACTGTATTTTCACCCCCATCCTAAACCATCTCATAGGACAAAAGGCTCAGCATTTCTCACAACTGGAAATACAAATTGTTAGCAGAGGATAGACATACCAGGATAGCAGTCTATTCCTAACTTGCTATCACACTGTGTCAGTGCAAGAAGTGCTTCAAAATATCTTAATTTAAACTTATCTGCTGGACTATTTTTAGTTCGTAGGATTCAAGAGCCTCTCCATGTATGGTAGAGGAAGGGAGGGAAAACTGGGTGGGGAAATTTCCTCCTCTGCTTTATATGGGCCTGGCTGCCTGTGCAGAGTCATCAAAGTCACTACATTCCATATCAGAAAAGGAAATCCTTCTTGTTTAAAGCGGATGTACAGCAGCATCATTTGAAAAGATAGGATGCTTATAAATAAGTGGCCTATTCATTGGCAGGTCATAGAGATTACCTTCTCTAAGAGTGACTGCAGTCACATTTCTCTGCAGAGAGGGTGAGTGCAGCAAGCCATCTCTCAGCCTGTTACAACTGGTATAGGCCACAGGAGCTGTGAAGAAGATGAAGTATCTGAATGGTAGTTTGAACTTATTGCACCACATTTTCTATTTGGCTTTCGGCCTTGACAGTTGTAACTCTAATGATCACAGTTATGTGACTGTTAGCCTAACTTACTGGTTTTGTCATTCACTGCAGTCTAGGAGACCAAAAAGTTTAGGATAGTAGCCTTCTACTACTACATCCTATGTGCCTTAAAGTAAAATAGAAAACAATTCTGCTTAGACCAGGAGATTAAAATTAATTGCCTGAACTATTGATCTTACAGGAAGTCTGTATGAAGCAATGCTGAATCACCCTTGGCCCTTGCTACTCAGTGAGCAGCCAGCCATTAGGAAAACAAGGACAACAGCTTCCATGATTGAATCACAGATGGAGAGACTGATTTCATTTCAGCATGCATGAAACTGGAAATTGGCATCCGCTTGGGAAATCAGTTTCCATACACTGCAGTAGCAGTCCAGTTACGTGTTTGTTTAAGAAACCCCCTTAATAACTCACATTCAGCTTTGAATTCTGTGCCGCTTGAAAGGCATTTATTAAAGACTACCATGAGATAAACACCAGGTATCTAGAGCCCTCTTTCTCCATCTTTAGGCTTGAGTTTGACATTTGATCTTACTCCTTTGGTTTATGTCCTCTATGGAAAGCAGAGGTGATATTTTCAGGCTGATATATTAATTAGGCAGAAGACAGCGATTATAAACTACTGTTGTCTGTATTAGCTAGTGTGGATGAATTTTTCCCTCTTTCTCAAGTCATCTCAACAATTGTAACAAGTAATTGGCCATCTTCCTCAGGTATTCTTACTGGAGACCTCCAGTATTGTTCCCTCAGGCATCACCCTTGTCCAGCATTTCAATGAGGACGTTTTGGGTTGCAGCACTGGAAGTAAGGCTGATAGAGCTCTGCTCTGCTCCACCTTTGTACCTCACTGCAATCCTGCTGCCCCAGAGCCTGACAGAGACACAACTTTAGCTGAATGTGTGCTAGCTCAAGATAAATCTAGCTGCAGATAATATTCTCTGGGAGGGGAAAGATCTTTAGTATTTGAAGATGGATGGAGCAAAACTATGGGATCCCTAAAATGAAAAGCTATATACTCTCATTTGTCCTAGTATTTCTACTATATGAGAGATCATTTGAAGCATCTTTTTTTAAACTATCAGTTACTCAGACATTACTTCTATGTTATTATTGTCAGCACAGGGACTCTGACTCTGGGTCACAGTTCCTCAGACATGATCAGAGGTCATTTATCCTCCTGCTGCTGCTGAAGCAGTGTCAGAGTTCACTTCCAAGCTCCATGGTCCTTGCAGAGCCCCAGTTAGTGATTTTTTAAAACATGTTGTCACATATATTAATATAGCCTGTCCTTGCACATGCACTTCTACTCTGACTTAGGATGTGTAAAGCTGATGGGGAACAATGGGTTTAAACCAAAATTTTGCCAACAGTTCAGATCACAAAGGTGATTACAGCAATAATCACACTGAAACAACTACACATATAACTCCACAGACTGTTTTAACCAAGCTGGTAGTTTTAGATTCCAGGGTTTTGAGAGCTGAGTTGAAAGAAACTGTAATGCAAACAGGCAGCAGGAATCCCTTTCCCTGTCTAGTTGTTTCCATCAGTTCTGAAAGTGATGTAGGACAAGGCTGCTTACAAGGTTGGGAAAAGTCTTCTCAGGGACAACACTGAAATTGTTTTGAGACAAAGTGATAGTGATGGACAAGGGAGAGGCATATAAGGACTTTGACAAGGAGTGATTAAACAACAGTCATTACTCAAGAGAAGTGAGAGAAAATTATAGCTAGGAAGGAGAAAACTGTGAACCTGGCAAATACTTGTTCTTCAGTTTCACTTAAACCCATCATAGGAAGGGACAGTAGTTTGCTGGGAAATGTGTAAAGCTTTACTGTCATCAGTATCTACCACTTATGTTAACTAAGAATCTAGCTCTTTGGTGAAAGAAACAGGAGCAGAAACGGGGGCGAGTAAATTCAGCATATCTTGATACACTGACTGTACTGAAAGGACAAGGCTGAGTCAGCTTCTCTGCAGAGGTCAAATGTAAGGAATTAATGAAAATTGTATCAGAATGGTCCCCAGTCCTTGCCAAGAACCTTGGAATAATGAAAAGGGTCTCAGGGAAGAAGACCAAGAACATACCCTTCTAATAGACATAGGCTCTGAGGATAAGAAAAAAAAAATCATTTAGCTTCAGTTAGTTGAATGAAGTAGTTCTTTTGTGCATATTTGTAGAAATCAAAATGAACAGTAAAATCAATGTGGACTAATAAAAAGTAGAAAGAATCATTGACCTGCTCAGTAAGATAAGACTTCATGGCTGAAGGAATAATGTGAACACAGTATATATTGGCTTCTATAAGATACCCGATACAGTTCCACATGACTTTTCCAATGAGAGAAATATGGATGAGATAGGACTACCGTAAGGTGACCGCACAATTGGCTAAGAATAGAACAGAAAACATAACTATTAATGGTTCATGATGTCAGATGAGCTAACTGGCTAAGTTGGTAGTAGTGTTTCACTGGGCTTCTGAATCTAACAGGACTACCTCTATATTTTCACCCACGGAGCTTTAAACACTAATGTCAATCAAAGGTCCTCTCCACCTCAATGTTATATGACTGGCAAGGAGACAGATGATAAAAAATCCCAACCCTCTTCTCTTCTGTCAGTGGATCTTGTCCTCTGGCTGCATCTAGACAGAACAAGCGATATGTGCTGTGGGGCACACCACAGCCCCAAAACTGCTATTATTCAAATCTGGAACCTAGCTGAGACACCTTGCAGCTTTTCTCCGGTTTTTCTTCCCAGAGAAACCCAGGTGTGTGGGGGACACAGGGGAGGGAGGGGGGTTACCTGGACTAAGGAGCTCAAAAATGATGCCGGGTACACTGCTATTGTCTTCCTATCTGCTTTTTCAGATACAGATTTCTGCTAGTGAAGCTTTGTAAATGTGGCTTGTTTCTCTGGGGTGTTGTACCTAGCAAGCAGTAACAGGAAATAGCAATAATACCATTTTCAATGGGTGTCCTGGGGATTCAGTGGAGATTGCTGTGTATTAATTGGCAGATGACATGACACATGGAAGGTATATAGTTGTCTCATGAATGGCTAGAAGTTCTAATGTAGTAGGAGCTTGAACTGTTGTAGAAAAGGACTAAAATCAACTGGTTAATGAGACCGTAGGGCAACTGCTAGAGGATTAATCAAGTCCACATACTGAGATGGTGAGCATATACTTGTCTGTATTACTGGAGTAGATGTTGGATACACTGAAAGACAAAGAGATGATCAGTCAGTGGTATCCTGCTGTCAGACATCAAGAAATTTGGTAAGCAGCAGAATTAGCAGATCCTGGCATCCTTTATGTTTTGTATTTGATATCTCATTCTCTCATGTCTAGTAAATGCAAATCTGTCTGATGTCTGTCTCTCACGTTCAAAATGAGAAAGCATGTGTGTGTGTTCTCCAGTTTTGGATGCCTAATTAAGACTGCACTCAGGCTTCTCGCTTCTTACGGTGGGGTCTCTCTCCTCTGTTGAGCCTTTTATTTCCAAGTAAACTTTTAGGAGCATTGTATCTTTGTGACTTCAGACTCTTAAAATTAGCAAATGGACTCAAAAGCTATTAGCATGAAATGGGTAAGATCAAAAGACGTGCAGCATTGACTGCATAAACCTTTCATAGGGAATTGGGCTAAAACCGCAAAAGACAGATTCACTAGTGGATTCAACAGGTGCTGTCCTGGCAAAAGAAAGTTCTCCTTTGGGAGAAGACTATGTAGGGAATATCCAGGGCCAAAGTGTGAGCTGTCAGCCCAGAAAAACTGGCCTTGTGTGCTACCTTTTGCACTGAGGACACTTCCATCCAGCTCAGAAAGAAAGGCAAACTGTCACCCAACTGAGGGAGATTTTTTCGAGTGAACAAGCTATTCAAGTCTCCAGAAGGATACCATGAGACTAAGATATTGCAGCCATGCACAGGTAGGTTTCCACACCCTCTCTGCCTAACAGAGCTCTCCAATAGCAGTATGGTTAAAAATGGTCAAAAATCTACAAAATGACTGGGCATGATTTTTCACCTGGGCTGTCAACTCACCTTCAGAAAAGCCTGATTTGTGTTTTTCCAAAACCAGGAGATTACAGTGGGGCAGTGTCTCGCTGGCACACTTAAAATCACTAGCCATTCAAGAAGAAACAGTGGTTTGACAAGTGTTTAGCTATTTAACCTGGGATACATGCTAAAGTGTTGCAGACTTGAGTAGGACTGTAGCATTTGTCTGTAGTATCCTAAATTGGAGCTGAAGCCATATCTGTGTTGTATATTATGCACAGGTTATGTGATGGAAGTGTGCAAATATCCAAGAATGAGAAATTTCCTATCCCAAGAGTTTTACCTTTACTTTGAAGTAAAAGAATATATATGCCTCTGCTTAACTGTTTGCAATTTAAATACTGATCAAAGTTTTAAAGGTTGAAACTTTCAACAGGGAAATACTTAGAAGGTCAATATAACCCACCCAAATCTCATTTGAAAGGACTTCAGGTATGTAAAGTATGAGACGTCTGTAGCCTCTTATGACTTACTGAGATATTTGCAACATTAGCCATGGAAAAATGACCTTGTCTAACATAAATAGCTGGAAGAACAAAATTCGAGGTGACCCCATCTGAAAAAAGCAGTTGACAAGTAGCATTTCATCACAGAGGAACGGGCTCTTTATCTATGGAAGTAGCAGAGTTCTTATTTTCTATAGTAATCGCTTTTCTAGAATTTGATCTTGGTAATAAAATTACCATTGTTTGTTTCCTAGAGAACAAGAACAGTATCTGACATCATGGAAGCCTGCTTGTTCAGTAGCTTGCCTGGGCATACATTAAAATGCTTTCTTTTAATAAGGCCTGATCTTGAGAAGATTCATACTTTTTACACTTCTCTTTACTGTAATTAGTAACAAAAATAATTTCACTTCAGTGAAACTTAGTTAAGAGGAAAATCTTCGTAGGCTTTGCTTAATAGAAATTTTTCCTTTTTGTAGATTTTTTCCAACAGAATTCAGTGTGAACATGAAATAAGTGCTTTAGAAGTTAACAAAAAGTCTTCTATAGAAGTTATTCAACACACAAACAGAATTTATGAGAGTTTTATAACCCTTCCTTTTACTCTTTTATCTATTCCATTTGAATGTTCTCACTAGAGACAGGGCTGTATTTTCATTCCAAAGGTATGTATCAATATTACAAGCTTTCCCCAAAGAGACATATATATACATATATCCCTATATGTGTAAATGTTCATCACGAAAGAGACTGAACCACTTTCATTGCTCTTGCTCTAAGAGCCTCTGCATGAGGCATGACAGGTCTCTCTACAGCAATGTTGCCTTGCGGGAGTTGTCTTCTTGGCATGCAGCGATGGCTACTGGATTTCAGGAGGTATGGCCAGACCTTCATTTTTCCAGACTCTCTAACACTGGAGATAATCTGCCAAGGCTACACAGTTGCTAAGGCTGGGGCTGCTGGGAGGGAGAATCATGGGACAGTGTCCCTTGGCTACAGCTCTGGGATTGTCTGACAGGAGCTATTGCTTGAGTACAGAAAGGAGCAGTAAGACAGGACCTAGATAAAGTGTGAAGAGATGCTGAGCAGGCCACACCAGCAGAGATTTGCAGACTCCCAGCACCATCTATTCCCTTCCTTCCCATCCACCACAGTCCTCACTATCAGCATCTCATCTTTCAACACCTCTCAGTCTCCAGTGCTGGAGCTCCAAATGGTGCTGCCAAAACACCACTCCCTGGTTTTCAAACACTCCATCACCCTCCCTGGGCACAGCCATGTTTTCAGTGTAGGTAACAGCCTCTGCTGTTTTAATTCAGCTAAACAACTTCACTGCAGGCATCCAGGATCCCGATGCTCCTCTGTTAAATGTTGCTCAGTCTTGTACACAACAGAAGTCTAAATCATGGACTGGTTCTCTTCAGACGTGGAAGAAAGTTGATATACACAGGAAATTAAAGCCTCTGCTGTCTCTTTTCTTCCTAATGTTTACCTGGAGCTGAGTGCTCTCTGAGGTTTTCAGGCAACGAAAGTTATTTTCCTCCTGTGCAGGTTTCTTGTGCCTGTCAATGTTGGACATGCACACTGTTAGCTTCATCTCTTTGAAGGGCTCTTTGGCACAGAAATGCTGGACATCGGGGTATTGGTAGCACTAACTTGAAGCTTGCACCTTTCTAACCTGAAGGTTGCATCACAGAAGCTGTGAGAATATAGAGTAGATTTTCTTTTCTTAAAATAAAAAAGAGGAGTTTCTCCTTACAGGGAGTACAGGGTGGGGGAAAGAATAAGGGTGCTTAAGTGCCAGGTGACAATGTCCATCACACTGCTCAGTGATGAAGCTATGAAGACAAAAATAGACAGAGTGACCTCATGGCTTTCAGCAGCAATGCCTACGAGACAAAAGAGAGCCTTTAAAAGGCTTGTGGACTGATAGCAAAGAGCTTGGACATCTCAGAGTTTTGGTTCTGCTCCAGGAGGGGACTGCTCTGCTCCTCTCTCATTGCCTCTCTTTCTGTTTATGGGGAGTTGTGAATTAAACGGGCTTTGTGACATGCCCAGTTCTCCAGGTCTGGACTCTACTTTCTCAAGCTTGGATCAGCCTTATGCAGGTACAGATGTCTCTTTTCTTTTCTTTTCTTTTCTTTTCTTTTCTTTTCTTTTCTTTTCTTTTCTTTTCTTTTCTTTTCTTTTCTTTTCTTTTCTTTTCTTTTCTTTTCTTTTCTTTTCTTTTCTTTTCTTTTCTTTTTTCTCTTCTCTTCTCTTCTCTTCTCTTCTCTTCTCTTCTCTTCTCTTCTCTTCTCTTCTCTTCTCTTCTCTTCTCTTCTCTTCTCTTTTCCTTTCTTCCTTCTTTCCTTTCATCTCCTATTTTTTTAGTCTACTCTCCTTACCCTATTCTTTTGCCTATTCTGATTTCATTCTTGCTCTTTACCTTCTACAAGTCATCTTAGGAATACTTCTCTTTCTGTGTTTTCTTAATATGTTGTGGAAGATTGTAACTTGAATAGCATGACCATTTTTCTGTTGGGAGGACTGGTGTAATTAGTCATGTGCTTTAGCCTTTGATGGGGAGAAAAGTAGGAAGAAGAGAACAGGAAGGTGAGAAGCAGGTCCCAGAGGGCCCTACTTGCCAGCTCCTTCAGAGCACAGGTCAGTTCAGAGCAACTTTCTAGGGAAGTTGTACATGGATCCTAATGCTGAGCCAGGACTACAAGCTGGTGGAATTAAAGCCAAGACCATCTTCTGTTATGTTTTCTCTGACAGTATTTGCTAGCCCAGACTTTAGAGTTGGCACTTCCATGGTACTCTGCTGTCAGAAAGGGCTCTGCAGACATCACTTTGAATGGTGTAGCTCCCTAGCTGTTAGCTCCTGACACTAGAAATCCTCCTGTGAGTCACTCAGGCCAGAGTTTAAATATTCTGCATTTGACTAAGATTCTGTGGTGCTGCTCTTTCTCCTTATAAATTTGGAAGCAAAATACCACCAGGTGAGGTGTAGTAGCTTGTAGCAAGGTTGTTTGTAGCAACTTCCCTTATTTCTTCCATTGTCAACAACCTCTAGAGACACAGGTATGCAGATTTGTAAATGAAGTGGGCAGACCTTCTGGGACGGTAGTTTGTTTCCATCATGGAGAGCAGGTCTTTGAGGGCAAGTCTGTGACGGCCCTGAAGAACACTAAATCTACACAAAAACCTGGACACTACTTCAGCGTTGGTTCAGCAAGGTGGAGTCATTCTGTAAGGAAAGTTTTGCAGAGAGCCTTCACTTTGCAAATGCAAGTACAAATAGTGAGCGATTTCAGCATTGCTTTTCCTGTTTCCAGTTCTGGGTGCAAAGGAGAAGAATGGACTGTGCATCCACATGAGGTGATCTCAAACCGCAGAAGGCCCCTTGCTGAAATCCCAAAGCAGTAGCATGTGCTCTGGAATGGCTGCAAACTTTGAGAGCTTCGTGGAAGGATGACGGCTTTGCAAATCAACATTTGATTTTCAGCCTGGGCTCGGAGAGAGAAGCTCTTTCTGCTGTGGTTACACTGATGCAACAACTGTCTAGCCTAGAAAGGTTTTGGGAGACTGTATCCCTCAGGAAAACTAGTAAACTTCTTAACTAAGCTCCCTGTGCCCCACTGTAGGTGACTTTGCCACATTAGCAGGTTCCCACTGAATGAATGCTTTGTGATAGAATGATCAGAAGTGGCATCCTGAGAGGACTGAGCAGCTTCCATCATCTCTTGAGCTAATGCCATCCCTCAGCACTGCCTTGCACCTCTCCTCTCCTCTCCTCTCCTCTCCTCTCCTCTCCTCTCCTCTCCTCTCCTCTCCTCTCCTCTCCTCTCCTCTCCTCTCCTCTCCTCTCCTCTCCTCTCCTCTCCTCTCCTCTCCTCTCCTCTCCTCTCCTCTCCTCTCCTCTCCTCTCCTCTCCTCTCCTCTCCTCTCCTCTGTACTATGATGCAATGGAAAAGGATGAAATGAAAGACATCACAAATTAGTCTGTGGTTTAGGTATGTGGGGCTTTTCTTCTGTGTAAGGTTAGTGCTGACTTCTGCCACTTCAACAGTGATTCAAGGCATGTCTATACTTTCCTTAGGGCAAACAAGTTTGGTTTTACTATTGAATCTTGTTCACCACCTGCTTTCCCTGCACACAGAGGATACAATGTGCCTCCCATGGGCTTTACTGACCACAGAGCAGGTGGAAAATGATTATCCCACACTTTCATGACAGTGTCCCAACAGGTGTTGTCTTTTCCAAGCAAGCCTGTCTGATCAGTTGTGGGGATCTGGGATTCTTGCTCAGGAGCAAATACTCTTCTTCCTTGCCAGGCATGGGGCACAGGGAAGGGACTGCAGCAAGGGTGAAATCATGCTTCCTTTGCCTCCTGCAGCGGCAGGGCTGCTGCAGAGCAGCAAACAGCCCTACACACAATGCTGCTGCACAACACTCTGACTGTAGCTGACGTTGCAGGGCTCAGATCAGGAGCAGCCCTCCTGTACCTGCAGAGCACCTCTCCTTTTGCACACATGCAATCCTCTATATGGTAGGATCTCTACAGAAAGCAGGGCTCCACCTTCAGGGTGATAAATAAATGGTAAAAATTCCCACAAGCAAGGGCATGCACTGTAAAAACATCAGGGACTCTTGGCCACATGCTTCAGAAATAGGAAATCCCAGATCTGATGAGGAGACTTAGACCGGCCATCAGAGTGGGAGGAGTTCCTTCCCACACCTGCATCGACTTCTATTGTGTTTGCAGGGAAAGAGAAAACTGCTCCAGAATTTCTACCAACAGTTCATAAAGACACTATCATCAGCAAAAGTAGGAAAGAAAAAGAAGGGCAGGGGTGTGTTTCCTCCTGTGTGCACTAGAATGCCTAAAGCCATTTCACTTTACACCTTTGCCCACCCAACCTTTTCTGAGCTCTGAGACTGCCTCTTTCTATCTCTTTCAGAGCTCCACCGTCACGAGAGCATCCAGGAGAAGAACGTGAAAGAAGCCAAAACCAAGTGCAGAACCATTGCATCCCTGCTGACAGATGCACCCAACCCCCACTCCAAGGGGGTGCTGATGTTTAAGAAACGCAGGCAGAGGGCTAAGAAGTATACATTGGTAAGCTTTGGCAGTGTTGATGAAGACCGCTCCTACGAGGAGGAAGACGGAGTTTTTCCAACTAGTGAATCTGAATTTGATGAGGAAGGTTTCTCTGATGCCCGAAGCCTAACTAATCACTCAGACTGGGACAACACTTACCTAGACATTGAAAAGTACAAATCTGACTCTGAACAGAAGGAAAAGAAGCAAAAAGGTTTGAGTGAAGCCTCAGGTAAAGGAGCACGATTATTTGAGCAGCAGAGGGAACGGGCTGGGAAGTACATAGTTGAGAAAACTCCAGTGCAGAAGAGCCCAGAGCTTGGCCCAGCTGCCCAGCCAAAGCAGGGCACAGTGAACAGAGATATGCCTGTGCCAGAGAAGGCAGACAACATGCCCCTCAGCATCCACCTGGAAGGTGTGCAAGTGCCCAGCAAGCAACCAGCCACTGTCCCCACTCAGCTCCTGACTGCCCCCAGCCCCACTTTCTTCCCGCCTCCCCCAAGCACCCCTGACCCCTTCTCTGCAAGTTCAACAAGCATGTTCAACAGGTCTGCACGGCCCTTTACTCCTGGCTTTTCTGGCCAACGGCCAGCAACATCCTCTGTCATCTTTAGGCCATCTGCACCCAAAAAACCCACTGAAAGTCTGGGTGGACAAAGCACAGTGGTTCCCCCTTTCTCACCTCTGGCTCCAGGAGCACCTGCCAATGCACCAGTGCCAACACAGCGTGGTCCAGTCAGCTCCTCCACATCTCTGTATATTCCTGCACCAGGAAGACCAACATCACCACTGGAGTCACAGCCAAAAGGGGGAGGAAGTGCTCCAGAGATTAAACCTTCTGCCAACACTTCCCGGACATCCACCACCTCTATCTTTCTGTCAACTCCCTCAAAGCCAGGAGGGGATATGGCCTCCACAGCATCCCAGCCACGAGTCCCTGGAACAGCCTCTTCTTCATTGTATATTAGTCCAGCACCATCACAGCACATGAGAAGCAGTTCCCCTGTGCCAAAACAGCCTTCTCCTGCCATCACTCCAGCAATACCACGACCTCCTTCTGAGCCCTTAACCTCCAGGGAGCAGAGGATTGCTGTGCCAGCTCCCCGCACAGGCATCCTGCAGGAGGCTCGCCGACGGGGCAACAAGAAACCCATGTTCAGTAAGATTGAGGAGAAGAAGAAGAATTCGCCCAACCCTGAGCTCCTGTCTCTGGTGCAGAACCTGGATGAGAAGCCAAAAGGTGACCATCCTGGGGCAGGCTTTGAGTCTGGGCCTGAGGAGGATTTCCTCAGCCTCGGTGCTGAGGCGTGCAACTTCCTGCAGTCCTCGGGCCGCAAGTTCAAGACCCCACCTCCAGTGGCTCCCAAGCCTCAGCAAGATTCTGGATTGGTAAATGGGGCCCAGGACATGCCTCAGCTTAAAGGCAAGGGGGCAGAGCTCTTTGCCAAACGCCAGAGCCGCATGGACAAATTTGTGGTGGAAACACCACCAAAGCCAGAGTACCAGCCCAGGACCCCCTCTCCATCCCCTTCTCTACCCTCATGCTGGAAATACTCACCCAACATCCGGGCTCCCCCTCCAATAGCTTACAACCCAATGCATTCCCCTTTCTATCCCCTGGCAGCCAGCAAATCTCAGGCTAGCAAAGCAGAAAGCAAAGTGAAAAAGGCACCTGGCCAGAAATCAGGGATAAAGGTTATTGATTTAATGCGCCACCAGCCCTATCAATTAAAGTCAGCCATGTTCTGTTTTGGGGATTCCCCAAGCTCCAGCACTCAGAATACTCCTGGTCAGCCAGCCCTGCAGGCTAGCTCATCCTTCATGGCAGCCAAGCAGGTCCCTGTGAAAATAGCCAAGACCCAGGAGATTCGTCGCTTCTCCACTCCGGCTCCCATGCCAGCCTCAAGCAGCCTGGCACCCACTGTGCTTGTGCCCCGCTCAGCCACCACGCTGGATGAGCCGTTGTGGAGAACAGAAATGGCCTCTTCTGCCCCTGCTACACCGGCACCCTTCCAGGTGGAGCTCAGCCCCTCCCCTAAGCCATATCAGAGCTCCCCAGAGCCTGGACAGGTGGGACCTTCTCCAAACTCAGCCTCTGCCTCTCGGTTTCAGGTGGCCAGGCCCAAATTCTCAGCAGCAAGAACAGGGATGCAGGCCAATGTGTGGAGGCCAAGTTTTGGCCATCACTGAGGCAGGCACCCCTCCCATCCTGTCTGTGGCCCCGCAGAGATAGCGCTTGTTTTGTCTTTCATGTCAGCTCAGTACATTGGGATGAGTGACACAAAATGAAGAAAAAAACCTCAAAAAATTACTGCCTTTCTGCACCACCCCCTTTCCCAGCCTTCCCTTGGTCTCAGATGGGATACTTCATGAAAAGGCTTAGTGGCTGTGGCTACAGCAGGAGGAAGAATGTGAAGAGAGGGCATCCGTGTGGTACACAAAGACTGAGAACTTGTACACAGCAACAAAACACACCTCCAGAGGGGGTGAATGGCAGGGGTTGTCTCACATGGAGACACACAGGAAGCAGTAGTTTTCCTTTTCCAAGGGCTTTGGAGTCACCCCTGAATGGAAGGAAATTAGGAGGCAAGAGCTTTCCAGGAAGAAAGGGCGAGAGATGGGTTTACAGGACAGAAGCCCCAGCTTTCCCATTAGACTGCTCTTCTCTGATCCTCCCAATCTGTACACGTTCACTTGTGTGCACGCACACATGCACACAGCAACCCTCAGCAGGGAGTGAAAGGACAAGTGGGGCTTCACCTGGGACATTTCTCCCAGACTTCCCTCTGTGGGGGCATGGGAAAGAAAGCAAGAGAGCAGACTGAGCAGGGGTGTTTGCCCATGCACATGTGGGCAGTGTGCCCAGCAGCCAAGAGTGGCCATGTGTGCCTGTTCCTCCAGTCACTAGGGCTGGGGGTAACAGGAGAGTCATCCTAGCTGCTACTAAATACCACTATCAGGTCTGGAAGTAGTTTTCCAAAGAGGGGCTTTGAGGAGACTTGGTGGGGCTATTACCAGCTGTGGGAACTGCAGAAGGAAGTGTCCATTTTTGAGGATACAGAAAGTCAAAGCTAAGCTCAGACAGTGGCACAAAGAAAGGCCCTGCAGCATTAGTTCCACTGAACAGGATATGGATGCTGTAAGTACAAAGGTGGATTGCATGGGAGAAGGTACAGTTGGCTTTAAAAGGAGGCAGGACTGAATATGCATTTGCACATGATCTTTTTGTTTTGTTTAGGATGGATGTGGGGCTAGATTAGAAATGGGTCATGGCATAAAACTTGCTTTGTGATGAGTGGAAAATGGAGGGCCTTTAAAGACATTCTCAGCATGGAAGTGGAGGTCAGGCAAACAGAAAGGCACAAGTAAAACTTCATACTAAATGCCTTAGGTATTCTTGTGGGGCCTATTTGGTAAAAACTGAAGTGCTCTGAGAATCCCAGAGGATCTGCACTCACATATACAGAGCTCAGTTTGCTGGTGATGCTGAGGTATAAACAATACTAGTTACTCCTTGAATGTCCCAGGCTAGCCTCCAGCTTAATCCCTACACTACAGGCATACAGGAAGAAAGCACTGCCTTCCCAAGGAAGAATTTAGCATATTAGTAGGGACTCTGCATGTGTGTGTGCATGTCATCTATACTCTGGTTTACACACCCCCCTGCCATTACTTTCTGTTTGTGGTCCTCCTTTGCCAGCAGCCACTTTTCCAGCGTGATCCCACAAGTACACCAAGAAAGCATTGCTCCTGAAACATTGGCTCCAAACACAGCAGATGCCCCAGCTGCAGGGAAAGAGATGGCCACTTCTTTCTGGGTCAGGGTTGCCTAGCCTTTAGCTAAACCCTTAGGAATGTGTACAGGAGGCAGAATGAGGATCTCATAGCCCTCTCCCCTTGAGACAAGTCTCCACTTCATTAGGCTGGCTCCTCTCCTTCAAGCAGTAGCCGTTCTCTGACTGGACTGAGCACAAACTTTGGGTATTCAAAAGTGTAGGTTCTGGGGAGAAAAAAAGGCATGCAATTTGGTCTGAAGCAGTCTGTATGCAGTGCAGCTAGTGTTGTTTCACATTAAATCTAAGCCAACCTTCCTCTGCACAGCAGGAGCTAGTGATGTGTAGCTTTTTCATGATAGCTGGGACTCTACTTTCTCTTGGAGGCTCTAAAGTCTTTCTCTATGAGCACCTGGAGATTTTTCACGTGTGCTCTCCCATGAAGAAGAAGAAGGCTGGAGAACCCAGCTCTCATCATGGACAAGCTTGGGAGGGAGAGAATGAGAGAAAAGGAGAAGTAATACACAATTCTGCCTTTGAATCCTTCACACTCTGGCTGGACATTTTTGCAGGCCTGTGTTTGCAGTGCACATTCCTGGGGCCCCTGAAACATATAAAGAGCATGCTGGGGACAGAGGAGGATGGAACTTACACCTCACTTGGACACTATCAGCCATGGGAGAGGATTGTAAGAAAAGCCGTGGTAATACCTTGAGTTAATGGACAGAGGTGTGGCTGAGCCAGAAGAGGTGCTGCACCTGGTTGTATGACATAGGAGCAGCCAATCTGAACTGATGAGGAGATTGTTTGTGTCCCTGAAAAGCCCCAGAGAGGATGTCTTAGGAGAAATCATCACCACAGAGTTAATTCAGATCACCGGAATCCACTTAGCTCCAGTGAAGGGGAGCAACCATGCTACAAAACCTCAGATGATTGCTTTCTCACTCATCCTGTACTGCATTGCACTGCCAACATTTCTGAAAAAAACCCAGACCTGTGTGCAAACTGAATCTCTGTGACCCCTTCCAAATGTAGAGGGAGGAATCTTCTATTTTATCTAGGAAAGCTGTACGAAGGAACTCAAGGAGTAGCAGTGCTCCAAAAGCTTTGTCTCTCATCTCCTTGGTGAGTGTTGTCTGTAACTGGCTAGTGATTTAAGCCATTAGCCTTAGACAGGCAAGCTAGCCCAGACTGAAAACATTACTGAACTCAGGTGTAGAGAGGGGTTGTGTGGACCAGAGAAAGGGTGCTCAACATAATTCTACAGTCAAGAAATAACCTCAGAAAGTCTGAATCTTACTCCCGTATCCCTTTCCCTCAGGCCCCTAAAGTTAAGTGCTCTCAGGGCATGAAAGTCTCAGGAAATTCATTTTGCCACTGGAAAAATAGAGAAGTCTGGCCTTCGTATGTAAGGGAGATTGCATGGGTTTAGTATTTTGGTGATCCCACTCCAGATTTCTGGGAGACAATGATTTCTGCTGAGGAGTGATTGCCAAACACCATTCAATGTTAGATGTCATGATCCAAGTGAGTGGAATAACTGCATTTGCCCCATCATTTCTGATAATGTAATGGGCAGGAGACAAAAAAAGTTAGGTTTGATTGGAGAAGAAATATTAAGTGTAAGAGCAAGGAAAAGAACCAGGAGGCTGGGAATCCTGCATTTTACTTACATCCTTGGTTCAAAGCTATGTTTAGAAGCAAAACCAAAGTAGTTTAATGGATTTCAGCCCCTCACAAACTTTTCTGGATACTATGCTGACAAAGGACTTGATCTGCAGAAGCAGAGGGTGTTGCAGATGAAGCCTACAGTGCTCATGGTGTATCCCAAATAAGGCCTGTAGCTGCAAGTAGCATGAGATGAGAAATAATACTGAGATGCATCTGTTAAGTTGTAAGGAAGAAGCCTGAACTTCTGCTGGCTTTAAGCAGCTCTGCTAATGTCTGCTCATGAAAATATTGTGGCTGGCCTGTGAGAAAGGTCACAGGTGAGGTTACAAGGAATACTTTTGAAACATGTAAGCTTGTCTTGAGCCTCCCCAAACGTCTAATTCCTCAGCTGTTGAACAAGCACAGACGTAAACAGTTGTTTGACAAGTTTTAGCTCCCCCCTCCTAAGTTATAAGCTGCAGTGGTAGGCCAAACCCCAGTGTTCCCTTGTTAAACATTTGAAGATGTCTTCATGGGCTCTGATTTAAAACTGCTTATCATCCCTCCTCTCTAGCATGCTGCAGGCTACATATTGCAGCTATGGCAATTCTGGGGTTTTATCTTTTGCTTCAGAAGTAACAGTCCTTTCCCTCTCAATATATGGGAACACTTACCAGAGATAACCTCAAGATCCTGCAGCACCTGCGAGGAAGCATCTCAGAAGAGACTGGTGTGATGAGGAGTCACTGATCACCAGACATGAGCACAGTGTGAGGCAAGATTGTTCCTCGTAAAGAACATGCTCCCTTTCTGCTATAATATCCAGCACCCCCTACTAGACCCTTTTCCTAGAAGAGACCCATCAGTGCTCTGAAAATGGGAGCCCAGCAGCAGTGCTCTGTCTGGTGAAAGACGTGACCCCAGATGAACAGAGCTGGCATCTTTGTTTATGGAAATACCTTTTTTCCTTTTCCGTTTTGTCTTTTTTTTTTTTTTTTCAATTTACAATCACTTTCTATTTGTTTGTGCAGAAAAATAAACTTGTGATATGCACTTTACATGCGGCATTTTGTCACTTTCTTTGTTTGGCACCCAAGAGGAGTTGCTATGTGTACAGCACATGCATTTAGCACTACCAACAAACTGCTAAGGACAAGAGAATAAAAGGAGTTCAAAAAAGGATGGGATGTCTCAGCAATAAAAACACCTAAGTTGGACTTAAAGCCCCTATACATTAAAAAAGCTCCATGCAAGCAAAAACTTAAGTGAGATCAAAAACTTTGGTACTACAGACTATAAAACACTCACTCACTGACAGGTTGAAGAAATTTGTGGACCAGCCTGAGATGTCCTACCCCATCAATGTCCCTCAGCCTATTCTAACCTAAACCCTATGCTCTGCTTGTAAATCCAGTAGCAGTGGAAGTTGGTCAGCTCTGATAAATCCAAATATAAACTTGCATTGAACAATTCAACTTAATATTAACCAAGATATCAGAAAAACAAGTCAGTCAGAAAATCAAATATATCCCATTGTATTCTCAGGCTCCAAATCTAATCTTAACTCCCAATTCATGTTAAAAGTCTACTCAGTTTCTGGGTCCTGAGAGGTTGATTGTGTTCAGTTTAGGACAAATGTTAGCAGGTTGCCTTTTCCAGACATATCTCACCCACAGATAGCAATTCTTAAGCACTGCAAAAGACACTGAGATCAGCTATAGGATTAGACTGCAGGCTCTGGACATGTGTCCAAGTGTAATTTTGTGGATGTTTGTCAGCTTAATTGCAAGGAGGGCTTCCTTATGCAGTGGTCTGGAGGTAGGTTTCAGGACTATTCAGCGTATTTGTGATGGAGGTGTCACCTAAAAACACAGAAAGGGGCAGCAATGTTTGCTGATGCCAAACCTGAGCTTCTGTCCAGCCAGAAGCACAGCTCCCAAAGAAGTAAGTATACAGATGCACAGGCTGCAGATTAGGACTGCATCCTGTTTTGCTTAATAAATCTGACATAGTAGGATTATGAGCTACTCCAGATGGTTTGACACATTGCAGGATGATTGCTGTATCCAGGGCTCTTGATTAAATTCCCTGTTAACCTCTACAACCTTCTCAAGTGAGAGTCATTTCCTCTTAGAGTAGATCATGTCAAAAGGAGCCAGACAAGCAGACTTTGAAAGGTGGAACAGGAGCCTGCCAAGCCAAAGGATTACTGAACAGCTATTTAGCAGGCTAGGGATTAACTTGGCCTTCAGTACCCACCTTTGAGAGAAGTTTAAAACCAGAAAATAGTAAGGTGCCTAGTGGAGATATCTACCCCCAAACAATCATACCCGATGGAAGGAGAATGTGCAGCAAAGAGAACAGCAGGGAGGCATGTGGCATGCAGGAAAGACAAGGCCATTCCCTGACAGTACAGACCTATAGCTTCAACGGCCACTAGATGTTGCCACTGTTCTTCTCTCAGTTAACCTGGGGTTTGGGCATTCGCCTGATGTGGTGCGAAGTCTGGAGGGTTTAAAATCTTAGGAAGTCCTTTCTTCCTAATCTATCCTCTTTTGACGTTCACATATGGTGTTGCTCAGCCCACATACCAGAGGAGAAGGTCAGGCTCATACCAGGGAGTTTTGGCAGCGAGGGGCTTGCTGCAGCTTGGAGGGGATTCCTGGGTGGTAGCATGTGGGTCACGCAGACGAACAGGCTGCCCAGCAAGTAACACACCATGGGAACGGCAGCTATTTCCATATACACTCCAGCTCTGTGGTCAAATGCGACATATTTCTGTCCTAGTCCTATGTCTTATTGTGCATTAAGCCCACTTACTGGCACGAGAGAGCCTGGCATTTACTGTTTCTCCTATTTTGGTGCTACAAACTACTGACAAGTGTTCCTGATGTCTGTGTAAACTGGAACAGGTTAAGAATACATGAAATATTTTACATTAAGAAAAATTATATTTATATAATAATAATAACAACAACAACAACGAGAAAAAAGCAACAAAACAAGAGTTTCGTAACTTTTTTTCAGAACAGATTGAATCATGTTGGAATCTACTGTTTATGAATACTTTCAACACACATCAGTCCTGGGCATCAGGGAAAAAGGGGAGCAAGGGCAAGTTTTAATTATCCTTCTCTGAAAAATTAAAATGGTGAAAACTGATGCTGTTTTCCTGGCTTCCACATGATCAAAATGTGCTCCAGAGACAGCCCTGCTGATGATGCTTCTCTGAAGTACTGCTATGTCCATCTAACACAGTGTAATAAGGCAGATTTCATGTGCTGCTCTTGAAATGAGTTTGTAGGCACTGACAACTTGAAGTTAGACCATTTGAAATTAGGTGCACAGGAATGCAGTGCAAAAAGAAATTAATTTTGAAGATACATGTCAGAGAAGGCAAAGCTTTGTTTAGGCTGTTTAACAAAGGCCACTTAAACAAAGGGTATATTTGGAAAGAGGGAGGTGGTCACAGTGAGATACAGACAGTTTCTTGCATGATTATAAACTCCCTGAAGTGCTGAAATGTCCTACAGGCATTAATGAAAAGTCCATGTAGTTAAGCAAGGATTAAATTTAGCCACCAAACCTCACCACACTCCAGGTAAACCCTTCCACCCTAACCAAAACTAAACCAGCTCATCAAGCACAGCTTGTAGTAATTTAGAACCCTTAGCATTGACTAGCATGAGTGGGTAAGATAAGAGTAAGATAACTGACATCTTCTTCTCTATGCTGAGTTCATTGCATTATTTATGGCAGGGCTAGCAGGTTGGTACAATATTGCCAGTGCAAAAAGCCATTGAAGTGCTGAACCTGGCACCATGGCAGGACACAAGTGAAGTCTCTGCTAGACCCAAAACTGACATTTCTAAACTCATGAACTAGATGTTCCTGTGTCTCAGGAGAAACTGTGTATAGAAAGGAGAAAGGAACAGGATTTAGCTCTCAGTGGTAACTGAAAATAAAGACATATAATTTTATTTGAAGGTAGAATAGGAGGTAATAATCTCAGTTTAAGGTGTGTCTTGGTGCTTAAGTGTCAGACACGAGAGTACTTTATACAAATCACCCTAGAAATCCTGGTGCCATACTAAGAGGTTCAAGGCTCAGGCTCTGTTCAGTTCCTTCCAGATACACTCTGAGGTCCCATGTCTCACCTGGTATATGTATACTTCTCACATGAGACCTTGACTAGGCATACAAATGCTTTGTTACCATCAGATCATGGTTCCCATCACTCCTTAAAGCTGGACTTCAGGGTCCTTGGCCTTGCCCCTACCCCTGCTTGCCTCTTGCCCTTTGCGCTGGGGATTCACAGCAGACTCTTGTCTCCTGGAGATGGCTCACCCTGAACTGCTGTGAGTGCCTTGCTCCTGGTCCTAATTGCAGGGCATGCCTGGTCATAGCCTGATTGAGATCCTCACACACCATGCTAGACATGCCTTCTCTTCATCTTGCTATTGCTTTTCCCTAGTCTCTCTTGAGTTCTATAAGAGGCATCGCATCTGTTTCCTGCTCACTTCCAATGACCAGCACTTCCAGTTACCATGGGGCACTCCACTCCCTTCCAGCCTGCTCAGCTTCTCTCCCTCTGCAGCTGCCTGGGGTGGGAGGAAGCAGAAAAGCACCAGGTCATGTGACAGGGAAGAGCAACCACGTACTTCCCTGCTACATCATGTTTTGGAGCTACACCATGCCTCAAAATTCATCAGGTTTCCACATGATATCCAGCTGGCACAAACTGTTCCCCTAAGGTGTAATTTGTGCTTAGGAAGGCTGATGACTGGAAAAATAAAACAACAGCTACAAAGTGGTCTGAAAACACCTGTTGGAAGCAGGCAGAGAGGAGGTAGAGTTTAGCATCAGTCTAGTTACTGCAGAAAGGTGCCATATAATAGTAGCTGCATTTCTCAACTTCTCAGCCGATGATATAAATCACATTAATTTCTCAGATGATTATCAAAATTGAGCTAGAAATTTCTTAAATTTAGACATAACTCTACCTCATGCCTTTGGGAAAGGAGAGGCAAAGAGCTCTGATTTTAAGCAATAAAGCAGCACATTGTGTTTCTTCTCACTATGCCCCTCCATATGCCACCACCTTGTGGCAGGCAGTGTCTCCCTTGATGAATAGTGTTTAGAACACAGGGAATTTGACTAGGAGAGCGCATCTCAAGGAGCACAACTGGATGCCACAGCAGACACTGGGCACTCTGGCCAAATGTCAAGCACGGTGCTAAACCAATCCAGGAGAATTAACATGGTGAGAAAAATACTCCTCCTTGTACAATCTGCAGTGAGCAGGACTTGGCAACACCAAGAGACCCACTCCTCTGTGGCCACCTGCACTTGTGCAGAGTGGGTGTGATGTGTGTTCAGATGGTCAGCTGTGATAGTAACATTTGACACCCTCCATCTTTGTGCAGATGTAAATGCCTTCACCAGGCGTGAAGCTCTGTGTTGGTACCCAGAGCAGGCAGTGGGTGTTTACAGTTTAATTGTGCTTATTTTACACTGGCACTGCTCCAGGGAGTTGCTCCTGAATCACCAGCATGGGAGTGTGAGGGCAGGATCCAGGCTGGGCATCACTCTGATGTATCATCCCAGCTCAGAGAAGGATGAAGTGCTCTTTTGGGTAGTGGAAAGCTTATGTCATGCTGTTCCAGCAGATATGAATGAGAGAGAATCAGAGCTGTGAAACAGGCACAGTGCAAGGTATACATAGTGGTTATATGGATGCAAGAGCAAGATGGGGAACTTTAGGCCAGGAGAATGCCATATGTGCCCTAACTCCAAGCAGGATATAAAGACTGTTTATTGCCCATAGGAATGTTACAGCAGTCTTCTACAGGACCTTCCTAACAGTACTGGGGATAAACACTTAGCGCTTTCAACCCAGTTATCACACTGGAAAGTTTTATATGCCTTTGGAGCAGGAAAAAACAACAGCAAAGTCTAGGGGAAAAGGAAAGTGGCTGTCTCCTGATGTTTCTTTATATCAACTTTGCTTGCAATTCTCTGTGCAGATGATTTTCTACTATAATCACAACCATGTTTTGGTTTTTTTCCCCCTCACTAGACTAGAGTCTAGGATTATTCAATGGGCTACTTGATTTTGATCCAATAGGGATCCAGTCTTCCAATGTAAAATAGAAAGAAAATGTTTTCTGGAGGATTTTTGCATTATTCGGAAGCTGAAAGGTATGTGCATCTTTGAGTACGCCAGTAAAATGAGATGTTTCCTTCATCCTAAAACCAGAACCCAACTGGGTAAGCAGGAAAAAGAGGAAGAATTGCCTCATAATGAACAGGAGTTAAGGGGATTCATTTGCATGTACAAAGCTGCACCAAATGCAGGCTATCAACCCTATTTCTGTCATTAATCAGGAAATCAATTTCCTTGCTCTTTGATTCAGTTGGGTTTCCCATACATATAAAATAGCTACTTCTTAGAATTCTGTAAATAGCCTTCTAGACTTTGTGGGTTTTCCTACTACTCCTTGTTTCATGCATACCGTTATTTCACTTCTGTATTTTCTGACGCATTTTAGGAAATATGTATGACAGCCTAGAGGACACTGGGATGAATGATTAAGAAGGGGCAGAAGGAGAGTGTAAAACAGAGCAAGACCCATGATAGCTTTTGAGGCATTACTGACAAACAGGATATTGAGAAGGTTTTATGAATTCCATCAAAAAGCAAGAGGAGGAGGAAGAGGAACTGCATGTTTATTTGAACAAAGAGGAGGAAGAAGTGAGCTGCCTATGGAGTGCCTGGTCTTCCTGGACATTGGGACAGTGACTGCAAGACACCTGAGGTGCAACCTTTTCTTTTCCCCTCTCCTCAGGAATGGCAGCAGTGCTATCTGAGACTCTGCCCCCTGGGCCTTTGGCTATTAATAACCACAGGATGCCTGTGCGAGCAGCCTTCAGGAGTCAAATTCAGAGCACTTTGCATCAGCACTTTGTGCTGGGCAGAGCTTGCCTGCACCCAGGCACGCTGGGAGAGTGGGGCTGCTGGACAAGCCTCCCCAGCAGCACCCAGAGACGGGCTGGGAGGAAGCAGCCACTGCTGAGCTCTGGGGCACGCGCATGAGCTGGTCTGAGCCTGGCACTGCAAGCCTGAGGTGAGTTGACTGGGCAGCAAAATAGTGTAGAGCAGGTGCTGGAGAAGTAAAGACTGGTTTGGCTTGCAGCACCAATGACTGTTGCAAAGACCAATGCACAAAAAGACAGAGGAACTGAACCAGGAGACAGAGCTGAGGGAGAAAAGCCCTTGCTTTACGTATGAGATAATGAGGAGGAGGGGGTCTGAGGCTCCAGCAGCTTCTGGGAGGGCAGAGAGAGCAGTAGTACCATGTAACTCTGAACCCTGTCCATACTGAGAGACTGCTGTCCCTTTCCTTATGCAAGACCAGTTGCATGCAGCAGGTTTTTCAATCTTCAATCCTGCTGAATTAGTAAAGGACAGTGGAATGGGATGGACTCGTCCTCACAGCTCCTTGGGAATTAGTGTGAGGAGCACAGCTCCCCACCATGGCTGTCCCTTTCTGCCTTGCCCCAGGGAATCCATGTTTGTGGCATACAGATGATTTCTCTGTTTTGCCAGTTTTAGGGCCCATCAGATGGGCCATAACCTCTCACCTCTGCTGCCTCCTGGCAGCATTGCCCCTTTCCTGTCAAGCAGGGCCTGCGTCTTTTATACGGCCAAGCAGATGTCTGGCTGCTTGAAGAGAATGTGCAGCGCGTGCGTCATGGCTGCACCTGCTCACACTTGCTTTGGGAATACCCCAGGATGGGCTCGTTTATGATGTGAACTACACAGGCAGCATCTCAGTAAAAGGACAAGCCTGCAAATCTGAAAGAAAAACTAATCCAAGGGAGTATCTGCCAATGTGATTGGCACTGTTTTTCTGTGGCTGGGCTTCTTTTAACAGTTATCACCACTCCATCACATAAAAATCATGTTGCAAAAGAAGTAATGGTGAAATGAAACTTTAGAATACACAGGAGATAAAATGTCTTGATCAGAAGGGTAGTATACAAACTCCTAGTTCCAGCTGTTTGCTTGCTAGTTTTAAAATATAACTCATAGTTCAATGTTTTTCAGTTCTGAAATCTTAAGCAAGTAAAGTACAAAAAATCACAAAGACAGAGGTGGTTAGTTATTGCTGCTGCTGAAGCCAGTGGGTCTTTGCCCATTTTTCTTTGTATTACATTGCACTGTATTAGGTGGGGATCTGTCCCCTATATGCTGTTGTTTGGGCATGGACAGTGTTGAAGTGAAGGCAAGACATTTGTTCTACTTACATTATGTGTAACAACCTCTAAGAAGGACTCCCAGGAGCTGCCTGAAATGGAATTGCTGAGATTACTCCTGATTTTCCCTGGCTTTACAGTTCAGATCTCTCATCCTATCTAGGGGCAAAGATGGGGAACACTGTACCAGAAGAAATCTCCCTCTTCTCTTTCCCCTTTCACAATGGTATGGGATAAGATCAATACATAAGATAGAGATGCAAATGACTTCAAACAAATTGGGTGAACAATTTTAACAGGTTTTCCTGTGCCTTCTTCCTCCAGCCCTTCTGTAACAAAACAGTAGCAGTCATAAAAGAAAGAACTACTTAGAATTTTGTTTTGTTTCTTTTTTTTCCCCCTTCCAAACTTGCTGTCTAGTAGCTTTCTGAATACCTATTCTAATTCTAATGGGACTATCTAAATACCCAAACCAAAACTGCACATGATTCAAAGTGCTCCAAATAACTCACAGAGAGACCTGAAATCTTTATCCAAAAAATATGTATTACCATCTAATGATAACTGCATGTTGTTATAACATTGCATCATAGAGCAAATTTTCAAAGTGACACTCTGTTACCGCAGCACAAGGCGATAACAGAGTATCCCTATGGCATGTGTGGATTCTGGGAGACCGCTGCGTTGCAATTAAAATGCCTCTTTTGGATGACAATGCTATATGGCACTTTGGCAATGCCTCTGCTGTGATCGACTAGCATATTTTGTGTCAGAATGCTGAATCTCCACAGAACCCCACAACAGCCTACTGATGATACTCTGGATGGGATGATACCTTTCACCAGCTCCATCACGGGGAAGGGATAGAAAATAACCTATGTGTGAAATGAAGGCTGTGTATCTTTTACCTGTAGATGGCAACTAAAAGAGAGGTGAGAAATACATTTCCAGTGTTTCATTCTCCATTTCCTTGTGTATTTAGAGCAAAGCAGAGAACTCTTTGTGGGAATGCCCCTTGCAGGGACTCCTGCTCCTGTTAAAAGGAAAAAGTCCACTAAACTCATTGGGAAGCTGACACACGAAGGTAAGATATGCAAAACTGCACACGTAAGAATTGTTTGGATTTCAACCTGAATTTCAGCCTTTGACATTTCACACCTTGTCTGACTGAACTCCCAAAGCAAGACATGCAGTGAACATACAAGGAGGCAGAACCACAAATTTCACTGAAGCCCAGCCTTCAATCACGTCACATTTTCTACCTTACAGCTGAAAAGCATTGCACACACTCAGCCAAAAGTCGACCTAGATTGCACTCTGTAAACTCGCATTCTCCTGCAGCACTAATTTGGATGCACACCAGGGTAAATGGACAGAAAACATGATCTTTTACAGGTATCAATATTGCAGTGTCTAGATATATTCTATGATGTTCTCTCTCTTATAACCTTTGTCTCATACTTGTTTTCTCTCTCTATGAGAGAGTTGCTTTGATTCCAGCACTCATTAGCTGAAAAAGACAAAGTCTCTTAGAGAAGTTAATAGAGCAGGAAGAATGGAACATTTTTCTTTCTACAGAATATGTGTGTACTGGGTAGGGTAACCTTTTAGTAACTGTGATATCCTTATCTTGTCTTTACTTTTGACAGCATGAGGAAGGTTTTAGATGTTTGGAAAAGTAGTCATTTGAGGCAGTACTCAGAAATCCTGCTGCACTGACTGAGATGCTTCAGATGTTGGAGACATCCATCTAGCTCCACCCCTATGCAACTTCTCTCTGCAGATTTGCCTTGATTGCAATCCAGAGTAAATCCCAAACATCTATATCCAAAGTGTCATCAATGTAAAAACTTTGTGCATAGATAATTTCCTAAAATCTTAATTTAGAAGAGAATTTGGGTGGTGTGAAGTCACTACCGATGCTAGGAAACAATAGACAAGAGACATGGACCAGAGTACTTCCTAAAGTGTCCCACTGTATATGTTTCATAGCTATGCCACAAGAGGTGTCCAAGCTGAACCTGGGGAAGAAGATCAGCACCCCCAGAGATGTGATGCTAGAAGAGCTTTCTCTCCTCACTAACAAAGGATCCAAGATGTTCAAATTACGTCAGCTGAGAGTGGAGAAGTTCATTTATGAGAATAACCCTGATGCCTTCACTGACAATTCTGTGGTAAGTTGAAGATTAAAATTCTTCTCCATACACCCAGGGAAAACAGGAATGGAGTGTGCCCAAGCTCTCCTCTGTTTTACTTGGGGGGGGGGGGAGGCAGGGAGGGCCTACTAGCAAAGAAGTAAAGGAAGAAGACAAAATTACATAAATACACAAGTTTTACTTCCTTTTGGCAGCAGCATTAGTTTCCTCCACAAATATTTGGTATCACACATACAGAAGCATGGCAAAATTCAGTACTGAGTGATGAAGGAAAGGCTGCATGTTTGGCAGGTGTTCAGACCTCAGGGCAGGGCTAATTGGTTTTGAACCCATTCCATTTCTTCTTTGCATGATGGCAATGATCCATAGAGGTCTGACTTCAGCTCCAATAGATGCATTTCTATTTTTAGTCTAGGATACTTTTATGCTTTCTGCTGGACAGGGTCCTCTGCTCACATCTGCAAGTTCCACAAGTAAAACCTCTAACCTGACTCTGAAATATTGTCAGTTAATTTGCTAGAAGCCCAGTTTGTTTTCTTCTAAAATAATTTCCTTTCAGGGATGGTGTATAAATTCAGAAATTCTTTTTCTTTTCCCTTTCCCCTAAGTTAGTATTGTTATTTAAACTTCTTTCTACAGCTAGTTGCAGGGGTAAAGTCTTTTGAAGACACCTAAACTTTTACAAATGAAACTCTCTGTTCACATGATTATCAGAGTTCAGTAAAACAAATAGAAAACGTTTAAGGTTCACATGCATTTTGATGTACCACCTCATCTTCTGATGTTCTTTATAATTGGTTTGGCGACATTTTATCCCTTTATGGCATCTATTCTCCAGTCCAAGGAAACTTAAGGAAAACAATAAAAGTTAAGCTGAAGAAAATGTTCTGCCAAACAAAAACACACTAATTTTTAGTACTCTGATGTTTTCAAAAGCAGCAATAAGAAAATATCTGTGGTTCACTTCTAAAAATGACAACTTGGAAATCAAAATGTGGAAAGACGCCTAATTAAAAAAAAAATTAAAATTACAACAGTAAGATTACAGATGAGGGATGGCAGACCAGAGATATAGCAAGCATATCTGGTAATGTTAAGCTTTGGGCAGTTTCTTCATCTCTTTGTGCTTTAGGTAGTCCATTTCTTCAGTGAATTATCTCCTCGAAAGAATGTGAGACTGAATGGTATGTTGAACTTTGGACTTTTCAAATGAATATCCTAGAGAATTGCATGCTGTTTTTATAAATACTCAGCAATCTCAGAGCTCCTAAAACATATGAGGGCCAAGTTCATATGTCAGAATGTGCTGCAGTGAGGAGGAGTGAGAAAATAATAAAGTGGTGAAATAAAAAGGCTAAAGCCCAAAGCCTCAAAAATTTCAGGGTGTCAGTAAAGAATGTCCAATCAGAACAATAAAAAAAAAAAAGTTGTGACAAACTGACTCAAAACTGGACATGCACAGTCACTCCATGACTAATATTACAAATGCTGATGACAATTGCTTCTCTTTTGTTAGCTGCTTTTCCTACTGTGTTTATTCATCTGCGCCTGACTTTCACTCCATACCCTTTCTGTAGTGAATCTCTCTCTATTTTGTAAGAACACCTCTGCTCCCAAGATCTTTTAGCATGACTGTTAAGACCCTGTGCCATGGAGAAATGTAGTTGGGGGTTAGAAAAGACTCTAAAAAGCCTGGGATTTTCTTTATGGTTTTGCTGTAGGAGAACCATGGTATGGTCTCCAAACAGCAGCTGGCACTCTGCTTAAAATCCTCCATGATTCACTTACAGGTCTTCTCTCCACATCCATGGTACAGATAACAAAACTCCATTTGGTCAGTGCAGGAAGACTTCACTCTGCCCTACAGCCTTTGCTTGGGGTCAGTTTAGAAAGATCACAAACATAATTGTTACTGTTTTCTGGCTACTCCATGTGCTCTCTGCAAGGACTCTGCCAGGCTGCATCCACTGCCTCTGCAGGTGACTATTCCCATCGCAGGAAGCACGAGTGAGCAGCTTTGCTGCAGTCAGAGCAGGAAGAAAAACTGAGCAATCACAGCAAATGAGTCATTGTCTCAGAGAGCTGGGTGCTCTTGAGCAGGTAAAGGCAACAGATCTGTAGCCTGTTATCTTTCAAACCATCAGGACAGTGCCTGACCTTAGCACCAAATAACTTTCATCAAAAAGCCCTTTTGGTTGCAGTATCTGATTAGCTTTCTTTTCTTTTCCTTTCTTGCTCCTCTATCTGCTCAAAGGCAGATGCAGAAAAGAAAGCTTAAACAAAAGAGAAGTGTGTGAGGAAGATGATGGCAGAGTAAAGAAGTCCTACTGCTACACCCAGTTACTTCTCCTTCCCAATTAACTTCCATGTCCTTTGCTCCTCATCCCAAAGAACTTTTTGTCTCTTTAAGGCTGTGGGACAGTGAAGGAATTTGAAGCTGGTGGTGTGTTTTCTGCTTTTATGTCATAGATTTCTTAACTATCTTGTCTTAAAATATTCTCAGGACACACTTAAGAAAGCAGGGCAAGGCAGGTCTGGGATGGAGTATAGATTGTTTCCTTCCCACAAAAGAAGCTTACCAGCAAGATAATGTAATATAAAAACACACAAAGAGAAAGGTTATTAAAAATAAATCCAAACCATATAAGGGGTCCCAGAATAGCCTGTGCTGTAGCCATAAACCTTCCACACAAGGGAGAAGATCTCAGCAGTCATGTGTCATTGACCCACCCTTCTGCTTCTCTCCTCCTCCTTCTCCTCCAGCCAAAAATCCACACTGGACAATCAGATCACTCTCCTTACTTGAAGCAGAGAAAACATATATACTGTGTGTACACGAATGTCAGACAGCTCCATGCAGAAGTGAAAACCTGTCACTCTCTCTGTCACTGCTGCAGCTCTACCCGTCCAGTTAAAGGCAAAAGGTAGCTAAACCCCCAGTAAAAGGACCGACCATTCCCAACATGAGTAGAATGAAATGCACTTCCTACTGTGGAGCTGTTTTCAATACTGTGACTCTCTTCAGTTGCAAATATACAGTACAAGGGGAAGGTTTTAGGGAGGGGTGAGTTTGACACCAATATCCTGCCAAACAGGGAGAATTTGGGCAACATCCTCCTTGTTTGGTGCTGTGCTGGAAAAGCTGGGCTCTTCTGAACCCTGTCTAGTAAATCAGATGTAGGATTTCTTCTCCTCACCCCAGGCTGTACCACCCACAGGAACTGTGATTCTCTCCATGTCTCAGAGGATATTTTCAACTTCACTGTGGAGCTGCAAGATATAATTTATTACTGACTAAAGACCATGATGAAATCCTATCTTGCTATGTGCTCTATTACTGTATCATCTGGCCAACTAGAGAATGAGGGAAATCACTATGTTTATTTTTTAACAGTGAAACTGAATCGTGGGGTAGATTAATGAGTCACCCAAAATCACAGACAGGGTCTTAGTCTTGTCTTTGGGTCTCCTAAATCCTTCTTCACTGTTCAGCAATTAACAGATCAGAGTTCACAGATCTTTCCTTCATAATGCTAAATTTGTTTGGCTTCAAACACATTAAGACCACGTGAAACAATATTTCTTAGCCCTCCAGCCTCACTCATTATTGCCCTAACTCCTTTTGAGATCCCACCTCTGCTTTTGAACCTCAGTGTAAGACCTTCTTGCTGTCATCAAGTGGAAACTTTCTAACACCTCGTTGCAAAGCATTAAGGGGAAACTGCAAACGAAGCCATAGTTATGTTTCTTGGATGTTGCCATCACGCTGTCTTTCTTCCAGTAAGAATCCTTAAATATAGTCCTTCTGCTAGTCAAAACCTGTGGCTTGATTTGGGTTACATGTAGGACACCTTCCTTTCCCTCCCCCTCCTTTCTATGTTTTATCCCCAGATCTTAATTTAAAACAATTAGGAAGGGGAAATAACCAATATCTAAATAGACAATTATGAGCAGTAGTACCTCAAAAACCACACAGACCCACAACCAAAGTCCTCACCTTGGTGCTTTCTTAGATTCATCCACAAGTTAAAACGAATGCAGCTTCCAATCATGGCAAAGCTTGGATGAAAACAAGCTGAACATGTGTTGGTAATTTCTGCTAGACTTCAGGTCAAGAGGTCTCTTCTCTTAAGCTGTCACCAACTGTGAAACTAAGCAGTCAAAAGGGGTTAAAGAATTGGATTACTGCTCTTCTGGATAATGGCAGGAGTTACTCAGTACTCTTTTTGGTGCTGAACAAGAACTCAAAGGAGCAGGCAGAAGTAGCAGGAAGAAAGTGGAAGTAATTATGTTACAAACTAGAAGTGATGCTTCACAGCAGACAGCAGTACACAACCAACCTGCCTCAAAGGTCTTACATGATAAATAGCCAGGCATGATACAGTGCCTAAAGGAAAACAGTTGATCGAGAAACAAAGATGTTATCATGCAGCTACTTGGTTTATTACACGAGCATGCACTGATGGCTCTGTATGTCCCTTAATGTACTTAGATGAATGCCAGTCAAGATCAGTGGAGGTAGGGTTAAAGGGAAAATGTTAGGAGAATAATTTTGTCTTGGAGCTCTGTTCTGCATGGCATGTTAAACCTTTTGAACAAACATTACAGGATAATTGCAGGCTAAGATACAAGTCTCAGGTTACGACCTAAGTGGAGTGAGCCAGGTGAGATTGTAACTCCTCTAACAAAATGAGCCTTGCTGTGCTGGAGCTGGATTGGTGCAGAAGACCTAGGGGTCCCACTATACCCAAAGCTGCTTAAGAGTGAACGTGGAGTCCGATGCATTCTCATTCAAGAAGTGACTGGTGTGGAAAAAGCAGAGTAACAGAAAAACAGCCTTTTATTTTCCACAGCAATTTGTTGGAGCACTGTGAGAAAACTCTGGACCAAACTTCTGAAATGAAATTTCTTTCAGCCATGAAGAAAATGTGGCAAAGATGATATAAAATATACAAATAAGATCTAATTTTGGGTAGCATTAGATTAAAATTCCTGTTATTTAGATGGGTAAATTCAGGCACAGAGGCAAAAAATATTTTGCCTAAGATTAAACAGTTAGTCAGAAATGGACCTGGAAATAGAAAGCAGGAGCTCAACCTGCTGTGCCTCTTGGGGTAGCAAGTTTAAAAAAAAATAGTGTAAGATGCTTCAACAGCTTCTTATTTTCATCCTTTTTTAAGAAGTGAATCATAAGTTTAAGGCTATGCAATTCCAAATGAAGGACCAAGGCCCACGCTTTGATAAAAACAGCAAGCAGTCTATGACACTCTCCAAGTGTCTGAATTTTAAATCTCCCATCCTACCATTAAGGAGCATTTGAGTGGCTGCCACGGAGACAACACAGTCCAGTAACTTCAGAAGTGTTAGTAACTACATAGGCATCAAACATTTGGGGAGCTCTTTATCAGTGAGGTGGAAATAGAAACACATTTGGTGGCCTCAATCATTTCCTTTAGGGCACAGCAAGGAGCTGAAGAGGAGCACACAGTGTCTCTCCTGGGGACTGCCTGCAGTGACGTCAGGGTCTTGAGATACATAGAGATCTCAGCTCCATTAGCTGGATCAACTTTCATTATCTGGGTTTTATTAGGCACATGCTCTAGAGAATTCAGAATTTGTCCATCTGAGCACTCAGCCTGCAGCAGCAGGCACTTGCTAGCACTAAGGACTTCAAAGACATGAGCCCAATTTGTTTAGCCAACCCAGGGGACACACCACATGAACTTGCAACAAGTGTTCTCTTATTAGAGTGGATTTAGGGATGCCCAGGGACTGATAATACCCACTACTTCCAGCAATGCACAGACAGGAGGAGCCATGTGATCTGTCCCCAGACCCAACAGGAGAAGGTTGTCAGCCATCTCAATTGAGTCATCAAACTGACATTCCTGGACTTCTCTCCTGGAACTCCCACCAACAGGGTCAATCAGTACTGAGAGGCTGGTTTTATGATGTGAATAAGCATATATGTAAAAGCTTCACATGCTGTTAGCAGTGGCCCAAGACATGCATTCTCTTCAAGTGTGAGCTCCAAAACTCAGCTCTAACACTGACCAGAGGTGTGCTCTAAGTACTGGAGACAAAGCTGTACCTACACCATTTTAACTATGTTGAGACTCCTGCTTGAGGATGTTATTCCTGAGCTCTGCTGTCTTTGAAAATCTTTCAAAAATATTAATTTCCCTTTTTCTCGTGCTAATTTGAGCTAAGAAAAACAATTGTGGTGGCCAAAACTAAAGAAAATTATATTTTTGTTTTACCAGGTGAGTAGACTGGGGTTTTGCATGGAAAATGTGTCTTTCCTAGCTGGATGCAGTTGCCTACTTTTAGCAGATCAGATGTTTTCTCAGCAGGCCCATGAAGAAACATGAACCAGCCTAAGGCAAATCAAACTAATTTAATTTGCAGCTAAATAAGATTTAGGAGTGGCTTTCCTGATACAGACTGTCTGTTTCAGAGAAACTTCATTCCTACTCAGTGATAATACTGCAATTCAAAATAACACCAGATGACAATGATGCCCCTCCCTGGTCACATCAAATACTGTGAGCAGAATCAAACCAGCCCAATTTACTGTAGCTCATATTATGCTGATGCTATGTGACTTTTTTTTCTGTTGCAGGAGAGGCATGTAAGTAACCACAGGAAAAGAGAAATAAGCATTTAATTCTCAGAAAGGGCACACAGCATGGGTGAAACTTGAAGGAAAAGAGATACAAATTCTGTTCTGAAAGTAGTGAGCAAATCAGTAGAAGCGTTACCCTTGCACATATATTAACATCTTGAAAATAACCTCATTCTGACCCCTAACCCTCAAAATACCCTTTTTTTCAGTTTGCCTTTTTACAGCTACATAGCTGCCACGCGTAATTGAGGAGATTGCCCTGCCAGCTCCTGTGTACAGCTTAATGCCCACAATCCTCTCCCCTCTCAGTGCTTCCTGACATTCAGAGGAACATTATCTCCTCTGTTCCTAAAAAGGGAATTCCCTGCAGCTAGGAGAAGGACGGACAGTCCCTAAAGGCCCTGGGGGCACCAGCTCTGCCACTTCAGCCTGCAGCTGGCTGCCTGCCTGGGTTGCAGCCTGGTGACCTGCTGTGAAACCCTGGACACTGTTGTGGGAGACACAGGGAGCAGAGGGTTAGCTAATTCTGCCTTGAGCCTTGTGGGGTTTTCACTTCTCGACTATTTTTAGTTGACTGAACAGCTGGCCTTGGAAGCCTGTTTACAGCCTGGAAAGCTTCTTTCTGCTGAACTGTGCTAGGTGTAAGAGCCCTGCGAAAGCCTTAACCCTTTGAGAGCCAGCTCTGAGGCTGCCTGAGATTAAATTATACAGGTAGAATTGCAGCATGAGGAACCACAGATTCATTCAATGTCATTCACTTGTATTTTTTGCATCTTTGTGCATCTAATAGCCAATCTCCTAGTCCAACAGGAAAGACCATATGGATATATAACCCAGGTTACTTGTATTATGTAGCTGTGTGGCTGTACTACACAAGAGATACCTTTTTATGTCTGATAGGAGTCAAGTTTTGATGTCACTTGTGACCAATACATGAAACATTTTTCTGAACATACTATATCAGTTTCTATTCCACACGAGCATTTATTAAAGTTTCTGTGTGCCAAGACAGGATATTGTGCCACGATGTACACCACAAGGTCTATAAATCCTGCATGAATTGTTTGCTCTTTTACTATATACTGCAGGGATTGTGCCTTCTAGCCTGGACAAGGGAGAGTGGATGGTCTGCAAAATAAGACCCATTTAATTTTACTGATGCATACAACTTTCTTTCTTTCTTACCTTGTTGCTGGTTAGATTGGGTTTGCTAATTCACATACTGCTACAAACAAAATTCTTCCTTTTTGTTATTTCCCCTTTGTAGTCTCCAGGAAGTACTTTCTGTTTTCCCAGGCTGCTATCTCTTCAGTCTTTCTCAACATATAAATACTCCTCCCCATACAGACCTTCATATATACAGAAAACAGGCAAAAAGGCAGACATCTCCCCAGTTTTTATGTTGTCACAGACAACCTGCTGTTCTGGTGGCCTGTAACACTTAATTCCCACACTGTAATCGAGCCGGGGTTATCTTAACTTTGACATGAAAACATTTCCTTTTTCTTGCCCAGCTTGCTTTCCCACAGGTTAGCCAATGCTATTTCTGTTTGGACTTTTGCCTGCTCCAGCAAAAGCTAAATTTCCTTTCCCCTCCTCCTCTATTTCACATTCATCATTGTTGGGGGCAATAACACCCTGTTCATATAAAATTACTATGAGCCATGTGTGCTGCCATTGCCACTTCTGCTGTTCCTCAATGTTCTGCTGTATGCTCCCATACTGAATAGAGAGAATAACTCACATGAAGTTATGCCACTGGCTTTGTAATGGAGACACAGAACTGGTCAGATCACAGAGACTCAGGAGTTCACGTTCTGGGACCCAGCCCTGCAAACATGAATAGACCATGTCCTGTAACAGGGATTCATACACTCTTTTCTCCTGCCCTAGGATCACTTTCAGAAGTTCATCCCACCAGGAGGGCATTATGGGGAAGATGCTCATGCCTATGCCCACGGGCGGATGGTAGGAGGAATGCCAGCTGGGCAGCATGGCTCCAGCACGCAGCAACATCCTGGTGTCCCTCCTAGGCCTGGAAGCAGAGGAGGAGCTAGAGACAGTGAAGGGGAGCATGCAGGGAAATCATCTGGAAGTGGTGGAGAAGGAGGTGATGGTACTGACAAAGGCAAGTATCTCTCAGCAAGAACAAATAGCTAAAGCTATCACACCATGTGCCAAGCTCACTCTTAAGGACAAGCAAATTAATCTAACACCTGGATTCTTCCAAACAAAGTTCCAATGTAAAGTCTAGAAGAGTTGAACTGCTTTTAGCTTGATGGTTTTGTTTGTGTGCTTCTATGTTGCTCAGCCACAGGCAGGAGGCAGAAATACCCTCCTTGACTGGAGCAAAGAAATTACAGGAAACTTACCTGCTGAGCTCCTAAGGCTGACACAGCAGTAGGGCAGTATAGCTATGCCATGCCAGTGTGGCACTCCTTCCTTTCAAGGGTTTCATACTGACCACTACAGGAGAGAGCAGTATTAACTCTTTAGATCAGTAGTCCAACCTGAGTATCAGACTTTAGTATCTGAGCCCTGATTTCAAATCAAAGCTTCTGCCTAAACAAAGAGCTCTTTTTTGATAATCTTCAGAAAGGAACAGCAATATTTCTAAAAGTTATCTGGTAACCACCACTGGGCCACTGAGGCAATATCTTTATGAGTAAAAGTAGTTTTAATTCAATTTAGTCTTTGCCTCCTTTTATCCTCTGTTTAATTTGGCTGGAAGTCTCTAGAAACAAATACCTTGTATAAGAATCAGCAGATGAAATCATAACTTTAACAGTCCCTATGGGTTTTTACAACAAAAATAAAATTTTCTTGGGAACCAGGAATAACTGCCCTGAGTGACCAAATGAATGACTTGTAAAATCCAAGGTTTTTCACTTACATTCTGGAATAATGTGCATTTTATATCAAAATCAGCTTTTACATTTCCTGTGAAAAAGCAATCTGTATAGACTCTTACAGTCTTCTTATAGGAGATTTTTCTTCATTGTTATCCTGTGTGCAGGGAGAAGGAGGATTAGTATCATCCTATAGCTTTCACTGCAGAGACAGATCCCAGCTGCTTTTATGTTTCAACGCTAGCAATCAATTTGCTTGTAAACTGCTTAGTTTAAATACTTCACAAAGAAAGAGTTGTTTCCATTTTTTTAATGAAGATGAGATTCCTGTAAGTGTCTGCAATTTTCTGAAAGCAGGAAACCCCAGGACTTGACATGGTTTGAAACAAGCAAGACAAGGAAAGGTGTGATAAAGAAGAAAGATTCAGATAACAGCGTTCATTCTTTGCCACTTACTTCATAAGGATTTGTTTTCTACACAAAATGTAGCATCAGGAAAGCACCAGAATGTCTGACTCAATTAACCTATTATTCTCATTGCCCTAATCAAGCTAAGCAGAAGTCATTGCTCAGGAGTTTGAAGGTTTATGAAGGATGAAAATATTAAAAGTGTGCTACATATCAATACAAAACTCAATGCTCTTACTAGCAAGGTGGTATTATACACAGCTGGGGAAAGGGAAGGGAAAAGCAGAATGCAATCCCTTGTCTAAACTCATTTGCTTAATGGAGTAGCTAGAAGCTAATCTAACATTTCTAGCAATCAAGTGTCTGACTTTACAACAAAGTGCAGCTCTATAGTCATACATATATATAATAGGATTTTAACTTCCAGTGAGATACCACATAATATTTGCAAACTGCTTTTAGCCATCCTCTAACATCCTGGTTCAGGAGGGGAAAAAGATGAATGTCTGTTCATGTAATCACAAAGAAAATGCCATGTCATGTCTGCTACTATCTGACAGAAAAAAAAGTAAATTAAGAAATTAGATAGCATCTTACTTCATATAAAGCTTCCCCCATGTTAGTGGAAGAGATGATGAAGTAAAGACTGGTTCTTTCTATATGAGCAACCAAAAAGAAAAAGAATGAAAAATTAGCTTTCAAATCTATGCTTTAATGCAAATTCCTGGATCGGTGGCTCTTCGACTAAGGTATGTCTGCTTTTGTGGCTAAGGACAGAAGTGGTGTATGATCGTCTTTTTTAAACAGAAACCTAACCATAAAAGCTTGGATTGATGTAGGAGTTACAGAATCTGGAAACAAAGCTGGTGCCTCAACTTCAGTAGCAGAATACAGAAGCACAACGCAGTTAGAGTGTCATCTAACTAGACTGCTTTGCCTTCCTCTGTTTACAGATGGAAAGTCAGGAGGCAAAAAAGTTACTATATTTAAAACTTATATTTCCCCTTGGGAACGAGCGATGGGTATCAGCCCTGAGGACAAAAGTCAGTTCAACACGGACTTACTGTCATACAGTCCCAAAGCTGATTTCCCCCATTACAAGTCTTTTAACCGGTAAGTCTTCTTAGATATTTAGTGCAGTTTATTTAGCAAGAGAAAACACAGTAATGCTGACCATAGCCCTCCTGTCTTGTGCATTGTAAATAAGTTCTAGTTGCATGTCATTTTGCTCAGCACAGTTGTCTGTGGATGAAATGTTTGGAAGACTACAAAGAAAAAATACATTAAGAGCTAGAGATTTTAATTCAGATTATGTACAGAAAACCTATGCAGTTGGATAAGAGGACTTTAATCCTATTTTCCTTTCTTTCTCTCCCCATCTGACCTGGAGATTTAGCTTGCCACTGTTTTTACTTCAATCCATTGAAGTACAAGAGGTCAGGAAAAATACTTACGATCAGCAGCCATATACCTCACAGCACTTCATATATGAATCAGGATGTTGCTCCTGTTTCTGATACATACTGAAAGTTTTACAAATATTTCTAGGGCAGCAACAATTTTTTGTTAAGCTCTCTGTACAATTTTGCCACCCATCTCCATAGCCTCGGAACATCAGTACTGAGGACAAACCCATATCCCACTCACTTCTGCAATAATGCAGCCTCTGCCTGCTACATGTACAGAGTACTAACAGGTGTGAAAGGTGTATGCTTTGATGGAGATTGATGCAACAAAGGTGAAGGAAGTGCACAGCAGTGTACATGTGTGTTCACATCATTTTAGTACATGAGCAATGGATACATCTATGTTCTCGTGAAGGATATGCTGGCCAGTCAACTGCAACAGTAGCAAAATTTAGAATCTTGGTAACTTTGACTATTTATTTTATAAATCCTGTTGTTTACCCATGCTCTGTTTGCTAACTCCATGTATTCCCCTATGACAGGACTGCCATGCCTTATGGGGGTTATGAAAAAGCAGCCAAACGGATGACCTTCAAAGTGCCTCAGTTTGATATCTGCCCTTTGCTCCCTGAATCTCTCATGATATATAATCAAAATTTCAGCAAAAGACCCTCCTTCAACAGAACTCCAATACCTTGGATGCCTTCAGGAGACTTCTCAGAGTACCAGACTGCGGTCAATGTGCCAATGAGTGGTGAAACAGAAGAGCTGTAAATCCCCACTGCCAAGACCTTCCCTTTTTTCTCAGCCCTTTCTATTTGCAAGTTAATAGTAAGGAGCGGAAAAGTTCAACTCTAGTTCTGTCAGCCCTTCCTTTCTTTTGCCTATAGCCAAGACAAGTTCCTAGCAGGTTCCAAACTTCTCTTCACTGTATTGTTAAACTATATCAGACACAGTTTGAGAAAAAGGAGCTTTTTATTCACCAGCACATAAGAGGCCAAGACTAAGGAAGTGTTTTTCTGTTTAGCAATGCTACATGCTGCCTGTCTGATTGATAATAAACCTGTTTTGTCATACAGTAACAAAAAATAAAACACCAAGATGAAAAACAACTTTTGTGTTTTCTCCTTTAAAATGTTGCTGAAAGAATTTGAGGATTAGCAATAACAAAAGTTTCAATCTCAGAACTAGACTATTAGCCTGGGAAGGAAAATCAGGGACTGATGAGGATGGTCATAAGATTTATATACATCCAGGTGGCTTGGAAAAATACTGTCAAAGTGATGGGGAAGAATGATGTTCTTGAGGTGAAATTAGAACAGCATCAGAGATTAAATAGCAAGCCAGCCTGTCAGCAAAACAAACAGCTTAAAGTATTTCACTGTCACCTAAGATTCCCCAGTTCTCCAGAGAATAAATTAGGTGACATCTTAAGCAGTTTTTTGGTTCTTTCTTCCCCCTCCCCTCCCCCCCCCCCCAGAGACCATAAAGTCAATAGGTTGGGAAGCAACAGAGGCACACCCAAGTGAGATGGCTTGACTGTAGTTACAGAGCAAGAAAGCAAATGCTTTAATAACAACAGAGCTAATTTGACACCTACCACAGTGCATTACTTATTCAAATACACACCATCAAAGTCTATTCCATTTCTTGCAGCAGTTTCAGCGGTGCCACACAAACAGGAAGAAAGGCAGGAGCTGTGGAAAACCACTAAAGAACTCCTGCATGGAAACTGGTTTGGAATTCTGTTCTGGCGCCTCAACATTTCCTCCTGTAAGCAGGGCTGAACAACTTTTTTACGGGGACAGCTTCCACTGAAGTACTTCTAATTTAATATGAGTTTTCCTCCTTGTCTAGAAATTCCTGCAGCCATGTACTTGATTTTTATTCTGTTGGATTAGTTATGTGGTTGGCTTTATTATACACCTCTATAAGCCTACTGACAGGGCTACTGAGAGATCTCTTTAAAATTATGCTAATAATAACAAGCTGCAAAAATAATTAATGAGTAGTTTCCTAACCTTTCTGCTGCAATGGCTAAAGAACATTTATTATATATCCCATTAAATTTTTAAGAAGTATCCATAAGTCAGTTCTGTGACTAAACTCAAAAATATTAGGTGCTACTTTGATCTGAAGAACGTTTCAACAAAAATGAAAAAGCTCTGTTTGAGGTCTGTTTGGAGATAAGGTTGCTGTTTCCCAATACTTTAAATCAATTTTGCTTTTTAATTGCATTGTAATTAAGGAGGATGGAACAAGAATCCAGTCCACAATGATAAGGCTTGAAATTCAGAAAGTTGGAGGAAATTTCAGAGAAAACTAGGTGACATTAAGCAAAATATTCTCCCACTAAACAAGCCACTTGTTGCCTCCCCTTTTCTGACACAGATTTTAGACTACTGCAATATAGAATAACTTTTTTTTTTTATAGAAGTGAAATACATTATGCTTTCATGATAAATATGTCAGGAATAGCAGAAACAAGATAGTTTGGTCAGATGTCACGGTCTATTTTCAGTAGAAGGTATTCCAGATCATGGGCCAGTTAAGGAATGTCAAGATGCAGAGAAGACTGGCTGCTCTGAGGAGGGGTTGGCCCCAGACAAGCACAGCACAAGTCTCAGGTCAGCCCAGGAGACAAGAGTGCAGGCCAGCACCTCTACAACATTGCACACAAGGACACCAGAACTGGGTCTGAGTTTAAAAGGGATTTCTGAGCAATAAGTGGGGTGAAAGTCCCAGATGAGGTTAGTCAGGTCAAGGACGGGCTGCACAGTGTGTGCACACAGGACAATGACCACAAAATGTTTGGGAATTCCAGTAGAATCACAACAACCACTTGAGTTGTGCTGTACCATAGAAAACAAGGCTGAATAGAATAGGTCCTTAAACACGCAGAGACGGGTAAGGAATACATGCAGAAATAGCACAGTGCTCTCTGGTGGCGTAGTCTCAAAGCTCCCAGGTACAGGTAAGGCAGCATGATCCTGCAGGTAGCTAAAGGTCTGGGCATATACCCAAAGCTCTCTCTGGTTCACGATACACTGTTGGACAAGGAGTTTTGTCAACACGCTCCATTAACCCAAACCCTAAACGGAGATACAAGTTGCAATGCCCTTGGAATTAGTATTGTATCACTGCAAATTATTAATAATATTGCTGTAATTCATACTTGTAAGCTAAGAGGTTTCCTCCCTTTTGGTACATTTGCTTAATGAGGCACATAGTTCTTCTTTTGCCAGTACACTTTCAATCTCAAATCCTGTCAAGCGGGATTTATGTGCTTTTGTTTCTAGTACAAAATGAGAAATACAAAGCTACATGTTGTAGAACAATTCAGACAACTGTTGTCTTGCTGTTTACTCAGCCAGAATTACATGCTAGTTTAGTCATTACTCAAAGTAACATTACCAAGTGAGAGAAAAATCAGTAATCCAAATTCTGTCTCAAGAATAATTACTTTCAGTAAGGCTTGTAGCTACTGTAATTAGGGCAGAAGTTTGTCCATAATGATCAAATATTTAGAAGGAAGTAAGAAACAGCTCCTGTTCTTTGTTTTCCTTGGGCTGTGATGTAGACTCAGGGGAATTGCCTATGTCAGAGAATTGTTTATATTGAGAATTAGAGGATTTTATTAGATTTAATTACAGTGGATTTTCTCCCACACAGTAGAAGCTACAGAATGGAAAGTCAGTCATCTGCTTTTAAGCAGGATCATCATAGTTACAGATAAAAAAGGACAAATTATTGAGCTCATCCTCTTGAAAAGGCTACAGTTCCCTTATGTAGGATATACTGGATATATTAAGCTTATACTCCATGGAACAGCAGCTAAAAATCCATTTAATAGAGAGGGGCTGACCCTTCAGAAATGGATTGCATAGAATGTTGTAACATTCAGATCTTTCATTCAACACAAAATGTTCTCATATTTTTAGTTATTTACACTGTCATTTCTAGGAATATTATTTTACCGTTTTCGAGCTTTGAAATATTTCTCTCATGAAGACAACTTCTATGGTAAAGAATCCAAGCCATGCTAAAAATGCATTAAAAAATAGTGCCCACATTTTAATGTAAAAGAAAGGCATTTAACAAAATCTCAGCAATACTATCCAGAAATATGGAGTCAGATGTTTTAAAACTTTGCCGAAGTTATTGCTGATGGCATAAATACTTGGCAGGTAGAGCACAGTTAGCATGTTTCTCTGCGTTGTGCAGTAAATCTTCCATTTGACTGCATTGTACTCCCTAATCAAAGGGAACAGTTTATCTTATTATTGACAGATCATTTAGAGGAGATGGCTTTGTCATCAGACTTAGTCTCTCTGAAATAAAATCTCTCTAAAATAAAACAGTTTCAGGCTGTTAAAAGAATATGAGCTTTGCCTTTTGGACTTTTTTTTTATTTTAAATTATACTGTGAATATATAAAATGTATTCACTTTTCTTATACAAGATGGCAGGCTCCAGATAGCCTAGAGTCTAAATATGGTATTTCTGTTATGGAGCAGAGGTCTGCACATGGTCATCCCTCCATGGGAGGCACAGTTTTTGGCACAAGGCTTGAACATTCACTGCACTGAGGTTTTTTTCCTAACTAGCTTGTCTGCAAGTACGTGTTCTGTTCTGCAGAAGACTGCTAAAGGTGTGATCATCCGGAAAACATCGTACTTCCAAAGGACTGCCCCTTGGCACAACAATCTGCTGTTAACACTGCTCTGGCAACTTACAGGGGCCACTGCTGCCCATTAGCAGCACATATACAAGTCTCTCTTGATTGAATATTAGAAGTTTGCAAGCCATCCTGCTGGCTCACAGCACATTAAGACATTGATCTGCAATCTCATCTATGGCCAAATTGCAGGTTACAAACTAGTTTAGACAAGTTGCCTATTTTGTCTTGCAGATGTGCCTGACCAGGGCCACAGATAACCATGAAGAACTTGCAGGCAGACACAGAATCACGACTGCACACATTTTGTGGAACTCTCTAAGTTCTGTGAATTGATGAGTATGTGGAATTTGAAACACTATTAATTATATTAATTATAATCATATATCTATTAGTAAAAGTCTCTTCAGTTAATGTAATAAATTAGCAGTGCCTTTATGTTGTACTTCTTGCTCTCTATGTATTTAACACATAGAAAGTGTCATCTCTTTGATGATCATCTGCTTGCAGGACAACTTACAGGAAGCTTTAAGGAGTGCAAGTACTTGCTCAGATGTATTTTGTGTTCAGTAACACATGCAGTAAAGGGAAGAGAACTACATAAACAACCCTGAAGCAGTACTTTTAAAATGCAACCTAAACTTCAGTCAGCTTAATAAACAAATTCTCAAATATAAACTCTTACTTTGATTTGCAATTATGCTTTTTAGAAACATTATTTACATCAAAACTTTTAATGCATGTTGTCCAACTATCTTTAAGAAAACATGCAGGCTTCTTTTTTGTGTGTTTATCTTGATCTTTTGATTAACAATAAAAGAAACACAAAATGTTTTGTGCAAAGAGTTTTGATTTTAGAAGTCTGTTTTTCATTTAAACAAAACTTCATCTGAAATACTTCCAGAGAGAACTGATACAAATAAATTTGCAGACAAGGGACCACTACCCTTTAGAACAATTTGAAGAGAAGAAGCTAGGTATAGCTCAAGCCAGAATGATAACAAACATTTGCCTTTCAAAAATCCACAGTGAACAAATAAATGCATAAGATGAGAGTAGTTTATGGTTGTAAGTTCTTCAGGTGCCAAATCAAAATAGTTATTCTTCCTGGTTCTTGTAAGAAGGCTTATTGGGAACAAACGTTTTCTGGAAATTGAGACAGAGACAGCACAATTATACTACAGAAGGCTGACAAAGGTCTCAACTCTTCCCAGGCTTAAACATGAGCCAAGGGCAGCATCATTGTTTTACTCCAGGTTCCTGCATTTGCAGTTAGGGAGAAGAAAAGCATACAAGGAGGACACAAAGAGCAATGAAAAAGCTGGCCACTAAGCCATGCTGCACTCGTACTCAAAAACATCCCTCTACACAAAAGGGGAAATAAGGTCTCTCTGGACTTCTCATTCTTACTGGGAGAAGTTCCTGCTTTAAGCAACGATCTCATTATACATCGTTCGCTGCAGGGAAAACAAAGTGGTCCCTGGAAGGAGGGACAAACAAAGGAGAAACTTTCTGCTGGCCAGCCTAAGGACACCCTATGGGCCTTGTGGCACCGGACCTCCCCTGCTCACAGATGCTACACAAATTCAATTACACTGAGGAGGGCTTCAGGCAAACCTCACAGTTTGCCTGAAGCCTGGCTCAGAAATGCAATTACTTCCATATTCCATTACGAAAACAGCCATACTTTCATGGGCCTGAAGCTAGCACATATTCAGGGCTTCATTACATCTACTCTCTCTAAATGTTTCTCTTAATTATGTTTGGTCCCTAAGAGAAGCTTGAGGCCTTCCTCATTTGCTCTCTTTTCCACTATGGTTGGTTTAATTCCCAAAGCAAAAGACTGAAATGGGATGGGAAGACACAACAAGTAAACAAATATTCTTCCAAATGCACAAACTTTTTTTTTATTTTTGGTGGTGTTAGAAATGCCATATTAACAGCAGCGGCATGAAGACTAGTGCAGACACATATTCACAGACTGTATGCTTTGTTTGCTCTAGGCAGAATGAACAACAGTCCCAGTCCCCCAAGCACACTTTTTGCATCTGGCATACCACTAACAAGATATGTGAATTATCGGAAGCTGGAAGTTCTGGCATACATCTTTTAGATACAAAACACTATGCATCAACTCACTTCTCTTGTGTAAAAATGGGCTCTACAATTAAATAAAAAGAACTTCCTGTACACTTACAGAGGTAGTGGCACTTCTTTAAGGATTGTTACAAAAGCTGTACTTCTCAGATGCTGGGAACACTGGAAATAAAAGAGCAGAAAAGAGAATGTGTTAACCCTCATGTCTTCATGTTTCAGTCTGAGTAATTAATATTGGTGTTTGCCCAGGTATCACTGAGATACCAACTGGTCATGGAAATGGTGGTCCCCGCAGTCATCCTCAGATTCTCTCCATATGCATGATCCCGAATTCCCGAATTCATAGTGAAGAACCCATTTATTTCAGTGGGATTGAAATGTGTTTCTTGGGTATCACCAACAATACTATTATGCCAGAGTTAATACTACCAGCAGACTGCACTGGTGACAGGAAAATCACATACTGCAATGTACAGCTGATGCTGTTCAGGGAATGCAAGTTTCATAGTAACTTTACATGTTGTCTACTATTTAGAAAATCACATTCTAAATTTCTAAAAGATCTTATTCAAATTTTCCCCTCATCCTGAGATGCTCTAATTGACACCTGAAGTATGCATGGTGTTGAACACACCACATCTTGGCTCTAACCTGTCAGCTAACTCAGCTCACATGAACTACAAGCAAACTTTTGCTAGACATGAACACTTCTGCCTCTTTTCTCTGGCTCCAGCGGTGTTTCGCAGCTACCACGACCCACGCTTCGCAGTTGTTAGCAGCACCCCCGCGCCCTCAGCACACCCCTCTGCTTTCCGGCACGCAGGGCCGGGCCCGCGCAGCAGCGCGGCCGCCCCGCCCTGCGCCGCCTCAGCCCTCTCGCCAGAGGAGGCGCCCGCCGCCGGCGCGGCCCGCGGCTCTCGCGGGAAGATGGCGGCGCTCGCGAGAGGCGGGTGGCGGGGCTGCCCGTAGCTATGGCAGCGGGGGATGAGCGCGCCCGGCGGGACCCGCGCGCGGGGACAGGTAGGGATTGAAACTGCTCCTGGGGTGCCGGGGATTCCTCTCGTCCCGTCCCCTCAGGAGAAACCGCGGCCAGACCCAGCTGTTCACTGGCTGCTTGACCGTGTGCCCGGAGCCTCGCCGGTGGCGACCCCCGCTCTGTGCAGCGGCGCAGCCCCCGCCCCCCTCGGCCGGGCCGCAGCGAGGTCGGTGCGGGACTCGGCCGGGCCCGGATCCCGGCCCGGCCGCCGGCGGGACTGTGAGTGAAGGGCTTCTCTGCTCTTCACGCCCTCAGAAGAGAAAAGGAGTAGCAGGAACGAGAAAAAGAGAATACTAGAGGCTAAACAGGTATTTTATTAGCGGGGGTCTTTGAAATAATAAGGGATGTTGCATTATTTGGTTAATGATTCAGGCGTGATCACCTGCCGTCAGAAGTTAAACTTGCGTAGGAGCTGCTGTTGGTTAGAAGAACCTCCTCAGTATTTAATTTACTATGTTGGTCTAAGGTAGGCAAAACCATGTGCTTTTTTTTTTTTTTCTCTTTTAAAAGAAAGCAGAAACTCTTTGCTTTTCCAGGGTCGGATTTCTCTTGAAACCTTTCTTTCAGTAGAGGGATTATGGGTGGACATTCATGAGGATTACAGACATAAATAGAAACCATAACAATATACACCCTCTGCTTTCAAAAGTTGCAGGCACAATGGCTTTCTGGTCTTTCAGCTACGTTAACTTGTTGTGGGTATTGTAATGGCTGATCGTGTGTGTGAAAAAAAATTCAAAAAGCTTTTCAGATTTCAGAACAAATTCTGAGTGTTTTAATCATGGAAAAAATATGCATGTGAAAAGCAAGGGATAATAGTTGTATATTTCTCACGAAGTTCGAAAGAAAGACGAAAGACGTATGTCCTGAAAAAAATCTCTCTAAGCTTGTGCCACTTTTCAGACTTGAAAAAAAATCTACAACTGAAAGGTTTTGTGCTGCAATATACTTGACATTGAATAGCAGTTTTGGAAAACAATAACAACATAGATAGTCTTGTGTTTGCTTCAAGAGGGAAGGAAAGTACTGCTGTGCTGAGAACTCAACTGGTGAGGTAACACATGACTTGAATATGATAGCTTTTAAAAATAATTAGAAAAAGGTATTATGGGCTGAAAAATATTCGTCAGCATGTTGAAATCTGTTCTCATGTAGGAAGTGATAGAAATAATAACAGTTTGACTAGATAGGATACTCTGTAAGTTCTCTTCCATCACCTAATCAAGCATGCTGCGTATCATTCAGACCAAATTAAATAGGAGCTTTATTTTTTTGCTCGTTTGTTTCCTCCTCATCTGGTGATGTCACCTGTGAAGTCGTTTGCCACAATGTTCTTGGGGTGCAGTGAGGAGTAAGGGTGTGCTTGATTTGTCCAGTGCAGACAAACTTACTGTTATTCCAGTGAATTTAGAAATTTTGGAGGGTTTTTTTTTTTATGCTAGTGATAGCTGTAAAAACATTTCAGTTAATTTCTTTCAGGCATTGCAGGTAAGAAATATGTCAGTTCTTCTCTCTTTTCTGGGTTAAGAGTCTATTTTGAGACTATAGTCACAAGTTTGTTAAAAAGGATAATGGGAATTTAAATCCTTCTTTATCTAGTCTTGGAGATGTTATTAGGGATTAAGCCTTCTTAGGTGAGTTTTCATGGACAGTACATAGAAGAGAAAGTGTGTTTATTTCCCAATTTGTGGAGCTTACCTTGAGAGTCTCTTTGAGTTTGAGGGCTCTATAAACATACCTACATAAAGAACAGTTGTGGCTGTCCAGAATCACTTTTGCTCCAACTACACAAATTGCAACAGATGATATAAAAAGAAAACTGACGTAAGAGGATGAAAGAATAATAAAAAGTCACAGCTATTGTTTGGTTTTGGTTATTTTAAATCTGCTTACCTAACTTCAGAACCAGCAAAAGTGTCTTATAATTAACATGCCTGTTGATACCTGTAGAACTTAGTAGTCTTTTCATTTTTTCTCATGCAGCCTTCTGAATACCTTATACATCCTTCATTTTCCTGACATATGTTCCGCACACATTTATTCAAACAGTTTATTTTAATTTGTTCTCTGAAATACTTCTTGTTTGCTTTTTAATTTCTTTATTTTCTGTCAATAGTGGCTGCAGTCACAATTCCAGAGCTATTTTATATTCTGTCACTGAAGGTCATTCCCTAGAAAAAGATATGCAGTGCTTGATGGCAGAAAGGAACAGCACAAAATTTTATTACTAACTGTCAAAGAATTTTGATCAACATTCTTGGATTTCTCTGTTGGTCCTGTTAGCTGCAAGTCAAGTGATAGGCAATCCCTATCCGTAGGATTTTGCCTTTGTCCCTTCATCTGTCGGGCAGCCCCATTCCCTAGGCTTACGCTCTGTGTGTGAGACTGCTGGGAGGAACCATCTCCTGGTGTAGTCTGGACACTTTCTAAGACAAGTGACACAATGTAGGAGGTCTCTTACTGTGTCTCTTGACATGCAAGTTTAATGTGCAGTTTATTTCTTCTCTTTTTCTGTTATGTTACTTGATGCGTGGGATTTCTTGTTCTGTGGCTGGGGAAGGTTGGATTTGGGTGCATTTCACCAGCCACTGTCTATGGAACACAGGTCTAATATTTGGCCAAACTAGGATACAACTTGGCTACACTACCCTGGTTTTATAGCAATAGACCATATACCAGCTCAATTACTCAGCTTGCAGAACTTATGTACAATCATTCAGCTGGGAAGTTAACCTGTTGAGCCTTTCATAAAGTTACAGTAAGTGTTTTATATCTGGAGTTATTGGAAAAGGAAGGAAAAGCTTCAGTTTATCAACACCTTAGTAAAAAACAAGGAACCTACAAGGAAGGCAAGAGGCTCTTACTTTTTTGATACTTTCCAAGATTTGTGAGTTGTATGTATTCTATTGTAATCTTAACTATTAGGAGTAACATTTCATGTTCATAGAGTATAAAACTTACAGTAGATTTCGTTGTCTAGTGCCCTAAGTTTGTGAGGTAAAGGTGATCTTAAAGGTACTGCGTTAAAAGTTGGTGTGTCTATTCACTCCTGTAGCAATTATTGCTTAGTGAAATGGAGAACTCTGGTACCTGCTGAGTGTTTAATGTGATTGCTCCCATACTAGTAAGAGGCAAAGGAAAGGGCTAGACGTGGTTTTGAGGCTTAAAACCACTTTTGTTCATATTATGAAAGCACGTGGAAAATGATGTACTGTTATGGTATAATCCATACTTTTTCTATCTAACATAATTTTGAAGAAATACTGTAAAAATATGACTTCTCTAGTATTATTCACAATAACTTGTAAATGGATCCATTTCTGAATTAAACCTGTCTGCAAGTAATACAGTTCTTAAATGTTGCTGCTACAAGTATTGTTTAAACATTTTGATTAAAAATACATCATAACAACATGGAAAGTAAATTTGATATTCCTTTTATAGTGTACTGTGGCTATTTTCTTCAAAACCTTCAACCTTAAGAAATGCACCTTTGAACAAGGTATCTGAAGAGATCTTTAAGCAGCACTGTGAAATTTCAGCTTTAAGACCTGCGTATTGGTGTCTCTTCTTTCTTGTCTTTTTTTAATAAAACCTCTGAAAGCTTTGTACTTGTACAGAGGAAATTGTAATTGGTATCTGAGAATCAGAAGTAACCTTTATCCACAGAATGATGTGTTGTGCTACTAGTGGTGTAATTTTCACTGTTCCTCTGGCGCTCTTCAGAGTCTCAGGTCTGGAGATGGTACCTGAGGAGGAAGAGCTTACTTCTGTTTGTTCATATTTTTGTTACGTTGCTGGGGTTGTTTTCAGAAATGCAAATTGTCATGTTGAATTTTGAGTTTGATGAGAACAGAACTGATCCTGACAAATCAATTTGCAAAGGCCAGGGCTGTCAGATGATAATAGCTTCCCTTTGTTACCGACCAGTTTAGATCTAAACCAATGACCTAGAGGTGAAAAGCTCAGTATTATATTACGAATCCTCTGATCTATCCATATGTCCTCTTGTTTAAAGTCCCTGTAGTCCTCTTAAACAGAACATGCAGTAAATATTGAGCATCATTTGCACTTGTAAATATTAGAACAGTGTCCATTCCAGTTGTCTGCTGTGCGTGTGAGGACACTGCAGTTAAATATAGTAACAATTTCTTACACTCTCTGGCTTTTCATGAGAAACCTTCATACAAATCCAACCATATGGCAAAACCCAGCATTATCCTAAAACCATTAACAAAGAACCTTTTGCTGCCATTAACAGGAAAATGAATCTACAGCTCTAAGTAGCATACTGGGAGTTACTAATAACATCAGGCTACTGCTAAGAAAATGAACTTAAATAAAATATCATTAGGAGCTGAGTCATCCCACCAACACTTCTCCATGTTGTATCCATGTTGGTTTTTATCTATGAAAGCCTTTTCAGAGTATATTGTCTTTATTACTCATCTACTTTTTTCTTCATTGAGTATCTTTAATGCTGTAAAAAAACATAATGGAAGACCATTTGCATGGATTTCATAAAATAGATTAAAAAATATTTGAAATGTGCAGACAGGCACTCACAAACTATTTTCTCATTGATTCTGAGGTAAGATTTTCCTAGGCAACCTACTGAACAGGAGGAGGTCAACAAATGTAAATACTTGGGCAAGTGATTCTTAGTTTCTAAGGCTATTAAGACAAGTTACTGTCTACAAGTCATAGTTTCTGTGAGCTACAGAAATAATAAAATTAATATTTGTATGTATTTGGATTGTCTTTTTATCTCCTCATCCCTTCTCCTCCAATCCTTAATCTCATTCTACTTCGTATCAACAACCACTGCTGTGTCTGTACTGATTGACCTGCTGTCAAATCAAATATAAAGAGGTGAATTTTCCTACTTTCCCCTCACTATGAGAGCAAATTAGATCTTTTTCCTCTACCTGACCATTAATTTTTATGTAGTTTATAGGAACATAATTATTTTTGAGATCTCTGGGGGTTTTTATTTCAAAATGCTGAAAATTAGCCAACTGATTCAAAAGGTGTTGGGAGGAAACCTGTTTTAGTCAGATGTTTCTGTGGGCAACAAAAATAAATTACTGCCTAGTTACTAATGAAGCAAGGCATATGATTATGCTGTCTGATGTATCCTTGGTCCCATTTGTTTTCTCCCCCATTTTCAGCTAGAGAATCCCTCTTGGAGCAGTATTTTCCTTTTTGCATTTCTAGTAGACAGGATGTGAGCTGTATCTCTTTTGTAATTTTTTTCCCCCCACTCCTTTGGTGGCACTGCACTCATCTTCCAAGGCTTTTGTCATTGAAAGAAAAATGGCTGAATCCTTGGGAGTTTTTGAGAATTGGAGAAATTAAAGTTTTAAAGCTCAGAGATAGAATTTATGAGTGTTTCCTTCTTTTGAGTATCTCTCCAAACCTGCAACTATGCCATTTTATGTTATTTTGGTTTTGTTTTTTTGTTTTTTTAGATGCAGATAAGGCATCACTGAATTGTGGTTGTCTGTTAAAGTGTGACAGAATATGAACCCTGGTGATCTTTTAATTATTTTGTAATAGACTCTGGCTAGTTACATTCTGCTATAATTGATTCGATGAGTTCATTTGATCAAGCATGCAGTCCTTGAATTTGAAGGCTAGAAGTCTGGTTTTTGGAATTACTTTTCCCTTTTGTCGTTTACAACTCTGAAAATTCAGGCAGTTAAGCTTCAGCTGCTTTCCCATCCTATTTAAATTGGAACAGTGAATGTGGGTAGATATCTGTTTTTAGAATGTAGTCAAGCTTGCTAGATGGTATAAACCATTTAGTGCCATAAACTGACACAAAAGAGGGGATTTGAATATGTGCATTACAAATAAGCAGTAAGTAACTAGTAGTTCAAAGGTAGAAGCAGGTAGGATGAACTGTAATAATTAATGATCACACATTACTGTCTTGACTAGAATGCTTTTTTCGTGGGACAGTTTTGTTCACCAAAATTTCTGCAGAGGTACACACTGCATTGTTGTGTATGTGGTGGAAACAGTTCTCATATGAGAAGCCTGCAGAGAATCAAGGGGAAATTAGCTTTTTTTTCTTTTTTTTTTTCCCCCTATCTGCTTGTTTGTTTCTATTACTTGGTGAAAGTAAATCAGTATTTGTAGTAGATAATGTTTGGTGGATGTAATTCTTATGGTTTCATTTTTAAAAAATGGTATGTGGCTTATTACATTTTGAATTTTGAAAGTAATGAATGGACTAAAAATATGTAAGAGTGATTCAGATGTGGGAGAATGTTTGAAGAGGAGGAATCTTCTGTAAGTATTTCCACAAAACATGGAAATAAATGTACTCTGGGAAATCAGTAAAGTGTGTCACAAAGCAAAGGATAGCAAAAGACTTTATAGTCCTCTGGTTTGTATTGCCAGTACAATGAACTTATAAATGGATCAATAAACAACAGCTAATGGATCTCGGCATGTTGGTACATGAACTGTTACTGTGACATGGAAACGGGTTAACGTCCTCAGTAGAGCTGTATGTTATTCAAGAAAATAGGTCATGGTAGGGGAAAGAGAGGAAAAATTAAAGAGAAAAAAAAAGTTGATTTTTTTACTCTTCCTGTTCATTAGAAGTTTTTCATTATGCTGCATCTGAGGTGTGCTAATAAATAGACAGCAAAACTTCATAAACATTGTGATAGTAAACTGCAGCATTCACTCTGATGTCTGTTATGGACACTGTTATCACAGCAATCTATGCAGTACTTGTAACAGATGATATCTGGGGAGTTTATGTAAATACTTTTGAAGTGCGTTTAAAAAAGGCATTGCCAGCAAAAACTTTAGGATCCTTTGATTATGGATGCTTGATAGATTTTAAATAGAGATTTATTTATTTTTCTCAAAGTGAATCAGGAAAAAATGCTGTGATATGAGTTTGGCAATGTTGCAGTTTTCATTTAAGTGCTGTTTTTATGGTATTCCTAATTTGCTTAAATTCTTGAAGACAGACAACTTCCACAGATTTTTCAGGGAAGCTTTTTAAGACTTCACTTTAGATACTTCTTTTAAAATGCATTGCTTCAGGAGAGGATGGAGATGGTCAGAATCTATCTTTCCTGTTAGCAAAAACTAGCTGGGTTTAAGACTGTGGTTTTGTTACGGAAATAACCATCTTTTAAGAAATACCTTCTGTTGTGCAAATATGTTTTCTTTAAGGGCTCTTCATTTTTGAGAGAGATAGAAAGGTAGTTTAATTAATTTAGTAATGTATTTCTTCAATCAGTGTACATACTGTTGTTAATAATTACAGCAGTCATATTCAGCTGTATAATCATCACATAAATTAAAATATTTACCACTTACCCGTTATGTTTTTCTCTGTTCACTTTCTGCATGTGATGGAGTCTCCTCTGGCTGTTTGTCTGATATTGCAGCTGCAGCCTGGAAAGGTACCTGGGCAATTCCACTGTATCTGATTCTTGCCTGGTAGGAACCAGCAGTGATCACAGCCAGAAGATGGTAGAGTCTTGTTATCTCCACTAGAACAGAGACCTTTTCAGGCTCAGGGATAAAGTGGGACATTTTCAAATTGAAGTTGCTTTTTCTGACTGCATAGCTCCAGAAACAGTTCTAGACAAAAGCAGCAATACCGGGAAAATCTTATTTTTCAGGATTATTCTGCAAAGGAATACTTGAGATTTTGGTAGGTTTTGGGAGAGAAAACATAGAAAACATATGACTATTGCAGTGTCATGGTCAACTGAATTGCTTAATTCTGCTCTGAAATATAGTACTTCAAGTATTGATTACAAATTTGTTTTGTTTTTTTTCCTCTGATAAGGAGTGCATGTACTGTTTGTACAGGAGTTAGAATTGATATGCCATTTGTCAATAAATTTTAGCCTTTGATATATTTTATCTCTTCTATGCATAATAAATGAAAATTACTTGAAGTTGTTTGAACAAGAATCCAAAGCCTAAAATTAGATTTCTAATTAATCCTAAGCTTTTAAAAAATACTAGGATTTTTTAATTTTGGATTTTCATAGCAGAAAACATCAAATACTAATTTGTTTTGGTATTGTTTTACTTCAAGTTTAGCTGTCTCTGGTAGGTCTGAAAATGGTTGTGTTAGTTGTAGCACTTCCCTCATGTTTCTACTGTCCCGCTTTATGTTAATGGTATCAGTAAAAAATGGGCAACAATATTCCAGGTTGTTCCTTGGCTTTCCTCCTTCCTATCCCAACTTGTCAGGAGTTAATTTGAGTAATGACATATATGGTAAATGCTAGAGCCCATTTTTTTTATCCTGAGTTGTGAATAAATTATGATAGTCATCTTTGGCTGTAATTGGGAATGGCTTTGAGTATTAATAGCATTTAAATTTTGATTACTACTTCAATAAAACAACGGAAATATTGTTCTTGAGGTGAATTCTGAAAATTCTCAGTGGCAGTTGCTTGTTTCCTGCATACTAAATTTTCAGTCCTTCTGTGTAATGCCAGCCTATTGGGCTGATACGGGATTGCCAGTATGTCCCTGCTTTAAATAGGACATAAAAATGTCTTCACTTGTCCAGTCAAACTGATGGTCCCATTTGGTTTGTGAAAATCACTCATAAATATGAAGCAGGAACTTTCCTCAGGAAGCATGTGAATTACTTTATGAGTTTATGGACAAAAATTAAGAAAGGTCTGGCTGGGGGGAAGGAAGATATTTTTTCCCACTCCATTGACAGCCATGCATTTGAATGAGAAAATATCCAGTCTCCATCCTTAGAGGATTTTAAGTCCCAACTGGATAAAGCCCAAAGCAACCTGACCTGACCTCTTAGTCATGCTTTCAGTGTGGGGTTAGGCAAGAGACCTCCTCTGGGATCCTTTCTAGCCTCAGTTATTCTGTGGTTCTGATTCACTTGTTGATCACATTCATTTTCAGCATTCTTTCTTCCTAGCTGTGTGAGCTGTTCATTTGGAGTGCTCAATAAATTCCTTTGGTAAGAATGGCATCACATGAAACTGGAGAATTAGAGGCACCAGCTCAGGAGGAAAGGGAATGCAGGCAAATTGTTGTCCAACTGTCTTGAAAAGCAGCTGAGGCTGTGGACAGATTAACTCCTGCTTTGAAGAATATTTCTGTGCAGACTTAGTCTAGATTAAGCCATTTTCCTAAGAGGACTTAAGCAAACTATTAAATTCTTTATTCTAAATTTTGATAAATTATGCAGGACCTTGACTAAACAAACATTAATTTTTGTACAAGAAATAGACGATTCTCATGCATTATATAATATTCAGAAGAAGTTCTAATTGTGAGTATGACAGCATAACTTGGATAGGATGCAGGCAAGAAGAATTGGAGCAAGGAAGCCACCACATTTTTTTCTTCTAATGAAACAGACAAAATTTCAGACCTGCCAAAAGAGTTTAGCAGGGTTTCTAAGCAGGAAGTTACCAAGGTATTGTATAATGTGCCTGTTGCTGAGATAGTTGTTTCAACTAAACTTGTTTGGTTGTTTTTTTTTTTTTTTAAATTTTGTTACTGATATAAACAAAGAAGGATGCCAGAAATAAATTTTGTTAAATTGCAGTCAGCTGTTAAGCAGACTGAACTGCATAAATGTTTTTCAAGAATAGCATTGTGAGTTACTTCTGATTCTTTGATAAGACAGAAAAGATGAATTTAGATTTTAAAAAGAATCTCTTTGGGAGATTTTTTTGAGACTAAAAAATCCTTTTGTCTTCAGAGTCAGAGTTGTCATGAGATAGGAAAAATTACAGAAACATTCATAATTTATGCCTATAAGTATAACTAATAGCATTTTATGAAGAAGTTAATCTCTGTTTAAGGTTACAGTAGGGAAGAAGTCATCTTATTTCTCTATCTAGTAGTAATATTTTTTGGATAAAACTGGTCCTAGACTTAAATCAGGTCAGTTTTGTTTTAAATACCCACTTTTGATTCTAGTGTTATCCTTTGGTGTGGGATGAAGATTAAATAGTTGATTTTCATGTGCATATTTTTAAAGAGAGCTCCAGGCTGAGGGCCTGCCTGCCCCAGCAAAGCTGCTGGCACTGCACAGGGATGTTCTACATTGCCAGTCTGCTTTGCCAAATTACTTCGATACAAGGAGGTGATGGCAGTGCTTTCTAGTGGGAATGACAGAGTGAGATCCAGCTGCTTGTTTTGCACTGCACACAGGTGGTAGAAACTGAAAAACAGTTAAAAAATATCTTGCCCCTTACTTACCCCGATAATGATCTGATACCTGTCATCCCACATGATGACTATAGGCAATAAGTAGAATTTTAGCACATAAATTAGTGTTTGAATTTTTCTTCCTCTACCCACTCCCATTATTTAGATGTGTAGTCGCACAGTTTTAAATCTGCCAACATTCTTTGTTCTTAAAAAAAAAAAAAATACAAACAGCTACTGAATGTAGAGGTAAATGGTGTCAAATGAAACAACGGATCTTCAATTCTCCCCTTTTTTGTAAGTATCAGCCTGTTTGGTTTGTGTGGATTTTAAAATAAGTTTATTTTTTCTTTGTCAGGGTGGGGAGAAGTTGCCTTGGCTGCTTACCAAAGGAATTTTCCATTGACTGATAATATTACCACATACACGAGAAGCAGTGATCATGATTTTGAATCCTTTAAGAACTAGTGAAGGCCAACTCTGGGCTGCTCTAAAGAGGTTGTGGAAAAGTTTTTGATCTTGATAAACCCTCAGTCTCTTTTAATGAAGGCCAGCATTTTTATGTTATTATCCATGGGTGTCCTAACTCAGGACAGCATGAAGATTCTTAGTTACTAGTTCTGTCCTTAATAGTGCGGTCCTTAACTCCTCATCTCATAAGCAGTTTACCTCCTCAGAAGAAATAGAAAAAGTAGCACAATGTATTCCTTAAACAAAAAGTGTGTTTGCAACAGTAGCTGGTATGTAGGTCTTTCTTTGTGGCTTTCCAATCAGCTTTCACAACAGACTTAATTATTGATCTGCTAAAAACATAATAATAGTAATGGAACACTACATAGATCAGTCTAGACAAAGCCAATCACTTGAATACTGGCTTTTGAAACATGGACATTTTTAACTTTTTATATAATATATGTAACTTCTAGTCAGAACTTCCCAAAAAAAGCTGATGGTCAAACAGGTGTTCATATCAATTTTTTTCTCATTTGGGCTTTAAAAAATAAATGACACACCTGCAAAGTCTAATTACTTAGTAGTTCCTTCAAGTGTTCAGCACTGTTTGCAGGGTATAATTATTCAGTTGACTTTAGAGAGGGAAAATAACGTTCTTCTGCCACAAAGACATTCACTTAAATGTCTTGGTTTCTGAATTTGGGGGCAGAGGGTGTAGCATGTGTATGTGTTTGCCTGTCATCTGCATGTTCTTTGGGAAATGCAATGCCAAATCCAGTGCCTTCCTCTAAGCTGACTTGGACTTAATGTCACAACTTATCCTGTTGGCAGATTGAGATCTTCGAAATCATGCTTTTGAAAATTGAAAGTCGAAGTAGGAAAATTACTAGTGCTGCCAAAAATCCATTTGACATTTTTATGAAGAAACCTTTGCTGAAGGAAATACTTTGTGTATTTTCAGGGCAGAATTGCTTTGGAGAGTCTTTAAAAGGGTCATTAGGGACATTTTTCCTCTGTTGCACTAGGATTTTTTAAATGCATACTGGTGCTGCCAAAATTATTTGGAATTTAGACTAAGATATTGTAGAGCAGGATTTGTTTCCTTTTTAATGATGTCAATTCTGCTTCCACAACTAGAGTAGCCTCCTTCTTGCAGACAGAAGTTTCTACCAGGAGGGAATTTCTGTGATTTCAGTGGCTGTTGCTGCCTTAGACAGCAACCCATGACTGGAATTGCAGACGTGTTTACAGCTGGAATCAGTCCTGCTTTCTTAGGTTGTTTAAATTTCAGCCTTGTGAGCATTTTATTCCATCGAATGGCATAACAGGAAGATATGTTTACTGGTACCTTCAGATTTTTGGATGCAGCCAGGATGCCAACACTGAAAACTTTGTGTTATCAGTGACACAGGTTTTATGTCACTTGATTGCATGTTTAGTTATGTTTTAATTAGAAATATAACTCTGCCTAGTAGATAATCAAGTAGAATTGCAGGCAAAGTATTAGAATGCCTATTTTAAATGGTGTAAATTTGCCAGGAGTACTAATAAAAAGCAACAATATCTATTATGTAAGTATTTGGGAAATAAACTGATGTGCATTGCATCTTTACACTTTATGCAATTTCTGCCTCTTTTGTTAAAGTCCAATGACATCACTTGCTTACTCAGCTCTTCTGGATCCTTTGCAGTAAGGAGAATTAAAATACAGAGGAAAACTCAGAACTTGAGTCAGGTATTTTGATTTCAGACATGTGTGAACCTTAATACCGAGTTCGCTCATTGCATTTTTTGCAACCATTTTTTTAAGTTGCAAAGCTGTTCATCTATCTAATGGGAAGTAAATATGAAGGAGAGCAGGTTAGTGGGCTGGTAAATACTTGAGAAAGGAATATGCACAATTTATTTTACTTCAATAACGTCTTTAGTTTATCCCTTCAAATAGTAACTGTTGGTGGGCTGATACCATGGAAAAGATGACGGCACTTAAAATTTTAGAGTAATGAGAACCGGGCCACTACTGCATTATTGCCCACTCAGTATTTATTACATCAGCATCCATTCCAGCCTTCCCTGTTGAATTGTATGTAGCTGTTACCCGGACATGGTAATGCATGTGTTGTAGTCAGGGTCAGCTGCTTTGTAGGGCACCACTCCCTTGCTGCTTGTGAGGGCTGTCCAGAAACAAGGCCTCATCTGACAAGCAAGGGGTTGAAGATTTATGTCTTGTCTTTGCTACACAAGCAGGCAGAATTCCTTTGACTGTTAGCAAATTCAAATTAATCCTGGTGAACTCAGTTCTGGATATGTTTTTTACCTTTTCTTTTTTACTGGAATTCTGTTTCTAGTCTTTCAGTCCAGATATTTCAACAAAATTAACTTTGGCATGATATTGTAAGTAGCCAGAATGGATGGGCACAGAGGCTAGGCTTGTCAGAAGATGTTAGTGTAGAACTCGGAATAAAATTTGGGTGTTCTGGCTGTTCCGGTACTGTCACATCCCCACTTCAGTGAGAAGAGGAACCAGATCTTGAACTGTCTGTCTTCTTCCTACAGAAATAGTTCTGAAATCTGTTAAGTTCTACTGGGGTGGAAATTCTTGGAGGATATGTGAAGTAGCATAGTGAAACATTACAATGAATTCTTTTGAGTTAGCAAATGATTTTGCTAATGTAACTTGTATGCATATCTATACACAAGAGATAAAAGTTAGATTTAATTCCAAAGATCACCTTCACAGAACAGGCTTTGTGTGGACAGTAATCAGCAGTAATTATTTCTTGTTAAGGGTCCTGACCATATAGACAAGATGCAACTGAGCTTGCACCCAAAACTAAGCATAAACAAGCATTGTGAATACAGACTGTACTAACTGTTCAAATTATGTTTGAGAATTATTAAACTAAATACATGTTTATATTGAATTCCAGTGTGGTTGCGAATAGAGCAGACATGTTGTATTCTTATGCTATCACGTAGCAGGCAGTGAACTAAATAGGAGAGAGTTCTTCTTTCCAGTTTAAAGGTATTATTAGGAGCCTGCATCAATGTGATTTTTTTCTATCAGTAGCTATCACATATATGAGAGCAGTACAAAGTCTTATCATGCAAATTTTCCTAAACACATTAAGTTCTTGAGCTCTAAGTTGAAATGATTGTTATGGGAACTAGTAATCAATCTACTTAATATAAAAGAAGAATCAAACCGTTACTATTTAATATCTGTTCCAAAAAATACTGAATGCCAGCCCACTTAAAATCGGCCAGTAAAATGCTATCTAATTAGTGATTCAGTTGTGATTAGTGATTAATATAAGTGTTCAAGATTAATATAATTTGTAACATTTTTACTACCTTCCAAACATTAATCCTTTAGTGTGCCTATAGCAAAAAGCAAATAAGCAAACAAACAAAATCTCCCCCCGAAATCCCACCAGTTGAAGCCTGAATATTTGTCCTTGTAAATTACTTTATCTCATCAGGAAAAATGTGCTAAGGTGTAAATTAGTGATTGACCAGTTTCAATGTAAATTTTCTTTTGTTATATTGTCTGAGATTTCCCTGAGTATATATAGTTAATTCACTAGTGGTTTATACTAACTTGTTTTGCTTCTCAGGGTAATTGGACTAGAAATGCATGTCAGTTAATGCAGTTCAGCTGGTGGTCAGTATCTTGTTAAGTGATGATAAATCAGTGTTTTAGCCTTTTCTTTCTGAGAGGGATAAAGTAGGCATGTTGGCAATGGTACTTTTTCTTCTTTTTTTTTTCTTCAAAAACATTAGTATTTTCACTTTTAATTAGATAAAGTCAGATACTCCCCAAAAGCTAGGTATTCATTTACTACATTAATCTATTAATCTAAATACAAATAGTATTTTTATTCTTTTTCTTCTAGTGTTAAACTTTTTAGATTTTGCTCTGCTTTTTAATAAAGTATTATCATAAAATTATACAATATGTCAGATGAATTTTGGATAATCTAGAGGAACTAATTAATTTGGAAGATATTTTGCATCCTAACTATTTTTATTTGTTACAGTTGTATTACTGTATCTTGCTTCTTTTGGTCTCTGATATTTTTGGGAAGATTAAATTTCAATAAAGGGAAGGGCTAGAAGGCTACACTGTACACGAAAGATAATGAACAGTTTTTCAGTTTTATGTAATCATTGTATAATTCTTGTGAAAAGGAAATAAACTATTTGGGTGCATGATGAATAACCTACAATACACTTAAGAAAACTTAGGTATTAGTTATCTTTAACTCATGTCTTTTAAACTTTTTTCTTCCTGTTCTTTGTTGCTATTTTAGAATAATGTAATCAAACATTTACATCTTAAACTGCCACATACACATGTACTACAAGAAGAGTATTATTATGCTTTTTAATTTTGGGCAAGGACAGCAAGTGACTAACATTTTAAAAGTAATTGTACAGCAATGTAGGAATGTACAGAAGGGTTGCTGGGTTTGTGTGCTACGCTATCAGAGGAAATACGCTGTGAGAGCCAGAGTATCTGCAGGACCATTTGTGTCCGGCTTAATCCTGGTTTTTATCTGCAGTGCTTTGTTTAGTGTACGTGCATGAATTCTGTGAACAAAGTTATGTGTGTGTGTCCCATCCAGTCCAGCTCCATCTGCTCGGCTGGGTGTAGAGACAGATTTCATAATTGACACAGAAGCGACGCTAATATGCTGCAAACGATTTGGTAATTGGTCTCCCCTCGCTGGTGTGATCGTGAAGCCTGGATTGCAGAGCTCTGTTTCTGTTCCTGTCTTAGTGCAGCTCTCCTGTGTTGGCATTGCACTAGAGATGGCCACCCCAGTGGGAAGTACATCTTCCTTCTGGCGGGGCCTTGTCCTGACCTTTCCACAGGGCTGCACAGCCCGGGGTAGCCCTGGAGCGCCGCTGCCTGCTGAACTGCGCTGACCGCAGGGTCCTTCTAGCATCCGTCTATCCACTGCTCTGTAATGGGGGGGTTTTGACAGGCAGCACAGTTTTGTAAGATGGACTAGAAGTAAGAACTATGAAAATATCCTCCAAATATCAGCAGGAGTATAAATGAGCAGCAGTTTGCACAAGGAGGAAATAAAAAGCATACTTCTTAGTATGCAAAATCTACTTGGGTAGGTTATTTATTAGGTTGGCTCCTGATGACATGCATTCTTTGAGTGGTTAAGGAAAAAAACGTGATGGAAGCTATCTCAGTACAACTAGCTACCTTTTGAGATGCTGGAAAACGTGAAAATATAAAGAGGGTGGGGTAAAGAGAGGAAAGGTCTATAATTTCCTGTCTCCTATCTTCCACATTTTGAACAAATTCTTGTAGAAAGTGTAAGCCTCAGGGAGACAACAGGAACATGTGGCACAAGCACAATGAATTTAGGAAGAGTAAATAATCATGCCAGTTTAATTTTCTTCTGTAACATGACAGTAAGGCCAGTGAATTGACAAGAAAAGTGTGACTGTTGGCATTTTTCATGTTAGTGAGTTCTTTGGCAGTGTTTCTTGCTGTAATATTGCAAACAAGGGAAGAAATGTGACCTGAAAGAAACTTGTAGAGTAGGAGCAAGACTTGGTGGATGACTGTGCCTAGTAGGTGGTTACTAATGATTGTCTGTCAAAATGAAATTGTTGTATTGAATGTGGATCCGCCACGGTCTGTTGGGTCTGTGCTCATTCTGCTTCACTTCAATCTTCTTGTTAATGACCTTGATGATAGAGAGTGTGCTTACAAAATTGATTCACTAAAAATGCCCCTAGAACTTGGAGGGAATATATATACGTAGGACACAAGTTTATGAGCACAAAATTATTTTGAGAAAATTAAGAAAATCTTAGGAGATAAATAGCGACAGATTGAAGTTCTGCGCTTAACATAAATCATGAATACACAATTAGACTGTAGGGAGCAAGTAATTAGATGATAATTCTCCAGAATTCCTGATGTAAAAGGGCAAATGTTATATCAGGAGGGATAAAAAGATACAGAACAATCTTTTTTTTTTTTTCTTTATCCACGAGGAAGTCCTCTGTCGAAGTGTTGCATCTCACTAGGGCAAATGCCCTAAGAAAATAGAGCTCACCTGAACAGATGCTGGGAGAAGAGTAATCAAATAATTTGAGGTCTAGAAAATGAGGCCTAATTGGAAGGACTGAACTAATTTGAACTGAGGAGAGGAGCGAGTGTGCAAGTGCCAAAAAGAGAGCTAGAAGGCATAATTTTGTGTGTATGTAGTAGGCAGTTTCAGGAAGGTAGGAAGTTGTTTGGTATAAAGCCCATCCATGAGAGAAAGGGAAAGATGAGTGATCTTAAAATGTTGCAAATAACTTCGATTAGGTCGCAGGTCATGAACAAAGGACCGGTTTCTGAGATAACTGACTGTTCTTTCTCCTAAAGAATTTTATTTAATTGTTTTTTGAACAACATCATTAAGATTGATGAACAGTACATACAGACTTTTCGGAATGTTACTGAGTGAAAAATGAACACTGTACATGGAGACAATTTACCCTGAGACAATATCCACTTGACAAAATTGTTATGCAAACAGTCTCCATTATTGCCAGTCCTTTGAGTTCTAACATCCTCTAACTCAGTAGCCTTCATCTTGTTTTTTGCTGGTATCTCACTACACAAGTAAGAGTTGTACCAACACAAGATTTGCAGCTCTTTTTTCCTTTTCAGAGGCCCTTAACAAGCCTGTCAGTAGTTAACTTTTATTTCTTTCTCTTTTTCATAATGATTTCGGTTGTTTCTCAGCGTTCTGGGTACTGGACATATTATTAGCATATGAAAACAAGGAGTGTACTGTTGGTAATTGTTTTGTTTATAAAATCTTTCCCAGTTTCCATTGTCTATTTCTCCACTGAGAAATGAGTGAAAGGTTCAGTTACCTGAGGGTGTAACATATGTTGTTAGTATACTTCGAGTCTCTATTTTAGTCAGTTAGTATTTTTGTTAGTATACTTCGAGTCTCTTGTCATACCTTAAAATACCTGTCTTTAATCACTGCAGTTGGAAATTACCTTACTTAGCAATTTTAGTTTCTGTTTGCTCAGAGATTTTATGAGTCAAAGCCAACAGCCTGTGTACAGTGTAGCAAGCCAAACCTGAATTTTGCGCCTGAGAATGGGGTTTGTCACAGCTCCAAGTGCTTTTTAATGAGGGCTTTTTGTTTAAGTAAATGTGATGGAAATTCCATCATTTCAGTATTCCTTCTTTCTAATAACTTATTAAGAGCTGCTTCCAATTTACATTTTTGCCTAATATTTCCCTTCCTTTCTCCCATGGGCAGTCTTTAAACACAGGGCAGATGTCTGATATGGAAGCATTAGGGGTCCAGCATCCTGCAGGGAGACACTCTGGAGCTGTTAAGAGGTGGAGGTTTTTGCATATTACAGAAGGGATCAGGGTGACTTGAAAAGATTTGTTTTGGTTATGAGGGGATCATTTGAACTCCTCTCTCTCTCCTCTGCTACTACTATTGCTTCTTCATCCCATAACGAATTTGGGCTAAATGCTGTAGATTCTATTATTTTTCCTACATCGTGTACCTTGCTTTCCTAGATGGATGTTTGTGTTCATATTATCTGCAAGAAAAGTTACTGTTGACATTGATTATTTAAATGTTGATCATTAGCTTTCAAATTTCCAGACAAATCTGTGTGGAAAACTCACAGGTTGCTTTATCAAGCTCTGGTCATATTTAAATGGTACTATTTTTAACCACCAGAGCCAGAAACTCTTGCTTTAAAAGTAGAAAATGTAGAGTTAGCTACATTTGAATCTAGTAGGTGATACAGATACTAGGAATAAATAGGAGGACCCTTACTGTAGTGGAATGCAAAGTAAGACAGTTATTGTCCGAGAGTACTCAGTGATAAAATAATCTCTGAAATATATGCCCCAATACTAAGTGTCAGAGAGAATGCCAATAGCATCTGCCACTGGAACTGGAGGGTAAGACTGCTATGTAGGAGGAATGTGTAATAAAGATATGCCATAGTATAGAAGTTGCAAGATGTTGCAGCCTCATCAACCAGCTCTAATTACTGGGTGTAGGAGGCCAAACCAGCATTTGGTGTGATTCAAATGATGTACTTAAGAAGGCCTGGGGTTTGGGAGTGCTGTGATGCTGAGAGCTGAGCTCACGCCAGCGCCTGAGGTTGGGACACTAGAGCTGCTTTTCCCTTGCATGGTTGGAATGAAACTAACAGCAGCAGACAGCTGCTCATCAATGGATAATTTAATGTTGTGTCTTACCTATTGTTTTTGAAAGCCATGGGTAGATCAGAAAACTCATGGCTTTATGTTTTCTTAGACCTGGAATGTACATGCCTTAAATAATTTAGGTTTCTGGAACTGGAATTCCTTGTTTAGCTGCACTTGCAAATCTACTGAGGAAGCACAAACCTGTCTTTCTTACTGTTTATGCTGCATCATGTTGTACTTTCTATGCTTGACTTAATGAAGATAATTAACTTTGGACCAACAAAAATTACTTTTGCTTTGCTTTATTTGGTAAAGGAAGGATGCTGCTCATTGTGGAATGCTGGATTAGGCTATTGGATGTCATAGTACCTAGTATTTGTCTTTCTCTTTGTAGAATTACATTAAAAAGCATAATAGAAGCTTTATTTATAAGCATAAAGTGTGGTGTTATGAAGACACTGTTAGAAGAATTACAATCCAAACTTGAAATTTAGTGAGATGGATGCAGCCACTTTCACTGTAATGTTGCAATAGAAGTAAATGAGTTAATATTACAGTAGAAACTTAGTAGCTAAGTGCTCCTAAGCGACATCAATTTATTTAGAGGGGTAAAAGTACACTGAATTTATATAGGCTACGGAAACATGGATAAAAATCCAGTGTTCCATACATAAAGTTCAGAAGTGATTTTGTCGTGATTTCACTGTCCAAGACAGAACTGAGCTGTAATTTCACTTAACTAAGTCTTGCTTATTCAACACTGTTAGTGGGATAGCTGTGTTGGATGGTAATATGTGTAAATATGTTGGTTTAATTTAATAGTTCTAGAGGAAGGCAACAGGAAGGCAACACAATAGTCTGGATAAGCAACAGCACTGCAAACATGCTACAGACAATAGTCAATCTGTCAGCTGTGAAGAGCTGACTTCCAGGCTCCAATTGAAGTTGCACAGACGTCTCTCTAGGGGTGGGAGCTCAATGATCAAAAGGGCACCAACAGGATAGATAACAATCAAAAGAGGGATTAATTTTTTTTCATATGACATTTTAAACTGATTAAAATTACTTCTATTTAGGGAAAAGTGTATTTGAGTGTATTTAAATTCCACATTTTTTGTTATCAATAATTAAGATAGTCTGTTCTGAATATACTTTAAAATAAAATCCCACCACGTGTTTGCCATTAAAATTTTAGCAAATGAGGTGCTGAATTGAAACTAGCACTAATGAAATGGCAACCTAGCTTTTGACAGTAAGTGGGGTTTTTAAATTATAGTGTAGATACGACTGTTTTGATTGTTCCACACACTTTCTCAGCTTAAAATGAAAGATAAAAAAGCAAAAAATTTTCATGTTTAAATAATAGCCTAGGAAGCTGAGGGGATGAGATGCCTTAGCTGTAGAAGCGTTAAGCATTTATTTTTTCTTTAAAGTACCTAAATAAAATAAGATTGTGTAACTTCTCTCCACATGCAATCTGAGATTAGTATGAAAGTGAAATTCTATTTTAGAAAATATGCCGTATCACATTCATCATTTTCTGAAAAATAGTCTGCATTACTTAGTATGGTAATCTTAGGCAACTAAGTTCACTAAAGCAGAAACACAGATTTTATAAGTACTCAGGAAAATGAGGGGGGAAAAAGGGGGTCTAAACATGAAGAAAATGTTTTTGGTCATCTGGGTGCCTACAAATGTCACGGGGGGGGAAGCAATAATCTCTATAAGGAAAATGAGAGTTGAATGAAATTGAAGTATCTGATTACATGTATATTTATGGTATCTCCCTTATTAACAAAGCTAGAAGCAAAAGCTTATGTATGAGGTTATAATATGTCATGTTAAAGTACAATTCAGCCTGTTCCCATATGCACAGCAGAATTCTGTTTTTCCTCTTTTCTGAATGCTGCACTTCCAATGGCCAGCACTGTTTTTGATGAGTGCTGGTATAATTGATGGTGGAACCCATGCATAGGAAACAAAGAAAAAGGGAACTTCTGCAGAATCAAATAATTATTTGGAAATAGCTGTAGAAGGTTAAATAAAAGCTTTATGATACCAGTTGAACAATGAGTGACACCGTGCTCTATTATTACTTCATCTTTGATATCTAAAAATAAGAACTATCTGTGCAAGCATGCGTGAGAATTAGGATAGTAAGTATCATTTGTCCATTTTACAGATGAGGAATTGGAGCAGACAGATGAATTCATTTGCATGAAGTTGCCCTGAAAGTTGGAGGACTTGACGATTAATCCTGGTAGTCTGTCTAGACTGATGACTGGTAACAGTAGTAAGAAAATTTAAAAAGTGCCTGCACCTTGAGAATTCCCAGCAACCTCCTCGAGGTTTAGGTGAGGGTGATGTGTTTTCATGTCTGGCTATGTAAGAATAGTATTTTTCTGTATGGATTAGATATAAATAGGATATAAATAGATAGATGTGGCTCGATAGAAATAGGAAGGATGACAGTATAGAAACTGCCATGTTTCTGTTCAAATTTGCTTTTTGAATAGGAACTTTTAGTATTTCTATCTTCCATTTCATTATGCTCTCTTCCCCGTTTCATGTTATTTGCCTGTCTTGAGTTGAAGTGATGCAGATACTGATTTAAAGGTCTCTTGTCCTGCAGCACATTTCCTTAGTAGAGAGGATCACTGAGCAGGGTAAGAGGACAATTGATTTTGATTGGGGAAGAGGATAGTGGTAAGTTTGATTTGTCCCAATTGCATTTTGAGTGTGTTTTGTTTGTTGATGATACACGCTACGCGGTTACCAGTTTTTTGCCATGTTACACTGGTTGGTTTCCTCTGGCAGAAATACAACAGTTCTTGTTCTGTATCTGGTTCTGAACATGATGCTGAGAATGGTCAAGCTGTCCTTTACCAATGGGCAGACTGGCATTGCAGTTTTGGAGTAAAAGAGGAAAGTTGTGGCCTTCAAGTGCTTAAAAACGACAGCTGTTTGGATTCGTGGATGAGAGGTGTGTCAGAGAGGCACATCCTACTATGGCCACGCCACGGCCGCCTCTTAAAAAGAGCTGTGGAAAGAAGGGGAAAGGATTTGAAGTGTGTTGCTAAAATCCACCAGGTGAGTGGTTTGCTTGCCCAAATTATTTACATAATCGGCACCCTGGGATAGCTCTTTCCGGGGAGGAGGGCTGCAGGCGTCCGAGGGCAGGGCGCGGCTGAAGGGTCTCTTGGCAGTGCCAAGAGGTGGCGGAGAGGCGCTGAGAGGCGTCGGGCGGCACAGCGTGCCCTGCGGGCGAAGGTGGGTGTTACCCGAGCGCGGCCGTCGCCGCTGCCGCTCTGCCCCGCGGGGGCTGCGGCCGCAGCGGCCCCTTTAAGGCGCGACCTGCCGGGATCAGGTGCGCGGCCGGAGCGGTGACGTCATGGGGGCGGGGCCGCGGCTCCGGCTCGCGCTGCCCGCGCTGCCCGCGCCGCGGGACGGGGCGGCGGCGGCTGCGCACGTGCGCGGGGCGGCGGAGAGCGCGCGGGGCCGCGCGGGCCGGGGGCGGCTGGAGCCGGGAGCGCCGGGAGCCCGGACACGGCGGGAAGGCGTCTCAATGCGGGGCCGCTGCAGCAGGTGTCGGCTTGTTTGGTGTGGGGCAGCCTGCCGTATAAGCACATGAAGGGTTTTCTCCTTCAGCAGGCTAGACGGGAAAACTGGGCTGCGTGCGGGGTGTTTAATTATTTGTAAACTTAATTGTTAGCTTTTTTTTTTTGTACAGCCATCCATCATGTTGTATGTTTCATTTGTATTTACTTGTTTAAACTGTTGCTTAGATAGTAAGTGAGCACCAGATACTGCCTTAGTTGATTGCGTTTTCCATGGTGATGAATGGTGCTGTGTACCTACTGACCTTGATAGAAAGTGCTCCGCGAAATTTAACTCTTCGTACTTGAGTAAATAAGGCAATTCCAAACGCTTAGGTTTGGAGTAGAGAGGGGATATCAGATGTCTTAGAGTTGCTCTTCCTCCCTTGCCAATGGAAGATTATATGCCACCTGTATGGAAAAGAGACTACACATTTTGCCAGTTAGGTGGGAATGTGTAAGCCCATGTGGAATTTACACTGCCTAAAGATTTGTATGCACAGGAATTGTGTTTGATGGTTCTGATGAAGAAAGGCAAAGGGTTGCTTGTGGCTTTGGTTGGGGCTTTTGGTTTTGTATTTTTTGTTGGTTGGTTGGGATTTTTTTTCTTTTTAGGGTGAGAGGAGACATTGAAACCTTTCTTTGAGCAGTCATTTAATCTTCATGATAAATAGACTTCTGTATTTGCGGTTCCAATTTCTGGCTAATATGTTCACTTTTCACCGGGTAAGTCAAAATTGGCAGAAATAATGAAAAAAATTCCCTGCTCAGGGGAATCATCATGTGAAGATAAGGTTGGTGGGAGGGCCTCTAATTTTCTGGGTAGCAGAAGAATGTGACCAAGTAAAACATGGCTTTAGCAGCTTTGATTCTTCAGACTAGAGAAAAGTCACTTTGGCACTCTTATGCTAAAAATGTAGGCTAAGACTTCCCTTTGAAGCCCTGATTTGGAAATGCCCATCTCTACCACATCTAACGTTTTGCTTTAGATTCCAAAGTAGATTTAGTCTGCTCTAATCTGCAGAGCAGGGTTCTGGAGTAAGTCTTTGTTTAAATAAAAAAAAAAATACTCGTATGTATGTATATGTTAATAGATGTCCTATTTTGGGTTTGAATGCATACGTCTGAATCCATTATTCTGCAGGTTTCTTTTTTTCTATTGCCTTGATAGCATTTCAGTCTAATCAGTATGCAGTAGATGATGTTTTTGCTCTCTAAATTTAGCTGCTGATGTTCATATACTGCTTGGTATTCTATATTGCTCTTTTTAGTGGGCATCCTGCATAGATAGATCAGCCCCAATGGCCTTTGTCCTGGAAAATGCATCATCCCAGTTGACATATTAGCAGTGGGCTTTTTAATGGGATGAAGCATGTTAATCTAGCATGCTTTAAGACCAATGGAGTCTTCAGGTGTACTAATGTGTACTTGTTCTTTGTGTGTGCCTCATGCCTCAGGGAGAGAAACAGAGTGCATGTCACATTATGCTAGTGTTTAGTTACTACTCTTTTTCCATTTTTTTACTCCCATATTTATGCAGAGAGCATGGGTGTTCTGTCAGAAGCAGGTTTGTAGTCCAATGGGATGTTCCAGCGTTAGGACACCAGGCTAAGGTGAGCAGATAGGTAATCCAGGGCATAGTAGGATTAGTCCACAGGGTGAAATCTGGTAAATTACTTTTCTACCTGAAAATCCCTTTAACTTTTAAGTATATTTTTTCATTACAGCACCTATTACTGTGACAGATGTGACTTTCCATAAATTTTTGGCAAGTGGCTTACTGTTTTCCTCTGGGAGTCCTCAGCTATTTCTTACCCTCCTTGTTCATATTTTAGCATCTTAAGCCAGTTTAATTGCCATGGCTGTGAAATAAAAAATACCCATCATAACACGTGATTGTGTATACTGTTGAAAAAGTCACTGAATTGTAAGCATCTCCAACAGCTTTTGTAGGTGTGTGAAGTTTTGAGAAATAATGGCTGTTCTAATGAAATTATTAGGAAATTTTTCAAGGTGAAAAGAAAGCTGACTTAAGAATTGCTGTTACTCCTTCTTTCTAATGGCAGATTTTCATAGAGGACTTAGTTTTATGAATTGCAAATAAAAATTTGTTTTAAAATAACTGATTCCCCCATAGTGATTGGGATGATTCCCAGAATCATGTGTGGCACTGACTTTTGTTTTCAGCTCTTTGGTATTGTGGCATGGATTTAAATGCTCTTGGGAGTTCTATGCTATATGTGCATCCTGGCTGCATGTCAGTCTGCCAAGGTGCAGTCATAGGACAAAAATAAGACAGAACAGAAAATAATTAATGCAGGATGTGAAGCTGTGTAAGGGAAAATTTCAGGAGTCTCATTACTTTTTCTATGGCTTTGTGATCTTGTTTTTTCTGTTAAATTAAGTGATACAAAAGTAAAGTAATGCAGCCAAGCTTACTTTCATTTCGGTTTCACAATGATGCAAGTTAGTTTCCAAAGTGAATCTTACACCTTCAACCTGTCCTCTCCTTTTTTATATCAGATAAGAGGCTGAAAAGCATTGGTTTTATTTGATGCAGGCAGGTGAAACAAACTTGCATAATTTTCTTTCTCAAGGCTTCTTGCAAGCCTTTTGTCAAGGACCACAGAATTGCTAAGATTCAAGGTTTACAGGTTGTGTGCTGTAATTTAGGGTCACAAAATTATGTAAGTTCTTGATGACTGTAGGAAGAGTGGATACAGATTTATCACTCCAGTTATGCTGGTTCTGTGCCATATGTGTGCTTTAGGTAGGAAAAGTTGTTTTTTGATTCCTAACTTAGTTGAACTATAAATTAATTTCCAAATATCCTGAGAGCATATTTAAACCACAGGAAATTCCTTTTTCTACAGGAAAGTGATTTTGTACCGTACCTCTTAAGGCGTGAAACTCTGTGTGTGTGTGTGTGTGTCTTTCCCATCTGCAGAGATGATGGGAGACTTGTCTTTGGCTTTGGACCCAGCATGGCATCACAGTCATTCAAAGAATGTGCTCATGCTTTGACCAAGAAATTTAGTTTAGTGCTTTGTTTGATTAACAGGCATCTATAACCTGGTGTCTTGTAGTCAAGAAGACCTTTTGCCATCTCTTTTTGATAGGATATTTATAAAACATTCTTTTGGCTTTGGTCCACTTACTGAGGTGGAAGTTACAAAAAGCAGGATGGATTAAATGCAGTGCACTGTGTTTGGCAGTCACTGGGAGTAAGTATGCAATAGAATTGCTTTTCTTGTTTTTGTGGTGGCTTTAGGAGGGAGTAGAAACAAGAAGTGCAGTTATTTGTGGTGTTACATCTGTGGTATTGTCATTCTTGCTTGTCTTTGGTAACTTTTAAACCCTGGCTTTTGTAGTCTCCCAGACTTCCCAGTGCTACAGGTAAAACTAGTTTGAATCACTCTTTAGAGTTCCTAGATGTAGAAAGTCAAATTGCTAGCAGGATATGTTCATAGTAATGTGCTTATTAACACTTTGTTTTTTCTCACAGTATTTTTTTTTTGGTTTTTTGTATCATCTGCCAAAAGAAAGACTGGTTTCAATGAGGAGCATGCTGCCTCATAGCACATGTACATAAGAACTAAGACAGCTTTTATCAAGTAAGTGGAAAATATTGAGTGTACATACCAACTTCTTACTCTTAAAGTTATGAATGAGCCAGATTTGTTTGTCAAATATAAGGTTTGGAATGGAATTATGACAATAGTACTCTTGATAGTGAGGACTGGACTTTACCTATGAAGGAATGCTTTCCACTTGGTCGCTCCTCAGCTTGTTTTTAAAAAGCTTGTTTTAGATTTTGTTCAAACAGATGTAATCTAAACTAATTTAACCAGTACTAGCACCCTAAGTCACTCCACACAAAAAATGCTTGTGGGGGCTATGGAGGGAATACCGAGGAACAGATCTGACTTGAAACTGCCCTGGCCTGTCTTTCCACCTGGTGGCTGTTTACCCTGACCAGGTTGTTGTGTTGCCATGTTGAAGGGTTGCACAAGGATGAGAATGAGCATTGGGAGGCTGAAGGAAAGTGGAGGCGTAAAAACTCTGACCTCATGTTAGTCAATGTCTGAGTAGTCTTGAAATGTGTTTCTGATTCTCTTTTGGTAGCTACCAAAACAGCACTATGCTTGGTTTGGTTATTCTTTTATATGAGAAAAGGCAAAAAAAGATTTTTGCTCATCTTGTAATTTACAAGCTACTTGAATAGCTCTGGATTGCCTGCTTTAATAAAAAAGTAACTTGGATGGTAAGAGAAAACAGAACGGATTTTTATTAGTTTTTTTTATATGGGTCCATTTGATTCTAAGGCTATGTTGACGAAGGAAAATCAAGATTTCACTGTGCCTCCCTACTCCCCAGACTTTATTTAAACAGTTGTCTTGCCATGTGGAAAAGGTCAGCTGAGTACAGCTTATGTATTTGCCCAGCATGTTTGAACACGTTGCCCTAAAGTTTGTTAGACTGTTACTAGATTTTTTTTTTAATTGTCATTTTTTCTATCCTCTTGAAAATTGCACTGCTGGTGTGGGAGCTTCTCTTTCTTAGCCCATTCTTCTTCACCCTCCTCAGACCCTAAAAAAGAAGTTATTGATGGTCACTGCTTTCTATCCACAGAATTAACTTTTTGACCTCAAAGGTTTTCAATGAAGAGGGCAAACACCTGTTTTCAGACTTCTTAAAAGTCCAGGGGATGCATTCTCCAAGTTAAAAACTAGTATTCTGGAAGAATGTACTTAAGAGAAAGAAGCTAGAAAAGATTAACCAGGAGGTTTAATTTGCATCAGTTGTTTTGAACTCATCTTTGTTGGAGTGCAGTTTATCTGTGGCTGCTTAAGGACAGGACAGGGCAGTTGGCTGGGTCTTGACTGGGTGCTCCTGCTCTCTCCTTGTTCAGCTCTTGGCTGAAGTGGCTCCTGCAAGTGGCTCACAGCTCAGTGCAGTGCTTGGAAGCAGTGGGAGCATGAGGCTAGGGAAAGTAAACAGACTGACACAGTCTGCTGTTTTCCTCACTTAAATGAAACTGCACTTTCGGTCTGTGTTCCCGATTGCTGCACAGCCGTCTGACTGCAGATGGAGGGGCAGCTTTGTTATCTGCGTGAGAGGATCTAACTTCAGGCCACTGTCAAGAAGTGACCAGGCCTGCTTTTCTGCATTTGAGTGAGAAAGTTAATGAAAAAATGAAATTTCCATTGGTAGAGTTGTTTTTTGCCAACTTGCCACCCTATTATGCGTCATTTTGCAAACTTACCTGTGTTAGCATAAGGGGAGCGGAAGGGGCACATGATGGTGAACAGATCCACCCTGGTAGCAGCTGTCAGATTGGCACAGCTGTATCATAAAACATGTTGTAAGTTACCTGTGCTAGAAATGAGTGCATCTACTAGTACATCTACATGGTGTCTTGACTTTGTTGGCAAAGCTCATAAAGAAGCTGCTGTAACTACTGTTTCTCTGCTCCTGTACCCCACTGTAGCTTGCTGGTCTGTGTTATGCCAGTTACAAGTGCATATTGCAGGACTGCTCTGTATTTGAATAACTGAAATTATAAATTCATACTTTTATTTTCTGGTTATTTTTAACCCAGATTATTTTTATGAGGCAGTTTTTAATGTGGTCCTACACTGGCTGCCACCTGCAGAACAGAGCATCAGATGAGAACAGTAAGAACCGATCTGTGAAAGGTGAGCAGGAACTTTCTGCAACCAGCTTTTTTGTTGGCAGTCCAGAAGCTCCATCTTTACCATGTAGCATTTATTCCTGACGAACTTCTCCATGTAGACAAACTTACAGTATTTAAACTGTGCTAAGTGTGCTGACATTTACAGCTCTGTGAGTGGGAGTGCTGTGGTGGAAAATTATACGAAGGTGAAAGGAAGGGCTAGCATAGCCTTTGCTAGGTAGGAAGCTAAAAGATCTGCAACAGCAGAAGGAAGCCAAAATCATATGACTCTGCAGACATTGGGAAAAGAACTGTTTTCAATCTTAAGAGAATGGTTGTTTCAGCTCTGTCATCTATACTTTGTTTCTTCATTTTTTTTTAACTTATGCTTTTGTCATTTTCCTTGACAATATCTTTTTATCTTGACAGCCATGAAGGTATGCTGTAGGCATGCATGCTTCTAATAGATGGGGTTATTTGCAAATACATTTGCTTCAAATTGCTGATGTTTGAACCAAAGCAGAAAAGCAAGGAAGGCAGAGAGAGAGAGAGATTTCGGGCTTGTCTCTGTTGCTTTCGTTTGCCTGGTTTTCCTGCCTCATTTCTGTCTGAGGTAGCTATGTGGATGGCTGTATAATTGCTAGCATTGCTGTCCCAGTTGCCCTAGGGGCTGCAGTACTTGACCAGAACAGTTTGAGGGTTGCTGTGCTGTCCTAATTTAGATGAGATGTTAGAAGAGTTGAAATGCTTCCTCCCCCCCCCCCCCCCCCCCCTTCCTGTTCTGTGCAGAAATGTGGTAATTGCTCTGAATTCTTTCTTAGTTTAGTGGCAGTGAGTCAGATTCTTAGCTGGTATGTTTGGCAAAGCTCTCTTTTGTGAGTGCAGCAGTGCTGTTGTTCTTCAGCTGGGGACCTGTCCCCCTGCTTCTGTTCAAGGCATGGAGCCCTGCTTGCTGTTTGAACTGTCTGACCCTCATCAGCGCAGAGTGAGCTCTAATTTTCTGTCTAATGCAGAGGGATTTGCTTTAGTAGTAAAACACTTACTTGTCCTCTGCTGCGGTATGATTCTAAAAAGTTTTAATTTTAGGTGTGATGGAAGCAGAACTGATCTTGCTTTCAAGAGAGCATTTAGAAATTTCATGCTTTCTTCATGCACTGAAGTGTTGAAGAACTGGTTATTGTTTAGGCAGGTAACTGATAGTCTCCACTATCCATGTGCTGAGGGACTGTGCAAAATGATGTCAAAGCAGGTGTTTGAAAATGTCCACAATTTGATCAATATTTCTAGTAGTTACTCAAGTGTGTGGTCACCTGAAGCATTTTATCAAAAAGCTGACAGAGAGTTCTAAAATTATGGAAACTGAGGCTGAAGCAAATAGGAATTTGTAAAAATCAGTACTACAGAAGTCTTGATGTTACTGATTTAGATACTCCTGCCCTTTTGTGAGCATTGGTCAGCATCACCTCAGCAAGGAAGTCAGTGGAGTCATGGGAGATGTTTGTGGATTTTGTGTCTGATGAGGAAAGGCAAATGCTTTGTCCTTTGGAAGGAGGAGGACTAAAGGAGTACAGAGACTGGTGTTTTCTCTGCAAGGGTACATACCAACCTTGAGTCATTGAGCTGTGGAAATAATGCCACTTGAACAAATGGATTTGCTAACTCTTGGTAAAATTTTACAGGTATTTGAGAGTAAACATGCAGATCCAAGTAGTAGTGTGAGACGCCTGGAAGGCTTGGTCACTTTTTCTGTATGCTAAAGATGAGGATTGACATATTGCTTTTGCCTGGAAAACGTCTGTGTTGGTGTTGCAAATTGTGTTTTTAAGTGATTTGGTTCCTTGATACAAGCTGTTTGAGGAAGGAGTGCTACGGAGTTAACGTGCTGTTTTAACCACACACAGCTGTGGAGGAGGTTTTGAGCCCAGCATGATTACTGAACATTGGACTGTTTTTTGTTCACAATTATGGCACTGTCAGTGCACTTTAGAAAATTACTTTATTTGAAATTTGCACACACTAAATCTTTTTAAAAAAGCTGTGTAGAAGCATCACGAGGTAAAACTGCTTAGAGTATTGTGCCTTTGCTGTATTTTTTCCTTTCTTGTTCTTCTATTTTTGTCTCTCCAAAAGTCTATCATTATGGAAAGACATAGTTAAAACTTGGCTTAGCCCCTTCTATCCTGCAAGACTAAATTGTTCTTAAGGCAAACCAGTTTAATTGTATTCCAAATGCTTCCTTTTTGCATTGTTTGTTTCTATTAGGTAAATGGTCCCGGTGGGGATAGTATCTTCAACTATGTATGCTCCAAAGCATTATTATATTTCAATCTGATTCTGTTAGAGTTACATTGTGCTGGGGCAGCAAGACAATGGTGTGCATTGGTTTGGGGTTTTTTATTTTGTAACATAACCAAAATTTTCTTTAAAGCTATTTTGGTCTTGGATATACAGTAAGTCTCCCTGTCTCTGCTCTAAACATGACCATGTTAGAAGAACAAATTGATGCTGAATGCAGATGGCACCCGTGTCCTGGAGCTGTACTGTAAGAGTGTCTGGGAATAATCATGTAGTAATGCTACTGCTGAGCTTATGGGAGGTTTTGGGGATAGGAAGCTATTTTTCTGAACAAACTTCTTTTTTCCGTGATTTGTATCGCTGGCTTTGAACCACAGGGGATGGTTCCAGGAATTGTCCTGCAATAATTGTTCTTTGAAAAACTGCTTTTAAGTTTGCATTGCAACTGCAGGGCTGTAAGCTGAGGGACCAAAACTGAAGCCATCTTTTGAGTCCTTTCCATTTTTTTCTGTTAAATGGTGACATGTTGCTCCTGGTTGTCAATTTGTCCTACAAGAAAACAATCCTTGATGTTTAACTGCAGTCTGCAGGAACCTCTCCAGTTCACTTGTCACACTGAGGGGAGCCCTGCCTTGCACAGGCAGGCTGCTGCTGTAAAATGAAGTCCTTGCAGCCCTGTCTCCCACTTCTCTGCCCCCAGGCTGGTCTTTTATAAAAGGGTTTGGAAAACTTTTCCTCCTTCTTGCCTGGCCCTGTGTCCGAGGGGAGTTGTCGGTAAGCAGGGCCGGGCTTCTGGCCTTATCTTTGTTGTCAGAGCTGCCTGCCTGGTAGGTGGCAGTGGGGGCAATGCTTTTCAAATGAGACCTTCCTGTGCTTAGGGAGGCCCTTGTTTTTTTTTGTTTTAACAGCTTCCTATTGTTTGAAACAGCAGGTTATCCCCTCCCATGCTATTCTAGCTCTTTCCTCCTCCCTTAAATAATTTTTCTGTGCAAGTATTACTCAGAGCAGTTAATCTCACAGTGAGTCCTCAGTTTTCCCAACTTGCTCTGATCTCCAGCGTCTGTTGTGATACCAGTGTGAAGTTCACACAATAAATAGAAAGTAGTTTCTGAAGGTAGGTCTTTCTGATTTTTAATTCAGCATCACCACCACTGTGATGTGACTTTTTTGATTGAATTCAAATTGTCATAGGAGTTCTCTCCAACATATGATACTGAAAGATAGAAAATAATGCTTTTCAATGTCTTCTGGCTTTTGTTTGTAAGATACAAAGAAAGAGTATTGCTTCAGTTCATTATTCATATGTTTATCATCATTTTCAGTGTTCCAGTCCTGCTGACTAATGGTGTTTCATATGTTTACATTTTATTTATGATGTTCTACCTCTGTGAAAGGCACTCTCTAAGCCATAAGCTGCCTCTGGTCCACCGTACCATAACTTTTTGTATCTGATAGTATCCATGATAAATTTGAAGATAAAGCCAGTCAGAATCTCTTCTCATCATATCAGTTGTTACAGCTGAAAGGGATGTTGGCAGTTCATTTCCCATCCTACTTTACAGTGTAAAAATTACCTAGTCAGAAGCACTCCAGACTGCTTTTTTGATAAGTTAGTTGTGTTTTTCCTTCCCTCTACTTGTTGAATTCTGTGTAAGAAAGTTGATAATTAAGTGAGGTACTAAACCTATGGAGAACTTTTCTGTTATTTTAATGTGCTGATATATAAAAGTCAACTTGCTTTAGTTGGTTTCCTGGTCCCCTGCTTTCTATCAATGTCTTGTTTCCAAAATTAGTAATAATTTTGTGATTGTTTGGAGTCTGTCACTACTGTTTCATACTTCTCACTCGTTCAGCTTAGCAAAAAGTACATACTTGTTTAAATTTCTAGATTTGAAAGAAAAAGAAACCAAAACCCTTATATTATTTTGATGTATTTGGTGACACTAAGCAGAAGTTTTAATTCCATAAAATGGTAAGTCCAGTTCTAGACTTGGTCATCAGAGAGGGTGAAGGAGGGGAAAATAATCTATATATCAGTTCCAGTACTTGTCGTTCAGTATAATAAGCATTCTGCCAGTTCTAAGGCATTCCAGATTTTTTGAAGGAATAACTTCTTAGGCAGCATAAAACAGACCAGAATCACAAAGACATTGATTATAGTCTTCAGAGGCAGGATTCATCTGATCCATACTTGGAAGATGAAGTCCCACTCTCCTTGCCCTAACTATAACTTCTTGATAAGCTGATTCAGGTCACTAACCTGGTAGGAAATAAAGCAAGCCCACTCTTCCCCTGTTGTCATCCCTCCAAAAGTGCTAATTTTGTGAGCCGAATTTGCTTCTGTGAGCTTAAGTGTGAACTGCCTGCCCCAGAGCACTGGTGTGGAGGAAGAAGTGCCTTCTTCACACTACTCTGGTGGCCCTAAGATCTTGGCTTCATTTGGTTATTTCATAAGGTTCCTCTCAGAGGTAGGTTGTCTGTCTGAGATGATACATCCTCTTTCTAGAACACTGTATTTCGTGGGAGTTAGAGAAGCCGTAGGTTTTTTTATTACTATTATTGTAACTGACAGTTCGGAAACCTCTTGGGTGTTTTTGAGGGAGAAGTGTTGCAATGGACATGCAGGAGTTTGTTTTTCTGAAGTTGTTAGTTTATAATGTAGTTACGTCTGTAGGTTATGACAGTGGTCTCAGAGTTTTAGGTGTCTTAAAAACCCAAACAGGATGATTCTAGGTTAAAGAGTTCTCTGTTTGAGGCCTGGGAAACATGACAAACAGCCTGAGGAGTGAAGGAAGCAGACTGTGGTGGCTGTCAGGATGAACAATGGTTTTGGCACACCTGCTGCATTGCTGCTGTGCTTCTCCATGCTTGGCAGGAAAGGAGTGATTTGGAGGATAACCAGATAGTTTTGTAGATATTTTTGGTATGTTTCCATCTTCTCTGAGGGAGAGAAAACAGAAGCACTTGCTTTATAATGTAACTAATGGCTGGTTGAAGAATGGCACCATCAACTTTTGGGGCAGGATTTAATAATGCACGTAGAAATGTGAAAGTCAATATTATGCTAGACTCGGGGGCCCTTAGAAGGGAGTGCAGGGAGACCGATGTACCATGGGAAGGGGGAATAGTTGGATATAGTTGAAGTGATGTGTTAGAGAAATTTTTGCTCATACTGCCCCTCTGAATAGCTATAAACATAATCAAAAAGCAAAATTAAGAGAGCTGAAACAAATGCACTTGGCAGATGTTTTTTCAGTATGACAGTTTTTTAACTCTACCATGTTCCAACTGATGTTATTCAGTTGATGCTTCTCCTGGAAGTTGACACAGATGTAAGATGTGAGACCAGATTACAAAGAATCCTATATCACAGCCATGTCATTTCATCCATTTTCCAGTTGTATCTATTCAGGCTCTGATGTAATCATGTTAATAGTCTTTTTAATTGATGTGTAATGCCATACATATTTATACAAACTTTTTCTGAAACATCTCATGTACTTGATTTCACAAGAGGGTACTGCTGTCCTAAATTGTTGACTACCTGGGTCACCAGAGTATACTGGAATTGGAGAACTTAGATGTACTGGGAAAAAATTAGAATGCTAAAAAGCTGGAAAAATTTCTTTTTAGTCTAGCAAAGAAAATGCATCTAATACTGTACTTTTTGTCTCAAGCTTGGAGTTTAACTTCAAATGGAGTGACTTCAGTTCTGACTGACGAGAAATGTAAGATTTTTTCAGATCATCCACTTACTTGCATGTGTGCATGCACACATGTGCATGATTTATTTTATTTTCTTAATCACAGAGGAAGGATGCATAGACAATCTGGATAAAATATTCTTATTTTTTCCTGTTTCCCTTACAGGTGTGTGTATAAGGAAGTGTGACTTGCTGTAATGCTGGTTAAGCAATGGATAATAATTATAGTAACAGTGTGTCTGAACGCTTTCGTCTAGTATTGAAGGAAAATTTTGTAAATGGTTTCTCAAAAAAGCATTTATCGTGGTGTAATGACATGACTGAAAATACCATTGTGATGTGGGTAACCCTTCTTGATAAGGATAGCTGTTACAGATGTTGCTTTCTCAGATGTCAGGTGATTGTTCTTGAAGCCTGGTTATTCTGAGGGGAGAGGACTTTTAAACATGACAGTGTTTGATTTTGTCCTTTTATTGCCTTGCTGATGTTCTGGATCTGAAATTTTTTCTGCACCAAGTTGCTAACACAACAGTTGCATCTCTTCAGCAGCTTCTTGTGTTGCCAGCATATTGTCTAGGGAATTCTGGGGGAAACAAGCTCTATTGTACAGCGTTACAATGCTTGTAGACGCCAGCCTGGAGCAATATCAGCTGGTCTTGCACTAACAGGATTTGGCAAGAGAAGGTGTGGGCAACATGTGACTGCTGTGCAACTGGAAGGTGAAAATTCTGTCCTGTGACCAGCTCTAGGGGATCCTGGTGTGGGGAGTGGTGACTGTGTAATCTGTACTGGAGCCTGTAGGAAAAAGCAAGCCTTAGAGATCATTTTGGATTGCCATGGCAGGATATGGAGACCTCCACAGTTTTTGAGGTGCCTAACCCCTCTGCTGTGGTGAGTTCCCAAAAGACTGAAAGGATTTGAACATCAAAAAAGCCAAATTTTATTTCAATAATAACAGAAATGTTACTTTTGTAAAAAGAGAAAATTAAAAAAAAATCTTGGGAAGACAAAATGGAAATAGGCTTGTGTGCAAGTTTCCTGTTACCAACTATGTCTTGCCTTCCCAGCCTGTCAGTCACTGAGTGGTCCCAAATATCTTACCGGAAATTTTGTGCTATTGAAGAGCAGCCAAACCACACAATCCCTGGAGCTTTCACCTTTGAACACCCTTAGTATCTCCCCAAGAAGGCAGGATGGGACTGTACCCCTGCCCCCAGGGGTGCTACATGGCACAGCCACACTCTTAAGGAATTACACCCATAATTAGAAGCCAGAAACCAAATGCTTACATAAATGTTATCATCCTGAGACCCAGTTGCTTTCCTGTTCCCTACTGTGTGTGATGGAGTGGAAGAACCCCTAAAGCCGCTGTTGTCTCTTGCCTGAGACCTTTCTCAAAGCTTCTCTGTGCTCCAGTGCTGTTCCCTAAGGCACTTTGCTTAAGGGGTGACACACATCATTGTAGGCTGGGCATTCTTCTCTACGGGGAAAGAAAAAAGATGAACACAGAATATAAGATACAAGTTCAGGAAGCTGTGCTTTCTAAATTTCATGTGTTCTGTGCTGGACTAAGCCAGAAGCTGTGTAATCCTTTGTGCTTAACCGTACAGCACTCCTGGGAGTCACTGTTTAAAGGGTATGTGGGTTGTATTCAGTTTCACAAGTGATTTCAGCCAGTGCGAGATCAGATTTGGGGGAGTAAAAGAAGTAACTGCTTGCTTTTCTGTAGAGCTCAGACCTACAGCAGCATTGAAAAAGTTGAATTACTGCTGAAAGGAATTAAACTGAGCTTCTGAAGTAAACTTTTTTTTAAATTTTTTTTTTCTTTGTTACAGTACAGGCTGAAATCCTGTTGTCTGATGTTGAGCTAGACTGCAGTTTTCTCTAGCTACTCTTTCAGTGTTGAACTTAGTGGCTTTAACATTTGTTAATTGTCAAAATTTGTTGGCTGGGTACTTTGCAGTCCTGTTAGGACAGGCCTTCTTTTTGCGTATGAAGGCATGTGTACGTATCCTTAAATTTGCTCCTTGTCATTCTGTTTTAAAATAACAACAGCAACCAGTTTCATTAAGGATGTTTTCCTTTCCACATGTACTAGTTGGTTAAATGTATTATAACTTTCCTGGGGACCTTCAGAATTCTGTTTTAATTTTATCTTTAACAGGTTTCTTCAGTTGCTAAGAGAAGAACTCTTGTGACCGACCTCTTCATGATCTTCTGCCAGTGAACAACCCACAAATAATGTGGGAAGGCCCCTTTCAGGGTATATACCTCCTCTTGAGTGCTTCCTGGGGCTTGGTTTTTTTTCTGGCCAGGGGATGTTTTGGTTTTTTGGGGGAGGAAAGAGGGTTTGTGGTTTTTGTTCAGTTGAGTTTGTGCTTTTTTGGTGGGGTTTTTTTGTAGGGAGCTTCTGGTGCCACTCAGTTGGGTCGTTTTATTGCCAGGCAGAGAAAAAAAATAATCAAAGCTGTTGACATCATTCTTCTTTTTCTTACCCCAACACCCAACTGGTCTGTTCAGCTTGTATTATACCGCATTTGCACAGCTTCTGCTTCTGTGACCCATTAGGACAGAGCCTGCTTGTGCTTAACAAGAGTCTCTTTCATGCTTTGTGGATCTCTCCAGGCCACAGCGGGATACAAAATAATCCCTTTTGCATTTGGTAGCTTCACAGTACTTTTCTGGTGAAGATGAAATAACCTTTCTGAATGAAAACAATAACATCATCTCCATAAGCCTGGTTTTGATGCAAGGAAATTGTGTCATTGTTTCTGCATCTTATAAAATGAACAGCAGTTTGTTTGGGTTTTTTTTTCCTTAGCAGATTACTTACAGATTTTAATCTTTTAAAATCATAGGAAGAGTGTTATAAGTTTTTTAAATCAATATGGAATTTGTTTCTTATGGTAGCATTCTATTAAGACTTAGAGAACCAGTTTTTTTGAGTTGTAAAATAAAAATTTGAATTCAGACTTTGAATTCAATGAGGCCAAAGTTTTGTGAAAGTTCATATGCAATCTCATGGCTTCACCTTATTATTAGTTCTAACATAAAAGATCTGTATTTCAGAAAACTTACTTATACAACAATCTGCTTTGTACACATGAAGCTTTCATTTTCGTATGCTGTGCATATTCTCTAATGTTTTAATTTCTGAAATGTTTGACAAGTATAATGTGTATGACAAAGAAAATATCCTTTGCCTGTTTGAACCATCTTCTCCAATTTTCACATTGTGAAATTGGTTAAACTTGGATTTAAGGCTTTTTTTACAATCTTTCAGAAGATGTTTTATACCGGAAGAATTCAAGCAATTTATCTATTTGTAAGGGGCTTCTCAGTGAAAGTAAAATTTCAGGTAATGGAGGCAACTGCACATCCTGTTATACAAGGGTTCCTTTCCTGTGTTTGTAGGAACCGTTTCATGATTTTGCCTGTGTTTGATGTTTAGTTGTGAGTTCAGGATTGTTGTGCATTAAGTTGTTATTACCCTCTCTTTTTAAAACACACAGAGACCTGCAAAATGGCTCTTTACTTCATAAGGTCGTATGGTGGAATGAGTCTGCAGCTGGGGACAGGCACAGTATGTCCATGGCTGTCGGCTCAGCCAGCAATGGGCCAGTTGGCCAGGTCTAGTCTTGGGGTGCAGGAGCCCCAGGGAAGCCATGGCAGCATATTACAAACGCTTTGTTTGCTAGTTTGGGTTGTAAAGGCTTGAGGTATGGTCATGTCTGTGTGCTTCATGTTTAGAAAAGGACAGGACCCAACTCATGAGCTTGCAGAGTCAATCTTTTCCTCTGATTTCCCTAAATGCATCCATCAGATGTTTCTTCTGCTGATCTCCTACTTGTATAGTTCTACTACCCCTGCTTGTCTGTTCCAGGTTGTTGGTGAGGTGTATGGTGTCATGGCATGTTTCCCCCAACCTGTTTGTTTTACTCTTCCATATGCTATTAACTGCTGTTGGATCTGGGATATTCTGATTAAGTAAGCTTTTTCTTGTGGTGTGTGCAAGTGTTTTTCCTACTCAAGTTCTGAAGTCTTCAATGGGTTTCACGGCAAATGCTTCTCTGTACAGAGCCAGATGAAGCACAAATGAGTTTCCCTGTTCTTATTAGTTATACTTATTCCTCTAAAACTACGTACTAATGATCTTAAACTCAGCTTATGCATGTGTGTGCGCACTCGTGATTCTGCTGAAATGTTATTTATAGCTATACAGCACAGATGATTGTTTAAAAAAAGAGGAATAATCTGCATGTTGTGGATGCTGGGAGCATTTGCTTTATATTTTTATGTGAAATATGAATCTATATCATGTTCTGCAGTGCAGCAGCGCTCCTTCTGCTTGTCAGTTTTAGCAAAACGGGAAAAAAAATGATGTAAGCATTTAATACTGGGACCCAGCAAAGGCACCATAAACTGCTCCTCACTCTGCATTTACTCTCTGTTTATGTGAGTTCCTCTGTACTGCTTTAATTTTGCACCTTGGTATGTTATTAGTCTGTCGAGAACGTGAGAGTTATAATCTGCCTTGATACGTGGTAATGATGGTATAGATAAAACACAAAGTACAATTAACTAATACTTTAATCTAGAACTATTATTTTAATACCAAATACTGTCCTGAGCAAAGAGAAAAGAGGGAGGGAATAGGTGCTTTTATGTTACTAACAAATATATTATTTGGCCCCAGCTGTTGATCACAAGGGAGGTTGGGAATTGTCTGCCCACCCTCTTTGGAAGTTTTCACTAGCCAGTGTTATCAAAAAGTCTGTTATGTGTGTGTGTTGAGGAAACTGATTTCTGCCCTGGGTGTCATCTTTCCCCTTGAGCACTACCTGGACAGAACAGTGCATTGCAGTATTTGACTTTGAGATTCTTAACACATCAACAGAAAGACCTATTTTTCCACCCAAATGCTGTCCATCTGTTTGGTCAAAGTCTGTTGCTACTCTGTGTGTTTCTGCCTTTGCTTAATCTTCATTGTGTTTCCTTTGATATCGAAAGTACTAATGGTGCAGGACTTCTGCTCATTTGCCCATTTTCCTGCAAAGTTTATTTCTTGTGTACCTATGGTTGTTATTCTGTATGGATGTGTGTATTTCCACACTCAAACATATCTGAAATTGTTGGTTTTATAGAGAGTTTAATGAAACAGAGGGGTTTGTGTTGCTGTAATGTGAACAGCGTATGATTTGGGAGTTGATTGCTACCGACTTCTGTTTTAAGCAAGGAAAGGGGTGTGAAGATTGACAGGAGAACTCACAGTTATAACAAGGTAGCAGTTACTGAAGAGGAAAAATTTTTGTGTTCAGCAGTGAAAATCTGCAAGGTCAGGAAAAGAATGGCAGCAGGATTTTAGGATTTAGAAAGTTATCGGTCATTAAGCCATATGTTGTTGAATACTGCTGACTACTTCTGAAAGCTTCTAGGGCTCTTAAGTCATTGTTGGGCTGGAATTCACAAGCCAGAGTACAAATCTCTTGGGTTTTTTGGATCAGTGGTGTTATTGGAAGAGAGATGAGATTGTTTGTTAATAAGGTGCCATATGAAAATGGGCCTTGAATTCTTTTGGCAGTAGCTGATGGCTGTAAAATACAGAATTTTGCAATCAAAATGTTTGTATCTGGAGACTGAATCAAATACTGAATTCATCTTGAAGCCCCATATCTTGGTTTTGGAGACAAAACTTCAGGAGGAAACACTCTGGGATGAGTGTCTCCTCCGAAGGGAAAAGGGCCTCCCCTTTTCCTCCACCAATAAGACAAGTGGGTCACAGCAAGTGAAAGTGGAAAAAACAATTTATTAACGCCAAACAAAGCAGGGTAGAACAGGGGTAAAAAAAAAGCTCAAAATACAACAAATTCCCAGAGAGGGAACAGACACTTGGGCTCAGACCAGCCGGGGCCACCCTGTGGGCCCGGCCAGGGCCACCCGCAGGCTCCTTGGACCACCGAGGAGGGAAGGGAAAAAGAACAACAAAAACCAACAGAACCTTTTTCCAGCTAGCCAGAACAGAACAGAAACCAAAAAAACAGCACTCCCGGTGCACTCCTGCCCGAGCCCTGCTGGGACCCCCCCCCCGAGCCATTGGGCTGAACCGTTCAACTGCCCCCTCAGGTCCGTGGCTCTGGCCCCTGGGTCCATCTTAAAGGCACAGCATCCTTGGGCATTGAGCGGATGGTCAAGGAATAAAGCAGCTTCATAGCATCATCCCAGAACACTCCACTTCGGAAAGTCAAGGTAAAAATTCAGAAAGGGAATAACTGGTAGCAGGAGGCTGGCTGAGCTTTCGCTGGAGTCAAACCAGAACCGTCTATTTCACCATATGGTTGACAGCTGCCTATTTGTCATGTTTTTCTGTGTTACACAGGATTGATTAGTGATGTTTAACTGCTTTTGAGCAATTGGGTAACATTCAAAGCTGCTGTGTTTTTCCTATTTATCCAAACTCCACAAGTTCCATGTAGAGTGGGATGGAAAGCTGGTTTCACCCTACCCTTCTTCCTTGAGAAATGTCCAGCACCAACCTAGGGTAAGGTAGGGTGTTTTCTTAAATATAGGCTTGGGAGAATAAACTTAGATTTCATGTAGACAGGAACAGAAAACTTGAGGATAAGCACTTCGGAAAATGTGAGTTGAAATGCAGGCTTTTATTATCATGTACAGCAGTCTTAGAGTTGAAGAACTGTGAAGAGTAAATCTGAAGGGATTGCAGATGGTTTTGAAAGGGTTTGAATAGGTCTGGGCAGACTTTCTTAATTTTATATCTATTCCTTGCCTTTTCAACTGTCAAGAGAAAAGTTGCTGAGAAAACAGGGCTGTGTAATATAAAGGTGGCTGCCACTTCCAAAGGATTTTGGAAGTAGGACCAGTGGGTTTGTCTGCCTCCATTCCTTGTAACCTTCACAGCAAATGCATTTGCTGAGTACTGTGATGCATGAGATCAGTGGTTATTAATACAACAGTTTTTTTCTATCAGTAGAACCTTTATCTGGGGAGCAAAATGTGTTTTGGCAATAAGCCTCACAGAAAGTAAATAATGTGGCATTTGCATCTCTAGGTCTGACCTCCACTCTTTCATTGTTTGTCTTTGAACAGAAGCCCTTTATTACTTGATTGTCCTACACTGTGCTTTTATCAATTGCAGTCTTTGAGAAGACATGCTTTACTCTAGAAACTTCTAGATCATCTTTCAGATTAAGTTATTGTTGATCAGAAAAGGCTGTGATGCTGGCTTCAGATATTGAGAGTTGTGCATTTAGACTTTTTGTTTATTTTTTAATTATAATTTGCCTTTGAATAATTTGTCATGTTGTACTGGAGCTCTTTACCAGATGGCTTTTAATAGCTTTTCTCATTTTTTGAGAGGCAGCTGGATATTTTGAGTCGTCTTAACTGTTTTATGAAAGTCTGGACACAGCTACCTTACTGTTTCAATAGCTGTATAGGATAAGTGACATACTTTTCCATTATTCTGAACAAAAGTCTGTGTCGTTGTAAGTTAGCACAGAACACAGGTGTTTATCAGCTGATGTCCTTATTTCAGAAAGGACTGATAGGACTTTGTAACCCTGGAGGAGAATCTTCTGCATTTCAAAGCCAATGGCTTTCTACTGGGTTTTGGTTTTGTGGTTTGTTTCTTTTTTAACTGTGAAAGATGCTCTTTAAATAGATTTGGCTGACTGTCAGGCTTAAAATCAAATGATTCAGATTAGGTAAGTGTTTGCAAGATTTCATTACACTGTTTTAAGAGGCAGTCCACCAGAGTTTTATAAAACCTACAAGCATTTTGGATAAGGAAGTTGGAGAAGGTTGCTATAAAGAGTATTTTCATGCAGTATTAAGCTATACTTGACCCCAGCAGCTTGCAGAGTCTTTGGAGTGTTTCTGCAGAATGTGGTCTCTCCACACCTCTTGTTGGTCTGAGCAGTTAACAGGAATGTAGAGTGGGTTGGTTTCCATGTTTCATGGTTTATTGGTTGTTGGTTTGAAAAGTTGGTATAAAAACATATTATTTTTTCATTGAATTGTTCAGTTTTTTTCCTTCCAATCACTGTGGAAGCATTAAGTTACCTATAGAAATGCCAACATTACCACTTTGGGGAAATGCGTTCCTAAAAGGTGATTGACTCATCAGTATTTTGGCTACAGTTTCTTCTATTGGTTGGTAGGCTGTATAAATACAGCGGTAGCGACCAAAAAGAATGTTTGTTATGCTAGTTTGCTTGCTGCTCTGTCTAGTCCTTTCAGTTTTGGTTTGGATTAGCTTGAGGTGATCTCTCAGAAATGGCCTTCATTGTGTCTTCTGGAGAAACCTGTAGTGTTTGATCAGGCTTGCTGTACCTGTACTCTCTGAAGAGGAACATCCATGGATTGGGGGAAATGTGTTTTTAGTCTTCACTCCAAGATCATTTTGATGATCTTTATCAGCAGCTTTTAGCCAAGCATTCGGATAATTTGCTTCTGGGAAGTGGAAGGATTTCTCTGGTGTCTGAAAGAGTATTTATCATAACCTTGGCAAACTATTTTCCAAAAGGTCTCTGGTACTCAAAGCTTTGTTCTAACTTTACAACACTTCAGGGACTGAGGGTTGTGCAATAGCACATGGAAAACAAGCAAGACCAGTATGAGTCTGTTGTGGGCACCAGTGGCACCGTGAGGTGCTGTCAGTTCCTGGTTCCACCCAGTAGGTACAGGTAGCACAGAGCTGGGTAATCAAGTTGTTCCTTTAAGAGGAAAACTGACAAATGGGTGCAAGCTTGACAGCAAAAGTATCACAGACTCCTCCCTGCCCCTTTTTCCCAGCAGAGAAATCAAGGCTGAGAAAATGCATGCATAAAGCAGAAATTTTTTCCCCTCTATTGTCCCATTTGTACTGTGAAAAAATTCTCAGCAATAGAGATGAATGTAAGTCTACCTTTTTGTAGTTGTACTTTATTGTCTAGGTGACTGAATAAATCTGTCTCGTATTTCTGGCTAGCTAAGAATCTCAAAAAGAAGAGACATCCTCAAGAGGTGGAAATCATCCTTCCTTTTGCTTCTGTCAGGTCACTGCACTCTTCACTCTTTTCTTCATCCAGCCTCATGGTTATTTGGTATTGGGAAGTTTTTCTACCCCTTTATTTTATTTCATTATCTTCAAGATTGAATTTAAACTGACTTGCAAAGCTGACTATCTTTTGGGATGTCTAAACTAAATGAAGACTGTAATACTGATATCTTGCAATTAAATATAATTTAATCCCTGCAGAAATTAGCAAATACTTTCATAATTGCAGGTTCATGGATAAAGTATGTTCTCAAGCCTCTAGTTCTGAAAATTTTCCCTCTAGCTGAGAACAGCCATGGGATTATTCTTGGGCCTCTTCACTGAAGGAGTCTCAGGAGCCATCTGGGTGAAAACTTTAAATAAAATCCATTGTTTTCGACAAGTTTGTCTGGTTTTTTTTACCAAAAGATTTTTGAGTAAGTGATTTCAGAGCGGTTTCTCACCTCTTTAGGTTTCAGAAGTGTTGCAGCATGTGAAGGCATGATTTGCCCTCAACACCATTAATCTTCTCTCTACCATCAGAATAGGTGGTAGGATCTTGGGAGCACTGAGTCTCTTCTCTAAAATCAGACACATTTACACATTGAAGCATTTAATTTGTTCTGTGTTTTGAAAGTTTTTTTCAGAAATGTAAGTAATGGACACTAACTTCTAGACTTCTGCTTTTATTTAATAGTGTGATAAATACTTAATTGGTGGTTTCAGCCATACCTACTGCTATATTGAAGCATCTTTGTTCCTAAAAAGGGTTGTTCTAATTCAGTCACGTGCTTAGATTGGGGGTTCAAGCAATAGCCTAAAATGTTTGGCTACATGAGACTGCAGTGTGAGAGGTGTGTTACATTCCACACACCCCCCCACCCTCATCCCCCCAAAATGAACAGTGATAGTGGGACATTGCCAGAGAACAAAGGATGCAACTTGAAATGTTATATTTCTATGTGATTGATTTAGCAAAGGAGTATAGGGATAAACAGGCTCTCGAGAAATCTTTGGTGGTACATCTTGAAGCGTGTTGTGCTCTGCTGTCAAAGGACAGACTCTGGTTTCTTCAGGCCAGAAGTATGTGTTGAACCGTGGTCAGCTTTGCTCTGGGGTTGTGCTGCTGGAGTGATGCCCCATGCCTCTCTCATCTGCTGAGCCTGTCTCTGCGGCTGGGAGCCCTCCCGCCTTCCTGAAGGAAGCTGCTCCAAAGCAGCAGGAAGATCTAGAATGTCGGGATTGCTTTTTTTATTATATATTATTTATCTATTTTTATTATTTTATTTACTCCTTATTAAAACACTTGTATAATGTTTGAGTTGTTATATTTTGTTGGTAAGCTTTTTAGAGGTTGGCACAGTGCAAAGCTGTGATCTGGAGATCTGGTTTTGTCCTAACTGGGTGGTTACCAGCTTAAGTGTTTTTTGCTTGTTCTTAGTTTTGCGAAGGCCGTGTAGTCAGACGAGCAAACTGAACGTGCTCCTGTGAGCAGTCATGGCGAACACATGGTAAGTCAGTTCTGCTAAGCCTGTGCAGAAGCAGTGCAGATACCGAGCTTGCATGGTTACTGTGAGGGTTTGGGCCAGCTTGAAAGTCTTGCTGCAATGACAGGTGAACTGCAAAGCCTCTAGTCTTGAATTTTGTTCCAAGAAAATAAAAATAAACTAAAGAAAATGTGTTCACTTTGTCGTATCTGAGGCAGCTTTGCTCAAAAAGCTCTCAAGAGTTAGTTTTACAGCCCATTTTGAGAGCAGAATCTTGTTTTGAAGTCCACTGAATAGGTGCAGCTCTCAGCTGTGCATCCTGGGCATGTTTTGGATTGTATTTTTCTTTTTTTGTAGGTGCTGTGGAAAGAAGACTGAGTGTTTGGCTCAGCAGTTTTTGTGAGGCAGCACAGAGCCTGCCTGTCTTGGCTCATTACATGCAGCACTCTGCTCCGTCTGCAACACAGGCTTAGCCACTGCACCTATTGCAAGTGGTGTTGCTTTACAGAGGTCCCTAAACAGATCCCTGAATAGCTCACACAGTATGGTTGGCTCATGGTTCATTAAGGGGTTGAGCAAAGAAAGGGGGCTGAGGCTGAAATTGCTTTGGAATGATTCCTGTATAAGTTCAGCACTCAGGAATGTTGTGCGACAGGCACGGTAATGGTCTGTGTCTGCAGGCTTGCAAGCACATCTGAAATTTTGCATGGCACACTGGCAACCAAGATGACTACTCATCTGTGTGTAGATATTTGCCTGCCTTACAGCAATGCTGAGACTTCATTAGCATTTGTAGAATGAGTTTAACAGAAGTACAAATGAAGTATTACTAGAGGGGAATGTGTTAGGCTGCTGTAATGCATTTGCAGGTATTTTGGAAGTTCTTTGTGTTTTGACAGGAGATGAAGAATTTATAATTGTGTGGAAGGTGAAGAACATGACTTCACAGATACCCAGGGTATCTTTGTAAGGTGGTATACTCTCAGTGAATTTTTTTGCTGATGGACAAACCCTATGTATGTCTATTCTGTAGTGACTTCATGATGCAATTAATACTTAAGTACACTTGGATTAGAGTAATCTTGCTCATACCAGCCATAATAGGTAATTGCAGTTGTTATTAGGTGTATCAAAAGTGGTATAATTCTAGATGTCATTAGGAATGTCCCTGGAAAATACTGTGCAAGTTTCTATAAATATGGATGGACTACACTAGAGAGAACTTAAAAAAAAAAAGTTTTGCCATGAATCTTGTAGTTCCTTTTTCTAGCAATTTCTTAAATAATTTTTTTTTCAATTTCTTGTGAGATGAGGGAAAACGTGAACTTGTTGGAAGAGCACTTTCTGTTGAATAATTGTTCTGTCTTCAGAAGCTTCTATGCCTTTTATAAGACATCATATATCCCAAGTACCTAGATAAAGTAGCATTTTAGAGGTACACATCGTTTCTGATGAAGGAAATTTGGAGACTGGTTTTTTCTGGAGAGTGCTGTGGGTTGCTGAGTCAGGGATGGGCCTTGTGCTTTCAATGTTCAGTGCAAAATCCCAGTTCTAGGGTGGAGAATGTGTTAACATCTATTCATAGAATGAGAAATCCTCGTGTAGTCATTTGAATGAATAAGATACGTCAAAAAAAATAACACTACAAGATTGTAAAGGATATATATGTTTGACTACTGCCATGGGGTTCACTTGAATGTTGTGGTTTATTTTTTTAATCTAGTTTCCTTCTTAACCCTTCCAGCATACTCCAAGCCTCCTTGCTCCTACATGCTTTTCTCAGAATCCTCTGTTCTTTTCCGTATTATTTTATTTTTTGGGTGGAGGAACATTTGCATTTTTTGCTTTGTCTCTGAAGATTCAGTGTATTGTGGGAGGTGAGGCAACACTGGTCTTGGCAGAACACCACACAACCAAGAGAGTAATTAAATGACGCAAGCATTTGATTATTTTTCTCTCTCAAGCTTTCTGGCACGGCTGGGCATTCCGATTGCAAAAGGAGGATCAGGAGAAGAAATTTCTAAAGACCACATGCAGAATTAGAACAACTGTATTGGAGACTTTCTGCTTCTTTAGAGCTCTTCGCTCTCACGTTCTGGAGTTACTTCTTTTTCCACTGTGAGGATAATGTCTCTTTCGTCACTCAAGATAGATGTAACTGAAAGGGAGCTGCCAAGGTTGTGTTTTGGTTTCTTTGCTCCCTTACTAATTGGATTTTTCCCATCTTCTGCAGTAGGATTATAGAAGGATTACAGAAGCTGTGTTTTTGGGGGTGTGGGAGGAAGTTGTTGTTTTTCTTGTCTTGAGTCTGGGACCTCCTTGATTTGCCATTTGTTCTCTGAAGTTACTGCCTGTTTGGAAGAGGGAGAAGCAGCATAACATGAACTTGCACAACCATGGATTCCTTCCCTTTGCAAATGTTCTATGTGGCTGCTTGTAAAGGAGGTTTTTGCATGCGTTAGCAGCAAATGAAGAATAGCATCCCAGGCTGGATTTAAAAGAAGCCAACTCCTTGAGTCCTGGCAAAAGGATAAATACTGTTTCAACAATAGTTTAAGGAGGATTGGATGTTGTTCCAGTTTTGAATTTTTTGAAAGGAAGGATCTGATCAAATCAAATATTCTGCCAGCCTAAACCTGCATTTTCTACAGCTGAAACTGGAAGATGTCTTGGAAAAGAAATTACTTTTCTGTCGGTCGGGGGAATGTACAGAGCATGTTTACTCCACGAAATACCACCTCAATAGCACCCAGTAAAGGTCTCAGCAATGAACCAGGACAGAACAGTTGCTTCCTGAATAGTGCGCTACAGGTAAGATCACAGAATAAACAGTGTTTCTCGTTTTGCCCTCTGTCTGTTGTAGTATTGTCCTAGGCACTGTGCAACAAATATAGTGAAACTTGAGTACATAATTACTGGTGGCCTAGATAGAGTAAAGCTACATTTGGAAAAACAGATAGTGTTATTGAGCAGCTTTTTAATTTTTAGGTTTTCCTGGTGAATTCAACAGTCAAATTTACCTAGTCATCATTTACTGTACTTGAATGTCTTGTTTGTGTAGGCTTGTAGAATGTCAACCAAAGGTAAAAATATACATAGAAAATTTATTTTAAAATAATAGAATATTGCATAGCTTGCAGAATGGATACTCCTTAAAAGTAAATTTAATTTTTTTGTTGAACCACTCAAGGTCAAGGTTTGATAATACCTATACAAGATTCATTTTATGTAGTGCACTTTTCTTTCTGGTGGCTGATTTGTAGCTTAGTTTAAATGACTGAGTGTTTACCTTTTGATTTAGAAGAAAAACCTTTTCTGGTGCCAAATTCAGTGGGGTGGTATGGCTGTTATACAGGTCTTGTCACCATTTAGATATTTTGAATGTCTGATGGTTGAGATTCAATCATTTTGGCAGCAGGGCTTAAAACCCCTTCATATCAGTATCCATCCCTTCATAATGACTTCTCTGTGCAGCACAGACTGTGTCACTATGGGTTTGGTTTTCTGTTTTGGGTTTTTTTTTGTTTTTTGGGTTTTTTTTTCCATGGGCACAATCAGGTTCTCAACGAACTTCAGGCTTCCATATAGCCCCAGTGCAAATAATACAATGACCCTCAATAGGCTTAATATATTAGGAAATACAGAACAAAGAGATATTTCCGGTGATGTTCTGTATCAATCACCATCAATTGCCAGCTGTAAGGTGTAATGACTGGCTGCCTCCTAATACTGAGTTAGTGAACCTAGGTCAGGACTAAGTAGATCCTAACATCAGCTGCATGCTATACAAGAAGATGAAAGCATATGACCTGGTCTTTAGTCTGCTACAGAAACCCTTTTCTTCTAAATCTCAAGAGAGACAGGATACTGAAAGTACTTACGATCAAAGCTGAATTAAAAAAAAAAAAAAAGACAAGATGGTAATAATTTCATAAAATACATACTTCTGGGGTTTATCCTAATTTTTTAACACTTAGTCTGAACTGCTCTTGAATGTTTTTTGCTCCTTGCTCTTACAAATTTCTATAAACATTCAAGCTAAACTCCAAAGGCAGTTACATAAAAAAATTGGACTCATTCCTAAATGTAATTTTTTTGTCCTTTGGTAAAGTCTGCAGTAGTTCTTCAGGAATGTTTGTGTGTAATCAGATGTTTTCAAGGCTTATGTTGCCTCCCAGGCCCTAAATACAGGGATAGTCGAGTATAAACATAGCCATGGTAATTATGAAGTTTTGGGAAACTTAAAGATTTTTACATATTACTATGATTTAAATACAAATTTTCCTGTTGGAAACACTTCTTGAAACCAGCAGAAACTTTGCCAGGGTGCTAAATTTTTTCTTGCTCTAGGCAAATTCATCAGAAATAAGAAGTTCGGTTCCTCTGTTTGTGCTAATGAGGCATTTAGCCAGTCACATGTCAGCCTGGACCTTGCTGCTCTGTCCAGAACCTGGTAGGACGTGATTTAGGTCAGGGTTTCTTTCAGTTCAAGCCTTTCTGCCTTCTGAAAGGCTGGTGACACTGAGGTTTGCAGGAAAGTTCAGTTACTGTTAGTTGAAGCTGCAATTGCCCGTGCTGACCACGTTTCATAAAGGGCTCACTGTGAAACACCTCAGAGATGGGTATTGTTGCTGTTTTACAGATACAAATTTGAATAGTTTCTCAAGAGTGCACAGGTTTAGTGGTAAAACTGAAGAATAAAAAACATAGTGCTGTTAGAGCAAATGCCACCTGTCGTTGCTAGCAGAACATATAAAAGCCTGCTTGCTTTTCTGTGCTGTGACCCTGCCTAGTCACATACCTGGTATTACCACCATACCTGTCCTGAGAGAAAGGTATAGCTGCCCTAACAGGCTATGGTTAGTAATCATGGCCTATGAGTGCACTTAGTGACGATAATATTGGGCATAACGGATTTTAGTGTTTCACCACTTTCACTTGCATGAACTTGTTAATGTGTATGCTGTTGGTGCTCAGTTTTTTCAGCATCTGGGCTTTCTGCTCAGAACAAGAAAGGTGTGTAGGATTGGAAGAAGGGAAGAGTTTCATTCCCTGCAGTCCATGGGGTGTCCTTGGCAGCTCTGCTCAGCTGCATGGTGCTGTTGCCCAGCAGCCAGCCCTGGTGCTAGCACAGGAGAGCAGTCAAGGCATGTGCTGTTTAAGCTAGCACTGCTACGTGGGTAAAGAAGCAAGTTTTCTAGTTTAAAAGCACGTGGCAAGAAATTCAGAGGAAGGTCCTACTGTAAAGTAACATGTGAAGGTTACAGCTAAAGAGGAAAGTTGAAAACTTCAACTTGCAGTTAGATAAAAGGCACCCCTTTTAAACGCAATGTTCACTGATGACTCCTTGGATTATTCAGCATGTGCAGTTTTAATCAGAAGCTTATGAAGTATTTTATTTTATATATTCATAAAATTGGCTCTGCCCCTTTTTGTGTTTTAGGTTCTTTGGCACCTGGACATTTTTCGCCGCAGTTTCCGGCAGATCACAACGCACAAATGTATGGGTGATTCTTGCATCTTCTGTGCTCTTAAGGTAAAAGTTAGAAATACATTGAAAACCATTTTTTAAAAGTTTGAACGGAAATATATATGATATTTAGTTAATATATATAATCAAACTTGCACCTGAAAATTTGTGAGAGCAGGATAAATGTGATAGCTAGTGGTCCAAGACCCAATTTCTAAAATGTGTTCAAGCCAAAACATTGTGAAAATACCATTGGTAAAGTTTCAGTTACAAGGACTCTTCTTAATGGTGTGCAGGTCATTGTGAGTCTCCATTACTTCAAGCAGTAAAATAAAAATTTGCTTAATTTTCCCCAATTTATCATTTGGTGTACGAATATAATACCATGTACAGTTAGTGTGCTCATCAACATTTACCTTTCCCTTCAGAGCTGCTTTAAACGTCAGGATGGCAAAGGCCATTTAGCTAAGCCTTTCTGTTTAAAAGTGTTGATTATGTAAGACTAAAAGGCTATTTTCTACTGTAAATATTGATGTCTGTATTAAATGGCTCCGCTCTTTGTACTCTCTGTTTTAAAAAATATCAATTCTGTTTGTAGCTGCAGATGCAATAACTGACCATTACAGAGGCTGCCTGGACAGTAAGATCTAGATGCTAGCTCTGATTCTGAGTACTGCTATGTACTTGAGTAAATTGTGCAATCCTGTGTCTCTGTTTGTCTCTATCAATCAATTTGTTGCAGTTGTAGGGGTTTTTTGTGGCCTCCTTTCTAAATTTTGCTAGCTCAAACCCCTAGGTTCTTGTGGGAGAAATAGACATGATGCAAAGATGATGAAAATACCATCTTTAATCTTCTTGAGCAGTGATTTCCCTTTCTGAAATTGAGACTGAGACATTTTCTTTGATCACAAGTGTGTTGTAAAATCCAACTAAATATATAAATTAATTGTGGGAGAATTTGTGTCATGAATTCTATGTGCAGTAATGAAAAGGACAGACAGCATGTCTTATGAAGATGGCAGAGTGTGCAGGTTTAAATTAAGATCATCTGACATTCCCAGACAATATTTATGATATAACAGCTGTCTTGGTGCTGTTAAGTAATATCACAGGGGCTCTGGTAGAGACAGGCTTGAAATGAATTATCTAGTGAGTTTTTGGACTGTTATTAAGGGGTTTTTCCTCGCAAATAAACAGCAAAGAGGAGACTATTAAGGAATGAAGTAAGAGAATTTATCTTTTTCTGAAGGGAAATTTGTCTCAAGCTGTATCTGTTGAAATTATGAGAGAGGATGATATTTACAGCATTATCATCAGAAGAGGAGGTAACAGAGGAGCAAGGTAGAGCATCCAAAGTGAGATACAGCTCTTCAGACAAAGAAAAGATGGAGTATTGCATGTCCCCTTCCTTAAAGGGGAATGGCAAGACTTAGTCATGATCTGATTTGAGTTCATTAAGTTCAGTGGGATGATGTAAAGATATTTTTTGGATCATGCCCTCGAGTAATGTCAAGTGATTGTTGGCATTCTTTGTTAGCCAAGATGAGGTCAGAAAGAAAAGGATTTAGGCATTTACCATGAATGTAAGCTTTCACCATTCTGGGGTGTAACCTTACAGCATGATGTATCAAAGAAATGCCAGGAGATCAGACAGGTTCTGCCATGAGTGAAAGTAGACTCTCAACTCTGCACTGGAGTCCAGGTTTTAATATGAAGATAATAGTTAAAAGTCTTTCTGTATAGAGTACTGAAAAAGAGGGAGAGGGATGTGAAAGGATATTACGGGAAAAAGGAGAGGACGAACCTTTGCGGAACTGGTCTTGAAAGATGAGCTCCGGACAAAGATGCATGTGGATTAGCAGTACCCGTATGAGAGGGAAAGCACTACAGTAAAACTGGAAGATGACAGGATCTCTGGAATATATGTATTAAAAGCATACGTTGGGTCAAACAATGTGTAGTTTTGTTGGTAAAATCCTTGCTTTTGATGTTTTGAAGTGCGTAGTGTGCTATTATAAACTTTTAAATGACAGGTGAAGTTGGCAGAATTTACAAATTCTGTGCCTGCAGCCATATGCTTATTTTTTTAATTAAGCAGCCTTTGAAAAAGTTGCTGCTCTCTCTTTTCACTCTCAAATATCTGCAGGGATTTTTTGTGTATGTGTGTGTTTTTGGTTTTGTTTGTTTTTTTCTGCCTGAAGTTCTTAGCAATAATGTTCCTTGCTGGGAGGTGTTACAACCCTTAATTTCCAATAAAACAATACTATTGCACCAAATCCTGTACTACTTTTGCACATTTTGGGAAACTTGTGTCTGGTTGTGTGCAGAATTCCTAGAGCTCACAGAAGCTTTAAAGAACTCATAAGCAATTAAAGAATTACCTAGACAAGTATTTATGAATGTGGGCAGCAACCAATACTTGAAAAAGTAAATAAATTCCAACTGGATCCAAATCAAAAAGTTAGCATTTTCTCTATCTAGTCTGTTCTTCATGGGAGATTGCTGTGTGTTCTACCCAAGCCTGTTCCAGAACCTCTTTCTCTGGGTCATAATGTGCCGAGCTTTCACCTTTATTATCTTATGTAAAATGTTGATGTGTGTACATAAGTACTTGAAAGTTCCCCCCCATTTTCATGTTGTTATCAAGTCAAATATTATTATAAAGGTGAATTTTAAAGGCTGTCACTTGACTCCAAGTGAAACTGGAGGTGCAAACCTCCCCTCGACCCCCCAGAAAACCTCTGGAGACCAGAAACATTAGCTGTCTTGCTTGAATGCAGCCGAAAAGGTCGGGGTATTCACAAGGGACAGCCCCAAACCATGGAGATGGTCACATTCATCCTCAAACTCCTTAAGCAGGCAGTAGAAGGGGGAGAAATCTGTTTAAAGTATTTACTTGTTCTCTGCTGCCCTCTGGATCAGTGTTTTCAAATTGCTCTATTTTTTTTTCCTGTGAAAGTCTGTCTGTCTGGTACATGGTATGTGCAAACTTGTTTAAGACAAGTGGGATTATGTGCTTAATGTGCACCTAATACTGCAAGCATCACCAAGAGCATGTTTTGTGTCCCAGTGCAGCAGGGTCATCCCCTCCCGTCTGTGCTCATCTGCCCCAGCTCTCCATTCTGCTCTGGAAGCCTTTAACTGTTGTCCTGCCAGAGTAATGCTGGCTTAGCCTCCAGATCTTTGACATCCTCTTTCTCTTGAATCTTGCCTTAGGCTTTGCTAAGATGAGGGAGAAGAAGTGGCTGGATCCAGTGGGAACACCAGAATTTGGAGCTCTATACCATGCGAAAATCTCCTGTTAGGGGCTGGGGAGAGGTAATTAGCCTTGCATGCTCTCAGGTGGATCTGCCCAACATACTTGTCCAGACCAAGCAAGGTGGAGGCAGGACATGTTTACTCTTCTTCAGAGCATGCTGGCATGTTCGGATTCCAGCCCGGCCTGGGAAGGGGACAACACTTGTGGGGAGGAGCCTATGCCATGTTCCCCCACTTCACTTCAGGGTCCCTTCATAGCGTACCTGACACCTTCTGTGTTGTACAGAGAGGAGGGTTCGTGCTCTTCTCTGGCTCTAAAATGTTACTCTGAAGGTGACATCCTCTTCTCTTTGACTCTAGAGGAAGATAGTCTTCTCTAAGCTAAATTTAGCCTTTGAATAACACTGAAGAAGTTGTATTTTTTCCACGCTTTTTCGGCTTCCTGCAACTGTATCTAGGGATTCTGATATCATGCACAGTATTTACTGTAAATGCTCAGCTAGCTCTCTGAATTTTACTTGTAAGTTCAAATATGGGATCACAGAACAGTGATGTCATACCTGATCAAATCACATTTTATTTTTGTACCACTTTGAAGACTTCCATTTCACAAATTCTTGATTTTAAAACTTTATGTGCTATGTCTTTATGTGGCTAGAAAATGAACCTTAAAATCATTTCAGATATACTTTCCTTGGTTATTTGGAAGGAGCCTTGCATCAACAGCTGTAAAACAGGAGAGCTGCAGACTCTGTGCTGGAATCCCAAACACTGTTCCTTAAGATGTGGCATTATTTAAATATTTTTTTCAATACACAAGCTGTCCTTACCACTGTGTGGTTTGCCTGCTGAAACACTGGAACAGCTTTTTGTTTTATTATTTATGCTGAAGTCTACTATGAGTTGGTTTATTTTCCTTTTTTTTTTCAGCATGACTTCGCTTTGGTGTTTATCACAGCTGGAAGAGGGTAGGAAGGGGGAAATCCGTCCACTGTACTGAGCATGCCACAGAGAGTTTGTTCTCCTTCCAGGGATTGTACTGGGAGCTCCACAGTGCCAGGATATAGGACAGAGTGTTTTTTGTAGGTCACAAAGAAGAATGTTCTATTGATTGATAAATTCCAATAGGGCTGGTCTTTTCTGTTGTTTTGTCATGTGCAACAAAAGCAGGAAGAATGTGAATTTCTATGTAGAAATGATGTTGTTGTCTAAGATGAAAATAGAGAACAGTAAGGTTTTACAGCGCTTTAAAAAGTAGAACGACTATAGTTGGTTCTGATAAGCCACTTGCTTGAAATGGAGTGATTTATTTTGAAATGTTCGTCATGTGATTGAGAGAGTAATCCTCTTGTTTCATGCTTTTTTCAAATCACAGTAGTATTTCAGGGTAAAACAATAGTCAAAATACATAAAATAATTACTTTTATTGTTTGAACGTCTTTTTTCAGTTGGCACTTGCAGTTAACTGTCTGCCAAATAAACTAGCAGCAAGTACAGTTTCCTCAGTTAATAAACTGGTAATTGAAGCTTCCAAATAACAGTTGGCTGTTTTGATCTTGATCAAGCAGTTAGTGAATTATTACCTAGTAGATGTGCATATTCTATGATTTGGATTTCTTTTCCTGCCACCCTCCTAAACAATACTTGTAGAAAGTATTATTTTTACTTGATTTTGGTAGTAGCCAGGGGTGCCTGACTTGACAGTCTGTATTGGGGACCTGATTTTAATATTCAGGGTACAGTGTGAGTACAAATGGAAGAGACATAAAAAGAAAGGAATAAATGGAAATCTAAGTTGATTGTTATCAGACTTGGAGGTTTGAAAAGAGATCAAAAAACACAAAACCAAATAGAGCTAGAATTTATTGCAACCTTGAAGGCGAATATACCATGAGGAAATCTGGGGAGGAAATGTGAGCTAGTGGAAATACTGTGGGTGGAGGCTGATGTGTTTGGATAGGGGAAAAGTGATCTTTAGCAGCCATTTGAAACAGGTTGTTGTACTGAGTATGAGGATTCACTGGGAGAGTGTGATGTTCTGAATGAGAGATTAGGTATTAAAAGCAAGAAAAAAAGCTTCACCGAATTGAACAGGGTAAGAAGGGCATGCTATTGAAATGGAGAGAAAGCTTAAAAAAATTATACAAACAAAAACCCCATCACCAAAACCCAGAAACAATTGATTAGTGTAGGGAATACTAAGGCATTTGAGGTGAACATGTTTTGTTCTTTGAAATACCATACCACTAGAGCTGCAGTGATATCCCTATACAGAAGAAACTTCTGTGTAATTCTGAAAGGGAATAGTTAGTTGTCAGAAAGCTGCCAAGGACACAACTCAAAATTACAGTGCACGAACGCTGATCTGATTCAGTAGCTGTTGCTTATTGTCTTCAGCCATTAATTTATTCTTATGTCAGCCTCCTTTTGCATGCTTGATTAAAAAGGCACATGTGCATGTGTATCAGGTTTGGTTTCATCAGTATAGTTAGTTACACACTACAGATGTCAGTTTACCCCAAATAAATGGAATACTTTCCTAGGGAGGAAGTTGATTCCAAATACTATTAAAGATAATTGGGAGCAGATCTCCCAAGAATGTATGTAAATCCCATGAATTACCTAAAAATATACTTGCTATTTTTATTCTCTAAACCAGGTGAAAAATAACTTGGTTTATGATCATGCATGTGAATTTTAGTGTTCTGAAATATCTTCAAGGTTTCTTGAGGAGTTGCATGATAAATGTTCCTTGTCTCAAGCCTTAGGTTGTTTTCCTTTATATTGATCAAGGATCAAATACAGCTAGAAAATTCATGCTTCCCAAAGTGGAGGACATTATTTTGGAAGCCCACTGACTCAACAGGGCTTTGTTCTGATGGGTGTCAGAGGCCTGTCTGTGTAGTAATAGAAAAGATATGAAGTCTTCAGGTAAAAAACTAGGAAAAAGCCTTCTGAAAAGTAAAAAGCCAAGCAAGGCCCTACAATTGATTGATTGGGATGGTTGACTCATCTGAGAGCAAGCTGGTGAAAGGTAGCAATGTCACTGGAGTTGATCTTGACTTAGTATTTGGGGAAGGACTATATGCAACTGGGTGGACTTTGCAAATTTATTGGTCTTGAAGAACACTTGCACTTCCTAATTTTATTCTCTGCTACCCTTTCCAGACTTTTGAAGAGCTGTAGGGAAGAGGATGTGAAGGGAGATGGGCTTCTTTTCCATACAGACCTCATAGGAATGAAGTATAAGCAGAACACAGACTCTCTATCTGAAAAATGCCTTGCTCATACTGTTCTCTGTCTTAGCTTGTAGACTGACCAACATGCCAAGAGCATGTCCTCAGTGTAGAAACCAAAGTACTGCTATTAATATGGTATTAGTAATTCTTAGATTTTATGTTAAGCTAATTGGTTTTTTGTTCAACATCCTTGATTTTAGTTACTGCAAACTGGTAAAATGGAAGAAACTTCCTTTTTTCATGAGGCTTTTAGCAGCATCCATTCATTTTGTTGCCACTGTTAGGGACATGCTCATTTGTGTTGGAATGTAGCCATTGAAAGAGATCATCACTGCAGTCAGTACACTGATGGGATTTCCACCATCTTCAGTTTCAGAAGAAGTATGTGGAGGAGAATGAAGTTTGAATGTTTCATTTATAAAGTTCTCATGTTCCATAAACACTTGGAAGAAAGGTGCCATGAGAACTCCTGGGGCAGAATCAGGAGGGCTTTCCAGGTCTGCACCCAGCTGGCTGTCATACCTGTGTTCGGAACAAATGTTTGCGCAATTAACAGTATCACTCACAGGCAAGACCTTAAATTAAGGAGGGAGATCTGACTTAGGTAATTTAAAGTGATGAAAATGCAGGAAATGCCACACCTGTTCATCGGAGGTTGAGAGACAAGAAAGACCTGTTCTGAAGGGGAGAACCCCAACAACCCCATCTCCCCCAAAAAACTCCAACCCAGCCCCACTGACTAAAACCTAAGGAAAACCAAACTCAAAGTGCTTTTGACTCCATTTGAGGTGCTTTTGGGACTCCCTACAAGCACTGGGTTCCAACATGCTCTAAAGAGCACTGTGCAATGACATAATAAGATTTGATCTTTATTAGATTAAAATGCACAGTTACTCACTGGTTTTAAGATATTTTTTCCCTTGTAATCTAAATAAGACTGTACCATTGTGTGCTATGTCATTACAAATTTGAGGAAGCATTCTTCCGTGTAATATTGGGATCTGCTACATCCTGATTTTTGCATTCTTCGCAGAATTGCCATTGCTTAATAATTTTTTGTTCCATGGTAAGTATACTGTTTCTTTAAAGAGTGCAATTTAAAAGAAGAGTTTCAGTTTTCTTGGTTGCTTCTCCTTTTACCTAGTTTAAAGCCTGCATTGTTTCTCACCCCCGGTGGTGCAGAGCCATTTCAGGGCTCTCATTGAAGCAAACCAGGTCCTGCCCATCAGCTCACAGCAGTGAGGTTGTGGACCAGTCGCTAGACAAGTGTCTCAGTTTCCAAATCTGTGAAGTGAGATTGAGCAAACAGAATAAACACATTTCTAAAGCACAGTTGTGAATATTTTCAAGTGCTCTTAAACTATTTCATGTCAAGTGTGAAGCAGGATGGAGTTATATTTCACTGCCTTTGGTTTTTTTTTGAGGGTCACTGAAATCAGAAAATTCACTAATGAAACTTGCTCAGTTGCCAGAGTGACAGAAATGGCAATCAAGTTTAAGTGCAGAGACTTTGTCATTCTTTCAGTTTTATGTATGTATATATAAATGATAGCTGAGGAGGGGTATTGTCTGTAATTCACGAAGTATGATACTGTCTCACGGCTTTCTCTTCATTATGCTTTTCTCCTGATTCTGTGATACTCTAATAAAAGCAATAGTAGGAGAGCTGTGGGCTTCAGCAAAATGGGCTCTCACCCATGAATGAGCACCTTGAGGACCAACAAAATAAAAGAGATTGGCACATTACATCTATCTTAGATTATGTCAGCACTATAAATTGTACCATTCCTATGGGCAGAAATGGCAGGGGCGTGGAGGTTGGTTTGCTGCCTGTGCAGTGACAGCTGTGCTCTGCACTTTTTCCAGCTTCCTCAAAACAGACAAGGTTGTACCATTTGGCAAACTTCCCAGTTTACCTTCTCAATTCCTGAAAAGAAACAAGTAAAAATAGTTACAGGAGAAAAAGATTTAGATTATTTCCAATTAATATAGATCCTAAGTATGTTGGGGAGAAGGTTTCTGTAATTAAAGGAAGAAGTGCTACATGAATTGTGAAATACTGCAGATTAGTATAGATTTGAAAGAAAATCAAACAGGTGAACCAATTTGGTTTTCTCCTTGTTTTACTAAGTTTAGGAGGCAGTAAAGAGGACTGGTGCACAATTAAAGGTGATCCCTTTTTCCTCTCCTGTAGTATGAATTGAGCTTTTCCACAGTCTTTAGAGAAATTGTGAGGAAAGTTTTATAGGAAAGGACAAGCAGAATTTTTAGATTGACACTGATGAAGATGGTTGCTTGTCATATTACATGATGTAGAAAGAACACAGTGGTGATGGAGAGTTGTCTTGTATTAAAATAAGAACTAGAAGTTTTTTACTTAAACTGAGGATTTTGCATGCAGAATTATGTTCCTGTTTTTGTAGGAAGGGCACAGTGAAAGTTAACTGTTCAGATGATGTTTCGGATATTTCACATACGTGCATGCAAGCACACAAAATAAACATGGGGGTTTAATCAGCTGGGAATATGCGCAGAACTTTCATGCATATAACCCACACTTCAGACAATAATGTGTCTTTTTAGAACTACTCATCCTTGCAAATGGTTACCCAGGTGATGTGTGAGTTACAGTTATGAAAATGCAGGTTTATGGCAGCAAGTGAACAGCTGGCTATACATAGGAACTGATATTCTATTCACATCATGCTTTTTCCCTCCTGCATGCTCACACAAAAATCATCTAATTCTTACCTTCTTGGACTTACGAAAGGTAAATTTCTTTAAAGTGTGCTATCAAGTTGCGGCTGTTAAAGGGCTACAGATGTTTGGAAAGAGTTGCTTAAAAGAGGAAACAAAGTGGCATGTGTAAGGTGGAAGCGAGAAAGTTAAATGGAGAGTGAGAAATGGGAATAAAAAGTGAGAAGTTTTGGTGTTCATTGTATTTGCTTCAGGAATCAGATTTGGAGAAATAAAGATCCATGGGGGATTGACAGTGAGGGAAATTTCCTCCTAAACTCCTAGCCCTCGCTTGTATATGTGAAAGGAAAGGAAGAAATACACAAAGGTGCACAGGATTTCAAAGGAAGGACTTTTAGGATTTTCTCTTGTAGTCTGTGTACCATACAAGTATCTGTGTGTTGCAGGATCCAAACAAGTTAAATGTTTGCTGTTTGTTTTCAGATAAATTGAGTTATATTTTGAAAAATGCAGTACCTTAACTATCTTTTTGGTTTTTTACTAGGGTATATTCAACCAGTTTCAGTGCAGTAGTGAGAAGGTACTGCCTTCTGATGCCCTGCGCACTGCTCTTGCAAAGACATTTCAGGATGAGCAACGTTTCCAGCTGGGCATCATGGATGATGCTGCTGAATGTTTTGTGAGTATAACTGAAAGATGGTTTGGCAGGCACAGAGGTGGCCCACCACTATGCAATCTTCCCTGGGTTTTTTTTTTTCCCCTTAATTTTTTGTTCTCCATTTCTCCTTTCCCCAAATTGCAACACATTTTGCATGTCTAGCCTGGAAAAGTGCACAGAGAGATCCCCAAACAAATGATTTGGAAATGGTAATATCATTGTTAACCGTATTTACATTTACTTTAGCATATGTACTGCTTGGATTCTCAAGTGTGCTTTAGATGTGAATTATGAAAAAATTGCACTAAAAGAATGATCCAGGATTCTAGTTTTAAGGGTCACCTCAAGAGGGTGAAAAGACATTTTGTTTGCCGGTTTTTTGAAGTTGTGTTTTCACAGGAAAATTTTTCAAGGGAAATTGTGCAATGTTATAGTTGTTTTGCCAAATAATTAATCTTGACCTGTTTATTGCAGGCCTATAGACCACCCAGGCAGCTAATAGTGTTGGTGAAAAGTGTTCTGCTGGAAGAGTTGTTAAGAGACTTGTGGCACCCGCAGATTAGTGTTGACAACAATGGGAGGAGAGAAGGTCTTGGGACAAAAACTCCTGGGAACTTTAAAACAGATGTAGATGTATGAATTAATGTCTAGGAAATGTTCAGTCCTTTTGTTTCATACAGGATGTAGTCTGCCTCTTTATTATTAGTTCTCCCTCTTTTTGATAGAATGTAGATGATGTGTCATATTTCAAAGCTCTTGTGGAATGGAGGAGTTGATTTATTTTGTGTTGATGAGAAGTTAATGTCAATCCAGTGATTTTAAAACTGCATAGGTACTCTGTTATATTTGGTCACATCCGTGGATGCTTGAGAATTGGACAGAAAAATCAGTAGCAGAATCTTCGGCAGTGCTAGTAAATAAAATAAATGGTTACCATGCAGCATTTCAAATCAGAAGTGGAGGCCATTTTCTTTTGTATACCAGAAATACCAACTTCTTTGTTTTTGAAGCAACTTCCAAAAATTTGCAGGAGCCTTCTGTCTGTAACATTATGGCATCTGACATACTTTTGTGATTTATATCTTAACTTTTGTCTGCAGTTGAAATTATCTAATGCATTCTTCTTCCTTTTTTCCTTTGGCTAGGAAAACCTGCTAATGCGAATTCACTTCCACATTGCAGATGAGACGAAGGAAGATATTTGCACTGCACCACATTGTGTTTCCCATCAGAAGTTTGCAATGACTTTATTTGAGCAGGTGAGGTAATGATATGCGCTTAATACCAATCGCCAGTTCTCAAGTTTTGTGTTTTCATTTCTAAAACATGCATTGCCACAGGAAGGAAATGTACAGCCAGAAGTGTTGCAGTGGAAATACCTGTTTAGTCTTGTCAATGCATTATATTTTCTTTCTCTTTAGTGTGTTTGTACCAGCTGTGGTGCCACCTCTGACCCGTTACCTTTCATCCAGATGGTACATTATATTTCCACAACCTCACTCTGGTGAGTTGAGTTTTTTCACAGGGAACTTTCCCCACCTCCCACACACTTTTTTTTTCCCTTTTTTTCTTCCCCCTCCCCCCCCCATGCTGGTGTTGCCGTTTGATCTTTATGATCTTGATTGTTTAAATGTCTAGAACATGGTTTGTTCAAAGTTGGCGGAGCTTTGATAGCTATGATAAAGAACATGAGGATTTAGTAAAGGAGAAGATAGCAGTTTAGGCATGGAGCAGTGTGTCTGCTTGTTTATGATTCTGAATCTTAACAACTGTAGTGGCAAGGACTCTTGTACATTTTGAAAGACTTCAATGTGTGAGCAGGTGATTTAAGAAGACAGATAAGAAAAATAAAAAAATTACATTGAAAAAGACCTTTGGACATTTATTCCATCCTCCTGTTTAAAGCAGGGCTGACTTCAGAGCTAAATCAGGCTCCTTGGTGTTGTGTATAGCTGAGTTTTGAAGGAGCTTAAAGGACAAAAATGTCATGACTTCTCTGGGCTTCCTGTTCCAGCTCTGAACTGTAAGGGTTTTTCCTCCTCCATGGTGACCAGGGCAGTTCCACGATGACATGGGGAAGATGCAGAAAGGGAAATTCTCACTGGAGGTCAGACGTGGTCTGCCCTCGGTAAATCCATGCTGGCTGCTCTGACTCACCTGGTCCTTCACATGCCTGGAGCTGATTCCAAGGGGATTGATCTGATCTGTTGTGGCCCCAGGTGGTGGAGTGAGACTGATCAGCCTGTAGTTCCTCAAGTCCTCTTTCCTTGGAGGAATATATAGCTCTTGTTTAATCTAGTTATGGGGGAACTGTCCTGGTCACTGGGACCTTTCATTAAAGGTGGTGCACAGGGCATGAGCACAGGTCTAAAGCAGATTATTTGAACTAATGCTGGAGAAGTCTTCTTTGAGTAGATGTCTGCTCAGTTAAAAGCTTTTTGAATCTGATTGAGGCAGGAATCTGTTACTTGTCTTGAAAATTTTATTGAGATTTAGAACTTCTCTTTGTTTAACGTCTGGCATGCAAGATATGTAGTTACAGAGCCTGAAAAAATTGTCATGAGAACTGCTAATTTCTCTTCACATGCAGTTCTTAAAAAGGTACCACTTTACCCATGTAGCAAGAGTACCGTAAAGCATCCCCCTTTGTGGCTGCTGCCTGCTGTTCCATCAAGCTGTAGTTTTTCATTAGGTTCCAGCAGACACTGTATATCAGAATATTATTTATTAGAAAAAGGGTAAAATAGTCACGTAAATGGTATTCAGTATTTTATATGAAATATCACAATAGATCTTAAGTCATGCATTATTTTAAAAGTACCAATACATAGTAATATATTTATTTACCTCTGAAGCCATTTTAAACTTGAACATGCTTTGAGTACTAATATTCTTGTGTTCATATTGTCATCTTTCTTTCAACTTGGACAGTGAAATAAATTGGGTACTGGGCTATTTTTTGTTTGTAATTTTATTAAGTATGTTAATACTTAATAAAATAGTAAATACTTAATAAATACAGTAAAGTGTTACTTTGCTATAATTGTGCTTATCGAAGGGGACACATTTTGAAGCAAGTATTTCATTTTGAAACCAAGTATTTATCAAAATGCTGAAATTTTCTTCGAAGGTATAAAATTTAAGTCAAGCCATTTATTTCTGTTTTGAGTTTGACTTGTTTTCTTTATGCATTATTTTTGTGGAAGATGTAGTAATTCACAATTAATTATGTGGTTTTTTCTGTACTACAATATTAAATATAAAAAGTGTTATGTATTTTAAGTTTCTTAATGCTAACAAAATTTAGGTGAAATGTATACTAGCTTAGTGTGGGTTTGTGTTTTTATTTTATTATTAAACTTTTTTTTCCATACTTTGTCTATACTGAAGCAATCAAGCTATTTGTATGCTGGAGAGGCGAGAGAAACCAACTCCGGATATGTTTGGAGAGCTCCTGCAGAACGCCAGCACTATGGGGGACCTGCGAAACTGTCCAGTGAGTAGCCTTAGTTTTCTTTGGGTGTGAATTCAGTATCTCACAGTTATTCAATGAAGGAAGGGAAAAATTAGTGGTGATGAGTGCCTCTTTGACTAGACACAAGTATTAAGAACAGGAATAGATGCTTATTTTTTATGTATATCATAAGTGCTAGATTTCCAAAGTAAGAGTTTAATATCTTGTTCTGCCTTTTAATAAATATGCAAAAATAGTTATCATCAAACTGTACATGTTGATTAATAGATAGGGCAGGAAACAGCTACATAGTTGCTGCTTCATATAAAGCTACTGTTAGGTGCATTACCAGTTGTCAGTGAAGCAATACAGTCTCTAAGAGGACTTGTGTACCTGGTCCCTGGGGGCAGTGTAAGTATTTCCATTTTATACCTGGCCTCTCTCCCAATTTATAGCTCTGAAACCTTGATTAAAAGTCTCCATTGAAATACATACTTTTTTAAATATTGGCAAATAGTGGCTCACTTATCTAAGTAAAAAAAAATAAGATATTTTATTGTCATTTAAAAGGTGCATGTAAGTCCATCTATTTAATAACCAAAGAATGTGAAAATTAATAGAAATATGTTCTTGGTCAGGGCAAACTGCTATTTGACTGTGAAATAATAAGTTGGATAAATTGCATACCAGCATTTGCTGCCCCTTTCTTTTTATAGTCAATAGAATTTCTATAGAGGTTTGGCTAAGTGTGGCCTCAAAGTTACTCAAGGGAAGCTTTTTATCAGGATGCCCTGTTCCTGCTGTCATGTTGACAATGCTGAAACAAAGAACACAATTTGAGAGTAAGGTTGGTTGGGAGGTAATAAACAGAATTGCTTATACTTTAAATGACCCTTTCAAAATATATGTGAATAAAGTAATCTAAATATCAGAACCTCATATCCACATTTAAACATCGGAGTCCCCTACAGTTTCTTTCTGCTTTTTTAATTTTTCATTTTTGGCTCTCCCTGATGGTTGGGACTGAAATTCTGGTTAAATTTTCTAGATTGCTGTGGGGAGGACTTCCCTGGTTTTAGTGTCAGAAATTATTATATCCAATTGTGAAATTGGACTCTGTAGACAAGAGAAACAATTCTCGGTATGAAAACGTTTTTTTTTTCCTGGAATCTTGCGGGGGTACCTTTGTGATGTGCCTCAGAGAAAAAGTGAATGTTGCAAATGGACTTTGTCATAGTTTTTGTCGTGTCCCCCCTACCCTGTTGTGTCACTGACACCCCCCTCCCCTGCAAAATGCACTGGTACTTACTTAAAAAGTAAAAAATGGGAGGAAAAATCAAAACAGGAATAAGAATTGTAGAATTCCTGAGTTATTAAAGCAACTCTTATTCTCCTGATCTTCCAGCTGCTCGTCTCATATTTATATGAATATTGACCTAACTATCCTATCTAAGATGAGATGTTTGAGGTACTCTGTAGAAACACTGGAATTTAACAACAAAGCAGGACTTTTTCTGCTTTTTCAGCAAAGCAGAAAGTTTTTCTGACACTGTCATATAAAGCATTGGTTTCTGTAAATACAGTTTTTAATCTGTGATTCTAATCAAAAGTGACCTTTCCCTCCAATTCCCAAGACTGTTATTGGGATCTTTCATGTATGCTTGCTTATCTATTTTCAAATAAGCTTATTTTTGTGCTCTATGTTTTAATCATTATCAATAGCATGAGGAAGAATCAGCCATGTTCACTTAATGCTGGATAGTCTTGATAGCACATCTCATCTATGACACAAGAAGCTCCTACCTTGGCACTGAGCATATCTGCTGTGTTTCACCACCTCCTCTTTGGAAGCTGTACTTCTGAGACTTACACTTGTTAGTGCCTTGCCCTAATATTATAATAAGAGAAGGATTATATTCAATGTCTTGTTTTATTTTTGTGCTCAGAGTAACTGTGGGGAAAAGATCCGTATTCGTCGTGTGCTGATGAACTCGCCACAAATCATCACCATTGGCTTGGTTTGGGACTCAGACCACTCTGATCTGGCTGAGGATGTGATTCACAGTCTGGGAACTTGCCTTAAACTGGGAGATGTGAGTTTTCTGTACTTTGGCACTACCTACAAAGACAGTCTTTTTCATGGTAGTCTGTAGTGGCAAATTGAGAAAAATATGAAGTTGCCACTTTTACCTTTTCAGCATCCATAAAGAGAGGAATAGAGGACAGAACCAAGGATCTGACCTGTCTCTGAAAGCCTTAGTAAAACCTGTTAAGTGTGTTTCTGAAATGTCTGAAACTTTAAAAATAGTTTCAGGTGAAAGGAAATTTTGGATCGGGGTTGTTTTATTTCTATGAAAATACATCTGTGCTCTTTCATTTTAAAGAACAGAAGTTTATTTCTATTTCTTTTGAAGACAAAATGTAGCTTGCTGGTCTTTGGGGTTGTTATTTACCTTTAGCTCCTCTTTTTGGTGAAATGTGTGGTCATAACACTGAAGAGTTATTTGTAGCTGAACAGTCTCTAAGAGGTGGTGGCTGGCACTGTGTGATTGAATGACAGACTGAATTACATAAGATCCAGAGGTTTGTCCCCTGGAGGATTCACTTACTCTGCATTAACTGATGCTTTAGAGCTGAATTACCGGTATACCAAACTGTAGCTGTGTCTTACCATAGCATTGAGATACTACATAAAATAGCTTGCATATATACACACATTTATGTTAAAAAAAAAATGCACTGTCCAGTGCACAGTGTACCAAAATCAGTGTGAGCTGATGGAAATGTGGTTATGAAAGTGTGGTCTTTGCGTAGTAGAGCAGTAATGCACTAAAACATGAGACCTGTGCATTTTACATTAATAAAATTCAATTAAATAGGATTTTTTTTTCTGTGTGCTGAATTCTTTTGATCTACTGATGTCTTCAGTTCATCTTTTATGTCTTAGCATCATAAACTGGTCCATGCTAAATTCTGGATAGTCCTTGCTAAAGTCAGAATAAATGCCAGCTGTTTGCTGTCCAAACCACTTTGTTTCTGCAAAAAGGAGTGAATTTTTTAAACAGTATTTGATATAATCAGCAAGCATGACACAGAATACAAATTTTCAAAACAGAACCACATTGAAGTTATGTAACAGGTTATTTTTTCATTGTTGTTAATGTCTTCCTTCAAGTAGACACATTCTCCAAGTCCAACTCAATTTATGAGCATCTGGTGAGTTGGTCAGAATCCATTTCTGGTCTGTGTCTCTGTGTTTGCTTAAACGTTGCATGATTACTTATTTATTGCCTTGTTTTCTCTATCTTTTGAAGTAAAAGATACAGCACCTCTCTATAGTACTTCGAGGTCTTTGAACATAAAGCAGTATCTAAAATTCTGAGCGCTTTATTAATTTCTCCTTCTGTTTTTCTTACCTCCCTTCTTGAAGCTCTTCTTCAGAGTAACTGATGATAGAGCAAAACACTCAGAGCTGTATTTGGTGGGAATGATTTGTTACTATGGAAAACACTATTCAACCTTCTTCTTCCAAACTAAAATCCGCAAGTGGATGTACTTTGATGATGCTCATGTCAAAGAGGTGAGAAAAAAATTGTTTAGGAAAATGATCTGTTGGACATTTGTTAGCTGCTTGTGTGTAAATCTGTACTGTTTTCTATAGATTTTGAGATTTTTTTTTGCTGATTTTCCACTCAGGATCCACAAATTTATTACTCCTTTTTTTCTCAGCAAATTGAAGTATTTTCAAAAAAAGCACACCAGAAATCTCAGAAACCCAATTCTTAATTCTGTTCTGTTGTCTCTCAGTCTTGTTTTTATGCTGTTGTTTGAAAAGCTAGTTTACTTGTGCATACCGCTAACACACATCTGTTTACCTTGCTGACAGGCAGTATAGCTATTTAGTGCCTGGTTTTGGACTTCTGAAGTGTCTACATGCCAGTCTTCCCTAGTGCTTGCTGCCAACAACAAATATTCTGCTTCTTCTGTTAGTGCTTTTTTAAACCTTTTCACCAAGCATGAGGTCCTTGACATTAAAGACACCAGTGCTGGGATCTTGGCATGACATTATAACCCATTAGATTGTTTGGCATTATTTCACACCACTCTCCGTTTTTCTTTCTAGTCATGGAATCACAAAGGTGAGAAAGGAAAATTTTCTCCTGTAGTCATGACAAACACAGTCTCAATGGGAAAAATCTCTATTCACTTTTACAGTCATACTTGTCAGCAGAAGAATTTTGCCAAGGCTATGTACTGCACTTCCTTAGTAGAATATTCACATATGGAGCAAATTTGTTGGAGTAAATGTTCAGCATATTAGGTGAAACCTGTATTAATACATGGGGAAGATTTTTGAGATTAGTATTACTATATGAATTAATTGCCTGGTTTATCAGTGCTTGCAGAGGTTCTGTCACAGCAGAAATATTCACACACTTGAAGTATTTAGCTTTGTCTTGAATTTACTGTCCTGATATCTTTATTGTTCATTTTGTTCATTAACAAATTCTTCTGCTGTTTGGTTGATGCAAGGTTAGGACATTTCAGAGGATGAAAAGGTTTTTACGGAAAAAAATCTGAAAGGGAAGGATTATTTTTGTAGTTGTATTTTTAGCAGGACTTGTAATCTATTTAGCCATAGGATGGTGAATACCTGGATTTTAGTTAGGTTGGCTCAGGAATTTTCTTGCTGAGTCCAGGTCAGTGCTGGCTAGAGAAAGAGTTAAATCATGTCGGTGGAAAATTGAACTCTGAAAGAATTGCAGCGGGGGATATTGGATCCCGAGTCTTCGGGTCTCCCATCGGATTATTCAATTAAGAGAGATGGGACTATGCAATTACACAGGATTTATTGCTTGAAATAACGAATAAGGCATCAGTCTCGAGATGTGAGATCTGCAATACATCAGAGTAATGGCAAATAGTCACAAGACAAAGGGTTACATAGCAATTTATAACTTTCTAATCCAATAGGCGCTTAAAACGAAACTTTTTGACTTTACAACCTATCACCTGTGGTACTTCACTGCCGTGCAGCTGTATCTTAACCAATGGCTCGTTAAGTCGCGTCCACACACAGAAGCTTCTTTTACAACATCTAAGTTCTTAACTTAAACTATAAAATCACATTATTATACTTAAAACCCTTCACCATAACACCCATTTACTTAAAACTATAGAAACACAGGTTTGTGATTCTCTTTGCTTAAGGTCTATAATTCTCTGTCAATTATGCCAGACCTAGCTTCTTCCAGGGTTGTAAATCAAATCCTCCCCTAACTGCATAAGTTATTATTCCTCTGTTTCCTACAGGGGGAAAAGAGAACTTATGATAGAAAATGATGACAGAAAACGTTTCTTGTTTTGTTTGTTTCTGGTTGTCAATTCAGATTGGTCCAAAATGGAAGGATGTTGTGACAAAGTGCATTAAGGGTCACTATCAGCCTTTGCTGCTGCTCTATGCAGATCCAAGAGGAACTCCAGTGTCAACACAAGACTTGCCCCCTCAGGTGGATTTACAGCAATATAGCAGGACTTGCTATGACAGTGAAGACTCGGGTAAGAAGTGTGGGCTCTGTGCCTTGTACCTTCACACTGAAGTGCGGCGTGTGAAATACTTTCCTTCTTTGGAGTGTATTATTGTCAGCAGGGGTCCTTGTTGCTTGTTAAAGCTGATCAAGAATTCTGAAGAGGATTTCCAGTGTTTCATCTGTGAACCTCTCTCTTGGTCCAAGACTGTTGATTGTTTGGGTAGCAGTCTTTTCCAAAAACGTTTGGAGAAAGAAACTGGGGGGTGGGGAAGTGAAGGACCTGGTGTGGTGTGGATGTAGAGAGGAACGCTAACTGGTGACTTCAATAACTGAAGCTTCTGACTTTAAAGTTCTAAACCATCCTTAATTAGGACATTTACTGCAAGACTTGTTCTCACCAAAAATGGGAAATGCTCTCAGGCTCAGTGTTTGCAGTTAAACATAAGAAGGACTTCCTTCTTTAATATGCTTTTTCTTCTTTAATTTCTCCACTGAGAAATGAGTATGAAGCTAACATCCTGTGTATTAAGGAGTGTATACATCACATATGTAAAATGACCAACATTTTACACATTTTATGATCTAGCATGGGTTAGGGTTAGTCTTCAAACTGTTCAGATTTTTTATTTTTATGTACTGAAATTGGAGGGAGGAGATTGCCTTTTTCACCTCTTCTAATGAGTTCAGGAATTACTATACTTAAACTGAACCATGATGCTTCATATTTTTCAGTAGGGGATCAATGAGACAGAGCAGGTTACTTTGCTTTAGCTAAAAGTACTTCAGTACAAAGTTTATACTAGATAAGCTTTTGATTCATAATAGATGAAGCCTGTATTATAACGTGATGTTCTTGTTACCCTTATTAAGATTTTGTACTTCAGTAATTTTTTTACTTTCCCCAAAGCAGTTTATTTCATATTGTAGTTGCACTCAACAGTGTTGAAAATGAACAATAATTTCAGTATGGTACTAATGTGTACTTTCAGTCCAACAGATGTAGTTTAATTTGGCATATTAAAAGGATTTGATAACTTTGGAGTTACCAAAGAGAAAGAAAGAAACAGGTTTTCAGAAGGAGTGACACTGTGTCCCTGCTTCCAAAGGAGCAGGCTTTTCCCATAATCTCTGGTGTTCTTGAATCTGAGTTGGTATCTTTGGTATTCTGTTTTTCTGTTAACTTCTCTATGGCTGCCCTTGCTCTCTTTTCTTAGCCTTTCTTGGCTTTTATAATAGCTGAAAAAGATTGAAATTTGACATTGCTTCCTTGACATTTCTTTCTTCCCCAGGGAGAGAACCTTCCATCTCGAGTGATACACGGACAGATTCCTCTACAGACAGCTATCCTTATAAACAGGCGCACCATGAGTCTGTGGTCAGTCACTTCTCCTCTGACTCCCAGGGGACAGTCATCTACAATGTGGAGAATGATGCAGCTTCACAAAGCAGCAGGGACACAGGTAGCAGATACCGTTACATCTATTCGTTGTCATTAGATAAGATGACTGCAGTGGATTCCAGTTGAAAATCTCTCTATATGTACACACAACCTTTACTAGAATAGTGGACAATGTTTAATATCCTAAATTTTTGATTTATAATGAACTATTGGCACTCACCAAAAAAAAGCATGATTTATAGGTCTTGTTGGCTTCTGTAGACTTGTATCTAGCCAGACAAGCATTTACAGATTTGTTTTTCTGTTATCCACAATACTGCCTGCTCTCTTTATTATGTAAATCTGTGAGTTGGAGTCTGCACAGCCCCGCTGTAGGGTTTGGTAAGTGTTGTGTGTGCTACTTACTCATCTCCAGGCAGTAACTTCATTTCAGGCGTTGCAGCTATCTGGGAAAGGCGCTTTCATCACCAGAATCCCTCATACTTGGGAACTCAGGACTTTCTGTGTAAGTGGGGGTTGGTAGTATTTGCTGCACCAGTGAGGAGCATAAGCTAATTTCCTGCCTGTGCCATGGAAGGAAGTTAAGCTGGAATATCCAGTGAGAGGACAATCTGTATATATGTTACTTTGGGCAGCTGAACAGTCTACCTGAACACTCTTTAGTTGAAAAGAAGTTAACTGGAAATCTAAAGACTTGATCTCCTCAATTATTCATGGCCAGTATCCGCAATTAGCCTGTTTCTGCATACAGCAACTTCTAACATCACTTCTGAAAAAGTAGTGCATAAGTTAAGGTCAGGCTTCTGTAGCATCAGAAATAGGATCTGCTATTTCTGTTTGAAAAGTTATTTTATTGTGCCATAAATAGATTTTCTAAGAAGACCAAGGAGTTGAATCAGCAGCTGTTAGATTGCACCAGTGTGTCAAAGCTGTCAGACCACTTGGTCCTTTTATTTGTAAAATTGTTCCTCTTTTGTATCATAATTGGTTCATTTGAAACAATCTATGGTACATAAAAATCTGAAAAAAATGTTTCAAGTTCATGTTATGTAGTATTCTTTCATTCTTCATCAGAGGTCTGAGTAACTGTAATACACAGGTTAAGATAGCCCAACAGTCCTTCCAGTGTTTTAGCAAATACTTAATGCTGTAGGGACCAGTCATAGTCTTAGGTAGGATGTGAGAAAGAAAAGAAAGTTGGAGCAGAAATTGAGTGATGAGGAAACAAAATGTATGATTGTCTTCAGAGTACAAAGACGACAAAATTAAAAGAGATAGTGGTATACTGTTTAAATAGCCTGCAAAAATGGCACAGAGTTTATTGGATTAGGTTCCTGCCTGCAAAACTTGCCATGCAGAAGTTAGCAGAAAAGGAGAGTAAGGGGGATGGTCACAAACATGTAAGCATGAAGTTCAGCATGTAACCTTTTGTTCTGTCATTTTTAGTGACTTTGTCCTTTTTTTCTTTCTTTCTTCTCCTATTGATTCTATCCTGTGTAATTCCCTTCAGCTTAGCCCATTTCTCCACCTGAATTCAGTTGTCCTTATCTTCCCTGGTTCAGCCTTAGCTATAGTCAGTCTGTCCCCTTAGGTAGCCACTTGTCTGGGCATTTCCCCTCTTCTTTTACCTACCCACAACCTTTCCAAAAAAGTCAGTCTGCCAACTAATACAACTGCTCAGTCATCAAATCGTGATCCGTGGGGCTATAAAGAAGCCACCCACATTGACCTGTCAACTGAATTGTTCTGGGCAAAAGCAGGATTCTTCATTTAATGGCCATTTACCCACTACTCCAGCCCAGAAAATTATGGACCCTATCCCACATCATCCTTCGGGGAAGGACCACCATTGGGTCGTATGACCTCAGGCTCCTGGGTACTTCAGAATGGGGGCAGAAGAGTGGCTGCATAAGTCCTCTCTTTGCTCCTACCCACCTGTGCTGCTGAGAAAAATGTGCGTATTCTGGCTGCCCTGTTCATACAACTGAGATTTCAGGGGGAGGGAGTAGACGGTGTTGTGTTTTAACCCATTTGATTTCATTTTCCTCTCTAACATGCTCTTAGACACACACAACTCCTACACCACCAGACTTTTCCTTTGAATATTGCTGTTTGCTTGTGAAGCCATCCCTAGTCTGGAGGATGAGGTATTTAAGTGATATATTCATCAAGAGACACCTTTTAAGCATTTCATTAGGCACTCAAAAGTCCTGGCTTGTTATTTTAGAGAATTTTAAAAAGTTATTGTTAAGTGTTAGCTAGTATTCTTGGGATTTTAATTCCCATATTCATGCATTATGTTGGATTTAGTCTTTGTTTTAGAGTGTCCAGGTAAAGACAACAAAGCCTGTGTCCTGCAGACTTGTGATTCTTGACATCTCCTCTGTGGCTATTAAGTGTCTGATGACAATGAGACCGTATTTGCAGTCTTTGAAAGGAGGAGAAAATGGTAATGCAAGGCTAGCAGCCCTCATTCTAAAAGACTTAGCTGGGCTTTATTCTATGCAAACCCTAAGCTAGTACTAATAGGACCAAATATTGGCAAATAGTTTCTCTTACGGTAGTTGAAGGATGCTAACCAAGCAATCCCTGTCATGTTGGAATGTTTAACTAGAAAGGTTGTGCACGCTGAAGTGAAGTATGAGTCTCTTCTGTCTTGAGGGGAGCCACTACAAGGTATAAGATAATGCTGTTCTTGGAAGTCTTAAAAGATAAGTGGCAGTCCATGCTGTGAAAGGGAAAAAAAAAATGCCCCAAAGCACAGACTCCTGTTCGGTCACGAAAATGCTATACATCTTTTATCTTCATTGCCCACATTTCTCTTTTGCTTCCTTATTTATTTTCTTTTATATAGTCTGCTTGTTTCTAAAAAATTTGGCCACAAAATCGCTCTTCGCTTTGCAAATGAAAAGTGAGCCTTGTGTAGCTTGCTTTTTATTGTTTGGATTCCTTCCCATTCATTTATTGTAATATCTTTGTAGCAATTGTAGTTGCAGTGAATTGGTTTTTTAAATGTTGCAGGTACAATTTTATATGTAAAATCTGCTTTAAATGTTGATTTTTATGCTAATCTCTAGAGAAGGGAGAAGGCCCAGGAGGGCCAGCTATGTAGTCTGGGGGCTGTTAGACCGCTGTTTGCTAGTATGGATTTTCATTTCCTATCATCCTATGTGAGGTAAAAGTTTGTGATATAAAGGCTAGAAAAAAGTCTTTGTAGCTTATTCATAAATTCCCTTCTTATCCTGCATCTCTGCTTGGGACTACTCACGTGAGTAAAACCATGCGTATGTTTGTGCTTGCAGGTTTAGGACTGTGAATGTGTGAGAACCATAAAATTAAGCAAAGGCAATAGAGAAAACTTATGATGTCAAATAGTCTTAAATCCCGTTTGATGTGAGGAAATGGGGGGTAAATTGTGTTCAAGAGAAAAATACTGGCACTCAAGACACACAAGCTGTAATAAGGGAATGTTGTGTGTCAGCTGATCCATGTTCATGGTCTGTGCATGTGCTCCTAGCTTGTGGCAGATGTGAATTAGCTGGCTTGGCCCTTGAGAGCCAAGTGAGGCTTCTTCACTGTAGTCTAGGCTAACTCAGATTACTTAGTGTTCGCTACAGGCAAAGAGAGTGTAGATGAATAGTTAGTGCAGAGCAGCTGATGGTGTGCAGTAATTCATTATTAGACGGTAACTTGTTGCTGTGTTTGAGTCTTTATTCAACAGAGTAATGTCTGGCAAGCTATCCTCAGGAGTTTCCTGTTCATGGTCATTAAAACTGACAGCAAGAAAGTGGTGTCCTTAGACTACTAGAAGACAAAGCAGAGTCAACCTTTTGCTTGGCCTGTGGATAAGCTGTCATTAACCAGAGTCGTTGGAGGGGCTGTATTGTTCTTTTATGGCCTTAAAAATGGAACATCCTCTCCAAGACAAAACCAAAAACTTACAGATAGGAAAACTTACCCAAACTTGCCACTTAGTGTTGGAGTGTCTGCAGCTCCTAAGGAGCAGGAGAGTCCTGCTGCTCTTAGCACAGTGAACACTTGATCTGAAGGCTCTTGTCATCTCTACTGTGTTCTTCCTCCTTCCAGGCCACCTGACTGACAGTGAGTGCAATCAGAGGCATGTTTCAAAGAAGAGCTCGCTGGCAGACCGCAAGAGGAGTTCTAGCCGGTCTAGGCGGAAAGGAGATGAGGCTCAATCATCAGGATACCATAGTGAAGGCAAGAGATGTTACTTTATTTTAAATATCAGTATCTTTCTGAATGTTTTTAATGTTCTCAGTGTGCAGATACATTTCCCTCATTGTTTCTTCCATCTTTATTTAGTCCTCTCTTTGCTTTTTGGTGTTTAGTTCTGTTTTGGTTTGTTTGTTTGGGCAGTGTTGGTTTTTTTATTACCATTTTGTTGTTTTGGATTGCACTTTTCAAAGTCTGCATGAAGATGCTGCAAGTTGAGCTGCTAGTTTAATTGAAGTTATTTTTGTGGCTTTTGCTGTCCCTACAAACTGCAGGAGAAACCTTGAAGGAGAAACAAGCCCCCAGAACTGCCCCCAAACCATCCAGCAGCACCAGCAGGCTGAGGGAATTTAAAGAGACAGTGAGCAACATGATCCACAGCAGACCACAGCAGATTTCTCATACCATCCAGAATTCCCCTCGTGGAGGGAGTAGTGTGGATCAGGCAGAAACACGACCCTCAAAAAGCCTGTCTGCGCACGCTCGAGACTGGGAAGTGGAGAGTACCAGTAGTGAGTCTAAATCCAGTTCATCTAGCAGGTACCGGCCAACGTGGAGACCCAAAAGAGAGTCTCTGAATATAGACAGCATCTTCAGTAAAGACAAGAGGAAACATTGTGGCTACACTCAGCTTAGCCCTTTCTCCGAAGAAGCAGGTAAGAGTTTGAGAAGATTATTTCAGAATGTGTGGGAGTTCTGAATGTGGAATTTAGGTCAGTGGTGAGTCACGTCTGTGAGGACTAATTCCTGTGTGGGTATGCATAGTGCATGTATGGTAATTCTGTTTGATTTCCGTGTGCTTTGTTTCCTGTCTAAGGAAATAATAAGGGAAACAATACTGTCTACCCTGTTTAAATGGACACATGCTATACTACTAAGTGTCTGAAGTTTGTCCTTTGGAGTGACCTGGAGTATTGCTCTGGCTTTTCCTCTGGCTCATCATAGTATTTTCACTTGATGGCTCAGAGTATGGTGCAGAAAGTACCTTGTGTATTGGTGCAGAGTTCTTATTGTGAGGATAAGAGCCTGGAAGCCAGTGATGATTTATCTGGGAAGATTTTACACCATAGAAGCTACGCAGCTTGTACATGGAGACTCTGCTGGTTTTGACAGTTGAAAAGAATTGGGAAGCATAAAGGAATATGTAAAGGCAAGGTGAAGGGGAAGAGACCACACCTCCAGGGAAGGAAGGGAAGCAAACAAGAATTAAGTGAAAAGACCGTTTTAAATTCTTTCTTAAGACTTTCTTAAGAAAGAATTTAAAAAACCCAAGTTTTTCTGTTCTCTATATAAGCCACAACAAATCATAAATGGCAAAATAAAGAGTGTAAAGAATGAGAGCATCCAAAATAGATATAACAGAGTACTGGAAATACAATTGCATATACAGTAAAATTATCTTGTACAAATACAAATTATTATAGGAAAGAAAGGATTTTCATTGCAGCCTTAATTATTACCTCAGGGGTAGTATGGTAAGTTATACTAAAGGGGAGAGATTCAAAGATAAATTTGTTGAAAAGGTTATTGCTTAAAGTTGCTAGGGAAGCTGGGAAACACTAAATTAAGGATGGCGCTTCTGATTTAAACATAGTTGAGAAGGTAACGTGTATATGGATGTTTTGCTGGTATTGAAGCTTAGGTCTTCTACCAAGCTATATTGTTTTATCTTGACAGGTAAAGAACTTACTGAGAATGAGGTAAAAGAACACACTGTTCATGAAACAAGGTCAAGCCAGTCAAATGTCAGATACAAGCGTGGTGTGCTGGGCCGGGGCACCCAGTACCATATGGTGGATCAACATCCTCATCTAATACAGAGGATGGAGTCTGGCTACGAAAGCAGTGAGCGCAACAGCAACAGCCCAGTGAGTCTGGACATGTCCTTGTCTGAAAGCTCAAGCACCCACAGGTAGATTTCAACAAAATTCATATTTGGAATGACTGAAGTCTTGATTTCTTTTTTGTAGTTGCATAGTGGTATAGAACATTTTGCAAAGCAGTGGTCCTAGTTTGAAATACAGCTTTATTGGGGCAGGGGAGAAATAATAGGGAAATGGGAGCCTTTTCTTTTCAGTATATTGCTAACTTACTGCTAGGGAGAAGAGAGAAACCCAGGGCTTGATTGAGCGAAAAACGTTGTCTGAAGTGATGCATCTGAAATAGTTGTACCCTTAGTCTCTGGTTTAAAATCTTGTACTTTGAGTAGCTCATAGTCCTTTTTAGTTTAGTTAAACCATTGATTCATAGACACATTGTACAAAATGAGAAATCAATAGCCTTGTATAGAAATCTTTGTTTTCAGACATACTTGCAATATTGGTATGTAAAAATAAATAGACAGCACAATGTGTTTCTTTCCTTGACTTAGGAAGCTTCAGGTAACCACAAACTGGCACTGTTTATGGCCAGAATATAGTAGATTTTCAGCTGTAAGAATCTGTTCTGAACAACTCCCAGACCACAGTTTTAATATGAATTGCATAATCTTATGGAGGAGAATAGAATTACTGTCCTCTTTGTTAACTTCCTCTTTCCCTGTTTCTCCCAAGATCTTCTTATGGTAGACTTCTTTTAAAATTAAATTAAAATGCAAGTATATGTTTGTGTGGATACAAAAAAGGTAGATACAATTTCTCCTGGAGAGATCAGTCAAATGGTAAACTATAATTTCTCTCTTCTTGGAGGGATGTTCATATGAAGCGAGCAGGTGGATTTGTTCCTGCTTGGCGTAACATCCCAAAGTCTCACAGTAGCAGCATCTTGGAGGTGGAGTCGGCTTCATCAATTGGGAGCTGGACAAACAGCCCACACACCACTGGAAATGGTAAGATAACACTTTGCAGGGGTGGATATGCGAGGTAAATTGTATTGGAATTGTTCTTTACTTTCTGGATGTTTATGTTCACAGGGAAATTATAAGGAAAGGGAAAAGAAACTTTGAGGAACGTAACAGTTTTACAAGAAATAGTTATAAGATTTACCAAAGAGGATTGCAAAAAACTTTGTTGGAATATTCCCTTGATCGTGTTGCTCTGGCATCTCTTTTGTGTATTGACTTAACTGATAAAATAAAGCTATTTTTCCTGTTCTTTCTTATAACTCAGTATTCTGCCATCAGTCAAAAATACCCTCCCAGGCATAACTCATAACTCAGTAGAGTCCTGAAAACAAGCTTGTAATTCTGTACAAAATTTAAAACTGTTAGAACTCTGAATGTTTTTTTACAAGATGTTTGGGCTGAGGCTAAGCTTTTCTGCTTATGTATCATTCTAAGCAAATGCTTTATTCCAGAGAGTCTGGGGAAGGGAAAGGCAAGAGGAAAGACACTTTCTGAATACTGGTAATAGTTGAAATGAGAATGACAACTGATGGATTTCTGTTGTGTAGGCTGTTGATATGCTTTATTTTCTCCCCTTTTTCATCCACTCTGTGCAGTTATATGAAAAACATCTCTCTTGGAATCCATTTAACTTTCATAAGCTCTAGTGATCTGGCTAATTTATAGCATTTACAAATTATAAATACAGTACTAAGTCTCAAGATTTCATCATCAGCTTAGGGTTATTTCTTCCAATGATTCTCTCTGTTCTGTATGCTGTTTTCGTGAGTCAGTGAATCCATGGGCTGTGCTGCAGGGGAGCTTGAAGCACTACTGTATCGGGCAGGGTTTTATAAGTAAAATTTAAGAAAGCAAAATTTATGTTCTACAATTCTGTGGTCTCAGACTGTTATTATCTAACATTAATTTTATTCTCCATTAATACTTCTTTGTCTTTTAAGGGATACTTTGAGATGTAACTGTCAAAAAAGTTTGGTTGGCTTGTTTGTTTTGAAGGTGGAGACATCTTTGTTCCTTTAAAGAGTGAGCTGGATGAATTGCAAGAAGAGGTGGCAAGGAGAGCCCATGAGCAAGAACTACGTAGAAAAAGAGAAAAGGAAATGGAGGCAGCAATGGGCTTTAATCCCCGTCCCAGCAGGTTCATGGATCTAGATGAACTGCAGAATCAGGGTAACCTTTTGAATGCAGTATATTTTGCAAGATGGTAGTGCTGGTTTTTTGAACCTTTGAATGTAATTTCCTGTTTTAATTGTGTATATGTGTGTCTCACTGCATCCACACCCCATTACAATTTTGTACCTTCAGGTAGTAAAATACTATCCATTTCAAACCTGTAGAAAGTGAAAAAACTGTTTGGTATTTTGACCAAATTTTTTCTTAAATGAGAAAACAAAGTAACGTAGAGGTATTCTTAATATATCTGTGTCTTTCCATTTTTGCAGTGATATACACTGTTAATAGTATTGATATCTAGATTTAGCTGTAAGCCTTTAACCAGCATCTTGGAATGAGCAGGGCTGTTTGTACCTTTCAGGCACCTCAGCTCCACCCACCGCAGAGGTTGTTCATATAAACCATTGTTCTGCTTCTGCTTGATTTTACTACCTTTACAGCCCTAAGCAGTTCTGCTTGTTCCTGCCCTTGTGCTTTCCAGTCTTTCTCCCTGGCCCGTCTGTGTATGCCCAGCACAGGTGTGGGGGCAAGTACTCTGGCTGGATCTAATTGAAAATCTGAGCTGGATTTAGGTTGCATATCTTTTCTAGGGAAAAAGAATTTTAAAAAATTTAAAAGCCAAATACTAAGTTTGATTGTCTTTTCCATGACTCCTCATCTTTCTGGCCAGAGATGGCAGCAAAAGAGGTTTAATTGGAAGGATGCAGCTGTAGCAGAGGGAACACGACAGAATTCACATGTCATACCTTTGTTTTACCCCTAAATCTCCATCAGCCCATAAGGGGATTCAAGAGAAAGGTGGGAAAAAGTGCACTGACCCAGTCAAGAGTGAACCCTGGAACCTGCTGGAACACTTTACTGGGGGTCATTGGAGGGTAAGCAGAGCCAAGAAAGGTGTAGTGAACACCTGGGTTCTGGTGCAGCAAATGTATGCATGGTCAGGGCAGTCCTACTGTGGTATCCGGTGTTGCGAGGCCTCCTGGCATTCCCATGCTGCATCCTCCAACCTGACGTAGAAGAGAGTTGAGGTTGCTGGTTTGCTGCTCAAGGAGAGGAAGGAGAGGGGCAGTCCACAGCAGTGCCAGTTCTGGACGCAATCCCAACTGTGCTCTGCTCAGCAGCCAGAATGACATTGTGCCAATAGCAGCTGGACACTTATGATCTCCATGAGGATGTCTGACTGGGAATGTTTGTATAATTTTTGCTGACCGTCAGTTATCCTTTACAAACCTACTATGGCCTGCTGGTAACCAGGTGAAAAATTCTGATGTACCGGAGTAGATGGATATATTCTTTTATTAGTATAGTGTTTGCTTTTGTAACATAAATGCCAGTGATTTAAAAATTGAGAAGTAAACCTCTATTGCTTAGCATGTTGTCTTCTCTGCTTCTCCTGCATGAAGGAAAATAGCATGTTCTCCAATACATTACCCCTCTTTTTCATCTATTCTATTAGTTGATAGAAGCAAAGATTGCTTAGTTTTTCTTTGTTAAAAAGAAACTAGACTAGAGTAATGCTTAATCAAAAAAGAATTCAGTAAAATGTCAGATGCATTGACTTGAAATCTAGGAAAGTCTTTGCTTAGTTCTTTTAAAGTCTTTCCACACCCCAGTCAGAGATATAATAGCTTAACATTAACAGACTGCTTGACTGCCTGGAAGGCTTGCTTGTATGCAGAACTCCAGAACACTTGTGACTCATTTTCCCCTCAAGTAAACTGCTAAATTCATGCATAGAAAGCTAATTTCAGTATTCTGCCCTTGATTACAAGCCTCAGTTGCCTTGATTTTGAAACTGAATGTGCTGCTTGATTAACTTACTGCTCTAACAACTCTCACTTCTCTCTCCAGTTCTAGCTTCTCTTGCAGGTTCTTTGGGGTTTATGGTAAAAGAGTTTGTACTTACATCTCTGCACAAGGGTGTTGGGGAGCAGGTCAGGCCACAGCATGTATTATGCAGATTGAGAGAATGTAATTTATTGTTGGCTGATAAAGATACTTGTGTTCTCTACCACAATGATAGAGACATACCATTAAAAAGACCCACCCCTAAACAAAGTAAAAAGTCAATTTTTATTTTCTGTTTTCCCTTCCTCATTTGAATGTTTACATTTTAGTGCATAATTTGCATTATGCCTAGTAGGTGACACCAAATAGTTTGGGCATTTCTTCCTCTCAGGAATGGATGTTATGATGCCAGGACACAGTTTCCTTTTTGTGTCCAAAGATGATTTATCCTTCTGTTCTCCAACACAGTTTTCTAAATTGTTGCAAGAAGAGTTCTTTACAGTTATCCCTTTCTTCTCAGCTTCCACCACCTTGATTTTCAAGCTGCAAGACTGTTGAGTTTTCATATTCTATATGTTACTTACAGCAGTTAAGTGTATGCACTGAACTCATTTATAGAAGTAGTTCATGCAGGCATTTATGTTAACACTCAAGTCCGAGTTTTCTTCCCCAGACATGTTAGTTGTTTCAGTTTGCTTCCCTTTTGATGAAGAAGAGACCAGATGGGTTTTGTCAGGAAACTTAACATACAATGAAAAAACCCTGATCTGCTGTATTTCTTTTACTGATACGTTTTGGTTTAGATTTGATTCTAAATTTAGTTTAATTCCTACTTGACAGAAGTCATTTGAACAGGCTCTGTGATATGTCTCTACCATCTTTTGTACTGATTTAAAGTTTTGAAAATAGTAGGATAAGCCAGTACAACTCTTTCAACTAAAGAAAATTGGAGGGAAAAAAATTTGTTTCACGTTGTTTTACTGTGTGGACGTCACAGGGTGACGTTATGAGGTGCTCAAGATGTACTTCTGCTTAGGGAAGGTTAGGTGGTGCAGTCTGGGATATGCGCAGCCTCTGCAAGAATCCGTATGTGGAAGGATTTGGCGATCACAAATGGGATGAGGGTAAGTGAGGGTTCTGCAATGAATGAAATCAAAATGAAGGGTGCTGCCCATTTGCAGGGAGGAGTGATGGCTTTGAGAAGTCGATGCAGGAAGCAGACTCAATCTTTGAAGAGTCACTGAATCAGGAGCAGAAGGGCGATTGTGCTGCAGCTTTGGCTCTCTGTAACGAAGCTATATGTAAGTAACCTTAACTGCCTGAGCTACTGCGCTTTGACTGTGTACTAATACAGAATAGAGTCTGAAATGCTACATCACGTTAAGTGGTCAGGTAATATGGGGGTCCAGCTGGTCTTTAGGAACATGCAGGTAGACAGAATTTTTCATTTTTATAAGCATTCCCATTTGGGGTTTTTAGTCCCATTCCTCTTCATCTCTGTTTTTTCATGTTTGCATTCATTTTGTTCTCTCCAGTGCTAAGGTAGTAACAGCACTGGAGTGCTGATGTGCCCTTTTCGGTGCTAAATGGTATGTTTCAGCAAGCACCTGGTAGGTGGTTCCCCTTGCCACTCAGTCCTCACAATTTTTCCCCATCGTCAGGCCGAATTGCAAAGGCTATTAAGCTCTCCTGTTTTTCATGGGGGGTGTAGCATAGGAAGAAAATGGTAGCCCATTCTTGAGTCCCCTGGATTAACAGAAGTGAACTATGTTGTACTTTGCTTTCATGAAGAAAAAAGCATTAGGACATTGAAGTGCTTAAATGCATTGTGATCTTTGAGAATGTGTGCTATGTGATTTCATTTTATTTTTGGTGTTTTTCCATTATGACTGGCTGGCTGTCTCACCCCATGCTCCCCTCTGTCTGCGTAGAATGGCTGCAGACAGGGTGAATAGCTCCTGTGCTGTTTGCATTTAGAAATTGGCTTTTATGGACTGCAGAATAAAGGGTGCAGCATACAGCTGTGGTGATAGCGCTATTAGCTTTCATTCCAGCAAGGAATCTCAAATCCCAGCTGGGTATTCCTGCACATAAAGGGAGTCCCATGTATGGAGGATGCAGGAGAAGAGTAGATGACAGAATGAAGCATCATTGTAGTAGGGATGGAAAGAGCTTGTGTGAAGGGATGAGAAATTGGGCTAAAACAAGGATATTGTTTTTATTTTATTTTGGTTTAGTTTCAGTTAATGTGTTTGTACACCTGGCTAAGCTGAATGTGCATTAATGGAAACAATAGCATCCTTGTGAATTCTTTTGTGGCAGTATTTGCATGGTCCATGTTTTTTGTTCCTGCTGCATCTTTTTTCTTTTTTTTTCTTTTTCAATTTTATTCCTTTTTTCTGTTTGTTTTCTGCTATGTTTTCTTTTGCATTTTAGCTAAACTAAGACTTGCCATGCATGATGCCAGCGCTAGCACTCACAGCAGAGCCCTAGTCGATAAGAAGCTGCAAATCAGTATCCGAAAAGCCCGGAGCCTCCAGGATCGCATGCAGCACCAACAGCCACCGCAGCCGCTGCCTCCGCCAGCCTGCCACCCACCACAGGGCGGCACCATGGCCCAGTCTACAAGGTAGTGCGAGTACCTCACCTAGACACAGACCTGGGCTGCATCTGTGAGCAGTGCAGTCTGGAAAGAAATAGCAAACTATGTATATTCCCCTGGATAGTCCAAGTCCTACTGTGTCACACCCTATTCTTTTCTTCTCTAGGTTAAATCCTATTATAAAACAGTCAACTACCCCATTTTCCCTCTCCCCACCACCCTTTCTCCCAGTCTTCATAGAATAGTCCAGTGTGCATGTGTTCAAAATGTGATCTGTGACAGAGAATTGTAGCAGTCAGTGCCTGGCAGCATTGATGTCTCATGCACCAAGGGAAAAAACACAATAGACAATAATCTGGCTAAAAAAAGTGGGCATGTGGTAGGATGAAATGTGACAGTTTATAATAAGGAGCAGTTTCAGGACTCAGTCAGTCAGAGACTGTACTACAGTCAAAATCTTGCTATAGTTGCTTTTATGTTGGGAACATCAGCCAGTGTGTTTAGTGCTCTGTAGTTTTAAAACTGGCAAGGGCACTGATCTTTTCTTTCTAGTCCACTTCTCTAGTAGTGTACTGGTACAACGCTTGAATCCAGATCCTGATCTGTCACCTTGACTACTCCATCATTCTTCATTTTCTTTCTGTGTTTCCCAGCATCCTGTAGCCTGGCTTACCAGCCCTCCTCAGTGTCTCTTCATGATTCTTTCTTTCATACTGACTTTAACTACAGCATAATTAACTCTCTGCTATAACCAATCCTTTCTTCCTACCCTCTTTAGCATGCAGCTTAATCCTTCTTTCTTCCCATGCCATTCCCTCCTAGCACTAGACCATTCCTATCCAATTTCTAGGCTGTTTCTTGAACTGTTACTTTTTTTCCCCTCTCCCCTTCTTACATGTTATATTACCAGAAGCTTAGATAAAATCTCAGATGAGAATCGTTTTTCTGTTCCTTTCTGTAAAATGCTGCGTACAGCTATATACAAACCCAGTTAATTCGCACACCTGCCAGGCTCTGGTTCATAACGTTCTTTTCTTTTCCTGCAGTACCTGAATTACACATAATGAAAGCTGATCTTTTTGTCAATCAGGGGTCCATTATATCCTCTCTTACAGGAGAAATGCAGAGCTCAAATTAGGCATTTTTGCAGATTCTAAGAAAATGAAAGTGCCTTTCTTAACTAATTTTGCTAATGCTAAACTCGTTCACTGCTGCTCTGTGAAAAGAGCATTACTTTTGCAAAAAGTTCTATCCAACCAAATGTTAATATTTCAGCCAATGAAAAAGAAACCGTATTCATAGCCAGAGTTCTGTACTCCAGCTTTGATGTAAATAACATTGCAGACAGTACAAAGTTTGCAATTCCTGACAGATAATGTTGTATTGCTACACACATCAACTAGGTCTTCATGGTAACTTTCCTTCCCTGCATCTCAAGGAGGAACCAAAGCAGTGATCTTACATCTACTTTAAGTTTTCTGCTGGAGCTGATGTAGCCTGTCATTTTCTCATAGGCAGTGGACTTAGTACTGTTAGTTCTGTCTGTATATTAAAATGCTAACTAAATGCAGACAAATGCCAGGGATGTGTATGACCCAAAAATATAACTGTCTTGCATTGGTACATAAAAGAATGAACATTATTTTCTAGAAGTATGCTCAGGATACAAATTATTTCAGAATAATAGTTATGTATTTAGCTTGAACTTTATTTAACGTTTTGGATAAGTATCTTGAAAAATGAGAATATAAAGATGGTAAGAGAAAAAGTTCAACCTGTTCCTTCCATTTGTCAAGTCATTCTTCATGAAGTTGCCTGGAGAGAGAGGACTGTACAGAAATACTGTCAGTTCATGTTCAGATCACAGACATGTCCAAAGTATTTTAGAAGATATCTAAGATGTTACTGTTGAAAACAGTTATTACATTTTATATAAATGCTATTTTTACTCTTTTTACAGTTATCCCTACTCACATACGCAGTCTGCTGATTGAAATGCCTGTGGTGCTGTACAAGAATACTTCATATAGAGCCTAATTGTAAATTGCAATTGTAAATTGCAAAATACTCTTAAAAGTATGAAATGGATTCAGTTAGATTGTTAGAGCAGGAAAACAAAGTTAGAAGCAAAGGACTAACATGTATGTCTCTAGTGAATTAATGCAAAGTCTTCATCAGAATACAGTGAGCAAAGTGTGTTGAGCTGTATGTCACCTCGTGCAAGGTCTGTACCCTAGGAATAAACGTAAGCAATGGCTACTGCTAATCATTTACTCTTCTGTGTGTTTTAGTGAACAGACTGGCCCGCTCCAAGTACTGCTGAGCCAGGAGGTACCACTGGAACCCAACAAAGAAGTGGAATTTGGGTCCAGTTCTTTCTTCCACCCACCTGCTTCCTGCCATGAATTGCACTCATCATTATATCCAGAGTCTTCCTCCTTGCCCCCCTCTGAAAGCAGTCCATCCAACAGGATCTCTCCAAACTTCCAGTCTGCTTCTGCTGATTTTCATGACCAAGTTCCCTCTTTTCCCTATAGGCAAGGGTTGACAGAGAGGTCTGCAAGAACTGAGAATGATGCCCACAATAGTGGGGAATTTGCTGACACGACAGCCACAGGGCCAAAAGACTATAGGGATTGCTGCAGTAGCAGCAGGTTAGAAGAGGTTCATAACATAATGCCTATTCTCACACCTCACTTCAAATCCAAGGCTAACACAATAAACTCTGTGTCTTTGCCTACACTGTTTCCCTGTCCACATCCACCACAAGCTGCATCTCCTGAAAGGGACAGCCAGCACAGTCCTTGTTCCAAACTTGCAAGCTCTCCTGTGCGGCCCAGCGTTGATCATTTAGGGGCCTATCATGCAGTGACCTCTGCAACTTCATCCCCTACACAGCAGTGCTCCTCGGATCCTTTGCAGAAAAATAAGTACTCCAGAGCAAACAGCCAGGAGATGTTATTACCCTCACAGGGTGAATATGGCACAGCAGACGGTTGTAAATCTGAGGCTTTTAGTACAAAGGGACATGTTCGCTCCTTGGCAGAGCAGTTTCAGAAAATGCATGCAGTCTCCCAGAGAAAAGGTACTCATGAAAAAGACTGGATTACTGCAGTGTGTCAGGATGAGAAGTCTCCAAAGTTAACACAAAAATCTTTCATCAGCCGTTCATCTTCTGGTTACGGACAGCTACTCCATCAAAACCAAGAAAACAAAAACCAGTCTTCCGAAAAATTACACTCAGCTGTGGATATTAGGGACGGGGTAGTTTCTTTGAAGGGTTTTAGTGCCCAACATGTTGCTTCTATGAGTTTTTGTTCTCACAGTGAAGAGCTGTGTAGAAGAGGTGGACAGACTATAGCAGACCCTGCACCCTATGTGGAAAGGCACTGTCATGATGGAGGAATGAAAGAGGTGGATGATGGAGCTGCTAGTAGCATGGTTGCCTCTATGCCTGTGGACCATTGGGTGAATAATGTTACTAGGTATTACAGTTCTCAGAAGGCTAATAAGAATACTGAATGGCTTCCTGTACCTGGGAGGAGTCCACTCCTTTCTGATCAGAGAGCAGTTGGAGATGACTTGAGCAGGATCCCAGTACATCTGCATCCACACTGGAATCAAGACACAGAACAGGAGCTCTCAGAACTGGAATCCCTCTATCAGACTAGTCTGCAGGCATCTCAGGCCACTAGGCCTTTCTTGGGAAGACAGGACAGTGCTAGGTATCCATTTGACCAATCAGGTAAGAATGATGCAGTTATTTTTCTTGGTTGACCTGCCTATGTACTCCTATATAGGTGAAGATGCATTTTCCAGTCGATTTAGTTAAACGGGCATTAATTTGTGCACAGATGCAGAAAAATTCAGGTTGTAGACTCTGAAAACATTCCAGCTAACTAGAGAAAGCAGTGTGATAGCACTGCCTGGGGTGGCTGCAGAGTAGCTGTTGATCTTGGCAAAAGGAGAGCAACATCTGTCAAGAGTAACATAGAAATAGTTGATCCTGTTTTCAAGGAGGGAGCTAGCTAATGAATTTTGTTGTTTGAAAGTCTTACATCACCTCTGGAATTTATTAAACTCTTTCTATGCCTGATGTTAACATTCTCCACATTGGTGAGTTTTTACTGATTGTATTGTAATTGAGAATTTAGTCTGTAACTGGTTGAGGGGAATAACTTTTAAAAGTGTTTCCAGATCTGAGAGTTTTGCTAAGGACTACCTGCTTTAAGTTCTGGAAAATTACTTGTGAAAGCAGCGCTGAGGGTACATGAACTGCACTAAGATCCATGAGACCTTGTGGATTAGTTGGTGCCGAAAGAAAATGAACAGATTCTGTCAGTGAGGACATCCAGCTGTTGCTGGAGACATTCAACTGGAGTCTCATGACAGCAGTCCGGTTCCACTTAAGCTGATCTAATCTCCTGCCTGAGATAGGGCAACCTTGTTTCTCTGCTTCACAAGTGAAGGAAATTTCTTTATAATCTGTGTCATAGCATTAAAGCGATGAATTTTCTGGTTAAATATAAGGCAGCCTGAAATTGGATGGGTACCAAAGTGACATAGATATAGCTATACACATATGATATATATATATATATATATATATATATATATATTGCAATGCATACACAAGACAGGTTTTCCCCTGCCCTGCACCCGTGGAGGTGGAACCTCCATCACTCCTGACAATGTCAGACCTGGCTGTGATCAGAGTGAGTACTGCCATAAAGTCTTGAATGGGTTTCTGTTCAACAGCTTGAGTTTTCTCTGAACTCTCATGTCTTGCAGTCCACTCACAGACCGGTTAAGACATCGAAATGTGGCCATTTACCATTTGTTGTCCTTTTGGTTTGCTTTCAGAGTTAGGCAGGATCTGATCTCAGGACTTTGCAGATACTCTCTTGCATGGGCTTGAATCAGAAGGTCTTACATGTTCCAACTGATTTTGGAAGTTCTTTCTGGAAATCTACCAGGATAAAGCCCAGTTGCTTTAGTATTGGTTGGAGTTTCAGAGTTCTGTCATCAAATGACTCATTTCTTAGGCTGACTTTCTTATGTATTTTCCCACCACATGTATGAGGGATGTGGGATACAGATACTCTTCTCAAGTGAAGTTTATATTTGAGATCTTCTCATTTGCTGTAACTTTCTGGTTTTTCTTCCTAAGTTCTGCAAATTCTGTATAAAACTGAGAAGTTTGAACCAGTGCATCTACTGTGATGAACTGGATGAAAATCACCTGAGTTAGGTCTAGGACTGCTCTTTCTTTCTTTTAACTTGCATTACCTATTCATTTCCAAATGCTGTTGAAACTTTGACCCATTATCAATTGGTTTTGTCAGACCTTTGCATTCTGAATCGTGGTGAAAATGCCTCTGTTTCATTAGAGGGACTTTACAGCAGAGTTAAAGCCAAGACTTGTTTCTCTGAATGCAACCACCTCAATGCAGAAAAGGTGTTGTTATCAGCATATCACCTTTCTTCCTTTATAGAGGAACTCCCTGTGACCAGTTTAATTAGGACATTGATCTGTCTATTCCATGAGAAATTTTAGGATTGTAATTGATGGATGGGGATTGCACTGAAGTGAAGTAATTGTAGCAATCCTAGTTAAAAATAACACCTTTAACTATTTAACCAGCACAACAAATGGCTGAGAAACTAGCATTGAATGGGAAGGAGCAGGTGAATGTGTGGGGAGCCTGAGGCTGACTTGTTTAGCCCAAGTTACATTAGGTAACTTCCTTCTAGTGGCTGATTTTCTGTCTCTTTGAGCCCTCTAAACAGTCTCACCTCTGTATCAGGCAAGTCTTGGTGTGCAGTTAAATCATTTAAATCTTAAATAGTTCAATTAACTGCTCCCCTGAAGCCTGCAGAAGGGCCAGGGAAGTAGGCATAGTATCCTGATAGACTGTCTCCCCTTGAAATGTTGGGTGTTAGCTGATATATTAATGTTCCAAGGGTCTCTGACTTCTTGTTCTGTGTGTATAGTCCCTCTGTCTTTGCTGGAGTCAGACCTAAGATAGTCAGAAATGTGTCATAACATGCAATCAGGTGTTGAATTTAATCATAGTGTTTTCCTTCCCAGTCTCTGTGAACCTGAGTGTGAGGAAGCTGCCTGCTACAGCTGGCATGGGTCTGTCGAAAACCCCAACAGCAGAGATCGAGCGCAGTCTGTGTGGATCCACTGTCTCTTCTGTCTCCAAGGTGACATTTTGTTACTTAAGATGTTCTAGAGGGGGAAGGGCTCGGCCTGTGCAAGAAAGAATTTACAGTGGGACAAGTGAAACACATTATGAAAAAGGTACTGGGGTCGTTGATATTAATGTTAGAGAGAATTTCAAGTGCAGTCTAGCACAGGATTAACTAACTAAAATATGAGTGACTCATGCTACGTGCAACTTACATGCAGTCAAATGATCTAAATCCTGGCTTGGAGGAACACAGCATTGAAAACTTTAAGATCTAGTCTCTTTGAACTTAGTGACACGAATTCCCTTGCATCACAACTGATGATAACTGCTTCTTAATTTTACCATGTGCAGGGGCACAAGTTTCATTTTTTTTCACTGTCACTACATATTTTTAAAGTGGGTGATAATTTGGTATTTGCTACAGTTCATAGTTAGTCACCTCAGAGTGGGAGAACATTCTTTTTCTTTTTTTCCTGGAAAGACACTGTTTAAATAACTGGCAGTTACATATCAATGCCTGTATGTGAAGACGTGAAAGTATTTTCAAGGGGAAATTACATTTCCTGTAGTATCTCTGTACTTGTTAAAGGGAGTTCCAAGTCTGTTCCTCTATGGAACAAAGGAAAGGAAAGATGGAATAAGATTAGCCAGCTTCCAGCATTCATCAAATAATCCTAGATTTTTTTTTTTTTTTGCATGGGAAGACAGTAGTACTTTATTGTAAGATGACTGTCAGCTGTAGCCATGATTATCTCTCCAGGGGCAGTGATGCCTGCAGCAGCAGTCAGTCCTTCAGGTAGATCCGTCCCACTAGAGGCATTTTGTCCTGGCTTTAGACACTTATAAAAGAACGACTCTCATTTAGACAAATCAATCTGTGTATATTTACTAATGGAAGAAAAACTATAAGGAATAATATTTTTAATCAGCAGATCCAAACAGACCCATTTATCTTAAGTTTTCAAAGCAGTACCTGAATGAAGGATTTCAAGAAAGAAAAGATCACTAAATATCACTGAAATATGCTCCATTATATTTCTATTCATCTGTTCCCTGTAATTATTGTACAAAATTGATATTATGAAGAACCTTGTCTGAAATATGTGATGTTGTTTGCAGGTCACATATACCAGAGAACATAGCAGGGAACCAGAAGAGGAGGAAATATACAGTGCAGAGAATTTCCGTCGCATTGCTCGCAGTCTCAGTGGGACAGTTGTCTCAAACAGAGAAGAGACCTTGGTCTCTTCTCACAGTTTTGTAAGTAGAATGATGTGCAGCTTTCCAATGAGCTTTCATCTGTGTGTAGGGTTGCTGTTTTCTCTGTCTGCATTTAGTAGTTAACAAATGAGACAGAAGACAACTCAATAATAAGCCATGATAAAAGCCTGTCTTTTTTGTTCTCTCTTTGGAAGAAGAATGAACTTCTGTATAAGTAACAAAGCCATTTTCCTCATGTCATTGCAGAGTAGTGGCTGCTGCAGCTGGTAGGCGTGTCAGCTACATTACTTGCTAGTATGCAGAAACAACCAGTATAAACATTTTTTTTTCAGTTGACTTACTTTCAAGAAAGCTTCTCGTACACCTATAATTAAAAACAAAAAAACCCCCGCCAGTACCAAAATGAAAGTTTCTGCTCTCTTGTGAGTTTATTAAGCAAGTAGCATTTTTAGAGGGTAAAAGTAAACATTAAAGGGGAGTCAGTTCAAGGCTTGGTGCATAACATGCAGACAGTTAAATACAGAAAATAACTAAAAGTAAGGAAATTGATCTTTTCTTTGTCCTCTCTGTTAAGTAGTCTTAGATGCAATTTAAAAGTGTCAGAAAAACAGTAACAATGTTTAGCAACATATAATGTCAAGTTTTGGCTTGGACTGAATTTTTTGCACACTGTACTTAAACTTTTATTTGAAACCAGCTGTGTAATAGGTATAGAAGAGTCTTAGTTGCAGAATGAGTTATTTAGACGGGTCAGTCCAATTGCATCTCTCTGCTGTGTGCCACAAACTAAGTATATGTCAACTTTGAAGAGTTTGCTCCTCAGTGTGCTTTAGTTAAGGGCTCTGACACATACCTGGAAGTGCTGGCAGAAGCAATTAAAGACCTTTAGCTGCCCAAGAGCTGCTCTCTCAGCTAATGTTTTTATCTCCACAACACAAGCAGCCAATGGGATGGTTGTCTGTTACTACTCTTCGAGTTAGGCACTGGGCTCAAGTCTGTGATGGTTTCTATTGATTCCTGCTTTCTGGGGTAGGTATCTCCTAATAGAGGGAAAAGGTATAACACAGATAAATACTTCAGCTGTGACAGGTAAATCTGTTCATAGTCTGAAATCAGAGCTTTCAGTAAAGCCCGATAGAAAATAGAAAGGAAAAATCAGCAATACTCTGTTTCATGGTTTGTGTAGCATACCATTTTCAGTGCTGACTGGCCTGACGTTGTTTTGTGTATTCGGTTTGTCAGCCAAACCTCCAGGAGTGGTTTGTGTTTGTTTTGGCTTTTTTTTTCTGGTATAATTCCAGTCTAACGATCTTAAGTAGCCCACCACTTCAGTAAAAGCCTTACTGGATTGATGCAGTTTTTGTCTGTCTTTTTCACGTACAGATGCATGTTTTTGTTCCAGTGACTCATCCCTTTCTTCCTTGGATCAACACCACCTTTGCTTGTTTCAACCCAACTCTGTGTTTACTCATCATTTTATGTTCTGTTCTTCTCCTTTCTCATTTTATAAAAGGAAGCACCAAATACGAGGAAAATGCCAGTGGACACCAGCCACCGTTCTTCCAGCTCCACTTCCCTTCCTTTCCCCCATGATCCTCCTGTATTTCCCTTTGATCCCCAGCACAACCCAAACCAGGTGCAGCACCCACCCCATGATGTACTGATGCCCAGCATGGTGGGCAAGGCACGTAAACTGTCAGGTAATAATCACAGGACTTTTCATCCTTCTTCGTGATCAGAAATATTGCTGAAGTACAGCTCCTCAGTTCTTGTCTTTCATAATGGAGTTTACCATCTGCCTGAATTCCTCCAGAAGTCTGGAAGAACAAATCACATTTCTTCTTCTCTCCCCTTTGGAGTTTTCCTGTGGTTCTGTGCTAAATGTGCATAACCAAAGCCCATAACCTTTATGGAAACTTTATGATGGCTTTATATAAAATCATATCAATATTTTTGTGAGTTATTTTCTTCAATGTAAAAGTAGCAGTAAGACCCACCACCTTGTTGCCATGTATGAGAGTACTTCCACAAGTTACTCATTCCCACAAATCACCCATGTGCCAGTAGAAATAACTACTTCCTGCATGAGAATTACTTTCCCTGTGACAGCATCAAAACCAGTTTGATCTACCAGCCTTGAAATACTTTGTTGGGCTCCTCTATGATGAAACAAGGGGCTAGTAAAGAAATCTGAAATCTGTGACAACAGCTGCAGTAGGATAAAGAGAGGAAATGCAGTGAGGAAAATGAATGCTGGAAAAGGTACAGCTAGCTTTTATTCAGAATTGCATGTCAGCCAGTAACTGGATGTACTAGTGATTTCATTGTTCTTCTGTCACCTGCTGACCACAGCTGAAAGTTCAGAGAGGATGAAACAAAAATTATAACTAAGCAAACCTTTTTTTAAAATTTATTTCAGGAGATCAGAAGAACATCATCCAGAAACTTCTGGTTGTGCCTGACAGGGGTGAAGCTTTCCAAGGTGAAGACTACCCAGGTGTGGCACTGAGCTATGGGAGTCTCCCTTGTGTACCCAAAGGCACCCTCTCCCAGGGGCAAAAGCCTCGTGTTAATTTGCATTTAGAAGGTGGAGCATCAAGTGTCTCTGGCCATTTGCTGAACACAAGTTACTCTGCCGGGCAAACAGCCACTTTACCAGATAAGCGAACAATGCTCTGGGGGAAACATGCTGGCCAGCCAGGCAAGAGTTTACAGGAAGGCTTCCTCCAGCAGCCTTCACAACATCACATGCATGAATCTCACGCCATCGGTTGCAGACTACCAGCCAGCACAGACTACAGCACTTTAAGAATACCACGTGAGCCTTCTTGGGATCCCGGTGCTTCTCAAGGTTGCCCTGTGCCCCCCTCTTGTGTTAAGGCCCCGGGTCCAAGGAGAGTTGATATGCCTCCAGAAGAAGACTGGCGAGAGAACAGCTACACCCCTCAGCCTGGCAGAAGGCGAATGCTGCCAATGCATGTGATGGATGGGACTTTTTCTTCTGCTTCTGAGGCACACAGAAATATGCTGGCTCGAGCAGCATCAGCTACTGGCACCATGCAAAACAATGGCTGGTGAGATCCCATCCACTTCATGTGCCCCAGTACACCACTCTGTGAACTATGGTTATTGCCAGAGTGTGGATTGCATGGAGACAGGAAACTCTTTCAATCAGTATCTGTGCCAGTTGTCTTAAAATGTAGCTATACAGTATGTGGAAACTAATTGCACTGTATTTTGTTTCTGACACTACTGAACTGCTGTCTGGATGGGGAATCTTAGCTATTCTAGTCCTGGCCTCTCCTAGCAAACAAGTGCTATAGGAATGGTAATTGGCTTACGGGTAAGTTCTGAAGTGTGCACACGTTTTGGAGGAAGATGGCAACTAACAAAAGGACATTTTTAAGGACTCTTTTTCATGAAATGTAGCTTTGGTAAATTCTTCACATAAAGAAACCAATCCTTTTGTTTTCTTCTCCTTCCTCTCTCCTGTTCCTTCCTAGGGGTCCTACTGACCCACCTTCCAGGTTCCAGTAAATCTGCACTTGGCGGGTGGCAGTTAGTAAAGCAAACAGTTTTCAGTGTTCTGAGATCTCATACAGAGATCACAGCTGTAGTTGCTGCAGAGGAAGTGACAGGGAGATATTGTTCATTAGTAAACCCCAATTTTCCCCACTTTAGCAAACTAACAATGCTTCAAACAGAAAAGACTGTTAATGCTGCACGCTTAGCTACACCAATGTAAACACAGAATAAGTTTAACTATTTTAGTGTCAAACATACTTGCTTTTGTAAGTATTTTTCAAATAAATCTATGAAAATAGTTCTATTTACCTGACTGTGTTTGATCTTTCTTTTCTGTTTAGTTTTACTCTTCAGTTGGCTGGGAACTTCTGATTCATTTTCTTACACGTGAACAAACACGAGTAAGTTGTTCATTCTAGTTCATTAACAAAGTTTATGTAATAAAGAGTTAGATTGGAGGACATGCCTAATTTTGATTCAGGACTTGAGGTGTTTCATTACTACTCGGCACTTAAATTTCACCTCATAATGGACAATAATTTAATGTCCTTTGAAAAGTATTTTGAGACTGACATCTTGTTTTAAGGAATACTACATCTATGCAAGATGGTAGTGTATGCAGATATACAGAAAAATCATCAGAAATGATTGGTGGGGTGAGAAGTGTCATTTTAATCACACTTGCACTCCTGCTCCTGCAGACACTTTCAGGTGTGGTGGTTATGAGGTGTTCAGAAGCATGGGGATTCTGTTCCATGCTTGTACTGGTCCATGATTCTGCTTGGAGCAGAGCTGGAGCTGTGGCAGTGCCAGTGCTGGTGGAAGGGCTGCCCTGCCCTGCCCTGTTAATTCACAGTGCTCCTCGTAACCTACGCTCTCTGACCCGAGGGGCTTCGCTCTCATTTCATGCTTTGCAGCTCAGGGCTTGATGGAATTCCATCAGTTGTTGCTGTTTAGCCTGAGATTGATTCTCATTCATTTCAGTTAGTGTAATTTGTCAGTTTCTTGTTTCTAAATACTGTTGTTTCTGTTATTGTTGCAGTCTCCTGTAACTACATTTTACATTTTGGATTATGTTGCACACTTCTTTGTACTTAGCTGCCCCACTAGTAGTGGTTACCAGAAAAAAGCACTCTGTTCTCCCACCCGTCTATTCCAAAAAAATCCCTCATGACTTTTGACTTTCTTACATAAAGGTTTTGCCAACCTCATAATGTGAAACTTTCAATAGTACTAATTTTCTAAGTATAAACAAATGGAGTTTATATTTTACTTGAAACAACTGTTTGATTCGGGTTTCCCAATAGACACAGAATTGTTAGTGTCTCATGCCGTAGCCACTTCTGTTTTCAGCTTTTTGATACTTTCAGTGGTTGGTGAAAGCTGCAGTAGCCCCAGCATGGAAGTGAGGACATGGATAAGTATTTGACACTTCACTTGACTACAACGGTAAAAAATTCAGGTTGCAGACTGAGACTTAATAGTCTTGATAATCTCAAAAAAACAAGCTGCCAAAACTAAGTACAAAGTCATGTCTTCAAAAATCAATATAAAGTATGAAACTCTTGCAACTGAAGACAGCATGGATGCTTAGCTTTATTATGTCCTAGCAACCAGGAAAGAATGGAAGTATACTTGTATAAAGCTCTGCAGAATAATTCTGAGTTGATGCAATTTACTTAAATAATTAGTGGTAACCAGGTGGGTTTTTTTAAGGGCCCTGTTGTGTTTATTCTCTTTAGCTACTAGGTTTCAAAATTTTTTAAAATGTCCTTTGTATATCAGTTGCTTTCTATGAAGTTAACCAGAGACCTGAAAAGGAAAAGCTGGGTCCATAGCAAGCAGTGTATTAGTGCATCTGAAGAGAAACAAACTGAAGTACATTCAGCAATATATTTAACATGGGAGAAAACGTGAGACTGGAAAAACACTGTTACTTCAGCTTGTGCCTGCAAATTTTAGTAAGGTCAGTAAGATAAAATTAACTACAAAGTAAATATTACTAACTCGTCTTTTCAGTGATATTTATACTATACAAAAATCAATTACACAGCAGTTTAATAGCTTGTTAAAGTTCACTGTTGCCTATAGGAAGGGTGAGGAGGGGGTTCCCACAGGTATTCAGCAGCTATTTAAAATTCTTAAGAGTTTACAGTTTGTAAGTTTTGATGCAATATAACCATGTCTTTGTCCCTGGCTGAAGAGTATGTTATTGGATGGAATTAAATGAAAATAATGCCATATACACTTAAATTCGCCTTTTTAAAGTAAGTGAATGTCAGTTCTCCTAAAAATAAAATTATTTTTCCCACTATTTCTGTGATCTCTCATTGTGTTTGTAATATGCATTTAGACCTAACTGGGTAGGGAGCAAAAAAAGGCAATAATAAAATGAAAAGTAACTTGATGTCCTAGCAGTAGCAAAATCATGTTAATATGATCTTTCTGTGTATGGAAAAGGAACTACTTAGCACAGTTCCTTCTCTTGAAGGGAACCAAGTTTGTACCCGCTGTTTGTGGAAATCATATTCAGACCTGCTGAACAGCTGATGTGCTCAAATGGAGCGTGCAGCACTTGAGAGTTACCCAAAATGTGCTCTGCTTTAGAGAAGGGAAGTGCAAGGGAAGTGCCTGTTTCTTTTTAACAAAGGCTACTTGCACCCACATTAAGATGGGGGGATTTGGGAAGAGGGAAGGAACTGTCTTACTGATATTTCCCCTGATTGCTAACATTGCTGGAATGGACTTAGCAGTGGTGGTTGGGTAGGACATAGAAAGTACAGGTAGGATTCCAGAATACTGGAATTCATGCAGGTTTTGCATCTAATGTCATGTAGGGAGAGGGGCAGGACAGAGATGTAGGGAGAAGAGAAGAAGGAAAGCAAAAGAAAGGGTGGATTGGAAGGAGCAGATGGATAGGTGGAAAAGGCAGAATGAAAGGAAATGTGTGCTTATCTTTGCTCAGATGTGTCTCTTTTCAAGGAACACTCAGTAATCGGTCTAAATTTTCCTTCCTTCTTTCAGTGGATAGATTCCTGTACAGAGATGGTCCTCAGCAGCAGTGGGGTGCTGAAGCTTTTGAGAAGGGAGGATTGACTGATGGAGAGAGTAGGCAATGTTCTTTGTGGCAGTCTTTAGTTACGTTCCTGCCATGGTAAATGAAACTGTGCAGAAGCACTTACATACTGCTGCTATATGTATAAATAGACATTGGACAAACAGTGTAGGGTAAGTCAGTGTTTGTGCCAGCTTGGGCAAAGATAAAAATGTGCTTGGGATTTACAAACACCTCACTGAAGTTAGATGTGTTCTGGAGTCTCTTACCACTGTGCTGTCTCCTGTTCAGTGCTGGGGCTCAGAAAAAGCAAAAGTACGATATTTTCATCCATCTGTGCTTGCTGCCTCTAGCATTTTATCACTGCGTAGTCCAGAATCTTTTCAAGTCTAGTTAGGTATCGGTAAGGCTTTTTTAGGGCTCATTCTTCCCCATTACTATCTCTGATGGAATTACCTTTAAAGTTTCAGAAAATGTTTTAGAAAAACCATGTTAGATCAAATGCTTTTTAATTCTCTTGCTATCTGCATCATTCTTCTAGCTCATTGAGTGATTTTTTTTTTAATCCTTTAAAACCCAAGCAATATAACTTGGAAATGTTTTTAATATTGTTTTTTGATTAATGGAAAAATATTAACTAAGACCAGCTATACAGTCACTTCAGAATACTGATATTTTTGCTAGCATGTTTGTGGAAGCAGATGCAAATGGAGGAGTTCTGAAGAAACACAAACTTCCTTATTGGCATCAACAGAATTGTTTTAATATTAATTCTGGAGTGAGTAAACACTGAGTAAACTCATGAATGAAGGTCAAGTGTCTGTTTGTAAACTAACTTACATTAGGTTTGTTGAAGGAGGATTATCTTCAGTTTTGGCTGGCCCAGTCCCAGATGATTCACCAGTTAATCACAGGCTTGAGAAGTTTTATGTGTGTATATATCACTAATCAAAATAATTTTAAATATGAACACGAGAAAAGTGAATACAATAAGCTTGTACTTCAGTAATAAAAATCATTTCATATTGCTAAATTTTAGCTTAGTGAGTTTGATGGCAGAGTTATCCATCATTCCAGGGTTTTACGCAAAATTTATACCAGTTAATTATTATGTGACTGTCAATTGAGGGAGCTCCAAGCACAGAACTCTTGCTACTTACAAAAAAAAAATTTAAAAATCAAACTATTTAAGATTGTCTTAAATTGCTGAAAGCACATTAAAGCCATGAGCATGTTAACAGGCAGTATCTCCGTGAAGGTTCAGACTGACTTTTTTTTAAGATCTAAAATACATCAATCAAATGGAAGTTAACATTATACTACAGTTAAGTCAGCTACAAGTTTTTAGAAATCAGGTATGTATTTTAAAGTACACTTAAGAAGAAATAACCAATTGTTCATGGTACTATGTATTAATTGTTCCTAATAGGATGAAATAATGCATACATTCCCTTTTTTTTTGTAATTCAATTAATTTCTCCAGATAGAGTAAAAATATCTCAGTTGACGTTAAGCAACCATTTCAGTGCTGTAGACTGGTTTTGGGTAACTGCCCTTAGAGGCTTAAATGAAGCTATTTAATATAGCAGATGTAACAAGCCAGGTTTTTGACACCTTACTCATCTGATGAGAGAGAAGAAGGTATGTGTGTGGGAGTCTTGACTGATCAGTAAACTACTGATTTGAACACGAGGACACAATTCATGTGACGAGCTCAGAGGTACAGATGAGAAAATAAAATTGTAATGACTTCTTATGGTGGGTGGGGGGAAGCCCACATCCCTTCAGTGGTTTCAGAATTGTCTATTTGCATGTGAAGTTACTGGTACAAAATATGTCCCAAGCTGGGAGAGCTTTTAAATGTTTATGTGGATTATTTTGATATATCAATGAGATACCCTTTTCTGCATTCATTTTTCGTGACCTTGGGGTTGCCCAGTTATGAAGGCCATTTTTTGTTCAACCCTATCCAATCCCATTGTAACAGTTAACTCTTACTAGTACTTCATGGTGTTTGGTCTCAGGAACTTGGGAAAAGGATGCAGAGAGGTAAGCTGAAAGCATGGTTGTACTTTCACCATGTTGTCACGATGGCATTTGTGAGATGCATTTGTGAGAAAAGAGTGCATGAACTCTTCAGCAACTGAGTTGTCACATCTGCTTTTTGTGGGTTTGTTCCCCCCACACTTTCCTTTAAAATTGATTAATGGGATTTCTCTGATTTGTATGATGTCACTGTTGTACCGGGGACAGCGAGAATAATGACATCAGTCCAGGAAGAAATGGAATTATTTAATAAATTACAAACTTGTTTATATAACTTGGCATGAGGCCATTGGTCCTTTGACCATCCACCTCTCAGAATGATTGGTTAAGACCCTACAACACACATTTTAAAATATTTTCCCTGGTGTACCATAACAATACTGCATAACAAGCTTGCACCTGTGAGATTAAAGTCTTGGTTTACAAAACCCTCAAACTGTTTTCAACTAGCCTGCGTGAGAAAGGCAGTACTTTCACAGGATGCTGGCAGAAAGCTGGATAGTTTCTCTGCTTTAAGCTTTTCAGCATCTACAGTATGATGACATAATCACGGATCAACAAAGTTAAAAAAAAATAGCAAAGTGTATCACACAGTTTTCTATCATAGTTCCTGTTACACAGCAATAATAAGTTAGGGGGTTTTTTTGCAAAGTCCTATACGTAGACCTGCTTACCTTGAGTACTTTGTCAGTTAAGTCTCTTGCTTGTGGAGGCGCTGAGGAAACAAGAGAACACAAAGGAGGGCAGCAAAAAGCAGAGTGAACTCAATTTTTAGAGTGAGTAGAGGTGACTATTAATAGTCTATTAATATCATTAAGGTAGTAAGATAAATGAAGAGAGGGAATTGGTTGGTCTCAGATGGTAGGAGAAAGAGCAATCACTTAAGGCTAAGGAAGGAAAAGTTTGAACTAGATAATAAGGGCAGGGGAAGGAATGCTTTAAGTGGAGAAAGTGATGTTTTGAGGAACCTAAGGAAGAGTTTGAGGTACCATCACTCTAGAGGTGTGAAATTTAAATCAGAGATGTGGCTGATAGGGTTTGATATGTAAAAGTCACCTAAAATCCTGGAGTCAGGTTGGGTTGCTTTAGCCTGTTTTTTACAGTTGTGATACGATGCAAATAATGCCTGTGGCCTTGACTAGCTTTTATAATGTAGCCTGTACTTCTTCAGCCTGTTGACAGAGGTTTTCGGGCAATGAGGGAAATGTGTGCAGGAAGAGAGTGGGACAGGATAGACTCCAGTAGTAAAGTAGCTTGTCATTTTATACCAGCAACTATCTAATAATTTGGTTTGGGTTTTTCTCTTTTTAAGTCAGTGCAGCTTCTCAGTACTGGATGACATTGGGAGTTGGAGTATTGCGGTGATAATGACTTTGTAGTGCTGGAGAAAATTGCTTAAGACAATGTTTTCAACCTTTCTGGTAATAAGATTTGTCATAAAATGTCTGAATTGGGACAGCAGGGAAACCTTGTGCCCTCTTAAAAGAAAGTATTCAGGTATTCATATTGGAACTCAGTACAGCAATATGTCAAGATGTATTTAAAATCATACATGCCTTGTTTTGAGGCAGTCTTACTGTTTATACCAACCCCAGTACCATTTCTGCCATTTCAGAAAGGACAGCTTCAGACAGTCACTAGTGAGAGTCAATGAAATGGAACAACTTCTTAAAAGTTTTGTCTTCATCTTACTCTCCTGCTTATATCACGTCTTCCCCTCTCAGACCTGGTTTATCTTTGCAAGATATGTTCTGTGCATCTTTCTCTTGGGATCTGGAATATATCTCTCTCTCCTGTGAATCAATTTCCTTCTTAGTTTTCAAAAAGTTCTTCTTGGGTAATTAGATGATTCTGGGACATTGTATTGTGCCAGTTTTTAAGGTATGTCACTGTTAGAGTCAGAAGAGACTGTTTCCTCCTGCATGAGATGGCTACAAAATTTCACATAATCATTTTTATGTCTGACTTCTTTCTGCTTGAACTTCAGTAAACAGCACTTGTCTGGGGCAATGATTAACTAAAATACAGTTGCTACGATACCTTGCAGCCCCTCCGTCAGGGGAAGTGTCAGAAAAGTCGGTTTTAACATAGCACCTTTTTGTTTAAATAGCTCTTGCAAGCTGCTTCAGCAGGTACTGCTTTGAGATAGAGCAGAAGGAAATCAGGTGTCATCTGCATCCCAAATAGTCCCATTCCCTGTGGTACAGAAGAAAATGGATTGCTTTGATTATTCCATATGCTTCTCCTGCTGAATTGTTTCTCCATTACAATAGCAATTGTTGAGAAAGCAGTCCAGTGCTAGCAGCTAGGTAATGGTTTGGAATATCCTGTCAGAATAGGAATTAATCAGCTTTTCCTTTTTCCTTTTTCTTTTCCTTTTCTTTCTTTTCTTGGAACAGAATGGCCACTTGGTGGCAAAACTGAACAGGAAGGAAAATATGACTCTGCTTTTCAGATTTATTTGGCATTTTTGGGAAACTCACAGGATTATAAAGGCGTACTGCCTTCTACCTGCAAGGCTATATTTGTGTTTGTAATTGTGTTCCTAAATTCCTACAATCATAATGCTACTTGTGGTGCTGATGGAAGATGTTTAATTCCTTGAACACAAGGTGTATCAAATCAATCATCTTTACCTTCCACAGGAGGTAAATTGGGGCAATGTGAATGTCCCTTCCAGAGTTTCTAGCAGATTTAGAGACAATACCACATGAAAAACCTTCAGTGACAGGATAAAGGGCTTAGGGAGAGAGGCAACTACATATTTCTGCCTCATGAAGATTTTGATATTGTCTTAATGAGAATCGCACATGCTCAGCATTTTAATGAGGCAAACTAAAATATGTCAGAAAAATGACAGTAAAATGCCAAGGTAGCTGTACTAGCCAACTTCTTTTTCTAGCTGCTGTTATCAATAAAAATGGTCAAATAATTATTTTTAATATTTTTAGGAGGCGTGATTTGTAGGGAGACATAATAACATTTTTCACATCAACCTGATGTATTGGGAGAGCAAACCCAGCAAGGTTTCATCCATATGAGCCTTTTCTTCAGGTGATGCCTGGATATAACTGAAGGTGTTTCAGCATGCAGGGCACTAGGTATGCTGCCTAGAAGCTGATAATGTGCCCTTCTGGCACAGCATCATAACAAAATAATAATATGCTGTACTTTTTCCTCAGTGAGCATTCTGACTATGTCAACTCCTTTTACTTCACACCCCAGGGAACATGGCTGCAGGCTCCTGAGAGAAGTGAACAGTTCAAATAAGTAAGGCACCTCTCTTGCAACTGCACTTCAGGTGAGGTGAAGAGAAGATTCCTGACAACACTCAGCAAGGTCTCTGGCTCCCTGTGTGTTTGGAAATGTATGGACAAATGAATTTCTTTATAATATGGGACCCTCTGCTGTTTCATGCTGTCAGAAATTCAAACTGCATTTATTACTGGGCTCCTCTTGATTTTAAATACGAGACTGAATTCATTCCCCCTGCTCCTTGTTTCAGCAGATCTACTTAAAGCTAATGTTAAAATCAGTAGGAGCGACATTTACTTACTGCCCTTCCTGTCCTGTGCTCTCCCTGCATACTCTGAATGGATACACATCCTTGCTATTGAAGGAAATGAGTTTTTGTCCTATTTAAAAACCAGGCCCTTTAAATTGATTGTACAATGACAGACATTTGCAGAACATGTGGTATAAAGTAGTAATTCCTGCTGCTGGAAAGCTTAGCAATTAAATCCAAATAGTCATCCAGGATTTTTTCCATGACACTCTTAATGTATTCCAGCTCTCTTTTTGCATGCATGCACACATTTTACTTGTGGGCATGGAATTACTAGAATTCTGTTTTTCCAAAACTTTGGAGCCTTGCAAGTGTACTAATAAATACCCCAAGGTTTTATCATTCTTATTCCCTTAAAATTTTCATTTGCTTCCTTGAATGTTTTTATGTGATGTTTCATTCAAAGTCTCTTGCTTTTACTGTCTTGGCTGTAAAATAAAAGCATGGTTAACCCGAGCACTTGTGTGACCTATCAATTTCAATGTTTTTTGCTTAAGCCAAAGAGTTTTCCATGCTCCGCATGGCAGATCCTCACCTCAGGTGTCATCCTTTCCCTTGGACCTGAATGGGGCAAGAACCAAGACCTTGCTGGAAACCACTACTTCTGAATGGCTTTTTTTTCTTAAATTCCTGGTTTATTGTATGGGGAATAGATTGCACAGCTCAGTGCAAATAATGCATCTTCCCTGTTAGCTGGGATGCAAAGCAGCAACTTTTAGATAAGCCTATTTAATGAAATGGAGTATATGTGTACATGTTAAGATGTTTGCTAGATCTGGCTGGTGTGTTGGCTGATATTTAAGTGATGCAAAATCTGAAAATTTTCAGTTGGCTGATTATTGTTTGGGTTTGTTTTGCTTTGTGGGTTTTGTTCGTGGGTTTGCTTTGTTTCGTTTAAATGCAGCTCATTTCTGTGATCTCAAGTACAGTGCCAGTCCTACAGCCAACCTCCACTGGTACAACTGAGAAGACACTAAATCAGAGGAGAGGGGATGAGGTTATTAGCTGCTGCAAAGGAGAGCAAGAACTACTTAGCTTTTTTCATCAGCAACGTTAATTTAATATGGAGTAGTCATAATGACCAGATAACCTTATAGTTAGTATGAGTTGTACTAATCTTTTGGCCGAGGCAAAGCCCTGTCTTACGCCCTGCATCTGGCTGGACTTACTGCTCTGCACACCATTTGCATGGTTTGTATAGAACGTAAGGGCTATAATCTGCTGCCTTTGCCCAGACCGGGCCGTGGTGCAGAGCCTCTGCCCCCTTGTCAGCCTGCGCAGCTTTAGGGCACGTCAGGGATGAGGCGGGGCAGCTCCTGCCGCCGTACCCAGTGCCATCCATATTCTTTCGTCCACTCTTTTTCAGCTCCAGGGGGGAAGCAGAGAAGTCTGGCTTAATTATCTGGTACTGGGAGCTTGCCCCAAGCTGTGGCCAGGTTCTCACTGAGGGGGAACTTCTCTTTCCTCCTCCCTTCCTGCCGTTCTAGCGCCCGGTGAGGGCACGGGCGCTGCCCCTCTCTCCGCGCTGGTTGCCTCGCCACCCCACAACATGGCTCCCACAGCTGTGCCACCCCCGGCCCCACGGAGCTCTCCAAGGTGGCTGCCGGCCTTCGCCCGCGCGGGGTCGCTGGGGGCCGGGCCATCCGCCGCACCGCCCCCTCAGCCCCGGCCTGGCGCCCGCCCGTCCCGGGGCGGGGGCGCTCCGGCCGTCTCGCCCGCCTCTCCCTGCTGTCCGGGGCGCGCCTGGAGGCACCGGGCCGCATTCCCCGCCCCGCCCCGCGCCCCGTCCCAGGTCGGGCGGGAGTCTCGCCGCGGTCCCGGTCGGGGCCGGGAGTTCCGCGCGCTCCCGCGGTGCCCGGCGGGCGGCGGCGCGGTGCATGCCGGGCCCGGGGCGGACCGTCCCCGCGCTGCGCCAGGAGCCGCGAGCCGCGCCCGCCGCCATGTTCCGCCGGGCCGCCGCCGCCCGGCGCCTGTAGCCGCCCCCGCCCGCCCCGCCGCGCCCCGCCAGCCGCCGGCGGAGGGGCGGACGAAGGCGCTGCCGCGCCCAGCAGCCGCCGTCGGAGCCCGGCAGCACCCAGCGATGTCCGCCAAGGAGGGGAGCAAGGTGCTGCTGCTGACGCCCCACGCCACCAGCGAACGCGCCGTCAAGGGTGAGCGTCCCGCCGTCCCGCAGAGGGAGCATGGCTGCATGGCGCGGCGGGGCCGTGACCCCCGCCCGAGTGCCGGGGCCCGCCTGGGCGCGGAGAGGCGGCCCGGCCGTGGGGAGCGGTGCCCTCCACGTGCGGGCCGGGCTGCCCTGCCCGCAGGTGGGGACGGGAGCGCAGCCCGGCACCGTGCGGAGGCGTAGGATGCCCGCACGGGCGTGGGAGTACCCGGGGTGGGCTCTGCTGAAGGCGGGGGACGGAGCGGGGCGCGGGCAGGCCCGTGAGGGCGGCGGGGCCGCGGATGGCAGCGGTGGCCGGGGCCTGCGGGCCTGGCGCGTCCCGCCCGGATGCGCTGCCCGGAGCGTGTGCGGGGCTGGCCGGGGGCACCGCCGTATCCCGACCCCTCCGCGCCCCGGCTCTGCGGGGCTTTTCCGCTGTCTGCGCAGGGGAGAGCCCTGTAATTGCAGACGCTGACAGCGCCGGGGAAGAGCGAGTGGGAAGGTGCTGCCGCTCGTTCTATTGGCTGCTGTTCTCAGGTTCTGGTTCTGATGGAGAAAAATCACCTTGATCTATTTCTTTGTGGCCTTCCCTGGTAATCTCGTGGGGACCCGTGAAAAGTCAAACGTTATACTTCTTAGGAGAAAAAGTAAAGCATTTTATAGTAGATATATCTGTCTAAAACTAGGGTGGTCTAGCGACCAAAATGGTATAAAATAGCAAGTTCTTTTCTCTGAACCCCATGAAGTGTGTCATTTTAGTTTTTGTGAGGCAAATAATCCTTTGCAACCAGAACATCCTGAAATATGTGTGTTAGACCTAAATTGATAGTTAATGGTATATCTAGTGCCTCAAAGAATTCCTAGGTTGTGTTTACTCAAGTTGCACATCATTTTATTTTGATCCCAGTGGCTTTCATATTGAACTGAATTCGGTGGTGTCAGTGTGGACAATTTCTATGGCAGGCCTGGGCTGTTGGAAATCACAGGTGTATGCAAGCAGTCTGCTTTTAAGACTGACATTCCTAGGAACACAGGGTCTGACTGAGTTCGAAGGGGTGCAGAACAGGGGGCCTTGAGAAATGAAAAGGATGCATTTGTCTTCAGCAGGTGTTAATTAAAGCCTTGGAATCCCACTGTATGTTTTGGACATTGGCATGTTTTCTAGTAAACTGGAGAGCTTTACTCGCAATAAGTTGTTACTCATTTTGAATTGCTTAACCTGTTGATTTGTTTGACAAATTGCAAGGGTAAAAGTAGAAAATATTAAAACCAAGTCTATTGGAAACCTGTACTCATTAGTGCTACTTCAGTGTGTGGTGTTTAGGCGTGCTGAATTTTTGTACCTTTACTGCAGTTTGTGGTAAGAAGTTAAGTTCTTCAAACAATGTAAAAGAATTAATAGTAAGTGATCAGATACTTTAGAACGCAGTGGAAAACCTGGTGATTTCCAATCACTTAATAATTCAGCTTGTTAAATGTGACCTATGCATCTGGTTGTTTAAAATAATAGTTAAGACTTGCTTCATTCTAAGCAGAATAACTGCCCAAGCTTGCAGTATTTCTTTGAACCTGGATGTTAGGATGCAGAACTGTTGTAATCAGTCTTTGATGGCTTCATCTGACATAATTACAACCAGTTCATATAGCAGCAGTTTTCTATACCTTCTGTTGACCTGTCTTATCCATCCCTATCATGCTGAATCACTGGCTTCTGGAGAAAGCCTGGCCAGTTGTGCCAAGCTGTCTGTGTTATTGCTACGAAGGACAGGGTGGTTTGGTTTCCCCTCCCCCATTAGGTGCAGTGCAGTTGGAAATATTTTTTTTAGACAGTGACCCCAGAAGTGCAAGATTGCAGGTTATGTCAGTCCTAAGTGGGAGTATCTGTGCAGTTTGTTGAAACCATGCTGAAATGTGACAACTGTGTCACATCCCTCTTCACAAACAGATGCATTGCCTCTCACATACCAAGAAACATTCACCATACTCTTTCCTGTTATACAATGAATAGGTCTTTTATAATGTCTTAGATTCTTAAGAAAAGCCACAGAGAAAATGTAGTAATATTATCTGGTGTATCCGTGTATTGGTCCGTAATTCAGCTTTCGTGCTCTCTATATACTGTGTCTTATTGGGAGAAAATATGAATTCAGGACTTAAAGCTTGCTGTTATTTGCATTATATATCTTGATTTTATTTAAATTTTACTTTCTTTCTCTGTATCACTGGAAGAGGAGGATAAAGAACAGAATCCATTAAATTTCACAGGCTTTGAGAAATTGAATTCTTTACCACTTCTGTGTTAGCAGAAATGAGCAAGAGATGCTCACTCAAGAAGAAATTATTGAATTACTGTATCATCAGTAACTAATCTTTTCTAAGAAGGTAGGGTAATGATTAGGATGTGTCCCCCTTCATATTTTGACTTCTATATTTAGCAGCTGATGGGAAGTACAAATATGTACAAATATGTAGAGAAGTATTTGAAAGTCTATCAGGTATTATATCAGATAGATACATATAAAATAAACATAATAATGACTTTAAATATGCAGTCTAGCTGTGTTGTTTAGCCTATCTTTCCAAGTATGAATCGTCTCATCAAAGGTCATTGGTTGCTTTTAAAGTGTATAAAAAGCTCAAATTTTCTTTTTACACCACTTAGTTAAATTTCCTAAGTAATTTGTACTTACAGAGTTTCCTATAAATTAATGGTTAGCTATGAAACCGAAACACCTTAAAGTCAGCTTTTGGCATTTGGTTCCCAAAAGGTGTCTTGTGATGAGGCTTTTGTTACTGCTTTTTTTTTTTTTTCTCTCCCCAAATAGGGATGAGAAAATGTACTTGTTGTTCTGATTCACTGTTTACTAAAGCACCCTCTCCATCTTTGAAGGATACTTAGTGTTTTACTGTCCTGTGAAACAGAGTAGTTCCCTTTGTTATGTTCTGTCAAAATCTTTTTTCTGTAAACTGCTCTTGATACTTAAATGTTGTATCTGGTTCTTTGGGTTTGCCTTTCTTGTTGGATGACAATTGACTGACTTCAGTCGGCTCACCTCGCCTTTCAGCATGTGACTTTCAAGCTTCAAATTTGTCAATGTATCTTTTCTACTGAAACAACTGTTTTGCTACCTTGTAGTAAAGTACTTTTCCCTGGTAAGGATGAAGAAGTGCTTGTAAATTCACACTGTTTGATAGAGTGCTCCTGGGCATGGCAGGGATGAGCCTTCATTGCCTTTACTTTGAGGGCAAAGCATCAGGGCTTCTCTGACTCACTTGTGGGTAGTTGTACTTGGAAGTGCTCTATCCTCCCAGCATTACACTGTGGGTGTTGCTAGGCCTTGGGAAGCAATCCATGGGACCTTGTCATGCTGACCTAATGCTAAATTTGGAGATTATGTCTGTTCTTCCGGAAATGGAAGGATTCAGTATTCCTTTGTTTTGGATAAAAGTCATGGTACAGTCTGATTGGCAGACAATCATTTTAGATATTAAATGGAAGCTTATTGAAACAGCTCTTTAGAGAAACCCAAAGAGATGTAACTCATATCCTTGAGCAGGCTCCTAAATTAAGGTTCTGATAGCTACTTTTGAACAATTACGCCCATGTAAGGAGAAAAAGAAATCATTGCAGTATTTAAATTTATAATTCAGAGTCTGGTTTTAAAAAAAGGTAAAAGGTTAAAAGTTGACAGGCAGTATGAAGCCTGCTTTAAAAATATTATATGGCACTTATGCTGCTGGCCAGAAATTATTCTAACATCATCCAGAAAAGCAGCAGTGTATAGAGAGTATTAAAAGTTCATATTTAAAAAAAAAGAAAGAAAAATTTAAAATCACAGTTTTGTTTTGGGGGAGAGACAATGGAATGGAACTGAATTCTGACAAGTAAGTGTTTGACTGGTCTTTTTTTGTTTTAGGGGATATTTAGAGTGCTTAAATATTGAAATAATAACAAAACCCAAAAAACCCTACGCAAAAATGGAAGCCTGCTTAGATTTCAGTAGGGCAAATTGGCAGTTGAGGGCTGGGAAGGTAAGGGCAGAGCACAAAAATCTGGCAACTGCTTACATGTGTGTTTATTGTTTAAGGAACTAAGGACTCCTTCACACATGAGTCATTTCTTATTACTGAATGGATCAAATAATTCTCTCATTGAAATATAAGTGGTTTCAAAACATATCAACAAAAGAAATGTTCTCCAAAAAATATCCCAGGATCAGAAGATATTTGTCTGGTGGTTCTAAAGGAATTATTTGGGGGTTTGGGATACAAAATTATGGGTTTATTTTCAATAACCTGTGGCATATCTCATCTTCTGAGTCTGAGGGATGGAGCACAGCAGCATTTTCTAAAAAAATTCTAGATTGCACTGGAGAACTGTTGATCAATAAGTTTAATTTAAACAGATTCATGGCACTTGTAAGAAAGAGTGGACTAACTATATCCCTGGCAAATACAGTGTTAAAGAGGAGTTGGTACAGTTTCATAGATGAAAATCAAGAGAAATTGTTAGAATATTTTGAAGGATCCAGTGAGCTTTTTCATCCAGGCAAAACTATTCATCAGGCATTGAAGTCTTTAAAGTAAGCAAAAGAAGAAATACCCTCTTCTGGATCAAAATTAATTAGGTGAGAAAGGATGTGAATAGGTAGTAAACTCCCATGGTGGAGAGAGGTTAACATCTGTCATCTGTGCTCTTTAAATGTGTTGACAAGTTCTTTAGAAAACAGAGTGAATGGCAAATAGTAACACTTATCCAGGACAGCAAATTTCCAGAGATGCTTCAGGAAGCTCTTGTTAGACTGAGTGCCTGGTAAAGAAGTTGTAGGAGATACTGTTCAGATAAAGACAGAGCAGACTCTACAAAGGACAGAACAATTCTTGCTTAAACATGGAAGGCAGTGAACTTGGGAAAGAAATATTAGGATCTGTATGGATAACATTCTGAAAATGTTATTGCAGTGGCAGTCAAATGGTCTGATAAGAATTCAGGGAGTATTGGATGACCAATTTAGAAAAAAGAGATTGTACCATCATGCATTATATGTATTTTGTGTTATATGTGCATCTTGAACAACAGCATGTAATTTTGTTCCATCTTCCTGATTTTTTTGTTTATGTAAAGGTATGTTCAGAGGCACATAGTGCCTTTTGGACAGGGTGGAATGACAAAAGTGACAAGTCTGTGGCTTGGAAAAGGAGTGGTTTAATAGGGGATAGAATTAGGTATTTCTTACCTTACAAGTGGTATTTAATGGAAAAATTGATTAGGAAGCAACTGTAATTCTTGTCTTCCTGTGAAAAGGAGAAATGTGGTACTCAACAAAATAGAAAAGGTGTGAAATACCTTTTCATATAACGTGTGATTCAAATTGTGGAATTTGTAGCAATAAGGTGCACTGGAGGCAAAAACTATGAAAATGTCTATTCAGAATCTGGACAAAATAGCAGAAAACAGTTCTAGCAGTGGTCGTGAACATGATAGTCTGGATGAAACTCTAGAGAAAATCTGTAAACCACCCTGTTTGGACAACAGAGTATGGAGAGGGAAAGATCTATTCATCCATCATTGCCAGAAGCACATTTAAGCACTTAAGTAATCTTTTGGCAAAACACAGTGTGGCCATTTTAATGGCAGGAGTATCTTTAAATACTTTTCAAACAAACAGTTGTATTTTTCCTGTGAGGAACTTCCAAAAACATCAACCAAGTTAATTGAAAAACTACACAGACAGTATAAAAGATGAATGAACACACCACAGCATGCAAGATATATCCATAGTTTCATTTGAGATTTAAAATTCTATGAAACTTTTGAGACTGCAAGTACATGATAAGTGAGGATGAAATAAATAGTACCTTCAGTGCTGTTGTAGGGTTTACGGTTTACAGGGCCCTTTTTCTTGATTCTAGAATCCTGGCTAATACAGCAGGAGCCTTGCATTCAAAGAAACTTCGGGATATTTTTTGTAATTTGCAAGAAACTGACTTTGCTGGATCTGTGCTTCCTTGTTTGAGGTGAATAGGGTAACTTGTGGTTTTTGTCAGCTATTGATTGTAGCTTTCTGATTCCAGTAGATGCGGCTGTGTATTTGTGCTTATCTAGTATTTTCAAGGTTGCTGGTCCACAGACCATCTGTGATGTCTTTATGCTATTTCTTTTCAAATCTGTTCTGCCAGTGCAGAAGGATTATTGGATGTATTCTGTCCTTAGCAGTTATGGGTGCTGCATCTTTTCCTTCTGTAGGAATGTTGGCAGAGATGTGAAAACTCCAGGGACAGACTGAAAGATATAGTAGGTGTTAGGCTTTGTGATTCTTCTGAGTGAGAATACATAGCAATGCATTTATAAAACCAAAAGACCAGAAAAGGTGACTAAACAACAGAAACACCACAGACCACTCTGCTATCATGATAATAAACCTGCTGACAAAATGAAGAATGCTGGCCTTTCTGTCACAGAACACCGTGGTTGTATTGATACATGGTACATTTGGTGGAGACAAACATATATGCTGTTTCATGTATACCTATCACTGAAGCAACAAATTCTTTGCAAACAGAATGTCTGTGTTTAGTAACCTTAGTAATGTGAGGTGAGACTTTATCTCTGAAATCAAAACATTCTTGAAACAGAAAATGCAATCTGGGATATTGAGCGGGTTTTAACAGCCAAAACTAAATTCATGAAACATGCCATGGGCTCCTGATGGTAGAGGAAAAATGGCTAATTTTCTGTCCCTGTGAGAGACGAAGAATTATTTGAGTTTTACAGTTATAAGGACAGAAACAATTTTGCTCATGAAAGTACAGTACCTTGTACAGTTGATCCTTGATGCTTTTTCTTACATTAGTCTAGAGGCTTTGATCTCATCTTGTTTCATGAGCCTATTCCAACAGGGTGTCTCTTGATACAAGCCAGATTTAACTGAGGTTATTACAATTGAGCATATATATATCAGCATGGTTTAAATTTACAATATCTACATGTAAATTTTTATGAGCAGCTACTGTTGTACTCTGTTACTAGCCAGTGTGAGATCTGCTTTGGGTCTGGAAGTAGCGTGTTTGTGTTAGTTGCCATATTGCACCTCTCAGCAGGGATTATGATATTGGATGAAGTGCCGCACTAATGTAGTTTTTCTGCTTTGAACTTCTTGCTACGTACTGGGAATTTATCCCTTCAGATTGGTGCTATCCTTTGAATCTCCACAGCATGCTTTATTGTAAGATATCAATGGACCCAGAGACTTGTAGAAAGTCAGTGTAGAACTAGGTTTAGAGGTTTTGCTTTCTATATCTTATTAGTACTGCAGTATAAAGGAAAGGTGCTTTTTTTCCTCTTTGTTAGTGCATATACAAGTAGTAATAAAAACCCATCAAAATATTTTTATTAACACGTCCCAAAAGCTATTCACTGCTTTTTTTCCCCAAAACTATTGTTTACATTTTTTGATCAATATATTTAAATTGTATCATCCATATATATTTCTAAAGTGAAATTGATTGATTTTGACTAGCAAGCAATGGTTTGTTGTAGAAAATCTGGTTCGTGGTTGGAAATCATGATGTGTTACATTTGTTATTAACATCTATACTTTTACTAATAAGATACAATCTGTTATTTTGTACTGCAGTGTGTATTACTTTAGAGATTGATCTCTAGATACTTTTCTATTGTTTAGCTTTGCTGGGAATGGAAGAAGAGAATCCTTTAATGCCCAACACCATGTTATTTCCTTAGGGTAATTCCTCTTAATTACCATTCCGTTACAGTCCCGAGAGCACATGTTGTGCACAAAGACTTTAAAACATGGATTATATTTCTGTCTTGGAACACATCATGCTGCAATTCTTTTTCCTTAGGCTATAACATTCTATGACTACTTCATCAAAGGTTTAATTAAACCCATTAGTTTGCAGAAATTGTCTACATGCTTCAAAAATCATCATCCTTAACTTATTAAAAGAGGTTGTTTGTAATATTTTTCAAAGGTATGCCCTCTAATACAGTGTTAACTATTGCTGGGACAAAAAGTATAAAATGGAAAGAAACAGTTTTTGTATTAAGTATTACTTTTTAGTCACTGGATGATGCAGATCGTGGCTCAAATCTTTAGCAATATTTTATTCTGCCTTCTCTGAAAATTACTCTTAAGAAATCCTTCTTGAGCAATGGGAAAATACATGTATTGTGTGAAAAGGATTTTGTTAAACTCTGAGGAACTAGTTTTAAGACTTCATACTTCATTTTTTCATGAGGCAAATATAACTTTAGAGATGCTTAATTACTTCTCATACCACAGTCGTGGGCTTTGGGCATTATGGGTAATGAACCCCTGGATACAGAGTTTTAAATTTGAGTCTTCATAAGTATATTAATTCAAATAATTTGACACTGGATTAAAACAGCTGGTTTTTTAGCCTCCCAGAAAATATAACTTGATAGAGAAACTCAAAGCTATAGTTTGTTAAAATAGATATTTTTGTGCTAATCAGATCTGATATGTGTTAAGTAGATATAAGGACATTATTAAGAGAAGAAAATTTCATTTACCACGGACTTCGAACCTCTGAAATATCTGAACTGTCATAAGAAAGGGGTCTTTCTGAATACTGCAGCCACTGGTAGTTGTAGTAAGTCAGTAATGATTTGCACTTTTGAAAATGAAGAACAGGTGGTCACCTCAACAGACCATTCTCTGCCACACCCTCTATCTACCCCAAAAAAACTCCAAAAAGAACAAACAGTCACCTTTCACCTAAGTAGATCTGAATAATACTAGGATTAATGAAGCACAGTTCTTAGAAAACTGTGTCTTGGAGGTGACTGACTTTGGTTCTGGGTAGGTGTGTGAGATCTCTAATGTGTTTGAAACGATTAAAGCAGGAGAAATCTCCTTTGTGAGTTGTCTGGTCTCTCCTAAAAGGACAAACTCAACTTTGAGTTGCTGAAGGCAGTTGTGGGCCCACAAATAATGTATTAAAAAAAGTGGGGCAAGAAAGAGCCTAAAACTAATTCATGTACAGATTGATATAAACTTCCAGATAATGTAAAAAATAACATTAAGAGAATCTGAAGGTTGCAAAGTTAAGTTCAGAAAAGCAGTGAATATTATAACTGATGCTTGCATGGTTATAATTAAAGTATTTTAAAAAATTAGATTTATTTTGTTGGAATAATTAATTTCTCTTTTCAGAGCTAGATTTATGTTTTTAAACAATTGTGCATAAAACAGAAGTGGTTCTTTTGATAACTAAGTTAAGTTTATTAACATTTGGACTACATGGAATTTTAACATTTCTGAGTGAAATTTGAATTACTGATAGAGGGGACTGAAGGAAAGGCATGTCATTTCTCTTTTGTTAATCAAATACTTTATGTCCACAAAAAAGTGGTCAATTTGTTCTACACTGTGTAAAGGCACATTTTTCAGCTTCTTCCTACCTAGAAACTTTTATAAGAGGAATAGTAGACATATCTCTAGTTTATTTTCTAGACTAATTTAATTTCAGTGAATATATGTATGATTTATGCATCAGTTGTTTTATTGATAGATTTTTATTATTTAATGAAAGAGAAGGGTAGCAATGTGTTACTAGTAATCTAGAAATCGACTTCACGAAGTTAGTGAATGTTTCAGTGTCTAAGCGTTGATTTTTGGAATGTAAAGTTTGACTTCAGAGAGTAAGAAAATAAGTATGAATAATCTATCTACAAGTGTATTCATACTACTAGTTCTTAGCTCTGAATAGATGTGCTGCTCCCATTTTTCTCTTTTAACATACAATATTTAAATGGCAAGAAACAGAATGGTTTTGCTTCTGTTTTAGTTCATTCTTTCAACAGTAGTTATGCTTGAGGAGAGGACAGGGTCAGATTAGTTTTATTTCCTGTAGCATCCTGAGTGCCATGGTACTGCTTAGTGGCAGTTTTGAAGTATCCTCTTTTTCCATAGCTCACATGCGTATTTCACTTGTGCAGTAACTGAGCTGCTGCCAACTGCCAAACGTGCTGTCTGGGCAGCTGCTGAGCCTGCTTGGGTCCCCAGCTACTGCCTGCTGGCTCCTTTTATTTCTAGTCTTTTGAACAGTATTGGATCCTTTTCTTGATAGCTTTGCATTTGTTTTGGTGGTTGCGTTGTTTGGTTGAGGGTTTTTGGTGGGTTTTTTTCTTCTGAGGCTTCAATGATGGGAGAATTTTTAATGCTTTTGAAAGTCCGAGTGGCTATTACATGGATAATCCTGCATCATCAGTACTTCATGCATCCTTCAGGGAATGGTGGTATATTGGAAAGAGATTATTTCACTTTGCAAAGTCAGTTTTGACTCTTCCAGATATTGTACATATTACTGTGCCTTCTAACTACATTTTATAGTTTCTACAACCTTATTTTTTAAAATATATACACAGCACTGCTCTGTCCAGATTTTAATGATGTCATAAAATTGGTTGGTGAAAAGACAAGTTCGCTACTTGGGATAGCAGCTATTCCGTGATAGATCCCTTTTCCTAGATGGACTGTGTTTTTAAAATAGCATTGTTGTCACTGCCATTTATTCTTTTTAAATTTTAGCTGTCCCTTTTCCACCAACACATCGCTTGACGTCTGAAGAAGTATTTGACACAGATGGAAGACCAAGGGTTGACATTCTGAAGAACCACTTGATAAAGGAAGGTCGAGTGGATGAAGAAATTGCACTTAGAATCATCAATGAGGGTGCTGCAATATTACGGAGGGAAAAAACTATGATAGAAGTTGAAGCTCCAATTACAGGTAATATTTCTAGGTAGTTTCATACATAATTAAATTTGAAAAAAATTTGAAAAGATTTTTTCAGTAGTAGAATTTGTCTTAAAATGGCTAAATTAAAATTTCTCTGTTAGTCATACTGAATTATCCCTCACAACTGCATTTGCCTAACAGTCTGCACATTGTTTTGCAAAATGAAGGCATTAAACCTATTGAAAAAGCTAGTAGGATTGGTATTAAAATTGGGAAAAAAGAAGGAAGTAGTTAAATGCTGTTAAAATATGGATTTCTAATTCCTGCAATATTATACGTAGGAATAAAGGCATCTACCTGAACTCAGGATAATCCTGAAATCTAAATATGTGAAGAGAAGCTAATTATTGTGGTTTGAAACAAATACTGTCAACTGGGATTCTTAGTAAAAAATACACCTTCATATTCATCTGTAAGTGAGACTGGTGATTGCATGTAAAACCACGTTCTTGTGAGAGTAGTGGTACTGATAAAGATTGTTTTAGCATCTTTGACACTAGGGCCAGATCCACTGGGATACAAAACTGACTTTAGGGTTTTCTTGAATATTTTCATAGTTTGAACAGCTCTATTTCTGTTTGACCTGGTGAAAGGTGGAATTTGGTGTCCGTTTATACTTTTATTTATAAACAATCTAGACTCAGAGACAGTAGTTTATGTTGCATGTCTGTTATTTATGATTATGAAAGTAGATCTGCTTTTTATGTTCAAACTGGATTTTCTTTCATCTGAATGTGTTTTCTTCTAAATGGATTTATATAAAATTAGTGTCTGAAAGCTTCTTTTAGGGCATCAGCTTGCTATTTGTTAGTATTGGGTAAATGGAAACTTTACATCAGTACATCGTTATTACTGTTGACATTTAAAAAAAAAAGAATGATTGAAATGCTGCTAACTACTAAGTGGCTGAATGAGCTCAGAGTCCTTTGAAGTTCCAGATAAACTCAAAACTGAAGTTTGTTTAGCATTTTTATATTTCTGTTTGTACAGGTAATTGGTATATTGGCAACTTAAAAAGGAGGGAAGTTCTTTCAGTGGTTGAGTAGAAGTCATAATGAAAGAGACATAAAAGAGTGCACATTCTATTTAATCTCATATTTTGTAGGCTGTGATGACAAATGGTCTGCTCAAAGAGAATAACAACCTTTAAAATGTGGTGTGCCATATCCAGTATTTCTTTCCAGAATTAGGACAACTTTCTTTCCTTCAAAAATTTTACTGATTAACTCTAAGAAGTCCGAAGATGCTATTTATCAGTTGATCAGTGACATTTTGCATCAATGAAAGGCATAGTCTGTCAAATTCCTGTTAATTGTTGCCAGTGACACATTATGCAGAAGTGAGAAGGCAGATGCTGACTTCCATTGAACTGGGAACTCCTATGGGAAAGAGGAGATAGGAGCAGTTGTCTCTTCCATGCATTTTTTAATTACTTTTTTTAAAACTGTGAGGTGATCTGGTTTTGCTGTACACTCCTTAAAGACTTCCCATCTGCTGCTGTCTTTGGCACTTCTGCCTTCAGTTGCTGACCACTGGTCTTGTCCTATCTCATATTCTAAAAGCACAAGAAAAATCCACTGTTGAAATAGTGAACGTGGTTGTTTGAAGGAGAAGAGTAAGGAGAAGATACGATTTTATTAAAAGGTATGTTAGTCTGACTCAGAAACAAAAGCACTCTCCCTGCTTTTTTCAAGTTCACATGGACTCAGCAGATTGTTGCGAAGCAGCAGGCATTTTCAAATACATGTACCAAGGAGATTTTGCAAAGATACCTAAGGAGCTGGGGAGGACATTAAAGAGGTGCTGACAGCTTTCAAGACCTCAATGCTCAGTGCATTAAATGTGTTAGAAAAATACCCCCCAGTCGCCTGGACTCAAATAGAGCTATCATCAGCATTGTCACAGGTAGTGAAGACAGCATTTTAATGAAAAGCAAAGGGGGAACCTTCAAAAATTTCTGTTATTCCTGCTTTATACCTGCCTTTCCTCTTAATTAGAAGTACTTTGTGGCTGTTAACTATAACTTAGTAACTTTTCTGTTAGATATTTTTAAATTAATTCGAACAAAATTTTTGCTTGCAGTGTGTGGTGATATTCATGGCCAGTTCTTTGATCTAATGAAGCTGTTTGAAGTGGGAGGATCACCTGCTAACACAAGATACCTCTTCCTCGGTGACTATGTAGACAGAGGTTATTTTAGTATAGAGGTAACTGAATATATTAATCTGTTTTGTCCTAGTTTTTTTATAAGCACGCTTTCACTTAGGTTTTCGAATGAAATTTTAGGTCTGCTTTAACATGTGAATGTATTCTTCCTTGCTGTGCCTTCTCCTGTGACAAAGGCCTGTTTACAGCAGGATGTTGACCAGTTGTTCGGACTGTCCTGTTGAAATCGCCAGACTTACCCATTTTTTCTCCTCTTTCTCTAGCTAGTTGTCTAAAAGTTGAATTCTGTAACATTATTACACATAATGCTGCTTCTCTGGTAATATGTTTGTGTGTTTTTGGAGAACAGGTTAGTCATGAGTTTTTAAAATTATCATTTGTAATATTATCTGTTTAATATTATTAGCTGTTTGTTTTTATAAAAGAAACTAGTTTTATTTATATTATCAAATGTTTTTTAATAATTATTAATACTTTTCATTACTAAAATTCTTAGAGCAAATACAGATATTTCCTAAGGATGACCTGTGTTTCTGCCATTAATTTTTCAGTTACTTTGAATTCAAATAATTTTTTTAATTTTCAGCATGTTTATTAAGTATGCTACATTTCAAAGATATTCACTTATCCACATCGATTAGTTTCAGAGCATGGTTTTTAAGTTAAGTGTTCTTCTGGAACCAGCCTGGGAAGTGCCTCAGCTTGGGATCTCTTCATAGATACCAACTCTAATGGAATGGCATATCATTTGAAATAGTGTCATGCACGGTGTATTTCCTCTAATTTCTGTATTAAAATGTTGCACTTCAAATAATGTGTGGGTGTGTGCTGTGAAAGGCATGCACAATGCATTTTGGGGTTGTTAGAGATGGTAGCCAAACAGGAGATGTAGCAAGAATGATTGCTTCAAAGTCATCTTTAAGGAAAAATTTCAATAGACATTCCCTATTTATTAGTTTGATCTTCTTCGCCTGTTCATGATGATTACAAATAATGTAATTGTCCTAGAAAAAGGCATTTACATAGCAACTCTCTATGTTAATATATCAAAACCTGGTATGAAAGCTTTTCACTGTTACACTTAAAGAAACTTCTGAGCAATGATTGCTTTTGCATATTTTTACGAAGAAGATAAAAATTCAGTAAACAGTTTAGCAGTACTTCACAATAAAAATCTTTGATGTGTTTCTCAGTGTTTGCAGTGGTTTTTTGCAGTGTTCATTTGTTTTCTTTTTTCCTTCATGTACTCTGGTATTCTGTGCAAAATGTCTTTGAAGAATGGTAGCTTTGGGGTACTGGTATTGATTAAGAACAACAATAATAACAGCTTGCAGGTGACTTCAGTGAAGTCCAAAACTTCTGGGGTTTTGAGATTTCTGTGCTCAGTTAGAAGGACAAGAATTAGATTTGAAATTTATGAAATACGTTTTGGGCATTCAGGGCTGCTGGGTGGTAACAGGCTATAAACTGAAGTAATTGTGCATGTTCTTACCTCTGTCTTTTTGAGGGTTTGCTGCTGTTGTTGCAGTAATAATGATAGATAGAAAATCACTGTAATTCTTTGAGTTTGCTGCTTGTACACTGAAAAAGCAATCAGCTTTCCCAGTGTTTGGGGAAGGGATGATTTACTCTGTCCAGTTGAAGTTTAAAAGTTGTATCCAAATGATGTAGGTAACCTTAAGGGAAGTGATTTTGTCAGGTTGTTTTTGTTTTTTTTTTTTTACAGTCTCATTAATAAATGTCTGCTTTTCTTCTTATGCCAGTGTTTAGAATCATATATAAAATCAGATTTTAGGCAGAAACACGTACAGTATTAGTCTAGATGAAAGTGTTCTACAGTTTAATTCTGCTGAGTTTATTTTATTATTGAATATCCAGCAAATATAAGTATTTTTTCAGTATTCTGTGTGGCTGTTATTAGGAAAAGTAATAAGCAATTTGCCTAACTCATGTCCAGATCTGGACTCGGGGAAATAGTGCTGTTTTAAAATGACACATTAAGCAATAGTGACACAAAAAGCAGTGCTTTTTGAAACTGTTAACATCCTTACTCAGTGTTCCTCAGTAATAATTTCTAAAGTTCTTATAAACTAGTGTATTTTACTGCATATCCTGTTTTTTCAACAGTGCGTGCTGTACTTATGGGTCCTGAAAATTCTTTACCCAAGCACATTGTTTCTTTTGAGGGGCAACCATGAATGCAGACACCTAACAGAGTATTTTACCTTTAAGCAAGAATGTAAGTACTGTCTAAGAATATAAAATTAGCTTACTTCCAACCTGCTGATCTATAGTCTGTCATTGTGCTTGAGAGATGTTTGTCCCTTAGTTAATTAAGGCATTGCAAACATCTGGAGGCCCCCATTGACTTCTGTAGAATTGCTTGCAGTTCAGTGTGGCCTTGGAGTGCAAGAAGACAGCTGGCTGTAAATATATATTATGGAGTAAATTTTGATATAACAATCTTGATTTTAAAATCCTGGAGAGGAAGATAATTTTGCTGTGTTGGCTGTAGTCAGGAGTGCAGAGTAATTTGCTGAGCAGCATTGTAAAGCTAGCAAAAATCCCTACTGCAGGGTAATTTTTCCATTTGGAGGATTGATTTCAGCTATACTAGTAAGATAACTCTTTGGTGATGTAAGCTGTCTCTCCATTTGAAGGCTTGTATAACTTTTGATCCAGTGATAAATGGATCATTTGGCCTGGTAAAACCCCCTTTGGTGTAGGTAAAAATGGTGTAATCTATAATCAGTTCTTAGCTTTTCATTGTAAATGAGAATTCACAAATTTCTCAGTAGTATTTTATACTGAAGTATGCTGTATAATTGTACTAAAATATTAAATAATTCAGTGTTTGTTTTTTTAAACAAAAATAGTTTCTCCACAGTTGAGATAACAGAAGAAGTGAAAGCAGTTTATAGTTCTGCAAGAAAATAAGTCTTAGAAATGTGCTTGCTGTTGTGGTGTTTGGAAGTGCTCATTTAAACCCCAAAATACTCATTGTTTTGGGGTTTTTTTAAGCATTCACTTTGATATATGTTCTTATAACTATGATCCACTAGATTACTTCATCCATATATTATGGATTTTATAATGATTTCTGTTTTCTTTCCTGCAGGTAAAATAAAGTACTCTGAAAGAGTCTATGATGCTTGTATGGAAGCTTTTGATTGTCTCCCTCTTGCTGCTCTCTTAAATCAACAGTTTCTTTGTGTTCATGGTGGACTTTCACCAGAAATTAATACACTAGATGACATTAGGAGAGTGAGTATTTTGTGTATTTGAAAATAAGCAGAAATAGAGATATTTATATGATGTTATACAAAATCATCTTTATGAAGTTGTCAGTGTATTTTCTGTTCTTGTCTCTTGTTGAAGTGTAAATCAGGGACTGAAATGTAGGCTAAGTAGTATCATAATTAAAAACTCATAGATTATCTAGTGCATTTTTCATTAGTAGGCTTCATTGGGACAGGCTAGGACTGCTACAAAACACAACAAAAAAGAACCCTCAAAATCCCCACGTAGTTTTCTGAGACAGGTATTACATGTGAAGAGTTTCATATCCAATCAAAGCAATCCATTGTGTTTCTTTCCAGATAAGAGCTAGTGTTCTCATGGCTTCCAGGAGAGAATTTGTTGAAATTAATTGTAGTGTTAGAATTTTTTACTATATCTAACATCATATTTCAATTATTCTCGAATTTCTTTGAAAAAATTTTTGCTGTCTTAGATATATGGATTTTAGTTTTGACAAAGTGAGACATTGCAGTATTTAATAGAAATTCAGATTGCTGTTTAAAATGACAAATTTGGTAGGCATTTGAGTAACAGTTGAGTACGTCTCACTGTGGTAAATGTGCTGAGCATATTCATAAGAAGAATTTAAAAAGTTTTTTTAAAATTATACAATGGAAATACTAAGTAGTGATGTGCAATTTAAAGGGCAGAAGATTGTGATGACATGAGGTATCTGTTTCTAATAACGTGCTTTCTACTTGCATGGATGACTTGTCAGGTGGAGATTGCATCAGATGGGAATTTTCAAAGTCCACTGCTTTCCTTTTTGCATACTCCTTTTAGACTTCTTTAAGTTAACTTAGCTGACATCTTGATTGCCGCATTCAGAAATCAAAGCCATTCCTGTTGTGATTAGGAACAGCTAAAATGTAGATTATTTCAGCTTAAAATATACATAGGTAGTTCTAAGAAAGCTTTGGGATTTTAGGTAAGGATGGAAGAAAAAATGTGGTTTATCCACCTATGGAAGATGGTACGTGGGGGCCTATTTGTAAAAAAATCTAAATGTCAGAGAGAAAGTAAAAGCATGCTCCTAAATTGCTTTTATAGTGTATAAAAGTATATATTGACAGCCTATTTTGTCTTTTTATCTTCATTAATTGCATTTCTCATTTTCTTAGCATTTTCTCTTTTATTTGTGTTTCATTTTTTTTTTTTACCTCTCCCTTTCCTCAAATTTGTAGGCTGTCCAGTTGAATCTCATTTCTGAATTCACCATATTTATTCATTAGGGGTTTTTTGTACTGATTGGACAATTTCAGAGCCTCCAATGTCAGTTTATTTCACTTACAGATGTTACACTGCCAAGCAGAGTGGTGTGAGAGGAGAAGAAAATGGTAGAAACAGAGAGGAAGTATATTTACAAGAGCAGTGGTGTAAGTGGGAAAATGTACTGAGGCACATTGCATTGTCAAAGGAAATACTAACGTGTACAGAAATCCATATGCATTGTGCAGAGAGAGAGAAGTAAGAAAGCAAAGAGACTAAACAGTGCCATTCTGACAATGCCTTAATACTTCTCACTATACAGATGAAAAGAACCATGGTCAAGGCTTTTTGGAAAGTAATTTAAAGAAACCATATTCTGGAAAAACACTTTGGAAAGCCACTGTCTTAACAGGACTGTGGTTAATTTTTCTGGTAGTCTGTCTTGCAGCTAATCAGGTTTCAAAGTGTCAAGTAAATTAAACTAAAAGGTAATTCTCTTGTCTTGGCCTGTACTTTCAGATGTGCTTCTCTAATATTCAAGGCTACATTACGGTGAAATGTTTATATGCATATGTGAAAATCTGCATTGTATTTTGTTCTGATGAAAAACATGTTTATAAATGTAAGGCAGTGTTAATAGAACTGTAGCTTGGGCCTTTTTTGTTTTTAAAGAATCAGCTGGTAACCTGAAAAAGGCGCTATTCATGGATTGGCAGCAGCTTCGATGGCTGCATTAGACCTTGGCATGCACTGATATTTTTAATGTATTTAAATTAAATGGGTGATGTGAAATGCTCGTTTTGTATCTAGGAAAAAACCATATACTTGGAGTACAAGTGAGGTGTGTGAAATTACTTCTGTAAACAATCAAGACAATTGTATAATATTCCAAGCCTTCTGGTTTATTAGCTGAAGTTCTTATTAAGGAGAGGTCTTTGCTGCAAGGATGTAATTATTTGGCATAAAAGGGAAATCACAGCTCTATAAATAGTGCAGGAATCACCTAAGAAAAAAGTTGTATGCAGGGTGCAATTTCTTCTGGATGAAGTCTTTCATCAGTATTGATATGCAGGAAGGTGATTAAACTACACAATTTAAATTAATGTTTTTGCGGTCATAAATTTACTTCCAGAAGAGGACAGCTATCACACTAGGCACGATAGTGAATCCTAACCAGAGAGGTTGTTGTAGATGCTTCTCATTTCTGCCAAAATGGGAGTTTGTGAATCTTGAAGTAATCTGATTTTTATTCTCTGAACATCACTTCCACAAACGTTCTGATTGTCTTGGTAAAGAGTGTCTCTTTCAGACACATCAACTTAGAGATGGTGTTTAGTTGATCATTTACACTGCCAAGACTTCTACTGAAACAAAATGCCAGGAATTGTGATTTTTAAGCCTAGTATTTTAGAAAGAAGGAAGTATCCAGGTGAGATTATGGTGACTCTAAAAAAGAGAGACTGAGTTTTTTTCCCCATTTACAGCAGATGATCATTCTTTTGTTTAGCTCTTGGTGATATAAGACTTGGTCAGCTAATTGCCTTGAAATATATGGTGGCACTACTGGGAATCTGTCTTTGTAATACCTTGCTTCCTTTCTGTGGCCTGCTGAAATTTCCTTTTGTTCAGTAATATGTAAGATGACTGCCACTCTTCACTGGCCTTCATCTTGTTCCGTAGGCTTTATTAGCTGATAGTTCTCAAGGAAAATTAGGACAGATTAATTAAAACTGGTGTCCCTGTGTGAAACTTCTGTGAAGGTCTTTTGCCTCAAAAGTAAAATTGTTTTAATTTGCTGTACCTTAATCTGCCTCTCAGGTTTTGGTACTTCTGAATTGCAACATTCATACGTGTCAGTTTAGTTGTCCTGACTGCATAGTACCAGAAAATAATTTAGATTTAAATATTTTATAGTATATTAAAAAATATACTACCTAGTTCTGTTCCAACACCAGGTGTATTGGTTCTTATTCTTGAATAAAATTGTCTTTCTCAGTTACCTTAATCATACTTAGAAAAACATTAAGCCAGTTTGTATTGAGATTCTGTTTTGCCATTGTCAAAGCACATTCAGAAGTAGTTAATCAGTAACAAGTGTTTTGAATTGACTCACGTCCTTTAACTTTCGTGCTGTGCCAATATAGAGAAATCCTTAAGTTGATTATTCTGATTTGATATATGCAATCTGGGTTGAGTAGCTTGAAGTGACATTTCCTTGAATTTTGAGATGTCTTGAGAACCATGCCAGTTAGTAGACTGTCTAGTCTGACGGTCTAGTGAAGGAGAAACTGATTTGGTGTGAATGTAAGTAAGTATATGTAGTATAAGTATATGCAAGTATATTTATTTTTTACAAACTGACCTTACTTCAGGAAATGGCTGCATTATTGTTTGAATGCTATGAGAAATCAGTTTGGGAGAGAGGTGTGTTAATTGCAGGCAGCCAAAACTTCTTATTTATAATGTCTATCCATTTGGCCAAAGTCACAAGGAAAATCCTTGAAGACTGAAGAAAAATTCTTAAAAATGTTTTCTAGACTTTCAGCCTTCTGTATTGCAGGAAACATCAATCAGCAAACAGTTGAAAGTTCCTTGTGTGAATGCCTCTGTTAGCTTCTGGACCCAAATTTATTGCTGGAGGTTTAGAAACTTGATGGTTTAATCTACAGAAATTCAGGTACTTGCAGAAGTTGATGGACTGACTTCTTCAATCTGGAAGAAATACTCCATACCAGGTTTATCATCCAGTGTGGGAAATGTTAAACCACAGGATTTTTAATATTGAATAAATTCCAACAACAACTTCAGTTAATACCTGCCTTACCATTATCTGGCAGGAATTTGTAAAGATCTGGACCTTTCCACTTATGTTACAGGTGGCAGCCTCGGGAGCTCTGATTTTCCAGGGCATGAGAGAGCTTGGCACTACTGCTGGTTCCATATTTGAATGGATTCCTATGGACCGTTAGACTCAAATTCACCAGGTGCTCACCAAACCTCCCTTCGAGCCTGTCCTGAAGAGTTAAGTGTTCTCTAGTACCATCAAAGTCATCTTCTTTGGTATGGGAAGTGAAGTGAGATAAATGCACTGTCCATCAAAGAACCGTTCCTACATTTCTTGGATAAAATCATCTTGTGAACAAACTCCAGCTACATAAAGACAAAATAAACTTTACATTGAATCTGGGATATCTACTTTCATTTCTGGGACAGCAGAGATTAATTGCCTGTAACTTACTTAAGCAGGGTTTTTTCCTTTTACGTTAACAAACGTGCTTTCCTCCTTACTTCTGCCCCTTTTGACTGTGGCTACTAGGAAAGTTGCAGGCTGGTAAGACAGGTGTTTCAAGTGAAAATCAGTAAAGAAGAAGCAAGAGAGAAAATGCAGACATCTCCCAAAATGCTTGTGGCCCATTACATCAGGGATAGAGCTGAAAAATAAAACTTGTATGAAAACAATCTAAGACAGCTGGGCCAGTCATCTTCATTACATTGTTAAATGATCCATTATGGAGATGGGTGTTTCAGGGTGGTTTTTTTTTTTCTTTTGTTAGTTTGGATTTTTAGCAGTTTTTTGTAATATATATTTAGTCTCTTCTAGTTGGTGCTAATTATCCATCCTTTTCTTTTATAATTCCTGTTTTCTGTACTGTTTCTCTTTGCTAATTCCTGGTAGTGTCTCCAGATTGGTAGATGTGGCATGTGCATGAAAAAGGACCATTTTGTTCCTTGTCTGTATCCTGACCTTGTGTTACACATATCCATCAGTCTGGAAGTTATCTCCCTTCTTTTTGCAACTAATAAATCTTATTGCTCTTAACAGGTTTGGTTCTTTTGGCATGCCTCTGCCTTATTTCATGAGGAGGAGAGGAAAAACTATACAGAAACTACTTCTCTTTGATATGGTTGGGATTTATTCTAAAAATGCTTGGTATTGATGGATATGTAGGTTAACAAATGTGTAAAACTTAATAATTTAATATTTAAAGAGTCTTTGTGCTGTTACCTCTTTTTTCTAAACAGTTAGATAGATTCAAAGAGCCTCCAGCATTTGGACCAATGTGTGACTTACTGTGGTCAGATCCTTCAGAAGATTTTGGAAATGAAAATTCACCCGAGCATTTCAGTCATAATACAGTCAGAGGATGCTCATACTTTTATAGGTGAGAGTATGCTATGATCTACTTGGGTGTTTAGTACTGTCTCTTCTTGCGTATTTTAAGAGAATATCTTTTACTCATCATTGTTTTCATTTCACAGCTATCCAGCAGTTTGTGAATTTTTGCAAAATAATAATTTGTTGTCAATCATTAGAGCACATGAAGCACAAGATGCAGGGTGAGTACTTTGTGTCTTTCAAGGAAATATTCACAGTGTGAAAATTGTTTGCTGATTTGCTGTAAGATGTAATATAATTTGTTTGGTTTTGCAGTTATAGAATGTACAGGAAAAGTCAAACCACAGGGTTCCCATCTTTAATAACAATTTTTTCAGCACCTAATTACCTGGATGTCTACAATAATAAAGGTAAGAACTTGTTATTAGTAATTGTATGTAACAATAAAATAAAATTGTCTAACTAGATAATCTAATATCAACAGCTTTTTGCCAGTTAAGAAACTGAAGGACAGAAAAAATCTATTAATGAAAGTTATAAAGAAGAGCCATAAATGACAACCTCCTTTAAGAGGAGTACCTTGAAACATAAGTGTGGGCAAAGGTTTCCTTTGGGAAAGTTGTTGCTAATTAGTACTTGTGATTATATCAGCTGGTGTTATCCAGTCAGGCAAGGTTTCCCTGTGCTATATGAGTTTGCGTTCCTCTGCTTGTCTTCAGTGGGCAAGGAAGGTGGTTTGCATTGTGTATCTTGGCATCTGAGCATCTTAGGTGTGATGATAATTCCCATAATGGCTATATATGGGAAATCAAGAAAGAGCAAGTAGTGATCAAAATACTGATCGCCATTGGGAATATTATTTAGGAGGTATAAAACAAGGAATCCATTTCTGTCCATTCTCTGCGAAGATAGAGTTGAACACGAGAAGCATGTTTAATAGTGTGGAGAAAGATTTACAAGTCAGAATTACAGAGAAGAGCTTAGCTGTGAATTAGTGTTATTCATAGATGAGAATAAAGTTCAACAACAGAAATTAAAAATAAAGCCTGCTGAAATTCAAGTATGATATTAAAGTAAGGCATTTCAAGTATGTGATGAATGAATGATCTCCAAATGTTCAAGTAGTGTTCCTTTGAAACCAACACCTTTTTTTCTATTAAATACATTGCATTTTCTTCCACCCACCTATGAGGAACCACCCCCAGCCCATACCACTTCTGTAGGGTGAATGACTGTACACAGGAAAAGATGAGCTGTTTTTATTTTCACTAATTGCAAAGTAAAGGGGAAGTAAAAATATCTTCAACTGGCTTTTTAAGTTTTGTCACTATCTCTATGGATACTGTGTTCATACAACCCTTTTTCACATGAGCTATTCCCAGTCTAATGTAAGCTTTTTTCACATGAGCTAATTCCCAGTCTAATGTAAGTCTAAGTATAGAAAAATGTAGTCAACTGCTTGTTTAGCTGTAGAATGCTTCTGGTTTTTTGTCTTTTTTCTTAATTTTTCCTCTTTTCCTTCGTCTTCTAGATGTCTATGGTTTTACTCCAGGCTTATAGCATGGGAAGACACAAATGAAGAATAAAACCTGAATTTGCATATACTGAATATATTGCTGTTCTGAGCTAGTTTTGTTAAAGTTAATGAAATTATGCCTTTTCAGGACTTTTTAAAACCTTTGTTCATTGTAGACCTAAAATACGATAATACAGACCTTTACTGACATGTAACAGTACCTTAAAGTGCAACATATGCAGTAAAAATCCTAAGTGCTCCATTAGTTATCTGTCTGCAAATACTGTGAAAGAAAGAGAGTGGAATACCACTGGGATTCTTTAGTCTATAGTATAAATAGACCTAAACCAAGCCTGTGACTTTACATTAGTGGTACTCACAAGTTTTAAACATTCTTTTCAAAATGTCTGAATTTCATTTTAGCTGCTGTATTAAAATATGAAAACAATGTGATGAATATTCGTCAGTTCAATTGTTCTCCTCATCCTTACTGGCTACCAAATTTTATGGATGTTTTCACATGGTCTTTGCCATTTGTTGGAGAAAAAGGTTAGTAGATGTTATGCATCAACTAATAGCTTTCTTATTCCTCCCAGATTGATGTTGGGAAGATTTTTATTTTTTTAAATATATTTACTGATGAGAGATGAATTGCATTATTTTTGTGTTGTTTTCTTCACTTGTTTAAGTCAAGGTAGTTAGAATTGTGTCTAATATAGCTAAGATGTTAACAGAAATTGTAATTTCCATTGAGGGTGTACATCTTCATTGTTAAGTAGTGTCTTTGAACTGCTTTTGAAGTTACTATTAAAATTGTTCATATTGTACAAAATGCTAAGTTATATACATGATTAATCCTGTATAGTTATAGGTACAAGTTTATATTGAGATTTTAGTGTAAAATGTTAACTTTCCTATGTAGATATAACAGACTGACCTTCATTGAAGATAAGTTTTTCAGTTAAAATTTTTCTTGTAAAAAAGATAATTTAGAACAGATCCTCCTTTTTTTCTTTTCTTTTCCCTCTAGAGATGATAACTCTGAATCTAGGACACTGGGGCCCCAAGTAGTCCTCAGTTGACAAGCAACGAGGTTAGAGGCTATTTGGGTCCGTTTAAAATCCTTCCATGACAGAAACTGCTCTTTTCAGAAAAAGAGATCTGGAGAGCTCTTTAAATTTCTTTGAAAAATTATTTTTAATTTAGTTCAAATTCAATTCAAATAAAATAAATTTAAATAAAATTTCAATTTCTTGCAGTTATGTATTATGGACATAAAAACCTAGGATTCTGGATTTGCTTATGTTGTCTCTAGTAAGCAGTTAAATGCAAATAGTTTGGACACTTCTTACTGTGGTTAACCCACTCAACAATTTCTTTTATGTTTAAATGAAGGGACCTGACATTTGAAAGGAGATTTTGTTTTTATCTTTCTTGCCTGATGATGCAGTAGATAACATTTTCGACAGCAAAGGGTTGATACTGTGTATTTTGCTTTTGTTGTGTTGCTGGTAATGACATCCAGCAACTTACTAAATAGTGTTTGAGTGTTTCATTGCCCTGCTCTATGCTTCAGACTGCTGGAGTCATGGCCTTTGTAGGGTAGCCTTGCCTTTGGACAAATGCATGCTTCCACTTTCGATGAAGGATTTAGTGTCAGTGTTGTCTGGTCTGTGCTGATCAGATCAAAATCACAATAATTTGGTTGGGTTTTTCTTTTATGGTAGGGAGTTAACTTAACTCCCAAGAATGAAGAATACAGCCATAGCAGATGACACAGGGGTTGTATGAATTAGTCATGAATAAATGTAGGAAGCAATTTACAGGGTTTTTAAACCAACTGCCTTTTGGATAGGTTTCTGAATACTCTATGTAGAGGAAGGTTAGAATATTTTAAGAAAGAGTCTGATATATGTAGGAAAGATTGAGTGGCAGAATAAGAATATTCCTGGAGAAAAAAAATACTTGTCTCACAAAGGTTGTATCCACTATGTTGATATATTTAAGGAGAGTTTGAAAAGACAAACTCCCATATTTATATTCTAATATTTTTCTGCTTGAGTGCTTCTGGTACATGCCTGCAGGTGTCAGGAACAGAATAGCTTTTTCAATTTAAGCCCGAATTTGAGCAGTCAAAATTTTTCATATTTAAGTAAAGTTTGCATAAAAACTAGTTCAAATACTTAACCTAAGGTTAAAACTACTGATTTACAAGAAAAGTCTTCTTATCTAAAAGAACTCCTTGTAAGAGAAGATTGTTCTTTGTGTTGTTTGATTGTTTAGTTGTATAACCTTCAGGTGCTTATTTTTCTGAGCTTTTTAAATTCTGTGACAGCTCTCATCCAGAAAAACATTTACTCTGAAATGAGGTTACTGAACAATGGCTGTGGTGTGAGAAGTTAATTCACTAGAGTTGCTGTATCTTGTGTGCATGGAAATATTTTAAATTGTACACAGAATGAAGTAAGGTTTATTTTTTCCTATACAGTAACAGAAATGTTGGTGAATGTTTTGAGCATTTGCTCTGATGATGAGCTGATGACAGAGGGAGAAGATCAATTTGACGGTAAGGATTACTTTAAGATACATAAATCGTCTTAGTGGTAATAACTTGTGAACAGTAATTAACTTAGATTGGTGTAATATTGCCTGGCATTTGAAGAAAACCACCTTCAAATTTTTCTGTAGAAAACAATGCTTTTGGCAGGACAGAGAAGGGAATTGTGTTTGTGTTTGTGATCAAGAAGCAGTAATAGTAACCTATGCAAATCCTCATATGTGATTTCTATTTAAAACAAATTTTTGCAAATCCTCATATCTGATTTCTATATAAAGCAAACTTTTAGTGGGAAGTTCTCCAAATGTCTTGGCATTTAAAATTTAAAACATATTCACTTACTTTGCTAGTATTTAGAATAAATGTATTATAATACCCTATATTTCTTAATGATTGCTCTTCAATAAGAGTTGATGTGGAAGAACATTAGATACAATATTTTTTATGGCAAAGTACTATAAATAAAGTATGGAATGCAAGGTTAAGTCTGCATTTGAGTTTAAAGGACAACTTGTATTTGTACTTTGTATTATGTGTATCCCTGTAATGGATTATAACATCCTTCTGTCTCTTAAACTGTGATACAGTAGACTGTTAAGAGATGTTTGTAGCATGATGATTAGGAAGCAACATTGACATGAAGACCTAGCATATCACACTTTGTTTTGATGGTCTTTTTACAGAGGTGCTTAATGTCACACCTAAACATTTTTCAGACTTCCTTCATTTTAACTAATAACAGAACTGATCTGGTGGATTGTTGTTGATGGGGGAGGAAGAAGGAAACTTTCAGGAGCCTTTGAGGAACATGAAAGGATCATTTATAAATATATTAGAGACACAACCCCTTTCTTAATATTTGATAGCTACTGTGTTCAAATTTGATAGCAGAATAGTGTTGTGCTAAGCAGCTGTGTGTTTTACATTGGATTGCATTGGTTCTGAGCCACTTCAACTTTGCTGCCATTTAGATGGTTGCCAGAAACGTGAAAATGTGGAAGAAGTCTCAAAAGTGATCCTGCCAACAGTCAATTCCTGGTTTTTATTCAAGTAAACCTACTAAACTGAACATAAAGCAATTGCACCAAGCAGGGTTAGGTGGTATTCTGAGGTGTTAGGATTTATGTCTGCCAGAGTAGTTGCAGTTGTCAGTTGATTGCATATGCCATGTCTGTAGTTTCCTAATTTGAATTATTTTATTCTTCTGTCTCCTTTAACAATTTCTTTGCTTGATGCATCTCTTATGCCACCTAGGTACTGTCTATGCTTTATCTTTCTGTGTGGTTGGATTTTTTTTTAACTGTTGACTTTCAAACTTTCACTTGTTTATCGTCAAATGTTAAAATATTCTCAACAATTCCACTTCTTGTTTGATGAATGCATTTTTAAGTGTTGCAATTTTCCATTTTATTTTTTTTCACATTTCTTCTCCATTCCTTCTTTATTACCACTGCCAAGTTAAATATCTTTTTTTTTTTTTGTCTCACTCACCTTTTTCTCCATCGTTCACTTCCTTTTTTTCTGGACTCTCCATCTGAAGAGCGACTCATATATGGCAATAAAAAAGGTACAGACCAGACAGAGTAGGAATGTTTTGAAATATGACTTCACAGAACCTGAGAGTATAAAGTATCAATGAGAAAATACCTTTCTATTGAGAGATATTGTGTAGTATTTTATGATTCTTAACCAACTTAATGGGAATTTTATAAAGACTTGTGTATTTTGTTATCAGAAGTCATATTTCAAGACATCTGTCTTTCTGTGCATGAATTTTTTTCCTTCTTTCTTCATTCCTTTTTCTGTAGAATTTCATTCTTTTTCCTGCTTCTAAAATTTTATCTTTCGTCCTGCATGTGTAGGGAGCTTTCAGTTGTCTGTCTTGCTCTTTAATACTTTCCTCATGAGCTGTGTTTTTTAAGGTTGTGCATGGAATGTGTTTATACAATGTTCCAAAACCTGGTTTGTGTAGTACATTTAGTCTTCTTAACTGAGATGTCAAAAAAAGTACTTTTTGATTCTCTTGTGCTGTTTGGAAGATGGCCAGATACAAATTGTGAAAAGAAGCCTACTTACTAACTTAAATTCATGGTCTATCACCTGTTTTTCAGAAATCACCGGGTAGATAGTTCTGTACAGAGAAATTCTTCTGGCTACTACTAACCTAATAATCATTTTGCTCTCTGTATAAATTTGTTGGTTCCAGAGAGTATTTGTAATACTTGGGAATGCATTAGATTATAGACACATTGCCAAAGGTTAGGGTTGGAGCATAACGTGTCAGCATTTCAGAATTTGTTTCTTGTGCAGGCACTGGGAAATGGGAAAGTTCTTTGCCATATCTCCTATAATTTAGGATGTAATCAAGACATTCTTCTGCAAGCAGATGCCATCTTACTGTCTTCTCTAAGTAACCAGAATTCTGTGACCACATAAGTGCAGTTCTGTAGCCTGGAATAATGCATTTGGCCTTTTGCCTTGGCTGTGTCACTTCTGTAGGGACAATGAGACATCATCTTAATTAAAAAAAAAAAATCGAAACAAACAAAGCCCCCCAAACAAACCAAACACCAAAACTACCCCAAAGCAACCTTTCTCACTTTAAAGCACAGGGTCTAGCACTGCCTGAAGTCTGTCCAGTTGGCGTGTTACAGCTTGGCATCAGTGAGGCCTGCAGATTGGTGTAGGTAGAAGGAAAACTGAGGAACTTACAGAGAAATCTTTGATGTCCCCCTTAGCTGTGACCTTTTCAAAAACTCTAAAAGAGTCCCCTTCTCATTCCAGATTCTCAAGTGGCTACTCAATAGTGTTCAAAGAGAGAAAGTAAAAACTTTTAGGACTTTAAAAATTAAAAGTTAAAATTTCAAGGAAATTATTATCAGTAAAAATTGAATGTTTCATACTATCCTATTCCAAATTTTTCCTGAGCCACCTGTTTTGTCACTTTTTTAGTTTGATGTCTGTTAAAATTGTGACTTTGTCTGAAAAAAACTTTACTCAGCAGTTCCTGTCTTTTTCGTTTTGTTTATATGGACTGGCAGATATTTGTCATACCCCAAGATTCTTTCATTGTGTTCATCAAAAGGTTGTCTCTTGACCCCTTTTTTTTCTTTGTCATCACATCTTTTCTGTCTTGTGTGGTTTTGTTGTTGTTTGCCCTTACATGCTTTATCTTTTGTATTTCATTTGGTTTGGTGTTCAGGGTGGGAAGTCTACCCTCTCTTGTGCCACAGAAGGCCTTGTGTTTTTGCAGCTGTGGTCTGAGAAGTGTGGCTGTTGTGCCCGAGCATCTTCACCTTCATGGGGAAGTCCCCTGCTAGTCAGCAGGGATGGAAAACAGCTTCTTCCACAGCTCCCCTTTTGAACGCAAGTAGGCAAATTTGTGGACACGTGGCTCTTCTCTGCCCACTTCTGTGGTGCCCTCTTCTACGTTCTTGCAATTTAGTTGGCAGCTTCTTATTGTGTACCTTTCTCCCAAGACTGAGCATGCTACATGGAAGTTCTGGAATACCTGATAGACCTGTCTGAGCTTGTTCACTCTTGGTCCCCTGTGGTTCAGTTCACAGTATAATTGAGTTACTCTTACCTTGATGTGATTAATGCTCCCTTTCCCCGATGGCTGAAGAGAAGTAAGGACTTTGGTTTTGATACCTCCTCATCTGCCTCTACTGTTTTACTGAAATTGAGGCGTTGGCAAAGGGAAAGTAAGATGAGGGGAAGGGTGACATTTATAAATTGAAACAAACCAGCAACACTTAGTGTTGGAGAAAGGTGTTTCTGTTTTCATGTCAAGGCAGGCAAAGGTGGCTCTCCTTCCCAATCACAAGCCTCCTTTCAGAGTTTTGTCTTCACTTTTTTCTGTCACAAGTGGTATCACTCTGCCTTGTGGAATGTGCAGTATTTACTCCAGATCTTTGGTATTTGTAATTTCTGCAAGTGATGAAAACCTAAGATGATGTGGAACACAGACTTAAGTGGTAAGAAAGGTACCACTGCAATTTTTTGCTTTTTTATTTTCTGGGGGGTTTTCATGGAGTTGTGTTTTGGGTAGCTGACATAAAAACAAGGAAACTACTGTTTTCTCTTGAACAGCTGTGTAACAATTAGACAATCTTTTTTTTTTTTTTGTGGCTTCTCTGTTGGGCTGCTTGCCTACATCTTTATATACACAGATGTCAGTACTAAGAATTTAAAGTGTAAAATTTAGGCAAATGAATTACAACAGTTACTACACTGTAGTGGTGGTAGTTCAGATGCTTACTAGCTTCAGGAAATCATTGTGAACAATCTAAACTTTTTTGTGTGCGTTTTGTGGACACAGAGGTGATGGTGGGTTTGAAGTTCTAATTTGATAACATTGTGCCCATAAGTGTTTGGGTACTGACCTCCTGTGAAGAATACTGAACTTAAACAATTGTGTTAAATTTGATGCACTTTAAAACTGACCTTCTAGATACTCCTGAGCTTGAGACTTTTTCTTATTCTATTGAAAGTAGGTACAGCGGCTGCACGGAAAGAAATAATCAGAAACAAAATTCGTGCAATTGGCAAGATGGCAAGAGTCTTCTCTGTTCTCAGGTACTTGCATGATTTCTGCATTCCTAAACCCCCGTTATGTATGTAAGGCAAACATCTCTTTCAGGATAATGAATGCCAAACATTTTTCAGGGAGATCACTGTGCATCAGAATCTTGTTTGGCATATTGTTGTCCCCTGTTGATGTTGGAATTTTTGGTTAAAGAATATTCTTGAGTTATTTTTGAGACATATTTCAAGAAATTAGAGAACATGATCTTTAATTTACATGTTGTTTGTCCAGCTGTTAGCTAAGTTTTGGAAAGGCAATACCAGATACAAAGACTGAAATCGGGGTGTAATGGAGGAGATCAGGTCTGACTCCAAAAATTTCTGACATACCAGAAACTTGAGGAGTTTTGTTTCCAGTTTTTGTTTGTTTCTTTTCAGCTATTTAAAAAATACCCCATCCTCTTTAAGTCCAGAGATTTCATCATCATATTTACCCAAAATGTCTGTTTTTCCACAGACTACAATTGCTCAAATAGGGGTAATTTTTTAAAGTTGTTATTTCCTAGAGTAAAGACACTTACAACAAAATTGGCGATTGTTTTATGAGGTATGTTCAGTACCTCATGAGGCATTCAGTGCTCATTTCAAAGCTAATGAACCTGCATGTAAATAACTGCTCAGAATTTAGTTCAGAAGTAGCCAGCATTTATAACTCCTAGGCAGAGGAAAGACTGGTGTGGAATAGAATTATTTTCCCCCTTTAAATTCTTTGAATTAGAATTTGCATTCAGTCTTGACATGCCTAAAACACGACAAAACTAGGCTCTCCCTTTCCCCAACCATTATTTTACTTCAGTGCAAGTTTTCATGCAGATATTTAAGTTTTTGTTACTGGTTTTTTTCACACCAGGGAGGAGAGTGAAAGTGTGCTGACACTCAAGGGTTTGACTCCCACTGGAATGTTACCTAGTGGAGTGTTGGCTGGAGGACGACAGACCCTGCAAAGTGGTAATGATGTTATGCAACTTGCTGTGCCTCAGATGGACTGGGGCACATCTCACTCTTTTGCTAACACCACACATAATGCATGCAGGGAATTTCTTATGCTTTTCAGTTCTTGTCTTAGCGGCTGATACAAGCATAGTGTTATGTGTTAACCAGGCAATGTGAAATGGATACTTAACCAGGGTATAAAACTAAAAGCCAATTAGTTCAGCAGTGTCAAGCTATGTTTTTCAGACTCTGAGCTTCCTTAGTTTACAATTTTTCAGGTGGGGTGACCTTACAGATCTCGTACTGAGGCATTTAATCATTAGAGATTCAAAAATGGCAGTGTAATTTTGCATTATTACTTGTCTGCTCTCCATTAAAATGGTTTTATTATAGCCCTGTTAGTATTTTCATTGACAATGTCAAATACTTGCTGATATTAATATTAACAAACAGCTACAGACTGCATAGTTCCATATTATACTCCATTGACAGATTGGAATGGGCTACGTTTTGTACCCTGGTAATTAATGCCAAAGTTTGTTCTCTATGTTGTTTGTCAAATGTTCTATGTATAATTGACCTCCCTGAATTGTCCTTGTAACATGCTGTTTCCTTCCTCTGCAGATGTAGCTGCTTTCTTAGATCTGTCTGTCTCTCTCTAGGTATAGATGTATGTCTGTATAAGTGTTAAAATTAAACCACTATCCCAGACACTTGTCTGTCTCTTGATGTAGAAGCAATGTTGTAGCACCTTGTTTTTGAGGTTTGCTGCATTTGCTGCTGCACATTGTCTGTGCATTTTGAACAATAATGTACTTGAAAAATATTCAATCATTTGTTATAAAATCAGCTGAGAATAAAGGGATTGAATTTAAAACTTGTAAATAAATCAAAATAAAAGGGTGTTATTAAGTGTGCATATATTTTTTTTGCATGAAAATAAAAAGAACTCTATACAAAATATACCTGTAATCTGGCTCATTGAATATTTTGTGAAAGGTTTTTATTCATTTTTTAGTTTGTTGAATCATTGGATCATATTTTTCACAAGGCCCATAATGATTAACTAGGATTAGGGAGAATGCTCTGAGCTTGTACCAAGTGTATTAAAAGAATGAAGTCCATGTTTTCTGTTCTCAGTGGTGAATAACTAAAATACACCAGTCTGAAACTGGACTTCCTATCAGCAGCACTCTTAACATATTCAAAGACTTTATTGGCCACCGTCAGGCTTTACTAGGAAGTATAAAACTTCTGTGTGGGAACACTGAATTTTATAACTGTTGAAAGATTGTGAATATATGAATACCACTTTTTACACAATCTATTTTCCAAGAGTAGCTGCTTTTATCATTTCATGATTTAGACTCTATGTGAATTCCTTATATTTTCTATGTAGCTTTTTTTAAGCCTTTCACTATATTTTCTATTAAACTATCAAAGCTGATTTTTAATAGCTTTGAAACAGGAATGTCACATTTGAAATAATTTTTCAGTGGACATATAATGTCTACAAGTAAGTTTATATGTCCAGTGTGTGTATGTGATTGTTTTGTGAATGTCTATAACAAGAAATGGTGTATGTTTCCTAATCCATTCAACTATTCCAAAAACATGTTCTAGCTTTAATTTTCATTGTTTAATAAGAAACTTTATTATGCTTAAAAAATGAGTCTGCATTCCTCTCACTGATTTAACAAATTTTTTTTCCATGTTGCATTACAAATACCAGAGAGGATCAAACTGACTAGAAAATTTTTTTTACATAAAGCATGTGACTTTCTACCATTACTGAAAATGTGGGGCATTTGGAAAGTATGCAAAATGCATTCTGGATTTTTGTGGGTGTGCATTTTTTCTTGACTAGAACTTTTGATGGCAATATTCCTTGATGCACTACATTAATATACCTCATTTGTTTTAGTCATGTTGATTGTTCAAAATAAATCGTGCCAACTGTTAGTTCTTAAACTGAAGTAACTTCTTTTTACTGATAAGCATGTTACTGTTTTCAGTCTTAAAAGAGTAGTTTTCAAATTATAACGCTCAACTGCAAAGGTAGAAGTAAACCAAAAATAAAATAAAACTTCGCTAACTGACAATTTTCTAAATCATTGTAATATCAGAGAATTTATATTCTTGACAAAAACACGGTCACCAATAGTATAGTAGGATTTCTTACTACAAATATTTAATTACTCTTTGAAATGTTTCGTACTGTGTTGATCAGTATACTATCAATAATTTAAACTAGTTAGGCTTGCAAAAATGAAAGAACATAATATTAACTGAAGTAATTTTTTTACTCCGTTCTTTTGTTTCCTTAAAGATACACAGAATTGACCAGTAAGCCGTAGGTTTTCCTGGTTTCAGTCTTACAAATGTTCATTTTTCAATGGCACATTGAGGAAAGGTCTAGTTACGCTAGTTGCTATTAAACCTATAAGCAGCTTTGAAAGTGATAAGAAATTGGAGTGTATATCTACGTTTCTCTAGAGAGCTGGGCTAAAGTTATTTTATCAGGGCAAATAGATACACACATATATGCAATTTTTGCATATATACCTATTATAGCTCTTAATGTCAGTAACACTTTTCATACGGGGTCTTAGCAAATGCCACTGTTCTGTCAGGACTTTGCTGAGCCCAGCTGCTGTGTTTTGTGAGCTGCTGGCCCTTCTGCTCCTCTTCCTTGGAGGGGCGGTGCCTGGTGGCTCTGCCGTCCCAGCTGGCAGTGCCGGGACAGATCCTCACTGCAGCACAGAGCAGCCCAGGGGAAATGGCAAATGCAGACTGTAGTGAAGGGCTAAACAAAGACAAGTCAGTTCAAAAAGATAGTTCTGGAAAAAAATGCAAGCCTACATCCTATGGGAGAAGTCAATGTATGAATTTTATTTTTCATGAATGTATGGGTATATTATTTTAAAATGAGTCATAGCTTACCCGTGGATAGCTTTAATGTGCTTGGATATAAACAGACTTTGGGAAATCATGGCCTTTGTATATTTCTAAATTTTTTAAAATGTTAATTGTATTTTATGATTTTTGTTGCTTGCATTATAATAGCTGAAATACTAAAGACCATATTAAGTACTGTTATTTAAAATAACATTTCCTAGTGACTTATTTTGTGAACTGAATTCAGTAAAATTAGCTTCCAAATTGAGCCAACATCTGATAAAAAATGACAAAACACCTAAAGCTTTATTCAGCAACATACTAAACACAAGTCTAAATTAAAAACTGTAAGTACTTCCATGGGCATCAGTTGAACTACTGCCCTTGCTATTAGTCAGAAAGCAGTTAAGATAGTTTTTTGGGTTTATGTTGAAAATTGGCAAGGATTTTCTATCACATCCGTCTGTTAAGTAAAACAAGGGGAGAGCTGAAATTAAGGATGGAAATGCCATTGAAACCTGTTGCTTGAAATCAGCTCTCAAGTGAGAATTTTCAGAGCAAAGACTTCAGAATTACCTGTTAATATGATCCAGTATTTATTTGAGGTTTATCAAACTCTACAAAAACTAGAGTTTTAATTTAGATATACCTGCAAAAGAGAATCCAACAAAATTATTTTCCAAATTGAGTCTGTACAGATTTTTTAAAGTGCTTGTATTTTCCAGTCAGTTTGTTCTTTTACATTAAGTTGAAAATTATCTTTTTCTTACCTGCGATGTATATTCCAGGGTCTTTTTGGAATAGTAGTACTACAAGTAGAGTGAACTAGGAGTAAATTTTGAAATTTGTATTTATGACCAAGCTACATAATTTGCAGAGATAAATCAGTATTCGTGATCTTTTCAGGAAAAGATTGAAAAGAAAGACTCCACAGGTAACAGGAAATGGTGGAAAGAGGTGGTTTTTTTTACGTAGTTTCGTATTTGTATGGCAAATTGATTATAGTTTGAAAGTATGTATTTGGTGACTTTCTAAAAGAATTCTTAAAGTAATTTATTTTTAGAAATAGAGGAAGTTTCTCTCCCTTAACGTAAACATAAATAACCATCCATACAAGTGGCTTTTTGATTTAATTCTGGAATTGCCCTTGTCTCTGTAGATTTAAGTGCTGAAATGTTTTAGCTTTTTTTTTCATTTTTTTGTTCCATGGAAAGTGCAGTATATGAAATACAAAATGCTGCATTTTCCTTAAGTATTTATTGGATACCTACTTAATGCAAGTATCCAAATTTTTTTAGACTGTCTCAGTGAAAATTAGAATCTTATGCAACAGTGAGCTTATAACATAATGTAGGCAATTCATACATAACATAGTGTAGGCATAGTGTAGGTGATTTGTTTTGTTGGCTAGGAAATGAGAAGTAATGAACTTAAATATCTTTAAAGAATTCTATTCTGATCTAATGCCCTATTTTCTTATAGAGCTATTTTCCCCAGCACTTGCTTGAATATTCTGGTATGATTTTTGTTGTTAACAGAATGTATGAAGCACTACACAAGTAGGTTTACCTCTGTGTAAGCTACTTTTACTTAATATTTCTGAAATTGTGGTATTAGAGGCATGGCAAATAGTAGGGGAGGTAAAAAGTTGTTACCAGAATTGACTTAGCTACAGTTCAGGTTGTAATAATAATAACAACCTTACGTTAAAGCTTTGCCTTCTAGAGCTAAAACTATAAGGAAAGATCTTACATGTGAGAAATCACAGCTGATGTCACAGTTATTTAGTTAGAAAAACAGCTAGTGAGCTAAATGTTTTTCATATTCACATTAATTCACCCACTAAGACTATGTTAAATCCAGACCTCTTCCTGCTGTAGACTTTGTTGTTGATTCAACTAAACAACTTAAAAGACTTTGTAAATATGATTTGCTAGTTTGTCTTTTATGGCTTAAATTTCACGATTCAGTTCTCAGAGGTGCCCATTTTAGCTTAAAATATTGTGACAAAATGAAGTACTAGTTAAACTTCAGGGTGCTAATGATAAAGAGGAAAATAATTTCTTATTATTAGAATGCTGGTCGTGTTATTTTTACAGTGTCCTGCCTGGTAATTTAATGAAGCTCACTAATGCATTTTAATCTTCAGAAATAGTCTCAAATAGATTTTTAGTATTTTTTTAAACCATACCACAGCTTTAGCATCAGTTGAAGTTTTCTGTTGCTGTCTTAAAAAAAGCTGAAACAAAAATCACAACCAAAACTTACAGAAATGTATAGTTAATAACATCAGTTAATTAGTGTTACTTTGACAGACTTTTAGTTGATAAACTGTGTTAGCTAAAATTTAGGAAAAATTTCACTTAGACTTAAAAACAACCCCCCAAAAACTTAATTGTCTTTTTAACTAATTGTAATCTAATCTGGCGTAGCATACTATATTAAATTGATCATTGCCTTTTCTGCTATGCGATATTACACTCTTCATCTTTCTCATTCATTTTGCATGCATCTGCTCACTTCTGTACAGCCACTGTAGAGGCAATTGAGGCTGAAAAAGGTATGATCAGAGTCTTTGCCCTTGGCAGAGATCTGTGGTGTCTGGGAGGGAATTCAAAAGTGCTCTGTGTGGGTGTGTTTTATTTTCAACTTGCACAAGCAGAGATGAATCAACTGCATTGATTCATCCATTTTACATGTAACATTCATTTCTGGCTTTAGGATAATGATTATCTTTAATATTTTAGGGAAATTCTTGGGGATTTTTGGTCTCTTTTGGTTTGTTTTTTTACAAAATATACTGTAGGTTTTTGTATAATAGCATGTTGTGATATGTGGTATTGTCTTGAAGTTTTTAAGAATAGAAGTGTTTAGTGTTTTTTTTCTGCATTCAACTGAAGGTTTTGTGTGATTGTGGGGAGGGGATGTTATATGTGGAAGGAGGGTTTTTTATGCATGCCTTTTCTCATAAAACCTATTTAATGGCTTTGAACATTTTTTTTTTTACCTTTCTGTGATATCTGGTAGTGCAAGATGTATAACATTTTTTCTGTAGATTTTGAATATAATTTATTGTTCAGATTTATTTCTAGTATTTATGGGACATTAAATTCAATGGATTATCAGTGCTTCTGTGCTAAATAAGTTGTGTATACGTTATATACGTCCTCTGTTAGTGGTATTGAGCAAAATGCCATCAAATTATTTGGTTCAGAGTATTCAACTTCAGATTGTTTCTTTTCAGAGAGACTTTAGTTTCTTCTTGCTCAGAATTCAATGAAGTGAATGAGAAACAGCATAGCAGTTGAGAGAGCTGCCTTTGGGGTTTTTCAGATTTAGTCGCAAAGCACCATTTAATGACTGTATTCTTTGTTTTTTTAATTAAGGAAGTCAGATCTCCAAAAATATAAACAAGTGCCATATTCTGTTCTCACACACACCTGCAAGAGGTCCTATTGTTGTGAGTGGAAAGCTGTACTTAAATCTCCAAAGAATTATTTCATCCCAAAGACTTCAGTCTTATTATGTGGTCAGCCATTTTCAGGTGTAAATTCAACTACAGACCTCATTCATCAAAATAATCAGTAGCAAAATAATACCTTTTTTCTATACTTACTTTAAATACATCTGTATTTAAATGATACCATTGTTGAACCACAGTGCTAACTTGGTGATTGTGGTTGTGTCCATTTCCATCATCCACATGATTAGCACAGTGTGAACCACATCCTGCAGTTTTGCCTGCATGAAAACTGCAGGATCAGGCCATCGGTGCGTGTGCAGGATGTAAATCTGCTACTACCTTTGTAACCCTTTGCTGCTTTGCCTCCACTGCACTTGCTGTGCTGCTTAGATCTTACTGACATTGCCCTGAAGAGAAGGGGGATGTTAAGATTAGCCCGATGAGCTGGGCAGCAAAAGCACAGCGGTGATAGCTGGCCCCACCAGGGACACGCAGAAGCAATCAAGTGGGCTTAAACCCCTTGATTCCTACTTGCAGAATATTTGCCATACTTTGTTCTTTTTGTAAGGAACTGAAATCATGATTGCCATAAACATTTCAGGAAAGCAGGTTATAGAATCTTTTAGCAATACAGTTGCAGGGCCATAAGTTTCTTTGGCTGATTTTTTACCTTTTTTTAAACATAATTTGTTAGAAAAAGTATATGCTTTCAACTTATTTTTCCATTACTGACATATCAAATTTGCATTTTGTTAAGCAATACGAGGATTCTCTCCGCAACATAAAATCTGCAGTTTTGAAGAAGCAAAAGGTTTGGATAGGATCAATGAGAGAATGCCACCAAGAAAAGATGCTCTTCAGCAAGATGGTATTAATACTATAAACACAGCAAATGCCAATGGAAACAATGGAACTGGCAACAACAATGCACAGTGACCACATCAGCTTCTGGTTTACTCACTCATGTCCTGCCTGAGAATTCCTAGATTACTGCTTTTTGATGCGACAACAAATGAAACAGGGGGATCACCTGAAGTGACTAGTTAATACAAGGTGGAAAACCATCTGACTTGATCCCACTGAAGAGAGACCATCATGCTTTTGAGACAACAGCCCCTCTCTTACACAGTGACCCAACCTCCTGAGAGCGTGTGCCTCACCCTTTCACACCAACATCCATCACTGGCTGCTGCAGATTGGAAGAGATCTGGGGAAAGAAATGGGCTGTTCTCACTAAAGCACACCTAGACTAGCATCTTACACTTATCGTTGTCAACACTTTTAAGTTTACAAATGGGATTTTTCTTTCAGTAGAGGTAGTTTGTTTGTTTGTTTGTTTGTTTGTTTGTTTTTTAAAATCAGACTTTCAAATGCAACCCTAAGAGCTAACTATTTATTAATGGACATTGGTTTCATGATATGTCTTTAAAATTATAGATTAGAATGGTCTTAAAATATCTGAGGCTGCAAAAACTGTATTTTAAATAACAGAAAAAATGCCAAAAAATTTCAGTTGGTCATTCTGTAAAATGCTGACCTCAGGTTTACTCCTTAGATGTTGCTAATTCTATATTGTATTCACTGTATTTTTTAGTTACAGCTTATCAGAAGATTTCTATGTAGGAATGTTTATTACTTGAACACAGATTTAAAAAAAAAAATATTTAATTTAGAAACTTTTTTGCCCAGCTTTTTCAAGACTTTTCCCCACCTTGAATTTAAAAAAAAAAATTATATATACTAATTTTAAAAGTAAGAAAAATATGGAAGTGTTAATTTTAAGGTACTTTTAATTGAACTTTGTACATTGTTTAAGTAAATTTTGATTCATATCAAGTCTGTAAAGCTTGGCATTGTATTTTGTGTATGCATGTTTTCATTTTGCAAATATTTAATATATAGACCTATGATGTACATCTATAGGTTACCTAGATGTTATGGGTACTTTTAGTTTATTGTGAGTATTACGGTTGCATAAATAGCTAATAATCACTGGGCTGAATAGCTGCAAGCTTTTTATTATTTTTAAATCTGTAAAGGAAACTGAACCTGTATCAGACATACTTTTTGTTTAAGCAAAGCAGCGCGTAAGCAATTGCTCTGTTCAACTGCTAAGGCATTAGTGAAGTGTAAACTTGAGACTGCATGTATTTTGGTATCTACAGGACTGCTTGGTTAAAATAAAAATTGAAGCCCTGTGCTAATTTGTTCACAAATAATGGACTGTACTGATTGCCAGTGTACTTTGTTATATATTTTGACATTTGCTATATGTCCTTCTTATCCCCTGGAACACAACTTGAAACTGATGTCACTAGAGTTCATCTCTCTCTTTTTCTTTTTTCCTTTTTTTTTTTCCCTTTTTTTTTCTCCTTTTTTTTTTTTTTTTTTTTTTTTGCCATAAAGTAAAATCTGTACATACCCCTAAGTTGGAAATTTTATGCATGTTCTGAACTATTAAAGTATTTTATAAACGGTAGCACACAATAAATTCTGTGCATGGGCTGCGGCTCCTATCACTGTGTATTGGTTTTATTTGGCATACATAGGTCTAATCTGACCTTGAAAATTGTTTAGACATAGTCTTCAATATTTAAGCTATTCAAAGAAATAGCATAGAAGGTCAGATTTAGCTTGCAGAGAACTAGCTGAATGTAAACACTATTTAATTTATATTTTATTCCTGCTGCTTTTTTTTTGCTTTTCAGTTCTCTCTCAGAGATATTTTGTGTGTGGTAAACCAGACATCCACTTTTGGTTTGTACACGCTTGTCAGAGCAGGGTTAGTGGACTCTAGAAAGACTCTTATGCTTAGCTGTGTTCCATATGTTGAACTAAACATTTGACTACTGAAGTGTGTTGGGGCAGCTTTTTGGGCAGAGGGGGAAAATTGTTTGTTTTGACAGTCCGTACAGACACATAAATGAGTCTTTTGGAATATTCTTTTTAAACTAAGGACAAGCTGCTGAACAGGATGAGAATTAAGATAAGTGACGCAGTGTTGGTAAGGGAGTTTTAATATTCAATTTTACTTTATTGCAGATGCATTCTAATTGGAAATTCTTCTCAGAGTTTGAGTGCAGAAGATCAAGTTAAAAATGGTAAGTTTTTTGGCTTTTTTATGAAGCACTCCCATGCCTGCGAGCTGTACAGTCTGCATATGGTGTCATATTAGAGCAGAACAGAAATCTATTACGAAGTACGACTGAAATTTTATTATGAACATGCTGATGGTACCTTTCTCCTTTTAAGTGCTAGTGGAAAATGTCTCAACCTCACAAGAAACTATTTGTCCTGATTTGATACTCAGATCTTGGTTGTGATGAGGATTTTGAGTAGCTGCAATTGTGTATATGAAGAAAATATAGATACAGTCTTTGTGTGGAAAGACCTCACTGTAATTGGAGAGAACTGGTTCTGATACCTGTATAGCAGTAAGTGCCCAGCAGCAATGATGGTCACTTCTGTGAGGATTCCCTGGCAGCATCCATTTTGCTGCTTTAAGGACTCCCTTCCAGTGTCCATTGTCTGTAGTAGTTTTTGCCAGATATGAAGGCAGATCTGCTGTAAAGGACAATTCACTGTGTAGTTGTCGGCCTGATTTCTCATGCTGTGTTTCTCCTGTCACCCTTTAGGCAAGTAGTCGGGTAACAGGGTTGTATCTGGGGGTGTTCCTGTTTGTAAAGGAGGCACTCATTTTTTACTACTGTGTTTCTGTAAGGTGGAGTCTGGAGCTGTCTCTAATTCTTATATTGTTTGGGAGAAGAAATTATATCCTTATTCCCTGAAAACTGTAAGTAGTTTGCATTACTTGTTTTATGCTTTCAGCATTTTACGGAGGGGAAGAAAAGAAGTCGTCTATATGTCCTTAGTCTGTTCTTGGGTAGAGAGGGGAGAAGGCTTGGCTTTGACAGCCAAAGGGGACAGGCAGCAAAAGCTGCGAGAGGCAAGGCAGGTCCCTGGTTTGAGCTGGTGTGGTCACTGCCTCCTTGCCCTGCCCTGGGCTCAGCAGACACATGTGGGTCACTTCTTCTGAGCAGATGGGTGGGACCAGCATCTGTGGTGTGCTTACCTGGAGGGCACCAGCAGTGAGTATTCAGAGGTGGGCTGGGGTCTCTGCCCCAAAGAGTGTAACTGTGTCTTGGTGGAACTGAGAAGCAGAAGTACAGACTATGCTGGGTCAGGTTTTAGGGGATTATTTTCCAGCAGGGACTTGTGCTGTCAGGGAATGTGCTGCCATTTGCTGAGCCAAACGGGGAAGAACAGCCAAGTTCACAACCTACTGTATCCAGTTCAATGGCAAACAAACACCCTCACCTCCCAAAATTATAGTATGAAACAACAGCTTTCCTTTCAAAGCTTGTTAAATTCAGTTGTGAAATGGAAAAATTGCCCCAGTCTCATGTCTTCAATTGTGAAGATTGGCCCCTTGCAAAAAAACAAATGGTTGGGATTGAGGCTGTTTTTCTCTTAGAAAGGGAGGTCACTTCTGGTGCAAGTCTAAATGCTTTTGGAGGGAAGACTCTCATAACAGCTTGCTTTTTTCCTAATGTTTAATCTGAAAGCACTATTACATAAGTTATGTAGAAAATTAAGGCTTTTTCAGAGGCAGGATAGACAATATCTGTTCAGTCTTTCCTTGCCTATTTTTTGCTACTTTTTTTGTTTCATTGTCAATCATTCAATTCTTGCTACCCATTTAACAATTCTTTGTTGCTAGCATGTAATGAAAATATTTTTGCCATAAAACAAGTAAATGTTTTACATTCACATAGAACCCTCTTCACCTGTTCATTTTCTAGTGATAGTATGTATGAGCCAGATTTAATCAATATTCTGCTTTGAATGACAAGTGAAGTGGTAGGGATTTTCAGTCACATAAAAAGATAGATATGCACTAATATGCTTTAATTAAAAAGTGTTAAGGTGCTTCACTTGTAAGGAAGTTTGTTCATGAACAAAGAAACAAGAACCAAAGCTTATAAGAATCTTGGTCAAGCTTGGAAAGCTGCTGACAGATGGGTATCTGTATACACACCTGTATATCTAAGTGGATACTTGCACCAAGATGACCAAAGCAGTGCAGAGTAAAATGTCTTCTAGTCTCTCCAAATCAACTTCCACTGATTTTGTATTTGAAATAATTAATCTGACCCAGCTGAACTGTATTTCCCAGTATCAGAAAAAGTTTATAGTCTAAAATCAGACTTAGGTTGCAGACCAGTGATATAAGTAAAATAGATAAGCTCTTTTGGTATGATACACTTGATAATCTGTTGTTGCTGTGCAAAAACCTCTGTGTTCATGCTGTGCAGAGTGAAAGGTTTGTCATATTGGAACCAGCGCTACCAGCCCTAGTGATTTTTGTCTGAGCGATACTAGAAATAGGCTTTTGCTTTTTGTGTGTCCTATAATGCAATTGTTACTTGTTAAAGCATTGCTGAAGGAACACACTGCCTACTACTGCCAGACTCGAAGCTTCTCTTAAATTTATGGCTGGGGACAAATTCACTGCAGCCTTCTAAAAAAACCAAATGTGCTGTGCAGAGTTACTCTCTTTAAATCCTTTGAAAACATCCACATAGTCATTTATATTGTGTAGGTCACAACTGCTTTGGGTTGGATTTACAGGTTAGTATTAAATAAACGCTTTTTCACTGCTCGGTCAGCTGCTGTATAACCTACTCCTTTACAAGGAGAGACTTCAAAATCAGATCCAAGTTGATTTCTCCTTTTCACTGCTGCCTTAAGCATAATGGTAACTAACCAGTAATTTAAGGAATTTAATACCGGGAGTACAGTCAGATTCTGCCAAGGCCCCTAAACTGTCAGTGTATTGTGACTTAATGTTTTTCAACATTATGATGGAAAGACATTAAAGGGGACGGGGTGTAAAATGCTTTACATCCTAGCCTGAGGCTTTGTTTGTCTTCCACAGTAAGCTCAGCAGTTTAGGTATTTCAGGAAACTTGTTGAGTGCTGGAGATTAATTTGGTTGAAACAGTTGACTCCCACAGAGACTCATGCAGGAGTGCAGTAGAGGGGAAGTGGTTTTGTCTGGGTCAAAAAGACTGAGGCTTAGGGTCTAATAGACAAGATATATCTTTTTATTATACAATGAAGAATATTATGTGCTGTAAATTAAGGCATTGTAAGTGCAGAAAGCTTACTGAATCATCAAGAAGGCATATTTGATTATGCAACCTTTAAAATTACTCTTTTACAAGGATAGTTAGTATCTATGTAAAGCATGTTTCATGTCCTTCAGTTTGTTTAAAAAAAAAAACAAACCAAAAAACCAGATAATTCTCTTCTATTGCCCAACAATTGCCAGCAGCAACTGCCGGTAATCACCGCTTGTATCACTTGCTATCATTGTAGCCAGTGTCTTCTGATACATCTGTGTGAACATCTGTTTAATTTGCACAAGGTCAATCTATGCAAAGACAAAAAAAAAAGCAGAAAACTTAACCACAGTGTATGATTTAAATCCTAGACAGTCACCCCACATCTCCTCCCTTGCAAACTAGAGAACACATGCCAAGGGTGAGATGTGCAATGATTAACCCTGTGCAGTGGACAAGCCAGCTGGTCCCTCCAAGGACACAGGAGCAGCTCCCCAAGCAGAGTCCAGTAGTTGTTCCATGCTTTGTTAGGATTGTGCTGCCCTAACTCTGAACAGGTGAACTTCTCACCTGGAGGTGCTCATTTGCTATGTAGACGGGAAATAATAGTTAAAAAGGAAAACAAGCAGTTACTACTATCTAGCCAGACTTAATTAAATTACTATGTGAAAGCTGGCTTTAAAACTAATTTAATACATTCATCTAAATGTGAGCCCCATAAAAGCTTCATGCAGTACATGTTTTTACAGCTGTGAAAGGAGGACTAAGTGACAAGCTGGTTTGGGTAGATAGCTTTCTGCTGCACGTGACTTGTACACAGGAGAAAATTTCTTACCTCACTGCGAGTGACTACAATTCTGATGAGGGTAGAATCATCTGTGCCAGCTCCTTTCATAGAATAATAAAGTCTTTCTGCAAAAAAGGCTGGGCGATTTAAAGCACATTGCACTGCAACAAAGTATATTGTTAGGATTAGTTCCAGTATTGTATCCTGTATAGTGATACCTGGCAAGATCAACTCAGGATTTTTGCTGTAGACACCTAGAGGTTGGTATTAGTGAAGATCCAGTTACTGTGAATAACGGGACCTGTTTATAAAGCTAATAAGCTTATTTTCATGTTGAACAAATGAGTTATTCCTTCACACAAAAACTTATGGTTATTAGCAGTTAACTCCTCTGGGGAAGTGCTTTTCAAAGCACTGAAATCTTAACTCTCAAACACGTAATTCAAAACCAGTTCTTCTCCTTGGGTAGCTGGTACTGGGACACAAGGTATTTTACTCATGTTCCATTGCTAGAATCTCACTAAGAAAAGTACAAAAGGTAGAAGGTTCTCTAGTAGTTCTGTAGCTCTTGTAGTTACAGCATGTATTTTGATTCAGGTAGATTGTTCACACTCAGAGATGAGCTGTTATTCTTCTACCTTATTCTCAGACCTGAATTTTTCCCATTAAACTCTGAGTAGAATATACTCTGGGAAGTTTTTGCTTATCCATTATGGCTACAGAATTGCTGTCATTTGGGTGAGCACTGATACGACTGGTGTCTCCAGATTTACTAAATATTACTGATTTTCACTATCAGTTAATTGTGCTGAATTGTGTTGAACTGCTTTACTATAACAAGTCAGTAGGAAAAAGTGAATTCAAAATGGCGCCTTCTATTTTGCTGAGCTTTTTGGGGTAGATGGTGGTGGGGAAGGGGGTGGAAAAGGAACTGTGCCTTCAGTAGGTTCATGTTGGCTCTGAGGTTATCTGTGTGGGTGGCTCAGCTGTCTCTGCTGAGGAGCTGCACACCCCGTCACAGCTCTGTGACACTGGTACCTCCTTTTGCAGAACTCTGAATTATACAGCTACAAGCACTAACCAGTGACCTTTGGTTCTGTGCACTCTGTGCACTTGCCTGCCTTCCCAGAGAAGTGACAAGTAGTTCCTCTGTGGTCTTTTCTTATTTGAAACTGACTTCTTCATGGTGGATGCATGTTTTCTTCATTTAAGTGCAAGATGAATCATTTGAATAACTGAAGCTACTTCTGTGCTAGCAGAGTCTCTGATTGTGGGATCATTTGCCATATGGCCAGTGCTGAACTGGATTCTTCTTTGATTACATTTAGGTTTAATTCCTAAAGGATAAGGGGAGGGAAGAACAATATAACTTACCAATAGTCTTCAAACCACGTTCCACATTTCCAGAAAATTCTCGGTCAATGCTGCTTAATAAATCACGATTAGCAATCTACAAATAAATGAGATTAATATGTGGATGATGAAATGCAGTAACAACTGGAACCTTAATTTAAGGTTAATTACATTCACCAAGCTTATTTGAAATCAGTGAAGAACTCCTACCCTGGAGTATGCCTCAACTGTTGCTTTCAGTTGGGGAAAACTTCTGCTTGCCAGAACCATATTAAAGCAAGATTCATCAGTCCCAAGTTTTCCTTCACCAGCTTGGTACAGACGCTGAGCATCTTCTTGAGCTTTTTGATAATCCACAGTTTGATTCTCATCACGATTACCCTTAGTGCAAAGACAGCAGATTTCAAATAAAATTTCACAGAGAAGGCTATGATTTAACTGCTTGCAGGGTACATAGACACCAAGCATGCATCTTCAAAGCTTGAAGCAGAAAGAGAAATAGTTTGAAATACATTACATTGCTTTAAAACTCCTCTTTGGTTTAATATTCTTTATAGGAAACAAATACAAAAGTGGCTCAGAACCCTATCTGTAGGACATGCTTTAAACTGCAGATACACTGACTCAGATAACTTCACCCTACAAACCATCTCATAGTTCTAATTAAGTACTGTACTTAATTCTCTATTTTACTTAATAATGTAAGCTTTCTCTTGATTTGTTTCTAGGCTTCAAGTTGCAAAGACTCTTCCCAAATGAACTAATGAATTATCTTACTGAATATGCACACCTGAAATATCTCAGGTTTCCCTCCTATTTTATTTAGAAGTTGCTTATTTCAAGTAAGAATGTCTCCAGAAAGCACTTAACTACACTTGTGTCAGTAGGGCTTGTATGACATTTTATGTGCTTTGGTGGTTGTTTTGGTTTTTTTGCTGCCCGGTGCATGGATGGATACTGCTAAACATACTGGCTGACTAGGCTGAATACATTGTCTCGAATACTGTTGTATCTGTAGTGGTTAATATATTATTTAAATGATGTGATTGTCAGTTATTGTAAACTACTGGATTTATCAAAATAAAAATTAGCAGCATGAGTTTTCTCCAGGTTTGCTTTCTTCTGGATTTTTACTTTTAACCAAATATCTAGAGCATAGGTGAACTCTCACAAAGGTAGAAGCCAAGGAGATAGAGAAGTGTCATAGAAATTCTATCACAAAATAGGCAAGTTTATCAGAGAACTGTGGGAAGTTGCATTAGTTACATATTTCTTCCTAAATATGGGTAACTGCAAGTTACTATTCCTCAACACAAAATGAGCCCTAGTAAATGATACGGGATAAACAAACTCCAGTGGTCACCTGAGTTCAGCAGCAGCACCTCCCTAATTCTGGTGATGTAAAGGGAAGGCAGGCTATGGAGTAACTTGGGAAGCAGGTTTTGCCCTCTGGCACTTCTTACCTTGTTTATAGGGACTCTCAGAGGCATTCTACATACCACGGAGGTTATCCAATCAGCTTCACCCAGATTACTTTGTTAACATATGCAAAAAATAAAAAGCATCTTGCTCTAAAAGCAGTATAGAGCACTGCTTTAGGGAGCCACTTGGTTGCATCTGCACAATATTTCCACATAAATTCTGATACTAATTGAGGGTGCTAAATTAGGTCACACAATTCATCATGGATTTGTGGATAAGAAGTATCTCTTGAGGAGGGACTGAAGAGTCACATCTTAGGGAATAAATTAATGACCATGGGCTAATTTCTTAAAAACCTGCCTCTAACTAAGCATACACAGGCTATTTATGGAGCCATTGTGACTACACACATCAGACTGTACACTGTTATCTTATTAAAAAAAAATAATTAAAGCTCACTTGGCACATGGATATAAGTAATCGTTCAAAGTGTCCTGAAGTGTCTGATCTGATGTCTTCTTCAATGTCCCTTCCAAATTCTGATTTATAGCAGTTCACTATTTCGCGAATTTCCTGGTTTGTCCTTGTGCAAAGGATCTCAATCAACACACTCTCCTGCGTGCCTGCTCCCTGTAGGCAGAGAAAACAAAGGCATAACTACAGAGCACTACCTATGCAGTTTTCTTCAACTGTGAAATAATACCAGTCATCTGGTATTTCAAAACCTAATACAATCTACCTTGTAAGAACAGTATCCTTGCAGTGTGAAAGCACCAAGTCTACTGTACACTTAAAATGGAATGAAGATTCCTCAAACATGCCATTCTGCACCAGTTCAGAGAAACAGCCCAAAACTATACATCCACATCAGTGACACTGGCCAAAGTTAACTGGAAAATGGTTTAGGAAGGAAAATTCTTTGGCAACCTTAATCTGGAAACTTACTATAGGAAGGTAGAGCCTTATGATTATCATTGAAGTCAAAGGTACACATGTAAATTCCATTCTGGTCAGTACACAAGTGTGTTTCCTATCCAAATGTGGCTGCTTCCTCAGCGTGGAACTTTTTATAGATGCTTCCCTCTCCCCACAATAAAAGTTAAGTGTGATTTCTGTGTACCAGGGGATCTTACTGGCATGGTCATCTCAATTCAGGCAAGGATTAGATAGGAGAGGGGATGTATGTGAGACTTCTAGGTAATCTTATATTATGAATTTTTGAAAATGACTATTCCCCATTAAAGGCAGATCTTCATTTAAGCTCCATGTTTTCTAGAAGGTGTGCGTTCATACATGGGTTGAGTTACTCATTTCCACTATCAGCCACCTGCTAGCTGCTGCAGCTCAAGCAAGACGTTCCAGTCAGCTGGATGTACCAGTTTATCCGAGTTAAAAGTTTAAACCAACTTGCTCACCTAATCTCTAAATGCTGTCTTTATACTTGAACAGATATATCCATCTGACCTCAAGAAATTATTTTTTCATTGTCTTTTTTGGGGGGAAAAAAGGGATAATCCAAAAATACCTTTCAGTAACAAAGGTTTGTTCCTAGTAAGGAAAGGTATGTACCTTTAGTTTAAACAGTGACTATGGTTTTAACAGCACCGTGGCCCTTTTTAGGTTCTAGCAATAATTATGTCCAAGTGGTAGAGAACTAGGTTCTGTCCTGCTGCGTTTCTTCCTCTACTGAGTGGACATCTGCCCTGAATTGGCTAATCCTGCAGAAATCATCTGGAACTGGGGGACACAGCAGAAAATAATTTTAAGCCCTGCAATTCCAGGATTTATTTGACACTAGCAGATTTTTCAACAATGCTGGGACCAGGTATTCTTAGATGAGCATTTTAAGATCATTTTAAACTGTTTCCTTCACAGGAATACCATACCTTCATTGCATGACGTAAGCTCCAGGCATCATAGTAGGTACTAGGCATGAAGAGTGCTAGAATCAGTTCTTCCACATTACCACTTAACTCAGACTTCAGATCTTTAATTAAATCCTGTTCAATTACAAACACAAAAAGAGTGTTAGGCATATACAGATTATATACCAAAGAAAGATCAAACTAGAATTTACTTTTATGACTTATTTCTACCTTTGTGCTGTTTTTCCTGTAAAGCTTTGTTTCTTATGAAAATCTTTCCTCTGACACCTCAGCTCTTCTCCATTATCTCCTCACTATTTGAGATGTTATTAAATGCCACAACTACAAAATTTCACTTTAAGTTGCAAAGATGACAGAGGGAAGAAATTAAATTAACCTGGACTTTTATTTACAATCCAATCCTCAATCCGTTTCTCAGTTTTCTTCTTGGGAAAAATATTTCAGTGCTGCTTTGTGTGCATAAAAAACTCAGTAGTTTCAGACACAAATACAAGGGCAGTTTAAGCTTGATTACTTTCTATCAAGCATTAGAGAAGCAGAGAAGCTTCTTGCATGGTCAGGGACAGAGACAGCTTCCAGCCTTCCCCCACCCCTGCTTCTTCCAGGTATCAGGACCACACTATGTCAAATATCCCAATATATAAGGAACATAACTAAAAGAAGTTTATTTTAAAAAATGCCAAAATCACTCCCCAGGACTAAAATACAACCAGGCAGTTAAAGCAGCAGCTGAAAGTTTGGTTTTGTTTACCAATTCAAAGAACTAGTGAACGTACCTTGCCATACATAGTCTTGAAAGCTGCCTTGATTTTTTGCCTTTGATCATTGGAGCGGTTAGCAACAACATTTATGATGGCCTGCTCATCAGTTCCTTGGAAACAGAAGGGCAATGTCATGTAAGAATGCAATACTGTGCATTTTATACTGTTGCATTTGGGCATAGTTACATAGTAAGTGGCTGCTATTTAAGTCCACCAAATTTTCTATGGAACTTCATCTACTAAATAGCCCAGGCCCTTTTGAAAATGTAACTTTTGAAAAGCTGGGCGGGGGGGAAGTATAGTTAAATAAAAACTGAAGAAAACAACAAAATGGCATTAAGAAGTTAGATCAATAGGAACGAAAGCTTCTTCACTTACCAAAACCCTTCATAGCTTTGCGTAGAATTTCTGCATCCCTTCCAGCATCAAAGTTTGGAGCAGCTTGAATTGTGCCCTGGGTATACTGAACCACTGCAGCAGGCTGAAAATAAGAGTCACACATAACTAGATATCTGCACAATATAAATTCAAATTAAAATCACAGCTCTGCAATCAGTACTTCAGAAGGCATTGTCCGTTAATTCTCCATTTCTTACTCTAACACAGAATGAGGGCAACATTACTCTGAGGGTAGATGGAAACTCCTGATGCAGAACACAGTCTAAACCATTGGAAATCAGCTGTAAAAACATTAAAACTACAGAGGCCACATAAGATTAATTCTAGGAGAGAAAATAGCACATACCGGACCAGGCATTGGGGATGGTACTTGTCCACCAGGAAATCCTAGTGAAAAGAAAGAACAAGGTAGAAGAAATTAATTACATCTCCTCTTATTGTAAAAATACCATCTAATCTGAATATAAAGCCAAACCTGCCACTGTACACAATCTGTTTCTTAAGTAATGATACCTACCACAATCAGTAACTGAACTTCTTTCCTTGGGAATAATGGGAAGAAGCAATCACAGATTTATTTTGATACATACACTAGCAAGGCAATTCTAAAATTACTAAACTTACTGGTGCTGTGGGAACTGGAAGGATCTCTCCTTAAGAAATTCTGCTATTTTTGACAGAAGCCAAGATAGCCCAAACAAATGAAGAATGTGTGTCCCATGCTCTCTTTAAAAGCCGTTATATACACTTTAAAATGCCTAGCATGTAAACAATAAATATTCAGAATTCATTGCTGCAGAAAGGATTGAAGGAATCTCATTCTGTGATCAAAAGCACTGTGAATACAAAAGCTAAAACTATTTTTTTTGTACTGGAATTTTATTTTTATTCATAATATGTATGGACATTCCTTATCATTTTAATAGAAACTTAGTACCAGAGTTAACAAAGCAATCATAAAACAAAAACGTTTTGCTGCTTTGAATTTCTTTAAAACACAACTGATATATTCCAGGACAAAAATCATCTCTTATAGTAAATGACCACTTAAAGCATTATAAACACTGCACTGCTTTTAAGCAAATGTATGCATTTTCCTTTCCTCTTTCCCCAGTATGCCAGGGATCATTGTGAACACACAGATCTGAAAAATGCAATTGAGATTAACAGAACTGCTAGATACTTATTGAATATGGACTCTGGATTTTACAGTTCTCATCAGATACTTGCAGTTTAAAAAAGAATAAGCACCTAAACCACTGCATCATGACCATTATTCAGGGACATCCATCCCTTTTGGATGTAGCACCTACGGAACTGGTTCTCATCAGCCGTTCAGTGGCCCAGTCAAGAAAGGTGGCAGGAGGTGCACAGCATACAAACTTCAACAGCTACAAGTAACAAAGGTAAGGGCCTAATTTCTTACTACCTATCCTGGGGTCTCAGTTTAACCTTGGGGGCTTAAAGTTTCTTATATATGACATACCTGGAATTTGTGCTGGTCCACCTCCAGCATAGCTTTGGGCGGGAGGCTGCTGTGGATAGCCACCAAAGCCAGGGCCGGTGGGAGGCACAGCAAAGCCAGGGCCTGGAGGAGCCAGGGGAAAAAACCCAGACTTTAGCACACTTAGTATTTTGTACTTGACTTCTTTAACACAACATGAGCCAGGTTATTGAGCAGAGCTACGTAAGAGACCAGTTTCTCCATGTAAGTGCAGTGACCCAGAACCACCAAGGCTCTGCCATCAGCATGCAGGTATTTCCTGCTGGATGGCAACCTGGCTGGCTGCCTGTGTGCTGCTGCCTGAGCTGATCACTGAACAAAGCTGCTTTTCTTTACTACTTCTAACGAGCACAGGGAATGCTGACACTGGAAATCACTCCTGACTGGTACTCTTACCTCCAGAATAAGGTGGCATTCCTCCAGCCTGGGGAGCTCCAGAGAAGCTCCCTGAAGCAGGGTAGCCCCCCAGGGCAGAATATCCTGCTGCCCCTGGAAACCCAGCATTTGGTGGTGCTGCAGGAAAGGTACCTCCTCCTGATGGAGGGAATCCTCCAGGAACGGTGGTGGGATAGGGGTACTGACCAGCTGGCGGATAGACAGACTCCTGTCCTGTTGGCTGAAACACAAAAATGGGATGTCTGTATGCCTGTTAACAGCACATTCGAGTAAAAACTCCCAAGCTGCCAAAATGTCCACATGAATAATAACAACGTGAATTATACAATTAGATGTAGGGCTTGAAGCAGCAGCAGCAGAATTCCTGAAGCCTGGGTGGGGTCCTCTTGGTTGGGTTTTCTGATGCATCTCCTTCGTTGACACAGAATCAGAGGGTGCTGCAGGGTGGAAGTCACCTCTGGATGACCTGTGATCCCGTCCACCCTCAAAGCAGGGCCAGCTTTGGAGTTGGGTGAGGTTATGCAAAGCCTGATAGTCAGGTTTTCAGTATATACAAGGAATGGCAAATTCACAGCCTCTCTAGGCCCCTGTTGCAGTGTTTGACTGCCCTTACAGTGAAAAATGTTTTCCTCAAACCAAATTGCAACCTGTATTTGCTAGCTGCCCTTTCACTGTGTACCCCTGACACGAGTTGACTCCAATGTCTCTATGGCTCCTTCTCACGCAGCAGAAGACTTGCTCTTCTCCAGGCAAGCAGCCTTCCCCAGACATGCTCCTCTTTGTTCACATCTTTGTTGTACTGGGAGGCCACAACCAGACACAGTATTCCAGAGGTGCTCTTGCTGAAGCCTGGTGTGTCATTAGCCTTCCTCCCTGAGGACTTGGCAGTGCTGAGCCACACTTCACTTGTCAGCCACTGGGACACCTGGTCCCTTACTGGAAAGCTGCTCTTTCTATGCCACACAAGGAAGAGGTGAGCTCAGCTCAGCTTGCTCTCTATGAATCATCAGGAGCTCACCCCCTGTTACAAGACTTGCAAGAGCACAGTAGCTTTGAAACTTCTGCCTCTATTGCACAAACAGTATTTTCAAATGTTACAGGGTAAGAACTTCTTGGGAGTTTTTTCCCACTTCCTTTGGAATCCAGGTTATAAAGCATGGACATTCAATGACTAAATCTGGATCACTGAGTCAGACTGAACACCTACTACAGGTTTTAAATAAAAAGAACAAGTCCAACACCTATATATTTGTTTTGCTACATGTATGATTTACCAGCCATACCACAAAGGTTGCTATTAGCATTAAGATATATTAGAAATATTTACTTTAATGATCTGGATCTCTAAGGGAAAGCACTGTAAGGTAAAAGCCATTATACTTGATCTTAGAAATCAAGTATTTAAAATCAGCTTCATAATGAAGCATAATGGATGGACCCATTACTCCCTTGCTGGGGATCATCTTTACTGAATAGCTTTAGAAATATGGGTCACACATTACATACAGTACACATTCATTCTTGACCCCAGAAAACAGAAATAAAGTGCAGAGCAGCAAAGCCTAGCTCCAATGTTCTCCTTGTGTTTGGCTGCCCCAAGATTTCTACCCCCAAATTTCTGTGCCCAGGCTATATAATATTCTTTTCCCCAGGGGCAGTTGAATATTTCCCTGCTAGACTCAACAAAAATATTTTATTGGAATTTAGATTCATAAATCCAAAATTAGGATCCTCAAAAGCCCTGCTCAGATAACTACCAGTGCTGAAGAAAAAAATAATTTCACATATGCTTTTTGAATTGGTTATCACATTGGGCATCATCAATGAGAGTAGGAAATCATTGATAACAAGTCTAGAAGGTCTTTTAAATGAATTAATTGAAGTTGGCCATTTTTTAAATGCTAGCTAAGAAAAAAAATGTTTTCAGATGTAGTTAAAAATAAACAACAGCTAAAATCATGAGGGTTCAGCAGAACCTTGAGGGGAGAAAAGAAATCCCAGAGTTAATAGTCTTGTTTCTAATATGTTTGTCTTTAGTTTGACTGACTTTAATGTTTCAGAAGAAGTAAGGGTAGATTGTAAAGCAAAATCATCAGAGAATTTATTGCATGTATTTATATGCATATATTTATATCTTGCATTTATTTATAGCTTTTCAGTATCTTAATGACATTTAGGCTGAGATCCATGCTTAAGTCTGGTTCTGTATTACATAAAACACAGGTAAAATTCCCACAATGACACTATGATCAGTGCCATGATCAGTACCATAAAAGTACAGAGATGTATCTAGCTTTGAAAAATATTGCAGGTGTATCAAAAAGACTGCAGTATCAGCCATACCTGCTACATTTTAGCCTTCCATTAAGTTTCCTTTAAAAATTTTAGTTCATTCAGTTGTGCGCTGAAGGTGGAACAGTCCTGTGGATAGGGTAGTCAAGATACAGTGTCCTCTACCCTCAGAAAAATATTTACTTGGTGTCATACGAATGCTGGGCTACTTGAGTAAAGTGTTCCAAGCTCTTCCTGATGGCTGTGACCACTGAAAATTGTTCAGCATCTCTCTAAATCCTGGGATACAGCTATGTGAGTATTTGGTACAGATTGATTCAGAGATTACCTCTAACCCTACATGTAAAGGGCCTCCTATTTATTGAAGAAATTTAAAAAAAAGAAGAAAAAGAGAAAAAGAATTGTTGAGATGAGACAACTGTATTTAAAAAAACAAACTCACAAGAAAAAAATAAAACAAGACCAAAGAATCAAAGACCTTTCTGGAACAACAGGTGTCATTAACAAAACTAAGCTTCCCCCTTGGAATCCTTGTGTGACAGCTGTAAAGTCACCTTCAGAGATATACAGATGAAAACAAAGAGCATAATCACTAGAGAATAGGGTACATGAACGGACAGCTACTATTTACAGACATACGGAGCACAGTAAGGATTTCATAGAATATAAATGCATTAGGAATGTAACACATTCAAGAGCCATACTTACAGGATAACCTGGGAAAGCAGGGTAGCCATCAGAAGGGGGATAACCTGGGTATGACATTCTAGGGAAGAAAAAAAAAAAGATATTTTCACTGTGAAGCACTATATATGAGTTTGTAGTAGGTATTTGCTTGCTAATTACCTCTTAAATCACTTGAATAATATGTTTAGTAGGTTTGGAATTGCTCGGGAGTACTTGTCAGCTATTAACCCACAAAACTTTTCCTTTTTTTCTCTCCTACATCTGACCACAGCAATCAGAATTCAGAAGGGAAGCATCTTCAACTTCGTAATTAACTATCACTCTTATTCAGGGTCAGACAGACACTTAAGCATGGTAAGAGGCTCAAACCTCCAGAAAACTCTGAAATACAGGGTACACTTTGAGGTTCCAGCAGGAGGGAGCTGAACCCTTTGCCATGACAGAAATAGTGCAGGCCCCAGTCCTGCACTGCACCAAGCACCTGTATCCATCATCCTGCACTGCTCCGCTCAGAGGGGTAGTTCCTGGGAGAAGAGCAGTACCCTAGCTATCCCATTTAAAATGATAATTTGATAAGAACAGGAGTAATCCCTCAGCATTTCTTCATTCATGGAGCAAATTCCTGTTTCCTGACAGTAACTGTTTATTTTAGTCACATTTTTAACAGAGGGACTGGGGGAGAAGGAGCAGAGATCCCGCATCCCGCATGTTGCCAACCAGTGGGCAGGGATATTCGAGACCATTCGCCAGGTTATGAAACATTTAATGACAGGGGAAAAAAATGGACTTGAAATTTGGCACAAGCATCCTCAAGTTGAACAAGAGCTCTGACATAACTACTTTTACAACCAAAACAACAACAGATTTTCCCGTCAGACTGTAGTTTTCCCCCGCTGTCCCCGGACGGGTGCAGGGCGGGTTAAACCGGGGGCCGGGTGTGAGTCAGCTGCGATACCGGCCCGCGGTAAAACATCAGCGGACGCGCCGCGCTCGGTGTGTTGGGCAGAAGCTCAGCCGGTAAACACGGAGAAGTCTCCTCTCTTCCGGGGGACGGGACGGGACGGGACGGGACGGGACGGGACGGGACGGGACGGGACGGGACGGGAAGGCCCCGCACCGCCCGCGCCCCCGCCGCCTTTAAGTGCCCCGCCCGCCGCCGCCCCGCTCCGCTCCGGGCAGTCACGCATCGCCCCAAGCTCCTCCCGCTCCCTCAGCAGCCAGCCGCGGGCCGGCCCGGCGTATCCTCCGGCGATGTGGAGCTGCGGGCGGAGGCAAGTATCCCGGTATCTGCTTCCCCCGAGGCCACCTGACCTCGTCCCCGCTCCGCAGGGCCAGGGCAGCCCCCGCCGGGGGTGCGGCTCCCTGGGGCGGGCGGCACCTCCCTCGGCCGGACACCTGCCGAGCCCCGAGCCGGGGGCGGCCGCGGCTCCGGGAGCGCTGCCCGGGGCTCCATCCAGTACGGCAGCGCCTCGGGCCTGGGGCCGAGTCCCCCGGGCGACGTGTGAGCAGAGCCGGGGCTACGGCCGAGCCCCCGCCGGTGCGAGAGGAGCCGGCGGGGCCGGGCCGGGGGCTGGGGCGAGGGACACGCGAGTCGCGGCCGGCCGGCTCCTCCCTCCCCCCCAGCCGCCTCACCTGAGGGGAACTTACGGAGCCTTCGGCCTCTCTCCGCAGCCACACCGCAAAATGGAGCCTGTGCGGCCGGCGATGCCCGCCCCGCCCCCGGCACCGAGCCCGCCCCGGCCCGGCCCACGGGCCGTACGCCCCGCGGGCAGGGGCACCGCACCCGGTGCCGGCAGTGATGGCCCTGCCAACACAGAGCCCTTTGCTGTGTGTGCGGGTTCGCCCCGTCTCGCTGAAGGAAGGCTGTGAGATGCCCGGTTGTCCCTCGGGACGGACGAGAGGTAAGTTCACAGGCTCAAGTGTCACAAACGCAGAGCCACTCGCCAGTGGAGCTGTGTCAGGGGAAGCGTTCACACAGGAAGCGCCCGGAGATGCCATCCCACGGGAATCCTTTGCCACCCGCTAGGAAAGGGAGAGAAAAGTCCACACTGCAGTTTCCCTTTAGCACCACTGCAATGGAGTTCAGCCCCAGTGAGTGTAGTTCTAAGTCAAGTCTGTAATCCAGTAACACATGAGTCTTTAGATCAAGATCATTGTTCAGTAGATGTCAGGGAGTCCATCAAGTCACCCAGGCCACCAGAACTGCATGTAACAGGCAAAAAATATAAAAGACCTAAGTGCATGGAGCTGGAGGAGCTGCTCCTTCTGCGGTAGCTACTGAAGACCAGGATTTAGGTCCCAAGAGGATGTAAAGGTAAGATTGACTGACTACTACATACATTTTTCTACAACAAAATCTTAATTATAGTTATTTGTATGTAATTATGGGGAGTGCGCTTAGTGTTTTGTTTCTGTCTGTTGTAATGTTTATTCATATTATACTTTGAATAGACATTAAACACCCATAGTCCTTTCTTTACCTGATGGTTAATTATTCATGAGGCATTCTGACAAGCAAGATACCATTTATGAAGGATTCACCTACGATATTAATGCACCAGTTACTTGAGGTTATTCAAAATATCCCCTTTTTTGTTTATGACAAACATGTTAGCCGTTTAGAGACCATTCCAATGCAACCAGCTTTGGTTCTTTCCTGTAACCTGGTGCAGCACTTCAGCTCTAGATGAAATAACAACCACTGTTCAATTTGTCTGTAAAGCAGCGTGAAGTGCAGGCAGCAGAAAATAGGTTGGTAATAATTTACCATGCTTGCTCGCTTCAAATGAAGAGCACCTAAAGCCACATAAAGAATCTAATACATTACCTATCCAGGAAAATCGGGCTTGTTCTCTCTTGTTTGCCCAGAATACATCAGGAGTGGCTTTAAGAATTTAATCCTCACAGCATTCTTCAGCTGACACTCTGAGTGTATGTCTACTTTATTTCACCTCTTAAGCACATTTCTTTCAGGACAGGTATATATATTTAAATCCTTGTTTCCATGGGAACCAAGTACACTTATAAAATACACAATTCTTTATCTTTTTCATTTAGTGGACTATATTGATTTGAGCTACTCAAGAAAAGAACAATTTATTTTAAAAACAAGTGTAAAAGGAAGAGGAGAATATTTTTAACAAAATTACGTGTGTCTGAAGAATCTGCTAAATGCATTGAATGTTTATGTATCAACGAGAATGTTTGGAATTACTTTTTTAAAGCATGAATTGGAACCATTGTGGTCATCTAATTTCACTTTCTATATTTAAGGAAATCCCTTGATTTACTGCTATAGCTAGAGCCCATACATTTAGGAAAGCTTCTAAAACCCCATGCAGAGTCAAGGCAGCTTCTTGCTATTAGAAAATTCAAGTTTAGTGGAGAGACAAACTCTTGTTCTTCTCTTTTGTAATATTCTTGCTTCTGATCCTAAGACATGGTACTGGACAGAATTCTGGTACAGAATGACCTGGCTTAACTACATAGTTTTGTTGAGTGCTGTCAAAAGAGCTGAAACAAAACTTTTGTCCCAGAGGAATTTATTGTTGGTGATGTAGGTGGCTAAAGCAATGCTGCTGCTCTGTTCTGTGTATCCTCATTGGAATATTATTTCCCACTTAAGTAATATAAAGCATTACATTTTATGTTCTACTCCAGCCAATATAGTCAAATTCAAAACAAAAACTTTCCCTAAGTTTATTGTAAGAAAGAAGATCTGGTCAGCTTTGAACCATAGGTCAAAGTGTAACAAACCCACAGGATACTGCAGTGGTCCAAGTCTACATTATGTACTAAAAATACTTCTCCTGTTAGACTGCCTTGTGACTGCAGTCATTAAAATGCACAGTCCCAGTAAGCTGTTGAGTTAACCTTCCCTGTGAGCAGGGAGCAGAGTGAGTTCAGCTCACTTCAGGAAGAACCCTGTGTTTGGTTAGCTGAAGGGAGTCACTGCCCAGTGAGTCATGTTAGTGCTCCACCCGCCGTGGTCTGAACATGAGGGTTTCACACCACCCTTACTACTGCCAGCCCGTCTCTAGTTCCCGTGTGATGAAACTGACTCTTCACCCTTCCTCAAAGCACAGGAGAACAGCAGCTTGTTCTGCTTAACTACTCCAGAAGGGTGGCGTGTCTGACATTTTTCACCATCAACCTTTTAATCCTTAGGATTAAACCCATGAATTTCAGATATAGGTGGCATATGTCCACAGATTCGCAAAATTACACACCAAAACTCCACCTCCTCTTTGCAGCAGATTTGAGTGTTCTGCCAAGAAACTAAAGTGACTCAACTAAAAAGGCAAATTTAGTGACCTTCATCCCAGTACATGGAAATAATCACCAAATGAAATTGCCATTCTGGCAGCAAGGCTTTAAGTTTCAAATTGCAGATAACAGAATAAGGTTTATTATTCCCAACAATATAGAACTTTTTTCTGCTGAGACTGAGCAGTTAAAAAATAGTAGACCATTACCACCTCCTCCCAAATTTTTATGAAGGCGTTTCATAAACATAAATGATAAGTAAGATAGTTCATCCTGCAAGTATTGATTTTGGTAAGAAACACAGCATACTTTCATGTGTTTGCATGTTTTACATGCACTTTCAGTGTTGTGAACAAGCAGTCTTACTGTGCTCGAAAGATGTCAGAGTGAAGCATAATGTCTGTGTGCTAATTAAACTGCAGGTTGTCCAAAGTCACCATGCTCACTGCAAAAACCATAAAGGTTCATTGCCTCTGCACTGCCCAGAGATGCTTGGCTGAAATTGTCTTCCTTTGTTGAAGCTGCCTGAGATTATGTGTCTGAGAAAGGCCCAAGGCAACAAGATGGATGGATTTTATACATTCCTCCAAGTTATACCAAAAGAGAATCGGTTATAACATTGAATTCTGTTCTGAATATTGTTATATGTATTGAGGGAAAGAAGTGTTCAAGAACTTCATGCTGAGGTAAAATCCCAAGTGAGCTCGACTAAGCCAGGATTTAAAAAAATCTGAAGATGTTAAACATTTTAACATTCTTAATCATTTACATCATTTGAGCCATTAAATACTTCAGTGCTGGGAGCTGGTAAAGAGTTGCTTGAACAAGGTATTTTAAAGCCCAATATTTACCAGGAAAACATGCACACTGCCACAAATAAACATGTAATACACTAATGTCCAGGAATTTACAATCATTCAGAGAAGTCATCTAGGAAAAGAAAATGCTGAACACATCACAGAGGATAGAAGTTTTTATTGTATTAGTGAGATCATTAATATGACTAAATATAATACACAGAAGAATACCAGAGAATTATCTATCTTGACTATGTAAAACTTTGTCAATTATTTGTAGCAACACATTCTAAAGAACAAAACAAAACAAAAAACCAAACAAACAAAAAAAAGGAGAAAGTCCCCTAATAAATTAATGAGGTTTACAAGTCAATACAGAGTTAAAGCTTGAAATCCTTGGTGCTGTTTCTTGACTCCCAAGCTTTTCCCATGAGATTATCTATTGAAGTTCAAGTTTTTAGACAGATTCCTGCAGAGTAGAACAATTCTAATAGAATACCTTTAGTAATTCCTGTCAACATTTTACAGCTCCAGAGGAGGAGGAAAGCCTTCTAGGAAATAGCACAGCCCAGGCTTTAAGCAAAAGGATGCATTACGCTTGTGTTTGTTGTCCTTTGTAACAGTGGCCACTGAAATTTGAAATCAGGCATTCAAAACTCCAAAGTAAGGATCACCCTGTGCCCTTTCAGAAAGACAGAATGGATGGGATCAGACAGTTTCAAAAAATGAAACTTCCTACTCCACTTCCAAGCATTTGGCACTGTCCTGTCTTGCATAGGCCTAAACTCATGGACTTTGGTCATTTCAGACACCTCTGCTTTGCAGTGAATCTTTCCACCCACGAAGACATAACCTCAGTCCTTTGTCACATACCTTCTTCAGGTACTTGCAAGGACTAGCAAGTTCCACAAAGATCACAAATTGCTCTTCTTGGAACTTTGCATTTTCTGCACACTAGCTTATAAAACAACATAGATTTTTAACGCTCTAAAAGTTGAATAGCTTTCTTTTTATGTTTTCTCACTTTTCCTAACAGGGAATGGGAAAGGAGTTCCTGCAGATGAGAGATCAGGGAAAGAATATTATGCTTCCCCACTCTGCAACTTCTTTTCAGTAACTGAGAGACTTAACCAGCTTTGCTGCTTCCTCTTTTCCTCCATTCATGTCAAAACTTACTTCAAAAAACACCTTGACCTGAAAATTTTGAAATATTAAGTGGCTGAAATTAAGAATATTAAGTTTAAAGAAGAGAAAGGGAAGCAAAACATTTTTATTCAGACTAATAAAAAACAAGAGTTGAGTTCTAATACTTATTTAATGCTCATAAATAACATTTTCAATGAGATCAGGATCTTTGCTGCACGTTCAGTTTTCACATACATTGACCTTGCAATTACAACTTAGAATTTAGCATTGAGTCACTGGGGGAACTCTCTAGATTAAAACAACCAAAACAGGATCTTACAGATTCGTAACTTGAGTCTTATTCTTGGATTTATCTGGCAAATTACCAGAAGAATTATTTGGGGGAACACTCTTTGCACACTCCAGTTTCAAATTCATTCACCAAACAAGATACAGTCATTAGTAAGGTGGGAAATTTTGTTGTAGAAGAGGGATGCTTTAATTTTGTTAAAGCAGAGTACCCCCTCAGTACAGCTGAACTGTAGACAGCCTTCTAAAGGTAATGTTATTGGAGAGACCATGCAAAGTTACAGCTGATACTTGTATCGGCTTTCTCTCATCTGGAACTCAGTTAACATGAAACATGTCTTGGGGAGAAAATGAGGTTTCTCTTCACATAATTTTAACAGCAGTAGAGGGTTATGAAATAGAAAATTCCTAACATCCAAATTTAACCTCAAATTTCATGAATTCTCATTTTGCTGTCCTTTTCTTCTTTGGCAAAGATGGAAACTCCAGTAGCCACACTTGTTTAGCCAGAAATGCTTTTCAAACCCTTTTACCATGAACTCAGTTGCTGGCTTTAATTCTCTGAACTCCCCCTTTATGAGGGGCTAATGCTATTGACCTTGACTTCCTTTCCCAAACAATCAGAAAATAATTAGATGCATAGAAGTGTACCATAAATTGAATTTACTGTCTCATAGTCTCTCAGTACCCTGCTGAGGGGATATACACAGCACCACTAATAAACCAGAGACCATTCTGTAGTCCTTCATGGTAAAGCATACTACATGCAACACAAAACCCCACACTTTCAGTGTGCTTTAACAGTTGGAAAAAAACCTGCAAAGAAGTCTGCAGAACTGGAGTTGACTTGGATCCACTCTTTCTTTCCTGATGCCATGTTACCCCCCTCCACCCTCTTCCAAAAGTGGATTCATTACACAATAAATGAGAAAGTTTTTTTCTGGACAGAAGCCATTGTTGCCACTGCAATGAAGTTTTATTCCAAATACATTCTTACAGTAAAGCTGTATTTTGTTATACAAGTAGATAAACCCAGGAGACAAAAGATTCTCATACTGCATTTTAAAATATCAGGCTCAACTGAACTGCAGCCATTCCCATTCATTTCCTAAAGCATGTTAGGGATTTTTCAGAGCAATGGAAATAATGATGTAAACCAAATCATGTAAGTAATTAAATTACAGTCCAAGGAAGTTTCTAACACCACAGAAAAGTGTATCTGCTCATTCTTCGGGCTCCTTTAAGTGTAGGGTGGCAAAATTTCTTTATAAACTCAGAAGTTTTTCGTTGAGAGCAATCTGTGACTGTGTGAGATTTGCCAAGTAGGTTACCATCAGTAGGTCCTGAAAGGGAGGAGAAAAAAGCAGTGATCAGAAATACTAATAAATCATAGCCTATTAGAGAGCTGAGTTTTTAACATCTGTAAAGCATTTTACAATCAGCTAGAAGAAATATAATTAGTCCTGAAAGTCCTACCCTGAGGAATGCTTCCCTTGCAGGAAGCTTTTGGTATTCCTGGAATATGAAACACTGCTTGTGAAATTTTAACTCTGAGTTCACCCATGTTAACCAGGCAAGTCAAAGGGTATAAGCAAAATTAAAAATTAGTTCTGGTCTTACAGACCGTGGGTGAACAACATATTCAGAAACTTAAGTTTTCTAAAAATCTCTTACAGAAATCAGGTAGCATGCTAAAAATCCTTGTTCATGTTATAAGTGTTATGGAAAGAGACAGAACTTCAGCTCAGGCAAAGGAATCTGGCAAGTCACCAGTTATTGCTGACCCCAAAATTATTTAAGTTTGGTAATTGATATCGTCCAATCAATACGAAAGAAGAATTGGTACTGGTTTTCAGATTACTTGCAAAATTCCTGAGTCCTTAAAAATTCTTTTATCTGCAGTTGCTTGCAAGATTATGGTGAGCTCCTTTATCCACCCTCAGCCCTTAAAACACCAAATTACTGAAAATAAAAGGCTATATTTGCTATTAACATGTTTGTATGAAAAGATAGACCACAGACAAATTTATGTCTGTATGACAAATTTTCAAAATTTCTAGGAAGGCACAGAAAAAATTAAATTATGAACTTACATTGATATTGCTGTTCAACATGGTCTCAAAGTCCTCTGGTGAAATCTTTGGCACCTGGTTAATAAGATCCATCAGGAAGCGCCCAACAGTGTTGTCAGCAGCCACTTTGCCAGACTAAGCATAAGAAACACACACTTCAGCATAAGTGGAACTCAAAGTTTATGGCCCAGAAAGAGAAATAATAACGAGAAAAACAAGATGCACAAGTTTACATCAAACTTTTTTTCTGGCTGATAGAAAGCTGGCCTTACCAACACGTCCTCGGCGTACTGCAGCACCATGGTCAGGGTATCCTGGATCCTGGCTGAGGCTGACCCCACCTGCTGTAAGTCACTGGACAAGCCAATCACTCGATTAGGGCTAAAGCAGGTCTTCATGATAAGATCCACTGAAAGCAAAAGGAGGATCAGTGAAAAAAACTGACTGACACAGAGACCAGCTTAAATCCTTAACGTGTGGAAGATTTTTTAGGAAAGCTTCAGCAAGACAGTCTGATTACCAGTAAAATTACCAGAATGGCAATTTTACCAGGGTAAAAAGAAGTACTTGAACAGTGTCACAACAATGGTTATAACCAAAATAGGAAGAAAGCATTCACCTCCTATCCGCTCCGTATCATAATAAACATATTTCACTGTTAGGGGTGTGAACATCACGCCCATAGTTTTACCAGGGACTCCCATTGGGGCACTAGAAAAAAAAAAAAAGAGAACAGCAAGATGTTTTCAGCATGGACATATATAAGGGAGGAAAAAAAGTATTTCCATCTCAATGATCTCTGTGAGCACTAAAGCGTGAACACAAGTAGATTACTCATTCTCACCAAAATCAGCAATTTTAAGACCAAGGATAACTGAGGACTGGAAATCAGTTCTGGCATGCTATTAATTGCTCTTTTTCATCCAAGAATATTCCTAGTTGGTTTGACATTTGTCAGCATGAGTGCATGAAGAGCCAAGTACTGTCATCTTAGCCAAAGTTCCTTCTTGCTTTTAGAGCAGGTGCTCTTCTATCCTGAAATATTCATGCTTTAAGAAATGACTGAAGGAACAAGGAATATGATAAAATTCAAGTACAAAGCACTCTCAACACCTTTATTAAACCTATTATTCAAAGTACTAGAAGTCCATTTAAGTAATATGCCATGGAACAGCTCCCATTTTAAAGATGCACAGTCAAGAAGCAGTATTTTCTCTACAAAGAAAGAGGTTTTTTCCTTACGGAGCAGAGTTCTTCAGCCAATACTGGGATGAATTCAGTGAGGTGGAAGAGTTTTAAGTTCTCAATATTTAATTTCCATTGTTAATTTACAAGAAAGATGGGTTTAAGGAGAACAAAGACGCATCAAGAAGATGCTGTTTGAATTGTTTTAACTACATTAATCCTCCAACTTGTATAAATGCACTACTGAGCAGTAAAGCCCTATGGCTACAGGCTAGCATTCAGTCAGCATGATGGAAGTTAGTGACATTACTGCTAGCTGTGTGATCCCTGTGAAATGTCCCAGAGACATTCTGAAAATTGTTAATTAAGTCACAATTCCCCACCCCACTGAGGTTCCAGTTCATGAAGTCTTTCCGCCTACATACAATGGTCAAGATATTCCAATGAGAAGTAAGCCATGATCCCTGGCTCACCACTATGTTTAACTACTGCACAATACTGCCCAAAAAAGGACACTGCACCCCACTACATTTCTTGTTAACCTGATGGGGCGTCTCTCAGTAATTCAGATTGCTCCCCTCCCAGAATTGCAGCCTCCCAGAGTACCTGACATAGGCTTTAATGCTCATGCGTGAATTCTGGAGACTTGTGTCCACAGTGAGGTGGATTGGATTGTGTGCTTCCCGGCTGTAATACTCATGGATCAGGACTGAGTGTTCCGTGATGTCATGACCTGTTGCGTACCTTCAAAAGAACACAAGCTGAAGAGCCATTCTTTCAACATTCATGTGCCCAGTGTTTTGTATTGTTGGCATTTAACAGGTTTGTATCCTAAAACACTGATTTCCAAACACTGAACTGTAGCAGCATACTATACATAAGTGTTTTAACTAAGGATTTTTTAGCTTATGTCCACTTGTCCCTAAAATTGTAGGAATCACAGAATGAGCACACCCATGCCCAAAATATGCACAAGGCCAGTGTTGTACTACCAGCCATAAAATGTAGACTGACCTCAGACACCCAATATTCAGTTATCTGTCATTGTGTTCTAGACCAGCTTTTTCCATCTAAGTAAGTCAAAGCATACCAAACAAATTCGGACCAACTTTGTCTTCCACAAATCATACATCTCTCTGCAGGAGGTTTAACTCGTTAATCTAGCTCCTTTAACTGCTCTACAATTAGCATCTCACATCCTCAGGGAAACTGCTGTCACTGGAACTTGCACTCAGCTCTGCCATTACAAGGCTGTTGAGGAAGCTTCCTCCACAGGAAGAAAATGAAGCTATTTTGTAGGATCAGAGAGGCATGAAAAGTGTGATAAACACCCTGCCACTCACTCAGACACAGACTCTGTTCCCGTAACACAATACTGATCTTGCTTCGTATCCCACACACAGGTACTTCCAGCAGAGAACTACATACTCAAGCTGGTTTCAGTGATTCCTCCTGACACCTTTGATACTTGAAACACCTCTTTTGTATTCTCCCTTCTTTCTAACCAGTTAACTTCCATGGTATAGTTTGTATTAAAGGTAGCAAGTTCTTCTAACAAAGCTATGCACACAATTCTCTAAGGCATCACTCCTCTGTGATCCTTGCTAGATGTAAACAAAAGCAAATCCTGTAAGTTTCCAATACTATCTCTTCCTTTTATGAACTACAGGAGCTTCACCACTGACTGTATAATGAGAGTTACAAGATCTGACTGTCACAGGCATTAGTGCTTCTGCTTCTCCATCTGGGATAAAGTGAATTACATATTTTGAGTAATTTAAGGAATCAACATAACTACTTGCATGTTCTTGCAGAAGGAGAACTTACCAGCCCAAGATAATCTCGCTAGGAGACACCTTCTTGTGCAACTCATACATATTTTTGGCAAATTCCATATCCACAGCCACCTGAGAAACGGGACAGGGCCGAGACAGCTAGTTACAGGGTGCTCAGCCCGGAGGGCAACACGGGCACAGGCCGCCAGCAGCGGGAGCGCGGGGGTCGCGCCCCGCCGAGAGAGCCCCCGCTCGGCCCGGGCCGCCTCCGTACCTCATCCTCGGACTCGTTGTGCGGGACAGAGAAGCAGTTGGTGACCTCCACCGAGTGCTTGTCCACGGTCCCTACGGGAAGGAGACAGGGAAGAAGGGAGGGCAGCGGGTTAGGGGGGCGCCGCGGGGAGGGCGGGCGCTCGCCCCGAGGCTGCGGCAGGCAGGGCAGGGCGGCGGCTCTTACCCAGCAGCGTCCCGATGACCCGCGCCGCGCCCTCGTTGCGCCGCTCGAAGCTGTCCACGATGGAGGCGAGCACGACCGGGTGCAGCCGCACCACGCGGCCGCCGGGAAAGGGGCCCGAGAGTGCGGCTGACAGTGGCGCGGCCGGTGGCGGGGCCGGCGCGGCGGGCGCGGCCGGAGGGGGAGCGCTCCCCGCCGGGGCGGCGGGAGTCGCCGTCGGGCTCTGCGGCGGGGCCACCGCGGGAGGAGCCGCACACGGAGCTGTAGCCGCCATTTTGCCGGAGAAAGAGGCGGGGTTCTCCGCACCGACAGTAATTGGCTGAGCCGAACGTCTGTCATGCAGCGCTGTTTTCCTATTGGCGAGACGGGCGTGCTTAAGGCCATGTGTTAGCCAATCCGAAGCGTGCGATGATGGAAGACGCTCTGATTGGAGGAAACGCGCACCGTCTGTAACTGAATCTTACTCTTGTTCCCACCCTGCGGGGCCGGAAAGTTTCTCAATTGGGCTCTCGCATTCCCCGCCTCCCTCCTCCCCGCTCTTCTATTGGCCAGCAGCGCCCTCCCCGCCGGTCTGTCGGGCCGTCTATTGGCTGCGGAGATGCCGCTCACCACTGCGGACGCTCACCACTGCCGCGCGCGCCCCTGGCGGGGCTGGGTGAGCGCCCTCGCGCGGGCGGGCTGGGCACGGCAGGGCCGCGGTCCCGGGGCTCAGGCGCGCCCCCGTGAGGGCACAGGCGGCCGGTGCTGCCAGCAGTGCTGTGTACGGGGCTGTACAGCCCGAGCGCTCTTGGCCCTGTGAGACTGGCAAGTGCTGTTAGCCCTGTTCGCCAGGTCTGTATTGCCCAATAGAAGAGTAAGTGGTTGTCAAGAATTATGTAGAGAGCAAATGCCGGTTACTTCTATCCAAGGTTTAGTGATTACCCAACAGATTCACTTACTGGATGACATTTGCCTGTTATTTGTGTTCACTCTCGAGCAAGCTCTGAAGCTGTGCAGGTGGGGCAGGTAATGCTGAGGTGGTGAATCCTCATCACAGTCCACAGCTTCCTCGTGAGGGGAGGCAGAGGGGCAGACACAGATGGCTATGCTGATGGGACAGGAGCCAAGGGAATGACCCGGGAATGCATCGGGGGAGATTTAGTTTGGATATTAGCAAAAGGCTCTCCACCCAGAGGGTGACTGGGCACTGGAACAGGCTCCCCAGGGGAGTGGTCACAGCACCAGCCTGACAGAGTTCAGAAAGTGTTTGGACAATGCTCTCAGGCACCTGGTGTGACTCTTGGTGATGGTCCTGTGCAGGGCCAGGAGTTGGACCTGTGAGTCCCTTCCAATAGGAGATATTCTGTGAAATGAAACGTGTATGCTTTTGATAACTCCATAAGAAGATTGGATTATTACAGAAGTTTTTTGTTGTTGTTAACCATTTCATCATGAAGGATGATGAAAGTTTTGTCTGTTGAAGAAGTTTTGTCTGTTTCATTAGTTGAGGTCTGAATGTCACCAGTTAATGAGCAGTTTCAACTATGTCATTGAAGAAGGCTCCTGAGTATTAAAGAAGCACCTCAATAAAGGATCACATGTTCTGCCTATGCAGAAGCAATTTGCTTCTTTTACATAAATGGGGAACACCTTTCAAAGTTACAAAGGAGAGATAATGCATGGGAGCATGAACAGATTTTTATCTCTTCATAAAAGCATTTTCAAGTCTGCGTACCTGTAAAAAGTAGATCTCCTATTCTTAGGTTTTCTCCGTGCAGCCTTCATTTCTTGTAGGCGTGCCTGGATCAAATTGCATAAAGCTTTAAAAGGTTTCTGTTCCCAGAGCTTTGATGTGTCATTGAGAAGCCTAATGTGTGATGTGTTCTTGTTAGAGAGCAGTCGTTTGATCTCATTCTTGCTTGCGTCAAACTGGGCTTGGTGCTTAATTTGACCTAGTCAGCTGCAGAGTCATGTGGCGCAAGCAAGGCTCTATAAGAGCCCATTATACTTAATGTTTCCACCTTAAAAATTGGGTAACTTAATATGGAGCCGCAGTTGTGTTTCAAGGCAACTTCTACTAATATGTTAATGTCAAGTAGCTGCACAGGGTGCCAGAGAGTGTATGTAGTGAATGAAGATGGATAGTCTGTATCTCAAAAGTCAAAGATCAGTGGTTGGCTCATACAAAGCTCACTTAATACGAAGACTGTATAAATCTAATGATAAGAAAATCAGTCGTGATTGCGTTTGAAGCAGATGTGTCCAAGCTACAAAACTCTTTCTTCCTTGCTAAATGACTGCTGAAAAATGAAGACCTTTATAATTAATATTGTTTCACAAAGTATCAGTTTACTTTCAGAGGAGGGTATATACCCTTATCAATGGTGCCTATTGATGAAAACTTGATATCCATCTACTGATATGATTAAGATATTCATATACTACACTACAGTAGAATCTGTCTGCCTACAGAGACACAGAAAACGCATTCACATATGTACGTGGATCAGCATGATAACTCAGGGCCGTCTTATTTTACAGTTTCCCTTGCTAGGTTTCCCTGTATCTGATTTCGGAGGTGAATATAATTATCTCCAAGCTCTGCTCTTGTATGACTTCTCTTTATAGTCCTTGATTTTGACTGAGTCATTATTATTGCATTTGCTGTCATGTCAGCTGCATTTTCACTGATGATGTTTAATTTCTTTATCAGTAGCCATCTTCTTATCTTGCTTGTATTCCTGGAATTAACATATTCTCTTGCTCTAGGGGATATTTGCTACATTGCATTACAAGTAAAATAAAATATCTACAACTTATTTGATTCATCATTTCAGGATGTAGTTTTATCTGGTTAGTTTCATAGGATTGAATCTGATATTTTTTTTCCTTTATTATAAGAAAGGTCTCCCATTGTACATTTTGTCTACAAAGTTGCAAGAAGACACAGTCAGGTGACCCAAACTGACCAAAGGGGTATTCCAGACCATATGACATCATGCTCAGTATATAAAGTGGGGAGAAGAAGGAAAAAGTGGGGGATGTTTGGAGTGGTGTTTTTTGTCTTCCCAAGTAATGGTTACATGTGATGGGGCCCTGCTCTCCTGGAGATGGCTGAACACCTGCCCGTCCATGGGAAGCAGTGAATTAGTTCCTTGTTTTGCTTTGTGTTGAGGCTTTTGCTTTCCCTATTAAACTGTATCTCAGTCCATGAGTTTTTACCCTTCTGGTTCTCTCCCCCATCCTGCTGGTGGAGCTGTGAGTGAGCAGCTGTGTGGTGCTTGGCTGCTGCCTGGGGTTAAACCATGAAAGGATCCATTCATTCTGCCTTCTATCCAGGACTTTTATATGATGCAGTCATAGGCAATGGTTTCAGGTTTTGGGTTGTGAGGGGTTGGTTTCTTTGTTTGTTTGGGGAGTTGTTTTGGTTTTTCCTATTTAAAAAAAAATAATACTTCCCTTACTTAGTCTTAATTGAACATCTTGGATACTTGTGCATTTGGGATTGCCAATAGATGAAAGACAGTTGTTGACAGCCACCAGTTCCCAGCACAATGCATCAGCTGACTCAGCTTTATCATTTCAGAAAAAAGGATTCAAGCCCTTCCCTGCTTTTGTGTAATGTTTTATGGGGCCACCTTAATTATCAGAGAAATAACACTGACACTTAGGACTACTGAGGCAATGCTTAGAGTGAAAATCCAAATACCACCTAAAAATAATGAGGCATAGTGTTAATTGCATACCACGTTGATAAAAGAATATACCTTTGCTAAAGTTAGAGTGGCAATGGAAGTTATCATTAGGTGATCAAAAATATCACACTGGAGGTTGCCTGGTGCCTTTTAGTCACTGTATGAAAATATAGAGATCCAAGCTAAAGTAAAAGTACACAATAAAACTTGCAGTGAAAACTATCAGGGAGCAATGCCCACAGGCTGGCATGCAATCTAGAATAATAATATAATAATTTATCTATAGGGGAATAGATACTTTCATGGTCAGAGTTTTACACTCACTGAGGAAGGGAAAATGGAAACATGTACTCAATAAAGGATGGCTGTGGAACTAAAAAAAGTATCCTAAACCCCAGGCAAACCCCAAATGGTACAAATGTTTGACTCAGAGAAGTGTTGAAACTTTTAAATTGTTGAAATATGTCACAAACCCTATTTATTTAGCTGCTTTTATTTAGTTACTGTGTGTAGAGTTCCATTGCTTCCCATGACCAGTGAGAGATCTGTCAAAAAAAGATAGGTGAACTACATTTAAAAACCACAGTAAAAGGCATTTTGATTTGAAAGGCAGGTTTTTATTGTTGCAGTACCATAATGCCTCACATCAGTGGGAACATATCAGTAATAACTTGGAACAGACTCTTCATGAAGGCAAAGTGGGTTTGGTGGTGTGCTTTTTTGTTGTAATTTTGTAAATCACTGCATGCTCTTGGGATCCATGGCTAACTGCATTTATTCCAAAAGTGGAAATAACCTCAAGTTGCACCAGGGAAGGCTTAGATTGGATACTGGGAAAAATTTACTCACTGAAAGGGTTGTCAAACATTGGAACAGGCTGCCCAGGGAAGCAGCATGTGCAGATGTGGTACTTGGGGAAATGCCTTAGTGGTGGACCTGGCAGTGACAGGTAAACAGTTGAACTTGATCCTCTTAGAGGTCTTTTCCGACGTAAATGATTCCATGAAATTCTGAGCAGTGTCTTCTGTTGTCTCATACCGTGCCTCTCCCCTAGTACGTACTGTCATGTGTTCACCCTGTTTTCCTGGGTGGGTTACCTGACTGAAAATGCTAGTCCTGGTATTCTTTATAAAGGCATCAGTGTATTTTTTTGGTGAAGATACCGATAGATCTTACCGAAGGTGCTGCCTGCCGTGCCAGCCGGAGGAAAGGTGCCTCCGCCGGCGGGAGCTGGCGCTGTGCCGGCTCCCAGGGCCGGCCGCCCGTTCCCGGGGGATGCGCGGCGCTCCCCGCCAGAGGGCGCGCGCCGCCCGCCGGGCCCCGCGGGGCCGGGCCGGAGCTCGGGGCCGCTGCCGGCGCTGCGGCTTCGGTGCCCTCCGACACAGCGCGGCCGTGGAGCCGCGCAGCGCCGGTCAATCGGTCACTGCGCCCTGCCGCCTTTCAAGTAGGCAGCCTAAGTGGGAATTTGTGCGCACGGCTTTTCCCACCGGTGTTTATTACATGTATTTCACACAGCAGTTTGTTTCTTAAGTTAGTAACATTAAGGTTGAATCCATGAGGTGGAATTTGTTAATTTTACCGTAATTCTACTTTAATTCCTCATCATTAATAAAATCCTACTTTAATTTCCCATAAGAATGTCATGAAGAGACTTACTTATGGATGGTAAGACTGTGCAACCTTAAGATGTGATAATATGATAGTATAACCCCAAATTTTACTGAAATATATGGAAGTGAAAGGTGCTTTGGGTCTTTGATGAGAGCATGAACTCCCCAATCTCTCAAGACATTCCTGCTTCTTGATGATGTATAATAACGATTATTTTCTGCTTTTGACTCAAATCATGGACAGAGTCAGCTTTTGAATGAGAGGCATTTTGTACTTAAAACTAAGATAGAATGCGCTTGCAGTTAGGTGCGCTACCCTGCAAGATCAAACCTTGTGTCTGTGTATTATATTCTTTCTGCCTACCCCATGCAGTGAGAACTAAAGAAAACCTAGATATGACTCGGCTTTTTTCCTTCCCCAAGGAGTATGGGGTGGAAGAGTGGCAGCACTACTGTCCTTTCCATGTAATCAGCTTGAATAAATAATCTTGGGTAGGCAGCCTTAAACACAGTGTTACTTTGTCTGGTAACTTGCTGCTACTGTGTTTGACTTAAAAGCATTTGTAACAGAAAAGAGCTGTGTCCTTGAATACCTGACATCCAAATAAAATTAAGTGTAATGCCACTGATAGCAGATAAGTGTGAAAGATCTTGTGCAGGCAGATTTCAAATATTAAAAATTTCTAACACTTCTAATAGCTAATGTGTCAGTGTGCTATTTGTTGGGAAGATAATCTCTTTTTCCAGTCCCCTGTTCTTATGCAATCACTTTACAGCTTTATTTCTCTTGTCAATAAGCATGTCCTTCTCCTTGGTGTCCATTACGGCATGGGTCAAAGTCACTGTCTTCTATACATTTCAGCCCAGACCAAAATTGCATATGTCCTCAAAAGTGTTGAACAAGACCTTTGAGACCGGCAATGTTTGCTGTGTCATTCAGCACAAACATTTGCTTTGGTGTCTAGAGACAAAATCTGCATGCAGAAGTGAAGTAACTAGAATGAAAAATGCATATTTCATTTGATGGTGGAGGGAAGCCTGCCAAGATATGGAATGGCAAAAATGTTGTTTTGTGAACTCCAAGAATTATATGATTTTTATATCACCAGAATCTGACAGTGTTTTCTGTCCCTTCACAGCTCCGTGTGTTTTTTCTAGTTTGAGGCAGCTGCATCATGATGTGTTGGATGAATAAGTGGGCAGTGAGGGAGAAGGTAAGAAGATAATGATTTACAGATAGAAATGGGAGCTGAAAAGGAACAGTGGTAATAAAATCTAGGGGACAGTTTCTGTGTAGGAGCCTGGGAGACCTGAGGGTCCAATATGTTTCTGTTACTGGCATTTGGGTGATGTTAAGGCAAGGCATCCAGATAACTGAAAAAATGTCAGGGACATGCTTTGGGTAATGCTTTAGCTCTTACAATGTGAAGTGTTTGAAAACAACTAGAATAGTATTATCCTCCTGCCTGTGAAACTGACTTTGGGGAAGTCATTTAACATTTAGATCTGAGTTTTCCACTTCTGCAAAATATGACTGATTATACTGTAGAGGATAGGTTTATCCTGTATAGAGGGTAGGTTTGTCTTTTTACTGTAGAGGATAGGATATGCACAGTTAGTTTACTGAGGAAAGGCAGGAAAGACTTTACCCTTTGAGGAAGCAGCTTTGAGAGGAAGCTGAAGAGGGCGTTTCCTGACCCAGAGACTGTGCACTTTGGAAAGGGAGGAAATCTTCCACTAGCCTAAGGAGAAGGAGAACGGTATTGTCTCCATACTGTTTCCCAATAATAAATAATCTCCAGCTGAGATGAGTTCATGCTGCTGAGGTCTCAGGTGCAGCAGCAAAATTTGATTTCATCTTGTATCAAATCTTGCACAGGTTGCTTTTTACTAGATGCTGTCCTAACCAGTCTCTCTAGATTTGAAATACCATGAGCGCTGACATATGAATTCACCTTCTACATTCTGATTGCCAATTTGCCTTTCTGCATCAGAAAGCATGATACTGCATTGGCTGAGTGAACTGCATCAGGCTGGTTGGACTGGTCTGCACAAACAAAGAGTTGATTCCAACTGCCCAGTACTTCAGCTGTATCACAGGTCTTCACAGCACTGCTAGAGTTATTGTGGCAGAGAGGGGAGTATATAAACACAGTTAATTAGACTGTTCAGGTCTGATTTCCAGCCCATTTTGAAAAGTCAAATTTCTATTTGCAGCTACAAATTCACAGCATTTATGGTGTAATTTGACATGAAAAGTTCAGAATTTCCACAGTTGTTCTTAGATTTTCTGTGGATTTTCTGTTCTAATTCTCTCAAACATTTGCGATTTGCCATTTGCTGTTCTGGATGACATCCCTTTGCATATCTTTTTTTTACATTGTAATAAAAAACAAGCTGATCCATTACCGAAATATCACTCCAGTCATTTGTTTCTTGCTAACAGCAAGGCTGCTTTCTGCCAACGGCAAATTTATGGGAGATATCCCTCACCATGCCCTGTCATCTTCCCTCATCTAGCTCTGCCTAGAAATCTTTCTTTTTCATTCTCTGCCCTCTGAAGTTTACAGTGAATTCTGCCTTTTTCTGAAAATACTGTAAAACTTCTCTTGGAGATTCTTTTATTGTTACGCATTTTCTTAACCAAATATGTATACACTGCCTTGTTTTTAAATGTGACAGTATGTTCCACTTTGCCTGCATAAAACTTAGACTATTCTGCAGAGTTCATTAACAGAATGGTCAGGTTCAGGAATTGCATTTTATCTTAAGGCAGCGGAAGTCACAACCTTTTGCGTTTTTATGTCCTGTCCCAGACTGGCAGATATAAGAAAATCCCTTACTCATTTCTGAAAGAAGAGATTCTTGAATGGTAGGAGAAGCCTACCCAGAAAAAGAAATTGCTTTGACTTCCTAGTTAGAAGTCTCCCAATGGATTTAATATATAAGATTTTGCAGCCTTCCTATTCAATTTTTTTTACCTCATTTGTTGTTGTAAAAATTAAGTAGACAGAAAAATGATACTTCTCCAGTAAGTTCTGGCCAAGGGAACGAATCATGGATAGTACTTCTGCAGTCTATCCTTTCTCTTGGGTGACTACCCATGTTTGGAGCCTGGACTCTGTGTGTTCTCTCTGCGGTGATTGACAAGAGAAGTACCCCCTGAAGGCGATTCAGTCACCTTGCTGAAGTCTGATACAGGTGCTCTGTAGTAATTGCCCTCCTAAGCCACTTTGTATTGTTTGTACAGAGAGCCTACAGAGCCTAGATGTCTAACATAGGCATCTAATTTACCTGCTTAATGCAAGCCATCTGAAGGCAGCTCTGACCTGTGGAAACAAGATGGCATCAGCTTGTAATAGTGCTGGCCAGCAGTGGGGTAGCTGTACTCTCAGTATTTGGGAATGAAAGGGATTCTGGGATAGCAGCTTGCTTTTCTGTTCTTGCTTCTACGCTCTAATCACTGTATTCTAGTTCATTAATGCATTTTATCTTATTCTGAGTATACCTGCCCCCATGGCTTCAAATATCTCGTCTTTATAGCTAAAATAAAGTTTCATCTCTCTCAAGGATCTGATTTTTGGGGAATGGCTTTGTTTGTTTGTTCCTGCCTTTTTTTTTTTCTTTTTTTTCCTTTGTTTTTTAAAAAATATTTTTAGTTTTAAGAATTGAGTAAGTGATTAGAAGCAGAAGAACAGAAGCTAAAGTCACATATGGGAGCAGCACAGCATCACTCCTGCAAAACGAGTGTCTAATGGATGCTCTCAGAGTCGTAGAGGTCAGATGTACATTGTGTCCTGTGGAACCAAGTCAAATTTTACCTCAGTTCCTGCACTGACTGCTGTATTGGCTGATGTGGCTTTTAAAGACACCTGGTCTATGGAAACACTAAACCCAGGGGCACAGTTAAAATACTGGTCATGTGAATATAGCCTAGAGTCTTTCTCCATCAGAGTAAGACAGGGATAATAACGCTACCATGCTTTGCAAGACAATTATGGGGCCAATTATTTTAGTTTGTTAGAAGTTTGGATATACTGTCCTGGGAGATGTATGAGCACAGTTGATAAATAGAGGGAGTGAAAAATGTTCCTCCATGTTTCTTCTGTAATACATTTCTGAGACTGGTAGTATGCGACCTTCAGCAGTGTTTAAATTCACTCTCTTGAAAAGAAAAGCATCTCTCTCTCTCTGTGGTACTGCTTGCTGTTTCCCAGTTTGAAATCAACTAGCAGAACCCCAGAGGGTTTCTCAAACAGCTAACCATTAAACACAGTCAGGAACAAAGATCAATTGAAAACACATTTAGAATTAAGCTTCCTGGCCTGCTTTTAATTTTTTCAAATCAGCATTGGGAGTTATTACTGTGGTCAGTCTGGCCTTTTATTGTCCTATGTCTTTTTCAAATAAACAATCAACTTCAGGGACGCCCAACTGCTTTCTGGTTGAGTTGTGTTTTTTTTAATATCTTCAAATATTCCCGAAGTTATTAAAGGATTATGAGTTTAAATGCAGAAGGCATTAAATAGAATCATGTTATTGGAAACAGAACTGTATTTATGAGTCTAGAGGGAGTTTGCAAGAAGCTCACTTTGCAAGCAGAATTTGGGTCATGGCACCTTAAAGCTTCTGTAGCTTTCTTGAGTCTGGGATCTGAATATTATTTCTGTTTAGATAGAGTTATACAGACACAAAAGGATATATAGCTCCAAATGGTTTACAGTTCAGATAGGAATCAGGAATAGTCAGTGGTTTGGCTCAGCTTACCTATGCCTTTAGGGGATAGAAGGGGAATCCTAAACAGTTTGTAGTGAGCTCTGGGCATTAAAATGACTGAGGCACCTGCAGTTCTGTTCATGGCTCTCCTGTGTGTAAGGTGCCTCTCTCTTTTGTGTAAGGTGCCATGCTACTGAATTGCCATCAGAAGGATGATTCCAAGCACATCATTTTGTTGCAAATCTTGCAATAATTGCTGGGTTTGGCTTTAGGTTTTGTTTAATTTTTTTTGGCTTTTTTTTTGGCTTTTAAGACAAGCTACTGTGGCCTGCTTTCACAGTTTAGAGGATTGCTAGGATATTTGAGTGTTGAAAGCTGATGGCAATATAGCATCACTGTCACACACCCCAATCAGAGATCTCAGGCTCTGAGTCAGTATGCTGAATCTTTTTAAGGGAATAGCATTAGTGATAGCTTCAATATACAACAGGCTACTCATTATGAATAATGGTAGCCTAGAGCCAGCTAATTATATTTGCAGGGTGGTTTTCCTAAAAAGCAGATGTTGGACAGATGGTAGTCAGATGATCAGTCATGCCACCATCTACAGTAAATCTGAGGGCTGTGGGGAAAAAGGTAATGTGTGGAACATACTTCTCATTTCTGTGGGAGCCTTGTTACTTTTTTATGGGTATATAAAAGCTCACAGAAATGTAAGACTTGTTGGTTAAGAACTGTAGAGCTGCTGATGTTTGGCTACAACAAGTTAGCAAAACTTCACCATGATGTGCTTGTTACCCTTGCGTGACTGTAAATCCTGTAACAGAACTTTCCAAAGGTGATGAGACGGCATGCTAGCCAAAGTTTTGCAGAAACCTTTTTTAGGCTGGAAACTTCTTCGTTCTCCTTTTATTCATTTTCTTTGAAAACTTTTATATGCATTTTTTCAGTCTGCTTTCTCATGGCAGCTCTCTATGCTGTTGTGTTGCATGTCAATATCATGGGAAGAGTATTTCAATATTCTGTTGCAACTGAGGTGCTCAAGCAGATGCAAATGTCTGCATAGTGACTTGGAGCACAGTCTGGTATTTAACATGGCTTGCATTAGGTAGTGTTCAGTCTTTATCATCTTTGTTCAGCATGGAAACCAGAATTTATTTCCTGTGTAATAGCAAGCCTTTCCTAAGACATAATTCTGACTGTGGGTTCACAGTCAGATTTTAATGTATCTTAGTTGTTGCTAAACTCATTTGTTTTTTCAGCTGAAGTCAAATTACAGGACATATGCTATACAAAGAGAACATGGTGCTTAATTGTTTTAAGTGGTATGTCCAGTTTGTGTCGCCACAAGTTCTGGGTTTTGGGGTAGAACTTTTGCAAAGGCTCAAAGACTGCTCCATTAAAATGAAATCTTTGATTTCCATTGCCCTTTAATCAAATATGAACCAGAGCTTCCAGGGATTGTAATACTGTATCAAGTTGAATTTGGCTCTTTTGCAGCCCATCAAAAGAAGTTGTCCTTGACAAAAACAATATTTTAAATATCTGCTCACAAGCAACAGAGCCAAAAGGTTTCTATTTCATTTGGCAAAATACCGTCCTGAGAACAAGACTGTGACCTGAAGCAGAGCCAAAATAAGCTCTAACAGATGCTTAGCCTAGAAAACACTAGACTGAATGGCTAAAATTGTTAGAGTATATAGGAAAAGGGAAGGGCAGCTACCTAGTTCTGCTTCTGACTTGCTGTGTGGGCAAGCTGCACCCCTTCTGTTCTAGTGCTCTGCCAGCTAGAGGACCCATCTCATCTGTCTGCCACCTCACTTCAGCTTCTGGGCCTTAATCCATTTCTGGCTGTGAGGGCTGCTGTAGTCAACAACAGAGCTTCTGTTCATAATCGCTGAGGAGTCTAATTTTGTCCTTTCCCAATAGACTCTGTTTAGCTTGAATAGTGAAAACTCTTTCAGAGGCTTTGCTCTGGCCTTCCATTCACACTTTCCATACTGCATCCAATACTTGCACTTAAAAAATGTTTCAGATTCTCATAACATTCAAGAATTACAAAATCTATGCTCCTGTGATGACTGAAGTTGATCTAACTGGCCACATATTTCTCCTTGCCTTTCAATTTGCTGGTTCTGGCCTTTATCTGTCCTCATATAGCGCCATCTTTGCTCTGAGATCTGGTGAGAAAGTTAATAACTTTCTTGGTGTCAGTTCTGTTAGTGCCAAGAAGGGATGTGGGACTCTGAGGCAAGGACAGAGCACGCCAGCAGTTTGGATTGGTTCAGGCTGTGTTAAAAGTACAGCCTGATGATGCTGTTCTATGACAGTTTCTGTGCAACTGCAGCTTAAACACATGATCATTCTCCAGATCCCGACAGTGAGAGGAGGTGAGGACAAAGAAACCAAACAGCTGTCCCGGGGCACAGAGATGTCTGATCCATAACTGGAACTGAGATGATGAGTTCTTAAGTCAGACTGTAATCACAGGTATCACCAGGATATAAGCAGCTATTTGCTGCTCTTCTGGAGACAGTCAATCAATCTGGATAGCTTTGTTCAAGAAATACCAAGTGTCTGATCAAGAAAAAAGGTAAATAAATGCTGGTCGTGCAGCAGTAGAGGTTGGGACAGATTCTTACCTCATTGACTGTGATGCATGCCTGGGTAGTCCTTCTACCCAGTGTAATTGATACCAGGGTGTCTTGTGAAATTAAGATTTTCTAGAGCTTGAGGCGGAGAGAAGAGCAAGTGGCAAGGGTATCAACCCTGTTTATACATCTCTAGATTTCTAAAGAAGCAGGTGTTTGTGTATGTGACTTTATTTACTTGGACTGGCTTTGACACTGGGTTTCTTCCCTCAGCAAAGTTCAGAAGGAGCTCTGCTTTTACTGCTCCCGTGAAGCCTGTGCCCATGGAAATAACACAATATGGTTGATTTACTTTGCATAAACTCCAGCATGGCTGAATCAAAGGAACAGGTAATCTCATTCCGTAACTGTTGTCTCTGAAATCCAAGATTCCAGTGGAGAATAGTGGTGGAGAAAGATCACTGAAAAAGAAGAGTAATTTGCACTTAAAAATACCCAGCATATGCTTTCTCAGAAGCATGCTGTGATGTGATATATATTAAACTAAGTTAACATTAGTGGCCACAGAGCACTCCTAATGAACAGGAGATATCCTTTGAAAGGTGTTTGTTCACCATTTTTTCAATATCTTCTCTTGGGGGTTCCACAAGCACTGACTTGGGCTTGTCACAATCTTGGTAAATTATTATCCTGATATTATTCTAAAGAGGTGGTATGAGCATGGTAATAGCAGACAAAGCTCTTGGGAAGATAGGATCCAGGGGAAGCCATTGAAAATCTCAACTTGGTTAAGAGCATCTGATTGTCCCTAGAAGTCTGACATTGTACTAAATATGCATCAGCACTGTGTTACCAAGAATGCATCCTGGGAAAGAGCACTGCCACAAAAATCTCTTTCCCAGTATTTCCTAGGACTCAGTTTGGCTGCATCTTGAACAAGATCACTGCAATGGCAACTGCTTGGTTTGTATGGCTTGGGTAGAGCTAGCTTTGGGAGATATCTGAGCTTTAATTTGCTCACTGCTCCAGACCTTGTGAAGTCTGGTAGAAGAAGAGGCTTTCTTCATCCTGTATTTAAAGAAGCCTCAGTGGGTTGCTCTAAAGAACTGGGGTATTGGCTTCAGCTTCAAGTTAATGAAACCATAGCAACATGCTGTGGGATGCAGGGGCTGACGGGCTATATATCAAGGGTGGTTCAGTCTCCGTGAAAGTGAGAGTAAGCCTCCAATACATGATTTTAAAGAATTCCTACAAGTTTGGTTTGCTCTCTGCATTTAACAGTGAGTGGTCTAGGACATAAATAAACTGTTTCATCTACCTGAAGCTAGATCTACTTGCTTTAATATAACTGTGAGGAACTCTGTCTTCACAGAGGAACTAAGCATAATCTGAAACCAGTTGTCTGTCTATAAGCATACACAAAATCACAACAAGCAAGACATGCTGATTATTGGCTAGAAAACACCAGGGAAAGTTAGGCGGCTCAAGGAGCAGCAGGCATATTATTCTCTGTAATGAGGGAATTTATTTTTCAGTCTGGTTTGACCTCAGATTGTATTGTTCATTTCCTTATCAGAATTGGTGACCTATAAGCCTAGGACACCATCTTTTAAAAAATGCCTGTATCATTTATCACAGTTTTTCTCTCCATCTCTGGCATTGTGAAACCCTTCAATTCGACAGAACTTAAATTACTGAGGTGAACCTCTTTAGTGTACTTGTAGGGTGTTTAAGTGCCGCCCTTAAGAAGCCATTTGCAATGCCCCAAACACTTACTGATGCTCTACAAAACCAAATTACAAGCAGTGTTTATTCCTGAGCATTATTAACTTCAAGTATTTCTGGCTCATAGGAAATCTTAGCTCAAGTCTATCCCAATTCAGAATAAAACCAGTGTTTGCAGTTATCTGCAAATCAGAAATTTTTATGTAACCCCTTGGAAATGGCAATTGCTACATGAAATAATTTGTTTCCTTATTACACAATGAAGGGTTGAGCAAGCCAGAACAACTGATTAGAACTGGGAAGCTTTGAGATTCCCAGCCCAGAGCTTCTGCTTTGTGAGGAGGACTACTGGAAGCCCAGAAGGTCTGTGCTTTGCCTTGAGTTCTCTAGGTTCTAGGTTACCTTGGACAAGAAGAGTAAGGGCCTTTACTGCCTGTACTCCTGGTTAGTGCACTAAATTACTGGATTAATCAGACTAGACTAGAAATTAGAGTAGATAGGGCTTGAGCTAACTTGATTTCTTTTTAATTTTTTGACCAGGTCTACCAGTGAGGTCCTACCTGCTTGTAGTCTTCTAGCAACTGGCAAAACAAAGAACTGTGTGTATATAGAACTGTAACAGGATGTGTTTTTACCTGAAGAGGTACTTGGGTTTCTCAGTCCTGAGACTGGCTTGAAATTTAGCACAGAGAAGTGCACTGGCAACTAGAGAAGAATTAAATACAGCAATGCACCTTACTTGGGATGCACACTTGCACTGGGAATATGTGATCCTGTTCTACTCTCAGTTTTTGGTGTGTGGGTCAGGAGTAAGGAGGGTGAGAATACTGATGCATAAACAAATATAAGGGTTGCAGCTCATAGCAAGGCAGGGTCTGCTTAAAATGTCTAATATGACACAGATTAAACCAATTTGTTTTTCCATTAAAGAGAAGCTAATAATGTGCTTATAAGCATTTTTTATGACTATCTCCACGCAGTTTATGTCTGTAGAGTGGGAGATACCTGCATAAGGTTAGATATTGTGTTGTGACTAGAACAATGTGTTTTAGGGTAGTGAAATACTTAGTGCACTGCCAGGTGTTCTTGGTCAGTCAAGTTTCAGCTGCTTTTGGTTCATCTAAGACACGCCTATTGTATGAAAACTGGTTGTGATTTCGTTTCCTAAACCTTACTTCTGAAGTATTGTGCTCCAGTATAAGGATTTTTGAAGGTCTGGATTCATTCACCAGCATCTTCTAAAGCATTGGTGTCAAGCTGTTCAACATGTTCCTTGAGCACAAATGTAGTCAAAAGTGTAGAAGTGTTCTTTATGCAAAATTGCAGGAGTGTTTCCATTAAAAGCTATTGTTACTCCACCTGCCTATGTGAATCAGCAGGATTAGTCAGCTGGTGGCATTACATGGAATAAAAAAGCTGGTTTTTACTTAGGAGGAACTTGTCTTGAAATTTTTTGCACTTTTTTTTTTGGATGGCATTGTTTATGTTGCATTTTAAGAGATTGTTGTGTTTTACTGACATTTCCTGTTTTCAGTTTTGATGATGAGCTACAGTGTCATTTCTGTCCCACAGGGAGGACAGAAAGGAGTTCATCTTCCTTTATGTTGTAAGTAAATGGTCTCATGTGGTGGGACTTTTAAGTGCCTGTTATTTGTAGCAGGAAAATAATGAGGGTTTTATATCAGCTCTCTAGTTGCCTGTCTGTATGACTGAATGAGTTGAAAGCTGATGACTTTGCATTGTAGTAATTTTGAGAACTTTATTTGGGCAAGTGACTTTCTTTCTTGGGGTTCCTGACATCTGGAAACTATATGCAAAGCAAGCAAGTGAATATGAACTGCCACATTTGGTTGGTTTTGGTTTACAGGCCAGCCAGTAATTCATACTTACAATTCCTTCTCAACTATTGCAAGGGATGGCAAGATAACTCTGCACCATAAGAGTGTCTTCCCAAAGAAATAAAACAACTCCATTACCTACATGTACCAAAACTAATAGTAAATAACACATTCCCCTGTATGTCGTCTGTGACCTTTTCAAACTGAGCAATGCAGCTTGACGATTGGCTCCATGAACGTCTGAAGAATTGATAGATCCACCCTCAATCCAAGCATGTCTGGGTGGTTCTCCTGTCCTCAGAGGAGGGGAACCAGTTCTAGGAGCACACTCCCTAGCCTGTTACACAACTCAAGCATGCAGGCACTCAAATAGGTGATCTTGATGTTTTCAGCTCCCTAAAGAGACCGACCTTTTTGCCTCCACTTTCAGGAACTCTGCTTGCCTTCTCTGTGTGTCAGGGAGGGCAATGGGAGTGGCTTCTAATCTCTCTGTAAAGCAATGTGGAACACCCTAGTGTGTGGCATTGTTGAGGCCCCACAAGAAGGGACTTCTTGCAGCAGACAGTGGCAGGGCAGAGCTGACAGATGTAATGATGAGCCAGAGGCACTGAAAGGTTCAATGCACAGCTTAGGAAGAACCTTTTAAGTTGTGTTTTATGTGTGTGAGGCTATGCTATTTATCCACGTTTTATAGGGCTTGTTTTTACCTATAGAAAGCACTGTTAGCAATATTTAGACAGATCTTCAAAGCATCATCAGATGTTTGAGACCAACAGTCAGCCTCAGTTTTGTTGAGACGGTAATTTATACTAAGAAAAATCAATACATGAGGGCTTTTACAGCAGAGGACACAGCTGTACAATAGAAAAGTAGGATGTTGGAGTCTGTTGACTTCATATATACAACGCCATTGATTTGAAGAGATATATTGTAATTTTGATTCCTAGAAGGCCATTTCTCTTCTTAGTATGGAGAAGGGACAAAATGGTTTCCTGGAGAGCTAGGGGCTTGCAGCAAGCTGGGAACTGGAGTGTGTCCAGTATAATGGCTAATAGAGGTAGCTGTGGTGGTACTAGTGTAAAGACATCAAAATTCTGGGGATTTGGCTGTGAAGTATCTGAATATATCTCTTGAGAAAGCTTTCTTCTTGGTTTCAGTGGAGACTCAGGTGCTGAGGAAAAAGGAAGAGACTAAGAAAAGAGATGGAAGAACTTGTAAGCAAGATTGCTTGTGTTGGATTCTGGATGAACAGCAAGATCCAGTTTCCACTGCTGTTGGGACTTTTTAAACAGCAAGAATATAAATCTGTGAAGAAGGAAATATACAAATCTACAAGATGGAGGTATATGAGAATCCTTGACATAACTTAGAAACACGAAGTTGGTCTTAGTGTATCTACTTGGTAAATCCTCTGTTAGAGTTCTTGCTGCTCCTCAGAAAATTCTGCAGACTTGTAAACCAGCTGTTTATTTCCTTCAGTCCTAATCTTATGTTTGCAAGAAAAAGTGGTTGGAAGCTTGAACTTAGGCTGAATCATCTTTCCATTCCTTCAAATTGTGGTCACAGAAGCTGGTTCTGATGCTCATTACCAGTTAACCATGATATCTGAACTGCTGAATTTGTCTGCAATTTGTTCTGTTACTGGGTACTGTTAGAGTGGATAAAGGAAAAGTCCAGCAAAGTAATAACAATTATGTTGGTGTAAATATGTAGGTCCAACCACCAATTTCTTATGATAGTATTGTAACTGTATGTTTTCCTTTTCTGCCTATAAAATGTGACAAATGCTTTCTTCTTCCCATCATATATAAAATTATATGCTCTTTAGGATGGCGACTTTTCCATTCATAACATTCAGATGACCCCTTGTGTCCCTTAAACACACCAATGCTGTTACCAAGAAAATGTTATGAAGCCTTTGACCACTGGCTTATTATCCAAGCCAAGCAGAATGGTCGAAGTCTGCACTCACAGGGACCATATACTAAATGAAGTCTTGGTGTAAACCAGTTATTTCATGGTATTCTTGACATCACCTGTTCATCTTGACATCATGATGTTTCAGGTGGTTTTTGGGTTGTTTTTCTTTTTTGCAGCCAATCTATTTTGAAGGGTGGGAAGAAGGATGTTCTCTTTATTGTGTGCTTCTTCATGGAGTATTCTGTTGCATTAACAAGTTAAAAAAAGAAATATAGGAAAAATGAAGAGCCTGTCTGGCCTAGCTCAAATGTAATATTCTGGAAATAAAATTTTCACTGGCAGAATTAACAGCCTTCCAAAAGATATCTATTACATGGCATATACAGTTTTGTTTTGACATTGTATATGTCTAGCATTATATATTTATCTGAAAGATAATTGATGAAATTAAAGTAGCTCAAAACCACCTCTAGCTGAAAAAACACAGCGTTTATACAGTATAACCCTCGGGAAGCTTTGATATGTGTCTTTTGGATCAAATTGCTTTTCAAAGTTGGAGATGACTTTTGAATTTTGGATCCTCTTTCATGAGTTGAACATATGATCAAAAGGGCAAATTTGGCACCTAGGTTCCCTGTGTCTGTTGATTCAGAAAATATTTGTAGGAGTTCTTCTGAGAATCAATTCAGTATAATTTTTGGAAAATAACAATATATGTTAATAGAATGTTATGCAATGAGTGATTCTGCAATAGACTCCTCTGTGTCCCCAGAAATGAGTTTCCGTGCAATTGTCTGTGTGCTAATGCAACTGCCTGGAGAGGGAATTGGGTAAGTATTCTCTGTCATGACACCTGTCTGAAGAAGGTCCTAGAGAGTTGTGGTGAGATGTGGAATGCCTCCAGTATAAATACCAGTAGACACTGCAAAGCTGGTGGGGCCCACTGCCAAGAACTGCACAGTTAGGTGTGTACTGCTGAGCACAAAATTCTTCAGAAAATCAAAGCAACAGCCACATAGTGGAAAACTACTAAATAAGTGCACTGCAGAACACACAAGGGTACAACTTTGAATCTAGCCCTTCCCTTCATTCCTCATTTAATCTTCCCTTAGGGTGAGTATCAGTAAAGATCAGTTTAAGTCATGAGTCCTAAATTTGTCAAAAGTACTTGAATATTTGTTCAGAGGTCACCTGGAAGACAGAGAAGATGGTTTGTGATGGGCAAGTGAGAGATCATACTGTGTAATACTGTCACGCAGTTCATGGTATTTGAGGTTGTTGACCTTTCTCTTTTGGCAGTGCAGAATATTTTCCAAAACAGGCACAAACCAGTAAGTTCTGACTTGAGAGCTCTCTGAGCTGTGAATTCATTCCTAGCAAGGGTTAGGATTTAAAGCATGAATCCTTAAATTTTCTTGAGATGCAACGCCTTATTCTTCCCACACAAAGTGGTGTTATACTCTTGTAGTGAATTAAAATTATCTGGACAGAATGCTATTTTATTTATTTAATTTTTTTGAGTTCTGAAGTTTATTTCTAACTTAATAAATTGTCTTTTTCTTTCCTCCCCAATTACCACCACATTTCCCCGCCTCACATTTCCCCGCCCCCCTCCCCGCCCCCCAACATTCACATTTTATTTTGATCATTATTTGCCTCAATCTCTAGGTATGATTCTGGAAACACTAAATATAACAGATTACACTACTAAACTCTGTAACAAAACTTTTCCCATTCCAGTTAGGTCTAAAACATGCAATGCAGTGGCCATAGCAAGCATCTGGCGTGTTTGAGAACTGCAGAATGGCATTTCGGTACCCTGGCTTACAGTAGGACCAGAAGTTAACTTTGTTGGAATAATTGACAACCAGTGGGACTGGAGATCCACATGGTAGTAATCTTTCTGTTTCTGAAGAAGGTTATACTGAACTGGTGAAAGGTCTGAAGCACAAATCTTACGAGGAGCAGATGAAGGAGCTGGGGTTGTTTAACCTGGAAAAAAGGATGCTCAGAGGAGACATTGCTCTCTACATCTGCCTGAAAGGAAGCTGTAGTGAGGTGGGAGTCAGTCTCTTCTCCCAGGTAGCAAGCGACAGGGCAAGAGAAAATGGCCTCAAGTTGCACCAGGGAAGGTTTAGATTGGATATTAGGAAAAATTTCTTCACTTAAAAGGTGGTCAAGCGTTGGAACATGCTGCCCTTGGAAATCAGCCAGAAGTGTTCAAAAGGCTTGTGGCACCTGGGGATACGGTTTAGTGTTGAACACATTGCTGCTGGGTTAATGGTTGGACTACATTATCTTAAAAGTGTTTTCCAACCTTTGAACCTATGATCCTGTAAGTTTTTGCATGCTGCATTTGCAGAAAAGGTAACAGTGTTCCCAGAGAGGCAATAGTTTCATGCTTCCTAAGACGTGGAAGACCTGTGTACAGCCTCCTTTCATGAGATAACATAGAAGCAGAAAGAAGATGGTTTTCAGTGTTTATTTGCTGCTTTATGTCACTAAGTGGTTTGTTTGGTAGCGTAGTGAGTTACAGGGCATGAGACCAGAATCTTCTCTGCTGCTTCCTGGAAACCTGATAGCCTATATTGTTAACTTTCTCGTGCTTGATTCCTTCTTTACTATGTTGAGTTTTTTAAACTGTTAATTCCTTTGCATTCTGCCAGAAGATGATATGTTCCTCCAGGCAGTTAAGAGAATAATCTGTAAGTATTGTGGTTTTGGCTAGTGTACCAGAAATGCTGGCTCAGGCCAGGCTGCTCAGATGGGCATTCCTGGGACTGCAGAGCAGTTGTTATAAGTGAAGTCGAAGGACAGTAGCTAGAGATCTGGAAGTGCTTCCCCTCCGTGCATTTATAAGGTAGTGCCAATGCAGAGAATTAGAGACCCCAGTTACCAGCTCAGTATGAGCTGAACTTTTTTTGGAGGAAGTAGTGTGTGTGTTGTTGGATGGAGCTGTCTTTATGGAAATGAAGAAAGTCTTTTACAGAAGACTTCAGGAAGCATCACAGCAAACCCAGAGTAGCACATTCACTAAGTGTTCACCAGATTTTTCTAAGGTCTTTTTAGAAGACAGTTTCAGTGACCTGCATGCGCTGCCCAAAAGGAGCTGGAAACCATCTGGCATCAGTACATATCTGCACTGTTCTTCTGCAGGTCCAGTGTGAAGAAGGTGGTTATCTGGGGTAGTTGATAATGGCATGATCTTAAGAAAGATCCTGAACTGCCAAGATGTACTGCTGAAGTAACTTAAGTGGTATTTTGTTCTTGCTTTTTCTTTTAATTTCTTTTACCTTTATAGTTTCCCTCATTGACCTTATCCCAAGACAGCAGGGGAAAGGAATGAGAAAGAAACGTAGAAATAGAGGCTAGTAGGCACTGAATGCTGAATGGTGTTGCCTTACAGATATCTATGCTTGCTTAGCATAGTCTAAAATTTGGAAGAGTGCTGTATTCTTTGTAGTTTGGGGGGGTTTATGTTACACCTTGCATAGGATTGATTGTACATAATGTGACATTCAGGTACTACAATTTAAGGAAACTCTGGTAGAGTGATGATTCTACTTATGAGCTACCAGGGTCCTACAAGTTTGGGTTTTTTCTATTTAACACTTCCCAGAAGTCTGTTGAATTCTTTTAGAAATTGAGTTATTTTTTAAAAAGTCATACTACTTGTGGATTATTTTTAATCTTCCACCTTTCCCTTTTTAGAAAAGGGAAAGTATCTGGGAATATCGAGAACACTTACTACATTTAGTTACTGGTATTTAAAATTTCCAATTCCCAGAAATAAATGATGCTTCCAAACTTGTCATGCAGCATATATTTCAACTGCTGGTGAGCACAAAGTTGCCTGGTTGCCCTATAACAGAGAAGACCTTCTATTTTGTGATTTTTACTGTTACTAGGGCCTCAAGTATTTTTCACAGATTTATGAGTCTACAGAGTACTAAATTACCAGTTTTCTTTTTCATTCAATGATCAAATGCTTGTCTTCAATGGGTGATTGTATGTCGAGAAGAAAATTGAAGGGGAGAGGAGGGGGAATATCAACTGAAAATATTTGCTGTGAAACATCCAAAATTATATCAAGACTTAGTAATTTACTGTCCATTTTAAATTATAAATGCCATTATTTTTCTAATGCAGTTGATCAGGTGCTAAAGCATTGTCTTGCTGTGTCTGCTGGCAACTGTTGAATAATATCACAATACAAAAGCACAGATTAGTGGCTGGCACAACAAAATAGATTTGCAAATTCTATAGCTCTGTTGTAAAGCTATCTGTGGAATCTTTTTCCTTTTTTTTCTTCTCCTGTTCTTCAGAACATTTTTCCCATTTCTGCAGTGTGACTTAGGTTTTAGTATTTAAAGGACTGATATTGCATGGAAAAATACGAGCACAGAGATGTTGCTTTTGGAAAGAAATTGTAGTTGAAATTGGAGAGGCTTTGAACTAAAAGAGCTATGGAAGACTAGGATGGAACAGAAGTACTGAACCTTGGATTTGTTAATGCAGCTTCTATTCCATGAAAATAGAGCTGTCCCAGAAACCAAGCTACTGTTTGGAACAGACTTCACAATGGGTCCCTATAGTTTTTAGCTTGCCTGCAAGAAAAGCCCTGTATTTTAAGGAATATTTCTTATTCATGTGCTACGTTAATTATTTAGATGTTCAGTGGCTTACACTCTGCAAGCTAAGAAATGCAGTTATTGAATACACTCTCTTCTTGGTGTGGATTTCCACCTGAAAAGGCTTATGTTTGATCTTAGAAGAATTGTGGTAGGTTCAAGTATTCCTCTTATATTGTCTAAAGATTACACCTAAAATAGTAGAAATTGTGTTTGGGTAATAAATCATGGATATAATTGAGACTTTTGCATTGAAATTACAGGCCAGGGCAGTATCATGTCTTGTACTTGTGACCCAGACAAAAAAAATTACATACTGTGTACAAACTTCTAAAAAGGCTCTTTGACAAGATTGTAAACAGCATGTAGGCACGGATATGTCTTTAATCTTTCAGCTGATAGTACATTCAGGATAACAGAGCTTGTTGGAGGCAGAGTTTTGCAGTAACTCATATGACTGGGCCAGAGTTTCTAAATAGAAGTCTTGTGGAGATCCTTGGCTGGATCCAGAGGCTATCCCAGAGGAAAACTTTACCTCTGGGGAACTTGTTGGTGTGATGCTGATAATAAGTGGCCTGAGGAAAAGGTTCAGAGTTAAGTGGTAAAACTGAAAAATGAAATGGCTTCCTCCAAAACTGAGCTGAGAACACTCACAGAGACAGGACTTGTCTAAGTTTCAGAATGATGTAAGTACAAAATACTAATAGCCTAAATACTCTCTGAATGTTGGGGCCTTTCTGAAGACACTAGCCTGTGATGTCAAATTAGACTTTGTTTTGCAGACTTTGAATTTTTTGGTAATGATATACGTGTGTTATCTTCATCCCCTCTTCTCCCCCACATCCATGGGGAACTCTTAAACACTGTGTCTGAAGAGATTTTAAATGTTTGCCGCTGATTGGAAAAATTCTTGTACATGGAATAAGGACTCTCTATTTGCCGCTAAACTCTTAAGGATTACTGAAATTATAGACAAACTATAATTGTGGTACAAATACTAATTACTGGAAAAATGGAACGAGTTCTAATTTTAAGACTGCTAAATATTCAGAGCTGTTAAATATTGTTTTTTTTCAAGTCTGAGCCTCAATTTAACTTCTTTTAATTTAAGCAGTGTTATGGAATTGATTATTATATTTTTGAACATTAAAACTGATAAGTTTCAATAGTTCAAAATAATTTGTAGTTGGAAGCAGATAAAGACATTTGAATGGGGAGAATAACCACATTCCTTAAAGGGAGTACACTTGCCATAAAATATCCCTTAAGAGACATGTAGCACCTTTGATTTTTAAAGGAACATTCCAGTACTAGAACAACTTCTAGCGACTGACCTTGGTATGGAGCCAGGCCTTGGTGAGCTCTGCGCATCCTTTGCTGTTCTGTTTTCTGTCCCAAGCTTCTATAACCCATGGCGTCCCTAGCTGGGAGCTGGAGCCTCAGCAGGTTGTTGTGAGGTGCAGGCAAGTCCTGCCCACTAATGCCTACACAAGAAAAAATGTGTGGGGAAAGTAACACAAGGGACGTTCTAGGCACTCAGTATCACAAACATTGAGCCTGTTTGCATCTTTTAAATTGTACTTCAATGCATTACTAAAGTTCTGTTTAAAATATTTGGGTTTTCATATTTGTGATTAAAAGAAGCAATGTATAAGAATACAAAACCAAAGTACTCACTGCAACACAGCAAATGGGACTTTATATCCCCAAACGCGGAATCAATTAGCCATAAATTGAAAGCTTATGGCATTTGCCAAATGTGATCTGTAGCATGAATTGGAATAAAAACCCTATGGATTAACAATTCAGTTGCCATAGAAACTTCTGAAACTGGAACTGAAACTTGCTGAAGAACGCAGCTCATGACATTTTGGTACCTCTAAGCCTTTATATATAATATCAGCTGTAACAGTAGTTATGTGCATGATTTCTTTTTTTGGCCTCCTAACTCCCATAAGCACTGGAAATGGGTTCTTTATGGTAAACTCTGCAGTTGCTCTGGTTGTTCTTGCTGCTCAGGGTCACTACATAGAGGTGATCACTCCAACTCCTGATGCTGCAGGTATTATGTAGAGAATAACAGGCTGAAATTATGTATTTAGTATTTGCATCCAGGTGACTTGGTCACAGAACAATTTCAAGAATGTCATGTACCTAGCAGTTATACTCCTATACATACTGTTAACTCTTTAAAAGCTGTGTATAGCTGCATTCACAAGCTTCCACAACCCAGCTCCTAGACTGGATCTAGAGCAACCCTCTATGCAATAACACTTAGCCGATTCAAAGGGTAGTTGGCAGCAGGTGGACCTTCCATTTCTAGTGTTTTAAATCTTGGTGCCTTCTCATTGCTCTCACGCCTGGGTTTGTTAGCTCAGCGCACCTGCAAATCAGACAGGTACAGCTTTTGAGAGAGACTACTATTATAGTCTGCAGAGAAACATGTTGGCGAAGTTGCAGTCAGCTTTTATATCAAGTCCACATTTACAACCACCCGTTGGATCATGGTTAGGTGAATGAAAGGCTGCTCTACAACTCTGCTCTGTTATATGCTCTCTGTTGCCTCTTTTGTCTTTAGAGCTGTTAGTCCAATACTTCCTGTGCTAAAATCACTTGAAATAGACCTTTGAAGTTACTTACTGCAAGAGAAAATGTCAAATCCTTGTTCAACTGAAAGTGAAAGGATAAAAGACAAGGGTTTTAATCCAGCCTTTTAAATTCACTAAAAATAAAGCAACAGACATCCTTAGCCATAACCTTGTTCAAAGTTGTATTCAGAACTTTTGTCCTGGAGAAAGCTGAGACTTGGCGTGACAAGAGACCACAAAAATCTTTAAATGATGGCAAGACAGCCAGGCCTGTCTACTCCAGATAGCTTTTAAAGCCCCTATTAGATTAATAGAAAAGCCTACTCTGTTGACCTATTGGTTTGCTTACACTTTAAGTCTTTGGATACCTAGGTATCTGGATGAGGCATCCACGAATTATTGACATCTCTGTGTAGTAGTTGCTAACTGAATCCCTCTTTAACTTTTAGCCTGCTATTTAACATTTGTTTACAAGTTCTCAGTGCTTTTTGCTTGAGCAAAATGTGACACATATACTCACTGCTATTAATCAATGCAGAATCATATTTGAAACAGTACTGTCTTGTGCACCCTGACTCTTCAACCAAACTCGGATTACTCCATTTTCAGCATTTTTATACCCTGTAAGATCTAGCATCTTGCTGCCATTTTCAATCTGTTCTTCTTGTAGGAGTGCTGTTTAGATGTTAACTATTTATAAGGGCCCTGCAATGTGCATTTTGGCTGTTCTTACCTCTCAGTGGAAACTGAGACTGGAGTATTATAAAAACATAACTGGTGCATGCAGCCTTGGGCTTCATGCCAAAATAAAGAAGGGATTGGAGGCAGGGGGAGGTAGGAGTGATGGGAATGGAAAAGGTCATGTACTCATAAGAAGTGGCTACAACTTGGCATTAATTTGGAAATCACATCTGTTTAATCTAGTGATGAATTCGGCATAAAGTAGTTGCCACTTCTCTTCAATCTAGAGCTTCATTTTTCAGCCCTTCTGAGTATCATGTGGAATTTTAATCTTGATACAATGTGTCTTGTTTCCTATTTCTCTGAAGTTCATGGATTAATAATGTTGGTTGACTAGGTCAGGAAATTTGAATTTATTTGTGCATTTAAGGGGGCTGAAATCCTAAAGACTCCTAAAACGAATGCAGTTATAGCATAGTCTTTAAAAAGGAGTAAAATAACAGTAATTTTAAAAGCCATTGAAGCTGTAGTTAATGGATATAGTGGACAGAGATATCAGTCTTTTGAGGCCATAGGTCCATCTAGAACATGAATCCAAAAGAAAAAAAATGGGCTGTGCTATATAAATAGTTGATGCTGTTGAGTCTTTGATTCTTTATGGAGCCTTGCAGAAGACATGCAGTTTGCAGGAGTGAGACCTGGCATTTTGCTATTTTCATGGAACTGATAATCTGCATAGCAATAACACATAGTGAGCACTTCTGCTGCTGGAGTTAGCAAGTCTGGACTAGTTACTATTGTTGTGATATAGTGCTGCTGTATCAAGCAGAAGATTCAAAAACCTTTATTTGTCTGCGGTTGGGTTTTGTTTGTTTGTTTGTTTGTTTTAACCTGTTCAATTGACAGCCCAGCTAGTTACCATGCAATCGAAGGGAATGTAATTCCTTAGTACCTGAAAGCTAGAGAATTGTTTCTAGAGCTTATAAAACCTGTTTATGGTTGAATCTTTAGCAGTAGTGGAATCAGGGCTGGGGGAGGGTGTGGAGAATTATGTAACTGCAAAACCAAATCTAATTGGAGCGACGTAATAAAATTATGAAATAGGCCAATGGAAAACTAGAGATAAAGAATGGCAGGAAACGTACACAAAACCTGATTCTGTGGAAGTCCTTTTCTACAGCCATTCTCTTTTGACAGCATGTAAAGGGCCAGATCCTCAGCTGGTGTTAGTTATCCCTCAGCTGAGACAACAGAGCTGCACCAATTACCAGTTTAGGCTTTGACACAGCCTGGCTGACTTCCAGCTTGCACTTGGTCATCTGGTAATACCTGTATCGGTGTAGGACATAAACATATGCATGGCAGAAACAGGAAAATGCTACAACCTTTTCTTTTGCAAGAATAAAGGCTGGCAAACACCTTCAAAGCACCCCAACAACCAAACAAGCAACCTGCCTGACACCCCTTGAATCCTACTGTTTTCTGTTAGTTTTTATTCATGCAAACTTTTGCTTATAAGAACATTCCTAGAAAGAGAAGACTAAAATCTTTGCATGAAGTGCTTGCACCAGTACTTGTGCATAATCTTGTGTAGTGACTGTGATTTGAGTCATGCAGTGAGCCACAAATTGATACCATGTAGGATAGAGAAATGAACATGGATGGTGGGTGATTGGTGTAAAACAGCCTTGAGATAACTGGCATAAAACCGTCAATTTACTCATGCTTTCAGGAGTTCAAACAATGACTAAGGACCATAATTCTGAATTTGAAGTCTGGTCAAATAATTTTCTATCAAAAAAAAAAGTAAATATTTGTTGAAGAGTTCTGTTTTCATGAGCAATTACATAATTGTTTTGCTAAATTTATTAGAATCATGACTTTGTAGAAGACCACAGCTTAAAATCTGTTTCAAAACAACTTTCGCAGATAGATTTTTACTCCAATAATGTTCCCAACATGGTTGGCTTTGCTTTCAGGAATGGTACCTCTGAATTTAACAGGTTCATTTATGGAATAACGAATATAGGGTCTAATTCTGAGACTTCAGTAAGAAAATGTTTCAGATGCTACAGCTGAACACAGGTGTGCAACATCAGGTTGAGACAAGTGTTGCAGACATAAAGGGATGTGGATCTGCTGTGATCAGTGCATCCTCTATACTTAATACAATTTATTATAAACTCTTTTGGATCCGTCCATGCTTTTAACATAAATCACCTTCTAACAGTAACATTACAGACTTGCTGCTACTTTGTCTTAGGATGTTGCTTCTCAAATTTAAGAATTGACCTTATTTTCTCTAAAGCTGAATATTAAGGTGCACAGATGTCTGTCTTTACCTGATCATAAAATACCTGTGCCCAAGAGTGGTGCAAAAGTTCTAAGAAAAATCTTTCTTATCTGCTTCATTGAGATTCCCTGAATGTCATTTGTTAGCAACTTCTCGCAAGTATGAATAGGAAGCCTGAAAACAGAATCATGTGCTCAACTGCAGAGGAAAAAATTATTTCACAAGAGACACCCAGTGGAAAAATTGGTCTTTCTTGCACAAGTGGGTGTAAGTTAACCAGAAGAATTGATATGGGTGACTAAAAAGTCCATAGGCTTCCTATAGTGCTACCTGATACACACAAATTGGCAGTCACAGAACACTTTTACAGTCATGTTGTTGCATTGCTCCAGCATCTTCAAAGTGTATTGATCCAGCTCTGCTTATGATTTTGCAATGTCATCCTTCTTTGCATGATCTTGGCCAAGTATGGCCAGCTGTGTAGGATGATACTTGTGTTGCCTAGAAACATCAATGCACGAAATAACTATCAGAATATTCTCTATAGGGAATACTTGCTTAAGGCCTACCAGATTCAGGGAACACTTAAAATGCATATTTTAAAAATACGTGACTACATTAACATGCTTACTCCTACCTAATGTGAGGTAATACTGAGATGCTGATAACCCTGAGATTGGCCTGAGTATCTATAATATGCCCCTCAGACTGGCTCAGTGCCACTAGTCACTACATCATAATCTATAATACGAGTAAAAATGATGGCCATTTTTGATTTTACCTTTCATTTACAAAAGATGTTCAGTCAGCCCTATGGATGTGAATGTTTCACTGCTGTCTTCTAGAAATCACACAGTGCAATAGATAAAAAGTTTTCTTGCCTTTTGTAATGTTGCAAACAGCAATTCCATTGCCTGTTATATGTGTTTCTGAGCATTTGAAACATTGAAAAATGGTTCAAGAGTAAAATACTAAATATAAACTAACTTAGCTAATCAGGTTCCTTTTGTCTAGTAAGCCGTGATAGTCACCATATACTCAAAATCTATCTCTCAGGAAGAAAATTGACTTAAACTTTTGCCTTCCCTGAGTTAATAAGACCTGGCAAGTCTTGAGTAACTGTGTTAAACTGCATTTGGGTAAAGCTTCAAAGTTGACCATGCTGATTAATTTAAAGAAAAATTCAAACCAAATGAAAGCCTTTTACTGGTATGATGAAGACATAGCTGGTAATTCAAAAGCTTAAGTAGAAAGTTTGAAGGGTAAATGATGACTAGACAAAGTCACTGTATTAAAAAAACCACCCCACAGCTATAACACTGCACTGTGCATGGGGTTATGGAGTCAGTAATGTTTTCTAATCTAATGCTCTTATCAGAACTGAATTTGTCCTGTTTGTAGCTATTCCATATCCTTCAGGGGGAATTATGAAGGTGGAGTCTCTGAAATAAGCCAGAACTTGGTTTCCATCTTGTTCATGCAGCTGAATTTACCCCTGATAACAAAAACTCCACAGTTGCTTTTCAGCTATATGTTGGGCTTCCTAGCAATTGCTATTACAAATATAATGAACTGAACATGACTTTCTCAGTAAGGCTCTGAATTCTGATGCAATTTGCATAATGAAATATGCTTGGGGTTCATGATTTTAGCTAAAGTTAGCATAGTGAAATATCTCACAAAGGAAAAGCAACCTAGGTGGCTCAGATTAAAGCACAGAGAGGTTGTTGTAGTAAATGGAAGTTGGCAAATTTAAGCTGGAAATGATAGGTGAACTGTTAATGCTGTGGATAAGTGAATAATTGCAAAATGTGCCTAGAATGCAGTGGACATCATGTAGTTTGATATCCTTATATCAAGACTGGCTTTCACACTAAAGTTTTCCAGTAGTTAGTTGTTGTCTTCCTTCTTACAGGAAGTGCATGTTCTTGTGTTCCAGTCATGGAACATCGACCCTGGAAAACAGTGGTACTATTAGCATTAAGGGAGTAGAGAAGGTGAATCCTTTAAAGATTAAATATTGGCTCATGGTATACCAGAGCAATGTTGTGACTTGGCTCTGGTAATTTTTATTTACCTAAGTTGATGTTAGCCATGGAAAACTGTGCATTAGTCTTCCCATTCAGCTGTGGTTTTTGTCCCTGGCTACCTGGCCTGTGACCACCTGTAGGTATAGATGTTCTGTAGCTTGAAGCAGAGGAACTTAGTAGACTTTTAGGGGATTGTTCAGTGTTCTTGTGTGACTTACATGCACTCTGTGAGTCTTGGCTGCCAGCTGTCAATAGTGGTTTTTAACCAAAACACAGATCAGAGGGATCAGAGTCCTAAAATGAGGAACATCATGGCCTGATGTAAACCCTTGCATGGGGGGGAAGCTGTCTAGGCAAGACAAACTCAGTGCCAACCTCAGACTTCACTGTGGTTGCATTTAGATGTGCATTGTGGAGAGGATGCAATATGTTAGAGTAAGAGGTTTCCTTTCTCTGGCTCCAGTGGGAGCAGGCTGAACCCTCTGATAAGGATGTTGAACTGACTTCTAGCCTTCTCAAGCAGTGGATTCTGACTCTCAACCTCATTCAGGCCTTTTTGACAAGTTCAGCCTGTTGAAACAGGAGATTACATTTAGGCTACTGGAAGTAAGACTCCCTGTTGTCACTGTGTTTTGACCACCATGAATTCTGTCCTGCATGGAGCACAAATCCACTTTTGTCTTGTCTTCTCTGAAGCAAGATTACCTTTGTTTCACCCTACAGTGAAGAACCTGGCTCTTTTAAATACCTGATGATAACACAGACTGTTTCCCTTACCCTTACTTTCAGCATCTGTAGCATTGTGTGCCATTCTCTACATGCTGTGCACATGGATTTATTAATGTACCGAAGATGCTAAATTTACTTGGGAAACTATTTTCATCCCAGGTCACAGTGCTGCTTTGATTTGCTGATGGGCCTCTGCATTTCTTTGCCAACATTCCTGCATGTTTCTGGTTCTTCTTTATTTATTTTTCTAATGCCCGTTTCCTCTCATTAATTACTCTAAACCGACACAAATGTGATTTACTCATATTACAAGAAATATCTTACAGGGCATGTAACTTCCTGAATATTATAATATATAATTAGGCTATGTATTAAGTAGCAAAATACTTGATTAGGTCACTTACTATTTCTGTCTATTGCAAACTAGTATCTGCAAGCTTAACCCTAGAGCCTGATTCTGGCTAGTCATATAGTGCATAAATCATGAGTGGCCTTGAAGTAAGCAGTTTTGTAATGCCTCAGTCTCTCAGCCCTCCTGGGACTCTTCCCCAGAGGACAATTCAACACCTGGTTATTGGTTATGAAATGACAGAGGTATATAAGGTAGATACAATTGTCTCCCTCTTACTGAGCATAAAATGAGCTGGCTAGCTCTGATTTTTGAGAACCTGGTCTGGGACTAAAATAAGATTTGGCTTTTTTAGCATTAGGTGACTGAAATACATAAAGCAATCCCTGCAGCAGAAATACATGTCGGTTATAATTAAGCATCATCTATATGTGTGTGGGGGAAGAGGACTGAAACTGGTGATTTAAGAGCAAATTCCTCCTACACTGCGTCTCCTTGTGAGAACAGGAGTGAGCCTTGCTGCACTGCAGTACTTTTTACATCTCTTCTGTTTCTGAGAACCCAAAAAGTGGTCAGAAAACCAATGAATGCCTAAAATAAGGGGGATTATAGGGAAGGAATTTAAAGCATATTTGTCATGCTCAGTATATCTGTGTCAGTCTGTAAGGTTTGGGACAGCTGTGTGTTGGGAGGATGGTCACTGGAATTTCAGGAACCAGCCCTTGTTGAAGAGGAAAGTGATTTTTCATGCCAAATTACATTTTCTGGTTATTACTCAGTCAATCCTGTTTGAGGTTCATGCAAGCAAGTTTGGGAGTAAAACTCAGTTACTTTTGAAATGCCGGAAGAGCAGTTACTTTTAGAAGGCTCAAAGAGGAATATTGGGGGAAGGATCAATCTAATTGCCTGCATAAAGCCTTCAGCACTGCTTCAGGTTGTACCTCCTGAGCTCTGTGCACAGCTACTGAGTATGTTCAGTACAGCTTTCAGGAACAGAGAATAATCACCTTCGGCAAATTTACTCAGGAGGTGCCTGTCTGCCAAGTGGAGCCACCTCCCTCCTTAGTTGTGTTTATAAAAACACTGCTTAAATGGGGAAAACAAGAGAAGAGCAAACAGATTCCTCGACCCACCCAGTACTTCTCTCTGCAGCACACCCTCCTGTGTGGGATCCATCACATGACAGGGAAATGCTTCTGGAAGCTGTTATTTTAAAATATTGGCAGCACATCTTCGGGTGGGACTGCTCTATCTCGTATCTTCTTACATTCTCTTACCAGCTACTTCTCCTGTTTTATATGTTGCTCTGGCTGTATCAGCTGTAACAACATAATTCTTGTTTGTCCTCTGTGTGACTTTTTCATATGCTTTGAATGAGGGTTGTTCTGTGGGTCATGTGCCAAAGACTAGTCACCAGATCTGACACTTGTGTGTCTCTGGAACCCCAGTGAGGAAACAATAATCTCCAAAAGGCACAGATGGCTTTTGACACTGTATTGATGCACCTGCATAGGCCAGAGTGTGCTCAGATGTACAGAGAGGCAGTGCTACTCCAAACTCAGATTGTCTGTGCAAGGCATGATAAATGTCCCTGCATGTCCTTGCTCCCTGGTGCAGTAGTGTAGCCTGAACTCCAGTCTGACTGCAGGTTCCTGCTGTGCATTTTACAGCAGCTTGCACTTAACTCTGAGCCTGGCTTCAGGAGATCCTGCCTTACAATATCCTTTCCATTCACTAGACAGCAACCTCCCGCCCTTTTATTGTTTGGGACAGTTGTGCGTGGGGAGTGCAAAGAAGTGATAAAGCATATGTAAGCCCTCACATTGTTTTTCCACTGTATTGCTGTTTTGAATGGTAGCTAATGATATTTGCAAACCTTCTTGCTGTTACACAGGTTTGTTCCATTCCAGTGAGGGACACCCTTTGCCTCTTGCTGGGTGTTCAGAAACAATGGACCAGTCACAAAAGGATTTTGCTTTAGCAGTTGTTTCTGTTGGCTGGGCTAGTCCTGAAAACTTCTCCTCCTGCTGTGTACAAAGAGTGCTTGAGCTGAGGGCTTTAATGTCTTGCATGGTCAAGGTTTTGTTTTAAAGGGTGTAGTAGTTTATTTTTGGAAGGAACTCTGAGGAGCGGCCACATAGCATTGAACTCTCCTATCCTGTTTATCACCTCCAAGTCCAGCTCTTCTCCCAAAATGGGTTTTCAAGATGCAGCACTGTGCTGAACTACAAGGTAAGATTTGGCAATGAGTTTTCTGCTTTTGGCGAAGTATTAGTTGGTACAGGAGTTTGAAAATTGCTTGGGGATAAGCTACTTAGTCTAATTCACACCTAGAATAATCTCACACACTAGTGGAGTTCCTTTACAAGTGAATTTGTTCTCTTTTCCCCATATGTTATCTCAAATCTGCTGGAACACAACTGCCATAGCCACCATGGAAAGGCCGATTAAGTCAAGAAGGGCTAATACAAGCCTCAGCTGAAAATACTGTTTAAAAAGTTAAATTCCTGAATTTTCTTGTCCTATGTGTCTTGTCCTGTTTTGCTTGTGCTCTTGAAAGAGTCCTGCAGAGGGCCTTTTCTGCATTTCAGGCACTGTATGAGGAGAAAGTAGAGGAAAAATTATCACTTAAGAGACTTGTCTAAGATAGATGGATGGAAACCAGCAATCCTAATTTGCAGAGTTTTGGAGTTCTGAATAATCTAATTTAGCTGTCTCAGAAGGATAATTTTGCTAGACTTCCAGTTGAGTGTTCCAGAAGCATAACTAGACTGCTGCAGAAGGAACTCTGATGTGCCTAAATGCATTACTTGTATAGTTGCTTGACTGAATGCTGATAAGCAAAGCTGCAGTAGCCCATGTACTTAGATCTGTTGACTTTAATGAGACATGAGGCCCTTCTTCTCAAGTGCCGTTCTTGAATTGGTGTCTGACTACTCCAGTACTTCCAAGGCAGTTGTATCCAAGTCAAGACTACTAAGAAAACTCAGACTGAGCAAAGCCTCACAACCAGACTTTGTTAAGGGGATGTGTTGAATGTTCATATTTAAGTGATGGGTGTGAGACAAGGAGTAAAGAAGATTGTAGTGTGTTCCCTATTGCTTAAATGCATCTTTAAAAACATTACCAAAATCCCCTATCACATTTCCTAATTAATAATAATAGAGCAAGCCTTTTTGTTTAGAGTGTCATCCATCCTAAGGTAACAGGGCTCCTCTTTATACAGGATGCTACAAATGCTTATCTACAGGATTTGAAATGGATTTTCCAATTTTAGAAGAAAACCATGAATTTAAATCATGTTCTGCTTCCCTTCTGCAGAAGATCTCGGCATGCGCATCTCAAGTGGTAGTTGAGCAGAGAGCTCTGTGCCAGCCCCTGTAACAGTGAGCAGATTAGCAAGATTCTGAATTAATTGGAAACACCTTCCTGGAAGACTTGCATCATACAAGACTTGTTTTTTCAAGTGTAATTAAGCACTGAATATAGATAGAAATAGAGTTGGAGACAATGTTAGCAGGGTGCAGAGAACACACAAATTTCTCAGATTTTTGTGGCAAACTGTGCTAAACTTGTCCAAGGAAAATTTGTCAGCTCCTATCTTGTTCTAAAAATTATAAAAAAGAGTGGCTGACCCCGTTATTCCAGAAGCTGGGAACAGAAAAATTGTTGCTGTCCAGGCCTTGCTAACTTTCCCAGCTGTATTTCCTGTAGCAGGAGCTGAGGAAGGAACAGCTGCAATTGTTTTATGCTGCAAAAGGATTCCCTCTCACAGGAGAAATCCCCAGCTGAGTGGATTCACTATGTTTTGAGCCTGCTTAGTGCAGAGTGTCACACACAGGGCAGCTTTAACAGCTACAGAATTCAGTCTTTGAAAGATAACGGTAGATATAGAACAGATGATTTCTGAGAAGTGGTATTAGGATACCTTTTCTGATGTTTCTTTCTCATGGATTTCAGTACATATTCTTGTGTGTTCTGTTAGGCACTGTATATGTGACTTGCAGTTCTCTCAAGTTAACCCCTAACTGTGAGGCTTCTGTGTCTCGTAAATCATATCATCTCTGACAGTAATGCTCTACTATCCCCCAGTAAGGATTTATCCCCCTGAGCACTGTATGAATCTGTAAACTCTTCCTGAAGTTGTTGATCTAAATGTAAACAATCTCATTCCATAACCTAAAGTATTGCCTTTGCCTTCTCTAGGTCCTGTGTGACTGACTGTCTTATTCCTAACAGTGACACAAGTAGCTATCCACATGCACTACTTAAGTATTTCACCTTAGTCTCTCCTTCCATCAATCTCAGTGATCTCTTCTTTATTAAAAACAAATAGTATTGACTGTGTCTGTCTCACAAAGAATTAGAAAGACTTGTGGCAGGAACTAAATGCAGAAGCAGTTGCTGTTTCTTCAAGAGGACAGTTTTACTTGTTAGAAGTGAGAACCCTCTAGCAGTACCCCTACATCCTTTGGGTGCAGATCTTTGGGCTCAAAAATGTTTAGCAGTGGCTTGATACTAGGTTAGCAACAACTGTAATAAAAATAGGATATTTACACATATTGGAAAATTCTTTAACAAGTCCAGGGATTATAGAAGACTGGTCACAGCAACTGAAATATATTGTGCTAAGTGTTTTGATTTTAGTGTGTGTTTTGAACAAGGAACACTTTAATGAGTGTTTGAATACACACCATGTAGATAGAAATGATCATCAATTTTCTGTTCCTTCTAATGAAATACTGTGGCATCTCTCCCAGCCAATACTGCAGGAGTTTCCTTTTCCTGCTGGAGGTTGTCTTGTTCCTTGAACAGCATTTACTTAAGCATAGAAAGTTCTTTCATGTTTCCGGAGAGCTTGCTTGGAAAGCAGTAATAAAACCTCAGTGCAAACCACAAAATTATTGTGGTAGTAAATTGTAATATGATGCTCACACATTTTCTGGTATTTGATTCCTGTAAACTTTTGTTATGAAACACTTAGTAATGTAGATCAATCCATGCTAGTGACAGCACATGTGGCTACAGAACGTGCACAGTGGATGGAGTCCTGATGACAACACTGGCAGTTACTTGAAACTGTACTGGCCTTGCACAATGTTTCTGGTGGCTTCATATGAGAGATGCTTGTTCCAGGCCAGATCCAACATGAAGGTCATTAGGACAGCAATATTCATCCTTTCTGCTTCTTGTGAGCTATGGAAGAGAAATGAGCATGGGGCAAAGGGACTTGCCTATAACTAAAATGCAAGTGACAACAGAGAAATACAGTACATAGTGATGGGAGGAATGCAGTGAATCACCACTCCTGCTAGCTTATCCACAAGATTCTTCATGAGTGGAAGGGAGCAGATGGCATCGCTACAGAAACACTGCCCCATTCCCAGAGCAAGGCAGCTGAAGCAGAATGAGGCAATGTTTGGCTAATGCTGCTGCAGGAGCACACACCAACAGTACAGGTAAGCTCCCAGCACACCCATTAGAAAGGCAGGCAAGTATTGCTTTTGCAGCCTTTATTTTGAGCTGTGTCTGTGCTAGCAAAAGAGAAGGCCTTGTTTCTCTTTTAAAATAGCCCAGCTAGGACACCAGGAGTTATCACCAGGGTATCTAACATAATTTTCATATCAGTGTTGCTAAAGGCAACACAGGACAAATTGCCTGCGGTTTGAACTCTTATCATTGTTGAGCAGACCCAGGGTCATCTTTGCTGGGGAAAGTCATTCTCTGCAGCCTCCTGGGACATGCTGCAATAGGAAGAGATCTGGTCTCTGGAATTCCCATAAAAGACATTTGGCTGACACCTCTTCATCAATGCTAGCAGTCTCATGCTGCAGTGATTTACGGCTTTGAAACCTTCAGATGATTTTAAGCTGAGATCAAACGTATTCATTGGCAAAATTATATAAACTGTAGTGGAAAAATTCATGGCATCTATGCTATGAGTTTAATTACTGCTGAAGTTGCTTATGTGTGGACTGACTCCTAGAGGATCTATAGATAGTACAGCTCTCAATGGGATAGAGCTGATTAGAGTCCCTAGGATTTGTTTGGTTTTGTCTTGAAGACGTTAGGCTGTGACATTTCTGTTGGAGAGGAGGTCTCTGGCATCTCTGTTGGCTGGGGCACTAGAAGCTGAGGCATCTAGTAGACCCTTGAGCAGCTGCAAGAAGCATTCACTAAGAGAAAAGCCCTGAATTTGCCAGACCAGTACCATCCACTTAGATGCACTTGAATGTCTAATGTGCAGCCTCCAGAACTGATGCTGCAGTATCAACATCACACCAGTGATGCACTGACTTGGGAGACAAGTTTCCTTCCGGTGCTGGTTCTGACAGAGATTGTGAAAGTTCACTGAAGTCCTACTGCTCTCATTCAGGTTGGGAAATTCACATAAACTTGTAACAAATGCAAGTTTGCACATAACCAGCAGCTGGAGAGTAAGATTTTTGTTAGATGCTGTGCTGCGTGTGGATCAGCACAAAGCAAATAGATTTGTCCTTCATCTGCCCTTGGTTGCAATTACTTGTAAAGGAAGTTTGTGCTTATTGTGAGAAGCCATGTGCAAGATATGACAGCTAAAAACAATTACTCTTTCACCTGTACAGTCCAGTACAGGTGGTATTTGGAATATAAAAACATTGCATAACAGCCCCCTTTCCCACTCCGATTATATTTGACAGACTTAGAGTCTTCGTGTAGTAATTATCTGAGTGAAAACAAGGTATGCATCTGAGAGATAAGGGGTATGGTAATATGCTACTGAATGACTTTGCCTTTGATATATAACTTTAACATTAATTTCAAACCTGAGTAGATGAAAATAGGTTGTCACTGATTTTTTTAGATTTTTCTCAGCACTTACCATAAATCCAAGGATGGTTCTCTAAGACATACACTCTGCTTTGTGATCAAATGGCACCTCTGGGGAAACTTCAATATTTTCCTTATGCTACAGCTTTATGTAAAGTGACCTGAAGGCTGTGACAAGGAAATACTGCACTCTGACACTCCCAGCCAGGGCTCTTGATGCTAGGAGAAATTAATTCCTGAGGTATGTTTTAGCAGCTGCCTTGAAACAGAAGAATCTGTCAACAGAATACTGTGTGAGATGAAGCTCTAGCCATAGAGAGGCAGAGGGAAGAAAAAAGCGTCCACTCAATTTTTACAAAGGAGTAATATATTTCAACCAGCACTATGCAGAGGCAGGAGTTGAATCAGAGAAGGTCTTTTGTATTGTCACCCAGAAGGCAGTGACAGATCAGCTTCATTTCCCCATTCCATGTCAGCTGTGCTGAACCCATCCTTGGTTTGTTTTATGGCTATTTAGTTACATAATCAGGGAAACCAGGATATCATTGAGCTCCAACTAAGTAATTCTTCTTTGTCAGAAAAATGAAAGAAATGAAAGAAATTGCTGAAAATGGCTCCACTAATGTTAGAGTTGGAAAAAAGCCAATGTTTGAATGAATCCTCATCCCTTATATATATTTAAATTGAAATCCATGGAACTTAAAAACTGTTTTCAAAAATGCTGCATTCTCTAGACACTCAGCATTTGTGAGGGAAAAAGTATAGACACAAGAAAATTCAAATGGGGCACCTGCAGTCAGCAATCACTTAAAACAATTTTCCTCTATTTGCTGCTCTCATCTCTAGCCTTGCAGCTTTTCCTTACATAGTACAGCTCTGTTCTGAACTACCATGCTACTGCATTCCTAATGTCATGTAAAAAATGCTACAGGACATGTTTCTACCTCACTGGATTTAATTTATTTGACATTTATGTCACTGAGATACTTGATTAGTGCATTCAGGGTGTCAGCTTTATATAAACATCTCTCATTTTAATACTTCATGGAAATCTGTGAGTGTTGTAAAAGGCCTCAGTCATCAACACTGATGTTTGGAAAACACAGCCATTGAATTATCCCAATACACAGTTTTTGAGAAAGAGAGGCCAATATGTGTAATGCTTTTTGCAAAATAAAGCTGTAATCACATTTGGTTACAGTTCGCATTCTGCCTGCATATGCTGGCCTGCAGCTCAGACAAACCAGAGCCTTCACGTCTTGAGGTTCACGATCAGAGGTTTTAATACGCAAGTATTTTATTAGTGGACAATTCCATTTTATTTCTATTTTCAGTGGAAATTATCTCTAGTGTATAAATATGATTATGTGCAGAGAATTTGGTTTAAAAACATACTTTTTAGGAAATACAGCAGCAATACTTTCAGAACTAATCATAATTTTCTGATTTACTGATGAGCATTAACAGATTAGGAGAGAACAGAAATGTGAATTATTAGTGTAGTCTGATATGTTGCTAGAAACATTAAATAATAATATAACAATATTAATAGTAATAATATAACATAATATATTAAATGATACTGTCACCATGCTGCATAACACCTCCCATTAAATGTACTTCTGCTAGTGACAGCCCCACCTTTTCATGGCTTAGTAGCTTTGGATAAACACACGTTCTGCAACTATGTCCTGACCTTTTCATGAAGTAATAGAACTGGTTTGCCAAGGCTCTTCACGTGGTTTAGATGGCTTTAGTTTCCTTGTTTCTGTCAGGGATAGACCAAGAAAGTGACATTTGAATTTTGTAAGCTTTTGGTGAGATTTGGGTCAGGATTTTGTGGACATTATGAACCGTGACATTAGCTGCTTTTTGGTCCCAATAAAAGAACTTTGCTCTCAAGTTATTCCTGAATTTTATAGTCTACACTTGGAAAAAGCATTAGCCTTGTCCAAACTTCTGTCTGACACAAACTCAAAATAGCTGAGGGACGTGGATTGCATGAGAAGTTTTGGTCTTGTTCCAGCTTGTCTATGAACTTTGCACAGCATTTGTGAAGTGCTCAGCATCAGTTTGGACACACCAAGTGGAAGAGGAATCTCCCGTGTTCCCGTACCTTCCTGCTCTGTCCCCTGGATATGGGAGAGCTGCCTGTGGCTTGGCACCCTCCTGGGGAGCTCCTGCTTCCTCCCACTCGCAACAGGCCTATGCAATGATCTGTAGCTCATCCCCCACGTTAAAAGTGCTGAAGTTAGGCTTGGTCATTAAGTAACAACACCAGATACCCATTAGTGGAAAAGTCCTTCTAACCAGGTCACTAACGTTTAGGCACATTTTCTTTCATTCAGTTAGTTGTTGGGTTTTTCTTCAGTAACCTTGTACAGTGTATACATTTCAAGTACAGTGAGCTTCTTTGAATTTTTTCTTTGAACAGTAGCACTCCACTCAGTCTCTAAACAGCCACCTTCCCAAGTCAGATACATGCCCAGAATCTTTCTCGTGCAAAGAAAGAGCTGGTTCTGTATATTAGCATAAATAAGATTGAGAGAAGTCAATGAACCACTGTGTGGCTCCTAAAACTGTAATGTTTTATGTTTGGATACTTGCCCTCAATACATGTAACTAAGGAAGGTGTGAAATTTCTCTTCGCTTTCCTAGAAATTTAAGGAAATTAGTGAATAGTTTTGCATTTGGGTTTTTTTGCCCCCCTTTCTCTGCTGATATACAGAGAAATCTAATAACTGTTTTCAAGATCTCCAATAATTGAATGGTCTTTGCAAGTGCTCCCTCCTTTCAATCACTCGCAGATGCCAGTGAAATCCATGGGCTCTTTCAGGACCTAAACAGGGTGGGATGCTGGCTTGCAACTTTGTTCTAGAATGATGCTTATTTGGAACATCAAATTTAGACTCCTCAGTTTGTTCCTTGTCTGAACACATCGGCGTCTTACTCAAGAGTCGTTATTCTCTATAGTTACGTTACTAATAAATTAAATGGCATATTCAGATGTTTGTGTCAGAGGGTCAGAGAAGGTAAATCTGTTGGGAATGATGGAGTCTTTCTATCAAAGGCTTAGGAAACTGACAGTACCAGAAGCTTGTCTGTTTTTTCTCAACTGTATCAGTTAATCTAGGAAGAACTTTTACTTTTGCCTACAAAATTTGCCCTAAAAGATTTTACTAGTAACATGACAAGTAGTTATGATTCAGTAAGAACTACCAAAACATGGTACAGGTGAGCAGTTTAAGCAGGGATACAAAGTTGTGTCTGTTACATCAGATTGATTTGTGTGCACTTGGTTTCTTAAAAATATACTAATAAACTTGGCCTTTCACCAATGTTCCAGTGAAAGTTCTTAATATTTTCAGAAAATGAGTGTTCGTGTATATAAAATGAGTTCAGTATTTTTTCCAAGTGGGAAAAGACCCAACAAGCTTGTTAATATAAGCTTGTAATATAAGCTGTACAATTAAAACCAAACCAAAAATCATGTTTCTTTTTAAAAAATACCAACAAAGCCAAAGGAGCAGTTTCTGTTTCCTTGCTAAGACTTCATTCACTATTTAATGCAATATCTGATTTTCTGTGCCTTTGCTTTATTTCACTAACATTTATCTCCTTATTTGTCAGCATTTTTCCATTTAGACACCTTCTCTTGTAAAATCTTCTGCCAAACTTCAACTACCCCCTGACTATCTTCCAAAACCCCCTTTAAGGCCTGTCTTTGCTGCACTGCCCACAAATCACTGTCACCTGGCAGTCTTGAGGCTGAAGGCCATCTGTGACCATGGTAACTGCTGATATACGTGAGCACACCCATCTTCATTGTTATTCACAACACCTTCTTTCATACATTTTTCCCTTAGTCACTCAATTTCTTGTCTTGGGAACATGGAGTGCAAGGACTCTGGGGTGGGAACTGCCTAAAATAATGAATATAAGGTGCAAAATAGATGTGGAGCTTTGTATAAAATATGTCAGGAAGTAATAATAAGTTTGAACTGCATATTTGTCAAAACAAGATTGTATCAAATTAATTACAGAGGAAGATGTGTCTACCAAAATATGTAGGCCAGAATCACTGATCCAGCCAAAGACTGGAAGGGTTTTGGTGACTTAAATATCTCATAAACTTCAGGCCTTAACATGCTGCCATCTAACTCAGAGTAACCTTGAATCTTTTCTGAATTTTTGTGTCTTTCACACCTTTCAGGGTGCAGCAGTGCTTTGACATTTTTGGGACATATCCTCTTTCAAATGGCTAAACGCCCAGCACTGGTGGCAGAGACTGGGGCATGATATGACAGAGAATTTTCTGGTAGATCTATCCCACATGGGACTCCTCTGCCCCAGAGACTTCTCAAGGGACACTTTAGGAAAGCTTTTTGGCTGCCATGTGTCTCTGGAAAGAGACTAAATGTTTACCCTTTTATAAAACCACATTAAGGCAAGATAGGAAAATATAGAAGTGGAAAACACATAAATCTGTGTAAAGAAAACTGTGCAAAATCTGAGCAAAAAATCAGAAGAGACATTGTTTGGAAGAACCTGTGTCAAGTAAGCATAAAAGTAATTTAGTGGTAGTTCAAACATTTTAGAAGAACATGCTGTATTTGACAACAGGGGCCCAATCCTGACTGTGCTGAAGCAATACTAGAGCTGAAGTAGTTCCAACAGAATTCGTGTAAGTGAAGGTAATTTCTTTTCCATATCCATGGATGATATGTAATCTCTACATTGCTCCTATCCTGCCTCTCTACATTTTCACATGCCCTAGCAACAATCCGAGATGACTTTGGAGAAAGCTGGCTTATCTGTGCACAGAGCTATGCTGCAGAATCAGCATAGCCTTTTTGATTTATTTTTCAAAGCTCTTCTGCATGGTTTCTGTCTTGATTTTCTTGTCAACTTGATTTAGAGCAAATCTCTGGGGATGCATTGTGCATTATATGAAACTGGTGTTACTGTTGTTGAAGCAGACTCAAGCAAAGAGCTTCTGTTTTTGGAACTGTTCTATGTTACATTAATAATATCAAACTTCTGAAGAAAAATCTCTTGTAACAGTCTAAAGCTGACTTTGTAGAGCACTCTCTTCACTCTTCCCTGTAGTCTTAATTTTTCTCTATTCCTTGCTTCCCCTGATGAACTCTTTTTGCTTTGAGACTTGGCTGATTAATAGCTTCACGTCTCTTAGTGCTCTAATTTGAGCCTGATTTGCTAGCAAGGTGCTGAGCACATTCGTTGAGTCAGTGGGAGTGCCTGGTATTCAGCACTTTGGCAAACCAGGACACTTACTTTAATACCTCAGTGTGGGTTCAGGAGCCTGACTTAGGCTCCTATTGTTATTAACCAGAGTAATGACATCCAAATATATTAACTGGTATAATCTTTGAATAACTTCAGCTAGTATTTTTAAAGAAACATGAAGTCGCTTAGCCAATTTTTAATGGGAGTTGTGTGTCCCGTGCCCTGAGCGTTTCTGAAAAGCCTGACCTGTCCCTTTTGTTCAGCATAACTCTGGGCCAGGAGATATTTCTTTCTTCTGTGTGTATCAGCTTTGCTAAATGTGTACTTGGTTCTTCTGCCTGCTTGAAACTGCCATGCCAGTGCAACTGGGACATGGTGAATGCCCTAAAATGTGGGGACAGTCAAGATGCATAGATTACTATCACTTTCATTTCAATACATGAGCATACAGAATGTGTTTGAGGCTCTAAAGGGAGAACAAGGAAGTAACAACAAGTCTTCACGTTAAGCATTTCTCCAAAAGGTCCTATGAGTCTTTGGTCCTACTGAATCTCTCATTGCATAAATTGACTCAATGAACATGTCAGATCCTGAAACTTAGCAGGCTTTTGCAGGTTGTCGTGGGTTAGCATGACAGTAATGAGTATTTTGGACCAAACCACTACACAGGTGGTGTTTGAAATGAGCTGCAAAACAAGACAGCCTTTGATAGGTGTATGAATTTGTATAAATATATGAGGAATTGTTCACATAAATCCCTGTGCTGTCACGGTGATTTATTACATGCGCAAAGCTCAAGACATCAAAATGGAACTGTAGCTGTGTTGCCTAACAGCTGGACCTGGAATGAATTAATGCAATATCATAATTCAGTAAAGGAGCTCTGCTCATGTCACAGAATCAGAGAGCAGCATATGAGTGTTTTATCAGCCTAGCAGTGACCTGAGAATATATTTTCCTAAGTGTGTAAAGTATGTAGTATATATTGCTCTTCTATTCATTGCCCTCTGCATTAAGACATTATTTCTGTGGCATCATACTCAGATTTAACCAAAGGAGCCAAAGATGTAAAAACATACAGCTAATTGAAAATGTTAATAGAAAAAATCCAAGAACATGGCTACTACTTTGACCATTTCCTTTGACTTTTATAATCTGCCCTATCTAAATTGATCAATGCACAAGGTCAGATGAACGACAGTCTCCTCAGCTAAACATTAGGAAAGCTGCACATGGTGGGTGAAATACACTCAAACTCAAATTGAATGCCTCAAATCCTGGAACTGGATAGCCTCATCCTTCTTATCACAGCCAGTAGCAGTGATGGTGAAGTGGTGCAGGCTGTGATGTATTGAGAACCTTACCTGTAATATACAGTACTCATAGACATTGCTGTATAGAGATTTTTTAGCAGAAAAAAAGTGAAAAGCCAAGTTATGTGAAAACTTGCTTGCTTGTTTCAGGTTTGTTGAAGTTTTGCTCCTTAAGAAGGCAACCTGCTTCAGAGAGATTTATGATTCCATCTCTCCTGAGACCCATCAGTGCATTGGATGAGTGTCCAAATAGTGTCTTGTGCCCCCATGACAGAGAAAATTGTGGAATCAGCAGGAAATTACCCACTGTTTTGTACTTGGTCCAGTCAAACATAGATCATAGTCAGATCTCCATAGAAGAAGAGGTATTTCAAGAATATTTCCTTCTGCTTTGAGGAAGCCCAGAGCACTCAGCGTGCTGGAGTAGAGGCCTTAGGATTGATTGCTGCTTTATAGTTTGCCCACGTTTTTTCTCTAGACTTTAGGTGGCTGTGTGGGATGGTAGTGTTATAGGGCTGGGCTGCACTGCATTATTAGCAGCATGGCAAGTAAACCCAGCAGATACGAAATCTCATCTTTTCCCCCTTTCATATGCACAGATAAAAATTACATCTGCCAAGAAATGAAAAAGGAGCATGGCAGGAAGAAAAAGACCATGGCCAAGACAACTTGAAGACTCCTGCTCCCCAGCGTTTGGCCTAGGCTAATGTATTCTTTTGTCCCGTATTTTCCTCAGAATGCTGCTGGCATCTTGAGCAACTTCAGATCCTTCTAGCCTAACCCTGGAGAAAGGGCCAGTACTCAAATATCAACCCAAAAGTAAGCCTGAATCCTATGTATCTTGTCAGCTATGACATTCACATCACAGCAGATATTTCTGTGTGCAGTTCTCTGTTCTTGTACGTATACCTTACATACAATTTGTAGGTATTTATAGATGAAACGTACAATCTGCAAAGTAAAAATACAGAACTCTATAGGTTAATATCAGGGATACCATTTTTCTTGCCCTTCCCTTGATTTTTATCAACTGCTGTTTGAAGCTAATAGTCCAGTAGCCCTGCTGCCTGTTTGAGAACTGTCAGGAAGCTGGTGCTTTTATTATGATCTTTCCAGATATGGTATTCTTCATTTTTATTGTGTTATAAATCCTGGTTCATAATGTGTCTGCCTAATTTGTTTTCTCTTGCTTCTAGGTGTAGGCACTATCTCTTCATTTTTCTTACAGTTGGTTATGAATGCATTATCAAACTCAAGGGATGCTTTGTTCTCCTCCATTCTGTGCCCCTTTCAAAGTCTCCCCCGCAACTTGGGCAGTTTATTTACTTCTCAGCCCCCATTAATCATTGCCATATGTGCCTCACTTTGCAGAGATACTCTGGGCCACTCATGGCTGTTGAACAAATGTAGAAGATACACGAGTTGCTGCTCATACTCTACAGAGACAACAGACCACACACAGTCACAACCTCCAAAGACTGAGAAATCAAAGGCACACATTAATTTAATATGGACCAGCTTTATACAGCCAGAGAGAGAGGTGGGGAAACACTGACTTCTGTTTTTGCACAGAAACTGATTACATGGTGATTATTTTAAAGGGAGATCAGGTCAGATTTCTGTTGATAATACATCCCTAGGAATTTATTTTAATATGTATCCAGCTTGAGGTTAAGCTTAGGAGTTTAATTGAAGCTCACGAGACAGAGATTTGGTCTATTGTTCATTAAATAAAATATGCTTCATATAGATGACATAAATCTATTTGCACGTTCCAGGACGTGTAGTTGCTTTGAGCTGTTCAGCTGGTTCCAAGATCCAAGTTGCTTAATTCCATGGTTCCTCAAAGGTATGTAATGTGTCTGACTGCTGCAGCAAAGATGGAGCAACAACAATAACACACAGAGAAGCATGCTGATGTAGCTATAAAGGAAATATTTTTTTCACACAGCACTAATGAATAGTAATTAGGGAGTAGAGCCTTCTGTTGATGAATGTCAGTGAGACTAAGGACTTAGCAAGATTTGAAGTGACAGTGGATCTTTATAGGCTCTACTATGATTGCTCTGCCTAAGCACAATAAAGAAAAATAACCCCGAACTTACGAAAAGTTCTTGATTTCATGATGAAACCTGAAGACTGCAACAGTTGAAGTTGTCAGCTGAAGATGTCAGCTAGTAAAGACACTAAAATCTAAAATTCCTGCTAGACCTTTCCATGGTGCCGGTGGTGGTTTGCCTAATATCTGAGTCCTGATGTCTCAGTACTATTTATCCTGTTAACACATCCCAGTTACTTTTTAGTTTTTATATGCTTATATTCCTGTCTAAGGGTTCCTGAAAGCTAAAGCAATGAATTATGTAGAAGTTCTAGAATTAACATGACCTGTTGTGTAGCACGTCACCAATGCATGTTTTGCTAAATAATGGTAAGTTCTTTCTCTTTCCTAATAGTAGTAACTCAGATTGGTGTATGTGTACTTACTACACATTGCTGTGTTTTAGGAATATACACAACTTTATAAACATTTAGAAATGATAGGAAAAGAAATTTAAAGAAGTGGGCAGCATAAAATGAATAAAAAAACCAGTAAAATCTTCCCTATTTCAGCACATGCTTTTCATGTCCCATTATGGCCCCAGAGGAATGCAATTCAGTGTTGTCATACACTTACTTTTGAAGGGATTTCTCTCAGTGTCCTCTCAATCTATTCAAGTTCTGAGGGTGAAGGAAACTCAGCTGCCAGTACCATCTGTATAAACTGATCAGGGCCTTGTTCAGCATGTAACTCCTGTAATGTGTTTCCCCAGAGCTGTTGCTGGCTTGATGCTAGAGGTTTGGAAAATCTTTTGGTTCCCTTTCCTTTCCGGCTTTGCATCTGAGACTTGAGATATCTGTCAGCACAAACAGCTTAGCCTCCAGGCCTGCTTCTCTGGCTCAAAGGTATGACAAAACTTTTCAGAGCATAATCATTAAGTGTGTTGCTAGCATCAGATTTCAACATGTTAATAAATATTGCTCCATCAAAAATGCTGGCATCAATGGCAGGAGTTGTACCTTGAGGTTAAAGGTTGGTCTCAGCAGTAGCCATCAGATCACTATTCCTTTTGCCAAGGTGATGCATTTGCATTGCAATTTCTTCTATGAACTTTTGAAGGTTTATCTCATAAAACCCAATGTAGCACGATTTCTGTCATTGACAGTAGCTCTTTTAAAACATCTTTCTCTAGGCCATTACCATCAAATCTAGTAATTTGTTTATATGAAAAGTTTATTCAAATTAACATCTGATATTTTCTGCAAACCATACAGAATTTCTCTTTCTGCTCTGCTGCAGTAGTCTTTATTGCACTGTTGTCCTACCACAGACTGTATTTGCATGGGACACAGAGGGATACACGTGTTTACATGGGATACAGAGGCATAGGATGACTCTTCTGATGTACCCAGCTCATGAAGGGATGTGTCTCCATTATTTCGAGATTAGGAAGCTATTAATAGTCTTGCTCTACCATACACAGTAATTTTCCATGGTCACCAAGTACCTTTTACAGACTCAAGTTCCAATGAAGTAACAGAGAAATGGATTAAATTTTACAAACCACATTTGTTACAATCTATTTATCATGACAACTAACATTTAGGCAAATTAAATGCTCACTGGAAGGCAGAGCAATTTCTTTAATCTGTGCAGCTTCAAGCATCACCAGAAGATGATGCTACAAAGTATAGTGATTTTTACATAATGCATTGTGTGGCATGGGAACAAGAATATACATATGTACGTACATACATACATGGGTTTTCAGACAAGAATGTACCTGGCAGGATTATATATGTACATACCTTGGACTGTGATTTTGCCTGACTATCAAAATTGCTAGTGAATGTGTCCTTAAATCAATCACAGTGAAGTTCTTGTTGGAAGAAAAATACAGAGTACACTTTGTGTATGCAGTGTGATAAAATGGCATGTGGCAATGTCCTTAAAATGGTTGCTACAGCCAATAAAGCTGGAAAGGTCTTGATGCAATATCCAGATTTATTTATTAAGTCAATATCAAAATTTATTTATTAAGTCAAGATCCAAGTTTATTTATTAAGTCAAGCTGTAGGACTAATAGTTTTAAGGCTTGTTACATTTGCACATATTCCCTTAGTTAATATGCAGAGGAGGAAAATCTGTCCCCAGGCTTCTGGGTAATAATGGCAGTCAGACTGAGTTGGCACAGGAGATTTATCATTGCCGTCCAGTATCTAAGTCAGTACTCACAGGCTCTGCCCTGTAGGTCCCCACTGTTGATATCCTCTCATCGCTCTGTAGTGTGTGTGATAAATGATACTCAGTCTCTTTTCCTTTGTCCACCCCATCAGGGTCAGTCAAACAAGGTACCAGCTAAATAAGGAAGATGCTTATTTCTTAGAAATGGTCTCTAACCAGTAAAAGCACTAAGACAGCATTCTAAATCCCCAGTAGTCACAACCTGTGTTACTCTTTAACACAATGAAATTTTACATTCATAATGCTTAGGTGGAAGCTCTTATCTGCCTACTTCAGCTGCACCATGTTACCTGTTTTAAATGTTTATTGATTTGTTATAGATACGGTTTCTATTGATAAACATTCTCAGACAAAGGCTTGTGTACAGATAGGTTTCCTAAAATGCTGTGCAATCCCAGAGGAAAGCACTACTTTCACACTTAATAGAAGTGCTGCAATGGCAAAATAAAACTGTGAGTGATTTAACAGCTTGGAGATAATGAAGGTAGTTTTCAGGGTAATTCATGGGTATGAAAGGACAGATTTCTTAATTTGTGTTAAGAGAAATGATTGCATCTTGCAGTCAATGTCCTGTGATGGGAATGTGGTGCACAGGACTTCTGTCCCAGATTCACAGCTTGGTGTTAGACTGTGACAGTCATTTAATTTCCAGAGTCTCAAAAATAATTGAGCTTTGCTTTGTATTTGAAACTGTGTTGAAAGCTACAGAGGAAACTTGACTTCTAGCCTGGCCATTAAGGGTATCCCAAATTAAACAGCAGTATTTCTGTATGCCTATAAGGTATATGTCATAGAGGCATGATTTGTTGATATTTTGTGTTTTCCCAGAGTGGAGTGGTTTATTCAGCAGACAAGTAACAGCAAAAGCCGTGTAACTCAGCGTATGTCTTTCAGTAGTTCTCTGTAATTTATATGTTTATTTCAAAACAAATGCTACAAAATGACTTGTTATCTAACATTCCAGGACTTTAGGGATTCTGTATATACAGCTTACTTCTCTCTCATCAGTTTTAAGCCTCAGACTGAGGCAGATGTAGACTGTGTAGCAAAACACAAATGTGAGGACTCAAGGGTTTTGGTTGACTAGTTGTAATAACTTTTGAAACAATACTGTCCTCAGTTTTCCTTTTTGGCCCTTTACTAAAATTAAACATCCTGTCAAAGAGGCAGCACGGCAGGACTTGTGCTCTGTCCTAGGAGTTTAATACTGGTCTCTTGCTTAAGCTACTTGGTAGATTGGTTATTGGGGAACAAGTCCACGTCTAAAGTTTGTGCACAGCACTTAATTTACTGCAGTGGGATGGTGGCTACTCAGGAGACTAGGAAATCATGATTTTCAGAGTATGGATTACATTGATAGTTTGGGTATTTGAAAGAGACGGGATGAGTCAACAAAGCATTACTTAGAAGACTAGAAAATCCTGATTTTCAGAGTGTGGATTATACTGGTAGTTTGAGTATTTCAAAAAGACAGGGGATGAGTCAACAAGGCATTACACTTGAATTTGCCATATAGGATACTGAGGCCTAGAACTAAACTGGGTGCTGAAAGCAGGCTACCCATGACAGGCTGGGACTCAGCAGGAGCTCATATATTCCCAGCTGCAAGTAGATTTGTCAAAGGACAAATACCTGGGACCTACTACTTTACTCTGTCCTGGCATTATACAGGTTTTGCGTTAAATGCCCACCCCCTAGGATAAGAGACTGCACTGGTGGGAAATGGAGATTTTTGGGAGCTTGTGAGTAGAGAAGAACTCTGCAGCTTTAAACAGGTCATCTAGGGGATGTTTTGAGTTGGGTTATTGAGTGAAGACTTACAGATTATTTTAGCTTAAATTTTAAGGCTGAGAGGGGGATTATATATCATATTACTTAATTTTTTTGACAAAAAGAAATGTGAAAAAAAATCTGTGCAATGGCTGCACTGGGCATATTAGTTCAGTAATAGTTCTGAAATGCCCTCCGAGCCTTTAATGGAAATGAAGATTACAATGATGATGACTGTTATTTCAAAATCTGTGTGTTAAGTTTACCACTATTTCTATGATTCTTTATGCAAGATAGGTCTGAACTTAGATCTAAGATTCTCTACAAGCATAAATCTTCTTGATGCAGGAGAGATGAAGGAACCTCTAAATTTTTTTAAAATAAATCTTTGCTTTGTTTCTGGTTTTATTTCTGTTTGTTTCTGTTTAATGTTGCTGTGTTCAGATCCTTCAAATTGCAAATGTTTTCGGCTTGCTGTGGGTAGATAAAGATTCCCTTGCGGCTGACAGAAATAAAGACAGAAAGCAAATTAAATCCCAGCAGAGAATAAGTGCTTGCTCCTCTCCCAAATTGCTTTCAAGACTTCAGTCTTACAGTGAAAATACTGAGAAATAAACTTAACTGCCAGTGGTGCTGAGTAAGAATCGACAGGTCAGAGATTTCATGATGGGCCTTCGTCTAAAGTATTACAAGCTTAGGTTCTCTTGCTTTATGTTCCTTATGTCCCCATAGCTTCTTGTTCCCTATTTCCAAATAATTTTAGATTCAGCACATCTCTGGGTTGTCTCTTTATCTATCTTTTGGGTAAAAACAGGCAGAAAGCAATGCAAAGAAGACATTTCAGAACTTTTCCAGACCTGCTCAGTTCAATTTGCTTTATAAATTAAAAATTAGGCTAAGGAAGATGTATTGTTATTTCATCCAAAGCAATCAGCTTTAAGTTGCTCTACATGAAGGAAAAAAAATCTATCATTACCTGTACTTTTGCTCTCCCCATTGTCTATGTAAACTGTTAAATCTGTCTCTAACCCTACACTGTTTCAGCAATTTCACTTTTAAAATCTGTCCCCAACAACACAGCTCACTCTCTCCTGCAGGTTTGTTGGTTTTTTGTTTTGGTTTATTTTTGTAGGTTTTTTTGTTTGTTTGTTTGTTTTGGTTTTTTTTTTAATTTCTTCACTCTCCCTTTCCAGGGTGGATGGGACAAGAATGGGCAGAAGACCCCACTCAATTATTCTATGAATGGAAGGGAAGAAAATGTTCTGAGCCACAGATTATTTCTGCTCTTTTAAGGTAGAAATAATAGTGAATCTTGAAAAGTGGGATTACATAAAAGGCATCCAATCTGAATGTACTTTTACAGCTAGTCATGGACATCGCATACTCTTAGTGATTGCTTAGCACTTTCCTCACTATTTACTTTTGAGACCTGGCACACTTCATGCATCTTGCTGGGCTGTTTTTCCCTTTCCAGCTAGATAAAGGTATTTTTCTACCTCTAGAGATAGAAGGGAAAAGTCTCCCTACTGCTGAAGCTTCTTGTTCCCTATGTCAGATCTGATCCCTTTTTGGGATGGGATGTCCCTAAGAGTTCTTATTAGAGATGAGAACTTATCAGTGAAAGTAAATGTATGTTGAGAATTGTTCAAACCAAAGCCTGAAATGCACTTGGACTCTGTCCATACCCTTTTAATGTTGTTGTTGTTGTTATTTGCTCATAAACATTCAAGTCTGATGTCAGTACTATTAATCACAACAAGAAGTTGAAGTAGCATTATAATGCATTTATGGAAAGTATTTCAGGTTCATAAATTATTTCTATTTTTATGGAAAATCTTACTCTAAGTATTATCTCTATCTTACTAGGGAACACCATAATACCTGTTGAAATTATGAGCTGTGTTTAATTAGCAAAGATGGCTGTATGTTTTCTGTGTGAACCTGTGTATATGTGCACATATATATTAACGGATGTGAATTAACCTGCATAGCCTGCCAAAGAAGAATCGGTTATTGAAATCATTTAGTGATTAATTAGGCCAGGCAGAAACATATGCCCACACACCCTGTCACAACTGCACAGCAAGACATTCCCTTTGAGGAAGCATAGATGTCTTGCACATATGGTCTGCAGTAGACTTAGACAAATCAAAACTTCCTTGACTTTCTGTGTAAGGGACAGAGAACATATCTGTGGACACTGGTATGTGTGTGGCAGCTGCTATTTGAATTGAAAGGGCTGGAAATACAGGCAATGCACAGAGTGGACAAGTGTTTTGTACAAGGCTGCATGTAGTACTGGCAAAGCTGGAAATTGAGCCAGGTCCCTGAATGATTACATCTATATATCCTCCTTTATACTACCCTGTCTACCAGACAGAGAGAAGGAATAGGCTGTGGTGGAAGGCAGAGAAAGAAAAGTCAAACTTTATCTCTGCTCAGAAAAAAACTATCTTCGTTTGCAGAATCTGTTTGTTCTCTTTACATAGTTCCCAGCAAGAGAAGTGTTAAACCAGCATTCAGAGTCCTCATTCCTCCTGGGATTTGGAACACAACAGCAGATGCCAAGGTTACCTTTGTCCTGTCTCCAGTGAGGCTCTAGTGCAGGCACAAACAGAATGCTGCTCTCTTCACTTTCTACTATCAATACGAACAATAATCATAGTTTCTTACAATGATCCCATTTAAATTATAAAGAATAAAGGTTGTGGGACTGTCTAGCTTAAAAGTAACTCAGAGTCTTTTGAGGACAAATGAAGACTGCTCACTGAGTTAAAATCTTTTTTTCCAAAGGATTTCCAGAAGACAGTGCTGTCCTGACCCCTTTCATACTAGCTGGGAGTCTGCAGCATTTACCACCAAGGTTGAAAACCATGACACAAAATCTCTGAGCTGTTCAAGATCACCTCATAGCTGAACCTTTCCACACTGTAGTTTCTCTGCTTTCCTTGTTTGTCTGTGCCAAGTTGCTATAAATCACCATAATACTGGTTTAATAATTTGCAATCATTCTGATGCAAAAACAAGGCAGTGCTGCCTAGTGGGTAGATGATGAAATTAGGACTAAGAAAGCCTGAGATCTCTAATGTGCCACTGATTTGTGGGGTGGCCATGGTCAGATTGTCAGTCTCTGCCTCAGTTTTCTCCCTTTGCAAATTGAAGGCAATTTATTCACTTTGCATTTGCCCACCAGATATGAATGGTGGTCTGTGATGTAAATAAGGTGGATTCTGGTTTTTAATTTTTTTTTTCTCTATTTTTGGCCCTCATCCTTGACAGCTTTGTACTTTGTGCCATCATTTCCGCTCTACACTTTTCATGCAAGACTAAATGGGCGAGGACTCCTTCCTTGATGGTAGCCCATGTGCAGTAGTCAAGATACAATGTTGATGGAAAAAGCAGGGAGGTGAAGTTCCAGGCCATTCATTCTGACAGATGACAGCAGAAACAAATGTGTCTCACTTTTGCCCTACTATTTACTCAAGCAGAAAACAAAACAATAGAGATGGGAAAGATCTGAAAGCGCTGTCACAGAACAAGTGCACCATGCCAATAATTTGAAGGATTAAGGACCCCAAGCTGTAGGTCCTGACACAATAGCTAGGGCCATCCTGTTCACTGGGTTCATGGATTAGAGGGATGCTTCATATGATTCTGGTTTTCTTTTCAACTCCGGTTGAACAAACATAGCCTGTGTGCTTGCAAATCCCTTGTTAGCAATGCAAAAGGTCAATACAATTTCCCTTTCACTACACTCTATGATTTTGCCTTTGGAAAATGTTGCAGTTGGTCTGTCTGGATGCCTTCACAGAATCAGCATGACTTTGTGTCTGGTTTAAATAGTGTGATGAAAAATGGTGGGAAGCCCAGAGGAGGGGCCTGAAGTCGGTTTACCTGCATTGAGTTGGAGGCACTGGGAGACTGACCTAAGACACACTTGATTTTCTTGTTTAAGCTGCTGTCTTACGAAGTAGGGTAGTTCAACCTTGAAATGCAGTTTTATTCAGGCTATGGCCAAATCCCAAGGATTTGGGATCAGTGATGTCACAGATTTTATTTTAAAGACTTCTCTGTTTTACAAATAAAAAGATGGTGTTGGTTTAGTTCTGTGGAAAGTTTATCTAGGTTTGAGTCAAGAAGGGATTTTTCTTCTTGCATCACTGCCAGCAGGCTGTTAAGAAGCTGTCCCATCCTGTTCCTATGTCACCTCAGGCAGAGGATCGCCATTCAAGCACTAAATATGTGCCTGCTTTAACATAATCTAGTGGCACAATTTAGGAATTCCATGGTCGATGAGATAAATTCTCATCACCAGGAAAGATGACTGCAGAAGTCCCACAAACTTCAGTAAGTGAGGAGTACTTGTGCCCATGTACTTATTACTTATGAGTATTTGTCATTAAGAATCTAAAAAGTTACATGGTTTGTGGGAACACAAAAAAATTTTAAGAGAGGTATCACAGCTCCTGGGACCAGCATGTGGACTCAAATACTCCCTGTCTAATGAAGGATCACCTCTCTTTTAATCTCACAGCTCAAAATTTCCATGGGAAGGGATGGGGGTGGGGAGCAAACGTGCAGTGCAGCCAAAGTCTTCCTGCTAAGAAGGATTCTGATACATGTTTGAGTGCTTTTTGTCTGTGTTGCCCTATAATCCATTTATCTCAGTTTTCTCATACCAGTTATTTAGCCATTACATTTATCTTGTTTCAGTGAGGGTACTTACATTAGCATTAAAATTCCGATGCACCTGGGTAATGTCTCAGGGTTGTAAGTGTGATGCAGTCTTTGTATGTGCACACAGGACAAACCCCTTAAAGAGAGGGAGACCTGTCAATTGATGTTACTGTGAAGGCTGTTCGTTGCTTTTATGGGTCTCTACCTGAAGTATCAGCACTGTTAGTTTCCTCCTGGTACTTGTCCCTGAGAGACACTGTTCAAGAGAAAAATAGAGTTCATTCTTTGCTCTCTGGGGCAGTTTGCTGAGGATGCAGTAGCAGTGGGGAATATTCATTCATTCAGCCTGAGATGTCTCTGCATTGGATTCAAAGCAGTAACGTTGTGATGAAAGATTTGCTCCCTCTGGTAACATAGCTCTTTGCAAGAAGGGCTGAGTTCACTTCCTAATGAAACCATTGGCCCTGCTACACACTTTGAGCTCTCGTGTTCGCGTGTCATCTTAAACTGCTGTTATTAGTTTGGCTACTAGTAAGATAACAGTCCATTACATGCCTTTTTTAGTACAGCCTGGACACAAGCAGGAAGGCAGACTTCCTGCTTTTGAGAGGAGCAGGAAGATGGGGCATTTCAGGAGACAAATGTTTGATATTTACAAAATGTGTAGCAGATGGGCAGCTGTAAAGTCACCTGCTGACAGCAGTGAGGTACAAATCCCCCTCCTGTTTCAGAGGAAATGCTGGTTTCTCACAGATAGCCCAAGTAAGATTTGAAGGGTTTTTATCTGCATCAGCTACATGCGGCAGGCTTGAGGTTTGAGCATATTTTGAAAAATATCTGCTCTTATTTAGATGAATTTTCAGAAAAGCTCAATGGCTTTTGAAAATCAGGTCATGTATGTAGGTGTGCTTTCACTTAAAATCATAATTTCTCCATTGTTTGACTTGCAATTGCCTGCTGCTGTGGGTGGAACTAGTGTGGTGGCCATGCCAGTGCTGAGGTTATTGCAGACCTGACTCCTCTCCTGCCAACAGAAAATACCTACATTTGTGCATTCCTTGTGATCTTGTCAACTCATTTTTACTGTTCCACCGTGTCCATAAGCAACTGTATGATCTAAGGATAGTGGGAGTGGTATTTCAACAGTGCAGATAAAAAACATGGTCCAGAACTTCTTGCACTGAGAAGCACTAATGCAGTAGAAGGGCAAAAGCAGGTTTACTTTGTGCTGCTGGTGGATCTCCATGATGGATGAACTTGTCCTGCTAAGTAGCTAGCTGCCTTCCCCACGTAAAAACCTGGAACAGAATAGCTCTTCTAGATTGGTGGATTGACATTCCTGGGTTCAGAGGTGAACCAGCAAGTCCCCAATCTAATTAAAGGTATTTGAACTGGTTTTTAGAAGTACTGTTTCTGGAGCAGAGACAGGCAAACAATGCTTGCAGACCCTGAACAGTTCAGGAGAGAACAAGGTTACAATGTTTAACTATCTGTCTACCTACATTGCTCCTGGCTTCTGCCTCTTTTGCATGGAGATGTACATATACACTTGCACACATTTGGCACTTCAGTAAGTCTCTAAATTAAAAATGGGCATTTCAGCTATTAGGTCAATCCCAGGCCTTGCTTTCAATTATTCTCACAGATGGCTATTCTTATGATGGGGGGTTTTTTGAGGGGTGGGAATACCATGAATAAAATTTAAATTTTTTTTTTTCTTCTTGATGCTATTTGGCCTGGGTAATATGAGGTTTTGTGCCTAAGTGGGTTCAATGGCTTTGGCAGGATGCCACAAATTTTATCACCCTTCTCTCCATCAGATGAGTGAGAAAGAGACATCTATTTTCTGTCCTAGCTGGATTTCAGATCTGAGATTTCCCGGCTGTCCATTCTGCTCTGCGATGTTGGTCACGTTCCCCTCTCCTGGGGATTTCAAGAAGCAGAGGGCTGCTCAGGATCATCACTGCAAACTTCCTGTCCCCATCTGGAAGGCAGCTAGCCTGCCTTTTGTATTTATTCATCTCTCTGAAATGAAGGAGATTTCTCCAGCTGCCCTTCAAGCAGTGTCCCTTCAAGTTAGTGTCCGTTTAGAGGGAAAAAAATTTGGGGTTAAACTTTCTTTGTGTCTTCTGGCCATTGAAAACAAAACATGTTTGATCTTTTCTCAAACAAATTTACGGATCGAGATCTAATTAATTTATTTTGGTAATTGGTTTGAATTATTTGGTGATATTTTTGATTAATGCATAATAGTCAAGTAAAGACAAGCCGCATTCTTATGGCTATCAGTATATTAAAGTCAACAGGAACTTTGAAGGTAAGAAAAAAAGAAAACACAATGATAACCTCTGAATATTAAAAAGAAATATATATGATGTGCCATGACAGCCTGAGTAGGAAATTCCCTCTGTGTCCATGGTGTTTCTTCCTAACACAGAGGCAGCACAGTCAGGCCATCTGTGGATTGGTACCTTCATGTGTTTTGTCTGTATGCTCTTCAGGCTGGACTGGCTTTCCTCCACTTTTGTGGAGTACCTAAGCTGATCTGGGAGTTGTGCCCTCCATTAATGAAACCAAAATAGTAATATTAATAATAATATTAATCCAGTGCAAAGCAGAGTGAACGAGACAGGGGTTTCCCCTCTCCTCTGTTTGATCTTTTTTTCCCCAGATGGAGCATTTAGGGACTTACCAGAGTCCTCTTCCCCTTTCTTCATCTCTTCTTCCCCATTCTTCAGTGACTTGTGTTATACACAATCGAGACAAACCTATGGCTGCGTTGAAAGCCCCTTGCTCAGCCGTGTACCCACCCGCACCGGTGCACGGCCTCCGCAGCGCTCAGTCCTCAGCCAATTTCACCGCCCCGGGCACTAACAGAGACCGACACACGCAACAGGTTGGGTAGGGGCCGCCGCGCCCCCGTTCCCGGACTGCCAGCCCGGCGGCCGCCGAGCTGCTCCCGCCTTTCTCCGGTGCGGCGTGGGTTCGCTTTCCCGACGGGGAAGCGCAGGCTCTCTCTGCTCCTGGGCTCCGGTAGGGGCTCGCTCCGTGCCGGCGCCGAGCGGGTGGTTCCCGCGCCGCTGCCGCCGGGCGGGCGGGGGGCGGCGCCCATCGCAGCCGCCGCCTGCCGGGGAGCCGCGGCGGCGCGGGCGGCTCGGCTCGGCTCGGCGCGGCGCGGCGCGGCTCGGCTCGGCTCGGCTCGGCTCGGCTCGGCGCGGCGCGGCTCGGCTCGGCTCGGCTCGGCTCGGCTCGGCTCGGCTCGGCGCGGCGCGGCTCGGCGCGGCGCGGCTCGGCGCGGCGCGGCTCGGCGCGGCTCGGCTCGGCGCGGGCGAGCGCGGCTGCGGCGTCCCGTCCGGGCAGGCACGGAGGCTGCCGTGCCGCTCCGAGGTAAGCTCCTCTGCCTGGGTAACTTTGTGGGCCGGCCGGGGCTTTCGCAGCTACGGCAGCTGGTCATTGCCCTCCTCTGCAATGGAAATCATTTGGCTCCATTTTATTCTTGAGATTATTTATACCCATAAGGACTAGTCATTCTTTAAAGGGCCATTATGCTGTGGGCTATTAGCGCCTTTCTGTTTTTCCTAGTATACAGAGACGGTGTCTATAATACACCAGAATTTTTGCAAGCCTTTATTCAAGCCTTATTATTTGCAGGTAGAATAGATTGCGGATGCAGAGAAGTAGGTTTGGGAATGAGCTTCTGGTGCTTGTAAATAGAAGTGCTGTATTTCTGTCAAGGGGAAGGGGGAGCAGATTACAACATTGCTTTTAAAATGAGAGGGAATGCACACGGGCATTTGCTGTGTACCTTCGGACTCAGCACACTGAGTGAATCTGGTGTGGGGAGTGTGTCTACTTGTCCCGAGAGAGCTGGAGCCAGGATGTATGCATTACGGTTGTTCATTCATCAGCGGCTGCAGATAATGCAATTACCAAGTCAGCGGCGCATGGATGCTGCCCTGCGTGCGACATGCTGAGAATACTGTACTTTAGGAAGCCAACACTTGCTGTAGTTTGGATAAAACAGAAGCTGGAAATGGCAGGGTATGGAACCGTTGTGTCTTTAAGTGGAAAGGAGGCTACTGGTTAATCTCACTCTATTGTTTCTGAAGATTTGTATTTTGTGTGCTTCTCTGCAGAGGTGTAAATACCTTTTGCAAGCAGTTCATAAGGAATTCAGGAATGAAAAATAATTGGCAACAGCTTCAGGTATCACTAGTGCCTGATGAATGGTAGGTGGTTTAAATGTCTGAGAATACGTAGTAGTTTTAGTTAAATCCTATCATAGAAAGGTCTTCATTTAGCTCTCAGTTTTTTATTTACAGATCAGATTCTGTAGCCAGGGTATGGCTACCTCACTCCTGAGATGTCTTGGAAAGGGAGGAAAAAAAAAAATCACCAGCATGATTACCATGGACACAACTATTCCTTATTTATTTATTAGGCTATTAGGGTAATGAAGAAAAGCCATGCCTGTCCTGCTGTGCAGATCTCATTTCAGCAAAACTGCCTGGGCTCCTGCTGTTACCCTTGTTTGATTTTTAACCAGTAAGTGCCCTGTGCTCGTGTCAGTGCTGTAGTTGTTACTCCTTTCTGTGTGGGTTCAAGAAAGGAGCCCCCAAATCAAGGGCACCAGGGTGGAACCCAGATGGTTGATAGTGGGATTTGTTCTAAGTAGAATCTATTCTTCACTCTTCTGCCCAAAGATTAGTGTTTCCTTACTTGTAGATGTTGCTTTTTTATTCTGCATGGTATTGCTGTTACTGCTGCTGCTTTGGGGAAGTACTTGGTATATTAGTATTCCGTTTTTATAGATTATGCCACTTGAAGATTGTTCTCTCTTGCATATGTTGATACCTTGTCATAAAAAGAAACTGTATCTATCCCAAATGCTTCTCTACCTAGGACGTCCAGCAAGGAAAGGGGTGGTTTAGTTTGCTCAAGGTTAGTAGCAGGTTGGAATCTCTTGATTTCTAAAGGCTGGACCACATCGGTTCTGCTGCATGGGTAGACATACAAAAAACATTTGTGTATCACATTGGTGTCCCTAATGAATCCCATTTCTTTTACACTCCCATTTTCTTGTTCAGTAGGCATACTTATTATCTTTAGATAGGAATAGTTATTTTTAAAGATAATTCTGTTCTCTAAAGCCAATATAGATTCATAATGATCTATAAAAAAATCATAAAAATATCTAAGTAGTGATATTCAAAGAGTTAAAACACAGCAAATGCGCCTTTTTTGGAATACGTCAGATATTTTGTAAACAGACACAGAAACACATACATACACACAAGCTCACACCTAAGCTGTCTAGAAGAAGGAAAAAACAGTGCCTAATAAATTTCACATACCCAGGAGGCTAATCTAAAAGTCAGGAAGGTAAGAATTATGTGCTCCATGTGAATATTATTTGCAGCTTTCATTTTCTTTGATACGTGATTCAAAGAGTACAAATGTGAGGATTCCTCCAAAGGAAGGTCATGTGATAAACAGGTCTCTTCTTGTGTTTTTTGTTTGTAGGGGAGGGAAAATATTTGGAGTAGGGGGGAAAGAAGAACTCAGAGAAACTTTGAAGCACTCTGCAAATGTTGAATTACAAGTTTATTGTTTTTGTAAAGGTTGAATCTGGGGAAAAAACAGGAATGTTAAACCTTTGTGAAAATTACGTGTTGTCTTTTGAAGAATGTGCTCTGTGTACGTGGGTGCAGCATATGTGTGCACACACTCAGGTCACTATTAAGACATGGCAGCAGATGTTCACAGAATTTACATATACTGATGTGTTACTGTATACAATGTGCTAATTAATTGATGAACCCACTACAGAATGCTCCCAATGGTATTCAGCAGAGAGCTACATTGGTTAATTCTCTGTTCCTCTATGATTCTTTGGTGTTATTTTTCAGTTTTCTGTACCTTGACTTTGCTAAATACCCCTTTGGTCTTATGACAGCACAATGCAGGTGGGGACAGTGCCCTGGCTGGTTTTGTTTGCTTTAAGCAAAAACTATAATATATATCTCCTAAGATAGATGAACAATCATGATATTTTCTCTCTCTGCTGAGTCCTTTGCAATGAGCCACAGAGGTTCAGTTGGTTTGATCCTGAAGTCTTCAATCTTTCCATAATCCCATTATCTGCTGTGGTGCTATATATGTGAATGAGCATTAAGGAATTAGGTTGTACAGTGTGTGTTGTTTGTGGTGCAAGTTAAGACGGGGTCAGCACTTTCATTGCTTAGTGTAATTTATATCAAAGCAGAGGCTACCGATAGGATTATGGGAACTGCTGTGCCTTTAAGAGCAGACAGGTTTTCAGCTGAGAAGCTTTTTTTTTTTTTTTTTTGGTGAGATATTTGATTTGGATGTATTCAGCATTGGGAAATACGCTGGCAGCATGGATAAAGTTCAGTGTTCTTTGAAAATTGTTTTTACTTCAGGCCTTTGAAGTTCTCAGTCATGGGTAGGTTGTTTTAGTCTTTGCTCTTATTGTGTAAAATAATACGCTAGGACTTTCACTTGCTGCTTAGGATCTCTGAAGTAGAAGCATAACAAAAGCCTGGGTTTTCAATGATGCTGGATACCCAGATGCTTTCCTTCACTTTTTCCTTTTCCTTGGGTGACTGACGCTTAGTCTGTATATCTAAATAGGTCTTTATGAACCGGACCTTTGACTTCAGTATGATTTCAGCCTCTGCTCCTTTGCAGACTGTAGTTTGACCCTTCTTCTTGTCACAGTTTTGGACTTAGTATTTGGATCAGTTAGAGGAGAGGGTTTGGGAAGTGATGATGTCATGTCTTCACACTCAGCTGAAAGAGTGCTTACCCAAGCATGACCGTAAAGGCAAATGTGCTACTGTAGGTGTCTTTCAAAGAAGGTGTCATACTGATTCCGTATGTGCTTGGGTTCATCAGCGCTTCAGAGTTCTTTTTGCATGAAAATTGATCCATGCCAAACTGCTTGGACAGTGGTGGTCAGCCACTGTGTGATAACTCTGCCATCTAGATATAGTCATGCCTTACTCTCATTAGGGTTGCTAAAACAGACACTGCGTGCCGTCCCAGGGAGAAATGCTATTTAAATACTGGAAGGAATAGCACTTCTGTATATGCTTTTTCATGGTTTCACTAAGATAAGATGAAGCATGATTAAGTCATTTTGGATTCCTGCATCATGGATGCTGTTCTTTGGAATGTGTTTAGGAAAACAAATAGTATTAGATGAGAATAATGAAGTAGAAAAACTGGTTTGTGATATGCTTCTCAGATCAGACACTTCGTATTGGAATTTGGGTGTGTGAATACCCATATGTCAGTTGGTATTTTATTCTTTCTCACTTCCTTTACATCTTGACATCTGTCTAATGTGTACTATATAAGCCTGGGTGTTTGGATTTCTTACCTGTTCAGAGTAAGAGGAGATGATCTGGATTGATTTTTGGGCAAGTTTGTTTCATATCATGTGTGAAGTCTTTCTAGCCACAGAATTACAGTGTAGTACTAAATCTGTTTCTTATCTATGAATGCCAGCATAGACGGGCAACTCTGCTATCACTTTCCCGTTGGAGGAAATGAGATGTGGAGAGGTAAAGCAATTTCTAAAAAAATTTATCTTTTATATCCATAGCCAATCTTGTAACAGTTTATTGATATTTGCCCTCTTCATAAACAATAAAAACTTTGAAGTGAGTGACTTTATCTTAGAAAGCAAACTGTTGCTAAAATTATTCTTTGCTAGGAAAACTTCTAAAATAATTCTACTTCCTCTTATCCTGAGAACTAAGAGAAGAGTATTTGGTACTGTAACATCTGGGGGTTTTCAATGCTTCCATCAAAATGGGTAAACAGGAAATGGCAGCATGCATGTGTGTCTACAGATTTGATTTATAGCTATAATGGTCTTTCAAAGAATCAATTATTTGTATATAATAACAATATGAATGAAATCTTCCCCAAGGCCAGAAGGCTATTCTGGTTTTGAATAAACGCTCCAACACTCATTCACATAAGGAACAGAAGTTATATATTTCTTAGAGCAGAATGAACATGATGAGAATGAAGATGACTGTTTGGAAAAGGAGACTGATACCAGAATATGAGATCATTTTCCTTTGTTTCTATGTATGTATTGATCCTAGCATTTAAGAGTCAAAAGTAGTGGTTGGTGAATTATTATTATGAGCTTTATGAGTTTCCAACCACTCTCCAGTGTCTGCAGTGTTGCCAATACAAAAGACACACCAGTAATGCCAGGAAGGCCAAGTCTAATGGTCCTTGCAGTCAAATGCCTTTTTCTAATCACAGGCGTGATTTTTCCAAGTTAGGCAAGGTGAGTCAGTTGTGTGAGGCCCTAAGAGAGAAAGGCCAGATTTAGGGACTGTGCACTTTAGACTTTTGCCCAGCTACATCAATAGCAGTAATGTCATGTGAGGCAGTGTTAACCCTCACTCAGATCAAGCCCACAGTTTAGAAGAGCTAAGAAAAAGCAATGAGCCCTGCATCAGCACAGAATCCTGGTTGACATAATCTGGAGTTATAGCTGGTGTCATCTTAAAAATATTCGTATCGAGTCATCTGAAAATTTGTACAGCATTTATGGTAGATAATGATATAATCACAAGAACAGTCTAGATGAATCTATAGATATTTATCCTTTTGTCATTGGTGTTACTTAAGCAAGAGATAGTATGAGATTGAACTAGGTCTGTTTCCTACTCTCTCTATTCTGTTGTGATGTGCTCTGACTGAGCTCTTTAAATACTGGGAAAAACTGTTCAAGTAAGATTTGTTTTTGAGATGGTAGTACTTGTAACTTCCTTCTATTGGCCCATCTTGTAGGATTTTATGGAATAAAGTGTTGGTTTTCCAAATGGTTATTTTTCTGAAAACTTGGCTGAAATTTATTTGCATGTGAAGTACCTCTAATCCTCATGGAAAGCCATTTTTATATTTTGGGTTCAAGCCAGTCACAGAATATAAGCTATACTGAGAGAGTAGCCAGTCATGCAGCACTGAGCTCCACAGACACTTCTTGGATGTTAAAGTATGGTTGGCAGTCTTTTGCTTAACTCCGAATTGAGTTTTGTATGGTCATGACAGGAGGCAGACGAGCCAGGGGAGAAAACCCCAGGAAGAATAATGTGACCTGTTGGTGTCTATGTTGTGCCTTGGAGGATGACCCAGGTCCTCGATGCTGGGTAATGCACTGGCACCTGGGATCCGACATCATACTGTCCCTAGCAAAATGTCTGGACTGAATGTGAGTCGAGGCTGCCTAAAAAGGCTGCAAGTCTTTGTAGCAGATGTTGTGAGACTGTGGGCTATTTTCAAATGATTCCCACCTCATATTGCCCATCTGAAATTGTCACTGCAAGGGTAGAATACTTGACTAGAGGCTGTACTGTGTAGAGTCTCCTCACAGTGCTGGCTGTGTCTAAACTTTTCTCTGGCAATACCAGCAGGGTCAGTGAATGCTCGTACCGAGGTTCGTTCCAGGAGCTAAGTGAATTCAGTGCTCTAGACAGTTGTGAAGACACAACCTCTGTCTCCAGAAGCCTTAGAGAAGATCTTTGTGTGTAGTTCCCTCCATCATGCAGTGTGAGAGGTACGGCACATGGTAGTCAGTATATCAACGTAGAATTAACAGTCAAATCTTTTATTGCAAAAACAAATTGCAATGAATTTCTGCTCAGTGCCCTGTGCCAGTATAATGTGTTTCAAGAAGATATCTTCTCAGAAACCTGTTGGGCACAAGTCTGCAAAATTGGAGAAGAATATATCACAGACACAAACATGTTGGGGGGCAGTTAAAAGCCATATGTGTCCCAGAGTTACAGCTTCTGGAAAAAATCATTAGGTATTGCAGTTTCTCCTGATGCAGTGTGACATTTGAGGAGCTATAAATAGTACTCTTATACGTTTAATATAATGTAATGTATATATGTATAATAGCACATTGTAATATTTGACTAGGTATTTAGATATTTGTTTCTTGTCTTGAAAATTCTGACTGTGCTGTCAGTACAGCTAGACTGAAAACTCGTAGGCTGATTAATTATTAAAACAACCCACTAAATATTTTACACATTTTAATTTTTTTATCTTATCTATTGATACTTTTCTTCAAAGAGACTACAATATCAGAGGAAAACCTTACTACAAAATATGCTAAGAATTTATATCACATCCTGTAAAAGATTTAAAATGTGAAGGTTGTGTAAATATTTATTTCCTCACTCTGTCTTTGCTTTGGTTTCTTCTCTCTTCCTCTATAGTACCTCTCTGAATCTTTTTTGATGGGTAAATAACCAAATAACCTTTTCTTTTTTGAAAACTTTTGTGTCCAGCAGATGTGTGCTCCCCTCATGTAAGATGATATATGAATGTACAGTAAATGCAAATCCATGTGGCAGAAAGTTTGCTTTCTAGAAGGTAGGATGTGCCAAGCAACAGTACTGCTGTAAGACTGGGGTAGACACACAGTCATGAAGAGCACATGGTTTGTGTCCTACCTTGCCATATTATTAGGCACCATCTCTTAGCATATCTGTGAGCTGTGAGTCTTTACAGCCAGCTATACAAATGTACGAAAAATCATAGAATCAGAGACTCCAAACCTGGAAATCACATTTCCTCAGACACTGAAGACACTTGGATTTGAATCTAACATCTTAAGAAAGGCACCAAAATACCTTGCTTGCTATTCTAACATCTAGAGGTTTCAAAGACCTGTACAAATTGGGTTGTGGTTCTCCTAAAAGTGGGGCTTAGTTACACATATGGCAGTGCACATATGTGCACACAAACAATGTATTATTGTTCTGGACCTTTTTTCTGTTTTATTGCCTGGATTCAAAGAGCACTGGCACCAACTAAGATCAAAGTCCTCATGAGAATAGGCTTGTGCAAATACACCAGAGACAGCATCAACCCACAATGCTTTTGGGCTAAGCAAGTGAGAAGACTGGGATAAAGAGGACTGGGAGGAGGATGAAAAGGGGCATAGTGCTGTTGACATGGACTCTTGCATGAGGAATGAGATGGGGCCTGGTGGGCTCCACCTTTTCCTTTCCTTTGTAGTTTGGCTTTGGTCTGTGATCTGGCATTACTGGGGAGTTTGCATATTTGGTAGTGAGTCCTTTCCTGCTCAGACAGGTGTGAGACAAAGCTAGCAGAAAAAACCTCACAGACATTTGAATCTCTCTTTCCTAGCAGTCCATATAGTTTTGTGAGACTTCCTTTGTGAGGACTTTTGTAAGTAACACACTGCTTATTCAATTGTGAGATATATTATCCATTAAAAAAATGCCTGAAAGTACTTGGAAAGAAAACAAACTAAACAACATCTTCACAGAGAGCTTGGTGTCTTACTGGATGTATGACTAATACTCATGACAGAACAGATCTTCAAGCCTGGGTATGGTTATTGACAGTAAGATTTTAATGAAAGTGTTCTTAAAATATGTGTCATTTCTTGCTTTAGTTTGCTACCTGGTCTCTAGAACACTGTTCTAAAAATATCTATGTTTTAATCACAAGGTTGTGCTTGTTTTCTTAAAAATTATATATACTTCACAAAAGGAAACAGAGCCCTCAAAGACCATTTCCTATTACAATTTCTGGGTCACTGCACCCCATTGTATAACAAATGGATATGAATAGGGTAAATGACTGGCCATCAGTCTTTGTGTTTATGGTATTGAATGAGTGATTATTAGACTTAAATCATGTTGCTCATGTTTTATTTCTAATTAGCTGAGCAATGTGATGTATCTTTATATGATTGTTGTGATCTTTTATAAAAACGCTAGTCAGTATCTGTATTGGTGCTAAAACCAAACAGCGAGAACTCCAAGAGAAAGGGTTTCTCAAGCAAATAAATTAGGTGGGGATCCTTGGGTTAGAAGCCATGGAGGGACAGAAGGAAATACTGTTACTTAGCTCTGAAGGGCAGAAAGAGGGATAGACTTAGCAGTCAGACATTCCACATAAAATCATTCTGTTCAGTGCAGGAAATGAATGAGGCAGAGGTGTTCCTTCTCCCTGCAGCTGGCTTTAACTCATAGCACTCCCGCCAGTAAGTCTTTTTCCTCAATGTACATATTTTGTGTGGCTGTTTCTCTTTGGTTGGAATTTTGATTAAAAAGAATCCAAGTGTCTTGCTTTGCAATCACTTTGCTGTCAGGAATAGAAGCACCTCAATGTCTCACCTCAGCTCCGTTGGCTTCTCCCTTTGGGAGAGGGTTTTACAGAGTCCCTAATGTGTGCATTTGTAAGATTGGAAGATAGCGTCTGGAGAATCACCTGCTATGTTGTGAGGCCTCATTAAAGAGAGAAAAAAACCCCTTTGCCATCTCATAGCCTTCACTTTTGTTCTTTCTTGCTGTCTTGCATTGTTTTTTACTAGAACAAACAAGCTATGAGCGTACTCAGTTGTGCGTTATTTGTGCCCAGTGAAAACCATCATGTCAGGCATGCGCTCATTGTGTTGATCTGAACAAATGTTCTGCTGCTGATACTGCACTCACTAGAGCTCAGACACAGTGTGAGCTGTGGTATTTTGTGACTCATGCTTCATCAAGCTGTAACTGTTAGCTGTGTTCTAGCCTCTACCAGCACAAGGGACTCAATATCTGATCCAAACTATTGGGCTCAATGGAAACAATCTCGTTGCCTTCAATCAGCTGGATCCATCCACGAAGATTTTGGGCTGAGTTTTCAGGATAGGATGTTAAATAATTTCTCCCATTTGATTTTTAAATTTCAGTACATTAATAGAGAGGGAAAGAGAAATACTGCAATGGCATTGTAGTTACTTTTGTGCAACATTTGAGGCTCAGTGGATGAAATAGCCTGTTACTGCCATACCACAGTTGACGTGTTTCACAGCAGATGCCAAAAACACCTCTTGAACACCAGATTGTTTGCCCTGTGATTCTACCCACCACTGCAGAAATTCCCTGCTGTGAAGAGAAGGTGTTTGCAACTTCCAGAGGCCAGCCCAAGGGAAAGGTCCAGTCATGAGTAGTTCAGTGTTCCCTGTGGGTCTAGGGCTTGTACAGATTCCTCAAAGAGAGCTGATAGAGGAGCTCTAGAAACTGCCACAGATACTACCAGCTCACAGTCCAGGAAGAAAAGACAATGTGGGCATCTCTATCTCTCCCTCCCAACACAGAAAATTCCCCAATCTTAAGGTGTTTAAATGAACATTTTAATTTACTTGTTGGTTGTCACTGGAGATGTGTAAGTTTTCTTTGTTTTTATTAAATGTGACATTTCTCCTCCTTTTTCTCAAATGTTGTCTGTCTTGCTGCATTTTTAGGTAAAGTGCAGTGTTGTGGTTTTTGTTTCTAAAAATAATATAATCTAGTTTACGAAGTCTGGTATTCATAAAGGCTTGTAATTCAGCCCTGTGAAATCCTGTGACTAATTAATGATATGTCCTTGTTCTATTATAAAAGTTTACAAGCCTTTGGCTAAGATATATGATAGATATTTCATAGATAGTTTCATTTCTTTTGCAGGAAAACTAAAATTTTATGATAAATGATTTCATGCCTATCGTAAGTTTTATGCCTCTACTAGTATTTTGCAGTACATTAGCAGCACAAAGACCACGAGGTCTCTCACCTTTCTGATGAAGATTGGAGAAGTCTATAGGAATTTCAGGCTAATTACAGGCTTTAAGACCCATGTGCTCTAGTACATTCCCTGCTACATGAGCTAAAGCAAAATCACTGTTAGTGGATACTAGCTCGGTGCTCAGCAACTGGATCCCATCCAGGTTATACACTCATGTAAGTCTATTTGGTGAAGCTTTTTGAAATGAAATCTACTGTTGAATTAAAAATAAAAAATCAACCATAATAGTTGTGTATAGACTCATGACCTTCAAAAAATATCCTGCTGCTTCTCTGGCACATCATCTGAGATAAGAATTCAGTCACCTGGCAACAGAAGTCATGCATGAGTTCTGAGTACAAGGACACCCCAAAGCCTCTGTTTGCATTGTAGCACTGACTGACAAGAAATCCTTACTGTTTGAGCTCCTGGATGTCACAGAGCTCCTTGTCCTGGGTGACTCCCTTGTACTGAACTAACCTTTGGTTGACAGTTAGCTCCTCAGACAGAGCTTAATCCCGTGAAAAGTCTGCTTTACTTGGCATCTTGCCAAGCCATGGTCTATTCTTGTATTAATTCAGATTTAATTAATTAATTCTGTTTCTAATGGCTTAATAAACTAAGGCCAAGTTTGAGAATGCAATTATTTTTGTATTTGGGAAGGCTTCACTGAAATGAAGACCATTTTGCTTGAATAAGGAGCACTGGGATCACTACTTTTCATTATTAAGGCTCTGTTAGAAGTGAGTCACTGTCACATCACCTCCTCTTGTCATCACATACATGCATAGGTACAAGTGATAAAAATTCACCTTCTGCAAGCTGGTGACTACATACAGGGTAGATGCAGGGGAAAGTGTTCAACTGCAAGCTTAACTGAGCCTATCTCAGCACCCATCCTTGCCTCCCTGCAGTGTTATGCCCACGTTCTAGTTGACACATGCTTTGGAACAGGGCTCTGTGAAGCACCTGTCATGCCTCTTGATGTGGTGTCTAAGAGGGGAGGTTTCTATTTCCAGCTCTGTTACTGATATAGTGCAGGGTGACGGGTAAATTTCACAATGTTCTTTTATGCTTCCACTCTCTCGTCTCTGATGTGGCTGAAGGATCCAGCCCAGTCAGGGTAGCCTTCTACTATACAGTAGGAATCCTGGTTTATTTGTGCTAGTGTCCAAGATGATTTTGGGACAGGAGAGGGATGCTCTAACCACATCTAATACGTGACTTTAAGTGAAAACATAAATTCAGTGGGAAGCAATGCTGATGGCTCAGCATTGTCAGTGCAAGTCAGTCCCTGCTAGGTGCATGCTGATTGTGGTACCATCCACAGCAAGTAGTTGGTGAACACGTAAGAGAAAATATTACCAAGAGATCTGGTTGTCTTTACATGGCATTTTGTAAATGTAGAGCAACTTTAACTCTGGCAATATCCACTAATTTTGGATATACCATAGAGTCACAGTTCCAGGCATCTGTTATAATCTACCCCAGAAGCATCTGTGCTCCCTGTAGTGAGTACAGGAACTTTCACCACGTGTGGTTTATGGGAGTGACTTTTGAGTCATTGTGAGTGGAAAGTACAATAGAACTGTGAGACGCTATCTTTGTGGGAAAAAAAAGTCATTGCTGGAGTTGATTTAATCATCTTCCCTTCCATATGCTTCCACTCTAAATGCTGGAACTTTCTACATTTTCTTTTGTTTGGTCAGTGCTTTGTGCAAGTCTGCTAGTCACAAGATTTTCAGAGGCAGTGTATGTTATCTTTCTATTTTGCTTTCCCCTCTATGAAACGTTGAGATAAATGCTTTTCTAGACACTGAGTGGTTGTGGACCGTATGTTCCTGTAAAAGCTGTAATTTCCCACTGAGGTCTTCTGTTTCCGTTAAACCATTCTGTGTGTGTGCCGTGTGCTGTAACACACACTGACTTGAAGAACTGTATTGTAACCCAGCTGGGTACAGTGCTGATGCCTGAACCCGAAGTATAGCTTGAGTATTTGGAGCCTAACCTGATGCCAGATCTGAGTGCAAGTGAGAAAAATTTCTTTTTTAGTTGTATGCAGCAGAGAACACAAGCAAAAAGTGTCCTGGTATGATCAAGAGTAGAAGACTGTTGTTTATGCTCACAGAACAATGGTAGCACAGGGAGACTCAGCCGAAAGGACTGTGTAATAGAGGAGCAGCTATTCAATCACTAATCACACATAATTCAATTCACCATATACCCCAGGCATTAAAATAACTAAAATAAGACTGTCAAATTCCCCCAACCATTCTATACCTCAGACACTTACACGTGAAGGTAAAGTTAACAAGTGCCATGGATCTTCCCAAGGTCCCTGATGGTTCCTGTAGAACAACCACTGTTGCCTGAATTTCAGACTGGATGATGCTGAATTCACTCAGTATGCCACAGTATTCACATCCTTGCTCAAGCCCTCTTAAAATACTTACATAAGTTTACTCTGGTTTTATTAGCGTTATTAAGGTTGACCAGCCTGTGACTTAGAGGGTATTTGGGTCCATCAGTTTGCATCTAGCTCTTTTTTTTCATGTTTGTAAAGGCCAACTCCAAATCAGTCAGGGACATGGATGTGGCAGAATTAGCTTTTGTTGTGACAGCTGGCCTTGCACGTATCACAGATGTGGGCTTATGCTGAAACAAGGGCTGTGCACAAAGTTCACTGCAACTATAAAAATAAGGTGGCCAGTTTCCCTGCTGGGAGTTGGACTCTTGTGCCTTGGGCTCCCAAGTGTGGACCAGGGGACTCTTGTGCTCTGTGCTGACCCAGCCGGAATAAGAGGGCAGGGACAAGGAACAGCAGAATGGTAAATTGTGCAGCTTTCTTCTTAATTCATTGTAGCCTTCTCTAGTTACTCTGAACCATTAGTTATGCAACTCCATTTACTATGGAAGGCATCTACATGATTAGTCCTTGGTTAAGTTTTGGATGTCCAAATTAGGAAAGCTGTAAGCACAAAAGCAAAGGAGCACAAGGAAACAGAGAACAAATACAGTTAGCCAAAGGAAGAAGAGATTTAGCACACATACTTCTTTCAGCTGGACTCTTATGAGCATCTGTTTTCCTGCCTCTATTTTAAAAATCCTTTTTAGATTTTTTTTTTTAAATCCAAAGTAATTCTGTTTGTTATGCAAATCTTATTATAACTTTCATTTCTGCCACTTTAATATTTCATAAGAAAATATCATTTTGAATCTAAAACTTGTGTTTATGATTGCAGAGCAGCTAGCTGCCTGCTAGACGGTTGTCCACTACCAGAGGGTTGTTAATTTCTATAACGCCCCCAGTATTTAGGATGCACTAAATATATGAAATATTTAATGTTCTTCTGGGGACTTCTGCAATCTATCATTAAGTAATCTACAAAAGATAAAAAGTGTGCTTGTGATTTATTACAGATTTGTTTTCCTGTTTTATATAAAAAAGGCCCAAAGGGTCCCTCTGTTTTGTACCTCTGGTTTTCTTCTAGAGAAAAGCATGTCTGTTTCCTTTTATTTTCCTTTTTTAAAAAATAACTTCTTTCAGAGTATATGCATAATTGATGATCTGGTAGAATTATCTCAGGGTTATTATGAGAATGGAAGCTGACTAACTGTCCAGGGAAGAAGAAATATTTTTATTTTGATGGCTTAAAAGTTTGAAACAAATAAATAAAGTCTCCAAGCTTTTGAACACCTGAATAAATATTTGGGAGAAAAGTTGCTGTTTGCCAGGATGTAACAGCTTGCTCAGATAGATGGCTGAAGGAGCTTTAAGTCTAATTCTAAGACGTCTAAGGAGACCACAGAATAAGAAAAGTGATACTTTAAATGAAAAGAGCAAGTGGCAAAAAAATAATTTCTGAACACCTCTCCCTCTCATTTTAAAGTTTTCAGGCCTCTAGGGATTAAAAAAAAAAAAAAGAGAGCACAGAACTGAAAAGCTTATCTTTTATGTATTTTACCTTGGAAGTCTGTGTTATATATATTAGGCTGATAAGCAAGATAGAATTTATGGTAGTAAATATTGACTAATTTGTTGAACACATAGTTTTGTATGAAATTGGCCAGGAGACCACTGTTTGCTAGGAGTAAAAAAACTCCGAGTTCCAACTTTTTGTCCCTCACCACTTTTACAGATATCTTCATAATTTCCATTCCACAGAACACGGAGGAGTCAAGAAACATATTTTTTTTGCTATTATTGATGATTAGCAATTACTCTGGCTTTAGGAAGTGATTCAGTGTCTTTCTCCCAGAGGATTTTGGTTTTCATTTTATTAGGCCCTAATCATGCCATTGTGTCTTGCTGTATAAAAGCTGACTTGGATAAAGGATCAGTTCTTATATGTGTGTGACTGGGGGTGATGCAGATGCACAGGGCTGAAGTGGAGGGAAGGGTTGAGAATGCTGCTAGGCAGAATCTGTCTGGCAATACAGACCAGGATTGTCCTCCTTTCCTAGGAGGACAGTAAAGTTACACCCTGTCCTTCAGTTCCAGACAGAAAACAAACTCTGGACTCCTGCTTCTGTCTTGCTTAACTCTGTGTATCTGGTTAGTACTGTGTTTGTAGGTATGTAATGTCTTCTGGGAACTGTTTCTCAATTGCCTCAACATAGCTAGCCAATTTAATTGATTGATTCCCTGAGAAGCTTAGAGCAGTATAAAAATTAGATCTTTTTTTCTTAAACTAATTTATAGAACAGAAAGTATTTTCCCTTAGATGTTTTTGGGGATTATAAAGTATTCTACTAGTGCTTTGTGGTGGGCTGGTTTTTGGTTGCTTTTTTTGTCTATGTACTCAATGCTCTGTAGGATAAATGGTAACTGTTTAAACTGTGAGAATTATCCTAAGCCCTCTGCTGCCCTTGGAGTAGCTATTGGAGAGTATTGAAAATCATTATCTCCTTGTTAAGGGATTTGTGCTTTTGGTGCAAGAGCATGTGCTGGCTGTCCTTGCTGAAGAACTGCAAATGACATGAGTACTGTGTCGTCGGTGAAGCCACATGGAACTCATTGTTTCTCTATGTTGTAACCATGCTGTTTCCATAGTTAAGAACCTTGCACAGCCTTAGTGCAATAAGGTGCTCCTTTGCACAAGCTGGCGGGCTATAAATACAATATAAATACCATGGGGAACATGTCTCTCAAGTGTTGCTTTATGAGAGAGAGAACAACCATGAGAAGACATTGAGGAGAATGCAAGAATACAAGAGGAAAATTGCGAATCTTTACATCCTCAGCTCTTCCTCACGTTGCTGCTATCTTTAGGAAATTGATGAGAGGGTGACACTTTTTTCTGTACTGGTTTACTTTATTCAGTCTTAAGTTCAGGCAAGATTAGAAGTAGAATTTCTGTCTGGATTTCAGCAAACTGCTGTCACTAGAGCTGTGTTTGATTACTCCAGTACAACCTGGGTCTGTGGTTCTGGTGAATGCTGACACTAAATTGGGAAAAACAACCTTGCAAAGTTAATGTAAAAGGACTGTAATGCCTTCTCTGTGTGAAATTCATCATATCAGCACGCCATGAAGCAAACCCTATGGTGTGTACTGTGTTTTTGGATACTGTTAAGGCTGGTAACTAACTAGAAAGCTGTCTTTCTAGGTACTTCAAGATAGCCCAGAATTCCAGATCCCTCTTTTTAAGAAGCACAGGAACAGGAGAAGAATACTGTCGGTTTAGTTCAGTTGGTCGTTTTTGGCCTTAAGGGCCATCATCATCATGAATTTGGAATGATTGCTAAAGTGTATTTTCCACAGAGTACAGTGGCTGTCCATTTTCTCTGAGGGAAAATGCCTTCGCTTGCTTTTAGCTCCTGCCTTAAGGAACCTCACTATTCTACACAGAAATTAATTTTTGTTCTTTCTATTTCTAAGCCGACTCAGAGCAGCAAAAGCCCCATCCTGATGCCTGGACAGAGTTCACATTCTGGTCCTTGTCACTGATTTTGTAATGCAAGTTCAGGTGATGCTGCGTGAAGCTCCCATGAAAATGCCTGCATGGAGCATGGAGAAGCTCAGTTGCAGTAATTACATCCCAGTAGCACTGCTGCTGTAATTGTAATTGCAATATGTAATTAAGGTGATATGGAGCTGTATTACTCACATGGGCCATTTTTTCATTAGAAATGTGTGATTCTATTTAAATTCTCATGTGACCTACCCTAATGTAGTTTCTGATGCCTGCAACTGAGGCAAAAATGCCAATGTAGTCATAAAGACCTTTACACTTGGTTCACTGAACCTGACACCATTTCACTCTAACTTGTTTTTCAGTCTAATCAGTCTGTACCAGAATTTGAATTCAGCATTTTAAAAATATATTGTCATGGTTTCTGTCTGGAACATTAGGCACTGGTCTTTTTATTTCCTCTCCTGAGCAGCATGATGGTAACCAGTAAAGAGGTCAGTGGCAATAAGAGATTGTTTAATGATAGATAAAAGCATCTACGAAAGTTCTGTGACTTTCATATGTGGATGTCTCTACAGCTGATCCCTCCTCTCCCCGAAAACAGTATCTGAGTAATGTGAGTGCTCTCAGAATTCTTTTTTGTTTTCCTCTTCTTTCACTAATAAGGTCTGAACCCAGAATCTGAGCATCTTTTAAGATTATATATATCTTGTGTTTTAAAATTGAGATAAAAATTGGATGGCTCAGGCTCAGATTTAAATTAGTTAATTAGTTATTGATGCTTTTCAGGCACTTAAAATTATTTATGAAGTACTTAAGATGATTAAGTATGAACCTCTTGACATGCTTGGAAAAGGAAAAATGAAGAATTATTTTCATTACAATACAGATGTGTCCTATTGCGGGATTATTGTTTCTCTGGAAAACAACAGAAGGAATTTTCAGAGGGAAGCATCAAAATGGGATTTCTAAAAGTCTGAACCAAACAAGAAAAAATGAAATATAATAAAGATTCAAAATATCTAATATATGAGGTTACCTGAAAAACAAAGCAAAACATTGATTAAAACAAAATTCTTGCGACAGGCAGTTGCCCTGATTTGTCAACGTTTAGCCATAGCCCTGGTTTCAAAGTGGTCATGTAAACTCAGCTTTTATTGCATAAATTGCATAAAGATTCTAAGATAGCCAAATTCTGCAATTTGAAGCCCAGAATGACTTGTGCCGCAAAAACCTTAGTTCAGGGCTCATTGTTGCAACTCTTGTATCTCTAATTAGCTATAGTGCAAGTCATAAAAGCAGGTAGTGCTCTGAGTGGCTGTTATGAGGCGCAAAAATCATCCATCAAAGTTCTCCAATGATAATGATAAAAATGTGTGTCAGACCCATGCTGGTCAGAACTGTGATTGCAATTTCTGTCTCCAAATATTCTGTGTGAAATTTCTCCTTTAAACTATTACAGTTGTATTTCCTCATCCATGGGCTTAGAGTCAAAATTCCCTGCTACTGTAATTCTTTGTTGCAGGTGCTGCTATTCCAAAATTTTATCTGCAGTAATACTTAGCAACTATTTCTTGCTTGTTTTGCTATTGTCCTGGCTAAACCTAGGCATTCTGTTTTTCCTAAACACTCTCTATCCTACTTTAACATATAGCCATCTGCTTATTTTTCTCTTTTGTCACTAGTGTTCTGATTCCTTTTTCAGACAGGCTTTTCATTCTCTTAGCAATTATTCTGATGCATCTGAGATTCAGGTTATTGAGTAGCTTCTCCCCAGCTTGCCTGAGCTGGCTGGCATCCCTTGCTAACCCCATGCTTCTGTTGATGTCCACCCACCACTTTACACCTTCATTAATCCATGTGTGAAATGGGGAGGAGTGGTTATCACACCACATCCACCCCCACACATGTATCATGGATTGAAACATGCTTTGATAAATGTTTGTGATGTGCTGCAGAATCTTCGGCTACAAGATGCCGCACCAGGACACCGTGAGGACAGAGTGTGTCTGGGTCCTGGGGAGGGAGTCAGCTGTAGGGAACAGGCCCTCCAAGGGCAGTGTTTCAGATGGCTTTGTAGCACTTTCCACTTGGTAATTTTTGTCCTTCAGTTTCTGTGTAAGTCTATGTTAGGCTTTATTTACAAACATTCAGAACCACTTGTGAACTGGAACTAAAGGGTGAAAGTCTTATTTACAATTTGTCATAATGCTGTGTCCTGCTGATGGGCCTTTTTCTCTTGTTTCTCCCCTGTGTTCCCAGATAAAATGAGAATGGTTGTACACAAAGTACCAGGAAGTTGTGAGGGCTAATGACTCATCCCACCATGCTCTGAACATTACAGAGTGCTTTGTTTCTACATAAAGGTTCTGCATTTCGGATGTAAGTTGAAGGGTTCAAGCAGGTATTTTGAAAAGCATCTCTTTGTATCTAAGTCATGTATTCCAGGAGTTTTATGTGACTATTGTTGCAAAGTTTATTGGAAAAGTAGTGGGAGGACTCCTCCCCTCCTCAGACTCCTGCCTGAGTGGTAGAAAGGGCAAAGCTTACAGTGTTTTCAGATCAGTACAGCCAAAATTCTGCCACTTGGCTTGGGCCTGCTTTTGTTTGATGAAATTGCAAATAGAGTATGAAAATGTTTGTTGTGAAAGATAAATTTGTAGGAATTGTTGTATTTGATACTTTTCCTTTTTAAGTAGAAACAATTTAAAGAGCTTAATTCAGCAGAGAATAAATCTCAGTGTTGTTGCTTGTATAAAACTACACTGCTCTGCTCTACATATGCCTTTAAACTGTTTATATTATTTGAAATGTCATTCCAGAGGAGAGTTTGGCTTAGGACTGCAGAGAAAGCCATTTTATTCCATGTATGGACCTGGTCTCTTAAAGCTATTTTAGTGAGTAGCTAGAAAATATTTTTTAGTGAGGCATGATTCCATTTGTGTTTATGTGCATCGGCCAATTTAATGAGGGAGCTACACTGTTCTGCAATTCTGCTCAGCATTGTTTCAGGGAAAAAACAGGAATTTTGAGGTGCAGGCTGGGTTACGTGTTTTTTAAACATTTTATTTAAAACTACATCTTGAAATCACTGTATTCTCAGTTTAGCTACTGAAGAATGAAACCCTTCTGTGCCTAGAACAGACTCCGTTAAAAAAATTACATCTCCAGTTGGTGTTAATCAACATTGCCTTTAACAGAACCAAGCCATTTTTAAACCATTGCAGGCACTGATTCCAGATTTTGCATCTCAGCCTTCAGAAAAGCATTAATTTCTCTTGTTAGAGCGCAGTGACAGGAGGGTGAAGAAGATCCACTGGTTCTACAGTGGAATCAAAAACCTTTTTTCCAGCTTTCGTCTTTTGAACTATATCGTGGCAGTTCTGCAAGAATCTGATGTAAGGATATGGCACAGAACTGTGCTACTCTGGGAATGGCAGCTGGGTGTTTGCTCCCAGGACAGCTTCCCAAAGGGAAGGATCCCCAGAGGGTCGTAAGGAAATGATATATGTTTGACTATATCTATGTTTTGGCACTATTCTATGCTTAGGTAATAATTTTGGGTCTTTTTCTGTTTTAGGCACCATCTGGTGTTTGTTTAGAATCCTCCCTAGTAATAATTGATATGATGTGATCATTTAACTTAGAGAAAATGTTATAAAAGTGGTGTTTATATATATTAATACTAGATAGAATTAGAAATTGTCGTCTTTTGTGCCATTCAATACTCCTTTGAAAGTGCAGAATCTGTAAGTAGCACATGGTTACGCTAATAAGGCTGCCCAGTTTCCTCCATTTATATTCTGTAAAGTCCTTTATTCTTCTTCCAGGGGATTTGTCTCTGGAATTAAAGGGTAAATTGCACCTCTGACAAGACATGCAGCCTTTGTGTTGAGACTACTGACTGCTGACATCCATTGTTATAATCTTTATACTTTAAGTGACCTGGAGTCAGATTTTCAAGGTATTTATTTGCTTAAGAGCCATTAGACTCTAAATGGGATTTCAGAATTGCCTAAGTAAATTAGAATCCTAATTCACACTGTAGATCTTATTAGGAGACTTCATGTATCTCCAGGTGCCTAAACACCTTTGTATAGCTGCTGGCTGGATACTGGGACCTAGCCTGGAAGCATCCCGCAAGGCCACAAAACAATAGCCAAAGCACAACAGTTTTTGGCAGACTTTTGAAATTAGTAATTCGATTCAAATTACTGAAGAAGAGGTGAAAGGCTTTGAATTTGTTACTGATGTTTGTTTTTCAAAGTACTATGAGTCACCAGTTTGAGTGAGCCCATGTTTCAGTGCTGGGCTGGAGTGGATGTGGGCTGATAGGACACATATGTAGCCTGTGCCACTTCCAGCACCAGCTGGGCTCAGTCTGGAGCCATTTCACACTTCTTCTGTTGATATGAATAAAGGCTTACAAGGGACATTAGCAACTGTCAGAGAAATCCATGCTTGATATCTCATCAGCTTGAACCTTAGTATCTCCTCAAAATACTGCCATTCCTTGGATTACGTTTGTTCAGCTTGGAATTCTTGCAAGTTTGTTTTTGGGCACACGTTCAGTAGACAGTCCTTTAGGAACTTCTGTTTGTTTCCAATGAAATTTCTTGAAAAAATTTTAAAATTATTTTTTAAACTTACTATTTAACTTCATCTTTCTCCTAGCAGAGAAATGAGGAAACATGCAAAAACTGCAGAATTGGGTCCTGTAAGTACTCAGTAGGTCTTCAAAAATTCAGCTGTGCAGCACTGTGATTTTTAGGCATTTTGATATTTAGATCTTTGGAGATATTTAGTTATATGATGATTAACGATTTTATATATATCAGAGAATTGGCACAAAGTTCTTAACAGTCAATTGAGAAGGTTCTTGCTCAAGGGAGAAGTTTGTTTTCAAGCATGTGGCTAAATTCAGCTAACTTTTAAGTTCATATGTCCTTGACTTTGGTGTTGTGTCCACTTGTATCAGAATTAAAATTTGTACGGGTTATGTGGGTTGAGAATCTTATGACCTGTTGGGATATCACTTTGGGCTATATTCAAATACCAGTGGTAGGTATGCAATATAGATGTTCTGTTTACTCTCATCCATTGGTGGTGTAAGGAGCCAGGCTTTTCTTAAATTTTAGGTAGTCTAAAGTGCTTATTGTGATCTTGAACTAAACTGCACGATAGTCACAACACCAGAGTTGGGCAGTGTGAGCAATGCCATTTATCTCAAGGCTGCTGAACAAGTTTGAGAGAGACTGATCTGTCTCTGATTCATCTGTTGACCATTCAACAAGGTTGTTTAAAGTGAGCAGTGAATTCCAAGGGGAAAGTTTTGGGTGGTCTATCTGGGTCTTACATCTTCTAGCATCACACAATGGCCATTTTTTCATTCTCTCTTAAGACTTCTATGAGGATTAATGCAAGACGATTCCTCAGAAACACTGTTGAGAGGAATTTTTCTTTCTTTACTTCTAAATGTCAAATATTTGGTTTTCTCTGTAACCCTTGGAAATTATTACATTGTCAAATACACCTGGAATTTACTGGATGCTGAAGTACTCCTATCATTAAAAGTGGTAAAGGTAGAGAAGTCAAGAGAAGTCAGAGAAACCTTTATTGACATACAACAATGTCGTGGTAGAGTAGCTTTCAGTAGTAAAGGGTGGCTCTATATACCCCAGGCTGGACCACATGGTAGAACTTTTTGTATTTGTTGCATTCTTAGGGCTGATGGAGAAAGTCTTTTAATCTGAAGCAGCAGAGGTTCATATTTCTAAGTTAAAGTGTTTTGTCTGGGAATTGTAGTCCTAGCTCATTCCTTTCTTAGGACAAAGGAGGATAATGGGTAGCAAAACACAACAGAGTGTTACCGGTTAGGCACGTTGGTGTTGAGAGAAGCACACCATGTCATAAAATTTAAGCCCCAAATTCCAAAGAGCTATTTTGTCTCAAAAGCTAAGTTTGAAATGTCAAGACAAATTCCCTTGTTTATTTTACTGAGAATTTCACAGGTGCTGAAAGGCATGAGATTCTTAATAACAGTTGGGTTCCCGAATACCTTGGACCTCTCTGAATATCCTGAGTAGAAAAAGTCAATAACACTTTTCTGAGAATGTACCACATGGAGAGGACAAAACACCTGTTTTTGAGCAGTGGTTAGCAAAGGCTGTAAATACAGGTGGGAAAATATTACTGTATTCATAGTTGTAATGGTATGCTGCTGTCACTTGAAAATGCTGAAGCTCTGTAGTGAGCTATTAAATGGAAGTCTCTTAATATCCCCTTTAAAGTTTTTCATTCCAGGTTCTTGAATATGTCTGCCACCTTTTTTGCTACAATAGGCAGTTTTGTTTTGTGCTGGCTTGCATGCCAAGTACAGTTAATGAATATTAAATTTCCATTTATGCAGAGACTCTTGTTATGTAGGAAAATATATTGTACAAGAAAAGCTTCAGACCCATTCTCACACTAGAAATGAAAGTCTGAATATTTATTGTAAGCCTGCTTCTGGAAGTTTTGCAGTTTATTCTAGTTTAAGTAATCTTTGAAATGGTTGGATGTGGAAGCTCCATGTTTACTGGGTTTTTATTGTGACTGTTATAAGACAAAGTGGTGATAGATTATGGAGCATGCTAAATGGGGAAGGAACCAACAAAATGGAAAGGGTTGTGATGACTGGTTCCTAGGCTTTAAGTCTTTGAGACAGTGGTTATAGGGGCTATAATAGATTCCAGCTTTCATTACTGCCTAGAGACATGCGGAGGCAGGAGATGAACCAAGTATTAAAGGCTTAGAAATAAATACGAGCAGACGTAAAGATTGTGTAGTATCTTATGCAAGTACAGGTGGATGAAGGGTAAATAAACTCAAACCATTAGAAATATGGAAGTATATCTTTAATGCCTAAGCCCTCAAATGAATGTGTCCTTCAAGATGGTTTCTGTTTTGTATGAACGAAGGGTTGTGCTGTGGTGTTACTAGTTCAGTTCACTGTGTATCAGGCATCAGGTTGCTTGTTGGTAGGGATCTTGAATTAGTCCAAAGTCCTCACAAATAAGATATACAACGCTCAGACAAAGAAAGTATTTCGGTAAATGACACTGCAGCTTGAGAACAGAGTAACTCCTGTGTGTGTCTGCTAGGTTAGGTGATATATCCAGTGTTGCAATCTGTCCATTTGATAGCATGCTTTGAGTGTTCTAAATGTTATGTTTATTTGCTTGACAGGCATTATGCTTTCCTATTGAAAGCTCAAATGATTCACTTGCAGTAGCAATTCATCTATAATAATCTACCTTGAACATTTTTTTCATAAATAGGAACTAAAATGATTTGTTGGGGAATCAGAATGAAAAGCCTTTTAGATTTAAAACACTTAAACAAAAATAGCTTTTCACACAAGATCCTTTGCAATGTCTTTCTCTTTTCAGCACTTTTTGTAGCACTATTCCCAGAGATTAACTCACTAACAAGAGACAGGGACTATAAGATAAGAGTCTAAAACCTGATCAGATACCTCAGTGTGAGCTGTGGGAAATGTGCGTATCGTGGAAAAAACAGCTTTTAAAAAGAACACCACCACCAATAAAAAAAGCCCTATTGTTGTGAAGATCTGTGGATATTATTCTTTATGTAATGCCAAGAACAAGATCCAGACTCAGGAAGTGGTATTTAACTTTATTTGTTATCTTAAAGTCCATGATATCTTCTCTGTAGAGACAAAGTCAAAGGAAAAGAGGCTAATTTTCTCAGTAGCTTACAGACTTCCTCAAGACCTGTTTTCCCCAGGTCATTTAACTTAACTGCTCTGTGACTGCTAAAAGAGAAATGATAAACTGTCTTTTACTGCAGCCTGGATGTCTACAAGAGTGGTGAGGATGAAAGGATGTTGTATCTCCTATATCCATATAGCTGCATTTGATGGATGTGGCACCTCATAGTTAGGAAGAGAGGAGACAATTATTTTATTACACTGTTTGTATTACAGTAGTGCTGGTAGGACACAGGACCACAGCCTCCATTTTTCAGGCTCTAAACAAAAGTAAATTTAGTTCCTGCCCCAAAAAGCTTACATTTCAAACACATGTTGTAGTGCAAAAACATTTTATCAGTGGTTAAATGAAAGTATCTTTTTTTTATCTGCCTCATTGAAGGATCATATAATGAAGTGTAAGCTTGAGGAGAAGTGGAGAGCAATTTTCACTTAGCCTAAAACAATGCTGTGCAATTCTTCCTTACGGCACTGCTGAGTGGTTTCTTGCACTCTCAAACTGTAGTAATGGCTGCTACTGAATGTCAGTTTTTCAGACCTCTTCCAATTCATTTATTCTCACTTTATTTGACATCTGCATCCTGGATCTAAGTTTATCAACATGTTAACTATCCACAGCAAAGGTGTTTTTAAAGTATAATATTGTATCAGTTCAGCAGTACTAACTCAGCAATGGAAGCTGGATGTATTGTGGGTTTGGGGGGGGAAAAAAAAAAGTAAGAAAAAACCTCAACCCCAAACCGCCTGAAACAACTTGATTTGGAAGTCTTTCCTCATTGTGTTATGGTGGTTCAATTTATAATACATGTGAGCATACATGTTACGGTGTGTGCAGAGCCACAGGACAGATAAAATTAGGAGTTGAAATATGGTTCTTCTTCTAGAATCAATCTTGCACTGCATTTTTCAGTGTCTCATTATGTATATATTTTAGTGACTTGTGCAAGTTATTCAAAAGCCTTCCAAGGAAGCTGAACTCTGCTCGTCACCACAGGATCCCCCAACTTTACTTTGTGATGAGTATGGCCTTGGCATTGCAGCCTTCCACCCTCTTGCTGCCAGTAGTCTGTGTTTATTTGATGGTCTCTTCAGCTATAATTGAATTGATCATGTTGCAAAATGGAATCACCTTCTTTACATTTGAAGGCTGGTTCCAGGTGCCCATGTGGGTGTGATGATAAGGGTTTAGGAGGTGGTATGAACTGTAACTAAATTAGAAGCTCTGTTCCTGTGTTTCTTCATCTATAAAAATAGGGAACTTGTTATATGCTTTGATTCAGTCATAAAATGGAGCATGTGGGCGCAGTAGGAAAAGCTTTTATTTTCTTAGCTTCTGAACTAAAAAATGTTAAGCTTAACCTCTTTTTTATTGTTGTATTTCTTATTTAGCTTTAACATAGCATGGCAAAAACAGGAAACATCCATAGTAGTGGCTGGCCTAATCTACACTAGTGTTTCCCTTCCCTAAGGTGCTCTATTGCTCACAGTGATGATAGCTACTGGGGGGTTTAATTAGTGTCTAGTGTCCTGTCACTGTTACCGTGCCTGGATTTTTTTGGTAGTCCCAGCTACCAGTCCTTGATTGGGTGACTATGGGCACTAGGGTTAATAGGAATGTAGGCATAGCTGGTCTGGGTCAAATCTCTCTATGCTTTAGTTTGTCAAAATTTCTGACAGCCTCCAGGATGTGAGAGAAAGGATATAGCAGTTAAAGGTGTCTTTCACTATCACAGACTAATTAGGGCTGTCCTAACTTCCTGCAGGAATATGTAGTGATACCCAGTAGTTACAGAAGATTGAAACCAGGCAGGAGTTATTAAGCTGTAGAGGAGAAAATGTACTTCTTTCTGCTCCTCTGTTCTTTAGCTCCTTCTATTTTAATGAGCTGTAATCTGTATGAAAAACAAAGCTGGGAGGGTTGGGGGGAGGGAAGAAAAAACATCCTCCATTTTCTTGAGCCTGTACACTTAGCCCCTAAAGGAGACTAGCAGTGTTTACTTTCTCACTGTGGAAGTGTGACTGTATGGCAGCCCTGCTTTTTCAAATGAGAATTTTTCCTCCTTTTCTCCCTTCATTTTTGTTTTATTTCTCACTTGCATCACTGAGTCTGGTGTTATTTTGCCTGCATCTCTAAAGTGAAAACAGGCTTTGTGTTCATGAGCTTCTAATCGGAAGTGATGACAAGTCCTTGATTGGGGCACCATTGCCCTTGTCCTCATGAAATATTTTAGCCTTTTCTGATATCATTTGACATGCAACTGTAATAAAGGCCAGTTTCTGCCACTGAATATGTGTAGAAGTTGATGCCTGTTATGTTTGTGCAGGAACACGCCACAGTGACATCTGTAATTGTGCTGAACATGGTTTCCTCCATTTTATGGGAATAAAATGATGCTTGTGCATTATTAAAAAGGCCTAACAAGATTTCTGGGGAGAGATGGAGAAATGCAGTATATAATAATATTTATGTAATTAATGCCCTGGGATTTGAATGAAAAATACTGTTATTTTGCAACCATAATTTTCTGTTTCTGGCAGCCTCAGAGTAACAAGGAAACTGTAAATTGCACTTTAATGTCCCTAAGCTGTCTCTGATAGGAAAGGTTGACAATTTTGGCTGTCTTGAAACAATGATTAGCTGTGATCTAATTATGATATTAGCATAGAATCATGTTCAAGTGTAATGTCATCAGTGTGTCCTTCCAAAGATGATGTGTGGCAAGAAACTTACTTTCTTTTCTCTCCTTTTTCATTTGAGGAAAGATGAAGGAGACTCAGAAAAGTAGCCTGAAGAGAAACAAAATATGTGTATTCCTCTGACTTCCCCCTGTGCCCCCGCCTATGACCCTGTCCAGGTCAGATAACAAGTCAGGTACCAGGCACTCTGAATGGACTAACGTCTTGAGCTTTCACTGTACTTCTCAGTGTGGACTGCCGGGTTTTTTTGAGCTGTCTGTGGTTGTGGCTACACTGCTGTCCATAACTGAGCTAGCAAAGTGGTCAGTGTCCTATGCTTGATGATTGCAGCAAAGACTGAAGGGTACATGTACCTACAACTCCCTCTTCTTGACATTCAGAAATGTAATATACAAGCGTGTTGTACTGATGGAGTTGTAGCCCTTCCTGAAAACCCTATCACTTTGTAGGGGACATCATTTGTCCTTTCCATTATAGGGTTGAACTGATCATAGTACCCTTGACCTGACTTAGTTTACACTATTGTAAAACAACTGAACAAAGTTCAGACCGTCTGACCTCCAAACCCAACACCACCAAAAGTCTAAGTTTCTGTGGTGCTCAAAGACTAGCAAAATAATCTTCATTCTGTAGCATGTCCCTGGTGCAGGACTCCCAGCCCTCTCCAGCAGCCTGAACATGATTTGTGTTCCTACTGTGCTCTTCTCCTGACAGCAGGGTTCATGTATGGGGAAACGAACACGAGCTGTAATGGTCTCTGTGATAGTAGCTAACAGTTTGCAGTTGTCTCCTAAGAGAGCCCTGTCCTTTGGCTTCCTTACAGAAAAGAGTATGGAAAGATGAGGGGAAGAGCTAGTTGTTGGTGACCTAGGTGGGTAGTCAGGGCTCTCTGGAAATGGGCTGTGTGGACTACAGGCTGATAGAGCCAGAGCAGCCAGCTTAGGAGAGTTGCTGTCAGGTAGGATGTAAGTTGTGGAGGTTTGTTTCAGTGGAGGATGGTATGAAATTGTAAGCAGGCTTGTCTAGAGAATCTTTACAGGTCTTAAGTTATGCCTTGTACACAGTGATTACTTTTGAAATGTTCTATGCGTTCCAGCTCAGGATATTTTTCCTTCAGACCATATTTTCAGGGGGATTGCATTCCATATAGTGATAATAGGCAGCCTAGGTCCTTTTGGTCCCAGGAGATTTTCTGGGAGAGTTTCTCAAGTGAATGATTTCCTGTCTCTTGCCCTGTTCTTCTCCAACAGAGAAGAAATTTAATGACCTCAAAGCTAATGCACTCCAGTGTCTCTGGATGGAGACAGCAACATTTTTGCCAATGCAGTTTTGGAGCATTATTCTCTCTTTCATTTCTAACATTTTTTTGGGATGCTTCTAACAGAAATCATGACCTTAGAAGCATCTGCTGGAAACTAGTCACTCCAGACACACTGGAGAGATGAATTTTGCTCTTCATGCCACAGGACCCTCCCTCTGTGAAGTTGGAGCAGTTTCCTGTGTGTAAATAAATGGAGAGGATGTCATCCTCTGGCTTAATATGAACCTTTATCTGTATTGTCTTAATCAGACCACTGAAGTTCTTTTATTTATTAAACTGTCTCCTAATCAGTGGCTATTGTTATATGTCAAAAGATTGAGGAACAAGTTTTGCATGTCATTTCATATCTGAAACTTTCAAAAATTCTCTTATAGTGAAAAAAAGTTTCATTTATTTCTTTACATTATTGTATTACTGTAGTTTTTTCTTCACAAATCTCTTGCTTATATAAACTTTCTCAGTTGATTATCGTAGTGTTGTGAATATAAGGACTGGATTATTCTGGTGTATAATTAATAGGATTTGTTTAAGTGACAAATAATTGACTCTGTACTGAGGTGGACAAAAGAAGGTGTCAGTTGTTGGCATTGGTGCATTTCCATTGCATGGGATAAAGAGTCAAATCTGCAAATGTAAAATCTAGATCATGCGGGCTGTACTCTTGTGGTACATTTGTATTGAAAATTGTGTTACCTGAAACAATTTAAGGAATTATAGAAATTACAACATTTCAGGTATTAATGATATTGCATCTAATTCTTAGTAATTCTTAATAATGAAATTGATGCACCTGGTGGATAGGTGACCTGCCTGGTGGATGAGGGGGAAGGCTGTGGATGTTGTCTACTTGAACTTCAGCAAAGCCTTTGACACTGTCTCTTGGAAAAGCTGGCATCCCATGGCTTGAAGAGGTACACCCTTTGCTGGATTAAGAACTGGCTGGATGGCTGGACCCAGAGAATCATGGTGAATGGTGCTGCATCCACTTGGCAACCAGTCACTAGTGGTGTCCCCCAGGGATCTGTGTTGGGCCTAGTTGTGTTTAATATCTTTAATATTAATGATCTGAATGAGGGGACTGAGTCAACTATTAGCAAATTTGCAGATGACACCAAGTTTCAAGGGGAGTGTTGATCTGCTGAAGGGTAGGAGGGCTCTGCAGAGGGATAGATGGACAGGGCTGGATAAATTGACCTAATTCAATGATATGAGGTTTAACAAGACCAGGCGCTGGGTCTTGCACTTCGGCCACAAAAACCCCCTGCAGCACTACAGGCTGGGGACAGAGTGGCTGGACATGGCCAGGCAGAAAGGGACCTGGGGGTTCTGGTCGACAGGTGACTGAATATAAGTGAGCTGTGTGCCCACACGGCCAAGAAGGCCAATGGCATCCTGGCCTGGATCAGGAATAGTGTGGCCAGAAGGACCAGGGAGGTGATTGTTCCCCTGTACTCAGCACTGGTGAGGTCCTACCTTGAGTGTTGTGTCCAGTTCTGGGCCCCTCTGTTTAGGAAGGATGTTGAGATGCTGGAGCGAGTCCAGAATCCACCACCATAAGGCTGGTGAAGGGTCTGGAACACAAGTCCTGTGGGGAGTGGCTGAGGGAGCTGGGGTTGTTTAGCCTGGAGAAAAGAAGGCTCAGGGGAGACCTTATCACTCTCTACAACTCCTTGAAAGGAGGCTGTAGCCAGGTGGGGGTCAGTCTCTTCTCCCAGGCAAACAGTGACAGGACAAGAGGACACAGCCTTAAGCTGCTCCAGGGGAGGGTTATTCTGGACGTTAGGAAGAATTTCTTCACAGAAAGAGTGATTGGGCATTGGAATGGGCTGCCCAGGGAGGTGGTGGAGTCACCATCCCTGGAGGTGTTTAAGAAAAGACTGGATTGTGGCACTCAGTGCTATGGTCTAGTTGGCAAGGTGGTATTAGGTCATAGGTTGGACTTGATGATCTCAGAGGTCTTTTCCAACCTAGCTGATTTTGTGTAATTGTGCTACTGTAAGTTTAGAGCCATACTATTTAGGGGGAAGGTACTGGATGCACTATAATGAAGATTAGAAGCTTGTGTGGAATCTATAGCTAAGAGATGTATTTGAAAGTTGAAATTCTTCTGTTGGCAAGTAAAAACAGAAAGAGGAGAAGTAAAACTATGTGTTAGTATTGGTATTAGAGTATTACACTATAAACTGGTATAAAGCCATTCACTTCAGAAGGTACTCTAACTGTACTTGTTGGGAATTCAGTCTTTTGAGCGTATATGTACTCCAATTAATGCTGTTAATATCATAATAAGTTATCTTAATTACTTCTGAAAATGTTCCCTTAGTTTTCCAGATAGTACCCTGGATATGATGGGAACTTCCCCAGTCAATTTTGCCTTCCATGGGCTGATAAGAATCTGTTTATTAAAGGTATTAAATCCTCTCTTTTTATATTCATGTTCTGCTTTGGCCTTGTTTATTCACAACTGAATGCCTCTGATTATTTTAGCTGTCATGTGCTCAGTATTTGATGCTTTGCGTAGTAGAACTGGAATAAACTGATGGTGCTGTAAGATGTTCAGTGTGTACTTAAGACAATGGCCACTTAGGTGTCTCATTTCCTTAGCAATATTTTAAAGATCAATCATAGAGAACAGTGTAAGCCAAGAAAAATACAGTTGACATAGATTAGAAATTAAGTATTTTTCTTCATGGTGTTTTGCTTGGACTCAGTATTTTGATAACTTGGTGCAGGCTGCACAACAACCAGAATGATTTCTTCACGTGACTGAAATTTGGATGAGCAGCAATAGAGCAATTCTTAAATATACAAGGCTAAATTTGTTGAGCCTGTTTCTTGGCCTGTGATGAGATTGCAGTAAACAGTCAGATGCTTAATACCAGTGGTAGAATTGCACATGCTTCCCTTGGGATTGGAGGGGTGGCCACTCATTTGATAAACCCCAGACAGAGGCAAAGGTATAGACTTCCAAGCAGCTGAAGCAATGGGCTCCTTTGTGTTAGGAAGATTACCAAGTTGCTGGTCTCTTTCTGAAATAATAGATTGGTGTGTTTTGTTTGGTTTGGGTTTTTTCTGACAGGCAATCAATCAGTCTTAACTGAGTAGCTGTGAATGAATGAGTCATGGGATCAACTAAACCTGAAGATGAGCATTTAGACTGTAGTTTGTGGTTTTGTTTGATTGCTTAGTAATACAGCAGGGAAGGACTGGGGTAATTTTCATTTTACCTGTTGTGGGTTTGACTGGGGTTTGGAGAGAGACAGCCTGTCATGTACGTGCTGGCTGCTTATAATCTGAACGCTATGCATTTAAACCCTGGATGGAGGAGATATCTGGGAGGGAGGACTCTGAAGCTCACTGAGGCTGGATTGCCTGTATGCAAATTAAGACAAATCCTTAGCAAGGTTGCCTAGTCACTGCACAGACCTTTGCCAGGCCATGTTTCTCAACAGTTATGCCTCAGCTGAGTAAATACACCCTTTGAACAAGGACCAGATTTGACAACTGAAATAGTGTTTGTCATGCTTTCAGGCTCAAGCACAAACCAAAGCCCTAAAACATGCATCTGAGATGTCATCAGTCTTGTTTCCCAAATGAATGGGGTTTGTGTTCTGTGCTGTTGCAGCTCTTCAATCCTCTGTATCTCCTTTGTTCCATGTACATTTTTTGTTACCTTCTTGGACCTTTTTTCTTATTGCTTGGTCTTTTATACATCAGGATGAAGAGAATATTAAATTCTGGCACTCTGATGTGGTGTCATTTTCATCTTTACATGAAGTCTTTGCATGAGATTATTCAATTATTTGTATTGTGATAGTGTCTTAAACTTGTCTCAATCGTGAATCAAGATCTGCATGGATTTTCACAAATGAGAAAGTGTGTATTGCCAATTAGAAAAAAACCCCTTACACCTACTTCGGCCTATCTTGCTTTTCATGTAGAATGAATATGAAATTCATATAGGTATGGTATAGTTCCATTGGTTTTGAAAGTAGATAATAGTGCATCTGAGAGTCAGAGCAGGCATAAGGTCTGTCTGCTTCACTAAGTTATTCAATATTGCAGCTGGAGATGGGGAGGCCATATGCAGTGTGCTGTCCCTGCATGACACAAAAGATTTCATTTGGCTGGGGCTGCCTCAAGCTGTCACAGGTGTTCTTCTTTCATTTACAATAGCTCCATTAAAATATAAATGACTGCATTTATTACATCAGCTCTTTTTCCATCTTTGGAATACCCCAGCTAAAGTTACATTACACATAACAAATGTTCTTGCTCCCTTGAGAATTAGTTTAATTACTGATGTAGGTGGGTAAAAGATCTATTGCGTCTGAGATGTTAATTTTATCATGCTTTAATTAAGAGGTCAAGTGTGAAAGGCTGCAGAATACCTCCCACTTAAAGATGCTGAATAGAATGGTGGGGGTAGAAGGCACTGATATGATGAGGCTCTTACGGTCTGTAGGAGTATAAACTTTCCCTGTGCATCTCATTACATTGAGGCAGGCTTCTGGAAATACATGCCAATTTCTATTTGCTCATTGTGTTTTCTACCATTAAAGGCATTTTCTGTCTGAGTCCTTGAAGCTCCAAAACAGCTAGTCTCTCCTTTCTAAGGTGATGGTCACTCCTTCGTCACTCACCACCAGTTTCCATTGGAAATGTCAGGACTGTGTTCTCTTGTCCAGTGTGTTTAAAGATGGGACTGCAAGTATCCTATGCCCCTTGTGCTCTGGCACAAGAGGGGATGTGGGGCATGTGTTCACTGGAGGACCTCAGGTGCTACCATCTCTGAACATGCAGTTGTTTCTTGCTTATGTCTCACTGTGAGCATGGATAGATTCCATTTGGCATTTGGTTTGAAAGTCTTGTTTCTAGATAACTCCAAAAACAAGGAAATGGACTTGGAAAGCATTCAGGGAAAAAGTGGGCAGGCAGAAGGGAGTGTCTCGTAACAAGATTAGAGAGAACTAGACAATAAGAACACTCTTCCAGCAGGGCACCTGGGACATTCTCCACTGCGCTTATGTTTGCCCCACCAGCTGGAGCAGCAATGGCATAGATAAGAGCAGTTGTTTACTGGTTAATATTTGAAGATTTTCTTGAGAGTGACTTACTGCACTTTCAGAAAGACTAAGTGACCAAGTGAAGCAGTACTGTTGCTCTCTGAGCAGATTTAAATATGCCAGTTAATGATTTTTATTATTAAAAATAGTATTTTTCATTGCTTACTGTCTATATGAATTGCTGATTCATGGAGATGTTTTGTGATGTGTGATACAGAAAGTATCTTTTCAGAAAATTTCTCCTTTTTCTTGGATTTTTTGCTGTTGTTTTTTCTTTTCTGTGGTGGCCACTTTTCTTTCTTTTAAAGGATAGTAAGAGTCCAGCTATGCCACTGACTTCCTCTGGTGTAATACTGGAAAAACACAGAGTTAAATATTAACGTCCACTACTGAATGTTCCCACTGAAAAAATCAGGAACATTTCCAAGCAGTGAAAGCAGACTTTCCTTTCCTGTAGTCCAATTTCACTGCTTAACTTTTAAAACTACAGCTTGCTTGGTAATTGTAAATAGTTAAAAACTGGAAATTGGGAATCCTCTGTTTCTCAAGTGCTCTCACCCAGGCTTCTTGTCGGTTCCAGGTGATAGGGGAAGAATCTCATGCAGTGAATTAGTGCTGAAATGTGTAGTAAGTTTTTCTAAGATAAGAGACTGATTTTTTTTTTTTCCTTCCCTTTGTACTTTGTCTTGCAAATAGAAGTTCCATTCTTGCCCTTTTGGTCAGAAATGTCATTTTAATAAATGTTGCAGTTTGATATTGAGGATACAGTAACTCCTTAAGGCATAAAGTGTATTTAGAATTGGGGTTTCTCTTGGGTTACGAATACACATAGCTGCCTCAGTTTGTACTAGCTGAGGACCTAATCAGCTAAGGCCACAAATGCAGCATTTCCTTCTGCTGACTTGAAATGTCACCACCAGTCTCTGCTGAGATAAAAAATGTGCACAAAGGAAATAGTTTTAAGGAAGATGAGGATTCTTTCACTTACAAGAGTCCGATGTATTTAGAACATGTTTATTCTGTCTTGTGGTTGTGTCAGGTGTCAAGACTTCTGCCTCAGGGCACTGGGAATCCCTGCTCAAAGTGTTCTCAAGGTGTTAAAGGTCTAATCTTTGTAGAGAGCTGAGGTATCAGCTGTGGTAAAGCAGAAGCAGTAAAACCTAGAAAGGGCTAGATTGGTTAACATAATGTTTGTAGGGTGGTATTGCTGAAGCTTCTCTCTGTATATGTAAAAATTATGCTTGATGATACAGACTTAATCCTTCAGAAGTAAAATAATGCTTTTTGTTTTAAGTCTGATTCACTTCCATTTGCGCAATAGCATCCCAAAGCAAGAGCGGTCTTGGCATTTGCATGAGGCACGTGCTTCTGCCCACCAACAGCCAGTAAGATAAGTCAATAAAAATAAGCCATGCAAGGCATGAATTGCTTCGAGATGGAAGAGACCTATTAGGCTATCTAGCCCTCCTGTGTGCCAGTGAGGAATTGCTTCAACTGGATTTGCTTTAAAGGACAGGTGAATAGCTGAGTAAAACACGGGATCACATTTTCTGTATGATATGGCTTTTATGCTTCTGGCTTTACATGTACATCTAGCTTTGAACCTCATAAGCAGCAATATTCCAGAGAATTTTTTTCCAGGCTCTTTTATTTAAAGCATAACAGTGGTCTGAACAGAAACTGTTCTGATTGCACAGATGTGCAATTTTGCTTTGTGGAGTGATTTTTACCTCATCAAAGGAGAACAAGAAGAAAGGCAAAAATCTGTGAGTATGGCTATCTATGCATGTGTGTATTTGACAGAGCAAGAGGTCTATCTGTGTTAGATCAATTGTGAGAATAAATTCTACTACTCTGCCTGGCCATGGGAGGGTATTTTACAAAGGCAACCCATTGGGAAGAGAACAAAGGCCTCGCTGTATTGTGGCTGTGTGTGACACACTGGTAATGCTAAAGCCAGCTCCCATTTCCTATTAAAGTAGTGTCTCGCATGTTCATGAAACACAGGCAGTGATGCAGCGTGATTCAGCTCATTAGGAGCTGATGCATCTAGTTCTGACACAGAGAGAGAAAGTCTCTCTCTGTGGTCAAAAAGGCAGAAAAATGTGTTGGTGCTGGTGTTCTAAGCAGCTTCATCTGGTGATTGGACAGGGAATTGCAGGCACATTTGTTTCACTGCTTTAATTTTTTGCATTATTCCTCTTTTGTCTGTTATCGTTCTCTTCCCGGTATTTGAATAGAAAAAGAGCTCTGCGGTAAATTATGTCCATGCCCCACTTCTTTCCAGACCTGACATGTTTATATATACAAAGAATTATGGAGGAATTAAAGAGAGGACCAAAGAAGCCCAGGAATTCTTTCGTAAAGCTTGCCACATTTTTAATAAATGGGCATATAGCAGAGGGAGTGAAATCTGTTGCTCAATACCATAATAGGCAGTGCAATGCTTTTGCCTCTCTCTGTCGTCCTTAACAGACGAATTTATTTTTGGTAATGAGACATTTATCTCTTTTGCATCTATTAAAAGTCAATTCCAGTGTCCAAAATCAGTTGGAAATAACATGAAGAAGTTTAATGGTGAAATGTGTTTCTTTTGGATGCTTGTCACAGCTCCATCAAATCCTGGGGATCCTTTTTCACTTTGTTTTGGTGTATTTTTGCCTTGCTACAGTGTGCATTTCCAGATGATTTAGCTAGTTTTCTGAGAGCATCATATAATAGTGTGAATATTTAGATTGTGTAAAGAAGCTTAAAGAAATTACTTTTGGGACAATAATTAACATACCATCAGTTTAAAGAACTGTTTTTCAACACTTTCTGTGTGTGGACCCTTTAGGAGTTTTTGTTAGTGGCTGATCCCTCCCTGCCTGACTTTGAAAGCTGTCTATTGAAAGCAGACTTGCTTTTCTTCATGGTCATCCTTGAAGCAGTCCACAAAAAACCACATATAAATAGCAGCCTAGCTGCACTCCCCTGGTGCCATAGAGAAGGAGTCCACACAGAAGTAATTGTGGTAAAATAATGCTATTAGTCAAAAAATATGGGCTCTGCATGTATTTCTAGTCCTGACACAATTCAGTTAAGAAAGTATTTTCACAATTGTGGACTGAGTAATTAATGTCATACTTGTGCAGGTCAACAAGCAGACCACTTTGCTTTATCTGTCTGTAGAGAAGCTTGTGTGGGTGCTAGATGGATGGAATGGGGCTTTTGCAGGCATTTTTTAAAATACCATGGGATTTATTAGATGCCTTTCAATGGATTTTCAAACTATTGTATAGCATTCTGCAGGTGGAATGTAATTTTCCTAGCGAGATTTGAAGTGCTTGACAACTGGTGAAAAAACAACTCCCTCCTTTTAGGTTTGCAAGTATGATTCCTTTAAGGAAGCTGTCTGGTGCCTTTATGCACCTCCATTTTGTTAGCTATAAAATGTTAGCATTTTGTTAATATAAAAGAGGGGAAATGGCCAGGATATCAGAAAGGCTTACTGATGGGTATTGACCCTGAAGCTTATTCCAGGAAGTTTATTTTCAGAAAGTGTTGATTATTCCTACTTTGAGAACCCTTTAAAGTATTTATGATTCATACCAGACACTCCTTTCAGTCTTAATTGACACCCATCTCATACAGGTGACATTAAACTAAATACATTGATGCAAGGAATGTTTTGACTTATCAGCTGATAAAGTGCTAGTTATAAGAACCACAGCCCATCTAGTAACAGAACTACAGATAACAAACATTGAAAGGTTACTATTCCAGAGGAGTTATGTCATCTAGCTCCATGGATGAAACATCTTTTCCATGGAAGAAATTGCATCCTACATGGAAGGGATTCTCTTCTGTACTGTACAAATCCTGCAATTGTCTTTACCTACCCATTTCCTTTCACTCTTCCGTTCTTGCACAGAAGTTATTCTCCTCATTTGGCTCCTGCTGTACTATAAACAATGCTATCCTTTCTTCCCCCTATCGTCCTACACCCACTTTTGAACAACTATGGTTGCTAGGATTACAGTCCTCATAAGGCTGAGGGCGGGGGGGAAGTGTCCCTTCAGCTTCCTTTAGGGATCTTCTCTTGTTCTCTGCATTACATAAGTAATTTTTTCCAAAGGCATGTTCATGCTTGTTTTAAGACTTTTCAACAGCAACACTACTGCTGTTGTGCTCCTTGATGCTCTTCCTAGCTTTTTGTTTAAAAAGGCATTGAAAGTTTGTGATTAAGTTGGGGAAAATTATTTATTCTCACTGTGTACTGTGAGTAAAATCTTCAGTACTTTGCACAGGGACTGCTTTGTGATTAAAAGGGACAAGTGCTCCAAAATGGCAGAGGCAGTGACACTGCTCTGTTCCATCTCCTTCCTCCCTTCTCCCTGGCACTCAGGTTTTACGGATGCGTCACATATACTGTGGAACCGGGCATGTGTCTTTCACAGGCAGTGTGTGGAAAATGACAGCCATCACATTGTTTCAAGTGGCACAGCAGTCATCCTTTGATGTGCCAGACTACTTTTTGCAGGCAAGAATTGGCACTGTGTTAGTCTCCTGTGGGTAGATGGATGGATATACATGCTCTTTGTTTTCTAATTAGTGTGTGCTTCTGTATAGTGTGAGCACTGGAGGAGGGGGTTGTTTGGTGTTTTTTTGTTTGTTTTAAATGTGGATCATGTTTGGCAGTATGTTTGAACTATGGAGTTCAGCTCCAGAAAGTTCTAGTGATTATTCCAGGGCTCTCACAATTTCTTATTCAGCTCTGTCAGATACATTCTCTTTGCCAGGTCTTCTAACTGGTTTATGCTTGAATACTTAACAGGTATCGTCTGTACTTAACAGAATTATCTTCTGAGAGGTTGAACAGTGCACAAGGGAGAAGTGGAAAGCTCACAGTGAACAGTAATTAGGAAGTACAGCAAAGGGTGGTTTGGTAGTTATGAATGAGATTTCTGCATGAGATGCAGAGAAGGTTGCCCAGAATATCTCCTCCTACCTCCAGCAACTTCCAGTACTGTATCATCTTTAGTGATGGTATTTAGGATATGTATTTTTGCTGCTTCTATGTGGATATCCAAACATTTCACATTTCTAAGTAATTTAGAAAATTTGCTTGAGCCCCATTTTGCATACCCCTTAATTTAAAAGTTAATAATTCAGATACTTTACTCTCATCTTGCTCAAACTGTTTGGAAGCTGCATGGTTGCCACCTAACCAAAAAGACTATTGCAGTTGCCAGAAAGGAAATATCTGCATATTTTGCCCTCACCAGATCCTTTTTCAGGGAGCGGGTGGCATCCTGGATACTGTTTCTTCAAGCTGTAAATCAGTTTAAAAGCAGAATTTCATTTTGCTGTTGCTGCCTTTCTGGCTGTTTGGAATGTAGCTGCAATGTGTGTCTGATCTTCAGGAAGCATGTGTTACTGATTGAATTTAATTGGACTTTCAAAGAATTTCTCCTCCATTGCAAACCAATGGAAAGAACAGTCCTTTGCCGCTCTGAATTAACATTAGATAAGAATGGTTCATGTCAGAGTTACTTATCTATGGCAACACCTACTATTGCTGCTATTCATAATAATGTTTGCTCCAGTATACTTAGGCTTTTGGCTGTTTTGTGGTGCATGGAAAATCCATGACTTTCCTTGAGCAATTCCTGCTGGAATTGGTATATGTGTCTTACTTACTCTTCTTGGCCTTTGACTCTACATTCTAGCAAAAACCATCCAGGACTTTATTTTTTGAAGAGGCTTGAATTTTTTTTGTCTTGCTTTGTTTCTATTTCCAGAGCCATTTATTTGTGTGGCTGAAGGTAGGGCATGACTTGAGTTTAAAAGCTTTTGTGCAGGTAAACAACCTGTCACATTATAGGTGACCTGTAGTCAGCATTTGCCCCTCATAAATACAGGGTAAGGGGAAAACTGTGTTTTCCATAACAGCACTAGCATTAGAGCATAAGATAGGCATTGGATAGGTCTGATCCAGAGTAAGGATCAGAGCAAGGATCAGAAACTGAGGACAGAGTGATGAGGTGTTCCTAGCCCCAGTCCTTACTTCTGGGTGCAGTGAGGCACGTTGCTTTCTGAGAGGGAGGAAGAGATAGGAAAGTTGAAGAGCATTTTACTCCCCATAGCAACATTGTGACAGGGAGGGAAAAATTCTTCACTGGCTGGAGTACCAATAAGAATATATCAACCACATGCATAAGTCTTGTGATTGAAAAAAGGATCAGTAGGTTAGAAAATCTTAGAATCTTAGAATGGTTTGGTTGGAAGGGACCTTGAAGTTCACCTAGTTCTGAACCCCACACCATGGGCAGGGACACCTTCCACTGGACCAGTGGCACACCCACTGTATCCCTACATTTAGGTATCTACAGGCTGTGTTTTGGCGAGGAAGAACGCACCTGACTAAATAGTAATGGCCAAGTTCTGAAGCGGATTTCTTTGTGTATGAGAACTTTTGTACTAGTCCTGCCTCTCACATAACTTTGAATTAAACACAGCATAGTAAAAGTAATGTTAGAACATTCATATACATCAATCAAGCTGTCATTTATGTGGCAAGCTGGGAGAATGTAGCTATTTGCAAACTTCTGTGGTATTTTTAGAAAGTTTAGCACACTCTTGAAAAAAATTCAATTATGATGAGTAGAAGTTACTCTGCATAAGTTGCATGCAGAGTGTTTTCATGTTTGTCTCTATTTTAACCTGTTACGGAATCTAGTATTTTCTTGAGACCAAGTGAGTCTGTGTTGGATGTATTAGATCAAAACATATTCCTGTCTCCAAATGCTAACAGCAGCACAGTCAGTCCTCTGGATTTCAGCAGCTAAAGTAGGTGTTGCAGAAATTTGGCACTGCTTCTCTTCACAGAATGATAAACACACATGGTGTTGCCTTGGATTTCATATAGACATGGAGGCTCTTTTCTTATTAAAGCTGATTCATAGACAAATGGTGACTCTTAGCTTTAAGAGATAACAAGGCTAGTTGAACTGGATGGGCTAGAAATAATTACCACATTTTCTTGGTTACCCTAGGGTGGTGGTTTCTTTTATTTTAAACTGAGAGAGCATTTTATTGTTCTTTTTTTTTTTCCCAACAGCTGCATTAGATTATTGTATTCTGTAACACTTACTGGTTTTTCTTTCTTTTCCAGGAGGAGTCCAGAACATACCTGTAGAGCTGCAGCTTCTCTTTCTCCGAGCTCTGCCAAAGGTATATTAATGTGTGTTACACACTGTTATTCTCCTCTGTGTTCATCTAAGTTGCACTATGGAAATTTCCAGAAAAGGGACATTCAAATCTATTGGCAGGAGATTACTACTTCCTTGATTTTTGAATGCAGTATTTCAAACACAATACGAAAGTCTTCTCTAGAGAGTTGCACTGAATCAGAACTAAGCTTGAGAATTCAGGTTAATACCTACAACAGTGACCATCCCTCTTGTACACTGTTCCAAGTGGTGTTGAAGTTTAGGCTGCCTGATAATAGCTAATACATGTTTCAGATGCTGAAGAACAAGAACAGAGCTATTTAGTAGCAGGTGTACACTGGTTTCAAAGTGTCTGTTAATTAGTGATTCCCCGTATTATACTCTAACTCCTGAGCAAAAAACGTGGCATAAGGGAGGCACTGTCTCCTTCCCTTGCCAAGTCTGGGAGTCTTCCTCTCTCTCTGTAAGAATGTCTGGATTTCAAGCTGGGCACTGAATCAAGACTATACTGTTCCTCTTCAGTAGCTTGGTACCTGAAGGAGTTTTACCAGGAGAACTGCCTGACGCAGAGAAAGTGGTTTCAGCAGATGTGTAACGTTTTGACCTAAAAATAGGATAAACATGGTAAATAAGAACATGATATTCAAAGGTTCAAAGCTGTCTTTGCTGTCTAGTTGGTTGTATAACTTGGAAGAATTGAAATAGCTTTGTGGTGATAATTATTAACATATGATTGCAGAGTTAAGAGTAAAGAATAGTGTTTTTCTATAAATGTTACTGTAAAAGCCCATAATACAGCATGATATTTCTTTTTTTTTAAACGAATGTAAGGAACCATGTAGCCTAATGATTAATTTTATATATATATATATATATATATATGCATGCAAAATTCCTGAATAAAATTCTAATGTCAGCTTGACAGTGCCTGCCTAGTAACAGAAAGCAAAGTATGATGAGGAACAGTGGGACTCTTTTTTGGGTTTAGTGGGGTTTTTTGGGTTTTTTTCTTCCTTTTGAACAGAGGGTGGGAAGTGGTTCCTTTGAACTACTGTACCACACAAGCTTTGACTGCAATTTCTACTCCTCTCTGTTCCTTCTAAGCACACACCACCCTCTTGTAGCTGGAGCTGGTGGTGGCCTGGGTTCTCAATGTGCCATAGCCAGGGAAGGAGCTGGTTTTCTCTTTCAGTGTTGCAGGAAACATAAACATTTTCTAGCTCTGCATTTGCAAAGCCAGATATTCCCTGACCCTGTGTGAACTCACAAATGCTTTTCTGCCTCCATAGACCCCTCTTTTCAGTGTGGAAGAAAGAACTGAGAATGAGTCGGAATTAATTTCTGCAAAGTTTTCCCAAGTAATTCTCAGCCACCCATGGGTTTTCCTGGAAGACTGGTATACAATAGGCCTTTGTCTCCAAATGGATTTATTTATTATTTTTTAATCTAAATGCCTAGCTTGACCCCAGTTTTAAAGGGCTTTTTAGTCCCCAAGGCTTACCAGTTGATCCTTGAAACAAAGCTTTTGAAGTTATGACGCTTCTGTGAATACACAAATGCATCATAAATCTGTTCATACCAGAATGAATGCAAATTAGTCAAATCATATCTGAGTCCAGACTGGTTATAGTTTAAAGGAACCAGAGACAAAATAAAACATCCATGAAAGCAGTTTTATGGTTTCTACAGAAATACATTGCTGTGAATTAGGTCTGGATTCCTTGACAAAACTAATTCATGGGTGGAGGGCACACTTCCAGCAACTGGTTCAGAGTTCCTACAAGCTGTGAGCTCTGAATTCATCATGTAAGATTAATTGCTCAGTTTACTATTCTTTTGGTTATTTATTTGGGTACTTGAAACTGTGTTCTTTAGAGGCAATATAAAATAACAGACAGATCTCCATCTTCTGCTCTTTGTTTGAAATTGGTTTGCATTAAGCATGAAGGCATTGTACACCTGTACTTGTCCAGCTCATGATGTAACAGTTAATTTAACTTGAAAATAATATTCCTCAAACAATGAGGGCTTCACCAAAAGATTTACGTTCTCCTGTGAAAATCCTCTCACATATGAGCTCTGATATTTGATGAGCTGGAAAGTTCATGAAGATTATTGCATCTTCAGGAGAAATGTTCCTGACACCAGTTACAGCAGGTAGAGAGCTGGGGACAGGTTTTGGTGCAAGTGCTGAACATTTGTGACTGAGTGGGAATTTCTGTAAAAGTTCAGCTTTCAGTCATATAGGGCCAGATTTTCTAAAGTGTTTCTGTTCTGATCTTTCAGAAAAAGTCTCTGTCCCTGACTCATTTGCACCAAGCAGACTTGCTCCTCCCTGCCCCTTCCTTCAGATCTGTAATAATCATCACTTGATGAATCATGCACACTTTTCCTCCCAAGCAGATCGTAATTTACACCAAATCTGAACTCTGAAAATTGTGTTGGTTGCAGGCAAATAGATGTTGACTAGTACTGAAATCTTGTCATGCATTCACACTGAACCATGCCATAAATCAAATCCCTCCTGATGGGAGAGAATTTTCTAAAAGTCCTTGCAAGGTGTTTCAAAGAGAAACCGAGACTTTTCCTTGAGTTTCAATGCTGCTGGATAGTTGTTTATTAAGTCTTATCAGAGGAACAGAGCCACTAGCATGACCCAGGTACAGCATAGAGCACAGAAAGCAGGAGAGAAGTCTAATTATCAAGATTTACATGGCCTTTTAAAGATAATTTAACCAATAGTTACTAAAAATGTATATTATTTTCACTTTCCTACCAATTATTCAGTAACACAGGCAGGAACTGCGAAATTCTCTATCCAGTCATTCCAAATTACTTTTATTGCAGAACATGGAGTAGTACAAGAAGGAGAAGAAGGTTTAGAGAACAACAACAATCCTCTATTTTGATATTTTTTACTCTGATCTATTTACTACAAAGAGAAGCCCAAAACCTCTAAATTTTTCTCCCTGTGACAATCTTACATAGTAGTCCATCACCTAAGTCACACCACTGTATTGTCTAGTTCCTGTCTGATCGTTGGTAATTTTTTCCAAGGTTGGAGGTTAAAACAGTGTTGTTCAGGGGGGTAAGAACCCTTAAAAACAGGCAGAGAAATATTCTCAGCACTCTGGGTTCCTACAGTGCATAATCCTGAACATGAGAGAAAAGATAGTTATTAGCTCGTCGGTTCTACTGCCGTGCTGATGTAGCTGTGGCCCTGCAATGTACTTTTGTACTGATAGGTCCACTCGCCTTTTAAAGACTGAAGTGGTGGCATATGTTTTATACCACGGAACAAGCTGTGTAAAGTCCAACAGATTTCACTGTTATGAGATTTTTTCCTAGTAGGGTTGTCTTTTGCTTGGACTTGCTTCCACCAGATTTAGCTCTTTTTCTTTCCTAATGCACACTGCCAGTTGGAAAAACCTTCTCAATTCATCGCTTGGTCAAATCTCTTTCAAGGCTAAGACATCAAGAGAACTGTTACTGAAACTGTATTAAAATTAACAGGAAAGAGAACCTGATCCTAGGATGTAGTGTTGGAAGTGGATGGCTGGATGGGCACTATCCAGAACTCCTCATTTCAGAGCCCCTACAAACACACCACAACAGTGACTCTTTATATCCTTTGATCTCATGGCAACAGGGCACACGTTAAGATTATGGGATAAGACCTGTCATCATCAGTCTCACCATTAGGAACAACCTGATACAGAAACAACAAACCCCAAAGTTTTTACACAAATTGTGGAAATTTGTGATGTGGTTTGTTTGTCTCCATGAGTATTAGCGTGAGACTCGATGGCATGTAGGTCTGACACTCCTGCCGTCCTTGTTGGATTTTCTCCATTAGCATCACCATTCATTGGCCCCAAGGCCAAGACATCATACCTTCCCTGTTTGCTTGAGCAATTGCTGCTTGTGTGGTGTGCTTGTGCTGATGAATCACTCAGTGCCTCTTTGGTCCCTGAAATAAAAACTATGCATCTGGTCTGCCACTGGGTTTTTTATTTCACAATTAATTCAACACAGGACGTGATACAGTCAAGCCCACAGGAAATTCATGCCAAGACCTTTGTGAAAAGAGGACAAGACCATTCTATAGTCTTCAGCCACTATTAAGGAGAAAGCGAAGATAGGAATTATTTGTTTAAAATGTTGTGACCTTGAGGGTCTGGAGATAGATAACATAGAGGAGATAAGCTACAGTGGCTGTAGCTGAAAGCAACCTCACATCCATAGTGCTAAGCTTTCAAACTCTATCCTGTTTCAAACATGGAAAGAGCAGATAAGGCCATTTCCGGTGCTACAATGGTTTGTTAGACTACTTCAGCTGTTGGATCCTTTAGCTTTGAAACTGCAGTGTCACCAAAAACCTGCATTTTTTTTTTTATTCCAGAAGCTTCTGACAGTCAGCAAGGATTGTATCCAAACAGTCCACTGAATATTAGCACACAGCTTGTTCCAGCAAATGCATTAGTACCTATTAAACATTTATACAGCAGCATAAAGTTAGACAAGGATTCACAAACATAAATAAGACCTGTTCTTTGCACTGTAGAGACACCAGTCCCAGTCCTGCCTAGATAATAACATAGGGCACAGCTGCTTACAGGAGGAAGGGTGAGAAATGTTTCAAGGAAAAGTGATTTCTGAGAAGGTGGTGACTGGAGAAGGGGATTTGCAGGTCTAGAACTAACAAATCGCAAGGTGTAAAAAGAGTGAAAATGGGAAATGAAGCAAGGTAACAAGTTTAGGAGGTAGTAAAGAATGAGAAAGAAGTTGTTAACTATGAGATAAGCTTGAATATGAAATGGACAGGAATGGATAGGAGAATTTTCTCTTGCCACTGTTTAACATTCAAGTGATGTATTCAGTATGCAGAGCTGATAGAAAGTGTCTTGCAGATACTGAGGATGGGACAGAATATGATAAAGTCTGTGTCTTTAAAAGCAGTACATATAGTTTCTTTGGTCTTTCCTGATCAAAATGCAAGTGTTCCTTATTACATTTTCGTCTTTGTAGCTCTACACTTTTTTCCTTCCCTCCACCTGGGATGCTTCTTTTATTGTTTTGGTGCTTCCAGAACTGAATTTCTTTTCCCTAGATTAATACAGAATTCTTGAAACTTTTTGCAGCTTTTTTTTTTTTTTTAAACAGCAATATCAAGGAATTGAAAAACAAAGAGTGGTACAGATATTTCTATCTGTTGCTTGCAATGTGTCCTGTATAGGAGCTACAGGAAACAGTGCATAATGAGCTTCCAGCCAAATGGAATCTCAATAAATCTCAAAGTCTAGTGAACTGTATAGGAAGAGAGAAATACTGATGTTATAACATAAGCTGCCACTGAGCAGAGCTGTCTAGGGCACTAGATAGCCCCCCAAAAAACAAAATCAAAAGCAAAAAAACCCCAAGAAACCGCAAAAAAACCCAAGAAACCACAAAAACCCAGCAAGCAACAAAAAAAACCCCAAACCCCCTGATGTCGTCTCTGTTCTGTAAACCCAAAACTGTCCAAGTGAAAGTGTACACTTTCTATAGCAGTGTACACTCACTGTAGCAGTGAGATAGATGGTGTTGAGAAAGAATTGCCATCACTTGCTACTTTCCTCCTTGCTTTCTCTTGGCAGTATTGGGAGCAGCAGGACTCCACAGCGATTTTGACACAGCGAGGTTCATCATTAAAATGCATACAATTTTGCCCATCTTGCTGGGAAGCTTTTCGCCTATTGAAACGAATGAGTGCAAGTTCTTAGTAGTTCATTAAAAAAATTCATGTCAGTGCTACAAAATAAGGCAGGTTTCTGCCAGTTTTGGTTGGTGGTGCCTTGAAGTTTCATCAGATCTGGGCATAGTGAAAGACTCTGAGTACATCCTTAATTATATGTAGCAATAATGTAAACTTTTGCCTGTTTATGAAATACCAGAAAGTGAAGTGACACAGCTCAAGTCCTGGAGAGAGACTCTGGGTAAGGCAGAAAATGAAATGCAGGACTTTGCCTAGGGCTTTTCAGTGCCTACGCACCCATTTTGTTCCTGCAATAAATCTGCATGTGGCATTTGGAAAGCAAAATTTTTCTTCACCCAGTGCTACACTTAATATTCTCGGACTATTACACTTCTTTTTGCTCTCTGTCACCCCCACAGTAATTTTTAATATACAGATATCATTTGGCTGAATGCAACAGCTTTTATCAGAGCCCTTGTGGAATGTGGGCAATCACATGCTGGAGGTCTACTTGCACAAAGACAGCAAATTCAGGAGTAATGCTGCCAGAAAGGGGGTGTCCTGCCACCAGCTTTTGTTCTCTGATGTGGTTATCAGTGAAGCGAGGGGGCTGGTCATGCTGTCCGCCCTGTCGCCACTCACCAGCTCAAGGCCATCTGTGAGGGACAAGTGTCTTGGCTGCAGGACACAGAGAAACAGCACAGCCACTGGCTACTCCCTGCTCAGGGCTGAGACCAGAGTCAGGACTTTAAAGAATGAAATCCCTGTTGATAAGTATTTTGTGCACTGTCTGTGGTTTAGACAAAATCTGCATGCCTTTAGCTTCTAGTTTCAGGTTTGTAGGTGCTCAGGTTCTTCTGCTGATCTTGGCAGCTTTGGCACTGTGTGCTCAGATGCTCACCCACTCCTTGTGGCAGGGCTGGCCCTCCAGCCTATGGTATGAGGTCACTGCTCCTTTGGTACACTGATGACTGTGTTCAGGACTTGGCCTAAAGCGAGCAGGCCTGCTCAGAGAAACATAACATTGCACAGGAGGGGATGGAAACGCTGCACCCATCCCTCTCCCGCAAAACCATCTCTACATATGAGTGACTGGAAGTTGGAGTACCTTAAAATGGGTGTTACAGTACTGGTCCAGCTGGAGTTTATTGGTTTAGGTCTGATTTACAGTTAACATAAGGTGACATAAGCTTGTGAAACTGGATTGAATTGGCCTGATACAAAACCAGTTTTTGAGAGATGAAGCAGAGTTATGGTAGTTTGTATTAAAGTCTACTGCCACTGCAGGCACTGGTGCCAAGGAAAGACAGATGGAGAGTGGGAAATGTCACAGAGAAGGGGGATGGGACCTGTGAAGTACCTATAAACTTAAGATTTGTACCTGTAAATAAGACTTCAGTGGCAGCTAGAAAACAGAAGGATGATTAGAAGGGAAAGTGGCAAGTGATATGGGTATTAATCCTGCCTAACAAAGTATTTCCAAGAAATAAAATTTAATCCAGAAAGAAAGCCAAAAAAATACCAAAGCCAAAGCTGATCATCTAAAGGTGAAATGGAAACTAAAGGCTGTGCCAAGGTTAAAGCTTATTTTTGTCTCCTGCCCATGTATATTATTATAGAGGAAAAAGCAGAGACTTGTTTTTTGCCTGCCCCAGAACCAAGCTGGGCAAGTTGATTAAGGAATACTTTAGGATTGATTCTGAAAGGTCAAGGAGAGAGATATGTACTTGCCTTGGAAGGGGTGGGGGTGGGGAAGAAAATAGAGAGTGAAACACGTGGAAAACATCTGGTCCAAGAAGGCATCTTAGAATTAGCTTAGGCAGGAGGGAAGGAGGAACAGCTGTGCAGCATGCAGGGGCCACCAGGGCAGCCGTGATAAACAGGAGAGAAAAGGAGGCAGAGCTGGGATAAGGCTTCACCCAAATCAAAGAAATAGGCAGAGGGGGACCCAGACTGCAACTTTGTGACCAAGAGACCTCTCTAGTCTAGAATGAAAGTGAAAATTTGGACTGTCTGTGGGTAGTGCACTGCCTTTAAGATAGAGCCATCTCGGGGAAAGGAACAGGGTGCTTTGGATTTGTGCTGAAAGCAGGGCAGGTGGTAAACATGCCGGACTTTTTATCAGAAATGGTGTGTCCTTCATGGAGGGGGAGCTATCACCCTGTAATCAGGAGGAAAATTATCTACCTGGAGAACATTAAGCCAGCCAAAAAGGAATGGTGTTAAGTTAGACCTTCCTCTCTTCCCTGGGAGTCACTTCAGGTGTTTGTTTCTCTGTCTTTAGAAGGGCCAAGTGCATTGCTCTGGAAGTACAAGCTTACTTGTTCCTAAACACCTGGTTTCTTGAATCTGAGTTGTTCTCTTCACTTTTACTTTGTTGCACTGAATTGTAAAAGATCTTTTAAGTTCTTCTGTGGATTTGTGGTTTCAGGACTGGTATAAAGTGATCCAAGTCCTGGCTGCTACTGAAAGAATATGGCCCTATCCCAACTTCACCCTTACTTTGTGTTACATCCAGTGTTGATGTGACATGATCAGGTGAACTGAGAACAATCCAGGTAAAAACCTACCCAGCAAAGAAAAAAATGGTGTCTCACAGACAAGGGCAAGCTGCTATGTGCCCTTGTCAAACAGGAGGAATACCCAGCTGCAGCTTTCCCAAAATTGCTGATTGGTTTCTTGTATGTGACCCTGAGGCTTTTGGTACTGATAAAAGCTTTTGCATTATGTAAATCCGTGATCTGATAATATGCAGCATCTCCCAGGTCCTTTTTTTCTGGAAGGCAAATTTTCCCCCCACACACATTGCTGAAATTACACTGTCCTTGTTTCTGTAGGTGTCTGACTTCATATCCTTTACATGGTGCTCATGGGAGACTGATCTAAAGCTCATTGAAAGCAGTAACTTGATACATGTTACTGATAGCAGACTTTGGATCAGAAATAAATCCATTTATTATGCCTTGGGGTTGTTCTGTTTATACTCCCCAGCTCAGTTTCTGTATCCCATGGTGTATCCTTAAAGACAAGTTAAAATAAAATTCATCCCATGCAGCCCATCGCCTCTATTACCCTTGAATTTATTGGTAGTTCTTCCTATACTTAGAGGACTCCTAGAATTGATCTAATTCCTTTTTTTGGATGAAAGCATCTCAAAGTGCTTGTACAATAACTACAATTCCAGTACAGTTCTTTCTGTGGTTTTGCTACACCACCATTCCCATAATGAGACACAAGAAATTTCAGTTGTGGGATCGCTTCCTTGCAAGTTGAAAAGAACTGTCCACAGACAGGCAGAGTTATTATACTGGATTTTGGTTGGGACTAATGTCTTTTTCCAGCCTAACTCGCCTGGAGAAAGAAAACCAGCTAAACTTTCCATGAACCACATTAAAAGAAAGTTTCGCTTCCCTGGTGAGAAAAGCCACTCCCAAAGCAGAGTGCTTTCAGGGTGGGTGGGGAAGGGAGCCGAAAGGGAGTGGCTTCACAATCCAGTGAAAAGGTTGAGACTGTTGAGGTTCTGTTCAGCATCTAAGATGCTTGATCACATTTCCTCAGACGACCAGTTTTCCAAGTTAGATCAATTTCACTTTGGTTCCATACAGCATGTGCATTTTTTTTTTTAATGGATCCTGAGAAATGTGAACTTCCTTTGCTCAGGGTAGGTATTAAAATACCCCATGTAACTTCAGATTAAGCCTTGCAGTTTGTGACCTCAGTCAAAATGAACCTTATCTTCCATGGTCATGAAAAATGCTGGGCATGGACAACTTGCTGCTCTGTGTTGAGAAAGTGTTTATTTTTTAAAAAGATAGCACTGCTGAGGAGCATATTAGTACATGTTAGGCTGAAAATGGGAATTGAGACCTTATCCAAAAGTATTGTACTTAGAATCTAGGGTTGTGTCTGATTTCTGAGGCCCATTGATTTGCCTGCAGATGCTAGCTGAAGAGCAGTAGCCCTTTACTGTTTTTTAGGGGTTTGTGATAAGAGACCAGTCCTGATAGATGTTCACTGACAGCTTTTCAGTGATCTTTGTCTCTCTTGAAACGCAAAGCTGTTTTTCAAGGCAGACTATAGAAATGGCTTGAAAAAGTCAAGTATGGCAGAATTTGGGAATGATCCCATGAACCCCTTGGTTATGTCATAGAAACATTGGTCTAAATCCAAAGTTAATAATCTTATGTATCTTAAATTAATAATTACAGGTATTAATAAAATCACTGTGAATTTTCCAGAGATAATAGCATCACTAGTAATACATTGCATGCCATTCCAGAATCAAAAGCCAGAGATTGTTGTTTTGATGCATTTGGCCATCCAGTCCATTTATAGTACAACTCCCTTATCCCTCTCAGTATTGAATTTGAAATAATTGTGAATGTTTCCAGAAGGAAACAACTGGTGATGTAAATTGTATAACAAAATGTGGCAAAAGAAGATCTTCAGTTTTAATGTCAGGAATAACTGCATTGTGTTTCCAGAGTGAGACAGAAAGTTTTTACTTTTCAGCTTCGAAATCCCTTCCTTTCCTTGAAAAATTGTTCTCCTTTCTTCTTTTTCTTCTTCCTTGATCTAAATAGATTTGCTCTCCTTTCCTTTTCATCTCTTTGCTCCACCCAATGGAAAAGAGCATAAGGAGATAACAGAACTGGGAGAAATTCACTGGTATCCCAAACCTGATTTATTACTTTTAAAAAAATATGTATTTTTTAAATGAGACGATGAAAACTCTGAGGAGCTGCACAGAAAATCTTGTTGGATTGCAGTTGCTGCAATAATTTGTTATGCTGTTTCAGCTCATAACACAGGTGTAACTCATCAACTGAGCCTGCTGAAGGTTATCCATTTGCACCTTCAAACATGATGGCAACTTTCCTGATCTGTAAAAACACTTGTGTGTGAAGGCTTTGTGCTAAGATACTTGTTCTGAGGAAAACAGCATTTATTGAATGACCATTTTCCTCTGTAACACCTTAGGGACTTCCTATCCAGCTATTGAATTGTCAGAAGTCTGCTTATTTCAGGGGATTTTCATAAAGTTGCTTTATGAAGAGGAATGCCTTTGCATACAGAAACATCCCAGAATATGTCCCATTGGTATTGATCTCTCATTCATCTACTGAACAAAAGATATGCTTGCCACTTGGCTGTTGTTTCGATAGCCAGCATTCCACTGAGTTGCACCTACTGCACTTACTCCATCAGCCATTTCCTTAATGTCTTCTTATATGAGGTGTAGTTGCAACTAAAGGAAGATAATAAGATTTGCTCTAAGTCCTTCTGTATTCCTCTTGTTTTACCATGCAACTTTTAATTAAAAGAGGGAAAGAAGGGGTGAGGAAGAGAGATCTCATCAGTTGTAGTCAAGTTTTGAAATAGGGAAGGTAAGACTGCATCTAGGAAAGGATAATTGTCCCAAAGCTACTTTTAATTGTCTTGGTTCTCTAGCAGTAGGTACCTAAGAGAGTGAAAAGGAGAAAGGGTGGACCTGTCAAGAATAGGAGACTCAGAATCAAAGCTTGCTGCCACAAATGGGTCAAAGATCAGGACCTGAAGATTATTGATTAGGGCCTGTGCAGGAGGAAAGAGAACATCTGTTCTATCTTCCTTTACTCTGCTGGGGAAGGGATGGCACTTACCCTTCAGGTTGGGTGAAGTAAGAGAGGGGATAGGAGTAAGAAGTGAATCCTTCTTTACATTTGTGTCTCAACCATTTTTCGACCTGTTAGCACTGAAACACTCAGAATTTTTCCAAAAGGCTATTTCAGCATAGTGTGAAGCCTTACACAGGAAACATGCAGTTTCTCAGGTAGACCAAAAAGTCTGTGATTCCTTTCTGGTGACCAAATATCCTGTACAAGCATAAGGTCTTGCCCAGCCCAGGTTTTAGAAACCAGTTTTCTCTTTGTGCAACTCTCCTGTAGCTTAAAGGATTTATCTGTCAAAGATGGCATCAGAACTTTTTTTAACATGAAGACAAATCCTGACCAAGAGAACAGGATCAGACAATAACTTGGATTACTTAGACAAGAAGTAACTGAAAATGGGCAGCATTTTACAATGTGGACAGAAAGCAGTAAATATTTATCTGTCCTTTCCTTCCCTTTGAAATAAACACTTAAGATTCTGCTGTCATTCAGATAATCTGTTTCTATACTAACCTCTCTCTTTAAGGGAGACATCTATTTCCTATTACAACCATATAGAGGCCATGAACTAAAATATTTTGCATGCCTTTGCAGGCCTCCAGGAAACATTAAACACACTGAGACAGACAAAAAGCTATGAAGCCCCTGTTTAAAATTAGGAGCAGTGAAGAGAAACAGAGTTTCTGTCTGCTTTTCTCAGACCTGATATGAAAAGGGTCTCAAATCTACTTATTTTGCATAAAAGTATCTTGTTTCTCAGTATTAATTCAGACAAGCTGTTGTACCAGCAAGGTCAGTGAGCAGTTACCCCTTTTACCACACAATGGCCACTCTGAGAGTATTTTTAAAGTATGTCTCTTATTTTAAAAAAAGCAAACAACAAAACAACAACCTTGATTGATAATCTATTTGCTAGTTGCTACTCTAAGCCAGCTTGCCTTACACCAAAAAATGCTATTTGATAATATATGAAAAGCACATATATATTTAAAAACAGTGTGCTACAGTAAGATTTCACTACCAGCATGCATTAGTTTTTGCAACTATAGGCAAAGAGAGAGCAGGAAATAGGAGTAATAGCTGCTCAAATCATTGTGGAAAATCTCCTGTTGGTGAATAACTTTGCCCATTAAAGAAGTTAATCTGGAGTAGGTGTACTGGAGTGAACAGGCAACAGTCACAAGTGCAGAGGTTTGAAAGGGTGCTGCCCTTTAGAAGTAGAAACTCACTTCAGGATGACTTTTAAGGATAATACCTAACTTCTGAATTGTGGTTACCATTCAAAATTTCCAAAGAGTTGTGCTACTCTGGACTTTGATGTACGTAATTAATTCCCCGTCTGTGAAGTGGACCTAATAATACAGACAATTTCTCATTAAGGAGCGTTGTGAAAACGAGATAAATGGGCATATGAGAATGGGCACTGTTGTGGCTCAGAGATCCTTCTAATGTAGACTGCTGGTCTGGCAGTGGTCAGTGTCAGTGGTTTAGGGGAAGGATTAATGCAGAGGGCAAATTCAAATTGTTACCACACCTGAGATATCCACACCTTCTAGTAACTTGCGGTTGATAGCTTCCCAAGCCAAAAGGTCTAGGATTAGGACTGTTCTTTCATTTTTTTGAATTTCATTTTTTGAGTTTGCTCACAGAGTGGACTTCCACAAGATCCTGGGCAACAAGCTCTGCAGTCCTTCTATGCATGATGTGAGAAATAACTTCCTTTTGTTTGTTTTAAAACTTCTGCGTAAAGATTGGGTTCAGTGCCCCTTAGTTCTTGTTACCCGAAGGAATGGGCTGCCATTCCCAGATTAGCATTTTTGGTGCATTTCATGATTTAATGGAACACTTTCTCATCTCCCCTCTGCCAACTCTTTCTCAGACTGAAGAATCCTTGTTTATTCAGTGTCTCCCGGTTAAACAGTTGAAGAGCTTTCATTGTTCTTACCTCCTTCCTTTGTTCTTTATCTAGATTTAACTTTGAGGTGCTAATCTCTAAGAAGCATGCTATCAATTCTAAATGTTGCTATCAGTAAGCTTATATTTGTTGTTTGGTTGGGACTTCTTGGTGGGAAGTAATTTGAGATGAATATTACATTGTGTTAAGGCTTAAGTGTTACAAAGCATACGTGTCCTGGTACTAGAGCTTGCGTGGTGGAGAGGGAGTTCTGTTAGGGATCTGTTTTCCCCTAGTGAGATGTAATGATTTTGAAAACAGAGAGCTGACTATCTACTGTTATTTTTATTACTAAGTGGAGCTAGAACCACTTTCTTAAAGAGCAATGCAGAGGAAGAGTGAAATTCAAAAGAAAATTATTTTTCTTACTGAGACTCCAGAATGAAATGAGTTTACACCTAAGAAAGTTAATAAAAAATTGCCAGGAAATCCTCTTCCTTTCTGCAGCAGCTGTTTCCACTCTGTATTTTAATGAGTGGGCTGAACTAAAATCTTTGGGGAAGGGCTTTCCCCTCCCTCCCCCTTCTTTATTATCCCTATGTAAAAGGCTGCACTACAGTATCATACTCTGTGCTTCTGTTGAATGAGTAAATGCCTGTGGCTGGATAGTCCAAAGGAAAGGCTACATCATGTTCTCAGCTAGTTAAGCTCCTTAATGCAATCTTTTAAAAAATTTCCTGGATATTCCTCTGATGTGATTTTGGCTGCAAGAAGTAAGTATTTAAAGCTTCAGAAGGTTTAAGACCTTTCCAATCTTTGTAAATTTTCTGCTATAAATAACTTGTGGAGTATCTGCTGGTTTTGGAGGTAGATTCTGTTTCAATTACTTCATTTTATATTTCCTGTTAACTCTTTGTGTATGTTCTGAATTATTTTTAATTTCCTTAAAGTTGCATACTGAGATTCTTGGAGGAAAGTAACTCAAATAGTGTTGTCCATGAAGTGTAGTGGAAAGTATTGATTTCCTTTTACTGTTTTAACAAAATGAGACTGACTTACCACTACCGATGTTATTTCCAAACTATTTTTTAGTCCCCTATTTCTTGATTCATCTCTGCCTGCTGAGTGGGCTTATTTTTTTTCATTCTGGTTGTGTAGTTTTATTCAGTGTCCAATCAGTCATTCTTATGTGTGCTGAGAACATCTGCTTTGCAAGTTTCTGTGTACTTTCACAGTAATACAATAATTTTTCTGTCTTTTACATGATTTCTCATACGAAGCAGAACTGAGAAAATGGTGAAAGCAGTGGCACTTCTTTTTCCTTCTGCACTAGATTACATTCACTAAACTCAGCAAATAGCAGAATTCCCCCTGGAGTACTGGGAAACAGCCCAAACTCACTACAGTTGCATTTTGCTGGACTATTCTTGTAGTAGGCTTTTCTTTTTTTCTTCTCTTTCTCTTTTATGGTCTGTTGAAATTCTTTCTGTTGTAACTGCATTCCTGATCAATTCCATTCTCAGATAGGCATCTCTTGCCTATTAAATTCCCCCAAATGAATATCCTGAAACAAAAGTAAAAGAGATGCTATGCATAAACTGCAAATTCAAGTTGAGATTTTTTTTTTTTACTAAAACTGGAAGTAAGGTGGTCTCAATTTCAAGCCTGCTTAATAATTAAATTAATCTGTGGCTTAAATTATTGTCTTAATTTAACAGAAAGTTGAGACTGACATTAAGCCTTTAAAACTTAAAGTTTGGGTTTGATTCTACGTTTCTCAGCTGCAGCTGGAACAATTTAGGGCCAGACTCAAACTTGATGATTTGACTCAATAATTAGTAGCACATTTCAAACATTTTGAATGAGACCTAGGGTTAGGTCTTTCTTGGTTATTCTGGCATACACATGGGAGAATTTCTTTCATTTCAAAAGTTCGGTAGTCTGTGAACATGCAGGTGCTCGGACTGAGGACAGGCATTGTGGTTGATATCAGGGCAGGTTCTTCACTGTCATTTTCCAATTTTATTCTATTCCAGTAATCACCTGCATCAATCCTGGCAATATTCACCTCATCTGAGATTGGCATGGCAGCAAACAGCCCGTGTGGTGTGACTGCATTGGGCTTTCCTATGGCCACAAGTAGCCTGTGTTGTGGAGAGAGCCCAGCAACTGCTCTGGGGTATGGGAATTCTTCCACAACCTCTGGTTTAAGAAATTAAATTTGGATTTCATTCTGGCATAGCTCCATGCTATGAACAGCCCCTCTGTTCTAGTTGGGAAAACCAAGATAAAATAAAGCAGAGAGGTTATAGTAAATCCAGGGTCATTTAGAAACCACCTTGATTTAGGTAGATTTGGGTGATAGCTGAAGATAGTATCCTTGTCTCTTTCTCATGATTGACTTCAACTTTAAAGTTTCCTTTAGGTACTCATCATATTGCTTAGCAATTTATGGTCATTCTGAAAGGTTGGAGCTACATTATATATTGTTGCACATAAAGCAGCCTGCTGCTGCTCCCAAGTGAAGAGGAGTCCCACTCTGCAGCATCCATATGTACTTTCCCAGTTTTCCCATCAGTGCCTTGAGGTAGCTGCTAATGGCCTGAGTTCAGGAGGCTGAACAGCTCTAAACACCCTAACTCAGTTTTCTATTAAGTTTTTCCTGAATATTTTCTTGACACTTAAATGACAAAGTTTGTTATTCCACAGCTTCCTAAGGCATACAGTTCAATAGAGGCAGTCATTTAGAGGAAGAGCCAGAACCCAGAGTGTGGCTAATAGCTTTTAAAGCACCTTGTAGAGAGCTTACTGCCTGCTCAGCAGAAGAGATTTCCCTTGAGACTCCTTTGAGATGACTGAATGGTCTCCTCTTAAGTACAATATCCTCTCTATATGGCCATCGTATGTGTGTTTTGCATACCTATGGTCCGTGGCTAACAACTGAGAGAAATAACTACATGGAGGCATAACTGGGCACAGCACCCTTGTCCAGCCTCCCCTGTGGCAGATGAAAAAGCTTTGGCAGTGAACTGGGGCTCGCTAAGAGGACCCAATTTAATATCTAACTCTGTGTGATCTCTAGCATTTTATGTCATCTGTCTGCATTAAATTTCCCTGCCTGTGAATGTAATGATGCTTCATTTGTCTCTACTGGCTGTGAGCTAGTCTGATGAAGTGTCTAGTCTTACACACACCTAGCACATTAGGGATAGGATTTGACTGGACCTTTAGGTAATGCTGTGATAAAAATACTGAAATACGAAAACATTATTTCAGGTAACTGTTTCATCTATATTTATCCATATAAAAGGCATATGCTGAATTAAAGAACTGCTGAAATCTTTATTAGAAAAGAGTCATATCTGTCACCCAGAGCATGTCTGTTTTTCTTCTCTTCAATCAATACACAGAAGTGAGAGATTTGTCTCTTATTTTTGGTTGTAATTTCTGGTAATATCTGAAGGGACGGAAGCATAGATTTATATATTGATGTCCCTCACTACACAAGGTGCAGTAATGTTTAGCACATGATCATGTGTTAATATAACTTTTAAAATTATTTTTAGATTCCATTTCAATCTGTTGACTCTGTATGTGGTAGGTTCCCCAGGACCAAGAGCACATAACTCAGGCTTTTCCTGTTGTATAAGAAATCCCACCCAGCCCCTAACTTGATTAGCTATTGAATTCCCACAGTTGTATGTTCTGAGCAAACAAGACTTGTAGGACCCACTTAATTTTCACGGAGAATAAACTCTGAAGTCTGGGGTTTTTTGTCTATATCTCATCATTTTGCCAGGTTATGAGAAGGTTTTGGCACCCAAATCTTTGCTAACCTGTTTTGCAGCTTGCTCTCGGACACCTCTTCAGAGTTTTCATCCTTACTCAGTGCCCTAATATGTTCTATGTGAGAAAATAATTCTCAGCTCTGCTGAATCTGATGCTGGGGTTAAAAAATTGAAGAAAAATGGGTAAACAGCAAGTTTGTGTCCTCATTAATGATTAATGGACGGAGCAAAATAGTAAAACAGTTACAGATAGTGTTATTTAAATATATGATTTTCTACTTCATATGGAAGTGGTACTTTAAAGATTTTTTGAAATTAATGAATTTGATGAAAAATAGAATACTAATTGTCTGTAATTATATACTTTGTGGATAGTATGCATAGAAAAGCTGTCATCCATGAAGTAATAAAAAGGCATAGGTGCATTTGTCTTTCAATGTACACAGTATTCTCCTTCTTCCCAAATTATTCATGTCAGGGAGTCAGGATGGCTGGGGTAGGAGAGAAGGTGGTGTTCTTAGAAGTAAAGAAATAATTAATGATGCTGTCAGGAGTCAAATGGCACTGAGAATCACTTAGGACCTGTATTTTTCTGTGTTGCACTTCCTAAATTATTTTGTGATTGGACAGACAAAAGCGCATTTTCTGTTTGGGATCTGTATGGCTGCAAGTAGAGGCATGGATCAGATTCCATGATGAGGGCCACAGCTTGGGTTTACAGCAGTAGAACTGAGACCTGGACTAATTGCATTTGAAATCAGTTATTCTGGGTTGATAGAGCAGTAAGTCTCTGCTCTTGAATAATGATGCTGTGGTGGAATTGGTATAAATGTCATCTGGAATATTCTGGGAGAGTATGAAAAATAAATGTCAAAATCTGGTTGGTTTCAGGTGGAAGGGCTGAGTACTTAACACAGTAATAGAAATGTAAAGCTTTTATGGGGTATTGATCAAGTTTTTAAGTGTTTGAAAAGGAGACTGGTGGTTTAGTTCTGTTTTTCAATTGAGAAAATGAGATGCGACTCTCTAGCACAGTGATTGCAGAAGGCTGGGAATAAACCTTAGATTTCCTGGATTCCAGCTCCTCAATGAGCTCTGTGAGAATCTGAGTCCCCTGAATTATCTTCAGGGAGAAGATATCACACTGAATTGTGATTACTTAGCAACTTTCTAAATGAGAACATCCTAAAAGGTTTGAAAGGGAGCATCATCAGAAAATCTGTTTTTCTAAAGGCAAATCTGGTAGTCTTCTAAAATATGGAGAAAGGGGGGAAACATATCCATTAATTCTGTTTGCATCTTACAGTATTACCAGGAGCAGGATGTTGTCCATGGTAAATTCCACATGCTTCTGGGTAGTGTCTTATCATTGTGTAAGCTTCTATACAATGTTTCCTGTATCCTGCACCTTTTCTCAGTGTTGTGTTGGATTTTTTTTTTTTTTTTCTTTCTTCAATGTCTGTTTCTTATAGGGAAAAGGAAGACTGCTGTAATGTTCTCCCCATAAATCATGTGCTGTGAGAAGAGATGTGTTAGAGGTTTTCTTGTGATCAACGACTCTTAAAAATGGCAGAACATCACTGTTTCATGCACACTAAAGGGTTGTAAATAAGAAAGTGTTCAAAAATAACCATAGTTTTTGGCATGTACAAGAATACTTGGCAGGAAGCTTGTCTGCAGATAACACACAGGATTACTACTTTAAGTGTCGGGGTATAGGATTTTTTTGTGTTTGTGTTGTTTTTTTGTTTGCTTTGTTGTTTTTAATAAGATCAAAAGATCTGCAGGTTTTGATGTGATAATTTGTATTCAAACAGTTTTGAAGGCACACTGTGTGTAGTTAAGTTTATAGACATGTCAGAAACCTCAGATTGTGATCTCCGACACAGAAATGGCAACACATCTATCACGTTTTCAGTAGCAAGGGGAAGCAGGCTGTCTCAGAGCCATTTAAATTGCTTTTATTTCATGTTTGCCAAGTTCTTCTATTCTCTGTAGGTTTTAATGGCTCAGACCTCTGGCAACTCTTCCATACATGGTTAAAGTGTAACCAGTGATGGCGGGGAGGGGGGGTAAGGGGAGGATGGAGGGAACAGCATACTGAGCCGATAGAATTTTAAACAAACTTGGGTGGTTTTTTGAGACAGCATTTCAGCCCCAAGTCATACACATATATTCACATGCAGGGCATTTCTCAGTCTTAATCATGCTGGAAGCTAGAGGAATTAAGTATCCATGTAGAGTGCGTGCAGTGGGTTGGTATCCAGCGAGGGTAGACAGCCTCAGTGCTCCCTGCATTCAGGCCCGTCTTCTTAGCTAGGATTCTTTTTGGAATCCTTTTTCTGTAAGATTCCTTCAGCCTTTCTGCCTTTGTCCATCTTTTACACACATTATTGAAATGACCTGGTTGATATTACCATCTTTTAATGGTGGGAACCCTTTGCATATCTATCTTGTTCTCCCCTTAAAGTAGCTTGTCATGGACAGCACTTACTTTTGAGCAGCTTGGTAACGGGTGATCAGCATTGGATCAAATGTTGTATACCATTTCTATTTTTAAAATGTCCTTTAAAATAATTTAAAGATTTCTGTGTAACTGAGCCCTCTTCCAAGATAGAAACATATTGAGGGACTGATTTGGTCTAGTGCTCACTAGTGCCAGGCAAACTGAGTTGTACTGTCACACGCCTGTTGTGTCATATTGGTCAAATAATCTGGCTGTTTTGGGTAGAATTTTCAAAAGCACACGGCAGTTATGTAAATCCATTCCTATTCAAGCTGATGGAGGCCTAATTCTTATTTCCACTAAGGCTCCATTGCACTGCCTGGCAGGGCTAGGCTCTTTGCCCTACCACAGGGGTATAAAGGGATCCCATGGAAATGCAAATCTGTGACTGACAATTTTTGATTGACTTCCCTGGAAGCAAGACTAAACAAACAGAATAACTTTTTAATTTCAACCTTGGCTTCTGTGTTTTCCTAATATAAAAATAAGCCTAGTATCATGTACCTACAAATGCAGCTAAGCTAATTTAATGTATGCCCAGCTGTTTGAAGATGTCCAGGGATGCCTGAGTGTAAACTTGCATAATTAACTTGAACTAACTTTCTCATCAGTGAAAATTCTCTATTGTATTTTATCTCTATGAGAAATATTCCTAAATCCAAGTAATTTAGTTTAGTAAGACTATGTGTTTTTCATGAATTTAAGAGCCTCCCATGTGGTGAGGACTTCTGCTGTGCAGGACTGTATCATTGCAGGAGGGTGTTGGGTCCCATGTTAACCATGCTGTAGGTCACAAGACTGTTGGTGGGAGCCAATTTGTTTCTCTCCCAATGCTACACGAATCTATCAGTTGCTAATGGCATTTTGTAACAGATCCTTGCAAAAGTTCAAAAGGATGTGAGGAGCACTGTCTTCTAAATGTCATGTGTATTTTGCAGACTGATAATGAAGCATTTTGTTACCACGATGAACTGCCTTTTCTTCTCCTGTTGACATTCTAGAGCTCAAATTAATACCGCACTGTAGCTTGGGATCACATCGCTCAATTAATATTAAAACTGTTAACAGGAATAAGCATAAAAGTATATTTTAAGCATTATTGTTACATGAGCTGAAATAGAGGTTATATAAATTCAGAGACTACAACAGTAAGTATTCAGTTTAATTGGAACATACAAACATGTACTAACAGATGCCTAAAAACCCTTGGCTGAAAGAGAAATCTCTGCCTGCATGAATGACTGCCTTGCTGTCAGTGGACTTGCTTAGAAAAGGCTAAATTAAAGAATGCAACATGGTTATTCTGTGCAAATGTGGAGTTGCCTTGTGACACAGGGTTTTTGCCATCTCTTTAAATAGATGAGTATGGTGCAAAAAAGATCATGGTCTAAAATCTTACTTCAGGAAACAGCTCATTCCGTTTCCAGTCTGTAATGTTGTCTCTGGATTTATATGATCAATAATGTGCATAAATCTTTCATGGACATAATCTATATTTCTTTCTCTTGGTGTTGTATTTTTTTATCTCTTGACATCAGAATCTGTCAACAGGATCCACCAGAACAGCTTACTAAATACAGCTGATATTGACTGTTCCTGGAATGCAACCTGATTTTACAATTAGTTAAGGCTACCTTGGGTTTGTTAGCACAGGAGCAGTAAAACAGGTTGGAAATGAGTAAATCTGCACTTCTCCGGTAACTGTGTAGCCAGCTGAGAGGACTCTGTACCATCTCTGGTGTCCAGTGCAGCATATGTTAAGCAGCTTGTGTTTAAATGCATTACACTGTATTGGCGACACTGTTACAATTTGTACAGCTGTCCAGATCTCCCCATACTCCAAAGATGTTGTACCCAGAGACCACCAGTGATCAATGACAATCCTTCGGACTATGGTGGCAGCCAGGGTGCAGATTTTTTCCTCTGAGGAATATGGACCCTAACACAGCTTTTATGAGATGGGCCCTAACCTCATCTCTGTCAGAGCAGAGAGGGGTGCCAGGATTTTAGTTAATTTGAATGCACAGCCCCCATGGAAACTTTGGGAAGGTGAAAGGGTGACTCTGTTATGAAACTGCTGTTTTACTGTTCCAGACTTTCCCCTTTCACCAAGGAACTGTACTGTTTGCCATTTTGTTAGTTATCTTAATGCTACAGGATCCTAAACTTTCCAGCATAGCCTGGTCTGTATTTTAAGTACAACCATATGTCCAGTCTGGAATTGACCCCTTTAGCTGTGGTATTTCCCCCATATATGGTTGGCTTCAAACAATCTCACTGCCAACACAAACCACAACTTTAAAATGCACACATTTAAGTCTATTACAAGCTGATGCTACCCAGCTATGTATACACTGTTTTGATGGGAGAAGAAATCTGCATGCTTGTCACTGCCAGTTGTTCCCTTTCATTTTGTAAAGTATTAAGCATCACCATGTAGCAGGGAATGAGAATAGCCCTGCAAATGGGGGCTGCTGCCTGTGTGCTGTGATCCACGTCTACCTAGATGTCATGATCTTGGCTATTGCCACCTGAGGCTGTGGCAGAGATTTTATTGCTGTGATTCCTAGGGGAAACTCACGCCTGTTAAAAAACCCTAGGTTTCCAGGCTCTTTCCATAATAAGTAGAAAAAGAAAAGCACTGCCATGTGGTGATTTGTTCCAGCTTATGTGTTCGTTGTAGGGCAGGATTACTTGTCCCCTCAAAGCCGTTGTCGCTCACCATTGACTACAGAGGCAACTGTCTAGATGCCTGACATTTTAGTAATTCCAGTTAGATGAAGTGGATCCTGCCATTACTATTTGTCTCTTGTTTGTTCATGTGAAATGTCCATGTTTAGAATCAATAGCATCTTGAATGAGGGTTTATGAAGGTCCTGTATGTGTACGTGCTGATTCGCAAGCCACACTTCAGCAACATGGGGGTTTTTTTGAGGATTCCCACTGTGGGAAAGCAATGAGTAGCTGGTCAGGTTTGGAAATAGAAAGTACTGGGTCATGAAGAGATAATGAAACTACAGCTTTCTGCAAGATCTAAAATTTCTGAGTATTTAAAAATATTAGATTTTTTGTGTTACAAATGCGTCGAGTGCATCTTCAGTGGTTACTTAGAGCTGAGTGGGATTTCACCTTTTAGCGCGTGTGAAGCTGTTAATTAGGAAGGGGCAGTTCTGCTCTGAACACATTACATTGTTGCAAAAACTTATCATTAGGATTTTCAAAGAATAGAAGTATCCAGAGCAAGCTGGGGTAAACTTAAATCTATTTAGTAAGGTCCAATGGGACTTGCATAACTGGTGTCCTTGTTCAGAAGCCTGTAATTTGCAGCTGTTTACATCCTTAAAGTTACAGTACTACTTAATTCTGTTCAGTGAAAGACATCATGGACCCAGAGCTAAATAGTTGCAGAGGTGAATTCTTGTTTTTCAGCTTTTTGAAACCTGTACCTGCTGGTATCCAAGCCATACTGTGTTTTCCTTAACATAGAATGTCAGGAGACCCAGTTTATCATTCCATCAGGAGGGCTGGTGTTCTGTTTTTATTAATTTATTGGGGGGTGGGAAGAAGGAGTTGTAGTAAAATACTGTGTCCTTGTCTAGTAGCAGTGGTGGATTTCACTCTGTTGCCTGCTGAATTACTTCACTGGTGTGACCTGAGCTGTTTCCTAGTAGGGCCTGTTTGGATGGAAGGTGCTTCCATGCGTGTATGATGAGTTCCTCTTCACGAGACACTGGGCAGATAACTTGTTTCACACAGTCCAATAAAACTATGATATAGAGGTGACTTCTGCTCACTCCTGGACTGGCTTCAAGATCCTATTGTCATAGAGAAGTTATTGTGTAGAGAGCGATTCTCTTCAGAGTCATCTAATTTCTTCATTATGTTGTTTATGTGCTCCTCTAGGCACACTTGTGGAGTGTGTCTGTTGAAGGGAGTCAACACTTCTCTGTATAAGCATACTAATTAACTCCTATTATCTTTATTGTAGACATGAAACCCCAAATCGCTTTGCTTGTTTAGAGAAGCAGAGCCTGGAGAGGGTTTGCTGTGTTATTAGGGATGCTCTTTGTCATTCCAGGAGTCTATTGACAATTGAGTGCCCTGTAGACTCAGTTCATTGGGCCACTTGTGGTTTCCTTTGGGACTTGAGACAAAGCATCCTGCTGGTGCTTCAAATTTCTCCCCTGACAGAGAAGGACAGCTCTTGCTTAGTCACAGCAAGAGGGACTTTTCAGCTTAGAGTTGCTATGAAGTTGTTGACATGACATATGTTATAGAAATACATCATTTTGTTATGACTGAAATGCAGCATTGCCCTTCTCCTTGTAATAATCTTTAAGAAAAGAGTTCCAGGACTTCAGCACTTACAGCAGTTCTCTTACCACATCTCTATGCAAGTTCTTGCTATTTGTAGCAAAATAGTTTCCATTTGTCATGACAGACTATTTCTAAGCTTTGCTCATTAGTTAGGACTGGAATATATCACTTTATTTGTTTCTGTGGATGCTTTCATCAGAAACCAAGTCCAGATGTAGCGGGTTGGCAGTAGATCAGGTTGAGCTACCCGAGGTTTTGCTGAGACTAAATAAGGCTTAAATATTTTCATTCTGTTTCCTCTTCACCTTACTTATCATGCTGGCATTGACAGAAGCAAGGCTGCTTTCCTGAGTGCTGATCACCCTTCTGCATCGTCACTAAGTGCTGTTAGTGTTTAAAATACAAGAGACTTGTTGATGCAAGAGAGAGACAGGGGTTTGAATAGCTAATGCTCCTTGTTTTGGCAAGCCTGTTAAGATGTCAAGTGGCTCCTACAGTGGACAGGATTCTGAGACCTGCAGTAGCACAGTCCTGACATTTGGAACTGGCAGCCAGCCCTGAAGGTGACAGTGCACTCAGTCTGTTTTCACAGTGCTTCTCCTCACAGGTCTATATCTGGTAATAGGCTGCCTGCCGCTGGCAATTTGCATGGCAATCCCTACTAATTGCCAACAGTGTTTTCACCTGTCAGGAACAATTCCTAATCAGACGCTGCCTCTCTGCAGCTCTGGGCAATTGCCATGTGTGTTACAAGATGTAGTATAGTGTATGGTCATTGGTAAATCACAGCATTGTCCTGACTTTTGCCTTCTGCATCCCGAAGAATGCTGGTAGAAGGCAACTTGCTGCAAGATGCTGCAACATGGCTGTTTTTCTGTGTGCAGGAGCCAAGAGTGAGCAATGGTTTACACTTGGAGTGGAGTGTGTCACAAAATACTGCTTCAGGGCTGCTGATGCCATCAAAAGGGCCTCACGGTGAGGCAATTAACTTTAGGTCACCCTCTCAGAATAAAAGACACAATGTCCAACCCCTCCAACTAAGGTCTTGGAGCAATGTGGGCTTTATGGAAAGTGCTGTTCTAATTTTCAGCAGCTGAGTTAGTGAAACAGCATGACTTGGCATCTATGGCACCAGTTATAGAAGAGGCTGGGGAAGGATATTGCTTGCCAAATATGCAAAGCATTTGTGTGATTTACTTCAGCAAAGATGTGAAATACATCCTACTCAGTCTGAGCTAAGGAGGAACCCTGGGGCTAGGAAAGCACAGAGTTCTGAATGGCAAATGGAGAGTGGAAAAGCTGTGAACTCCCAAGGAGATGCCTATTGCAGCCTGTGGTGGTGACAGACCTACCTCTGGATCAAACTCCTAGGGCAGTTCTCTATGTGACACAGTGGGATGATAAGCTTTGGTAGAAGATGAAATTGAGCTTAGGCTCCTGTTTCAGAAGAGCTCCTGTGGTGTTTTGTGGAACACGGAGTGCTGTTGAAACTTCCAACTTGTAATTAACTGCAGATACTATTTTAATTACCAGTATAAAATCTGTTGAATCATCTGTGTATGTACTTTTGACTTCTGAAAGCTCTAAATTATAATTGTCCTTTGCTTGTCTGGGGTTAGGCTTCCTGAATGCTTTTCCATGAATTATGCAGGTGATGAGGAGAATAAAACAGGCCAGAGTACATCCAAATTTGGTTCACCAAAGTTACCAGAGTAGAAGTTGTTTGCATCGTAGAATTTTGTCTCCTTCCAGGAAATGCGTGTACCAGAGACCTCAGTGAATCAGTCAGTTTTCTATGGAAGATCTCATTCTGTACAACTGAGATAACTCACTCTGAGATATGTAATCTAAACTGCATTAAAATATGTTAAGTCACCTTCCTCTTCACAAAGTACATGCAGCATTCCTCTTTCCTTCTTGCTACATTATGATTTTCTGCTAGCAAAACAAGAGAGGATTAATTTGTACAATGTTAGGTCATGAGAAGAACATTTAATGGGTACACTGTGACAGAAATGTGTGCATTCTGTGAATGTAAGTTATGGAAAAACTGCACCTTCTGGACACAAATCACTCCACCTTCCTCAATCTCTAAAAAGAAAGAGCAGGATCCCAGTGCGTGGATATAACTGCACTGACACAACCTTGGTAAAGTTAGTAATGGATCATATTTCATACCAGTTCCTCAGCAGATCAACTTTCATTTCATCAGCTCCCCCCTTTTTCAAGGGCCTTGGTCTTATCCCTGGCTGCTGCTTTATTGCTTTTGAAATGGGGCTCAAGGATTCACATACATAAAAATGCCTTGAAATCAGTGGATGCTTTACCATAGAGCATGCCGTGTTCATCTCCTGCACACAAAAGATTTATTGTCACTACATCATCAACAAGACAAAGAGGTGTGATAATTGCTAGCTCAAGGGGCTGTGGAAATCTGTGAGCCTGGTTAAGAAATTCTTCCAGTGGGGAGGTGACTTTGGGGTGAAGCTAAGGCTCAACAGACAGAGTGTTCAGGTAGTTACCTCCATGGCATGCATGTGTGTGGATGGTCTAAGCAACTTCTAACTGTTACAGAGCCTCCTAAGACTATTCTGTTTGACCCCCACTTCAAAAAAACACTAGAAGTGTCTGGTTCAATAAAAGGTGGGAAATGAAGATAACATTTTTAATTACTGTGAAAATTCATTCAGCTTCTTTTGACATGTAATACAGCTGGAACTCTGTAATGTATGTGAGCTATGGGGAATCTAGAAGGAAATAGTTCTTCTTTTAAACTTTGAGCTTGTTTCAGAAGTACATTGCAATGAGCACACATTTCAAATGACAGCGTAACAGTTCATCACAGTCACCTTCACTTCAAACAGGCCTCACAGATTTTAGCTGTCAAGAAACAAACAACTGAGCCTGGAATACTTTGTGCCTCTTGATACTGATCTTTGGAATTGGGATATCTTCCTAATTCATTCCATTCCTGTCATGATGGGAGCAGTTCTGTTTACTCTAATTACTGGGAAATGTGATGAAAGTGCTGGCTTATGCTTGCTGAGAACGGGAGTACAGTGCAGTGGAAGTTCCCAAGATCCTGGATTAGCAATTGGACACTGCGTGTCTTTGTTAGTGTTTGAACATCTGTTCAGTGAGTAACCCCCAAGACAAGTGAGTACCTTGCTCTTTTCAGGACAAAAGTAATAAAGTTTGAACAACTTGTTGAAAATGTTTTGGCCCAGCATTGTTAAAGATAGTTGAGCTGTGCTCTAATCAAGCCAAGTCCTTTGTTATCTGAATGGGTGGATAGAAAAAAAAATTTCTCTTATTACAGCCAAATACAAAGCAGATGAGTTACTGGTCTTCTGAAACATGGATCACTTTTACTGTGAAGTCAGGTTCCAAAGGTCTTTTCAGCCCTTACCATCCAGAGGAAATTGTCTGCTTGAGCCAAAGCATTCTCTGCTTCTGAATGCACATCCAAGCTCTACTTAGCAGCCCCTTTGCTAGGGTAGGTGAGCTGCTTACATGGGGAGTGTCTGCTAAATCCTAAGCCAGTGTTAAAAAAGAGCAGGTGTGGTAGATGATGGATAGGTGAAGGGACACTTGATTCTCCACAGAACTGATTTGATCTCTCCAGTGAAGTTCCATGAAGTCCAGGTTAAATTTCAGTTCCTGGGTCTGAAGGGGAAGAGGCTCTGTGTAAAATCTGTCACAAGGTTAATAGAAAATTCATCTAACCACGATGTAGTCTCATAAATGGCAACACTATCTGAGGCTGAAGTTTTGACTTGTATTAAATGTATAAATATTTGCAGAGACATCAGTAAGAGTAGCTAGAATCTTATGCAGCACTGAATAAGAAACAAGTTGAGTTTGATCTGGATATGTAATGCCAAATAAGTTACTCGTGTACTTTTCTCAGGTTTTAATACTTTTCTGATTTTTAAATGTGAAAAAATGGAGTAATGTCACCTCAGGACCATTTTAAATATCACCTGAGTATTGGATAATCTTGTCTTAGTCACTCTTCCAAATAGTATCCCTTTTCCATTTCAAAATTCTGCAACCATATTTGACAGCTCTGTCTGTGCTATCCTGGACGTCTTTGCTGCTCTCATCAAGCATGTGCCTTAGTTGTGTCTTGGCACCAGTTTCTAATCTGCCATATCTTTTGTCTCTGTTTTTTTTTCATGGTAAGTCTGAAGAGTTTATAGTTCATTTGAGTTTTTGTGAGGTGTCCTCATCTCTTAGATATTTAATGACCATATTAGGGAACCTCTGAAAGCCCAGAGAATCTAGTTTATAGGATTAATTCTGAAAGTTTAGTATGATAACAGAATTTGAAAAACAACTTGACTTGATGGCCTTGCATTTTATGTAAAGCTGTAAACAAGAGGAGAGTAATCAAAGCTTAGCTTGTTCACGGATATGAACTTTACTGTTATCTCATGGGAAAGACAAGAAAAGGCCACTTATTCAGATTCAAGGATAGCATCTATTTTGGCAACTAACTTTTGGAGTAGGTACCAAGATACATAGGTCGTGCTGTTGTTGTACCCTTTGACCATGTAAAATGTAAGGGGCCAACATGCCAGTGCAGGACAAGGAAGCATTGATGTTCATGTAGACAGAGAAATTCTAAGGGATGTTCTGTACAACCTGAGCAGATGTGCTCTGTTCTTAACTGTTACCATTATATCCCACGTTTTATGTGATATTTAGCTATGAAATATATGTCTCTCTGCATTTTGATAGAAACCCAATGAATAGAAGGACTTTTAATGCAATAGCAAGGTTGTCGTGTGTAATCTGTTATTAGGTGTGTGGATTTTTAAATAGTACCGGGATCTTTCTGTGCCATTTTGGGTTTTTTATTTCTTCTGAGTTTTTGATAATGTTTTTCAAACTTATTTTCTGTAGGCACAAAGAAGCCTGAGGTTCTTAAATATTTATATGGTCCACTAATTAAAAAGAAAAATCAATTATTAGCCCTTTATGGTGGATGGCTATACCTACTCTGCAAGAGGATGGAGCCATTGCAGCCCTTCTGCAGTGGAAGCACAGTGCTCACTTTTGCAGAAAAAGCAGGTAGTCATTGGCTCTGAGGCATGATGTCCAGCCTGGGCATTCACATGCAATAGAAAGGGCCTTTAAGGGGAAGTCAGCCTGTATGAGTGTAAGAAGCAAACACTGCCTAGACCATGTGTAGATTTATGCAGGAAATACCCACATGAAACACTTAATTGATCTCAACTGGGACTGACAGCAGCCTTCCTTGTGCCCAGGAGCATGGTGCTGCCATAGCCAGTTAGCTAGCTCAGAGCTTGCTCACGAGTCTTTGTATAACCCTGCACTGTGCAGAGTAGGCATTCCCAGAACATTGGATTTTTGTTTAGTTGAAACCTAAGATTCCTGGTTACTGCATGAGATGCAGATTTTGCAGAAAAACCCAGCTATTGTGGGAATCACAGTCAAAGCACAAGAGTTGGCATGGCTGCACCTTCTGCATTCAGTCCACATTTGACCTGCTATGGGTTAGTATGCCCTGACCTCACAGGGAAGGAAACCCTCCTGCGAGGCAGGATCGAATTCTGTTTCATACCTGCTGCAGAATAAACTGTGAAGGAGCTGGACCAAGGAGAACTACTGCTTTGACACTTATGCCACTTTTTGCTGAGCTCAGCACCCCATTCTCATGTTTCTCTGGCTGACCGAGGCACATCCTCCTGCATCAGGGGAGGACAAAATTTCCAATCAAGTATGTTCATGAAAGACAGATGGGAAAGCAAGTGTGAGGATTCAACTCTTCCTCCTCTTGAGCTGTTGAAATTATGCTGGACACCACAGTCTCGGTGATGAGAGGCTGAAGAGAACCTCTGATTTTGTTCAGGTTGAGCTTTTTCCAGCTGTGCCAAACACCCGGCAGGATGCAGCAGCAGTCTGACATGTTTGCTGCTCTGACTCTGTGTGCACAGGCAGAAGTGACTGAACCCTGCTGAGTGATCCTCAACTGAACGCCTTGTCCCAGCACCTAGAGCACTCATGTGATGGTCAGAGGAAGGCAGCGACTCCTGAGAAACATCACCAAGTATTTAGAAAATCATTCTGCTTTGCAGTATTTCAGCTTTTTTACTTTCCCCTCCTTTGTCCTTTGTATTGTAGGCCTTTGTCTAAAGTAGGATCTGTATTTCCCAAGAGTGAATGGCTGGAGGACAGTGTGAAGTCCTATGTTCTATGTTCATGGTATTGCCATTTCAGATGTTCTTGAATCAGAATGTGGGTTCCCCCATCCCAAATTAAGCTATCTCTGTTTATTAAATAAGAATAGACATTAGAACTACTTTACTTTGCCTTCTGGTTCTGGTCTTTCCTGGTTCTCCCAAGTTTTTTTTCTTCACCATGAATTTTGTATTTCGGGGGTTGTTTTTTTATTTGTCTTACATGAAAGCTGAGAGTGTCATGCAATGTCTCTTTTCCATCAGGTGTGGCTTTATGAAAACATCACACATTGTAGCAGCTGACAACAGCATACTAGATGTGCAGGGCCCAAGGGTGTATCAAACTGGGAGGTGGCACTTTGTGCTGTGCCCATTCTTAACTAATTGGGAGATTGAATATGGTTTAGAGCAGCTCTGTTGAGGGCAATTCTGAATGAGTTCAAGCTTCAAGAATTCCTCAGGAGAGTTTTGGTTAAAGACTGAATGTTGTTACTTGACTAGAGCTGTGTGTGAAGAATTCAGTATTTTTGCAGTGATGTTTTGGAATTATTTCAGTTATTGGAAGAGTGGATTTTAAAAATCTGGGCTGTTTTTTAGCATGGGGGCTTTGTTGAAAACAGGGTGGCTTTTAAAGCCATTATATGAGAAATTAATCTGTCAAATCTTGTGGACTTCAGGGAGGTCTGAGTATGAAGACCAAAGATGAAGTTTTTTGGTGCTCATCTTCATTCACAAGAGCAGGCTGAGTCACAGCTAGGGCAGGCTTTAGGGGAAGGATGCTTGAGCTAAAGTAAGCTGCTTGCTGCTGTGCTCATTAGCTTTCCAGCTCACTAAAGGAGTAGAATTACCAGTCCTTCTACCAGACAAAGCTGCAGCCTTGCTCACTGGCATTGGCACATCCCAAAGCTATTGAGAATCCAAACCCATGGTTTGAGCATCCATCACACACAAAACCATGTAAGGGCCAAATTGGAATTTTACAGCCTGTTTAATTCCAGCGATGATTCAGAAAGAGCAGACCTTGCCTGCAGGCACAAGTACAGGGCTGCAAATGGAAGAGAGAGGTGCCTTTGGGCTGATTATTCTTGTAACTCTGCATGTAGCTCTGCCAGCTGTAGCTATTATATATGTTAATATAATTGTCTAATCATTTTTGAAAGCCGGTAAAGATATTTCACTACAGTGTTCCCTTCTTGCCCTGTGGTAATAAATTCTTCAGGCTGATTTTCATGCCACCTTTTAAAATTTATTTTTATAAAAGAATATCTATTACACCTAGTGCCTTCTTCTGGCATGGAGTAGGATAAATCCATGCATCCCGATTTTGCTTCACAATTACTCATTCATTACTTGACTTGCAGCCTGAAATTAATCAGCTTTTCTTCTATGCTTCCATCTTTTTCAGCTATATATTCCTTTAATCCTTCTTTGTAACCTCAGTGTATGTTTGTCACTTTTTCTCTTAAGGATTGATTTAATTCAATTGTCTAATCTTACAAGGTTCCTTGGTATTTAATTATACATTGGCTAACGAGTCAGGTTTTCTGGGCTTCTGCTTCAAGAGTCTGCCTGATTCTTACTGTGGCTTTTGCTTAGATCATTATGAATCCCAGCCCAGCTAATGGTGTGGTCCCTGGACTTCCACAGTTTCCACATACCTGGTTCAGGCTGCTCCTTCCATTATTCCCTTCTTGTGCTTAAGACAAGGAGGAATTGTCTTTCATCATGTTTGTAAGACCCTGCCACCCTAGACAGGGTGGTGCATTGTCCAGCAGAAGTAGCAGCCTTGAGATTGCCTCCTGTGTTCTCCCTTCAGCATCCTGTAACAGTACCCTGCAGTGTGAAGTAGCTGTGACTTGTCATGCTCTGGCCCAAATGCTGACTCTCTGAGAGCTGCTGTTTGATCAGGGTTAGACTCTTAGAAACATCTGTCTGAGCAGATGTTTCTTTGTGAGTTGTTTTCATCCATTTTAAGGATGCCTGACTATTAGCATTGTCACAATCATACCTGATGTAACTTTGCCAGCTACTTGGTCACTTGTACTGTTCAAGCACAAAATGCAGAGCTGGAAGGGAACCTGATGAGAATTTTGCCCACAGCAGTTACAATCAGTTTTCTTCTGTTATGTATAAAGACATCAAAACAATGTGAGGTTTAAAGAAATATGAAACATTAATTTGTTCTTTAGAACAGGAAGTATTCTTTTCCTACAGACCTGATCAAGAGTCTTTTGCCCTTCATTTTGCCAAGAATAGACCATGCTTTCAGGGTCTGAGTCTAATTTCTGAATTACAAGAGCAACAAAAAGAACTCAATTTTTAAAGTCTCAGCAGAAAAATAAAATAAGCATGTGTGCAAACACGGGGGCAGTGGTGTGTAAGCACACTGGCAGACGGGGATAGAAGCAAGAAATGTCATGAGACATGCTTGCAGTTTCATTGCAACATGGAGCCAAGGTAGAGAGAAAGCAGAGGGGCCTATCACATCAATTATGCAGCTCGTGGACTGTGTGTCTTGTAGCTTTTCTGTGAACTGATAGTGACCCCGTACAGTGCATTGTTCCTTTTCTCCTTTCCATCTGTTCAGTATTTCAGCTTCTCAGATCACTAGAAGCCTGCTATTGATTTTTAGATGTGTCCTAAGTTTGCCATAAATTTTATATAGTGACCTCATACTGCCAGAAAACAGAACTGACACACCTTCACCCCAAAGTATACTCTTAAATAAATGGTAGATGTTTGCAAATCATGACAATCTATTTCTAGCCCTCTGGGAATGCCTGAGCTGAAAGAGAATCACCACCACCATGGTAGTTATTGATCCCTGCAAGGCAGATCTTTCTTTCCATAGGAGATTTCAGCCACTTTTCTCTTTGTTCTCTATATTTTGGTGTATATTCATCTCTGTTTTGTTATACACATGGCAGCACCAAATAGTAACAGTTATGTCTGTCTTTGCCCAGCATGTTGTGATTTCATTTGCAGGCAATGCAGTTCCTGTGTTAGATCAGACAGATTCTGCTCTGGCAATGGTACATCTGCCTGACATGCCCCATTGCTCCTGCAATCTATGGCTGAATCTTCTTTGTCATTCCACTGTTTCTTTTTTCATTTCCATCTGTTTGTCGTTCCAGAGTTTCTTGATTAATGGAGACACAGTGATTGCTTTTGAGATGTGTCATAAGCTTGTCATAAGCATTTTCTTTCCTTTAGTAGCCCCCCTTTGCCAGGCAGTGCAGTTGGAGGATACAGTAAGGGGAATTGACAAGTTATTCCAGCTGTTCAGCTGAAGCAAATGCCAGTGGCTTTTTTGCATGTTTCCCTGCTTGCTCTCCACATTGATTTTCTATTATTCTTGGCAAAAATAGGGAGGCCTCTTTTTTTAGCCACTGGAATTTAAGGGGAACCTCATTGCTTGAAGTGTTAGGCCAAGAGAGATTAGGAAGATGTGGAAAACAAGTGCTTTTACTTTAAAGGATTACTGATATAAAATCTAAGGCAAGAAACTTTCTCCTGTTTTCAATTTTGCATGCTTCACCCTTTCTGTGTTCATTGAGGTAAAATTCATTACCATAGTTGTTAGCTGTGAAAAATTATATTCACTATGGAGTTAACTTACATGGCTGGATTTAAAGTCCCAGCTTTATCTACAACTTCCTAATGTTTGCTTCAAGCTGTGATAAAGATCTTATAACGTAGGGCTCCAAGTGGTTTGCAGAGACGTCAGATAGAAATAAAATGCTGTCTTCTGGTGTGGCATCTTGAGACACAGAGGAATGATAAACATACAAAAGGCACCTGCTTTCCACGGGAGTGTTGGGTGCTGGCTGTAGCCCTGAGGGGTCAGAGCACAGCAGTGCTGTGACCAGACAAGGGTGGGATCCCTGCAGCCCCAGAGTGACGGCTGCTGGCCCCCTCGCCGTGCAGAGCACATCTCTCCTTCCGGTGAGTCTGCCTCACAGTGAGTGGAGAGCTACAGTCTGAGGGAAGCATTTTCATCCTTGTACAAAGCCCTTCATGAGTGGCATTGCAGGGTGAGAAGTCTTTCCCTGCATTCTCTTTCTCTCTCCCTTCCCTGCTGGTGTTTCATTTTTCTAGTCAGTTTTGTAGTTCTCAGCCTCTTTGAACCAGACATGGTGAGTGTGAGATCTCGGTGAGATTTTGTTGCATTATTTTTCCCTCTCCCTGGAATGAAGGGCTATTGTTTCCTCCTAGAGAAGTGTAATCAATGCAGTGCCTGTAGGCCAGGTCACTGTTCGACCCTTTCCCACATTTCATTCAAACACATTGGTAAATAGTGGCACTTCTTATGTCTCTGAGATTTATGTAACAGACAGGGAAAGATTAGAATTGGAGATATCTCTTACTATTTTGGGGACCTGGGCTGCCAGCCAGTTTTACTTCTGGAGAAGCAAGTGTGTGGTTTTGTGAGTATGAAGGTGTGACTCATTCTCCTCCTTGACATACTTTAGAACATGCACTGAGTGATGATTTACATGGGGATGCATTGAGGCTCTGCTTGAGCTGACAGCACTTGGTGCACTTTAATCTTACATGTGGATAGAGGAAATGAGTTAATCTGCAGTTAAATATAGAGGTGGTGAAAGAGTTGGGAAGGGGAGGGGTTGACTCTAATCTCACTTAGGTTGGGGTCAGTCGAGAGTAACCTCTGTATCTGGATGGTATTACTCTGGGGTAAGTCATATCTCACCTCTCTGGAGCTGACAATATTAGCTAATGGAAAACGGTGACAAAGTGAGAATGTGCCCTGAGCTCTGGCATCGCTGTAGTCTTGTTCTTTCTGATCACCATCTACATGTTGGTGACACCTTTTTTTTTTTTTTTTTTTTTTCCTTTCAAGAGGTAATAAGTGAATTGTAGGGGTAAGCAAAGCAAATGTGTGTTGCTGAAATTACATCTTAAGGCTCAAATCTGAGAGCAGATCAGTGTTCATCTACAAGCTTGGTTCTCTGTGATTGTTCCTTTGTATGTTTGTTTTCTGTTTATTCCTCACCTCGGTTTCAAGCTGGGGATGTAGAAGAATTGAGAAGCAGGGATGCCTGTTCTGCAGATACCCACTTCTCTCTCCCTTTGTGTGCAGATGTGTCCTTAAACTCTGTGTTAGACTGAGAGTTGCCATTTTATCATTCTCTCCAGCTTCCTGCATGCCTAAATGGATATTTTTTGGGGGGAAGCCTGCATTAATGGTTTGTATGTATTAGCTGCTTCTGGGCAGTTTTTCTTCTGCAAAGTGCTGCTGGAATGCTGCCTGCTGATATGCCCAAGCAGAATGAGCCACACCTGAGCAAACAGGGGTGCTTTGCACCAGGCTGGCCCTGCTGCCTGTGCTATGGAGGTGTATGCTGCCTGCACTGTGTTGGGCAAGGGGTGAAATGGATTTTGCTGTCTCATTTGGACAGGTAAAAGCAGTCTTTTGGGCATGGACTGAACAAACCTGAAAGAGGAATTTTGGCAGCCCAGCTCAAGCTAGTCTATTATGTGCTGACAGTGTTTTCTCAACAGAGTTGAACCCAAGTAGTCCATGTAAGGAATTTGCATTTGGCAGTCACATACTATATAGGTCATGTTTATTGAGCAGTGGGTGAAGAAAGCCACTGGTTTACATAAGCTCACTAAAAAGAAAGGTCCGTCAGGCAAAAGAGTTCATTTTCATATTGGAGAAAATCTAAGCCAATCTTGAGAAATCAAGATCTACCCTGGAATGTATTTTTGCCTCTTTTGTTGACTTCACTGAAAATGACATGCTTTAGCAGGATTTGGCCTTGCATGTAGATTAGTAACAGCATCACTGTTGTCTTTAGTGTTTCTGTTGGCCCAAAGCAATATTGTTTGAGCCATTCTAGTCCATAGGGACAGCCTGAACTCTGGCCATCTGTCCCTAAGCAGTCCATATTCATAGTGTATTAGGCAGTTTGTTTTATAAAATCTAAGAAACTATCCAAAACCCAAGGATATTAGACATGGTTTATCAGTAAGTTTAATGGTGATGATTATGATTATTATTAATTTTAGTTAGCAAAAATATTATCAGAATTTGATCTTTGCTGCACTTAGCTGAGGACGGCATTTTTGTTGTATTTGATACTTATTGAGCTAGAACTTTCATGATGGAGTGGCTCAGGTAAGAAATTTTCAAAAGATCTGTTGATATTTCTTCTTAGCTGAATGACAAGCCTTACAACTTCCAGAGTGGAAGAGCATAGCTATATCTGAGACCAAGGACAAGCATCGACTTAGCAAACAGTTGCTCAGGTTGAAGACAGCGACCCTTGTCTTCCCTTCCACACTGCTTCTTGTTGCTTTACCAGTACTGATGGTTGGCTTGACTTGCAGCTTTGCCAGCTGAAGGGTGCATGTGAGCACTGTGTGATCAGCATTGAGGAAATAGATCAGCTTAATTTATCATCACTGGTTGTTCAGTTTAACTTGGTGGATTCAGCCTTCTGTGGATTATGAAGTGCTCACTTGGACACCTCTGCTACGAGCTCTGTAGGGAGTTGTAACCTCCAGCAGGTGGTATGGTGACAAGCAGTTTTCAGTGAAAACACTTTCAAAAGGTGGGTGTCAATTTTCAGCCTTAGAGGCAGTATAGACCATGAAACGAGCATTGTGCTAGGAAAGCTGGAGTCACAGTTTGTTCCTGGCACTGATTCTGGTGCAATCGGGTCAAATCACTCCTCATCCATGCATCTTTTTCCCCTTCATGTGTCTTGTCCATTTAAATTCCTTGAAAAGGGGATGCCTGGTCTTATGTGGACAATGGCAACACACAATATTTTTATCCTGCTAGTCTTACTGAGCTGCTTGAATTTGTTGTTTTCTAAATGGCCTTTAGATCTGTGTATTGTTTGTTGATCTTAGTTTCCAACTCTTTGCTTTTCCATTGCAAAGCTGGTCCCACACTGATGTGTTTGATTATGTTTTCATTGCCATTGTACTTGCTTTGATTTTGCAGCTCAGTGCCCAAAGCACAGGGCGCTGTGCAAACAACATGATAAAGTCAAGCAGGGTCAGCCCCTTTCTCTTTTTACCTTGAAAACAATGTGAAACTCCTATGTTTCTTTTGCTTGGCACCTCCAGTTCTTGAGCTGGAGGCTGTGTGTATGTGCTGCCCTCCTGTTGTGTTCAGGTGTGAGATCACTTGGAGAGTGTTTTCCACTGCTGCCTAAGGGGGTACTGGAAGCTGTTCTATCTGCTTGGTTGTGTGTGAGCTCAGGCTGTGAAGTGTGGAAAATTACTGCAAGAATAGCAGCATGCTGTGCTGATGTTTGTGTCTACAGTGGGTTAGTTGGGACTGGGTATCGTTACCAGGGCTCCTAAGTGTATTCATAGACTTATCCTGCTGGATCATGCCTGGCCACTGTCTGCAACAAGAAATTTTCTCCTATATCTCACCTCTCCTTTTTGCTTTTGGCAGCATTCCTTTCTCCATAGAGATGTGGTTTGAGTGTGGCCTGTGTCCAATCCTTTTAAGGTGTGCCTGGCTGTTGATCTGAAAAAGGGAGGAGCAAGAGAGCTTGATTCTGCACCATCGTAATATTGTCAGCCAATGTATCAGTCCTTAGAATGGAATAAAAAAGCCTCCAGAAACATCCATTTCTGGATGGACCTTATTACTTTTGTACTTTAGGCTCATCCCCGTGGTGTTCCTGCCTTTCCCTTCCCATGTCATTCTGAAAAGCCTCTTATACCAGATTTGGGTACCAAGACAGACTAAGGCTGTAGCTCCATGCATCAGAACTACACAGTCTGCAGTTTGCTCTAAGCCACAGTAATTTATTTGTCTCTAAACTCAAGATGTCCCTAGAGTTAGGGAAACACTTAGTTATAAAAAATACAGGGGAGAAAAAAAAAAAAGAAGGATGACAACTCTAAACTCTGCAGGGCAACCTCCTTATCAGCAGTGTGGTGAGATTTTTGGTTTGGTGTGGTTTTGTGGTGGTTTTTTGTTTTCTTCTCCATTTGCTTGATTTGCTCACCTGCCACATTCATTCAAAGTTTCCATGTGGAAGTTGCTTTTTGTAGTTCACTGAGGAGCTCAGTTACCATTGGTGGTGGTTGCTGGCTTCTTGTGCAGGCAGAATTCAAGTACCTTTTGTATAATTAGAAATTCTTTCATCAGAATTTTCCTTTATGGTGGAAATCAAAATCTTAAAAACAGATAAAGCCAAAACACAGCTGAGTACTAACATAATTAAAATTAAAACATGCTGAAAACTTCTTGGTGGTGTCCTTTCTCTCTGACACTCTCAGCTCCCTAATTATGCTGCTGTTGACAGAAAGTGAAGTTTGTCTCTAACAGCAGTGGGTATAAAGTTTGTCTAAACTGAATCTTTCTGTGAGTCCTGCATTGATTTTGCAGCAAAAATAGCTTCTTCTGGTCCTCCAGGAGCTAAAGTGGGGCATATTTCCAAGGGGAAAGTTTTGGTGTCGCTTCTAGACTGGGGCACAGACCTGTTATGACCTGCCTCTGTATTCTCTTGTCTTGCTGAGCTCCCTGGCTACATGCCAGGTTGGAGCCTTGCTTGTAACAATTCTCAGCACCAGAGAAGTTTCTGTTGGTTGCATTTTGTGCCATTTACTCTCTTCTCCCCGTCTCAATCTTGCTTTTAGTCCTTGTGATAACAGCTCTCTGCTTTGGGTGGCTTTTGGTAGTTGGGACTCTGGCCAGCTTCAGCCTTTTGCCAACTCACAAGGACAAGGCAGGTTGGGAAAGCAAACAAACTGCAGTTAATGCCAGCAGGGCAGCTTCTTGTGTTGCAGGAAAACCTTACCACTGGAATATTAACTCTCTCTTGGTGCATACTCTGGACATCTTTATAGGAAATTTTCTTTCCAGTACTAGCAATACGCCTTTCAAATATGTGTGCTTTCACTGATCCCTTTCTACTTGTTGGAGATGGAGAAGCTATTAGACCATCCGGGACAGAAAACTCTAATTTGTTTCAGCTTGTGTTTTCCTAGGACTATTATAGTTTTATTGAAACCTGTCCTGGTTCTTCTAGGCTCATTGCTTGGGATCTTCATGGGTCTTGAATATAGTCTTGAGGCTTGTAAAAACATCATATTATTGGAGCTCTGTAAGCATGGTCTGAGATGGCTCCTGTGCAAGGTCCTTGATACTCCTTATGAGTGCTTTTATCTCTGAGCTTCACCTTCTGCTTTCTCTATGTCGTGTTTATGCCCCATGTGTACTGCCATGAGAATATCTAACTGGTGAGGCTTACTGGCTGACAGGCTGGTTGTACAAGGCCCTTGGAGGTCCTGGTCTTCCATTGCTTGTTGAAAGAAATGTGACTTCACTCCCCTCAAAGCTTGAATAAAACACACATGCCTAACCAGCATAGGCATCAAACTTTGCTAGCTGGTCTCCTCAACTTCTTCTTAAAGTTGTTGAATACAGAGAAGTATGAAGAACGTAGTATAGAGAAAGGTTACATTGCCCTCTGGAAGAGCTGCTCTCTCCACTCAGTACAGCAGGAGCTCAGGGTGACTGAGTAGTTCAGCCCGATAAATGACATGATTAAAGATGAGGGCTGTCAATACTTACCTTGTAAGTCAAACTGCAGAGGCATCTCGCTACAGCAGACTGCTGTTAATGTTACTGAGTGAAACAATAAAGGTGCACAGCCATCTATCAAATCTATGTCAGGTCTTACCATTTAGACTTAATATTTGACTGGAGTTAAATAATTTCATTTAGTAACCATCAGTGCATGCAAAAAACCATTAATTTTTTTCTGTGTGAATTCTGCCTCTATGTCTGTCTAGCTGTGTACCCTAACTAAGGAATTTGTCTGAAGACAACCTAATGTGTATGTTTCTTAATATACATACATATTGCCCTTCCTTCTGAGGGTTTTCATTCCTGGCAGTGGGGAGTTACATTTCATGGCCGTTGTTACTCCTAGTTCCCAACCCAGGCTCTGTATCAGATGAGCCTATTCACACACCAGGGATAGCAGCATAGATGTGTGTTTACTTCTTTTTTTTGCATTTTGCAAACTAGTATACTAAATGAAATCAACAGCAATTTACATTGGTAAACAGACTGTAGGTTGTAAGGAGGCATGAATATTTGTGCTATTCAGCTTTCCTTGCTGCTTGAGGGGGAATCTCTAACAGAAAGGCAGGAAAACGGATGTGGTTTCAGCCTTCCCTGGAGACAACGGTAAACACTGGTTCTCACACAGAGGATGCTAGGATGCGGATCTGAGCAGAGTGATGTTTGTATTAACTATGCTATGCTTCCTGCATGGTAAGCAGAGGTAATTGTTTCATCTAAAAGTAGCATTATTTCTGTGAATGACTTACTGCTTTGGTACAGCCTTCTCTGTAAATGTGTTGGACAGCAGGACTAACAGCACCAATAAGCATTTTCTTTCTCTTTGACTTGTGTAGGTATGAGCTGTTATGTAGCAGTTGCATGTGAAGAGAAGACAGAGTGCAAGTCGTCGTCAGAAAATCCTGTCCTAAGCTGGGCCTGAAGAGTTCATCCAGCTGACTACCGTGAGTAGCCTGAGAGGGAGGGGAAGGAGCACATCACTGGGAGACCTTCTCCTGACCTGAGGCACCAAAATCACACTGGAAGACCTTATCCTGACATGAGGCACTAAAATCTCATCCATCTCTATCACTTACAGTGAAGGAGTTTTCATCCTAGCATCAGCCTAGCTGGGTTGTGCAGCAGAAAGCTATACGGTGGCAAGAGTATCACTATATTACAGAGGCTTTTTTGGTATGTGAGCCAGTCAAAAGCTCCAGTTCTTGAAAGACAGTCAAGCTCCAAATCACTTTTTTTGTGATTCATGGATGCATTAGATAAAACATAGTAGTCCCAGAGAGGATTAATTTCACCTTTGTCACCATCAGATGTGTTCCTATCTGAGTTTGTGACATAATGTTTGCTATCTGCATTTGTTCCATCCTCCCTGTTTATTATCTGTATTTGTGACATCCTTTTCTGTTTATTTTGATGCTAGTGCCAGTAAATATTCTGTGCCTTGTTCTAGGTTAGAAACAGATGGAGGTAGTGGGATCTTGGAATTTCCCCTTAGGATGACTCTTCTGGGGAGCCTCTTTATGATCAGGAAGGCAAAGGTCAAAACAGCAGTTACCAAAGACTGAATTTCTGGCTTCACAGAAATGCCACATACAATTCTTTTTGGCTACATCTTTGTTTGTTTCTAAAAAGGCTTAAAGCATCAGGGGAAAATTCTATGCTCTCTTTCCCCTTCCCTTTTCTCTGCTACAGTGGTCTCAAATTGCAGCTCCATAAATGATTATGTCAAGTCCTTTCCTGTATAACATTGTACCGTATGTTTGCCTCTATGCCAGAGTCACATCCATACTGACATTGTGATTCTCAAGGGTTGCCTATGTCTATCTCCTTCGGGGATATACAGCCCTTCCAGTGAGGCTGCATCGGCCTCTTGTATGCTGAACATGCAGAGCCTGTTGTTAGCCTGATGGTGCTGTCTTTTATGAATTAGTTCTCTCTAAGGAATTAAAGTTCAAGCTGTTGGAGAGGAAGCTGGAGAAACTTTTGGGATATATCAAGCCAAATTTTATGTCATTCTTCTACTACTGCCTTATAAGCAAAATCACATTGACCCCACTGTTGAACTGGCACAATGGGCTGTTTTACACCCGGCCTGAATATGATCCTGTACTCTGGCTGCAAAAGGGACAGAAGCTCCCTCTCCTCAGTTTGACTGCCTTAGAGGGAAGAGAATGTGATTCTTGGTTCTCTTCCAGGCAGAAAGATGCAGTCAGGCATTGATCTGGAAAAAGAGTGTCTCCAAGAAGCCTTGATTCTCATAGACATGCCTGGGAGTCACTGTGCCTCATGCTTGTGCTATGGCTGACCTATGTCCTTGGTCAAGTGATGACATTTGCATTTCTTTCTTCCCTTATTCTTGATGCCTGGTCAGTCCTACTGGCTGTCATGTGACATCAAGGCATAGCACATCTGTTCTTCAGGGCATTCATAGCATTGAGTACCAGGGCCTGAATAGCCCATATAGGAATTTGGAGGAGAACAATTTACTCTTAATCCCTATTCCAGTTTAGGTGGAGCTCTAAATGGCCCTTTTTACATTACCTTTTTTATATGAGAGAAAAATGCATACTACATCAGTGCATCAATGTATTGTTCGACAATGCATACTGTAGATCAACTATTTCCTTCAGACTTTTAGTGCAGACATCTGTCACTGGAAACAAAACAGTTCCAGGCCTGTCAAGATGGACCAAAGGCACAGAAGGGGAAGGAAGATATCTCGTCAGTGCACTAGGAAACAAAGTTAATCTGTGAAAGCACAGTGGGTGTATATTGACTGAGTCTTTTGCTGTCGTAGGTGAAGGAGTCAAAGTGAGGAAAATGCTACAGTAGGTCCAAGGCTCAATAACTGAGAAACAGTGCCCTTAATGTACACACAGACCTGTTGGAGAGTTGCTAAAGAGTTTATATTCTTACTGATGGCCAGATTTCCCAGAGCCTGCTGGTCAGTAGCTGATGGCTTACTCAGTTCTGGAATTTGTTGCTTTGGGTGAATACTGAAGGTTATTCAGACAGGCTGCTGTAAGGTGTAACAAGTTTTCTTTTCACAACTTTCCCTTGGGTCAGAGCAGAATGTCTTCTAGAGGAAGGTGTTGCCCAGAATGTAATTTTGGTTCCAGCTGGTTGGTCACACCACCTCCACACTGGCTCTGCTCATCTGAGACTGTAAAAGAGGTTTAAGTGATGCAGCACTGTGCCAGAAAGCAGAGCAGTAACAGTGAGAGTGAGTTTAAAGAAAGCAGGAAAATGGAGTTTTCATTTTTTCCGTTGAATTTTTTGGGAACAGATGGAGAGTCGATGAGGCAGAGATTCTGGAAGGGACAGTGTGTTTCAAACATTTTCCTTAATGTCTTCCCAATCTGCTCATGCATTCATATCTCTTGCCTGTTTGGCACAGGGCAGTTAGTTTAGGATGTGAATATTTCAACACCCCCAGGCTTCCAGAGGTGGATGTACCCCATGGCCTGTTTAGCTGTGGTTTTCGGGCTATGGAACTTTTGATGTAAAGGGTCGTGGGAGCAGCTCATGGCCTGATGGGCGATGTCTTTGTTTACTTTGTTCCAAGTCACTGAAGTGAAGGATCTGGGCTTTCTGGACAGACAATGACCCTGGAACATCTTAATTGAACACTGTACAGATCCTATTAGGATCAGTCCTGCGTCTTCTAAATGGCCAATGTGTTTTCTTAGGGTTTTGGGGTTTTTTTGGTGTTTTGTTGTTGTTGTTTTGGTTTTTTTTGGAGGGAGGGTTGGTTTTTTTTTGGGAGGTTTTTTTCTTGGTTTGCTTGTTTTGTTTTTTGGGGTTTTTTTTACATCTGGTTAGAGGCCAAGAAGAATCTAATCAGAGCCCAGCAGTGCACTGAGCAGCAGTCATTATCATTACTTAGTCATCCAGTTGCTGTTTCTTTGCTCTGACAAGAAATGTTTGTGTGGTGGGAGCCAGGGAATGAAGGATGATCAGCTTTTCTCTTCTTCTCTTGGAGAGGTTCAAGCACTTTTCCTCTCAATACACCTGTACCAAAGTGTTGTCCTTTGAAGACAGATTTAAAGTAAGTAAGGCCTTCAAAACTCTGTGTACAGCCATGGTTTACGGGAGACAAATCAAAAAGAAGGGGGAATTTAAACTGTTATTAACTCCTAAAGGAAATGACTTTCGGCTGTGAACTGTGAAATATGATTACTCTCTCATTAGCTTTCATAGTTACAAATGTAACTGGTTAATAATTCCAGCCAGCTGGCCAAGTTAGAATCCAGATTTCTCCTCAACCTCGTGCTTTGGGCTGGATTTTTGCTTATTAATGACATACACAGCAAATACATTGGACAGAACTGCTGGGGCTTAGTTTCTATGAATGCCCAGGCTTGTCTACTGGAAGACATGTTGCTTCTTTTGGCTCTGTAGTTCTGTTCCTGGACAACAGAAGATCAGTTGTGGATAGCCTGATTTGATAATCATTTGTCTTTAGCACTTAGGGTGCAGGGAAAAGCATTGCAGGAATATACTGAGATGGAGAGAGTGCTGTTTGAATTTTCTTTGCTGCTTCAACAAGTTCCCTTCTTTACTGCAGTCTTGCATCTCCTTTTTTTACCCTCAGCAACTTAGCAAGTCACTGTCATTGGAAGAGGCAGTAAACTCAGGTGCTGGCACAGAGATTATGCTAATATCTGAGTATTTTGGGTCTAAAGAAAAATTAGAGAATTTTACAAAAATCAGCTTCCCTTTGTGTCATATACGAGGTGATTTTTGTCCTGATGGTACCTTAAGGTTAATTTAAATTCTACAGCACAAAGGTTAAGAGCAGTGGTAAACAGCTGGTGCCTTTACAGAAGCTTTTCATATTGATTGGGGTGTGTTCTGTTACCTTCACGGTCAGCAGTGCCTTTCATTGACTGAGGTGCTGGTTGGATCAGTAAGCATGGCTCTGGCCTAAACTAAATTTATGAAGTGCCTTTGATCTTTTGTAGTAGAGGAACAAAGCCTGGGTCTCCTGCCACAAGCAATCCAGTGATCATTGAGTGTAATCCTTGTGTCCCACACCCCAGTTTGGCACATATGCCACAAATCCCAGCATGCAACTTTTGCTTCCATTTTGCCTGAGTGTAAGTGGCAGCACAGGGTAGGGAAGGCTGGAGATGCTTATGTGTAGGTGAGGATGCATGCTTTGTCAATTGCATTCTGTAATGGCCATTAATTTCCTTAGGACTTTCCTCAAAGTAAACATAGCTGAGCCCCAAGTTTTTCCCTATAGTGTTGCAGTTAGCTGGTCCTGAATTCCACAAAACTGCTTGGACCAGGGTCAGCAACTTCAGTGTAGAGGAGCAAGGTTATACTTTCTTTTATGCATGAGAGTTAAAATAGGTCAGCAGATCAGTGGGAGGTGGGAAAAAGTGCTACTCAGGTGCCTGCTAAACAGCTGATCACTCCCAGCTTATGCTGGTATAAGACAGTCTGTCCAGATCCTGTGAAGTTCTGCAGTCAGAAGACAAAAAGCAGCAGGTGCCATGCCTCTCACTGAAGTCTCCCTTAAGATGCTGTAGATCCTGAGTGCAGGTAAACTGTGATCCAACCAGGCTGTATTTCATTCTGTTTTAAATGAGGGATCACCAGTCTCCAGTACAGGCCTTATTTTCAGCAGCCAAAAGGGACACCAGGACAGTTATTCAGTCTTCAGCAAGGAAGACAAATTCTGCATTTGCTTTTCTTACCCATTTGAGAAAATTTTCTAGCACTTTGTCTTGTGTTCTGTGCTCTTCTCTCTTAGCAGGTTATGAGCTTTCAGTGGATTAATAAATACCTTATTGTTACAAGAACCTCTTGCTGGCCCTTAACTTCTGTCCTGAAGACTCGCTCCTACTGACAGGTTAAGTTCCTATCTAGAGGTCTTGAAAGACCTGTATACGTCTTTCATGGAATTTTGCTCAGTCTCTGGTGACAGTCTGAACCCCTCGTGCCATACAGACTCAGCTGGAAGTGCTTCCCGAGTCCTTGTGCAGTTGGAGGGAGCAGCCTGGCAGGTTGTAGGGGCTGCTGATGGCAGTATTTCATTCTGTGGTGGTGCTGTTTCCCGTGGATTTCAGCTGGGCAGGACTGAGTTGCAGAATTCAGGCTCAGGGCAAGGGGATCCGGGTGTTGGGACCTTTGGGGCAAGGTTGGGCTTATCTTTTATAGCAGGGAGGGTGCTGTAAAACCGTCCTAACCAGAACCTGGGTGGCTGTTTTGTAACAAAGGAGGTGCTCCAGCCCAGCTGGGTGAGGATGTTGGGTGAATGAGTTTGTGCTCATTGACAGTACTGGGTGGAACTCTGGCAGCAACGTGTTATTTTGGCTGAGTTTTGTTTTGCAATTCAAACCCTGGAACTGAACTAAAAGCACTAATGTGATGTAAGTTTGCTTGCCTTCCTCCTCCGTCTGCAGAATGAAGTAACTTCGATCACTTTTGTTTAGCTTTTCCCAGTCTATCAAAAGTACCTCCTTTTCTAAACTGCGTGTCACAGCACCTCCACCTTCTTCTGGTAGCTGGAAAGCCTAGTCCCATGGCATATTGGGGTGGTGTAAAAGAACTAGTATAGCTGTGTGACATTTATCAAAATAAAAAAGCTGTATGGATTGTGCAACAAAACTTTCCAGGGTAGCTTATAACTGGGAAAACTATTCCCTCCAGTGAAAGCGGGTTTGTCCAGTGGCTACTAGAGCAGGCATCCAGAACATCCTAGAACTGTCATTTGCTTCTGTTATGCCAATGACTTCTTTTGTTGAGAAAATTAATTTGTTCCTTTTGCTATTTCCTTCAGCCACCATGGTGAAGTTATCTTTCACAAAGATATGGTCTTATGGGGAGAAACACAGCAGAGATTCTGCAGCAGCAGATGCCAGGAAAATTGTAGTGCACAGTACATTAGTACAGTGGGTTGGTTGATGGCAAAACAGCAACACTTCATAAAGCTTTTTATCCTGCACTCAAGGTTGACTTTAGAAACAACCAAACTCTGTGGCCCTGCAGCCAAGCAAAGCTTGCTGCTTTTCACCCAAGTGGAACTCCCTGAAAATTCAGTTTTCCATTCAAGTGGTGTTCTGTAGCAGAAACTCCTCCCTCTTTGCCAAACTGTTTGAAGGTTTTCTAAGCTGGTTTCTGCAAAGACCAGAAATGTTTCATACCCCATCTTGATCCGACCATCCTAACTTTGGACCTGAGCTGACTTCTGGATCCTTCCTTACTTTTCCTCTCCTTAGGTGCCATGCTTTCATTCACTAGCTGTTCTTTTTACAGTAAGGTTTTTTAATCACAGTCATTTTTATTACCTGAAGACAAACTATCAGGGGCTTGTTTATAAGCCCCTGTTACACAGCGAATAGGGCTTCCAGCTGACATGCTCTCATGTGGTCCAGGCTCCACAGCAGACTTGAAGGAGATCAAGGAGGTTGTCTTTGGGTTGTGAGGGGTATCTCCTGTTGCATACTGTGTAAACTGTGTTTCCTATTGTGTAAATGTTTCAAGTAATTGGAGTGATGACTGCACAGCTTACTTTGGACGATGTGGGGGTTTTTGTTGGCTTTTCTGGTTTGTTTTTGAGAGCCACATGGGGTTAGGGTTTTTTGGTTGATTGGTTTGCATTTTTTTTGTAAAGAGGAGCGTAGGATCTGACCACTGAAAACATATTGTTTTCCATCATCCTTTATTCTCACTGTTGATATGTCTGAAACCATACCCAAACCAAAACACGCCTCAAATGTAAAGGGACTAGAATCTAAACCTAGATCCAGGCCTGAATTTTGCTAATTGTGTCTGGTATCTGCTGTGGTAGATGAAATCAAAAGCCAAGGTACAAGCTCCCCAACATTAGTCTTTGGGACGTGGTAGTAAATGTGGGCTCCAGAGCCCATTGTTTACTCTAATTAGAACTACCAGTGCCATGTTCACACTGAGGTTTGGGATTGGTCTTAAATGAAGTAAAATAGAGCAACATTTCCCGGCCATTTTTGGCTCCTTAGCCAATATACCAAGTTAGAGTTGTGCCTGTTTTGATTTACAATTAAATGCCTCGTTTGGTGGGAGGTAAGTATTGGGATGCTAGAGGATGTATAGGGGAGGAAAAAGTAAAGCTTGTGCTGCTGACCAAACCTCAGTCAGCATTCGACAGCGCATCAGTACGGGTTTATATGTGTGCAGGTATTTGGAGACCTTCGTTCTGTGTCCTTTGCTAACATTTTACCGAAAGAATCGGTAGTGTAAGCTTTGACCCACAAAGTCAACTTTGCTCTATGCCCTTCTGCAATCAGCAGACTCTTGCCATCTGTGTTGCTTTCTAGGTCTCATTTGAATGCTGAGATGCTTGTCTTGCAATTATTTTCTGTACATTTTATCAGTCTGTAAGTTTGGCAGCAGATCAATGCCTGTACATGTGTATTTGAGGAATCAAAATCCAGAGACAGGCTGCAAACAGAGACACACTGGAGTTTGTCATGAAAGCCAGTGCTGGTGATGAAGGATAGTACCGAGAGACTTGGGGGCCTCCTTCTGATTATTTCCACTATTCAACTACCACTTGGTCTTGCATGAGCCAGCCTCCAGGGTCTGAGTTGAGGAAGTCTTGGTCCCAGTTATTTGTGTTGTAGACATTGGCTGTGGAAGGAAGGGTGATTCTGTGCTGCAATTTGCCTTCCTCACCATCGGGCTGCCCAGGCCTGGGGATGTGTGTGTATACCCTTGCTCTCCTAAAAGCTGGCACTGCCTCTGCTCCAGGGCAAGTTTTAGGTCGCCTAAAGGGAAGCCAAGCTGCACTGTGGTGGGGACACTCCACTCTAGGGACACCCTAGCACAGCTGATGGCTCAGAAGCGTCTTTGATGCCTGTTACGATGCTCGTGGAGTGGGCATGTAATATGTAATAGCCATGCAAGCAGTTAAGTTTCCTCTTATTGTCATGTCAGGTATTTATGCTATAAATCTTAACTGCCAAGAGCAGAAACTTTAGCTGCCCCTTCAGCTCCTAACCATTGAAATAGGATCTGCCATGTCTAGTGCTAATGAAAATTTTCCTTCCTTGACAAGTAGATGCTGCCTGATTTAGGAAAAAAAAAACAGAAAAATGCTTTTTCAAGTACTTTCCCTGTAATTTAACATCCCTTCAAGGTCTTTCTGTCACTTCTCAAGTGCATCCCATACTAATGCTACCCTGGAGTGTCACTGCCAACCTTTTTCTCTTTCCCTTCCCCAGCTCCAGAGCTGCAGGAAGAGACAGTGTCCTTCGTGATGACAGTGGCAGGGGAGTGACAGGCAGGCTGGGTGGGGGTGGCTGTTGGTGCGCAAGCCTAGTGACAGGATGGGGTGACTAAGAACCAGCTGGCTAATTAAAGCACAGCAGTAGGAGGAGCGAAGTATTTAAGGGTGCCAGAGAGAAAGAGAGATGCCTCCACAAATTTCTTGTTACACTTCAGCAGCCAAGTGAGTGGGCAACACAGTGAAAGGTTTTCTTAACTCTTTCGTGCCTCTCATGGAGTGAAATCAAGAGACTAAGAAAATGGCTCCATTGACTGAAAAGCCTGAATCGAGGTAAGGACACAAGTATGGTTTTTAGTCACATCTACCTCTGCTAGAGCTGCTGTAGCTGAACTCCCAGGACTTTATATGACTCTGGCATATGCTAATATACACTGAGTGGTTAGGTCTGGTGGGGCAGTGCACACTGATTTTCAGAATGCTGCTTTCATCTGGATAGGTATTTCCAGTTGCTGATTGAAAAGAGGCAATGTCAAGAGAGGCACCATATGGGTTTGTGTTCTCATTAAGGAAAATGGGCATGTCCTTGCCTCCTTACCCTAGTGACTGGATCTTTCTCCTAATTATTTTTATGGGAAGGGGAGATTCAATGGAGTTCCTGAGTGCTGATTCTGAGGCAGTTACTAAGAGGAAAGTGAAGAGAATGGATGAAGTGGAAGTCTCAGTGATATATGAATTTGTCTCCTGAGGCTGGAGGAGTCAGAGAGAAGTGAAGATGAGGACCGGCTTCTGGAATGTAACTTTCTGCTATTTCTGGAGACACTTGGAATGTCAGACTGTTGCTTCACCCATCAGTTTGGTTTTCTGCAAGTGTTTTCAGTAGTGAGTAGAGAAGCGCTCACTGTGTCCTTCCTTCTAGCATGTAGGTCACTCTAGAGGTAGCACAGTCCAGCAGGACTAGCAAGCCAGCACTCCAGCCTGAATTCCCTGGCAGGCACAAGTTTGTAGTCTGGCCGTGGATGTGTGACAGTGGCTAGCCTTCTGAGTTTTGCTGAGACCATTTTGTGTCTGATATCCAGGTAGATGAATCAGTCCCCTGGCAATTTTTCTAGCATAGCAATACTTCCAGGTTGGCAAAGGCTAAAGAAAATGATCCTGTCTCATTTCAGCTGACTTTCAACTGGGCTTGTCAGAGGTGTGCTGGAAGTATTGTATGCCTGGCTCCCCGTGTGCTTTGGTTAGACTTAGCTCTGTGTGGTTCTCTTGAGGTTGTTGCAGTTGTGTGTAAATGAGACTAACTCTCAAACTGATTTTTCTTATTCTGAAACCATAAAAAACCAACCTGTAAGATGGATACCTGTAAGGCCCTGTTACACTATGACAGAACAGCTGGTTTTGGATGTTGCGTAGAATAGAGGCCCATATCTTCCATCTCTGTATAAAATAAGACTATCACTTACGTGTCTTGGAAAGTATTAGCTGTTGCTTAGGGAGTGTTTGTACAGAGCTTCTGAACAGCTAATGCTAGAAGAGGTCATAATTAAAAATTAATGTTTGCTGTGGTTGCCACAGTGAGCACTCACTCGGGCCTGTGCAATTCCTCTGCCTTACACAGCTGGGAATCTTGGGATGTGTCTGGGATGGTATAAGGTGGTCTGTAGCATTAAAGTATCTATAGTATCTGGTTTATATATCAAAGGTGTATCAGAGTTTTTGCTCTACCCTAATTTTTGTAAAATGTTTGTAAACTGGATTTGAACTTTGAGACATTAGTCATTCTCTAATCAGTGTATCTGCTTAATTTAATGCAACTTCCTCTTATTTACTACTTTATTGTTTGAGAGTGCGTGATAGAGGTGAAGACAGCCTTTGTAGTCTTTGTTATACAAAATCATGCAAGAGAAGCTGCTGGATGTTGTTTAGATGATCTAATTGATTTGTATTTATAGAATGCCATTCACTGTAGTAAATGCAATGCAGTGTTTGTGTCCCTCAATCCTGCAGTCAGCTGAATGGATTCATTGTTATACATAATTAGGGCTTCTGGAATTTGGGTCTGTTTATTTACAGCAATTGTTCTGAGAGGCATAAGTGGCCCCATATCAGAGGTGTACAGAGAGTGAGGTGCAGTACCCACAGCACCCCAGCTGCACAGCTCTTACAAGTACTCTCACAGCAGTTTGAACTCCATGAATCCTCCATTTCTTCCAGCTGAAGTATAAAACCAGCATCCTCTTGGCTAGGTGTGGTCATTGCAGATTGAAAGATTTTCCTATTGCAACAAAGGTAAATCAGGTGTCATGGAAATAATTAACCCTTTACCTGTAAATAAATTCCAGTTTCAGTAGTTGTGTGCTCCTTGCTCCAGTTCCTGTGTGAATCTCAGTTAAGTGTCCTGAACAGTCCCAGGTTGTGATATGCTGTTAAGTCATTTACAGCCTTCCCTGGAGCTGACAGCCTCAGAGCTGTGCCCAGTGAGCTCCCTTTTATAGGATGTAAATCAGCGTGTTTGTAAAGTTCTTCCATCTATGAGGTGTGATCATATATATTGCAGATAAATTTGAGCAGAAATCTCAACTTCTGCTGCTGTCACATGGTGTGCTTTGTGTCTTCTGCTAAGATGGATATGAGATTTTATTTAAAATGTCCTGGAAAAAATTGGTTTTCTTTCTGGAGTTTCAAAATGTCCGTGTGAGTTGCTTGGTCATATGGGTGTGGCAGAAAGGCATTTGTTTCTTCAGCTGACACCCATGAGACATGGGCCAGGACTACTGTCACCATATCTCATCTGTCAAATACTAAAGACAGAGGGTAGTCATGACAGCCTCAGGAGGAAGTCAAAGCCCAGTTACAATGTATTTAGAGTCTATTGTCAGGAGAAGAAATGTTTTTGACTGCAAGGCAGGGATATGAGCAGTTACTTATCCAGGGGGAATTGGTGGCACACCACATGTCGAGTCTGCTCTGAGCCAGACAGCCTTCTGGATGGCTGTTTTTCAAGCCCTGAGTCTGCAGCAGAGCAGGAGGCTGATGGCTCAAGCAGGAGCCACCTTTCACGCCTACAGTCCTCCAGGTATAAGTCAGTGTTGCTTAATGAAGCTTTAGCGGCTGGTGTGAAATTATTCCAGTCTGTTTCTTTGCCAGGAGGTTCCTACAGGCATCAAATCACTATCTGAACTAGCACTAATCATGGAATTCATTTTAGTATACAGGTCAGAGTTAGAATGGACAAAATGAACTGAGGTACCTTTTAAACCTTGCTGTTCAGCTGTTGGGCATGTCGGCTGTAGGCTCCGCTCACTGGCTTTGTGACGTTAAGTGGAATTTAGACTTTGGCCTGCCGACCTTTTAAAGTCTTCCACTGTTTGCCAGATTTTAATGAGATGGGTGACAACATGCTGGCCAATTTCTGGAAATGCTTGTTTATGGGCTTGCAAAAGGAAGATTCAGAGGTGCAATTGTTTTCTAAAAATTCATGGATAGGGGTGAGTGCAAGGAGGAAGAGCTGCTTAAACAGAAAAACTGTGTTGGCGCAAAACAATTTAGCTGTAGCTGTTCATGAATTTAATTTAGGTTGCAAATGAGGAACAGCATTCATGCCATAAGAGGAATGCCTTCTGGAGCAGGCTTCCAGGAAGAGCAGTGGAGGTGGGAAACTTTAGCAGTTTTAAGCTGGAATGTGAAGTGTTCTTGCACAGGATTGTATGACAGAGTTGCCTGCAATAGCATGGGAGTAGGCTGGATGACCCAGGAGATTCTTTTCTGCCCCCTGCTCCACAAGTGGTGACCTTGAACTGAGTTAACTCAGGTTGCAGTAAACTTTGTTTACTCTGAAGTTGATGACTGTAAGATGACTTAGTTCAAGAGCATCTCTGAATTCTTAAAGCCACATCTCCTAGTTTATGTTTCCTTTTTAACTTTTATTATTGAGAGAGGCACATTCCTCATATATTGCACGAAAGCTGGCACCTATGTCCCAGAAAACCTTATTTTGCTCATTAGGAAGGCAACAGATGAACACTATATTTAAAGAAAAAAAAGGAAGCAGTACTGCATTTGAAATGTGCTGTGTTGTTTGTTTATTGTAACAGCTGTAAGTTCAATTATTTATAAGAACACTTTATCCAAGCTGGTGTGTAATGAAGCCATTTGTTTCATTTAGTGAGCTTTCAGTGCTCTCTCAGCTGTCTTAGCACTTGCTGAAGAGTGCGTGGAGGCTGTTGCCTTGTGCAGAATTCTATGTGCACTACTTGCTTACTCATAGTCTTTTCATGACATTTATTCTTAGGAGCATAATGCCTTCTGAAGGAATAACAGGATGTTCTTTAACCCTTAAAATAAAAATGACAGACAACATATTTCAGTATTCCAGAATAAAAGAATAATGATAGTTGAAGAGAGAGCTGATTGCCTGGGTTAACCTGGGCTGCCTGCTCTATTCTAGTTATTTTGTTTCTTGTCACATTTTATGTGATGCAAGGTGAGAAGTGCACAGAACATGTGTTTTCCAGCAAGTTCCTTTAAGCAGAGGAACCTGCTGGTGGGAGGCACTGGCTGCAGTGCAGCTCTTTGCCTGCTTTCCAGATTTGGGACTCCACATTGCTGATATGGCTCATTGAGCAGAACATTTGGGTCAGGGACATTGATGGCATTGTGAGAAAGGGACTGAGCTGGGGTGAAACAAATGAGTGTTGTCAGTGATGTGTAAGACCTGACCAGGTGAAAAGCAAGTTTTGTGATTGCTAATCATACTTTCAGTCTGAAAGCTTACCATTTTTCTGAAAGCTTCAACTCCTACTTTATATTAGTATAAATAAGAATTTGATTTTTCATTTAAATGCAGCCACAAAGCACTTAATTGTATATATAGAGAGAAAACTTTGAAAATGTGAAAAACCTGAAACTGATAAAATAAAGGAGGAGTCTAAATCTCAGGAATATAAGGGACCAGCACAGTAAGTTTTGAATGTTCATCTCATGTCTAGCAATTGTTTTAAAATCCTATGTGAGTCACCGGAGCTGTCAGTAATAACAAGGGAAGAAAGGAAAGGAAGTTACTTTTCCCCACATTCACATTAGACCACCAAAAATAACCACTGCATTCGACTCTTAGCTGAGATACCAGTGACTTAAGAGCATGTGTCCTTGCTCAGAACTACTAATGAGCTGTTTGTTACCCCCTGCCTTTGTAGGGGGTGTATTCAAACCTTTAGAGCATGTGAGATAATCCAGACAGGCTGTACAGAAGTAGTTGCCACTTATCTGCATTCCTCCTAAACAGGCTTCTGAATGCACTGCTCTCTTTTCCACACCAAGTAGGGAAGGGACTGCAGCCTTGGTGAAATGTGCTGGGGGGTGAAAGGCAGGAAGGAAAAGTTAAACATCAGTCTAGAGGTAGGACTGAACTGACAAGGAGTTGGTGGATGTTACGTATGGACATTGGCATGTTCAGGGTTACAGTTGCTGGCTCATGGCCTGTGGTATTCGTTACTTTTCATTGTGTTTTGCATGTGTGCAGCTTTGAAGCCTTTGTTGCTATGTCTGTCACATTTCAGGAGAGGTACTAATTCCAGTCTGGCAAGGACACACTGGTTAGCTGGTTGGAGCAGGGGGCAAGAAGGAGACACATGGTTGTTTTGCTTTGGAGTACTTTTTCTAGTCTTTTTCTTTTTTCTTTTGCCTGATCTGGCAGTAGGGAGTTCTCTGTTTTTAATACTGACATGAGGGACCTCATTCTTGGTTCCCTTTGAAATGCTCCCTTCTGAAGTACTGCTGTGCATACTGTGTGTGTCTACAGGAATGGCTTGGTCGTGTCTACAGAAAGTTCTTGAGGGCAAGTGGGAGCAACAAATAATTCCAGACCCACCTGTTTCTAGGGATAGCCTGTGTGCCCAACCTGACAGGGACTAATTTGTCTAAGGATGTGCCATCCAAATGTTCATAGCACACTGGCTTACAGCATGTACCTTCCCAGCTTACAGGGCAATACTTTGCTGCACCGGCGCTGTGGAGCCAGATGTGTTATCTGGCTGGACTGTCCAGCTGATCCCAAGAGCAGCCTTAGGACTGAGATAGGCCTAACAGGACTTCAGTATGTGGTTTGGGTCAAGTATGTGGAAGACAGGTAGAATAGCTCTGTCTGATGCAGTAAGGTGCCAAAGCATGTTCTCAACTCCAAACACGCACCATAATTTCGTCGATCTAAACAGGAGTTATTTCTACTTGCATGCAGCAGATCTGTGTGCAGATTCTCAGCTGATCAAAATCAACTTTCAAATGGAGTTTCTGGAGTTAGACCAACGCAGGGGCTCAGGATTGGTTACTCTCACCCTGACCATGTTGAATCCATTCTGTGTATGGGAGTGTGCACTAAATGTGAGTTTGAGTGCTTGAAGGAAGCTGATTCGTAAGTGGACTCTGGATGCTTGTTATTTTAATTGAATTCTATAATTGCTAGTAAGTGTGGGGATATGTAATTTTTCCAGATTCAATCTAGATCTAATGAGTTTGTGCACATCTTCCATTTAATTTTAGCAATCTTCTTTAATTATCACTTCATTTTTATCCTCAAATCGCTTTTTTGTAAAAAGTAATTTGATCTATTAATGCTAAATAATTATGCTTCTTTTTGGTGTGAATTCTTTCCTAAATGCTTTTGTTAAAGCAGTGAACGTCAGTGTTTCACACTGTAAGCAACGTCGAGACTTGAATCAAAAAGACATCACTGAAATCAGAGTTTTATGGCAGTTGTGATGTCACTGTTTCCAAACAAATGAGACTGTTTAAAAAGGGTAAGCATGTGGTCACGAGTTTAATCACTCAGATACTGCTGTTGTGGAAGGGGACATGTTGCTCTGGCACTGCAGCAGCAGTGGACCCTGCCTTTGCCCCTTATAGCCAGTAAATCCTCTTTCCTCTCCTGAAAAGGTAATACACTGAATTATTTTTTCCCACTCCTTTTTAATCTTGTGTACCAGAGGAAAGCATTGCAACCTCTTGGGGATGCTTGGAGTGGAAGAAATTTTGTGTTGACTTGCATGAATCCCATGGAAAAGGCCAATGCTGAGTTAAAACATCTGGGATCAGCTTCAGAGAGAGGTTGATCCTGAAGCTGAACTGAGATTTACTACAGTACTGCCCCTTCTTGTGGTTTTCTCCTGGCCCTGTGGAGGGACTGGTATTTATCCCAGTGAGTTTAACATGTAACATTTTTCTGTGTGTAGAAGAGCATGATATTGCTACAAATCTCCTTTAGCTGGATAACATGTAATTTTAGACTGTTTCTTTCTGATTTGCTTGAACTAAGGAATCTTTCTGGAATGGAAAAGTATGGAGATCAGAAAGACCACTATTACTAAATACATTTGTCTACGTTTTCAGGCTGTGTTAACCATTACTATTTCAGAGACTCGGTTCTAATATGAAATGGTAGAAACAAAAAGCAGGTACTGTGTGGGCAGGCAAAATCGGGCAGCAAACCTTAAACTGGACTCAGTTTTTGTTGTTCACTGGTTTTATACTGCACCCCCCACTCTACATTGTATTTTACTAGGATCAACTTGTAGTTAGGCTGAATCCTGCTGAGCCTTCATGAACCCACAGTGTATACTTATGTGGGTATTTTAGTGAAGAAAATATTTAAATAATTAAGTGTTGGCAGCTGTTCCTAGGGTGGCTTGCTGGGAAGCCCAGATATTGTCTCATTTTATAGACTCTTCTGTTACTATACTTGCTTGTTGAGTTTTCTTTCCTTTTGAGTGTCTGCTGAACATGCTTATTATATTCTGGCTGGCATGAAACAATTGCTGGTTAATAAAGGGGATGCTTGAGGCAGGAGAACAAATTCAATTCCCTGAAGGGAATTTCCACCTCTTACAATGTTCCACTGCTGCCTCCAGTTCATGTAAAAGGAAAAGTATCTCCAACTCTGTTGTTTAGTTTCTTGTTTCCCCAAGCAATTTTCCCTGTACTTCTCAGATTGGGGTTCTTGTTTATGCATGATTTTGTGATTTCAGATGCATATTTCTATTTGTGTCATGAAAGCTGTTAATGGTCTGGAGCGACACTGGATCTCACTTTCTTTGGGGCTAATTTTTTCGGGGGGGAGAGGTGAAGATTGGAACACAAAATTAACAGTCTTTTAATTCAACCTAGGACCTTTAGAGAGTTGAGATATCTTGTCAAACACAGACTTTTTCTGTAGAAATGCTCTTTGGCTATTCAAACCAACATCTGTGACGTTGAAACCTGTTTGCTGCAGGTGTCAAGTCCCCACAGGAGTGAGGACAAATAGGCCTCACAGTTGTCCTCCACAGACTGGGATCACCATGAAAACTGACTTTTTCTTCTGATCCCCATCTGGTGTTTTTTTCTCTTGGGTTGGCAGTTTCACTGCTTTTGGTACCAGGAGAATTAAAGCTTCCAGTTTTCACATTTTACTTACTGGAGTCTGATCCTGAAGATATCAGCGGCATTGCGTGACTGGAAATGATTGGTGCAGAAGTTAATATGCATTTTGACAAGTGCATCTCCTCTGTATTGTTGTATCTTTCAAAGGAGAGACCAGCTTTGGAATGAGCAACAGAGTGCTTTGAAATATGGAAAAGATCTAATTTGAAGGCTTTTGTTTAAAGCTTTTAGTGTCACTTTGATTTTTTTTTTATCCTCTTGAAAGGTGATGCACATTTTATATATTAGAAACTAGCCAGACTTGCACTTTGCCCTTTATAGACCCTTAGACTTAAGTGAGTATCTTTCAGTTTCATATTGAAGATTAGTCTTAAAGTCTGGAAGTAGTGCTTGTATTGGTGGAAATAATCTTTAATTTCTGATAATTATCAGCAAAAAATATACTGGTGCTTGACATGAATCCACTTGACATTTGAAAGTAATTTTTTTTTAAGAAACGGTGACTGTTACCTTGGCTCTTGTGTTGAATGTTCAGCATTGTGTCTAGTGCTGTCTGGGTAGACATGAAACATTATGTAATCATTCTGCTTTTCACTTTAAACAGACATAAACAAAATCCAGAAGTGAAAAAGGCAAGTCCCTCTGCCACAATGAGCTCTGGTAAGTCTGTGTTGTTTTCTACTTGCACTCACTGGCCTTCCTTGTTATTACTAGTAATATTCCTGTCTGTTTCTGATGCAATTATTCACATTTGTTGCTGGAATTTGGCCCATAATGGTCAAAAAATAGCTAGAAACATCTTGAACTGGAGTAGGTCACTTTAGCTTATTTCAGTTTGGAATATAAGAATTCATAATTACTGATAACCTGAAGAAATTGTCTGAATTTGATATATTTTAGTAGACATGAGTACATAGTTTGACATCTGGATCAGAAAAATCACCTGTTCAAAGAAAACCAAGGGACTAGGAAATGGGAGCTGGTTGGGAAGAGGAAAACTTCTGGGCTTGTCTGGGTAACAGGCTAAATCTGAGTGAAAAATAAAGCAGATGCCAGGCTCGAAGTGCCATATATAAGATCTGTAGAATAATATTGCCACTTAATTTTAGCATCTTAGCAAGTCTCAACTGGAGTATCATGTCCTGGTTGGGGCACCACATTTTGAGAAAAATGTGAGCTATTTGAAGAGAGTCCAGAGAAACATGACCTAGGAATTCAGTGTAATCGCTGATAAGCTTCCAAGCTGGGAAGCACTGGAACAGGTTGCGTTAGGGTGATGCTGGAAGTTTGGAAAAACTCATTAGGCAAACATTTCTTGGCAGTGACAGAGGTAGATTTGTTTCTTTCATGGTTCAGAAATAGGGCTTTAGATGACCTTTGGAGCTCCTTTCTAGCACTGTCTCCTGTGTTTCCCTGAGTTCACAAGAGCCAGTTTTATTCATGTCAGCTGAAGACATGACATATTTGAAAAAATCTTTCTTGAAAACCACTTCTTCATTTGTCTTTCAGAACATGAACAAATCGATGTTACAAAAACTGTTGTCAATGGGCTGAGCAGCAATGGACAAGAAAAAGGTGGGTTAAGAGCTCCAGAGACACCTCCACAGCTCCCCCCGCATGTCAGCCGGTGATGTGCTTGATTTTCCCGGAAATTCACTACAGCAGGGGCTTCCAAATTTAGTTCACTTGGCGACTGACACAAGAAAAGCCTTGTACTGCACCATGCTAGTAGAAGCAGCATTTCTTAGCTCAACAAGTGTTCTTTGTCTCTTTAAAGTGGCAGGCTGGACTTGCCTCTTTGTATATTTTTAGTGCTGTTTTGAGGAAAGCTGTACATTGCTTGTGGTACTTGTGAGCACCTGCGAATTGGTATCTTAGTGAGTTGAAACAGCATGGGTTTGTGGGTGCCTGTGTGTGAACTGTGTTAATGTCAGGGAGAGGTGAAGGTTTGAGTCTGGGATTAAAGGGCAGGAACTAACCATTTAGGTGATGAAAAGAAATCTAAACAAACCAGTCTTCATGTTAACATCAGCAGGTTTGCAGTGTGCTTTATAGCTTTCAGTTTAGTATAGTGACTGTGTCTGTTTTGGCGGGGTGAAAGTATGTGGGTATGGGTTGCTTTTCTGTTGGTTTAATTTCCTTTCTTTTCCTTTGATGCCTTTTTATAGTGGTTAGTATTTTGACTGCATTGTGGATGGATGAATTCAGTCAGTTTCAAAGCAGAACAGAATCAGGATTGTTTCCTAAACCACAGGATGTTTGATTTGGGATCTGTTGTATTCTTAGGGTCTCTGCTCGGGAAGAAGTACAGAAAACAGGGTTTGATTTGGGTTCCTCTTTTATAAAAAAAAAAAAAATTAAACAATCCTATCAAATTAAAAACTAATGATTTTATGAGGTTTGAAAAAATTCTGTCAAGCTTTTTGCCCATTTTTTTGCTTGAGACTCCTTTTCTAGGTTGTGAAGTCTGTGCTTTCCAGTTTTGCCGGGTATCAGAAAGATCTGCCACAAGAGGGGGTGTACACACCACCCTGATGTCAGTGCCTCCCTCAAGCTGGCCCAGTGCTCAGTGTTAGTGTGTAAAGCATTAGAAATGTGGCTCCTCTTACTCCTGATTTTACAGGCATGAAAGAGATGGCATGGAATATGAGGAGACATCTGTCATTTTCCAGCTAATAATACATACAGGAAGCAGGTTTTAAAGAAGAAAATCCTGGCTCTGCAGAAATCAAGAACACTGGTAGAAATTATTCTGGTAGAGTCATGATATACAAGATGTTTATCTTGGCAGCTCCTGTTGAGCTTCCCCTCTGAATAGTACTGCCATTTTCACAACCCTCTTTGTACCCATTGATTTGAACAGTTTTGTAACAATTGCTAGAATTTTGCATAGTGCTATATATGGTTTTCTCCAATGTTACCACATTTAGTATAATTAGTGTGCTAGCTGATTAAGTCAGGTAGAAATCTCTTCAATTTACTGTTTATATGGATGGATTTTTTTTTTCTGAAGTAGCTATATGGATGCTACCCTTTAGCATGGGACCTTTTTCAAGATTATTTCACTTCCTTCTGTTGTTGCACTTGTAAAAAATGAGTGATAAAATTCAGAATTCATGTAATGTAGCTAGTTTAGTGTTCTTCTCTCAACCTTTCAGTATTTGGGTTTTTTTGCTTTATTTTGTTTTACTGAACCATATTAATGTCTTACTTAACATTTTTATTTTTGCATGTAATGTACCTCAGTTTAAATGATTACACTAAAATTTTTCGATGGCTTCTAAAAGCTAATGCTTCCAGATTCTTTTTCCTGCACCATAGTGGCAATCAGCAGTAAGTCCATTCAGTAAGCAGTTCTGTATGCTGCATAAAACAGACACATCCTGAATTAGGGCAAACGAATGGATATTTTTAACGGTTGCATCATTGCTCTCTAGACTGCTTTTGTATTTGAAATTTCCTGCTATTGTGTCTCCAAGTACGTTAGAGAATTTTGTGGCATGCTTCCCAAATTCTGTTCTTTCCTTTTTGGATGTGCCATTTACACTTTTGTGTTTGCAGCTGTTGATGTCCCTTTATGTACACGTTCTATTTCTGCCGTTAAAATAATCCCTGTGAAGAAAGTGAAAAGTTCTCCTCACCTAGTGCTGCCTACAGGTATCTTCTTCCTTCCTCCCCTGCCATGCATTAGTTAGTGATCATTTTCTCTCTGCTTCACCCATATGCTGTGGCTAATTCTCAGCTTCATGTTCCTCTCACTCCTCCCAGAGCTGCAGATTTCATCAGTAGGTAATGCAGTTAACTCTTGATGGCACCATACACTGTTCTCAATTATGCTGCTCTTCTGCAGACATGACTGTGTCTACTTGAATCTGGGATCATTGTAAGCTCTTTTACTAATGCTTGATTGTGAAAAATATTATTATTATAGACTCATTTTGAACCAAACTCCTGAAGAACCAAAGAATGTTTCCTGCGTATCTTTGGTCTTTATGAAAACAAATGGTTCAAGCATAGTTCAACATTGGTGGCATGGTTTTGTTTTTCTGTACAGGCACTGAATTTAATCCACATGTGAAAGTAAGGATGTTAGGCTGTCATGCCCTCCCCAAGCACATGCTTCCCCACTAGAAGTACAAGATTATTCTTGTACTTTGCTGGATTTGGACAGTCAGACTAGTGGAGCTGATACCTCTTGTCTCTCCTAATCTGTCACACATGTGCTTTGTTGGACTAGTACAGTGCTAATGTCCTGTTTATTACTATCTGCTGGATTTCTATACTGAGAGATTCAGATTCTTGTTTTCTGTCATTTCACCTAAACTGTGAGGGAATTCATCACTCTAGGCATTTTTTTTCAGCTCCCAAGGCGAGATTGTCTGGCAAGATTTTATTTTCAAATATTTTCAAAGCATTTTAATTTTTTTGAGTTCAGAGCATTTTTTTTCTGGCTCTTATTCTTTTGGTTCAGTATGCAGGTTTAACCTCTTGTATGGAAAATAAAAAGAATGCATTGATTCCCAAATTTGATTCTCCTCCCATATAATGAAGATTATGTTTTTACATGTCACACATGTTGAGCTCTGTTTCCATTTCTCTCCAGTGCCTGTGAAGCAAATGTAGGCATGGGGTTGTAGGAGGGCAGCTACCCTGCACTCTTCGTGGATGTTTATATCAGGTGCAGTGACTCCCAACATCGTGTCCATGCTTTACAGTTACAGCACTCTTAGAACTGGAGTCTCGGAGCTTAAATCTTTGTCCTGTGGTTTGAAAGTGAGTCCATAGAGTCCTTGGGCTGTATGTTGTGCCATGTGGATGGGAATGATAGCCAGAACTGCACTCTTGGGCAAAAGGAATCCCGACCCTACATGAATCATGCAAAAATCAGTCAGAGAAGTCGACTTCTATTTCACCAGGAATGTGCGTGACCTTGTGATCAGTTGTGGTATATTTAAGGATCAAACAGCTTTTGGTACATCTGGGTGGAAAGTCTTTCCCCTCACAGAGGCTGCCTCAATTAGCTAAAGGCTAAACTATAGGAAAGTATCCTCTGACTTCTTACTTACTCCATCTTTTTTGTAGTCCTAAGTACGAGTCTGAAACTGTACTTTTTGTGAAATCCCTGAAGCATTGGAAGCCCATGTAAAGGCTTGAACAGTGGAGATGCCAGCACAGAGGGCTTTCAGTGAGAGCCAGGAGTTTGGCATTCATTGAATTTTTCCTCTTACTGCTGTTGTCCATCTGGCATATTGATTTTTCTCCATATTGTGGCCACACTGGCCATGGTTTGCAACCTTAGCCAAGGTGTTACCATGGTCTGTAAGCACTGTACTGGTATGGATTTGATGGGGCATTACCTTGCTGAAATCAGCCAGGGAATACTGATCTGCACAGATGTGGGCTGTTGCCTGGACAATAAACAACAGCCTTTGCCCCCTCTGTCCAGTCTGAAAGCATAATTTTTGTTACAATAGCAGTTCCTAGAGAGGAGCTGCATCCTTCCCCATGCAGAGATAGCATCATCCTCAACCCATAAAAATAAAAATTATTGTGTTGTCCCTTGTGTAATGCATGCACTCAGTACCTCTTCACGCTCCCTGTGCAGTCATGGTAGGGCTGGTACCTCTATATAGGTAAGTGAAATCTGATGGCAGCTGCAGGGCCACTAATGGTGCATGAGGAGAGGAGGTGATGTGTCCTTCTATGGAAGTAGCCTAGAGAAACAAGACACTTTTTAGGCTTATTATTTCCAGAGGTATCTTAAAGGAAACAACTCTCCAGAAGCATTTTAAGTAGGGGGAGAAAGATAGATAGCTTTGAAGTACTGGCTTGTTACTACTTAACAGGATGACAGGAGGAGAAAACCCAAATCATGGACTGAAATACACAAAGGTAAGCCTGCACAGAAGTTGTGCTGAACTGTGCCTCAGCAAGGATGCTGGCACGATCTGGTATCTGGCTCACAGGTTGATCTGAATAGGCATATGTTAAATCTCCTTCTGATTTTCAGGATTTGGCTTCCTGTGTCAGAAGGTGCAACACTGCCATGAAATGAGGAGATGGCAGGGAGGTGGTTTGCAGTGCCTTGCTTTTAAATCATATTCAGCGTCATTACAACATTTTACCTTCCAGTGGTCATAAGTATTTCCCCCCCCCCCCCCCCTCTTTCAGTCCTCCACAAAAGGCATTTTTAAGCTTTGGCACACAAAGCGTGTGCATTATGCCTCTGGGACATCCCTATAGAAGAGCCACAGGTGTAATGGTAGATTGTCCTTGCTAGCACAATGTCTCTGTACAAAGTAGAACAAAAAAAGCAAATGGACCTGTGATATTTGGTTCAAACACTCTTTTTTCCCCCCTACTTTCTTCGCTCTGTTGCACCAACTCAGAACTTAACTGCTGCATTCATTGATTACATGAATACAAAACTGCTTTTATTTCTCAATGCTTTAAATACAGAGCTATTCTTCATCTGCACAAACATTACTAGATTGATTCACCTGGAGGCAGCCATGCTAAAATTACTCTAGAGCTCTGATGGCTCCTGATAGCTTTGCATCATCCCTTTCTATGTGTTTCTTCTGTGCATGTGCATTTCCTGTAGAAATGGATCCCACAAAAGTCTGCAGTGGAAAAGGAGCTGTAACCCTCCGGGCAACTCCATCCTATGAAGGGAATCGGAATATCACTTCACCATGTCCTCAGGATGTTGAGCAACCTGAAAGTAAGTGGTAGAAGGTTAACTGGAATCTTTCACTCACAGTAATCTCAAGACAGGTCAGTCCAGGGTCTTGGTTTAAAGCCCAGAATTCCAGAGCATAGTTGGAAACCTCTTGCAAGGACCAGACCAGTAGAGAGACTGACTCCTAGTGCAGGTTTCATGACCACTCAGTTATTGACTTAAGTTTGTCAGGAGCACCAAAACTCTCAGTTCTTTTCCTTCTTACCCTCCCCTCACCGGTGCCCCCGGCTTGCCTATGTCACCTCCTTTTATCCCAGGCATGAGGTGGAACAGAAAGAAGCTGAGGGTGCTACTGGCACTGCAGCATTCAGCTGGGTTGTCAGGGAAGCGGGGATAGCGTCCCCCAGACAGACAGCGCCGCCAGAGAGCTCTGCCGTCTTTCAATAGCAGACGTGTAATTACTTAATTGTAGGAGACAGGCAAAGCATAACAAACCTGGCCAGTGTCGTGAGTCTGGCAAAGAGAGTGAAATCCCAAAGGCAAGATGCCGTTAAGGGGGAGGGGGTAAAACTTGCTCTTGAAAGCAAAGCATACATCGTTTCTGACTGTATTGTTCAAGAAAGGGCAATTCCATTAATTCTAGCCCTAATGTGCCACTTTCGGCTCTGTCTTCTCCCGTTCTGCTCCACCCGTGACCTACCCTCTCTTTATGCTTGCCTTTCTCTGTTTCTTCACTCCTACCCCCTGCTGTTGCCTCTCTCCTTTCTGTTGATGGCTTCATAAATTTCTAACAGCTTGAATGGCAATAGGCCCATTGCTATGGAAATCAGCTCATTAATACTTCTTTTGCTTACTCTCTCAATCACTTCATGAAATGTACTTTGGAGCTGCAAGAGATTTTGCATATAACTTAAACAGCAAAATAGGTACAGGGTGGGGAGGAGCCCAGGGGGAAGTGGGTAAATATGTGATGACACCGCTGTACATAGCTGCAGGGACTGTGTTGTAAAGTGGTGTTATATCTTATAGCTCCCTTCATGCACTAAGTCTGCAAAACTTGATCTATTTGTTGGTAATCCTTTATCTCAGTCACATATAGTGATATTGTTAAGGATAGATATGTCTTTATAATCTGAATACAGGGTCCCTACATTTCCAGTAATTTGTGGTGTCTGGATGTCAAGCTGCAGCTTTAGAAAGTAGCTAGCTGGGCAGCCTTTTTGCCTCTGAAATAAGAATGTCAATGAACAATTGTTTCTTCATTGCTCTGAATGAATTGCCTTGTGTTTACAAAGGTCAGAAACAAGGAGGACATCATGTTTAGGGTTGGTCTCTATGGTAATTACACAGCCCTGTCAAAAAGCATTTTATGTGTGAAATGAAGTAGCTTGACTCTTAACTTCAATTGATACATGTTTTCTGGAAATGTAATGGTTTATTTTTTCCCCCTTTCTTTTCCTCTATGCCTATCCTCCACCCCTATCTTCTCTGTCTCTCCTTTCTGTGAAACACTTAGGTCTGGAGCCAGAAAACTCAGAAACAGGTATAAACATTGGCTGCTTCTGTTGTTACTTCTGTTGCTTTATTGGAATTATTTCTTGTTGCCTGGGGGAAAAAGAGAGAAAGAAGGGAAAAAAGGAAGAAAAGAGTCCCCTCCTTTCACTTATCCTGCAGCTGGAGGGAATCCTTTGTGATGTGAGTTTTCTTTCCCCTCGCAGATGATTGGAGGTCATCGTCTAACACTGATGCCAATGGGGATGCCCAACCATCTTCTTTGGCTGCCAAGGGTTACAGGAGTGTGCGTCCAAACCTTTCTTCAGACAGCAAGCCACAGGTAAGTCTTTCTTCTGTGACCCTGAGGGTGATCATCTGGGTTCAAGCACTGGATTCATGATCAGGAGTCTTGGGTTGAATTCCAAACTTGGCTGCAGATGGGTAAGTTGCTGTGCCTCAGCTTTTTCTGCGTTTCAAATGGGGGTGACACTGATGTCAGCAAAGTGTTGTGGAGCTCGTGTATTCAGGCACACCACAGCATTTCCTGGGTGAACAAAGGAGGAGGACAATGCAAGAAGAAAGGTGAAGTAATCATCTATAATTATTTTGTATTTTATGTTGGTTTATTTCCTAGAAATTGCTGCAGGCTGAAATCAGAGTTGCACCCGACATTAAAAATAAAATATTGGGAAATGCCTTTCAGTTTTAACACTGTAACTGATAGACTGCAACCAGGGAAAGGTTATTTGTACCTGAAGGTAAATTGTTGAAGTCAATCGGCTAAGAGAAGTGCAACGTCATCCTTTTTTTTTTTTTTTTTGGGTACTCAGTCTGCACAGAAGCAGTCTGAAAGCTGGTAAGGAAACCCTTCATTGGAAACTGAATTATTGTGAGGAACAGAGTCCCTTTAAAGCCCAATCCCCTATCAGTGTGACTGCTCCCATCATCAGGATCCCTTTAGCAATGCTACAGACCAGGCACCTTAGGTGAAAGTGGAAGACGGAACAGCTCCAGTGAAGGTGTGGGAAGGAGCAGCACCGTAAAGAGAGACCCATTTCTGCTCAATACTTACAGCTGTCCTGTAGTCCTTTCCTGATCTTGCTGATGAACAGAGAGAGCACTGGTGCATATAATACTTGTTACAGAAATCCCCAGAACTACTGTTCACGCTGAGCTGAAATGGAAGAAACTCCAAAAGGAGTTCGGAGGCAGAAGCCCTTCAGAACAGCACTTACCAGCCCACTTATCCACTCCCTTGTGCTTCAGGGAAGGGAGGGAAGGGGCAGAGGGGCGGCATGAGGGCAGCAGATTTAGGAACAGCAGCTGTAATTTTATGAAACTTTTCTACATCTATATCCATGTAACAAGAGTACGTGCTTGCCACAACTTGTCATATGTGGATGACTTTTAAAGGACATCTCTTTCCAGATTTGAATGTTGCAAGCATCTTCATTCTCTGGTTTCAGCATTTTTAGAAATAGTTTAGGCAGCCTTTGCCCATAAAAATATGAAAACAGGGTGTGGTAAAACCTACTTTCACAGTCTCCAAAGGGTTAATTTGCAAAAATGCAGGGAGCTGCTGTTTACCAGGTAGGTATTCTCTTCTTTCCAGTAGATCATAGTTTTCAGCTGCTGGCAACAAAGCAATAAATAAAATGAAACCTCTGTATTGTTATTTTATCTCAAAACAGTTTGGCTTTCAGAAAAAATTCACTGTAATGGGAGTTGCAGTAGGCAGGCAATTTAGAATTAGCAAGCTATATGTTGCCAAGTACCAAAACCAGTAAAGCTTTTCTTACTATTTACTAAAAGCAGGATTTCTCTGTTGGTGATCTTGATTCTGGAGGCAAATTCTGATGATCTCAGTTCCTCAAGAAACATGAATTATTCTTCTCTTCCTGAAAGCATTTTCAGGACAGAAAAATCCTAAAGAGAATTGAAGAGCTGGCCTTTAGAATGAAGAAATGTTGACTTTTTACTTAGCCAGCTGTGGTAGGCTACAGCACTCGCATGATGTCTGCTTTTGTTAGCACTGGTGAAACTTGGCAATGTTCACTTTTCAGCAGTGCGCTCAACATGCAGAAATGGCCTAGAGCTCTGAATTTGGCTTTGCAGTTCAAATGTCCCCAGTGCTGGGAAGTGTTTAGTTATGCAAGCATGAGCCTGAATTTAGTTTGCTATGATGTTAAATCTTGACTGAGGCTTTCCCAGGAGCATGGTGGGTGTTGCTGTGCAAGCCTCTTAAAACAATACAGTAGTGAGAATTATTGAGTGCAGAGAGAGAAACATGTAGGCAGGGACTTGAGGGCTAGGTTAAGTTTGTCTGCTGCAGTGAGCTGTGCTAAGAAAGAACGTGTGAGACAGTGTATGTGAGTGAGTTCTGCACTGGCCTTCCAGATACTGTATTTGCTTTTTATTCTTGCTGTATTAAAACCTGCTTAACCCGAGTCTAATGATCAAATTCATTCTCAGAATTTAATTTTTTTTCCTTCCTTTTTCCTTTCATTTGATGCTGCTTCCTTTCTCCTTCCTACCTTCTTGACTCTGCCTGATCAGGCCCTTGCTCCTCCCCGTCCTCCTCTTCCCAAAGAGGAAAGCTTTGCATGGCGTCCTCGCACTGACACTAAAGCGACCAACCTGTTGCCAGTGCCCATCATGGACTGTGTGTACCTGAATACACCGAAGCCTTATACGCAGCGTGCATCACCAAACACCAGTGCACGCTGTTATTTGTCATCACCTACCCCCTATGGCACCAGTGGGAAGCAAGGCTTGCCAGCAGGGCATTCTCCCTCTTCAGACCCCAAAGATGAGGTGCATGCTAGGCAGCCACTCTTGGAAAGTCACTCCTCATCGGGTGCATCATCCATGCAACGCAGCCCTGACAGGGCAGATCCCAGTAGTAAGTCTGGAATGAATTCCAGTCATGAGACGAAGGCGGATAAAAAGGTCACCAAACTATATGTAGCTTGTTTATCTAACAGCACTTGCTCGGGCGCATCTCAAAATTCCACTGGCACCACACATGACCCAGCAGCCAGCACCAGTTTGGGCGCTGAGCTCATTCAGGCACCAGCCACCAACATTGTTTCCTCTGTAACAGACACTGAAAAGTCTCTTCCTGCTGCTCCTCCTCCTCCTATTCCTCCCAGGCCGTACTTTTACATTGTCCTCAGCAAAGATGCAGTTAGTTGTGGTGCGGGCCAGCCCTCCCAGACTCAGTCATCACCTCCGCAAGCTGTGAGGGACAGAGTGCTCGAGCCCCAGAGCACAACTGCCACAGAGGACAGGATGAGAAAAGAGCCTTACCTTACTCAGCAGCGACAGCCACCATACAAGGCAATGGGACGCAGCATGGTACATGTTTTCTCCATAACCTTGTTTTCTTCCAGCCGAGCAAACAATTCTTTAATTCATTACAATGTTCCCTTAATGCTTTATTCTCCTCCAACCTAATTTCTCAGCACTTGTTGTGCTACCCTGAGTCTTGTGGTCTTCTGCTTGATAATATTTAACACCCCATGTGTGTCCCCTCAACGTTGATCTGTGTGTTTGTGTGTGTGTTTGTGGTGTTTGTAGGGAGTTGGGTTGGGCTGGTGAGGATCTGTTTTAGTGAGATGTGAAAGAAGCAAACTCTGTAATATGTAATGGTTAGAGCTTCTCAAGTGATGGTAAATGCTGAGCTGTTCTTTGTTTTGATTTAGCCTCACTACACAGGACTGGAGAAGAGGGGTGGTGAGGGTGAATGAAGATTTTTGTGAAAACATGTGTTCACAGAGGCCAGGGCTGCAAGCAGAAGTAGTATGTCTCTTTAAGGAAAGATGATCTGCTGGGGCTTTGTATCATTTTGGGTACATTCCTTGCATGACACAATATGGCTGCATTAGACTAAAGTATGGATCTCCCCCAATACATAACAACACCTTGTTTCCTACAGGATGCCACTGCCACCACCTCAGCTCAGCCTGGAGTTATAGTAGTCCCCCTCCTCCAGGTTAATCCAGACAGACAACAAGAAGGCAGCTCCAGCACTCCACCACCGCCTCTGGTTCCTTTTGGGCAAGGCTCCGTATTCCCTGAGATTGTTTCTCCTGGCTCACCCTTGACTTTTCCAACTCTAGACGATTTCATTCCCCCACATCTCCAGAAGGGCTCCCACCATAACCAAGCACCCTCCACATCTGGCACATTACCCTCTGTTTACCCGAAACTGCCATTCTTCTCATCACCACCTTCACTTGTCCCTCCAGTCACAGGGGCTTTGCACAGGGGCTTGAAGCCTGAAATCACTGGAGTCGTCTCACATACAGTAAGCTTGCCAAGTACCCTCCTCGCCCTTTTCCTAAATTTGTATTCCTGGATTAAAATTACTTTCTCCTTGCAATACTAAACTTGAGGGAGGAGTGATGACTCACTCCCTGCCAGCAGCATGACAACTGAAACCCTGTTTGCATCCTGTGCTAGTGCATGCAGTTTGCCTGCCTTGTGCAGCTTTGAACTTTTCTTTTGACTTCTCACAACATTTGACTGTCTCCCTTTGTGCCTGTTCTGCTGGGTGATGTACACCTTAAGAGTCTTCACAGGATTTGCTCAGAATAATGAATTCTACATAAACTGAATAGCTGCAACTAACTGATCTCTTCAGGCTCTTTTTATAGCATCCTTAATTGTATTTGAATAACATTTAAAGCAGAATACAGCAGACCAGTTAAAGGTTAGGGCTGGCTTTCTGTTCCATTTGGAGCCACAAGACCATATGGTCTCCACACAAATCCCTGATAAAATCAGTGTAAGATTGCTGCCAGTATCCAATGACCTACAAGTTATAAGATCAGTTACTGTACTAAGAGTCTTCCAAGCATGGAGTTGATATGCGGTAGATTAGGCAGAGAGTGTCTCTTCATTTTGGAATTGCTCATCTTTTAAAATTTTGAATAATTCAGTCCACAGGAGTTTGAGCTTGGAATTTATGGTGTTCTTCTTGGGTTAGGTTTTGTTTCTCTTTAAGCTCATCGCTTATTTTAAAAAGTCCTTAGGGACAAGGAGGAAAAGTATCTCTCAGTTAAAACTGCAGAGGAGGCAAAAACTACCCTACCCTCCTCATACTGAAAGTCTTACAGCCACTTCTTTTTTATGCTTGCTTGTCAGGACAAGGAAGAAGTTCACCAGAAACTGGATTCTCTTGTGATGATGCTTGCTCTGCCCTTTGACTCTATAGGGATCTAGCAAACAGGCACGTGGGCTGGGGGAAAGAAAAATAACAACCAAGGATGACATTTTCAAAAGTTCTCAGCATTGGCCTTTCAACTTTTATTAAAATTGGTAGGGTTTTTATTGCAGAGAGCAGTGAATGAAAGTTTGGATTTGTTCTTTTGGTTTTACTTTGTTTTTTGTTTGTTTGGTGTTCTTTGTTTGTGTTTTGGATGGTTTTTTTGGGTTGTTTTGTGGTTTGTTTTTTTTTTTTAATGGAGCCTATGTGCAGACTCTAGAAAAAAAAAATCAGGAGGTATCCAAGTCATAGAGGAGCAGTGGAAATTTTGTTGTACCTGACTTTCTTAAGATGAGAGTTTTGAAACATTTTTGGACATGCTCACTTCAGGCGTGTGGTCACAGAGCTGTTTTCCACAATGGTTTACATGGTCTTTGTTCACCCTCTTTGGTGACTTCTCTGGGGCTGCTGAGCCTATCCTGATCCAGCATCCCTCTTCTTTGAGGGATTCTTATTTGTGTTTTAGTTATCAAAGTGAAGCTCACAGCATTTTCTCACACTTTTCCCTGACTCTTCCTCCTTTTCTCTAATCGTATTGTTATTGTTGTTACCGCAGTCAGAAAGATGGGGCTGGGTCTCTCTCTTGGGTCTGTTTCTGAAGACCATTGGTTCTTTTCTGTCCCCATGAAATATCTGTGGCCTGACCAGCTGCTGCTTGAAGCAAGATCACCTTTATCCAACAGAACAAAATTGTTCTTCCCCATTTCCCCTCAAGGTTGGAGAGGCTGTAGGTGCTTGTTCTGGTTATGGTCAATTGTCACTATGATTTGTCTGTGAGCTCTGGTGCCAGGCCTCACTTCGGCCCCTGTTCAGTCCCCTGCCTGATGCTGTAAGTTCTTTCATCTGATGCTGGTGTGTATGAAGGGCACTGAGTTGCAGTTGCAGTTGCACTTACGCAGAAAATCTGGAAGCAGGGATTTTTCTGGAGCAATATTCTGTGCATATTTGGGTTTTTTTTAATAGTGATGAAGATTCCCTTGACTAGTCAGCTGATTTTACAGATCCCTGGCTTGCAGCATTTGAGTCTGACAGTGGAGCAGCAGGAATGCAGGAATTTAGTTTGCTGTCCCATATTCTCTTTGTTTGGATGCTCAGTCCCCATTAAAGATAATTGTGTGCATCCAAATTCCTTAAGATGCTTTGAAAAATCTCAGTCTAAACTGATGCACACACAGTTTTTAGTCGTCATCCCTTCTTTATCTTAGCCATCTTACCACCACCAAAAGTCCAGTTTCCATAGACTGAGGTTTTTCAAAGGTGAGCTAGTTTTCAAAGTCTCTCTGCTGACACAGCCTGTATTTCTACAGAGCAGCCAGAGCTGTGGTGGTATCAGAGGTGGCTTTGAAATAAGCAAATACTGGACCTGGATGCTTTAGGAGAGCAAGAGCAGCTTGCTATCTGTGCTCCAGTGGCAAAGCCGTCTTCCTTACTAGAGTCCTGCTTTTTACCCTCTGTCAGTTTTGGGGCTTTTTTATGTCATTGCTTTAATCAGGTAGGTATCACACTGTCTCCTGAGTGATGGTGCTAACTTAATTCCTTAGGACTTTTCTTACCAAACCAGCTGCAGTAATACTGTTTCACTCCAGAAGTGCATGAGTTTTGCATGTCTGACTTGCTGTGAAAGGAATACTCTTGGATCAAATGTTTGTGTGTGGATGTATCAGGGGAAAGATGTCTGCATCTTCCCCCCAACCAGATTTGCTCATTTCTGACACCTTGTGTTTGCTCCAAAGAGCCTGCTAGATGAACTTAGTGCCCTATTTTGGGGTTGGAGCTGTGAAACCCAACACCAAGTAACTATAGTACTGCCTTAGCAAACTAATTTCATTAACAATGGGCAGGGTATGTACAAGGAGCCAGGTAATACTTGTGCTTATGCCTTTTTTACTAAAATTTGCTGTGATTATGCTTCTCATTCAGCCTAAAATGTTAGGGGTTTTTTCCAGATTTTCCCAGTGTAGCAGCCTTCTGCACGCTGCTAATGACGTGTTGCTCTTCTTTTCAGGACCCAGGTCCTGTGCTAAATGAAGTGCCCCAGCCTGGCACTGACTATCCAACCTCCATCACTTCCATCAGCAAGTCTGCCTCTGCCTATCCTTCTACCACAATCGTCAATCCCACTATTGTCCTCTTGCAGCACAATCGAGGTAAGGAGACTTGCATATAGATAATTGTGGCTCAAAATGAGCAAACGACATGTTAGGCTACAAGGAACTGGAGAATGTGTGTGCTGTGGATAATTAGGTCCGGACTACTAAGAACTAACAAAATTGTCTCAAAAAAGTCTTAGTGACTAGAACATATAACAGGCAAGTGAAGGTGGTATGTTTTTTCTAATTAAAACCTGTGGATCAGAAGCTCTTTGAGGCTGGGGAGAGGTTTTTAACTGGGCTGTGGACATATGAATAAGCTGGATATTGCAAGGTAACAGCTGTCAGGTGTCTTGCTGTGGTGAAAAGGGTGTATGCTCCCACATATCTGTAGACACAAAGAAACTTGAGGTAGCTTGAAAAGGTAATATGCTACTTCTCAGCTACTGCAGTGTGAAAGCAGCTGTATTTTCTGTTACAGATCTCTGTGGGAGAGATTTGACCTTGAATTCGTAGCATGATTTGCCCAATAGTAAATAATCTGCTTGCCCACAAGTTTGATCTTGGCAATTCGTTCCACTATCAGTAACTGGATCACCTCAAACACATACTGCAGTAATCCTTGAGCTCTGGATTTGGATATGAGCAAAACAGCCTTGTTTGAGAACTCCCAGTAATCAAAGCCTTTCTCACAGAGCCTGAATGGATAGTTCCATCTCTTTACCTCTGGGTTTGGAGGGAAACTTCGCTTGTCCTTTTTAGTTCTCCTGATGGCTGGCATTACCACAGCTTCCCAGTTCCTTGTGCATCACCAAAGACTGTAGCTTGTAACAGGCCACAGAGATGCAGTCCAGTTTGCCTTGATTTCTAGTGGGCTTGGGAAACTCCAGGAATCTAGCCACTAGTGCTGTGGCTTACCTTTTGCAAAGAAAAAAAATAAAATCAGATAATAGGGTCAAGGCCTGAACTCTCATTCTGTAGCCATTTTAATTACAGCATTGATGTGCTCCTTTGCAGTTCTTAATGAGATTTTTGTCAGTGCCTTTTAAAAATAGGCTTCAGTCTTTGATCCTGAAGATAGTGTTCTCACTGTAGCCCACCAGATTAAAAGGGTAATGAGTGGATTGTCTCCTCCTTTTTGCTAGCATCTGAAGCAGCTTTGCTTATGTGCTCCTGAATGAGGATGTCTGGATTCCTCAGCTGCATCAAGAGGAGAAAATATGATTTGAGGCAGCCTTTTTAAATCTCAAAGCTTTTTGTTGACTTTCTCGAGATGGTATATGCTTCTGGTCATTTTTTTTCATCAAATTTGGAGTATTTCAGTGTATACAACACAAGGATATTTTCTGTCTGTTGACTTTAAGAGCACAAGAGACAAGTTGTATTATGTGATGATAACATTCACACTGGCTCTGGGAGAACTGATGTGAAATTATTCTATTTACTAATTACCTTCATGGTTTTGTCCTGTCTGAATATTGCTTTTGGCTATTAGCACTCATGATACTTTACCCTGATAGACTGAAGAGCCTTCTCTCATCATGTTTTTTTGTGATACGGATCATGGCTGGATATGCAATTTGATCATGTCTGTGAAGTATATCATTCTAATTCCTGTTTTTCAGTCTGTATTAGTCAAACTTGTAATTTACATGTATCATGACAAGGCATCTTAGTCGCAAATTTGTATTGATTGACACTGTTTGTGTCCAACCATGTATGTATTTATTAGAAGATCCCATGTAAATCATTTTTATGGCATTATTGCTGACTCGACAGACAGATGTCCCAACCATCAGACTAATGTTTTTCAAAGGTTGTCACAACATTTGCTTTCTTCCTTGTCCTGTTAGAGTTTCCTATGTGTTCCAAGACATACTGAGGATGAATGGTTTAGTCTCCATAACTGCTCTCTTTAGAGCAGAAAACTATTCTAAAACTCTTAACTGTGGTTTATATGAACATGCTCATTTTTATCTGACCTCAGTTGTTGTTCCTCAGCATAGTCCTTAGTTACTGTTGTAGTGGAAAGTATTTCTCCATCAGGCAAAGTGAGACATCATACTTCTTTTTTTCTGCTTTTTTTTCAAATGCAGAATGGAAATAGTAATCAGATGTGTCATCTTTCCTGCCCTTTTATTAACAGTTCCATCGTGCCTATTTTGTAAAAGAACAAGATCATTGCTAGGTTTCTGTTTATTCTTCTTGTGCCTCAAACCTATTCTTGAGTCTGAGACATTCTGTTAATGCTTTTATTCCACTGTAATTTTCTTTCATTTCCCAGCATATGTTGCCTTCTTGTAGGTGTACATTTCCCATCTTTTTATGTGTTGAGGGTTTCCTGCAGTTCCTTATGCTTCCATTCCTATCTAGGATTTATCCCAGCATAGCATTAAAATTTCGATCTGCTAACTTAGTATTCTTGAATGGTTCTCAGATCTTAATTATCTATTGAATTTCTGTCCTGGCTGACATGATTCATATTTGGTTTCATATTTATGAACCTTATCTGCTCAAAACTAGGTTGCTCTCATGGCAAATAACAAATTGTTACTAGGTTATGGTCCACCTTCCCCTGAATGGTTGATTATGTTTGGTACTGAAATCAATTCCTTCATGTCAGCATGATGTTTAGTAAAAATTCCTTTTGTATGCTCTGAAATACCCTGTAAATTAGAAATTTCAAGGTCTTTTTAATGCAGGAAGTCTGAGGTCTCTAGTAGTTTAGTCTTCCAGATGGATAATGTGACTTTCTTTCTCGTCAGTGGATTATTGATTGCTTTTTAGGGAGTTAGTTCTCTTATTCTCTGAAGGGACTGTTGTACCAGACATCTCCTGCTTATTACTATTACTTCTTACTATTTTGTGCTTTATTTGCTAGTTCATTGATCTGCATTTAAGACCCTTTGGTTTGGAACTATCAGAGACTTAGAAGTAGATAATGGCATTTGAAACACAGAAAGTACACTATATCCTTTTTTGTCTGCTTGATCTCAATAAGTTGTGGTGAAAGATCTCAGATGTTCTTCTCCTGGATTTCAGTAATATCAACGGAATAAAACTCATAAGCAAGTCATTTCAGATCCTCTTGTTTATTTCTAGCAAATTTTCTTTTCAATGACTTTATTTTGCACTAAACGTGTTCTCAAATACTTGGTTCTTCTTCCCCCCCTTTTTTTTTACTGGTTTCAAATCTTAGTCTCCTCCAGTGCTACCTCTTCTGGGGGACCTCCGAAGGCATCTGTAATCATTCCTTCACTGTTCCCAGCAGTTTTATCCCTTGGCTTGACCCTTTCTCTGAGAAGCCTGCAAGTTTTTGGCCTTTTCTTACAGTCCCAGAACACAAGATATCAAGGGTGAAAGCCTCAGTTAGCTGGTGTGTGTCAGGGGCAGACACCTCCTGCTTCTTCTGCTTCTATCCATCAGCTGCTCCCTTTCCTACACAGAGATACAAGAGAAAAGGAGATCTTCCCTTCATGTAAAAAGTACATTTGGGTTTTTTCCATGAAAAGTCTATTAATTCATGGTATTCTCTCCTCTGTGGAAAAGAGGAAAAAACTCTCAGGCATTGACTCCTTAAGCTACATGTTCTTGTCAAAAGAGCTCAGTGATTCAGCACAGTTCTCCTCTGCGAAGCGATGGCTGAAGCTGAGACCATTCTCGTTTACATTTTTCCTCCCAAGTTTCAGAGATGGCCATTGTTGCATTTCTCACTTGCAGTTTCTCATAGTACAGCAACCTATTCCAGGAGGCCTGCTTACCCTGCAGCAGGTGGTTCCCATCTATTCTTCTGGCTCAGAGTGCTGACCCTTCCTCTTACCCGCTGCATGTAGGGTTTTTTTTCCTGTGTTGGCAGCTATTGTGTGAGCATGATGAACAGGAGCAGCCTGCCATCAGTGGTCAGCAGAGCAGAGAGCTGGGGCTAAAGAGCAAAGTTCAGAGGTATTGATCAGGGAGCTACACTAAAGAGAAATACCAGTCTCCCTTGCTGAGAAGATCCACTTAGTGCAAATATCTAGTGAAGGTGGGTTCCTCTAGAAAACAGCACATACCTGGAGGTTTGTTACTACTGCAGACTTGCTTGGCAAGTGTTCTGTGCCACCCCAAAGCACACTTATTTCCCATGCAGGCATTGCATGGCATGGTTTATCATTAATATATAACAGGTGTGTTTAATATATTAAAGGTTTTTAATCTTTGCTCTAACAATATGAGCTTTCAAAAGTGTTTGTACTTTTTATGTCATTAAAGTATTTTATTCTTTTCAAATGGCTTTCATGCTTTAAGGAAAACAGTTAATTGCTAGGGAGTAAAAAAAGCAGCGAACAGAGAGCTAAGCATTCTTGGTTTATTCCCAGCTGTGATTTGGGTGTCCTTTTAGAAAGCACTAACTTGAGGGTGGTCAAACCTGCTGAGAGATACCACAAATATCCCAGTCTGGGAACTCATTAATGAAAAGCCTCTAACCAAGGGGACCGTTTTGAGAATCAAAGCCTTCAAGCTGTGTCTGTGCACAAATCACTGAATCTGTGGCTCAGTAATATGTGATGAGATTCAGCAAATACCCACAATGACTCAATCATTTCTTATATCCTTTTGAAATGCTGCAGCAGTATTATTTCAAAATGTACTTTATGGTAATGGTAACAGAGTTAGTTGTCAAGTTGCTTGACTCTGAATTTTTACTGGTTTTCAAATTGTCTCCTGTCCAATGTATCATTCTCCGATGTTATGAAAAAAATGAAAATTTAAATAAAAGTGCTCTTTTCACATGTGTTGGTCACTGCATCATGAGATTTATGTTACTCCATGAGGCTGCTGTGTGGAGAAGGGACTGTGGGCTGTCACTGTGGCAGGGTATTTGAAAACAGATTCTCTCCAGCAGCTGCTATCATTCTACAGCATATTTCTTGCCTGTCAGAAATGCAGCACCAGAGCACTTGCTGTTTATGTCTCACACATTTGTTCTGTGTTTCTTTTTGTTTTGTTTCTTCCTTTACCACAGAACAGCAAAAAAGGCTTAGTAGCCTGGCAGGTATGATGTGAAAGGTCTACTACTCCCCAGCTGCTGCCTCTGCTGGAGCAAAGCTGCTGCTTTGATAGCTTTTGGGGTACCTTTAGCAAACACACTGCCCAGGAACTGCAAAGAAATATACCAAACAACTAAATTACTCATCTGTTTGTCCTAAGTCATAAAATGTGCCAACCTTTTAAACACAAATCCTTCAGTACTGAGTTTTGCAGGGCATAGTTGTGATTGCTCAAGGTGCCAACAGATCAATGCTATGCACGAGCCTTTCCTCCACTGTCTGCCCCTATCAGATTTCTACATTTTTAATGGCTTTGGGCAGGATGGTAATGTGCATGTGAATAAACATGTCTTTCTCTCTTCAATGCATGCAGTGATGTAAAAATTATCAGATTTGCAAAAGTCTTGATGAGGCAGACTAAAATTGCAGGTGTTTCCTCTCCAGGAAATCCGCATAGAAAAAGTCCTTGGCTAAGGGTTGCTGTGCTACAGCTCTGCAGAGCAGAGTAGAGCTTCAGAGCAACCTGAAGTCCCTTGGTGATGCCTGCTGCTACCTCTGTGTGTCAGTTGGGCAGTGTCAAGGAATTCCAGTTCGGAAGCAAGGCAATCTGAAGAAATTAGTTACTTCCCTCCATCTTTATGCAGACTGCTGTACAATCATGTCCTATGTGTGCTTAAACAACATTTGTTGTTTACACACTCTGATTAAAGCATGGAAATGAATTGGAAACATCATATACTGTCTGCAACAAATGGAATTGTCAGGTGAATGCAAGCTGTTAAAAAGTAGCGCACCACTACCACATACCATGCGCCTTCAGGCTGAAATCAGCAGAAAATGATGTACGGGAGACTATCACTGGTGCTTTTTGATGAAGAGTGACATTGTAGAGTTACTAATTAGTTAAAAGAAACAATTTTTGATACCAAAATACTCCATTGTCTTATATGACAGCTGAGACTGTCGTGAGATGTGTGATGGTAACCTGAGAGGTGCTTGCCTGCTTTGGCTGGCATCAGGCATTTTCTTGGGAGATTTCCTTCAGTCTAGCTGCTAAGCACAGCCAGCAGTGACACAGTCTGTCTCATCAACTACTTGCTAGGATTTTTGCCTTAAAAGAGCGGAATATGGTGATGTTGTGAAATGCTGGGATGAGGTAAAAATCCCCCATTGTCATTTCCAGATTCAGTGCCAGACAGATTAGTTTCTGATAAAGTTGATTCAGCACTTCTACGGGACAAGCCGGTTCAGGAGACAGTGCCAAGTGAGAAGAAGGCGGTGGAAGAAAAGAGAAGCACTGTCAAGAGCCTTCACCACATGGCTGATACTTCTGTCGATGATATTGGGATTCCACTGAGGGTAAGACAACACTGAGCATGTGGTTGATGCGAAAAACCTGAGCTAGGCTCTGCCTACCTTACGACTGAGGGAACTCACTACAGCTGCAGAGATTTAAGGGAAGATTGAATTCTAGTTCCAATATATTTTATGATGAATTATTCCATTTGCTATGACCCGTTTCAGCTGCCTCCAGGAAAAGAAAATTAAAAATTAGTATTTCTTCTCACAGTATCTGAAAATTATGTTTTCTGCTCCTCTGTTTCCTTCCCATCTAGCAGCTAAAGGAGAGTTTTGTCTCATTTTAGCTATCTTAGAGGCAGATACCTCTTTTATATGTGGTTACGTTCATTCAGTGTTCAGAGGAAATTATGAGAAGAATTATTAACCTGTTCTTACCCTTAATGTCTGGAATGACTTAATCACTCAATGTTTCTAACTGTCCAATGAATACTTAGGAAATTGATATGTATGACTAAAATAGGCAAGATGTTTAATTTTAGATGTCAAACCAGATTAATATGCAAAACATTTCATACAATCTGCAGTTCTACAGAGGTTACAGCCTGCCTCTGCAAAGCTTGTTCATTATTAGTTACTTGAGTAAAACCTCATATGAGATGATATACCTGAGTGAAATAATTAATATTTTGGAATATTAATATCATACAGCTTTCACATAGCAGAGTGTAATTTTTTTTCAATGCTGGAAGATTTGGAATAACTTTGAAGGCTGGTAAAACCATTGTTGATTATTTCTACGTATATTTATTTTTCCAATAGAATACAGACAGATCAAAGGACTGGTACAAGACGATGTTCAAACAGATCCACAAGCTAAATAGAGGTACTGTAGCACAGATGTTTTTTATTTACTTTAAAAGAACCACCTTGATGACATTTTGTTTCATTCATATGAAGAATTGTACTGAGTGTTAAATAAAAGCATTTTATGTTAATTAGTGTTTGCTCTGCATCACAGAACTCAACCAATGTATTTGAAATCTTTGAAGTCAATGGTGAGAGAACAGTGAAGTCCAAAGAAAGGTCTGAGTTGTTCTGAAAGGTGAACATGAAATCAAGTATACTATTTGAGACCAGAAAAGCCAATAATAATTTCATACTTGGAGAAAATAGGTCCCTGAACTCCAGTTTTACCAGCTAACCCAATCCACACACTTCTAAAATACAGTAGGTTATCCCTGAAACATCTCTGTGCATAAGAGAAAACTTTGTATACTGTTAAGCTTTAGTATCTGCACAACAAAGCATGATTTGAAGTTCACTGAAACCAGTGGAAAGGTTTCCACTAATTTTTGGTGAATTCAAAATCTGAACTCTGCTTTTTCAAAACCCCTATCTTTCTCCTTTAAAAACCTAGAATTGTGGTGAGGACTTCCAAACGTTTTAGTGGTGCACTCTCAAGGGATTCCCACCTTGGCGCACTTCTATGCCTGACTGCTGATACATTCACATTTTTCTTCTGTGTGAGAAATGGCTGCAGTAGCATTTGCAAACTGAACCCTCTGAACAGCCTGACACGCAGGCAAGCGCAGCTCAGATCTGTGCTTCTGTAGCAAAATGTGGAGCATGCCAAACTGGAGCTGTATTTGCTGCTGCAGGTGCTGTCCTGATGAGCTTTATGCATAGATAAATGCTGTGCTGTAGCGCATGGAATGAGGAGGGGTTGAACTATTTCCTAATCCTCCTGCTCCTAACAGAGGTTCTTTAGCTCAGTTAGAGCCCATGCTCAGATGGAGGAGAATGAGTTCAGTCCCCTTGGCTTCCAGGATCTCTCACGAGGCCCAGACATGCAAGGCAGCAATGAACAAAGAGGCATTCTAGGTTGTGTCAAGCTAGAACATCAGCACGGGAGGGACTGTTCTGCAGTCAGCTTGAATGGATTCTTGGCTCGCCCTTCTTCCCCGTTAAATCTGTCCTCTCTGTTCTTTTTTGCAAATCATGTTCCTCTCCTTAGACAATCCTGAAGAAAACCCTTATTGCCCTACCTACATATTTCCTGAACTTCCTGAAATCCAGCAAAAAACTGAAGGTACCAGAAGTTCAGTCAGAGTATCTGTTGTCTTGTGCTTTGAGTTAACTGTACTATAGTGCCCTAATAGTAACTAGATTCAGGTTCTAGCTTTCTGTTACACTGCCTGGAAATTCAGTTATGCCCGGTATACCTTCGTGTGCGATGCATAAAATAACTAAACCTTTGCTAATCTATTAATCTTTTTTTAAAGTCTAATACCATCTATCCTAGTGTTATTAAAGTAGGGAATAAAATCATATGGTGATAGAAGTTGGGGGATGAAGCATAACCTCCACTTCCTTGTGGATAGTCTCAAAATCCACTGCTTTTCTCTGCTGCAGAAGACAATCCTTATTCTCCTACATACCAGTTTCCTGCGTCTACTCCTAGTCCTATCTCTGAAGGTAATAATAAAGGTCCATATATATTTATCTGCACAAATGCTGCCTTATCCCTTTATTTTCTTCCTGGAGTTTTTTCTAGTTGCTGAGCATTATGCTGCCTCATAATGATTTGCTGCACTCTAAGCCTTGCCTTGACTGTATGATGCCTTTTTGGCTTTGCAGTGCTCCTCTGCCTTTGTAACTAGTATTTGACTAATGCTGCAAACTTGGGGTTTGCTTGGTTTTATGCGCTTATCAGTTGCGTGTGCAGTGATTATTTAACATGTCTAGATTGCTGACTTTACCTGTAAAGATATGGTTTAACTGAGATTTCTCCCCCTCCTTTCAAATCAATAAATTTTATTAATTATTTGCTTCTGGTTTTAACATTAACATAGTATTAGGGCCAGACCCAGAATGTCACTGAAGCAAAAAGGCTGCTTGCTTCAGTGGGTTTTGGATCAGTCCCTCAGTGTAGTCTTTTAAAATAAAAATAACTTGGTAACATAGGTTCAGGGCTGGTCTTAGGTGCACGTGGCATATCTAGGCAAGGACAGAGTTTGGTCTCATCAGCACATCTTGCTACTTGAAATAACACTGTCTTTACCTTATCTCTTCATGTGCTCAGCAGATTCACTTAAACTTTGTATTCAAATCAGAATGCTTTGCAGTCATGTTTCAGGCATGGTGAAATAGCATCTGTTGCAGTGATAATTGTGTGACTGTGCAAAATACTTATATATGAGAAATACTGGAATCTGCTGCACACATTGGATGTACAGACATCTCCTGATTGGGAAGTTGTTGGTGACAGCCTTGTTGACCTGGTGCTTTGGTGACACTTTAGATCCTGCAATTTAGGAACTTGCCTACTTAGCCTGTGCCTCAAGCCAACCCTGGTGAGACTATTAATTAACCATTTTATTTAATGTTTTTTTAAACATCTGGTGGGTATTGTGTAAGAAGAAAGCATGCAATATGAGCTGAGATGCTCAAAGAAGGCAAGGAAACGTAAGGTGCATTTCACTGTTAAAATGAATGTGGATGAAGTGTCATACAGGTATCTAAGACACTTGATAACTTCCTGGCGAAACATACTAGGGGAAGGGTCCTGCCTTGCAAATCGTAATGCAGGGTAAGTTATTTTCTCTTGGCAGAGTGGTATGTGGGTATGGGTGAGAGAGAAACAGTTTCAGTAACTAATAGATAAAAGAGTTTTACAGAGAATATTTCATTGTTCATGATGAGGTTTGAAAATCTATTTTACTCATCTGGACTAACACAGTTTGCAAACCCAATGATGATAATATATTAAAGAGTCTGTTTTCCCATAAATGTCTCCTATGCATTTAGAAATGTGCATATGAAAGTAATTTGCTGGTTTATATAGTTGAAATTTTATTGGACCAAACACTAATTTTTATTCTCAATATATTGGGATGCATTGCTCTAATATTTGCTTGGATTCTTGAGAAGAAATACAAAATATTTGATGGTGTAGATGAGTTGGAGGGGTTGGAGTACATGTGTCACCCCAAGACACGCGTTTAGAAAACATTTCAAAGATATGTCTCAGTGGCAGTGTTTATATAGAGATGGGTTGGAGCCTCACTTTCATACAATTAATGTCAGAATGGATTGATGCATAAGATCTCCTAGAAACATCAGGATTTGGGCTCTCTTCAAAAATATATTCAGAGTTTCTAGAAACATACAGAATGTGTGCAATCCATGAAATAGAACCCAACCCTGCAGATTCTCTACCATCTAGAGGGAAACAGTCTCTCTTCTTTAAAGGAATCAGATTTTGAAGTTACAAACTTGTGATTTTCTGCTCTGTGAAGAAGAGTCCCATAGATAGAATTCAGCTTTGAGAAACAGGAGATGTTGTTTTAATGCTCAATGCTGATTTACTCTTTAACGTTATCAAATCGTTCCAGATTTCTGTGTTTCAGTATTTCTTATGTAAAAAGGAAAGAAATGTAGACACTCTTCTTTATAAGATACTCAGAGACAAAACATACCTATTCTCCTCATTATTGTAGATATTAGAATATAAGAAATTGGAAAATAGCAATTATCTGAAGTGAATTTTTTATTGTATGGTTTTCTTGTTTGAATGATGAGCTATAATGAATATTGATATTTCTCATCAAGTAAGTAAATAAAATTATTTCTTATTGCTTACCAGCACTAAATAAGATTATTAGAGGTGAATGGCTGTGAACGTAGTTCTAGACATTTGTTCATCTGTATTTTTAGGGACTGCTGAGAGTTTTATGATTTACCAAGTGTTTTTCTATCTGAATAAACCAAACATATATTTAAGAATAACATCATTTTTGTCAGCAATTCGGTGTAATATATTTGGTTTGTGTCATTAAGGTTTAAAATATGGAAATTGGCCTGAAAATTGACCTTTGCTTTTTCTTAACCTGAAGGTTATGATAAGCATACCAAGACTCAATAATCATCTTTTTGGAACTTTAACCTTCTAATTCATTCACCAAGAGAACTAAAGCAGATAGGCTAGAAGTTTAGACTTCCCTGAGTCTTCCTGAAAGGCTTGATGAAGGCTTGACTGCAACTTCAGGTCAGCTGTGTTAGCCAGGTTGTTTTTTTCCACCAGATGAGATTGGCTGTAGTATCTGATCGATGTCCTTGAGAGAAAATTTGGAAATTGTTTCAACCTGTTGATTGGCATCACTAAATTCACATAACACTTTCTTTAAAGAGTTTTTTAATCTAGTTTATTCTAGCTTCGTCTTCTTTGTTTTTCTGTCTTTTTCTCTGTCACGTTTAGTAGCTTCCTTGCAGAGGTGTTAGTAATACTTTTGCTCACAAATCCCTTTGCAGTCACAGAATCACAGAATATGCTGAATTGGAAGGGACCCACAAGGATTATCAAAGTCCAACTCCTGGCCCTGCACAGGACGTTCCCAAGAGTCACATAATGCCTGAGAGCATTGTCCAAACACTTCCTGAGCTCTGTCAGGCTGGTGCTGTGACCAATTTCTGGGGAGCTGTTCCAGTGCCCAACCACCCTCTGGGTGGAGAAGATTTTTCTTATATCCAACCTAAATCTCCCCTGACTCAACTTGATCGGTGTCTGCACCTCCTCTTCCCCTCACTAGGAAGTTGTAACTGCAGTGAGGTCTCCCCTCAGTCTCCTCCTGTCCAGGCTGAACAGACCAAGTGACCTCAGCTGCTCCTCATACAGCTTCCCCTCAAGGGCCTTCACCACCTTCATTGCTCTCCTTTGGATGCTGTCTAATAGCTAAATACAAAAATCATATGTGATTGGCAGCAGGACTCCTCAGCTCAATTGTTGTGTTTAGCACCTAAAGAGTTATTTTAATCATAGACTATGGCTTTTGGATTCTCTGTCTCTCAGCTTTTGATAAAGTGGATCTATTAACCCTTGATATAGAGGAGTTTTATGATAAAAAGGGATTATTTTCAAAAGTTCTTTGAGAGCCTTGAGAAAGGTATTAGTGTAAGTAGTATATTAATATTTGTATCTAATCTAGGAAATATTTTCAAATGCAATTTAAACCTCATTGGAATTTTATTTTTTAGGATACTCTCCCTGAGGTAAGTATTGGGCATATCACTCAAATTATTGTCAATGCATTAGTAGAAGAAATTAAAGGGTCTCTGCTGCTTCTTCTTCGGGGATTTCTCAACTCCCTTGCAAAATGCTTTTGTCTTTCAGATGAAGATTCTGATTCATACTCTCCTCGTTATTCCTATTCTGAGGACAGTAAGTAATTCACATTTCTTGTTTAATTTGTCAAACAGAAAGGGCATGTAAAGCATGTATTTATTTGTCTCCTATCCAGTTCACCAATATTCCTATATGTGATTTATCCTACAGGCAGAACCCAGCTTTCTGTTCCCCGCTCCAAGAGTGAGATGGACAATATTGATTCAGAGAAGGTTGTGAAGAGGTCTGCCACTTTGCCACTGCCAAACCGTACTTCATCACTGAAATCAAGCCCAGAAAGGTGACCTGAACTAAGTTGTATATGGATCAGTTCTGGAAGAATATCTGAAAGCTGCCAATGGGAAGGGGATAAAAGTGGAAGCCTTAGGTCCACAACTCCAGTTAAACTCTTTTGGAAGTTGGATGCATAGTTTTTGCTCTGAGTCTTTTACTAGGCAGCAGTGAACTCCTTCATTGTCACAGCCCAGTCCCTCATTCTGTCTGTCTTTTTTATGAGGCATCACACAGTCTGTTGCATAGTCTCCTGCCTGGGTGAGGAGTGTTTCCTTGGGTATCATGTCTATACAGTGCCTACCACATAGGCACAGTGGAGACTCTTGGCTCAGTGTGACACTGTAAAGGCCTCAGAATACAAACAAGTAGTGATAATTGTAGAGAAGCAAAATTTAGATTTATGTTGAACCTTGGTAAAAACTTTGTTACATTTTCCATCTCTGAGCAGTCTTACCCATATGAACTTTATTGGAAGTAGGTTCTAGTCAGCAGTGTCATTTCTGATCTTTGGGATTACTTCCCTCCTCATTTTTTGCTTTATTACCATGTATTTTAAACCTCTTTGTAACAGTAAAAATGCATATACCAAATGAAGGAAAAGCAGAATGACCAAAGAATATTTTATGTCCTGCTGAACTTTCCCAGCTCTTGAACTGCTCCTCCCTCCTTTACCACCTTCTACATGCTCTTAGTGTTTTTCACTTGCTGCCTCAAATGAGCAATGCTGTAATTTGAGATTGATGCTTTAGCGAGCATCTGAGGTCACTGGATCAGGAGACAAAGTTTATTGATAGAATGTGTCTTCCTTATGTATGAATTGAAGGCATTAGTGTATTTGTTCTCTGAGAAAACTCTTGCAACTGAAAGGATTACCATAATTAATGCTTCCTATTATCTAGTGGTAAGCCAGTGCCTCACCAGAATTTTCTCTGTGGTTGAAGTCTTAAGCAGTCAAGTTATTCTGGACAGCAAAGATCATTCTTGTTGGAATTTGTACACTGTTTGTATGCCAATCATTTTGACTGTCATCTTGCCTTACTTTAGATAGAAAAAAAAATTAAATTGGTCATCTCTGTCTCTCCTCAGCCAGTGGAGAAAGTTTAGGCAGCTCAGTGGTTTGTTTCTACCCTAACCAGATCAGAAGGGTAAGGGAGAGGAAACCTGGAGCAGCAGTTTCAGATAGATGCTTCACTTTTTTTTGGTGAATTCTGCGTGAGATGAATCAACGTACACATTTCCCATCAAAGAGAACATGCCAAGAGCAAAATCAGAATTAGTTCATCATCTTAAAAGGGCTGCTTTCTGGGCTTTTTGGAGAACATTTGTTATTCTGCATGAGGTGTTTGATTATACCAATTTTTAGAGCAGCAGGACCTTGTAGGATATGGACCCTGAATGTTTTGTGGCTGTTGTTGTTTGAACTGTGCTGGTATAGGCATTGCACAAAATAGTGAGTTGGATATGTCAATGGACTGTTCTTAGCCATCTTAAGATAGAGCAGCCTGAGATAATTCTTTCATGTCTCTAGGAGAAACCTCCTCTTGGAATCCAGAGTGCCCTCAGAATCCAGAGCAGTGGTAGTCAGGTAATCAGTGATGTGGCTAAAAGGCAGAAGTTTAGCAAAAGGAATTTAACCTGCGTTCTGCCCAAAGTTGGGACATGTTCATATTTGTGAGTTAAGCCCATCATTAAGCTGTTTCCAGTGAGGAAAGATACAGAAGCCTGGAAGTTTACTGAGAGTTCTTAGAATAACCCCCCCCCTCTGCTCCAATTGTTCCAGCAGCTGAGCTGTATCAAACTCTGCCTGCAATAGATAAACAAGTAGGTGTCCAGACCCCAATCTGAACTGTTCCTCTTGTAGCAGTCTCCTTTCCTGGGTTAAAGAAAAGTACCCTGATTAAACCATGATTAATGGGGTAAAGCATCTGTCAAAATGGAGTGTTTGTCTCCAAAGAAACCACAGTATTTTGGGTTAATTGATTTTTGTTTCCTCAGGACTGACTGGGAGCCTCCAGACAAGAAGGTGGACACCAGAAAATACCGTGCAGAACCCAGGAGCATTTATGACTATCAGCCAGGGAAGTCCTCCGTTCTGAACAACGAAAAGATGGTAATGTTTGATTTATCCTAGTTTGTGGCTTTATCCTGTGATTATGAAATACTCTCTAAATGCTGGTGTGGTTCTATTTGGATGGGATTCCTTATGCTTACATTGCAGTGCTCATGTGATGTATTTTGAAAACTGTTCTGCATAACTTCCTAACATTTTTGTTCTCTCTAAAGCAAGGTGCAGGGGGATTGAGAGGCTTCTTTCCTTTTGGACATGTTGTTTTCCGTGTTAAGTATGGATCACTAACCCTAGTTTTTAATCCATGTTTGACACTGTGACCTGTTCAGCAGCTGTTTTGCCAGCTGTACTTTTTCTAGGGCACAGCATTAGCTGATGCAGGAGGGTTGAAGGCATTATGCAACAGAGAAGGCAGGTTCAGTTTCTATGTTCCTCTGATGCTTTAAACACTGAACTAGTTTTTAGAGTGCCTTTAGTGTGCCTCCATGGATGCCTCTGAGGTGCGCATTAGGATATGGCCATCTTCCCTGGGCTGCTTTTTTCCTCAGCTGGATCTCACCACTTCTGTGGCAGAGGTGGCAGGACTGAATGTGAGCTCCCCAGCTATGGTGGAATGTAACCTGCAGTATTAAGTGAGCTGTTACCAATTTCAGTCATTGGTTTTCAGTTAGTAAGTAATTTCAATTAGTAAGCAGTGCTGTGAATTGTGACAGCTGGGGGCATATGAAAGTCTCTTTCTGCAGCCTTGGCTGAGAATACTTGACAAGGGACCGGGCAGAGAGATGATGCTAACCTCATCAGCTGGTCCTGTATAAATCACCACAGATCACTTAAGGTGTCCTTCCATGGTGCACGTGTGACACTGTAACTGCTAGAAAATACTGAATGATGTCAGTACTGTATAACAAACGATAGTGCATAAAGATATAATTGTTCTATAAAGGCATTAATTTGAAGGATTCAATTAGAAATGCGAATTGCAGTGAGTTTCCAAATGTAAACTGGACTTTGTGCCTTAACAGCTCAGACATTGATCCATGCATGGAGTAGACAAAGGAATGCTCCTGAAAAACCTGCCAAGGATTTTACACAAGAGTGAATAGCAATTTAAATCAATAGAAATGTAAGAATCAAGTCTGTTGTGGGACCTGATGCTTCTCCTTAGTATTTTGGTGGGTTTTCTTTTTTCCTTCCAAGTGTAATCAAGGTCCATCACTTTTTGAAGATCCTGCAACCAACTTCTTTTCACACCCGTGTCCCTTCACTGACTTCAACAAGGTTGCTCCTGATGGGAGCACGATCCTAGTGCCTATTGCAATGGGCGGTGGATGACTCCCTCTTGATACTACTGGGCGTTGGCTCAGCCCATTAGAGAAGTGCCAGTGAGGAGTGGTTTGAACATGGTATGACACCTCCATTCCTGCAGTCCATCCTGGAGCCAGATTTCTGCTGACTTAAACATCAATTTTGTCTCACGGTAAACAGACAAGATTAAAACTTGTGGCAAAAGGCCGGCTTCATCTGTGTACTTAAACATTTGCAAAAGGTCTGTCATCACCAGTGGCACTGTCTACATGTTCAGACTTCATCAGGTACTAAATTGAGCTGTGGAATCAGAGTCTAAAAGCCACAAGCAGAACCATCATCAGCATAATTGGAAAAAATTGTATGTACAGAACTCATCAAAACCAAGACGGAAGTGATAGCTGTGTTACTTCCAATGTTATTTTAAGAGCTTTAATTTAAAGCCACAGACCAGAGAAGAAAGGTCTTGAAGTAGTAGCTTCACAGTCTCCATCAGTCTCATTAAATATAACAGTAATATAGTGGTTAGTGACTACATCTTTCAGGGAGGTGCCAGAGTTTTGACTATCTCCTGGTAATCACACCTACAGCTGTGACTATCAGAATCCCGACCCAAAACCATTTCAGAGCAATGAATAGCTTCCTGTTGACATCAGTGGACATTGTTTTAAAGTAAACGAAGTTATATGAGATGAGTGCTTTTAGTTGGAATGCAGTAAATAAAAAATAGATGTATTGATTCTCTTGTGCCTTTAAGAAATAGTCAAATTATTCTCCAGGCCATCAGGCATTAAACATGATGTAACTATTTATCTTGCATTGCCTGTCATTCAGCATTGATCCTGAGCTCTTTTCCTAGAGCTTTTTTTTTTTTGTGATGCTAATGGCTATGGCAGCATCTGGGACATCCAAGTCCAGCACTGTTGTCAACTGCCTCAGTAACCCCACCACAAAACGATTTCCCTGAGGATACTGTGCGTCTGTGTGACTCCTTCCTCCTTGCCATGGAGCACTTGGGATCACACTGGCACAGCAGACATAACGTGTTTATATTTTTAATGCACTGAGATCCTCTCTGTCTTATACTAGGTATATTGAAATGCAAGAATTAGCTAGATATCTTTTGGGGATTGGTACCTCAGAAGCTTTAGCAATGGACTTTTATTCTCTTACCTCATTATCAGTATTTTCAAACAGCTACAACTATTTCAATTTTTTTTTTTGCATTGAAACAGATGGTATGAATGACAGGGAATTTCCTTTTCAGCTGTACTGTTTTCTGTCCTGTCTGATTTTCCTTCATTATAGTTTTGTCTGATACTCTAACATTTATTTGTGAAGAAACATGTAATATTGTCGCTCTATCCATCTTTCAGAGATCTTTCAGGGTGCACTCTCTCTGACATGTGTCTTGTATGATTTAGAAAACCACCTTCCGCTCTGTTTGCAGTGTATAGAACAGGGTTTCTCACATGTTCATGTGCTGTTAAAGATGCAGTATTTGAATCAGGTCTCACTGAGTCTCTCTCTTTTTTTTTTAACCAATTGAAGATTAATAAAAGTAAAGTTCATGCAGCTTTGGACTTGATGGAAGTGTCTGACAGTACGACAGAGGGACTGCTTGACTACCAGCTCTTCCATTCAGTCTCTCTGTGACTCTGGGCAAGCTGCATAATCTCTCTCTCTACGTGGGTCTCCTGACCTGTAAAATGCAATTCATTCATATTCATGTTGCTCACAATGATGCTGCTAGGCTTAGCTGATGTTTGCAAAGCAGTTCATGGCCTTTATGAGAGACATGCTATAGAAATTCCAAATTCTAAGACTAAATATCTACATTTTAGAATGGAAGTAATGAGATCTGCATCTCTAACAGTCCCTTTCCGTGTATTCTTTGCATAATGTTATCCTTCTCTTTCTTCCATTCCCCTATCACCAATTCCTTTAGACTCGGGATATAAGCCCAGAAGAGATAGATTTAAAGAATGAACCTTGGTATAAATTCTTTTCGGAATTGGAGTTTGGGAAACCGGTAAGTTTGATAGTTGCAATGACCAATGAAGTCAACCTGCCTTTTTTTTTTTTTTTTTTTTTTTTTTTTTTTTTTTTTTTTTTTTTTTATGATTGTCACATCTCTTTCCTAGGCCCTAAATCTGAAACAGCTGCCTTACTCATTTAAAGATGTGATTGTACGTAATGTGTACATAATGTCATCCTGGTACTAATATAAAGCAGCTGTTCTATGGCCACTTTTAGTGTTTTGAAGCCAATTACAAACATTCTCCACCTTCCAGCACTATGTATCAACAAGGTAATATTTTTTCACACACCATAGTTCAAACTGCATTTTTGTTGTTGCTGTTAGAAATAATATCTTGTTGTCATTCTTAAAAGTCCTTATTCAAAGCCATTATTCTCCCTCTGCCTGACAAGATCTAGGATGGCTGATAGGTAGCTTTAAGTCAAGGAGAATTATTTATTCCTGTCCCTGGCTTGTAAACTGTAGGTCAGTGATTTCTAGCAGTCCCTAAACAGATCATGACCCTGTTTCCTGCTTATTTCCTTATGCATGTAGCTGCCCATTGCATAAAATGGGGAGCATTAGTCTGTGTTGAATAGCCCTTGCCCTTCCCTGAAACCAAAGGAGTCTGAGAACAGTGTTCTTTCTTTTCAAATGGAGCTGTGTTCCTATGTGTGGAAAGAAGGAAAAAAAAAAAAAAGCCTTGATTTCCTCTCTGGAAGAAGATGAACTAAAGCTTAATTATTCAATAGGACAAAGAACATTTTGATGGGGGGAACACATCAGTGGTCATGGCTACTGGAAAAAAATGTGACTTTAAAGCATGTAATGGACTGGTTCTTACTGATTAAAGACTATTAACTTAGTTATTAAATACTGTTTAATAAGCTACTGTTACTTCACCAGAGGGTCAGTATCAGCCTCCCACATGTATTCAAGCATAGTGATGGTTTGTCATTTCTGCTTTCCCCTTGAGGTCAGTAGTCAAATGCCCATGCACACAATTTTTGAGTGCTGCTGAGATTCCATGTGTGTACAACAAAACAGAAATATGTTTTAAGGTTTAGTACTGTCTTCAAAGGCAACTGCACATGGACACTAGAGACCAAGTTTCCTTTAAATCTAATCTTTGTTCTGACAGAAGTGACAAAGTTCCTCTGCACAGAATGTAGCTACCTGGAGTTGTGTGCTCAGTCTGATCACATCATACAAATAGCATAATTTTTGCTGAAAAACAAGCATGTACAGTGGTTGAGTAGTCCAGTCTTTCATAGAAAACTATGGACCTTCCATCCTAAGCTAAAGAAGGAGTTTCAGCAGTGGTTTGAGATGACCCCTCCTAATGTTTAGGCAGTAAAAGTCAGATAAATCTCACCTCACTGAGGTTTTAAGTGTTGTCAGTATAAGGATTTGACTCCTTAAAATTTGCTGTGAGTTTCCACAGTGTCATGTTTCCACAGTGAGAAGAAACCTGTTTATCTTTGCTGCCGTGTAATTAATAGCCATCTGCTTTTGCAATGAGTGAAGGTTTGTCATCTCTGTGGTCCTTTGAGTTAGTGTGAGTTAATGGAAAAATGTGTCAAAGAAAGGAGACCATTTATGCCCTTGGTTCTTTCTACATGTGGGGGTATACCTGTTCTTTAAAAGTGTGGATTTGTGCTTTTAGTCATGGAGCCTTGGCCTCATTCCAGAAGAGGGTATCTCAGGGCAATCTGTCTCGTGTTCAGCAGAGCATCTGTTCTGGTGACAAGTTCCCGACCTTGCTCAGGGCACTTTTGTTAAGTGCTGCTCTCTTATGGCTTGCCTTGAACTTGGTCCAGTTCCAAAGCTGTGCAGCTCCCCAAGAACTATGCCAGTTCCTGAATGCGGAACTCCATAAACAGTGCTTTGGTGTCAGGCACTTGAATTCAGGATGCCATCTCAGACTTTTATAGCTGGCAAAGCCTTCTCTGAGCTTCATTGCCATAGCCCAAAGAACATGCTTTTTGTAGCTTTGCTCTCTCCAGTCATGGGAGTCCAGTCCAGTCTTTCACTCTGAATAATCCTGCCTGATATTTACATGTGCATCCAAACAGAAAAAAATCCATTTTGAAGTCGGCACTTTCAGCTGTAGGATGAACTTTAAATAACCAGTTCCCAAACTTTCTTGTGTCCCACTCTGTCCACCAAAAATCCTCACAAATGAACGCCCAAACCAGTAACATAAAAAATAACAACTCTGCATTCTCATTGCCCCACAATGCCACCTCTGGAAAATCAGCCATTTGTTCACATGGTATGTATTCATACTCTGATGGGTGTGAGAAAGATTTTCCCTTTTCTTTATCAAAGAACATTGTTTTACCCTTTCCTTTTGAAAAGAAGAATGAGCAAAACAAATGCTTTTTATGACTGCGTGGTTTCCCCCCCTATTTTGTTTTGGTTTGTCTTTTTTTTTTTTTTAAGAATGCTTTAACCAATATCTGTGGGCTCCCTCTAGAGAGTCCAAAATCCCTTAGAGCACCGTGCAAAAAAAAATTTCTGAAAGCATTACTGAAAACAGTCCCTTCCACACTGCATGTATATTCCCTTTTGCCCCCCATGATTTCTTGATATTTATGCTATAGCAGATTTATCCCTCCTTCTCTCTCTCTCTTTCTCTGTTGTGATTTGTTGTTATTTTATAATTTCTTTTCAGTGTTGATGCAAATTCCCTGTTGTATTTCCCCTCTGTTCTAATCCAATTTCCATATTCTCTGTGATGTCTTTCCTTATCTTCATTTCCTCATTTCCTTCCTCTGCTTTCCATCAGCCTCCAAAAAAGATTTGGGATTATACTCCTGGAGATTGCTCTATCCTTACTAGAGAGGATAGAAAGGTAATTGTGTCTCACGTACGTTGTACTACAGCATCTAGCGCGTATATATGTGTGTATGTGGTTTTCTTTTTTTTTTTTCTTGTAGCATTGCTTGGGTTTTGTGTGCTTGTGAGTGTTTTTTTTTTTTTAATTGGGCTTGAGCTCATTAGCCTAACAATTAAGTAGCTGGTAAATTGATTAAATAAACAGTTCTTAAATCATAATCAGCCATAATTTAGAGTGGTTGTTTTGCTATCTTGACTTGCAATGATAATTATACTAACAGCATATTGCATATTGTTACAGTATCTTTTTTTTTTTCTTTACAGGTGGGTTTTATAACTTTATGGTTTGTAGAAATAGATTCTAGCAGGCCTGTGCATCTCTTGATTTGAATGTTAATTGCCTAAAACTATTTCCTCTATAATGATTGAAACATGATTATTACTAGTGATTTTCTGTGTATTGTCCATACAACCTTCCTCTTTTTTCAATTAAAAGGCTCTCTTTTTTTTTCAAAATTAACATTCCTTTGGTTTCCCCTAACCCTAAGCATTGTTTTCCCATTCTTCTTCTCCTTCTTTAACCAGAGTGATCTAGAAAAAGACCTCTACCTCTACCAGACTGAGTTAGAGGCAGATTTAGAAAAAATGGAGAAGCTTTATAAAGCACCACATAAAAAGCCACAGAAGGTATTTCCTATTCTTTTCATGCTGCCAGTCCCTGTTTCCAAACTCTCTGCTCTAATCTATTCACTGCTGGATGATTATTAAATGAGGTTGGGATAAATAATGGTTCTGAGCGTTCTGACTGCATGGCTTGCTGTGTTGCTGTCAGAAATAATAGAATGTGATGCTGAGAATCCAGCTTGAAATCCATTTCAGATACAGTGATTTCCTCTCTCACCCACCACCACATTCGCTTTCAGCTGCCCCCACCCCCATCCCAGTCCCTGTTTCAGGTTTAGAGTTCAGTGTCTGCAAAAAAAACCCCTCTCTATTTTTCACATGAATAGGCAGCAGCAGCAATCAGCTTAAAATTCTTGGTTGGCATGTCACGTCATCATCTCGTGCCTTTCAAGCGTGTTGCCATCTACTCTCCCTTCATACAAGCCCCGCTCTCTGCTTGGAGCGCACGCCTACCCAAGATTTTGGATATTCCCGAGAGATTTTACACAATTTTCCTTATGCTGCACCTTGCCATGGCCTTCTAGGGCAGGTCAGCTGCTGCTGCTTCAAGAGTCTGCAGGACTCGAACCATGAAATGATAGATTAATTGGTAACACGCCATTTTTTCTTTTTTTTTCTGTTGCTGATTTTTTTTGAAGCTGCGGCATTTCACCAGGACTTGGAAAAGCTGCTTTTTCAAATCCAAGATTTGCTTTTTCTTCCTAGATAGAAATCCTCACGTAGATGAGGGGACTCCAAATAGAGAATTGCCTCTAAAATTGCCTTCAATTTTTAAATAACGTGTCTGAGAAGCGTTAGATGGATTTAAAGCAAGCGGCTAAGAACTGGCTTTTGCTATTGAACCTGTGCAGCTGGCATTGCTTCTCTTAAGTAAGGAAACTGAACTGAAACGTTGCTTTTCTTTTTAGAGCTTTGATATTTTTTGAACGCTGAGGAATGTATTGTGCTGCAGAAATGTAATACACCTTTAAAGCAAAGGCGGGCAGTGACCGGTTGGGGGAAAGCTTGGGGAAATAATTATGAGCATGTGTCTCCTGGTCATGGCCCAGCTGGTTATCTCTTCTTGCTTTTGGCTTTATTCACAATGACTCATTTGCAGACAAAAGAATAGGCACTGCGAAAAGGCATCGGCTGTGCTAAAAACCTGTCACTGCCCTGAAGGAGCTCACGAAAATTGTTGCTTTTCTGCAAAGACATTGACAGCTTAAATTGCGTTTAGATTTAAACCTCAATGTCTCTTATAGGCTAATATTCAAGCAATAAATGGAAAATTACTTAAGCAAGCCTTTTTCTTCTCGAATGTAAGGGTTTATCAATGACTCCTTTGTTTGGACTTTTGCAGAATACAGCAGGTGTTACTCCTCTGGAAACTTCCACAGACCATTCTTCCTAGTAAGTTTTTCAATTGCTTGTTGATGTCTCTTTTACAATCTGAGCTCATGTAGGACAGGGTTTTGGGCGTTGGACATGGGTTGGCTGTTTGGGAGATGGATATAGACATATGCACGTACTGTAAGAATTATATGCATACTTTAGGTGATTCCTGGTACAATGTCTGCTTTTTGATCCAGAATGAATTTTGAAGTGATTACATGAGTGATGGTATTGTTTAAATAAGATTTGCTGATTGTGCTAGGCAGTGGCTTTAAAAAAAAAGAGACCTTTAACTTCATCTGATGAATTTTACAAATTGGCTGTATCTTCATGCAAGTAACATTATTGTGTGGAATAAAAAAAAAAATTGTTTGTTACACGTGTGATAGATTGGCTCCTGCTAGATATTCCGTGTTATTTGCACCAGATTAGATGGATGCAGTTGATGAAAGGCAGTAATTTTCCAGCCTACAGGAAGGGAACAGTGGTAGGAGTAACAATATTTCTCAAAGATTGATTGGGCACCGCTTTTTCAGCAGAATATATAATAAACAGTATATTCTGTGTAAATGAGCTGTACATGGAGTTGGTTTGTTTTAAAAGAGGAACACACAAAAAAATCCAGAGCAAGATGCTGAGCTGTGTTGAGTTACTTGTGTCATCCTGAGTTATTTGAGTCTCAGAGCCAGCCCCTAATGTGAGCCTGTTGCTCCTTGTAATTGTACTGAATACTCAATGTTGTCCATAGGCACAGTGATCCCCTCTGTGAGGAAGGTTCGTTTAAAAAGGCAGGTTCTCCTCCAGATGCCCACTGATACCACGTGTGTTCCCTGCCCCTATGGGGGCCTTAGAGGTCTCCTGTACTTTTTTCAACTCAGTTCCCTTCTGTCTGTGTTCATTCCGCTGGCAAACCCACATAACTGCTGCAACTGTTTTGTTTTGGAAGGAAGAGAGCAATAAAATAAATGGAAATCTCTGAGATTAGCATAAATATCTTATATTTGCAAGCAGCTGGTAAGATTTCTGCCCATGGCAGCACTGTCTGTGCCACACAAAGCATTCAGGAATGCCAATGGCTGATCCAGTGGAGAGGAAGCAAGCTCCGTATGCTGGGAATGGGACCACAAGAGTGAGGCCCAGTGGAGCTGCACGTTCTTCCCTGCCTTGCTGTTAGAGAGCAGAGAGAAAAAATAGCTGGAGTTTACTGTCTTCTTTTTTTTTTGCAGTGTTGCTCTCTCTCCATTCACCTGATCTTGCAGACTGCTTTGGCCCTAATGCAGTACTGCTTGCTGGTCTGAATAAGGGAGCAGCTAGTAAAGGGATTCTGCCAATAGCCTCCTCTATCTCTCCCAGGTTTATTCTCAAAGGAGGATTGTTTTAACCCTTTGGTTTTTAACAACTAGGCTAACAACTAACCTCAGGGCAGTCATTATTCCCTGCAGCAACTGGCTGGGGTTCCTCAGGTACCTGACAAAGAATGCACTCTTTATCAAAGAGATAACCCTGATAAAAAATAGCTTTGTAGCTATGGGTCTGTTTGGGCTTTGTCTAGGTAGAAAAAGTGACAGTATTCTCTTTCTCTTTTGTGGTGCTTTTCAGGAGCCTCCAGAAAGTAATTTATGGGACTGCACATGATCTGGTTTTCCTTGTCCGGAAATGAAAATAATCTTTGTGATCCAGACATTGTGTAATTCCACCTCCATAGCCAGTCCTCTGATGTGTTTAAAGCTTTCTCTTTACCCCAGAGCATCTATCCAAAATAAACAGATACATGTACAAATTTATCCACAACAACCAGATACAATCACAAACATTTCCAAATTCTCATAAATTTGAGTCACTCTTGGACATCAGGATGTCAAATATTTCTATGAATTGGAAAATCTGTATATTTTTATTTTTTCAAATTTTCCAGCAGTCATGCTTTGGCCCCAGAATAGCTTTATGTGAGACTCCATCTTATTCTGAAGAGCCTGGTTGAGCACAAGAACTGGTATCAGATGAGCTTAGCTTTTAGGAAAACAGTCTGCCTGATTGCTTAGTAAGTTTTTTGCACCTGGAAAGGCCATTTATACCATGGCATTGTCAGTTACTCTTTTAGAGAGAAAACAGGGAAATCTAGAAATCAGATGTGTGAACATACTTGTGCTTAGGTTCATACTTGTGCTTAGGACTAGAAAAGGGATTTGCAATAAATTTCCAGTCTTTAAAAGCCTAAGAAATTAAAATTGTACTAATTTTAACAGTATTCTGTTTATATATATGCATGGTAGACCTACAGTCCAGGATTTTTTTATTCCCTGTAGTAGAAGCCTTGGGCAAAGCTGAACAGAACTGTGCATCTGGGAATTTCTTTGGCAATTAAAACAGTATAGAATCTGTAGCCCTATACTATTGCTTCTCTGCACGGTCCCTCACTGGTGGGCTTCAGAAACTGCTCAGGGAATCTTGAACTATAGTGTTGGCTGGGGGGCTGAACTGGATGAGATGACCTCCTGAGCAGCTGTGCTATGTAAGCATGGGACAGGTATGGCTAGTGTTTAAGGAGAGAGAACTGGAAGCTAGAAGGTTTTGTGTACTTTCAATTAGCCAGTGAATTTCATTGTATCTGCAAAGAATTAATGTATCAGCTCTGTGACTGTTATCTCATCTGTAAAATAGAGGAGTGCTCTGTCGCTGCCCATTTCTGGGAGGACTAAGCCTGCAGATTTCTTGCAAGTGGAGGATGCTTTGGTAGTGCCAAACCCAGAACATGATTGCAGTGTATTGATAACCTCTTCATTCAGCACCAGTTCTTCATATACAGTCTATTCTCTGTTCACAAGTGTGGTTTTCTCTTACTTTACATGAAGCTCTCAGCAAACAGGAGTAACCTCCTGGTGTCCCTCCCCGTTTTTTTTGTGTATTCCAGCTCCACCTATTCACCCAACTACCATGCAGTGAAGAGGGAGTCAGAGTTAGCTCTGGGGGACCCTGCTGCCTTGGAGAATGAAAGGCAGATTTACAAGAGTGTGCTGGAAGGTGGAGATATCCCATTCCAGGGGCTGAGTGGTCTCAAGCGACCTTCGAGCTCTGCTTCCACAAAAGGTAGGTGGTTAGAGCACTAACCTCTTCTCCATTCTGCACAGTGTTAAAAGCCAGGTCATATGGGGTGAACTGTTGCAAGGTTTAGAGTCCTGTTCAAGCCAATTGAGATTTATGCTGTCCTTCCTCTTTCTTATTCCCAGTGTTCTCTCCTTTTTCCTCTCAGACCACACTGGCCAATATTTTTCATTATGCCTTTAACTGATCTTCTCAAGAGAGACCAGCTCCCTCCATCCAGCACCTCCCCACACCCTCATGTTCTTCCTCAAGGCTGCTTAGGCTGGCCTTGCTATCCATCTGCTCCAACTGCCTTGCCATTCTAGAGCCCTTCCCTGCCTTTTCTGTTCTTCCCGCAGCAGTATCTTAGCAGGCCACACCAGTCTGCTGGCCTGGCTACCCCGGTGTAGCTGGTACCACACAGCCTCCTGCCTGCCAGGGCTGTGCAGAGAATGCACTGACACTGAACCCACTCACACTGAACCAGCAATTGCTGGCTGAACCAGCCCTGCAGGCTCCAGGAATGTGAGCCAGAAGAGACTGATCTCCTCCTCTTCCCTACCCCTATTGCAGACTCTCTAAAAGAGACAAGGAAGAGCATGACTCCCGTCGGGGAATTGTACTGGGGAATGTATCTCTGAGCCAACTTCAACCTAAAAATGGCTTGAGATGGGGAGAGGACTGGAGAAGGAATGTACTGGGTTTCTGAACTGCTCTCCCTAAAAATAGTACATCACACCAGAAAGGTCTCTCTGTCTCCATCTTCCAGCTGTTTTTCAGCATTTTGTCAGGCCTGTAGGGCAGGGAGTCAAACTGGATCTGAACAAAAAAAAATCTGTTCAAACAGTTATTATTCCCCAAACTGCAATTGAACCTGAATGGTTATTTTGACATTTGAATTTGAACTCAAATCTGAAACAGACCTAAAAACTGCAGTCTAAGCTGAAACCAGACTTAATATTTAATCCTATTTAAAAAAATATATAATGTCCTGGTCTGACTCCTTGTATTTTAAAGCAACCATGGCCAACCACATTGTCTAAAGGGCACTCAGCTTATTCCTAGTATGGGGAATCTCTAAGCAGGCATCTCTTGGGCAAGGTCAGCTGTGTTGTGTGCTTGTGCTAGCACAGTCAGCCTCTGATTGTTTTCTCCCTCCCAGGAATAAACTGTTTGGCAAGCACTGTGCTGAGACAATAGTAGGTGTGATTACAGGCTTGGTATTAAGCCATTTTGCAATGTTAGTGCCTCTGCATTCTTGCTGACACTCTGATCCTGCCCAGAGTTCAGCTGCTCTTTTCCATGGTGCCACAGCTTCCCTGGAAGCTCATGATGCTTAGCACTTTTTTTGGAGGGTACCTTAAAAGTGCTCCAGATTTGCTTCTGGCCAAGCCTCTCATTTTAGAAACGTTAGCAGCACTTCACCTATTCCTGTAAGCGTGGCTTGTTTTGCAATTTCTTCCTGCTTTTTTATATGTTTTGGAATTTTGTTTCTTTAAGGTGCATTTTATGAAATCCAAGCATGTTCTTTCTCCTTTCTCAATAGCTTTCTAGCACTTAAGCTAACAGGTTGTATTTATTTTATTCTGCATGCTTACCAGTGGATCGTAAAGGTGGGAATGCTCATATGACTGCACCCTCTTCAGTTAATAGCCGAACCTTTAACGCTAGTCATACCGGTATGTTAGGTCACGCATGTAAACATAAGAAGCCCTTATCAGCTGCCAAAGCCTGCATTACTGAAATCCTCCCTTCTAAATTCAAACCCAAACTAGCAGCTCCAGCTGTTCTTGTGCAAGACAAGACGGGTATCTTGCTGTCTCATGAGAAAGCTCAAAGCTGCGAAAACCTTCGTAGCTCCACTGCCTTGCTTGATAATAAAAAGGCTTTCATGGTAGACATAGGGGAAAGCATAGAAAACATCTTGATGAAGTCGAAGCAAGAGTATGCCATCAAATCCGGCAGTACCATGAGCCTGCAGGAGTATGGCACCAACTCTAGGAAAGGCTACCTGTTCCCTGCCTCCAGAAAGAGTGGTATGGAGTTTACAACGCTCTATAAAGACATGCACCAGATCAACCGGTCCAGGATCCATTTGGACACAGTCTCCTCCTGCAGCGTGAAGGATATTGCATCTCAGTTTGAGAATGAAGCAAAGGACAGGATGGAGCACAGTCTTAGTCGAGAGGATTCAGAGCAGATCCCCAAAGACACCGTTTCCTCCCGTATCAGTGCCTTTGAGCAGCTGATCCAGAGATCCCGATCAATGCCCTCACTTGACTTTTCTATTGGGCTAAACAAACCTACCACTTCTCTTCAGTCTAAAACTTTGCTGAGTGCTGCATACTCTGCAGAGATTCTTCTGGATTTGTCAAAAGCACACCAAGAAGAGAAGGATGTTGCCAGCTTTGCAGATAAATCCTCCCGCTCCTGCAGCAATGTGGAGGACACAGCTTCAGATGTAAGTGATATCATCCCTATGGACACACTTTCAGCTTGCACTGATGAGACAGATCTTCTCTCCAATGCCTCCAATGACAGTGGCAGCAGCAGCAGCAACCTCAATGGGCCTCAGAAGCATAAAATTAACAGATGCAAAGGTGCATGCCCAGCTTCCTACACCAGGTTCACTACCATCCGAAGGCATGAACAGCAGCAGGCCTCCAGGAACCCTGATTCCAAAGGGGATGTCTATGGGGATAGGCACATGCTCCCCAGAAATGTCTACCTAATGAGCCCACTCCCGTTCCGATTGAAAAAGCCCTTCCAACACAAATCCTGCAGAACTCCACCCCCAGACTGCCTGGCAAGCCTGGCAGTGCCCAGCCCTGACAACCCTGACGACCCCATACAGCTGCAGGGGAGTGTAGGAAACAAGAGTCACCACTCCCAGCACCAACCTTGCTCCAGAAGCGGGCCTCTTGCTCCCAGGCGCCGGTCCTCCTTTGACGTTGTGGAGAGGCTTAGCTACTTCCCCACCATGGGATCTAGCCGGGATAGCTTCGCAGGCCAGGCTGGCACTCCTGACTCCTTAAACAATGGGAACCCTGTTTCATATGCCCTCTATCACAGCCTGGACACAAACAACAACCCGCAAAGTGAACTTGGGACGTACCTAGGAGGTGGTTTTTGTGTTCTTTACCAGTGTCCCTTTATTTGTCTTCTTTCTTCCATTCTCCTCCTCTTTTCTTCCACAACCCTTGCATTTTTACGTCCCACCTTTACATCCCCTGACTCTCTGGTTTTTTTCCCCTAGTGTGTCTAATGTCCTTTGCGTGTCTTGCTGGGCAGTTTTGTTCAGGGCTTGTTAACAGCTGCACTTCTGAGAAACAATTTCCGCTGCGTTTCTAATCACATCAGGTTCAGTTTCTCTGGAGCAGCTCTGGGGATGCAAGAATCTCAACATGAGATATTTCTAGCCCTGTATCATTTACACACGTGGGAATTATAAGCCAAACGCAGATTATTTGCTTTAAGGAGTAGTTTCTCAAGGTCTAGTTGTGTGTGTATGCGTGTGTGTGTGTATTAAACTTTTCTCAACAGTAAAATGCCAAATCATACTTTGATGGCACTTTGATTCTTCACAAAGTCCTTCTATGTCTTTACACTTTCCTGTATCATTATTTTCTCCCTGTTCTTGGATCTTTGTTCACATGTACAGCCCAAAAGGGAAAAAAATGAAAATGGATAAATTATCAACATCTGATTGGCAATTTGGTCAATGGCAATTGAGAATCCTTACTGTCATAACGGAAACAAAGTGTTTAAAAATACCTATTTTTTTCCTTTCTGGTTATGCTAGGTAAATCCATGTGTATTTTAACTTCCTTATGTTGTTTTGAAGTAGATTCAGAATCACCAAGGCATTTTGCACCAGTTGATTACATGGAAACTCCAGAAGAAATTATCCGCAGGCGGCATGATGATAAAGAGGTAATGCCCTCCTTTATGGCCTAATAACAGTAGTAGCAGCTCCACATACGAGCAATACAGCATTTAGCCTTATGTAAGGGCGTCTTGTATGTCCATGGCTATGTGTCCTGGAAGTTAGAGTAGCAAGCAGTAACTAGTATGTTTTACTTTCAATACTCTCTGCCACTGATTTGCTGTATAATGTGTATAGTCCAGTTCAGCTTGTTTCAAATAAACCTGATAGTTCTTATCAGTTGCACAAAATTACGTATAGCGGCTTTAAATAATATAAGAAGTTTGGGAATGTATGGGAGATGTGGCATAACACCCCAGTACTTGCAGAAAAAGATTGGTAATCTGTAATTGTTCTTTACGCAAGCCACTTGAGTCAGTATTAATCAAACTAGTGAAAACAGTATTTTTCCTGTGGGGGTCCTCAAGTCTTGAGCAGCAAGTGTAAAATGTTTTAAGCTATCAGAAAGAGGCAGGTTTTCCCCCAGTGCAAACTAGAATTCTTTATGGTGTCTGAAGTTTTTGTTGACAGAATGCAGCAGTCCTTTCTGAAATGACTGGGCAACACTGGGACAAGCTGAAATAATAGGAAAGCCATATAGACTTTTCAGCACTGAGTGTATTCAAGCTGGGTTAAAGAAGTTATAAAATGATTGCTTTCCTGGAAGATGGAATTAATTTCCCCTGCCTGGGGGGAAAAAAGTTTTACTTTTAGTGTTAATGTTCGGAGTTCAGATAATGTTTATGTGTGCTCTGAAATATGGTAAAATCTGCTCTTAATTCCTATGTGAAAAATGGTTTTTTGCTGTCTTCTCCTGTGAAAGTTAGTACTTTCCCCACTTCCAAAAATCCAGCATGAAAACTTGTGTAAGATCAAAAACCTGAATTCAGTACGACTTTCTGGTTTCAAATTAATTACCACATAGCTGAACTCTTCAGCTTAAAGTCAGCCCCAGAAGGTGAAAGAATCCTTCTGCCCTCATACACAAGAATGCATGTTTCCATTAATGTGCCAGAAACTTTAGAAATCCAAATTAATTCTTAGATGTTTATTTACTTTATTTTACAAAGTGTGTTACATGAGCCCAAAAGAAATATGGGAGAACCTGAATGGGGTTAGGCACTCTCCCAAGCTCCTTGCAAGGCTTAGGAGAATTTGGTGCCTCGGAACTTACCAGTGGGGCTGATTCAGGTCTCTTGGAAGTCAATGAGAGAAACTCCTTTTTGGTTGAAGGGGATTTGGAGCAGCTCTGCATTATCAGCAATCTTCTTAGAAGCTCCTAGGACCTGCCCAAAACTTAGAAAAAGTCCTCATTGACTTCCATCAGCTTTGGATCAGATCCTCTGTATGAGCTGGATTTCAATTATGCCATAATGATGATGTACCTTCTGTGTAAAACGAAAGGGCATTGTGTAGTTAGTAGAAACAGTATTTGATACTGAACTGTAAAGCCCCAGCTATTTGCAGGGACCTCAGGAATTTTAAGTCACATTTATGGCAGCTTTTGAATGCCTTTAACTAGATGATTTACTGCCCATTTTATGCGATTTTATGGCAGAAACTTTTAGAGGACCAGAGACGGCTTAAACGTGAGCAAGAAGAAGCTGATATTGCCGCTAGAAGGCACACAGGGGTTATTCCAACGCACCATCAATTTATCACTAATGAGCGATTTGGGGATCTCCTAAATGTAGACGATACAGCAAAGAGGAAATCTGGGTCAGAGGTCTGTTTTAGTTACCTCAGTCTGCTGCTTGACCCAAAGCAATAATTGCCTCTCACAATGTTGCGCTTTAGGCCGACATTAGCTCTTCAGAGAATGTCGTTTGTTGTTTTTTTTTCCACCTTCCCCTTTCCCATTCTGGCTTCATTTAGATCTGCTTTGACTCTTATGCCTGGTAGATTAATTGATATCTCTATACCAAGCTGCATATATTAAAGCATGCCTGCTGAGAATTGCTGGTGCACACCTGTGATGCATGCCTTTAAATATCAGCTACATAGTCAATCAAAGGCCTTCTACATCTTTTGCATCATATTGCTACATTGTCTTCTTGTCTGTGCCTTATGCTTAGAAACGTCATGTCTTGATCCTGGCCATGCAGCTGTCACATAGGTTTTTTTAGAAAGACATTGTCTCTTCTCTTGAAAAATGCTTAATGTCCTTTAGAAACAATCAGAAAACAGTCTGAGCATGTTTCACTGTGTACAGCCTGGTTGGACTTTCTGAAAGAGACAAAGGAGGAGGTACATATTTTTCCCAGGAGCCCAAGGCACTTTTCTGGAGCGCTGGATGCTAGTCCAGGTGTTGTGGCCAAATGCCTTTCCTGCCTCACATGGATTGCTGCTGAGCTCTTGACAGCCACTCTGTTTCCCCAGAGGTGCTGCACTGTGGTGCACCACCACTGTGGTGGTGGGTGAGGTGCTCACCATGTGGATGGAGTACACCTGTCTGCCCTTCAGTTTCAAATGCTCTAGAGCCTCATGAATGTGACTGCTTCTTATTTTATGCTCTGTTACCAAAATGACTTTAAAATTGTCTGAATAGTTTGTGGCCATTAGAAAATCAGCCAAGTAAACCTTTAGAGCCTAGGCCTGCTGTCAACATCCATTTTGGCTCTTTAGCCACTGAAGACTTTTTTTAGGTATGTCCTTAATTTATTTGTATTTCCTCTTCACCTTTGTCTCTTTCTTACCAATTGATACAGAGTACATGGGTCACATTGCAGTATTCAGCAGGGCCAGGTAATAATCAGTAAGAGCCACATCAAATAATATCCTACTGTTTTCCCCAGCTAATAAATTTCGCTTTTCCATTCAAATGTCAAGAGAAATTTGGTCCTGGAGCCCCAGTAACTGTAGTTACTGGAGCAGCTTTCATTCATCAGGGTTAGTCACATTTAAAAGTTGACTGCTGTTAAATCCATTTCCTGTAGAGCTCCTAATTACGGCTATACCAGAAGTTGGCACTTTGTGTCCTGGTGGGAGATGCCCACGCAGCATATGTGGACTGTAATACCAGTTGCACACAAGCTTGTAGCAGAATACCTGCATACAATTTCCTCCCCATGCTAATGTTAGCTATAGAAGAGTTTGGGTGATTTTCCCCAGCAGAGGGTTGAAAACCTAATTATTATTTTAATATATTGATTTTCTTTTTTCATCTTCAGATGAGACCTGCTAGAGCCAAGTTTGACTTTAAAGCACAGACGCTAAAGTGAGTACAGCTTGTTACTCTTACCTGGAGTGTTCTTCCTCTGCTTTTTCCCCTAGGATGCAGCATTTTTGAAGTGTCATGTACTTGGATTCATGTTTTGGGATGTCTTTCCAGTGACTCAAAGCAAAATTGTCCATAGTAAGTCAGGGAAAAGTAACATGAACCTTGCAGGTCACAGCATCTAAAAGACCTTTAGGAAAATGTTTTCTTTCTCAGTGCATCTCTATCCCACATGATTTTTAGGACAAACTTGCCTTCTTTACTGCAGCAAGTGAGTGGTCTACCCGGTGGGTGGGTGGAGCCACAGGAGAAGAACATACTTTTCACTGTACAAAACATAGCCCAAGGGCAGAAGGGACTTAAACAGATACCTAGCTTTAAGCGTGTGGGCCCCTGACTCAGGATTTTCCTGATTCAGAACATGTAAGTGTGCAGAGTGGTCACTGCTCTCCTGGCATCTCTGGATACATCAGCGGATATTTCAGATGTCATTGTTGTACCTCCAAGCCCTGTTGTGGTCCTTTGCGTGAATCCCGCTGCACTACTTGTTCTTTTTGGGAAAGACTGCTATGATGAGAAGGCCTGGAAAGCCTCTTTCTCTGCATGAGCCTGGAGAAGCTCTCATTTTAACATTGCTAGGGAGGGAAGAAAGAAGAACAGAATTCAGTGAAGGACCTGTTGGCTTTTGTCTCAAGTGCTAATGTCCTGAGAATATTTTTTATATGTTCTATAGGTAATGATTTGTAATAATTTAAATAGGCTCTCCCCAGCAACTATAATAAAACTGAGGCAGGTTAGGTGTAGCTGTTTTGTCCCTTGAGTAGAATATACCAGGGTGCCAGACAAAAGTGAAGCAGCGCTTGTAAAAATTGTCTTAGAAAAGGCTGTGTTGTTTATCTTCCTCTGGGGACCCAAGTAGTAAGTTTATGAGCCTAGTACAAGCTGGCCACGGTTCTTCAAGCGGCAGACATTAATAATTTTAGCACTAAAGCCTGTCGATGGAAATTCCAGTTTTTAGCCCAGTTGAGGTCAGTAGTTGCACAACCACAGGCTGACCATCAGTGCAATCACTGCAAGATCAACAGCACCATGTGAGGACGCTCTGCTAATCAGCAAACTAGCTCACATTAAAATCATGTGTCTCTTTGGAAGGCACTTGTGACATGATTGTATCAGAACAGGAATTGAGGGCTGCTCATCCTATCCAACATGGAAAGTTGGCATATTTGGCTTGAGTTTGACCCCATTGCTTCTGGAGCGTATGTGGTTATTAGAGCACTCACAGGCCAACTTTTTTGACAGGATGCCCAAAGAGCAAGAGAGGTCTTGCACATGACAATATGAACAGAGTAATCCTCAACATTAGCTTGTGCTTTGGGTGGAGCATGATGTTTATCAACATGCTGATGCAGACCTTGGTACCTAGGGATTGCTGGACAGAAAAAGAGCAGGTCTGTTCTCTGGTGAAGTTCTGATGGAGTGCTTGTGTTCTTAACAGGGAACTTCCTCTGCAAAAAGGAGATATTGTTTACATTTACAAGCAGATTGACCAGAACTGGTTTGAAGGTGAACACCATGGCAGAGTTGGCATCTTCCCACGATCATACATAGAGGTAGCTGCTTTCCTTGCAGGTGTTCTCTTTGTCCACTCCCTTTCTGCCAGAGACCAGTTTATGGGCTTTGTGTGTGAGACTTAGCTGATTCTGTTTGTTCATTCTAGCTCCTTCCACCAGCTGAGAAGGCTCAACCCAAAAAGCCATTACCATTGCAAGTATTGGAATATGGAGATGCTATTGCTAAATTCAACTTCAATGGGGATACCCAAGTGGAAATGTCCTTCAGAAAGGTAGGACTTCTGTTGTGCTGATGAATTGAATCCAGACATGATGATGTTTTTTAGGTCTAGTAACTTGTAATTTCCAAATGAAAGCTCCAATAAGATGAGCTCTGTATTCAGGAAGGATTCCTCTTCATCACCTATGTTTTTAATCCACAGTCGTTATGCAGTGCATTGCAGTTATTGTTGCAGGTAGGCTAAATCAAGAAGTGCCAATTGTTTCCTTAGGTCTAATTGAGGAGATACTTTGAGCACAAGTGCTGGAAACCTGGCTCTGCAAGGCAAATTAAGATACTTGGTGACAGGTCTCTCCAGGTTGATTAGATTCAGTGGAGGTGCACACAGTTACATGATAATGGTGATTTAGAAGAGAAGGAAACTGGATTCACCTTCCCCATACTACAAGCCAAATCATTGAGCAAGCTAAATTCTGTGGTATTGAAGTGACTGGCTAGACCTGACTGCAGAGTGAAGGTAGGGGAACGGGTTGTGTAATGGCTGTTCAGAGCAAAGTCAGCTACATTTAGATTAAGTAGCAGAATTTCTCCATCTCAACCAGCTTTCTGTTTTGCTGCTCAGATTAGATCTTCTCTGTCTTCTCTTTTAATTATATATGAAGGCGAGGCTTGCAGTGTATATTAAGGATCTGGAAGTCACTTTATTTGTCAGCAAAACAGGAGAGACCATAGGGAGACCTAGGTTAAACTGCAGACCTGTGCATACTTTCTGTACACCTCATACCCCTGAGAGTCTCGTGGTCAGCCTGAAACTTCTGGTTTCCATTTTTAACTGGCTTTAGCAAGTAGGGTCTTGAAAATGTGAGCATAACTGAGTCTGCAGACAGACCAAGTCAGCACCAGAAGATCTGCAATTTTTTCCTTCTCTGAACTGTAAAACATAATTCTCACCCAGAGTTTAGGGTTAGGATAATTGGAAGTAGGCTGAGAACCACCAATTATTTTAGGTTGGCTGCATCAAGATTAAAAATGTAATCTGCTTTGGAATGATGAAACATGTTAAAATCAGAGCTGCATTGCTATTCCTTCCCACAGGGTGAAAGGATCACGTTGATTCGACGAGTGGATGAGAACTGGTATGAAGGAAGGATCTCTGGCACCAGTCGCCAAGGCATCTTCCCTGTCACTTACGTGGAGGTGCTCAAACGGCCAGTGGTCAAGAATGCCATTGACTATCCTGACCCACCAGTGTCCCTCTCGCCCAGCCGCAGCGTGACAGCTTCACCACAGGTATTGGGACTAGATGCAGCCAGGTTCAGCACCTTATAAAACAGAGGGATATTGCCATTCTTGTGCAAGAAGCAATAGCTGAAAAAAAACTTCATTTAAGACTAGAATTTTGTGCCATAAAAGCCACATGCTCCCTTGCAGTAAGCTGCAACTGCAGGAAAAGGTGATGTTTCATTTACCTGAAAGGTTAATGAACAGATCATTTGGGGATTTGGAGACTCAGCATTTTATCTCTGATGTGTAGCTTGAATCCAGGCCAGGTTGAAAGGGCTGCAATTCACAGCCATGTGATTAAATTTCACTGCCGGAGATGGAATGAATTGGTGATCCAGCTTCTCCTGAATATGTGTTTACACTTCACACACCTTTTCTGTGATGAGAGGAATTTTATATTATGACTATTAGAAATGTGTCATAGACTGCTATAGTCTGTAAGAGTCATTATGTTGATCCCAGTCAGCTTGAATTAAGCTATATATCTGCCCCTGTATGATCTAACTCATGACCAAGGTTTTTGGAGACAAGGTCAGGAGAACAGCCTGTATTATTTGAAACTGGTGCTAAAGGAACTCAGGTTTTGAGCACGGGTCAGTCTGGAATCTTCCATGAATATTAGATTCACTATAAACCATACTGCAGTTCAAAGCAGAAATCAAAATGGCCCCAGGTAACTGTATGGGGATCCCAGAATGTTTGCCATGGCAAACTTATCAGGGAGATAGTGAGTCTCTAAATCCCTTTGTTTTGCTCCCATCCTGCAAATACTCATGCCAGAAGACGGTCAGCATACATGTCTGGGTCATGGCCGTGAGGTTCTGGTGCATCTCCCTCTCAATCGTGGGACCAAAACAAGACCAAGATTGCAAGAAACATAAGTGGAGAATTGGGATTGGGAGGAAGGAATACAGATATGATACCGAAAGGATGGGGAAAAAAATGCCATGACTCATGCCTGTTGTCTGTCTGGATCTTTCCTAAAAGGAGTGTTTAATCTTAGTCACTGTGTAAAGAGGAAAAACTTGTTGCTTGTTTGGGATTCTCAGTCAGAGTGGACCTCAGCTGAGCTTTTCTGTGAGGTTGGCAGCCTCTCCAGTTGGCAGCTGTAGCCTATCTTCCACAAGCTCCCTGCAAGCTTCTTCCTTTGATGGAAGGGATCATATCCACCTTTTTTTTGTTTCCTTTGCTATTCTTTTGATTCCTCCCCTAATAAGTCAGTACTCCCCCTAGTTTTTTGCCTGACTTGGCTGAGGACTGAGAAACAGTCTGACCAGTGCTAATGTAGCTGTTCTCTCCATGCTGCTGGTGGTAAAAGCTAAGGGCAGGACTTGGTAATGTGTTCTGCCCTTATAAACACAGGACCTATTTTAATCACCTGAAGAGCAAACAGCCACAGCTGGCTTTTTTGATCCCTTTCTCCTGCACAGCTTCCACAATGCATGTTTCCCAAGGAGCAGGCATTGCTCATGCTAGAGTTGGATAAAGTCAAAGTTCATTGCAGCAGCAAATTCTGGCTGGATCCACAGTGTGAATTGCTGGGGCCCCAGCTATTGCTGCCAGGTTGGTCAAATGCTGCATTCTGCCATCATGATGGTGGCTTCACCTGTTCCCTGAGGGACTTAGTGCTTATGGTATGAAGTCACAGGTCTTCCACAAGGTGTTTCGTGTCTGGAGAAGGCTGGAGAAGAGTATTAGCAGTACAGATACAGGCTGGACTCTGTGGTTGGAGTAGCTGTGGACAGCATGTTCTCCAACACAGCACACCATCCGTAGAAAACTTATGCATGTGGTCACAGATCTGCTTCTCTCCACACTTGCTCTCTCTCCTTTTACTTTTTGCTTGGTTTTGTATTTCCTTTGTTATTTTTTTGTTCACTTCTTTCTTTTTCTCTCCTGCTTTTGTCTCCTTCAAGTCTCCCAGCTCTGAGCTGCTCCATACTCCAACTCCTCCGCCTTTGCCTTTTGCGCGCCGCGCTTTGTCTCCAGAGGTGCAGGCGGTCACATCCGAGTGGATTGCTCTGACCGTGGGAGTGTCTCCCAGCACCACTCCTGCCATAACTCCTCCATTGCCTCCTCTGCCTGAAGCCTCCCTCTCTCACACTGACTATCTCTCGCCTTCTGCTGCAGCCAGCCCTTCCCCCACAGTCAGCCTCCACCATTCTCATCTCTCTGGCTCCTCGACTCCCAGGTCCATTAAATCCCCATTGCCCTCTTCCTCATCCAGACCTCAATCCTCTGCCCACAGTTTCTACCAGGCCACTCCACAAAGTGAAGAAAAGTTTGTTGACTCCCCTCCTCCCAGCATGGCCTACTCTAACTCCTCGCGCTGGGCAGTGGAGAGCCCCGAAAGCATCCTCGCAGAGCAGCGTGACACCACTGCCAGCCAAGCCTGGCTCCAAAAGACAGGAGAGGGCAGCAGCCACCCCAAGCAGAGTGCTCATGCTGTCCCCAAGATCTCTGCTGAGCGCTGCCTGAAACCATCCCAACTAGACATGCGTGCGAGCCCAGAAAGGAGACCTGTGGGTTCCTCTGAGGACAACCAGTTGTGTCAGGAGCTAATGGCTATTGTTCAGGGAGGTAAAACAGAGAAAAGAGACGTGAGGAAAGGTGATCTGGGAAAGTTTCAAAGCGGGGAAAAGAAGGTACTTCTCCTGCATGTGTGTGTGCTGCTCTGAATCGCTGATTTTTGTTTAACTGGTGGGTTGAGGTTTGTGCTGCTCTGCTGCCAAAGCAGAGCCAGTGGCTGCCACATGTCATTTTGATGATCCTAAGACATTCTTTCAGGGGTCACTAGTGGCATTCACTTGATAGCAGATCAAAAAGTTTTAGAAGGGGCTCAAGAGCAGTGTAGAGAAAATTATTTTAGAATAGACAACACAGGACTGACACAATCAGTCACATCTAGTGAGGTGATTGTCCCTGATAGTGTCTATTACCAGATGTGTCAGATGAAAGCATCACACAGGCCCCACTGTGTAGAATACAGACTATTTCATGCTAATCAGAGATTTTACAGTGTGCAGTGGATCATTGGTTATAGAATTTGTTTTGTTAAAGCCAAGGACCAAAAAGCATTTTAAACATCAGCCTGGCTCCTAGAATCACAAAAGGTGTCCCTGTTCATCCTGGAGCCTGTGGTTTAGTGAACCTTAGTCTGGGATGTACCTGGCTAAGGGAGTCTTGATTGTTATCTATGTATTGAGAGGAAGTTATTACCTTCGCATTTCTAAAATTACGTGAAAGGCTCTAGCCACAAATGAGAATTAGACCTAGTGATGCTTTCCCCCAAGAGTTTTTAGTTATATATAGCTGTATGTTACAGTTAGAGGAAACACAGAAGGAACTCTCCAGTAGCTTCTGCAACATATCTTCTGCCCTCAGTCTTTGTATAGGATACATGCCTTACTTTGCAGCTCTCTGTTGCCTTGGGGCCCATTGTAGGGTACAGCTAGTCCAATTACATTACAGCACCCCAATGCGTGGAAGTTTGGAGAATCTGAAATCATAGAATTATAAGTACTGTCTTGGATGCACTGCAATAGCCTCCATGACATACCCCAACATCTAGCCAGTATTAAATACTGAGAAAACAGGGTTTCCAAGATGACATGTTTCACACTGGGAAAACTTATGACAAATAATTTGATTTCTGCTTGAATCATAACCAGAAGTCTACTGGGAGCTGTGTAAAGACTGTACTGTTTACCATCTAGATATATTTTTAGTAGCATTTTTTGGCCTTAACCTGCATGTTTAAAACAGAGTGAGGTGGTCAGCTCAGACAAACCAAGTGGAAACTGCACTTGTCTTTGCATGGAATTACTGTTGCTCTGTGTGCTTCAAATTTACTGCATAGTAGATGCTCTTATCACTAGCAGTAATGGTGCCAAGAGTGTGTGCCAAGCTGACCAATTTTTCTTTTCTTCAAAAGACTGCAGACTCAAAAGTATTCTCTTCATCTGCTCCTCTTTCTTCCTCTACCCTCTCTTCCTCTACTGTCACAACACAGCCACCTCCCAGACTTACACGCAGAGTCAATAAGCCACAGGTAATCATCTTTGCTGATTACTCTTCCATTACTTAGAGTTGTTTCCATGCCATGCTATTGTTTTGTCATATGCTTATTTAGCCATTCATTGATTACACAGGCGAGATAATTTTCCTCTAATTTAGAATTTTTATTAAAAAAAGAAAATTACTTCCAGGCTGTGCAGAAGGGCAGGTATGGGCAAAATCTTCAGCTGCTGCAAATCTGCATAGATCAAGTCTAGGTTTCTGCTTGTTTGTACCAGCTGAGGATCTGTTTATCAGTTCCTCCGAAAGATTAACTCAGGGCTTACTTGGTTCTGACCTTGAGCTCCTACAGCTTGATTGCATTATAAGGCAGTGTCAGTGGCCTTCTCAGTAGGAATGGTATAGCACAAGAAAATTTGGTTCAGGTATTGTTTAACTGCCTGAGATAGGGATTCAGGGTTTGAGCATCTCAGAGCTGGGGATAAGGCATACACAACTTTGTATCCACAATGCCAGCGGCCTGCTCTGATCTCAGGTAGGATTCTAAGCTCTATTGCTGCAAGCTACAAACGTTTTTAAAGAGGGATGCAGTAGTGTCTGTGCAGCACTGTGCCTGGGGTGCCCAGGGTGTGGGAAAGAGCAATGTTTACATCTGCTGGTGCCTCATCAGTCCTTCAAGGCAGCTTCCACAAGATGGCAATATTTGAAACAGTAAGTTCATAATTAGCAAAAACTGGACTGAATTTGTAGTGATGGGTATTGGGGAAGCAATCTTTGGCTTGATCAGTGAACCAGGCAAGTTGCTCATGCAGGGTGAATGTGGGAAGTAGTTGCCAATGTCACTTACTTTCTTGATTAGATTGAGAGAGAGAGAGCTTAAACCCTGAAATTTTCCTATTACCTTTCCTCATTTTCTTCCACTTGTCAGCTTGCACAACTTTCTACCGAACAACCACCTCCTGCTTCCCTTTCACTTTCAATATCTGTGTCCAATAGAATACATATTCTGCTTCATGTTAAAAATCCACAGAAGTTTCCTGTGTTGGCCTTTCTCCTGAGCTCTGACCTGCTTGGTCCTGCTGGTGCTTGCACTGGATATATGTGATCCAAAAGAGCAGGAGCAAAGAGCTACGTTTAGGCAAAGATGTTTCTCTCCAGTGATGATTAGCACACAGTTCTATTTTGGGTGTTCCACCTGGTTGTAATAAGACCCTGTGGCCTTTCTTTGGAGTCAAAGTCAAGTCAATATTTATATTTTATATGCCTTGACAATCAGAGCATATTGTCAGTGTCAAGTTAAAACTGTGTGACATTAGCAGTAGTCTTGACATCCTTTCCAGCTCTAGGTCTACAGTTGTTTAGGAAGCAGGAGTGGTATTTGTATGTGCAAATGACTTCTCATTATCTGTGTGACCCATACAGAGGCTGAGTTTCAGCAGAACTTCAGGTAATACCCTGGAGGCTTTTCAAAAATCTGTACCTCCCAACTGATTTTAATCAAATGAGAAAAGCACTTAGCAGACATGGAAATGAGACATTACATTTGGGTTTTCTTTCCATTAGTGTCTATCCCTGGTGTTTGAGTTACTTTATGATTTTAAATTTTAGTTTTCTTTCTCATTATAGAGAACCTGTCCAGACATGAAATTCTTACCCAGGGTTATTTGCAGGTCTAAGACCCCTTTGGTATAGGACTGGTGTAAGGACTGTGTTCTTGCCTGTTCCATCAAGTAAAAATATAAATTGCATTGGTTCTTTAAACTGTTCTGAGGTTCCCTTTTGTTTGCTTTCACAGTCCAAACTAAAAAGAAAAAAGAGTTACCTCACAACATGTGAAGATATTTCAAGTATAACTTACAGATAACTTGTTTCAATATTCTAGTAAAATATGTTATTAAGGAGTAAGATAATCCATCAAATTAATTTATTTCAGGGAACCTGCAGGAATTTTCTAGTCTAATTCCTGTTCTACTCTGAGATGCTATTAGCGCAGTGTGACAGTCAGCAGTGGTGCCAGCAAGTGTGAGCAGTGCAGTAGCTTTGGCTCTGGGGCTGGACTGTGGCTGGGGAAGGCAGGATTGGCTGCACAAGGGTCCCTGTATCCCCAGCAGGAGGGATGTTGGTGGGGACCCATCTGCTCCTTTGCACGTGTACAAAACCACTCCGGCAGAGTGGTAATTTCACCTGCTTTTGGCTGGTAGACGGGAAAGCATATGAGGTGGATGTTCAGACCCCATGTTCTCCAGCACAGACCGAATACCCTTAGCATGTTCCTTGCTTTGCACCATGTTCAAGGTAAACTTTCACCCCTCCAGTGGTTTTCTGTTGCTCCACAGATTCAGCACAGCAATGTTTCTGCTGAGTGCTTGCTGTCCAAGGCAGAGCTGCCCAGCCTGCAGCAGGCATTGGGACCTGCTTCCCAAGAGAAATGCATTTTTCTGCTGTAGACACGCCCTTCTGATCCAGGGTCCAGGGAGTCTTTCCACTGACTATGACAGCCTTCAGGTTAGGCTGCAGCCTTTTCAGTGTCCTTTGTGAGAGCTCTTCAGCCAGATCTCCAATCGCTTTCACCAGAGCTGGGCTTGGTGTGTGCAGGGTTTTTCCTTTTGTTTTGCCTGGGCTGGTGAGGCCTCCCTGCTCTTTGCATTCTTTGCATTCACACGTGGGAGCATCACTGCTGATGAGTGCCCTCCTCTGAGGGAACACCAGTTTGTCTGTCTGTCTTGTATGTCTATTAGTCTGTTCTGTTTAGCTTCATCTTTGCTAATGTAGCTCTTTAACTCCCACCCGAAATGGATGGAAGATGCATAAACAAGAGCTGCAATGGATAGATGCACTGATGACCTTGAACTTCACAAGGAGCAGGGAGAGCACTGTTGAGCAGTCCCAGCATCTTTCTTCCTAACATTTAAAACCTGCCTTAGGGCTTTTCTAGGCTCTTAATGTAAAACCTTTTTCTCCTAATTTTTCAAACTTGTGATGCTCTTTAGATCCCTCCCCAGAGTCCGTATGAGGTGGAAACACTGGCCGGCTGTGCTTTAGGACTGACTGTACTGCATATTTGTATACACACTCTGTAGACATGGAGACATAGAGACTTAGCACTTGCTTAAGTTTATTCACTTAGTCTTAACAAGGCACATAGTGTGGCTGAGCAGGTAGAAGTTGAGATGCCCTCATGTGTTATGAATACTTGGTCACTTTTGGAGTCTTCAGCAGTAACAGGGCTGGCTCAGTGTTTTGGGGGAAGTCTTTTATACTTTGGAGCTGTGCCAAACACTTCCCAATTCCTCAGCCTCCTCTGGCACAAGGGAACCACCACTGTAGGTAGTACATGGACTGTCTAAACCCACATTTGAAGAGCATTTGGACATATAACACTTTTTTCCCTTTAACCTCTTCCTTCCCTGAAAGAATAATGTAGTGTTTGGTTGGTTGATTAAAAAAAAATTTTCAAAAGTCACATAGATCATGCTATGAGGGTCACTTGTTTACATCAGTGGGGTGGTACACTTACAGCCTAAAACTATGGGATTTGATCTGGTCAGGTTTTCATCCTGTTTAACTACTACTGCATAGTTGCTTACTGTGGGGTGTTTTACCACCTCACTGCAGGGCTCTGCTGTAGACCTGGGAGTTAGTGCTTTGGTAGGAGCTGCCAGGATCTCTAGAGCAGAGGCCAGAGGGGATCCACTTAGTCATGTGTCTTGTCAGGAACTGGAAGCTATCGGAGAGCAGGGGACTGCTTGGCCTTTGCCCTTGCCCAGCTGCCTGATGGAAGTCCCTATGAGTATCCTGCCAGGAAAGGGAATGTGAGCAGGGTTCTGATGCTGCACCTCCTGGTAATACACATAAAAAGCCTGCACTGTGGAATATTCAGAGGCAGTGTCAATTTTTTTTAGCTTTCAAATAACTAATTTAATTCGTAGTTATTAATGCTTTTAGGAGGAAAAACTGCTCAGGGAGGTCACAAGTAATCAATGGGAAGTGGACCACGTGGTCTTAGGAGCTCATGGAGCAATTTCAGCAGTCAATTTATTGGTATGGAACAGAGAAGCACTTCCTTGAATTAAAAAAAAAGCCAACAAAACATTCTTACAGCTGCCTCAATATTAACTTTAAATTTTTTATTTTTTAATATGCCTTTCAGGGCTGATGATAGGCAGGAGGGAGTTCCAGAAATCCTTTGAGGATTTCAGGCTCCACAGTAAATGCTTTGAATGCAAATTCCACTGCAAATAGTACATTGAACTTACATTTAAATTTCTTTCTATAGAAATATACATAGTAACAGAGCATTGTTTCATAGGGCAGTGATCCCCAATTCCAGCACCAGACAGTAGAGCTGACTAGAAAGGAGTTTCTGTGGGGCTTGGTTGGCCTAGAGTGGGTCACAGTCCTTGAGAAAAAAGTTGGTTTGCTTTAATACGGTGATGAGCACAGCTCCAGGGGTTCAAGATGTGGTTCAGTGGAGCTTTGAGCTGAATGAGCTCATCACCCTGCACTTCTCCAAAGTCTTTGAGCATGCTTGTGCTGAAGGTATCACAGACCTCTCTACTCTCTGCTTCTGCTCTCAGTGTGCCATGAGAAAGCAAGCTTTTTACTGGAGGGCACTGCTGAGGTGAATAAAGAGGAGGACAAAAAGCTTAAACTTGAGGCCTTTGAAATTGAGTTTCAAAGTTGTGTTGAATGATCACAGAGCACGGCCATGCTCTGTATTTCATCCAATCCACTTTGCCAAGCAGCCCTGCAGGCAGTACACTAGCTCAGACATTCCATTTGCTCACAGCATGCACCTTGCTTTCAGTAGGTGTTTGAATATGTCAAAAATGTGCAAAACCAGGCTGTGGATACCTGTGTATCACTTTTTCAGTGATCTTCCCCTTCCCCATAAAACCTCCAGCCTCAAACACCAATTTCCCTTTATGTGTCCTGGGACACAGTCCCTGTGAAGAGTTTTGACTGGGGAGTGAGTCAGGGCAGAGTCCAGCAGCTTCACTGGTGGTGGTGTTTGGAGCTGGGTTTTCCAGTCGGGACCTCCTCTGTCCTGAAGCTCTGCCTTGTTGTGGGAATTAATAGAACATTTCATATGCTTGCTTGGTACAGGGTAGAGTGATTTTGCTGGGGCTACATGGCATTGTGCCTTCGGAGGACCTGAGCTGTTGGTTTTTTTTAAAAAAGGAAAGCAAGTTGCTTTTCTCTTCTGTGTCAGTCATTGAGGATTTTTCTAAAAGCAGCAGCAGATGCCTTCCAGCATGCTTTTGACCTTCCAGTTTTGATCCTCTCAAGTACATGTTCCTGTCCATGTTCCTTTTCCCCTACAGGAATGCAGTTTTCCTATACTATTGTACCATTTCTGGCTGTAGCAGTGTCCATAACCTTCCACTCTGATTCCCTGCCCTAAGCTTCTGTTTTGCTGTCACCTTTCCCCTGCAGCATTCTGTGTGCTGCAGTGCTGTTGTGTTACTGTAGCCTCAATGTCTCTTGTGAAGATGAAGGATCTTGCTGTCCAAAGAGTATGGTGTTGGGGTGGGAAGGGGAAGAGTTGTTAATTTTCTTTTGTTGTCTGCACTCCATTTACATTTTTTAAATTCTGACCAATACAACATCTGCTAAAATGTCTTCCTTATCATTTGCTTGGTGATCACACAGCCTTCCCACCATTCATTGAGAGCTGGACCAGATCTCACAGAGTCTGAAAAGAGCTATGTGGTAAGGCCCCTGTTTAACTCAGATGTGTAGTCCTAGACACTCTTCACCCAGACAGTAACAGCTCAGTAGAAATAAAATGCCAGCACTATTTTTAGTTGCAAAGTAGGTACGTATTTATCTCTTTGCATATATTGTTTGTTTGCAACAGAAGGGGAATTTAACAATTAGAAAAACTGTCACAGCCAATGAGAAGTTGGGCTAATTGTGCTGCCAGACCCTGGGTATAAGTTAAATGAAGCCAAATGCATGAGTGGAGCAGGCCAACCTCACCTTGCATTCTTGAACTGACTTCATAGCTTTTGGAATGGTGCCACTGCATAACTAATTGCAACGTCTTATGCTGCTGCTTTTAAAAATATGTGTAAATGTATTTGTTACAAATCTTCAAACTAAATGCCAAATTCTTCTGTATCTTGCCTGTTTTTCCATGCTTACACCTGGATCCCTTCTGCACTCCACTACCTGGATATTTACCTGGATCTACAACTCTTCTTTTGTTTTTGTTTTTTTACCGGACTTACATGCTGCAACTGGAATGTCCCATCTCTTCTTATCTGTATTTCCCCTCCCTTCCCCTTGTTGACTGTCCTTTGGGTGTTCTTGGATGTCAATGCTGCCTACCACACAGGAAGCTGTTTGCAATGAAATCATAAACATTGCAGAAAAGTCTGTTCATTACTGCAGTACTATTTCTCAGCCTCTTGACTCTCGCCACAAGGTGACCTCTAATGACCATAAATCATCTCTCATCATTTCTCAGCAACCTCAAGCACAGCAGCAAGGAGCCAGCCCTGAGCGAAGTCAAACACCACGAGACATGTAAGTCCTTTTGGTTCCCATCTCTTCCAGGGGCCTTACTTCTGACTGGTGGTGAAGATAGGGAGGTATGAGACCTCTCAGTGTTTCAGAAGGTGAATTAGAATTATGTGAAAATGTTAGCTTTGCTTTAAAGAACAAAAATAGCCACATATCATCATAATGAGTTTCAGACTGTGCCCTTTCTGTCTGTATAGCACCTGAAGCAATGACTTCATGATCCAGGGCTGGGTCACCATTACAGAGACTGTCTTGGTGTATTTGTATCTTGAAGCTGGTAACAAGTTAATATCCACTGACTATACCTGATCATATGACATGGATCAATGTGTTCAATCCTGTTCTTAGCTTCTCACAGTACAGTGAGAGCCCAACACCGATGCCACTCGGTGCATTGCTGACCAGTTCCACAGGTGAATTGGTAGCTGAGAAACCAAGGCTGAGATTTTCAAAGCTGTTCAGTGGAGCTGCCACTAAGCTTGGTGAGACCTTACACTGATGGTTCTGAGAATAGCAGCCCGCACTGTGTGCTAGGGACTGATGCTCACAGCAGTTGGCTTCTGAAAGGAGCCTTGGCTTTCTCTTTATGCAGAATGGGAAGTCTCACATCACCCCTCCATAGGCAGGGGACCCAAGCCTCCCCAGATTTGCCCAAAGATTGTTTCCACTCCCTAAGGATCCTTTCTAATGACTACAGGGTGCCTGTGGTACAAGTGACATCTCAGGGCAGGATTCAGCCTTGGGTTTTGTTTCCACTGTACCTCCTCAGCCATGATTTATCCAGCAACCTTAGTGCAGGAGTAGGCAATATCTTTTTCTAAAGTCCTTTGCTCTGCCGTTTGGTCAATTATGGCTCTGCCTGTGTGCATGGGCAAGGGAACAGTTGTCTCATTTAGCCCAGGAATGAGTGTATCCAGGTTTTGGCTTGCACTCAATAGGGTGTCTGCAATGGTATGTTCTCTAGGTGCTACATTAGGAAGAACCTGGTTGGTTGTCTGTGCAGACAACTACATGGCAGAAAGGGAGCAGAAGCTCTCCATACATCCCACACAATATAGGCATGACATTTTTTACTACCGTGACCTTTTGACAATAGCGAATTCAATGTAGTTGGCTTCCACCTCTCAAAAGAAAAACACAGGTTCAGATTGCATTGGACAATATGTAATAGGAATTAAGGGATGGGAAACATCTCCTCCTGAAGGGGTGTCAAAGAAATCCAATGGCTAACATGTAGTATCTTTCTGGTTTTTAGAGTTAGCTACCAAGCCCTCTACAGCTACACTCCTCAGAATGATGATGAGCTGGAACTGAGGGACGGTGACATTGTTGATGTCATGGAGAAATGTGATGATGGCTGGTTTGTAGGTGAGTGTGACACTTACCTGTTAGCAGAGCTTTTGGGGATGAGCAGTTTTGCAGAGTGTCTGGAAGTTGCCTTCATTTGTGGGGTCAAAATGGTGAAAAAAATTGACTCAAATTTTTCCAAAATTTCCCATCTTTTCCCACCAAGAACATTAAAATTAGGCTGCAGGGTGGTGGAGCTTTGTTTTCCTTGCTAGGTCTCTAGTACTTCCTTCTTTATCTTCTTAGTACCTCCATTGCTCTCTTTGTCCTGAACCTTCTTGCTCACACAGGTTGCAGAGCAACAGGGGGAACCAAGAAAAACTGGATTTCTGTAGTATTTCCAAAGCTGAGGGAGCCATGACTAGTTACAGAAAGTGGCAAGTAACAAGGTGAAGGCAACACACGGATAGGAGTTGCAATCCATGAAAATCCAGCCTCAAGTGCATGTTTAGCAAAATCCTTTACCTTCAAGGAGTGCAAGTCTGGACAGTGTTCTCCATCTCAACATTTCAAATCTAGATTTGCTATCTCTTCTTAAGGGAGATTAGCTCATTTACACTGAGAGGAGTTTGACTTCCAACCTATAGGCCCAGGAGCTTTCATCAGCACCTTATTAATTGTTAAAGGGGAAGACCAAAGATGATTACTAGCAGAAGTAGTTGTGATCTGGTCTGTACCAAAAGGCTCTTTGATTAAGGCTCCTATTTAGTACTAGGAATCAATGTCTGCAGGCCGAAGAGGTTGCCACCTGTACCTTTTTAAATCCTGGAGCCTTCCTTGCATGTCTCCATCTTACTCTGTCTTCCTTGTGTTTTATTTTGCAACAGGTACATCCAGAAGAACAAGGCAATTTGGCACCTTCCCAGGCAACTACGTGAAGCTTCTTTACCTGTAAAATAACAGTGATCCCACCATGACAATGATGGGATTCCTTTCCAGATGGTGTTTTTAAACAATGAAGAAACAGACAATTTATGAATGTAATAGACAAGAGGTGAGAAGTGTTAGGAGGATGTGATTATGTGGTACACTATTGAGTTGAATGTGTAAGCCCTGCTTCCATGGAGTCAGGGTGTGATTTGTTTGCTGAAGAAGAGACAGTTTCTAGTTTACAGTGCTGCCTTTGTGTATTCCTCTCCCTTCCCCAGCAAGAGTTTTGATGATAATCTTAATTTGTACGGAGTACTTACCTCTGAGAAGGCTTCAGGGAAGCACATGGTATAGGTTTTATTTGTGTGTTGAGATAGGATAGTGCTTTGGGGCAGTACTCAGCCCTGCAGCTGCTCACGTTTGTTGGAACAGTTCAGGAGGCCAGGCTTGCTGCCCAGTTTCTGCCTTGCTGAAGACTCACTTTTCTCTGCCTTCCAGTTCCATAGAAAACCCCTCCTTCATGTCATGCATCTTAAGACCCAGCAGAGGCAAAGGACAGCTGATACAATTAAACTGCAGAGCTCTGTGTGGAAAAGGAGTTTGGGACTGGTGGTTTAATCCAGAGAGGTCAGCCAAAGCATAATGCAAATGTGCAAAAATCCCAAACCCTTGAAGAACGTATTACCAATCTCTGCAGGGTTTTTTCTTTTGTGCAGGGTGTGTGTGCGTGAGTGTATTGTGTGCATCAAAATAAACTGAGTCCTGTTTTTTTAAAGAGAAATCAGCCTAGCTTTGACATTTATCTGCACAAAGAATAGAACCAATAAACAGAACATCCGTGAGGGCGAATCCTGTTTATGTGTCCTACGGCTGTTCACTTTCTCTGCTCCTCCTGCCCTGTTGCTGGCCCTAAAGGATCATACACCTTTTGCAGTATATGCTTTGGGATGAAGACTTTACTTCTTTCCCAGCATTAAATCTTAGAGGCTCTGATAAATCTGAGCAATGTATCACTGAGGGTGCCTTTTTTTTCATTTTGGTTTCAGTGTTGATTGTAGGTCTCAAATAAATACATGCATTTTGGCTGCCTCTTAGTCATACAAAAAAGTCTAATCATTTTGGAAAGCTGTTCCCAGCAGTTATTACCAGTTACATAAATTTGTATTTCCTTAAGGGGAAAAAAAAAAAAAACAACCATGGCTTGGCTGTATGTTTGCCTGTAAATCCACTATGAATACTCTTTTGATAGACTTTTTGTTATTAAGGAAAAGCATAAACAATACCAGTTCTATCAGACTCTGCTTCCTACAGTTACCGTACAAATAGCAAAGGGTTAGATTGCTATTTTGTCATAAGCCGTATTTAATAATATAAAATGCCTATTTTTATGCTGATGCTTTTATACAGATTTATTAAGAGTAAACTACAACTAACTGTTAGCACGACTTGCAATGTTTTGATAAACTAGCCATGCTCCTGGGTTTGAAATCAAGTAGGCTTGTCTTCCGTCTCAGTCAGCGGAAGAGAAGACTCTGTGTCTCAGAAGTTTGACTGTAAATATGTATATTTAACTTTGTACAGACAATGTACTTACCTTGTATAGAGAAATAATTTAAACACATTGAATGAAGGGAGGGAAAAAAAGGCAGTTGTGAAAGGTTGGGATTTTTTTCCACTTTTATTTAAGTGATGGAATTCCATGTATGTTCACATAAAGAGTTTTAGCACAAAATATTCATTATGAAAGGGTTTCAGATATGAAACAAAGCACCACTGTTTATTTTCTGCAGAAGATATCTTCAATCCTGCATCTTATTTATGGGTTTGTTGTTCTGCTTTGGGTTTGCCCTCCAGTTATTTGCAACAATGTTTAGGCCTGTTGCTAAGATTGGATAACACCAAATAAATCTATCCAGCAAAGTAACATGTTGATATTGATTGTATATAACATACTCATTTAAAGGTTAATTTTCTGTTCTTGCTCTTGCCAGTTTAAGTTAAACACACACACACACACACACACACACACATAACACACGTATCCACACAAACCGCAACTTACTTTGTGTTGATTTTTTGTTTCTTATTGCAGTGGATTACTATTTGACAATTAATAAATGGAATTATTGAATTACTATTGTGTTTCTCGTACAAATTATTAAATAAAATCTACTCTGGTTGTTCCTGTAGCAGTGCACTTTTGTACTAGTGCCCTGCTGTGGCTGCCTTTGTATCCATACTGACCTGTGGGTGTCTGCCATGGGCATTCCCACTGTCCTGCACCTGAGCATCCTGCTTGTGATTTGGCTTGAGCTCACCAGTTTTCCTTCCTGAGCTGTGGGCTGGCTGTGACTTTTGCTTAAACAAACCAAGGTGTAGAAGCAGAGGAAAAGCTGGTTTTCACACAGATCTTGCTGTAACATGGTGACAGGGTACAGTTGCTGTGGCATGCACAGGAGTGTACTTGGGAGGTCAGGAGTACCCCCCAGCCCACTGGTTCACAAAGGGTCTGTGTGACCTCAGATAAGAAGACCACCCAGGTTAAGCCAGACAAGAAACTCCAAATGCCAACCTGTGTAGGAAGGGGTGTCGGTTGATGTTGAGCTTACATGCCATGTGCATTTTAAACTCTGACTTGAGTCAAAAGCTTAAAGACACTGCCTTCTGGTAGCTGCACCCTGACATGGTGCAGGTATGGCTACAGCATTAACTCATGGGGCTTGTGCAAGGTCTGTGGTGATCATGTCATGTCTCCCAGCCCTGCAGCAATACACCTATCTGGGACTTTCTGGGTGTGCCTTGTGTAAGGGAACAGTCCCTGAAGGAGTAGAGTGAGGGAAGTGCTGAGCTGCCTGGGTGGGCTCACTGGGGCCCAGTAACATACGAGTACCCAAAAAATGCATCCTGCACCTCCACACGTTTGTCTCCTGCATGGTGCCTGTGCAGATCTGTGCTCACCTTGAAGATCGGTATTTCGCAAGGAGTTTTAACTTCTTAGAGACCTCCATCTCAGACTAAGCCAGAACTGGGCAACAGATTCAAACTCTGTGCTGATGCAACCAGATGGCCAAGCAGATAGATAAACGTCATGGCTGCACTCAATGATTTTAGGAAGTCAAACTATAAACAAGCCAATCCTAAAACCAAACTACCAGGACAGCAAAAGCCTCAAGCTCTTTTATATGTTTTTAGCACACAGCTACAAGCCCTTTTTTGTTTCACAAGTCACTTTATATAAAAGCCAAAGGGCAGCCTGATCATGGCTTTGCTGCAATGACAAGCACTGCTTGCCTTTGCTTTACAGCAGCCTGGACAGGGAGGGGAGAAACTCATCTGTATCTGCTGAACACTGGTATTTACTGATGTCACTCTCTAACCGAATCTAAGGTAAGGAAACTAGAGGTGCTAGTGACTGCAGAAGCTGGGCAAGCAGAGAGGAGAAGATGACCCAGCAGTGTGCAACAGCCCTCTGGAAATCCCACACACCCTGGGGCAAATGAGCTCTCGGTGTCACTTTCTTCACTGCCATGAGATGTGTAATGATGTGGTGGAAGAACTCTTTGCTAGAGATGAGATTAATAGTCTGGACGCATGGACCCTGGAAAGAAATAGACTGTGAAAAGACAAACTAATGCAGGAAAAAGGGTGCAGCCACAAAAGGGAATTGCAGAAGCAAGCTGTGCCTTGTGATGGGATCATTTGTGGCCATGTCTTGTAGGACCAGTACCTAGGTGACCTGCATCATCCCTATTTGCTGCCTGCTCCATGCTCCCCAGCTGTGGCTGAATCCCAGCTTCAGCTGCAGTTTGCTGCTGTTCTGCTTATGGGTGAGTTGTATTCATCAACTAAATAAGCAGCAGTGCTTGCACGCCAGTTGTAAATACCAGTGCCGTTGCTGTGACCAACCTCTCCCACTCGTCCACCACCAGACTACTGAGAGCTTAACATGCAACTGCAAGAACTGTATTTCCTGAATCATAGCTAAGAAGGTTGGCTGAAAAAGCTGTATAGAAGAATTCCTTTTGTTGGTGGTACCGTGCTTAAGGGGCTAGAGATAAACAAAACGCTACCTAAATCAGTGAACATGGGATAAATTAGCAGAAAGGTAATACCCTTCCCAGGCTCCGCCCTCACTCATCAGATCCTGGCGAGGAAACTGCAGGGCTTATTTCCATCGCCCCCATTAGGTTTCGGAGTTAACATTGCTCTAGGCTGGAGAGTATTTGCCTGGGAGATGCCACATCGGGGCACTCCTACGTGCGGCTGCCTGCCGGACGCTTGTCCTGCCTGCCAGCAGGGAGCGGGCGAGGGGGCGTCGCGATTCCCGACCCCGCCAGCCGCCCTCCCTCGGGAGGGCCTGACCCCAAAGCGCGGTGGAGCGGCTTCCTACCCGGGAAGGCGGCGGGGAGCGGGCGCTGCTGCCCCCGGGGCGGGCCGGGAGCCGGGGCGGGGCCGGGGGCGGGCCGGGCCGGGCCGAGCTGAGCCCGGCCGGTGCGGGCGGTGAGGTGGTTGGGGCCAGCGGCGAGGTGCAGCGCGCACATGGGGACGCACCGCATCGTGCTCTCGGGCCCCGGGCCCTGGGGCTTCCGCCTGGTGGGCGGCCGCGACTTCGAGCAGCCCCTCGCCATCTCCCGGGTAGGGTGGGCGGCGGCGGGCGGTGCTGGGGGCGGCCGGGGTCGACTCGGGCTGGCAGGTGGCACAACGGCAAAGCCGGGGCGGGGGATGGGGTTGTCTTTTTCTCCCCCGTTTTTTAGTTTGTTTGGGTTTTTTATGTTTCTGGAGAAATCAGTGGTGGCCCACGCAGCCCCTTCACCTGTAGCAGACCAGGGTCTTTGCTCCCCACCGAACCTCCCTCCTCAGCCTGTCCATAGGGACCCTGCAGGCAGCAGGAATCCCCTCAGCCCCTGGTTCGGGTTTGGCAGCCCACCCTGTGGGAACCCGTCTCACCGAGGTGGTTTGAATGCTCGTCCGCCTTTGCTTGCCATGTATAGTTAAGAGCCTTTGTTTACAGAAGCCGTGTTAAGGTGTGTTTATTGCCTCTGCTCGTCTCTGTTCAAAGTCCTTCTTGCCCCCCTTAAAAAGAAATTAGTTAGGAAATGACAAAAATTTTGCATCGAAACAGTTTTAGCGTTGTACATGAATTTTCCCTCCTCTGCTGCAGCGTTTGTCTGTAAGACGCCGGTGCCCACTGCCTCACTGTCCTGTCCACGTCCCCACCTGCACCCCAGGTGCTCGGCCCGGCCGGGAGCTGGGCCCTGCCCCGCCGCGCCCTGCAGGCCCCCGGAACCACGGGCTCGCGTGTGGGGCCTGAACCCCAAACTCTGTCCCTGCACGGCTCTGCGTGGGTGCACTGCACAGAGCCTTGTCGGCGCTGGCTGCAGGCCTCCTCCAAGGGAAGGGGAATGAAAGAATTGCTCCTCTTTCCAGCAATCCCTCTGCTAAACAGAGGCACCCAGCGAGCTGCTGGCAGCCGTGGGCTCTGGCGTCTGCCACCACTGCACAGTTTTTAAGTGCCTGCATGCCCCAGGTGAGGAAGGGCTGTGGGAAGTGGAATATATCAGAACTTGAACTTGCGTGAACTGCCTTTAAAGAAGACCAGCATGGTCAGGCTTGTGAATTTTTATAAATGCCTCCTGCCACGGGGTCTCACTGCCTGAAGGAGCCCGGGTGCCACGGAGGAAGCTGCCAGCTGCAGGAAGGGCAGAGCTCACAAGTGCTGATAAATCCTCAGAGGGGGGGGTGAGCTACTAGTTTTCTGTGTAATCTCTTTCAATTACAGTAATAATGCCTCATTTTTCTAAAGAATTTTTAGATATAAAAGCAGCTTTACTGTAAGGGAAGTGATATTTACTTCATTGTTATGGTAATTACCATTTCCTTCCAGCAAAAGACTCTCAGGCAGAAGGGTGTCTAAAGCCCTACCTCACTGCTCTTACCTCTTCTTGGTCGCCTTTGTCAATGCTTATAGGCACATACCAAGGGATATAGATCAGCAAAGCGGCAAAAATAACCACCTCATGAGAAATTGTGACCCTGGAGACTAAAATGTAATAAAATAGCCTCTCTGATGGTGGTGACGTAAGTGCTGACAATTAGCAGCTCTTATCAGGGCTTTCTCTTGTGGCCCCTCTGACACTTTTAATTTCCCCTCCCAGACTTCAAGTCATTAATCTTTCCTGTGGTTTGCTCGTAAGGCTCCTGGATTTGTCTCCTGGGCTCGGGAGTGAAGTTCTTGGCAAGTCTTCCCTTTACCATGTAAAAAAAGATCTGATCCAGTTTTGACCTGTTCTAAAGAGTCTGATCCTTCTTGTGTGATGACTTTACAGGGCTGTAGCTTTGGTGTTCTTGCTTATTTCATTTGATACCTGTGTTTTTACCAGAGACCTTTCTGGGCACGGAGCCCTCCTTCCCTCACAGGATGGGATGAGCTCTGGCCGTAGGACTGACATCTGCCAGGGGTTGTGAGGGCCTTGGTCCCACTGTGATATAAGATAGGGGAGCTACCTGAGGGCAGTGAGAGGATGGGGAGGCTGTAACCTTTGATAAGAGCATCACCCTGGGAGCATGGGAGGTTGCAGCTCTTCCCTCCTCAGCACTTGTGTATTTGCTTTGTGCTGCAAGCACGTAGGAGGTGGGCGGGTGCACGGATGTGTTCATGGGGAACACTGTTAGTGGGGGAGCACAGGGCTGGGCTGTCTGCCCTGGGTGTGGGGGAGCAGCATCATCCTGCCACTGCCACTGAGAGCGCTGTGATTTGGGTGTGCTGTGTGTGGGGTAAGTGCCCTCCCATGTAGCCAGTGGAGCTTGTCTCAGAGATACACTGATGCGGTCACCGTGCTGCTCCATGTGCTGGCATGGTGGGACACCAGGAGAGACATCCATCCACTCATGGACCTGAACAAGGTGTCTTGCAGCTCTCTTTGAACCAGGTGCCTAAATTTGGCCTGCATTGCCTGCCAGAAGCTCAGGTTTGGCTTCTGGCACCATCATCCTCATGGTGTTAAGCTTTAGAGCTTATCTTGGTATTTATGGCTCTCATCACCATTGTACCTCAGCTCCTTGCTAGTGGCTTTTGGCTTCTCAAGCTCTCCTGTCAGTTGGGGAGCAGCTGTACTTAAATGTCGTCGTGTCGGTGGGAGGCAGCACGGTTGGAATTGTTCTCTGGAGGAAGTCATTGAAGCTTGGTGTTGCTGTCCTGGGTCTCCAACAAGGATGAGGAGCACTGGGGCCATGTGCATGGCAGCCACCAGAGCAGCCTGGCCGAGGCCTTCTGTCTGACAGGGACTGCATGCTACCAATGTCTGGGTGTGCCTTGGAGGAGCAGCAGATGAAAGATTGTGGCATTTCCACAGCTGCTCTTACCTTGTCTTTTGTCACTGCCGTACCTCACTTTCCACTTGAAATATGTGTTCAAAACTGCTTCAGCCTCAAATACATCACAAGCGTCTTGTTGTGAGAACACTTCTGGTTTCTTGGTTGTGTTGGACCAGTCTTCCTGATGAGAGCTGAGTATGGGGATTTCACAAGTGCTGCTCATGAGACTTTCTGGTGGAGTTTCCCGTCTCTTTAGGAGGGATGCTTCACAGATGCTTCTGGCTTACATTTCTTTTTAAAACTGCAGGGTTCTTGTGGATGCTTTATTGCAGTCTTTGTTCAGAAAAAACCCCAAACTTCTGTTGATCAGTGTAATGAACTCTGGGCCAAAGCCTGCTGGATTGCCCTACAGGAGTAGGAAAGGCCCTTGTCTTTACTGCTCTTTGGGTGATACTCTGCAGTGAGTCAGTGGGGTAGAATTTGAGAAAAGTTCTTTCTGAGATGTGAATGAACACAATACATAGAGAATAATAGTTTCTGTAGAGCTGACCTATGCACAGGGTGGTTCCCAGTTAAATCCCATTGAGGATGGGGGAGCTGATGGAGGAAGCAAGCAGCACGTTGTTCAAGGAGATGCTGAAGTGGAGCTGTCTGAAAAGCCGTGCAGTTGACAGACCCCATCCCCCTCCATTCCTCAGGTAACATGAGCTGTTGCCTGTTTGATTGCATTCGATTTTGATAAACATTGAGGCGTTTTGTTTCCAGTCAAATACATGGAACTGTCTGATAAACCTTGTTATTGAGATGAATTTTGTGGTTTGTGGTAGTGATCTTGAACAAATGACCCAAAATATGTGCAGAGCAGAGCTTTGCTGTCATGTCAAAACCATTGTTTTGTCATGTCAAAAACCTCCCAGCCCCATTAAGGAGGGGTGTCTCTCTGAGTCTGTAAAACTGGACATTTTCTTATAAAACCAATTTTCCAACAAAAAAATGGTTTTAAGACAGACAAGTTATGCAAATACATCAAAAAGATGAAATCCCAACATGATGCTTGTTGCTGATTTCAACCACTGTAACATGAATTCATCCCTGCTTAGTCTGATGTTTTATCTATTCATGGTATTTTAAAAACTCAGAATTTATATAAAATATGGAATTGGATCATAGTTGGGTGTAGGGGGGAGACTGTCCTCCCTTTGGCACAAGTGACTTCCCTGGGAGCTGGGTTCCAGCCTCTTCCCCAGGTGGAAAGAGACTCTGGCTGCAGGTTATTTTTCTGAGACGTGAAGGGAGCTGGGGCTTTCTGGGCAGCGCTCTGCTCCCAGAGTGGAACTAGAATGCCTTCCCTCTGCCAAAGGAAACATGGGGTGTGGTGGATGTGATAGGATTTAGGGTTGGGCTGGCTTTTCCTCTGCCTTGGCTGGTCCCCACTGTGCATACCTATGACAGCAGTTCCTCTGCCGCACAGTCCAGCTCTTGTGCCCGTGACTGCAAATCCCAGCATTGTGCTTGGGTCTCGTTCTGAGGCTGGCTGGGCAGGGGCGGGCAGCTGGGGAAAGCTGCTGGGCTTTATAGGAAGGCGAAGGCGGCTTTATGTTTCCTGCTCAGATTTTACCTGGCTGCGGGTGGGTGGGGGCTGCGGCAGCCCCAGCCCTGCTGTGCCATGCCAGGCAGAGCTGCTCCAGAACTACTCAGCTGATAAGGGCTTGTGGAACACATTAGTGTCACATGCCAAGAGCTTCTGGCCTTGCAGAAGTGGCTGAGCTGGTGTTCAGAGGACGTCAGGTTGCCTTGTGCCTTTGCTTGGAGGGAGTCCTGTCTGCTGTGTCAGAGCACACCAGGTGTGAAGAGCAGAGGTTATACCCCTACAGACTTTGAAATCCACATCAATCCTGGCAGTTTCCTGAGCAGCTGCTGGAAAAGCCTGTGCTTCAAAGGTACAAATGGCTGCTGAGAGGAGGAAAAAGACTTTTCTCATCTCCCTGACTGCCAGGGTTTGGATGAGAGGAAATAATCCTTAATTGTAGCAAGGGCAAAGCAGCAGAATTTTCTCAAGGTAAAGGCAGAGTGCTTTGGGGCACAAGACAGGTTTCATCTTTTCCAGTCCAGTTTCCTGAGTCTGGGGAGCACTTTTGCCTTGAAAATAACTTTTACAGTTATTGGGATACTAATCAAATGCCTTCTACCAGAGTTACATGCAGGAGCAATACTCTTGTCTTTCCTAGGAGCCAGGGTTGTATTTTCCTCAGTTCACATATTCAGACTAATTTGTCGTTGGTTATGTAACAGCTTGATGTCACCCAAACTTTGGAGATCCCTTTTCTCTGTGCCTCTTCTTTGCAACCAGTATAATCCCTTTTGATGACATCTGACCCACCTTGTTGTGGACAAGTTCCCCAAAGAACGTAAAGAGAGAACTCTACATTTGGAGTGAATGTACCAGCCTCAGCATTATGTGAGAGCTTTGAGCCCTAGGACTTTAGGTGACAAAAGTAAATGTTGGACGTTTTGGGAGGAAGAAAGTTCTTTTTGTTCCCTGATCTGCATGTTCCCAGATGTCAAGTTATGTATGGCTGCAGGCTCCTTGGTACCTTCCACCCTCAAAAATCACTTTTTTCCTCAAGAAATGTATTTGGTATGTAGAATGAGTTGGATTTGAAGGGTGCAGCATCAAAATAACAGGAGGAATTTTTTTTTTTTTTTCAGTATAAACAGAAATTATAGGAGCCCTTAACTGCATAAATAATTGATGTTGTTCTGGACTACAGTATCTTAGATGGTTGCTGATTACTGCATGTGTTGATTTACTTAGTGGATGAAATGAACCATCAGGAAAGCCTCAGCTGTTTTTGAGGTCTTGTAAAAAATCTCTTTTTTGTTTGTTTTGATATGGGGCATGTTGCAAAAGAAGCTGTGAGGCTGAGTAACTCCTCGACCACCATTTGAGCATCTGTGAACAAATCCTCTCACCTATGCCTGTTTATACCATCTGGCTGAGGTCAGCCCTCTCTGTGCAGTATCTGATGCCTTCTCCTGTCTAGGTTAACAAAGCTCCTCTGGCATGAAGGCAGGCAGGAGGGTGAGGGCTGGGCTGCCAAAGGAGCTTGTGCTCTGGAAGCCCAGACCCCACTGGGGTGGGCTGATGCTCAGGGGTTTCACCGGCCAGAGGTATGACCTGCTTCTCCTTTTTGTCTCCTGGTGATGGTGTGATCTGGGCCAGCACAGAGCAGCCAGTGAGATTTGGGCTGCAGCCTTGTCTGACTGTAATGGTGCAGAGAATGGAAGCAGCATTGAAGGGAGCTCTCCTGGAGCCAGCTGTAAGGAACTGACATATCGTTCCCGCTCCCCTAAAGAGAAGGGGTGGGGAACGTGCTTGTCTGAATTTTCTCACACCCTCTGATCTCTGCTGACCCGGCTGCATGCTTTTGCTGGGAGAAACTTTGCCTGCTTAGCATAGTACTCCAGCGCTGAGGACATTACTCATGGCAAAAGAGCAGTGTGTGTGGGTGGGGAGGATTAAACTGAATGTCAGAGATGTCTGGTTGTCACTGGTGGCCTTGGAAGTATGTTGCTTCATGTCTGTCCTTTCCAGCAACGACCCAGCTGGGTTTTCCTCTCAAACACACGTAGGTGCAGTTTCTCTAGATCTTTTTCTTGGCTGATGCTAATTTTCTTGTTTGTTATCTCTTCATCACTTCTTGCAGAGTGTGTTTAGGTGTGGAGTGATGGGTGATGCCGGAGGCTGTAGGGTCTGTGAGAAACTGTGAAGAGCTGACAGAGTGAGCATGTAGGGTGCCGGAATGGGTGAGGGGAGAAGGCCGGAAAAAAATTGAGTGAATTTTAGACCCACCCAGCTATCTTGACTCACATGGAGCTGAGTTATGCTGCTTTTCATAAAAAGGCTTCCCACCCTTCCTCCCTCTCATTTGCTGTGGGCAGCAGCTTCCCTCAATATACCCACTGCTGCCTCTTGTATCCTTGCCTGCAGAGGGAAAAAAGGCACCGTATATCCCTGTCCAGGGACTGCAAAGCTAGTTAGGTAGCATGTATGGAGGGGATTGCATCAAATGTAAAATGTGGTTGTGTTTGGCAAGCTCTGGGACGAACAAAAGTTTTATAAAGAGGTCCTGGGAGCTGAATAAGCAGCCAAATGTTTCTCCCGTTGCTAAATCAAAGTGTTTTCTACTGTAAATGCACTTGCCCAAAGACTGTCTGAAGACTTGATATTTCATAGCTCTTTGCTGGCTGGCCATCAGTGCAAGGAAACAATAGCAAGCAAGCTGCCTGGGAGATGGTCATCTGAGCTTTGCAAAGTCCTGGTGGTGTTGGCAAAGTGGAGCCCAAAGTGTGTGTGCAAGGGGGCACATGTGCACAAAGTTTCACTTTGTAGTATAAGAAAGTAAGGTAGTTTCTTATTCTATCCCAACCAATCCTGAATCTGTGGGACCTCTTTTAAAAAAAGGGGTTGAAGCCTATAACTGGTCTAAACTGTTATCTACTACACTGAGTTTTGCATGAATAAAGAGTGCACAATCAAACCCATGAATTGTGGGGATTATTTGTTTCTTCCGTATGCTGGCACATGTGTTGGAGCTGGTATCAAGGACATAGTTTGATGTGTCTGGTTGTAAGTATCTAGATTGTTTCTACAGTAGCCCAGATTTCTTACACAGAACACCAGCCAAAGAGAGCATCACCATAAGCACACTCTGGGACCTATTTTGGACACAGTATAAATCAGTTCTGCTCTGCGTGTCTCAGAATTGTCTGTTCAACAGCAAAATGGCCTAATGGCAGTGTTACCCAATCACCTGGGAGCAATCACCTTGAGGTAGGGCATGGCTCCTTTCCAAAGGAAGCCCTTGGACATGATGTTACAAGGTGTGCAGAGCTTTATTCACCCGACCATGGTGTCTCTGGAACTGGGAGGTTCCTGGTGCCTTGTGAGTCTGCCCATGTCCCCATCTGCTCAACCCCAGTGGAGGAAGCCCAAGCCAGTCAGGGAGCTCTTTTGAAGGACACAAGAGAATATGCATTTGCACAAGCTGTGACTTGTGCAAGGTTGTGTTTGCCCGTTTTGTTCTTGCAGTGTCTTTCTGCCCTTCTCGGCTTTCCATGCAGAAGTGCAGCTTTATCTGCTCAGTTCTGTGTCACCCACCTGTACAAGGTGTGCAAGACACTGCCTGCTGGCCCCTTGGCTCCTGCTGGTCTCTGCTCCATGCTCAGTCAAGAGGAAAGGGTAAGGAGGCAAAGCTGGGGCAAAGCTTTAGATCATCTGAGAGCAGGAGCAAAGCAGTTTCAGGTGCAAAATTTACTGGATGCCTGCTAGCCTGAAGCTTTTGTTCCTTTTTGGATTCCTTTTGTGTAAGCTGGCTGGTAGCTGCCATTGCTCTGAGCACCTCTGCCTGCTTTTCCCCCAGCCACATGCCTGCCCCTGCTGCTTCCCATGGACCAGGCAGGGATGTGACAAAAATAAAAACAGGAAAATGTCTTCCCACTGGCAGACATTTTCTTCTCTGTGCTCCTCACTTAATAACAGAAACGCCTTTTGCTTGATAGCACTGAGATAAGCCCAGACCTTACAGGGAGGGGGGAAGGGAACATTATTAGTAGCTATAAATCATCCTATAAGGATGGGGGATGGGTTCCCTCTGTACCTTGCCCTTGTGTAGACATGTTTGCTGTGAACGGTCCTGGCAGGCAGTCTGAGCTGGATGTTGCAGGCAGCAGTTTGTGGAAGGTTGCATTTCAGGGCAAGTTATTTCCAGACCTGAAGCAGCTGGATTTTAAGACATGTTTACTTTTGGCAGATACACTTCTCTTTTTTATTACTGTGCATCCTTGTTGCTTGTCCTTAGGGGAGAGGTTTATGTGGTACCTGAGTGGATGTAATAGCCCTTGTGCTACTGGTGGCTCTTACCTAATGGAGAAGAGCACTCACACTTCAAATTCCTGTGAAGTGGACGCAGAAGGGAACTGACACCACAAGCACTGGCAATGCACTGAGATGTCACTTTGAATGCCGGTTGCTCTTCCTGGTGGCTCGTGTGGGTTCTTCAGGAGGCTTCAGTATTTCAGTGTCCCTGGCTGCTGTGGCTTAGCTGTTCCTGGTGATACAGGATCATTTCTACCAGCCTATCACATATTGTGTAATTACCGGTCTTGAAATGCAAGCTGTATGGCTGAGTCTTCAGCAGTGTTCCAGTGCTGGCATTAATCCACTGTTGTTCCTGACCCTTTGGCAGCTTGTCTGATTGAAAATGAATCATGGTAACAGTGTACTGAGCTTGGTGTTCCTTACAGGGCTGAGTAATGTGCCTCTCTCCCTCCTTTGGTAGCAGAGGAAATAAAGGCCCCAAGAAACCAAGTGACTCAGTTAAGGTCCAGAGGCCAGGAGAGGACCCACACTGTGTTTCCTGCAGGCTTCTTTTGTTTTAATTATATCCTTAGGGATATGTCTTATGGTTTTTATAAAGACAGCTCCCAAATCTGATGGGACTATAGGCAACTTTCAGTGCTCAGGATTTCTTCAGAGCTGTAAACTGTCCCTGTGTGCTGGTTTTGGCTGGGGTAGAATTGTTCACAGTGGCTGGTAAGGGGCGGTGTTTTGGATTTGTGCTGAGCACAGGGTTGATAATACAGAGACGTTTTTGTTATTGCTGAGCAGGGCTTACACAGAGCCAAGGCCTTTTCTGCTTTTTGCACTGCCATGCTGGTGAGGAGTCTGGGTCCAGCCGGGACAGATGACCTGAACTGGCCAAAGGGATGTTCCAAACCAGATAACATCATAGTCAGCATGTGAAACAGGGGAAAGAAGGAGGAAGGGGAGATGTTTGGAGTGATGGTGTTTGTCTTCCCAAGTAACAATTATGCATGATGGGGCCCTGCTCTCCTGGGGATGGCTGAACACCTGCCTGCCCATGGGAAAGAAGTGAATTAATTTCTTGTTTTGCTTCGCTTGTGCGTGTGGCTTTTGCTTTCCCTATTCAACTGTCTATCTCAACTCAGGAGTTTTTTCGCTTCAACTCTCCCAATTCTCTCCCTGGCCCTGCAGGTGGGGGAGTGAGTGAGCAGCAGCATGGGGCTTGGCTGCTGGCTGGGTTTGAACCACGACACCCTGTCATAAGGTTTACCGGAGGTACTCTCAAGGCAATGAATCCAGTGGAGTGGCTGCAGATTGCACTCAGTGGCCTCGATAGGTCACCAGTCGGCTGCAGCTTGGCAAGTGATGATCTTCACATTTAAATCAGATTTTCTTTATCCATCTGGTGCTTTGTCTGGTGTTTTCATCAGCACTTCCTCTCTCAGTTCAGAGACTGTTTACAGCATTCAAAGTGGTGTGCAGGTAGACATTCATTATTGGCTGACCCATCTGAAGCTCTTTGGATTAATGTTGAGCACCTTGGTCTGTGATCCACGGCTGTGTCCTTCCTTTTTCCATGAAACACTTTCCTAGTAGAGAGGTGAAAAAAGAAAAACATCTTGTGATCTTTCTTCTGAATGGGGAAAATAGCCCACTACAGCTGTGACGAGATGTGCTGAACAGCCTTAGTTTTGGCCCGGGGAAAACAGTGATTGCTGCTAATGTGTGACACCCCTAGAAGGGGAGTGTTTCCCTGAGGGCAATGATTTGCCAACCAAACCCTAGTAAGGAGGGATCTCTAAATCTTGTGAAAGATACTTATGTCTGAAAGCTCTGCTGGGTTTGCTCAGCTGCTTTCCGGCATGCTGAAACCTAGCATGAATGTGTAGAATGAATACCAGTTGCAATGGACTCATAAATGAGGTATGTCTCAGCTGCGAGGCATGTTTTAATCTGTGCTCATGTCTGGGAGCAGTCCACCCTTCTCGTTTCCTGGGCCTATTAAATAATGGACGAAAGCCCATAGGAGTCATTACACTCCTTTCACAAACTCATTAAAACTGCACAAAATCTTATGTAGTGTTTGCAAAGCCACAAACATGACATTATTCACCCTCTGCCCAGGCAATAATTTTGGCCCAAAGAGGTCTCAGTTGTTAAGAGGACACCTCTTTAAAAGACGTAGGGCAAAATGAACAAGCCATTTAGCTGATTTATTTGAAAATGCCAAGTTTTAGCTGGAACCTTTTTCATGAGGAGTGTCATACTGACAGCATTGCTGCATAGCGTCTTCTGTCTGGGATCACATGGAGAGGAAAGGGAGATGCAATATGGCAGAAGGTATCAAGGTGAGCTGTGGTCAGTTGGGAGGGTTGGTGCTTCTACTTTTTCAGACACTATTGGCAGCTTGTGGTTTAAAGACGAAGTTTCTGATGCCTTTCTCCCTTCCAGTATGCTTGTTAGATCATGCACTGCCTTGGGATTGATCTTGCTGAAGTCAGTAAATGTGTGTTGCACCTGTTCCTGGGCAAAACCAGATTATTACAACTAAAGAAGCAATCCAAAATGTTGAGTCCAAACCTTTCCTTCAAGGAAGGAAACAAATGAGATTGTGATGCAGGCAAAGGTGTTTGTGATTGGCATTGATTGTATTACAATGACTCTGATACTCTTTTCTGTCATCTCTGTTCTTAGAGACTTGGACTTCTGTCTGTCCTCAGCATCTTCTGTTTCAGAGAGCACTTCTTTGTCCAGGAAAGAACAGATTTACTTTCTGTATGATCTTGCCCTCTAGCATGAGAATGTCTTGAGTGAAAATACTATTTTTGTTATTTACCTGTTGTCCTTTCTCCAGATTTCTATCTGTGAGTGCCAAAATAAAATCCCCTATCTAAAAGACCTAGATAGATTTCTGCTGAGAATTTACTTTCGTTAATTTTAACTTCTTTGCTTCCAGGTACCAGTCAGAAAAAACACAACTTCTCCAACTGTTTTTCAAATGCTGCTATGGAAATCTCCTCCCTGGAAAGTCCATTCACTCTTTTTGTTTTGTTTTCTCTTAGGTGACTCCAGGCAGCAAAGCTGCAATAGCCAACTTGTGTATAGGAGACCAGATCATAGCCATTGATGGAGTGAACACAGATAACATGACACACCTTGAGGCACAAAACAAAATCAAGGCTTGCACAGATGAACTCACTCTGACAGTCAGCAGGTACGTAGCTGAGCAAGACTGGGCTGGAGAGAGGGAGGGTTGCAGGGTGGGCAGTAGCTGTGTTTTGGTTTGACAGTAGGCCTCTCTGGCTGGTTTAATTTGACCTCTCAGTGCTTTGTCTGGCAGGTGCTGGCTAGCAAGAGGGAACTGCATTTCATCCTTTAATCCTGATGCTGCTTGCATTTGCTGCACTTTGACCTTATGAAAACAACTTTCCAAGTGAGGAATTGGCTGATAATTTATGCCAGAGTCTGTCAGCTTATTCTGTGGCTCCTGACAGCAAGAAACCAAAGATGGTCTCATGAAGACTTCACTCATAGCAGAGAAGGTGCAACCAGAGATGACCTTCCTTCCTGTTGCACTCATTTAGCAGTTAAACTATACACTTACGTGTTGTTCTGAGCGATTAATTGCCTGGCTTCTGCCATGCACGGACTCAGAAATGTTGTGCATTTTGAAGCCTCTTGATCAAACAGCACTGTCAGTCTTAAACAGCGATGACCCAGGGTGGAACAAAGTTTCATCTTAGGCATCAGTCTCTTCAAGTCCTGAAAAACTAAAGGAGGGTGACAGCTGAGACACAATTTCTGTCACTAGTGTAGAGCACAGGCTGGCTTCAGCCTTCCCACCATCTTGAACTGCAGAGCAATGGACAGCTTCATTCCTTTCCCTAGCCATGCTTTGTTCTTGGGCCATCTTTGTACAGAGAGGAAATGGAGATGGGAAGGCAGGACTCCGCTTTGCATTGACCTGTTGCTACTTAAAAGAACAGGAGCCTGATTTTTTTGAAAGTGCTGGGGATTATCCTTCCTTTTGATGTGAATTGCAGATGCAGGTAGCGCCACTTTTCAAAGTCAGATGGTAGATGCATTGTGGCATTTCTGGTTGCTCTGGAGCAAGTTTTTCCTGTGCCTGCTTTCCCTCAGAGTGATCATCCATCAATTTCAGGGCAGATGCAGGGGAAGTGCTTTCAAAAGGAGTGCAAAAGCATGTCTTAAATGATACAGTGGTTCAGTTGTTCAGGGCCTTTCTGATAAGCAGAAATCTTTACCATAGCTCAGACAATGCCAGGAGTTCAGCAGGCATATCCCAGTTTAGGAAGAAGCGATGGGTCTTGGCCAAAAAAAAAAGCCTGATGGTTCATTAAGGGAATTCACAGATGGAAGAATGGAGCACAGTGCAGGCAGTGTGAATGGGCAGTGAGCATTGCAGCAGCCTGTTAACCCCAGAGTTTCTCATACTGGCCTTGAACTTAGCAGCATGCAATCTTCCTGCAAAGGAGTGTTCCTTTTCCTCTCCAAAATCCAGCTGCTTGACTTGGCAAACGAGTGCCATGTGGTTCTGGCTGGGAAAGAGGAAGGGAGGCAAGGACTCTTTCAGCCTGCAGGCAAGTTCACTCTTACAGATCATTGAGTCTGTAAAATGTGTTTGCTAATGTTAACTACAAAGTCGTTAAGTTTATAGCTACCCTATGCACGTTTCATTGCCTTGGGTGTGGAAGCTGTCCAGGGAGAGATTTCTAGCTGGATCTACAGCTGTATAAAACTGTGCAGGGGCTTTGAGTTTACAAAGCTCCTTCAAGACCCCCTTTTAATGAGGTAGCATGAGTGTGTGTTGGATGCTTCTGCTGCTGTTCTGATCACTGAGTTCTGCTGACAGAAGGCCAAGAAGGGTGTCAAAACTGCAAGGAAGTGAAAGCAGTGATGTCACTTCTTACCACATTAGGGTTTGATACAACTATCCGTTGCTCTGTGTAAAATCTGTGTGCATCATCATGTGTTGTCTTTCCTGGTTGTACTCTGTTGAGAATATTTTATCCCTAATGCCCAGTGTCTCCTTCTAGGCCCCCATAACTGTGTTGGTCTAAATGCAGCTGGACTCAGTGGTCAGTAGTGCTACATAGTCTTTATTGCTGAGGCAGGAGCACTTCTTTACTTTGCAATCTAAGGCCTTAAAATGAAAAGCCCTAAGAGGATGCCTAGAGAGGTGACAGAGAAAGACCTGGAGCCATGCTTCATCTTCCTGCTCAACTTAAGGTAGAAGAAATGGGTGAGGAAAGCAGACTATGGGGTAGTTGTGAGCCATCCTCTGTGAAGAAGGGAAGGGCATTGCCACAGTGGTGGAGAGGTTGGAAGGCTCTTGGGGAAAATGAGTGCCACCTGGCCAAATGGTATGGCTTGGGCTTCCTGGGCCTTGGTGGGCACAACTGTCGCTAAGGCTTGACCATACAGTTGATAAGGAGGGCTCACAATGCATTCAGGTCAGAGCTGGAAGTTTTTTCTCTGTCAAAGTAGCTCTGTAAGTAGTTGGTTGAGTATGAAAAGGAATGTATATCATGTGCACTTCAACACCACCAAACCTTGGGTCTGGTCTCCATGCTGTGCAGTTGTAGCTTGTTAGCTGAATTGGTTGTACCAAGGAGCTGTGCTGGCACAGATCATTGCTCTGACAGAGTAGCACCTCTGTGGGTTGGAACATCACAAACTGGTGTGAGGATGTCCCAGGTGTGCTAGGTTTTCTGGCATGAGAAGTCTTCCAGTCCTTTTCTACTCACCATCAGTGAGATGTCTTGTGAAAGCATAAATCCTTAGTGATTTTTAAATTCCTAGCTGATGAATTTTTAATGATTACTCATTTAAATGATTATCCATGCTAAATATTCTCTGACCTGCATTCAGTGTGGCAGCAAGGTTGTGCCAGGTGGGATTTCATATACAGGTCTGAGCTCACACCAGGTGTTTCAGTTTCACCAAAGGATCAACACCATTGTGACAGTGGAGACTTCATTTATGTCTGTGCTGTAAATGTGATGAGTCTATGTGGCTTGAAGAGTCTAGTGGGTGAATTAGTACAAGAAAAATCTTTAAAGGATGGAGGTGTCTCTGCTGCAGCTCTTAAGCTGCAAATAGCTGGAGGCTCTGAGAGTGTTTCATAGCAGTATTATGCTTGTCTTTTTCATGTGCTCTTCTGTGAACCAAAACACACTTTGTACATGTGTGTTCTTCAAACACGCAACTGTCTTCTCTTTTAATGATAGCCAAGTAGTTAAGATGTCTTCATGTTTTGCTTACTAATGATTATTTAAGAGAAGTGTAAATATAGAGAATTGAAAGGACCTAAACACTTCTGGTAAAGGAAATGCTGTTTGCTCTGTATGCTTGATTGTGTATATCAACAGCATTCCAATGTTTCCTGTTTCGCTATGTTTCTTAGCGATGGTAGCAGTCCAAAAATATTTCAGATCAGATTGTAGGCAGGAAATCTAGTCTAACACAAGTCACCATTAAAAACGTATCGGCTTTCTAGGTGAAGAAAACATGCCTGGTCTGCTTTTTCACCCAAAAGGGAAAACCTCTTAATTTCCTAGGGTTTAAAACCCAGCCACAAATTGCTTTCTCTGGATACTCTTTTCTAAGTGGCGCTGCTAGGTCCTTTGCTATTAGACTTGTGAACAGAGTTTGAAAGGTCTGTCTTCTGCCTCGAAAGTGGGTGTTCAACACTCTTGCCGTATATAACGAATTCCCACTGAACTCAGTGTCTAGCAGCTCCCGCTCTTTTCTGAGCCTCTGTTTGTTTATTCATTTTGCTTTTTGTTTCAAGAGAAATGTAGTTTCCAAGAAACCAAAGCAAAGGTTCCATTATTGTCTTCAGCAGTATAAAATCAAGCTCAAGACAGAGTGCTTCAGTCAACTCAAGCCTACCTGGTTGCTGAACTGAGAAATTCACAGGGAGATTTTTGTCTCTCCATAGGAAAAATGAAGTTTTGAATCTTTGAGAAGTGCTCCTCTTCTTTTTCCTGGTGTTTTGTTGTTTTTTTGGGTTTTTTTCAAATTAGGGTGTGAACATCACTGCGCTGACATATTAGGGTTGAGCAAAGCCTCGCCTGGGGCTGCTCTCCGTTAGTGGGTGTAAGCAGCAAGATGTGTCCAACTGATTGGAGAAAGCTATCAACTTTCTTTGGGAGTTTATTTGAGTAAGATGCTTCCCCTGACAGAGAACATTCAAAGAAAAGAAGGTACAGGAGGAAAAAATGCTACCACAAAATTCACATAATAGTCAAAAGATCCAGGCATCACCCATGTCAGTGAAAGTGCTCATGATGAATTTGACACACAGTTCTGTTGTAGCTGCAGATGTACAAAAGCAGATAAATATTCATTGCAGCACAGGTGAAAATTACTTCTAAAACAAATGCCTCTTTGCCTGTGGATATAGTCACCAGATGGGTGGTAGAACTGTGCAGCCCTCAGCAAATCAAAGGTAAAGTGTATATGTAGGTGTTTTTTCAGCAAAGAAAGTGTTCCTATAGTGAGTCCTTCCCTTTATGTCTGGAGGCAGTTTGGGGGTGGTAGAGGGGAACATCTGTGAAAAGGGGTTGCAAACATGTAGTCTCTTGTTCTGCTCCTACTGTCATTTTCCTCAAATTTCAAGCTGCTTTTTTGCCACTCTGCTGCCAGCTTATAATGCATTAGTGCACCTTCTTTGTTTGCAATAGTCTTTTAATTTGCTGAAAGTGCTGCCAAGGAGTGAAGCTATGTATTTGTTCTTTGAAAAGTGCTAAGATCAGGGAAGTCAGATCTGCTACCAGGACCTGTTAAATGGATTGTCAGAAAGGATCATGTGTAGATGCTTATGAAGAAGAGGAGGGCACATGTATGATGTCCTCTACATTTTATGTGGTAGGTTTGGTTGCACTCTTGCTTGCTCCATGTGTTCCCAGGTCTGAGCTGTGGGGAATAGTTGCACAAAGCCACAATAGGCTTGGATTTCTGTTCTAGGAAGTTGGTGGAATCCGTTGACTCATTTAGGTTTGCTTTTTTGCTTTCCTGCCAAGAAGAGTTTTCCAGTTCTGTCATCTTACTAATAATTCCTTTGGCCCTGGGAAAAGCCAGCTGCTCAATGTGCAGCTATATAAGGCCATGCAGGTTGCCTGGCCCTCCGTGGCTGCTCCCAACCTCTCCATGGCTGGTGTGGTGCTTCCAGCCCTTGTGGGTGCATGCCAGCAGCTTTTACTAACAAGTGACACATTCAAAGTAATTTTGGCAAATCAAGATTGGTATTTGTTGTGATTTTACAGCCTCTTTGGCGGGGCAGCAGCAGTTAACTCTGCAGCTGGCTAGTGCAAGAACAGTGTGAGTTTGAGCAGTCAGGTGTGTCTTAGCCTTTGTAGCTGTCATGAACCTGCTCCAGATAAGCTTCTGTTGTTTCGTCTGTGTAACTGGAGTTGGGTTTTTGGTTCTCGTGGTTGTATAAAGAGATAGCTGAAACACAAGAGGGCCATGCATGGAGAAATGCATTTGGGGCCTCCTGTCTCTAGGAAGTTGTGACTGTCATTGCTGTTTGAATTGACAAGAGGCTGTATGCAGCCTGAGTACAGTTTTGCTTACCAAACTGAATATGTCCATTAATGAATGGTTGTTAAAAGTGACTATTCATGTTTAAAGCTAAGGGCCTGTATTTGACAGCTGTTGTAGCTAAAAGGCTGATTAAAAGGTACCTTCCTGGTAGCCTGAGAGCTCTTGTAGTTAGTTTCTAAACATTATTAAAATGCCTGTCTAAAACTCTGATGAGAGGATTGCAAAAGATAAATTCTTTAGGTCTTTCCTCATTTTTCAGCTCAAAAACTTTTGTGCTGCACAAGAAACTTTTCAGTCTTTTGGGGTTTATTTCCTACTTTGGTATCTTAGTTGTGTCTATCCCAGTGTTTGAAATGAGAATGTAGATGTGCCTTTCTTCTTTATGGAAATTACACAGTTCTTGGCACAAAGAATTAGACCCTCATTTTCCACCTCTGAATTTTCCCTTGAAGCTGTGGATTCCCTTGAATCAATGCTTTTGCATGCAAAGCACTGATAGCAAAATCCAGGCTCTTGTAATGTTTATGTTACATCATGTTCAAGCCAAGCTGCTTGAAAAGTGTTGTTTCACAAATACCTTTCCAGATTCCTGCCTTGACTTGCATGCAGTTTCCTTCCTTCTTTTCCTACCAGTACCTCTGCATCCAAACTAGCATCAGAGAAATTTCTTTCTAGTCTTGGGTCTTGGTTTCTGCCTGTATGAAACAGGAGATGCATGGCTCATTCCCTGGCGCTGTCTTGGTTACTCTCTATCCTGTAGTAAGGAAACAGCATGGAAATGCAAACTGCAAACATGATGAAGTTTGTATATACATGTACGTGCAATTAACTTGCCTGACCCTCATTCTCAAGCTTGTTTGTGTCATGTTTTTGTCTCTTGCACCATTTGAGTGTTGCTCTTTGATGGAGTCTCATTTGAAAGAATATGCATTAGAAACTATATTATAAAATAAATATTTATCAGTTTATCATGAATCTCTGAGATCTGACAAGGATGCCAGAGCCTCTGGCTTTCACCAGACAGGGTGGGATTCCCCAGCAGGCTGTTGGACATCCAGCCCCTCCACCAGTGGAGAGGCAGGTCTGGCAGCCCTGCTAGCATGGCCGTGCTTGGTGGCAGGGGTACAGCCTTGCCAAGGGGAGCATGGAGGTGGTTTTTTGGCTGGAGGCCTTCTCCCTCAAATTTGGGGAAAAAATCCTCCAAAAAGCCATTACCAGTAGCAGCCTGGTGTGGACTGAGGGTACTGTTACCAAAGCTGGCTTTAGCTGTCTACTGTGACACCTGTTCCCTACTTTGTAAAACGAAGATATGAAAACATACAGATAAGATCCAAATATGGTGAGTCTAATCTGCCCTGCTGTCTGTGCCTGGTGCCCACACTTCCCAGTGCTGCAGAAAGTAAGCCCTGGGCCAGTAGTGGGGCATAAGGTGAACTTTTAGGTGCTCTTTTTCTTCCTCCTGCCACAGCTCAGTAGAATTAACAGGCATTGACACAAGAAGCAGAGCCAGGAAACCCTTGCTGAGAGCTGGGACCATAGTGGTCCTATCTAATACCCACCGACTATGGGCTCCACATGTGGTGGATGGCAGTGGGATGGGGCATGTGCCTTGAAGGGTCTGCTGGGTAAAGCCAGGGAGAGCAAAGCTGTGTCCTTTTCCGCTTCGCTGGGGCCATAAATGGGCTGCTGAGAGTGGCTGAGGGGCTCTGCTGCAGCTGTTGTGAAGACAAGGGAAAGCTTTATCCTCCCTGCCTTAGAGGGACAGATGCATGGCCTATTTAACATTTCTGTTTGGATAACTTTTAGACTGGATTGAAAGTAAAGCTTGGAGTGACCTTGCTGCTTCCATTTATATCCAGTGACAGAGTAGAATGGCAGCAGTCTGGGGAACAAACTGGAGCTATTTGCCTTGCTTATAAATAAAGGTGAAAAATCTGCTCAAAACCACCTGTGGGCTGCAGTAGTTGGTCATAATTGCCTCCCCTCCACTGAAGACTAATGTGCTGTGTCACCAGCACCTCAAATGCATTGAGTGAGGGGCAGTGGGATGAAAACAAGTGCCTGAGGGGAAGTTTCTGTTCTGTCTTCATTCACTGGCCTGCTTAAGGCTTAAATTTTTCAGTCTGAATAAAGCCTTCTGGTGCTTCTGAAAGCTGATAGTAAACTGAAGTAAAAGAACATGCTACCTCAAAAGTTCTTATATCACTGCTGTGAGAACTGGCACAGGGATGCCTCATGCTAGAAGTCAGCTGAAGTGTTTAGTGCTCTCTGAGCTGCTCTTTCATCTCCAGCCAGTGTCCCTTTGCTTATAGCCTGGCTGGCTGGGTGTCTCATTTCCATATATTTTGCTGTGTCCCCTGTTTTTCCAGAGGAGATGAAACTTGGTCATACATGATCTCCAAACACTCTCAAGGAATAAGGCTTTGGTCAACAGGCTGCTCCCCTATGTGCAAACAGTCTTCAGGTGTGGAAAATACAGCTGTCCAAGAAATGGGTGTGACTCTGTGAGGCTTGATAGCCATAATCTGGGTGGTATTGTTGGTTCCTCATCATGGGTTGCCAGAATCAAGGAGAGGATGGTTGTTTTTTATTCACTTGAGACATGTTGGACATCCAGTAACAGCAGCTGTTGTGACAAGACGATGATCAGATTGGTGTGGATCTGATACCATGCAGCTGTTACAGTCATACTTGTCTGTGTGTGCCTCAGTTTGCCAGACAGCAGCATTTGAGTGGCATAGGTTGTCAGGTATCAGCTGGGCTTGCACGATGCAATAACCAAGAGTCAAAGGTTTGCTGTACCTGAATACCCATAAAGGACATCCGGTGTGAGCTGTGTGTTTGTACTTTTCCTGTGAAAGGAGGTACAGCACAGCACACTTCATTCAAGTTTCTTCTCTCTAAAGTCCACAGTGCAATAAAGGGAATAGCAGGTCAATAAAACTCTTCCTCTTCCCTGACTGAGAATGCTGCCTCCCATCTCCTCCCATTGAGTTGCACTCTGAATGCAAATATTAAAATACTATTTATGCAGAAAATATCTGGGATGTAGGTGTGCATCTCAGCTAAGTTTGGGCTGTTTAAAAAATGTTATGACTTTGGAGGGCCTTTAGAGGAATGGTGCAGACTGGACTGAATATGTGTGGATAGCTCTGTTTCTCCATCCTTTTTCAGTTTTAGAAGCCTTTTATTTTTCTAGTCTCTTTCTCCTTCTTTAACTGGAAAATCTCTTTCAGTTAATTCTCAGTGGAAGCATTCCTGTTTTGCTAACTAAGTACTTAAATTATAGCTAGTCCTTGACCCACAAATACCTAGGAAGTACATCTATCTGCAGTTGCAGATTCCAGAAAGGACTCCTGTCAACAGCACAGGACATGGTTTTCAGACCTCATCCTGAGAGTTTATCGGCCATCTGTTTGCTGCATGATGCGATGTTTAGCACTGAACAGCAGTTTTCATTCAACAGTACTGCAGTCACTCATTCACTACTATTAAAAAATTTGGGAAAAGTGGCACTGTTTGGTCCGTCTGAGATGCTAACTACTGTCTGTACTTTTGAGAAATGTAGGTACCATATGTTTCCCATGAGGTATTTCAAGCAAATCCAAGCACTTCACTTCTTCCTCACCAGTTGTTTGTCATTCTTTGGGACACAGCAAAATTCCACAATGATGATGGTAAAATCAGTTGGTTTTAGTTGTAGATCTTGACTTGTGTTTCAGACTGCTGTGAGTAATTGGGGCAGACCACAGGCCAGTAAAGGTTATGTAGACATTCTCTGTCACATGATTTTGTCTCAGTTCTTAGTCCCATTGTAGGCTGGGATTTTTTTTTTTCATCGTTCCCAAAAGCTTCTGTTTATTCAACATGGATACCACTATAAATAAGAAGAAAATTCTGGAGACCCAAATGTAAGAAATATTTCTAGCTTATCTCCAGGACAGTCCAACCCCAAGAACAAAATGTTCTCTGTATAGTCAATACAGACAACAATCATTCCTTTTCCTGGCTATCCGTAAAAGCTGAAACAATCTGAATTGTCCCACTTAATTAAGGGATCTGCTTCTAAGGGATATCTCTAGCTTCTGCTTTTGGGTAACTGCCAGCTTGACAGCCTGGGTGGGAGCCCATGCCTGTTGTGTTGCCTGTGGGGTCACAAAGGATAAGCCAGGGCAGTCACTCCTGAGATCTTGTCTTGCTCCAAGGAACTCATTCATATCTAAGCCACCTATGTTGTGTACCTAAAATGAGGCTGTGAAGATTGCTCCTGATGTGGATTGTGCTATATATAAAAGAGACTGTGGAAATGTTTGAGAAATTGATGAACTTTGAGTCTTTTAATAACAATAACAGTGCTCACTGATGGAAACAGATTAACTACTCAAAATTTTTATGTTGCAGAACGGAGGCAAAAGTCTGGTCACCACTTGTAAATGAGGAGGGAAAGACGCATCCTTATAAGATGAATCTGGCCTCTGAGCCACAGGTAAGTACTGGAATAACTGTCTGCTCTTGTTCCTGCTTATTCCTGTGAGAGAAGTTCCTGGCCTTATCCTCCAAGGAGCTGAGCATGTGCCACTCTGTGAATAATCATGTTGGGGATAGCATCATGCCCCATACTATCAAGAGGTCATACGGCCCTTGGAGGCCTTGAGAGACAGACTCCCTCATGGTGAGAAGCCTGCTGCTGTGGAGAGCTAATCAGGTACCATGCCAAAGGTAACCTGCTTGGGTCAGAGGTGTCTCCTACCATCGGCATGCTCACACCTACCACAGGGCACAGACAGCACTGTAGAGGTGTGGCTCAGGAAATCATTGCTACTGTGCTAAGCCAGTTGATTTTCATAGAGAGATAAGTCTTGAGGGGTGAGGAATATTATTCACTCTTACAGTGTTTTCTGTTGGTTTGGATTTTTAAATTTTACTCAGCAATCCCTTAACAGTCTAGCTGTGGAGAAAGTGGAAGAGAAATACACCAGCATCTTACATTGTTATCTGTATGGCAGATCATGCAGCCTCTGTCTAGGAAGTTTGGTTTGTAACCTGTTGGCAGCCTGGCTTCATTGGTCTGCTGCCTCTGTCAAGTAAACGTAGTAATAAGAGTGATCTGTGCAAGGGCATTGCCAGGGCTAGATTTACTGCAAAAAATCTATAATAACTGCACTGAAATCAGTGGCATTCCTCTGGATTTTCACTGGGGGAATGACATGGCCCCAGTGGATTCTGGCCCTAGCATACAAGCCATGTGAGTCTTTCTAGCAAAATAAGTAGACTGTAGAACTAGTTTGACCCTGCAATTAATTAAGCATTAATATGGCTGTTTCAGTTGGAAAGGACCTGAGACTAAAGCAGCACATGTGCAGCAACACCCTGCCCAGACCTTGGCCTGGGATCTGTCCATGTTCTCTTTCATGTCAAGCTTCTCTGTGTTGCTTGGCCCTAGAATTCAGTACGGCATTCTCCAGGTATTTCATAACTCTGCCAAGGCACACTGTGACACTGAGCCATTTGGACTTGGTTTGAGCTGGAGCCATGTGGTGACACCTGTCTGTGACACTGTTGAGCTGAGGTCTGGTCTGTCTTCTGCTGCTCAGATTTTGGAAAGACTCTGTTTCAACCTTGGGACTTGGGGGCTATCTCTTGCCAAAGGAGCGGGGCAGAGTCTGCACTGAGGCTTTGCTGCAAGGATGCAGAGAGCTGTCTTTTAATTCAGCAGGACACGCAATCCTAGAGATCAATTTCCCAATGCAGCCATTAGCAAGAATTTAGCTAAATGCCACAAAATTAAACATAGGGCACAACACATGCCTTAAGCAGGATTTTAAAGTAGCTCACTAATTTTAGTTAACTGCAGCAAGAAGCCTACTGCTGCAGCCCCCTGTCACTCACTGCCCCAGCACACTTTTCTTCTCAGTCCAGCCTGGATAGATGGTCAGGATTTAGCTGTAATGCTGGTGGTGGAGCACATCCTCTCCTAAATCCTAACCTCAGTCTTAGTCCTGGTTCTAGCTCTGGCCTTTGTATAGATATCCTGATACTGCTAGTTTGTAACCATAGTACAACTGAATTTATTGGTAGCAACCTGTAACTGACTTGAGCAGGAGAACTTGATGTACAACTGAGTGTGGAAAATTTGTGTTACAGAGTTTATCTCTGAGCAATGACCATTGTCTTAATCTTGTGCTAAGAATCAACGGTTGCCTGAAAATTAGGCTTTGACCCCTTCGATGGCTGATGCTAGAAGAGTTATTTCCTGGTGTAAAAAGAACATATAAACTCACAGAAGTCTTGCCTTTTCTTATTCCCTTCCTTTAAAATAAAGCAGATTAAATCATTTGCAATTGCCTATGTGAGTGGGGCTTGCTGCTGTTCAGAGCACTGGGCTTAACTTCAAAGGGCTTTGCTTGCTGCATACTCAAATGGGAGTTCAGCAGTGTGAGGGGAGACGTATCATGTCTCCAAACCACAAGCTCCTATTTACTCTTACGGCATAACAGTGCCTGAACATCCTGATCTGCTGTTCCAAAGTGTCATGAACACCATCAAGTTGTAAGGTTGTGGGGTTTTTTGTTTGGTGGGTTGTTTGGGGTTTTTTTCCCATTTCCTTTTTCAGCAGCTGACTGCAGCAAGTAAGTTTTGTAGCAAGGTATTTCTGCTTGGAGCATGAAATCAGAAGAGCACGCTGATTCCTGCCGGAGCTGTGGCAAGTGTTGGCTAAGTCACTCTGGAGCTGTGTCTTTGCAGCATCATCAGGGGTTTTGGCCAGGCCTGCTTCAAAGCAGCAGTAGCAGAAGGCAGAAGATTATGTGTGTATGTATACCAACATGGCAAACTGCTATACATTTTACCACAAAGATGCTGATCTCATTTTTCCAGCAGGACTGGTTGAAACTGTGAGTAGAGCTGAATCTTCGAAGGCAGTGCTGAGCTGTTCAGGTTTTTTTACTTTCTGGCCAGTGAAAACAGTATATTTGCTTTTCTTGGCAACAGTCTAGTGCAGAACACTTATTAATTCACTTACCAAAGAAAATAGGACGTGCTGAGTCCAAGTGGTTTGTTTAAGTCCTGATCCAGGGTCCTCTGACAATGGTTCTCATTGGCTTTGCACATAGCCCTTTGAACACAGACATAAAATCATACATGTGAATAGCCTTACTTCAGGCTCAAAAAAAAAAAAAGAAATCTTTAAAACCCTTGCTGTAGAAATTGACTTATTCAGATATATTACCATCTTTCTTAGAATTAGTTTGTTAGATGTTGCCTCTCTTACCTTTGGTATCTTTTGAAATTTTTCATGCTTCTCCACCTTCATTTCATCTTCCTATTTTATTGATGTAGCTACTACAAAAAATCTTGCAAAATAACTTAATTTTCAGTTTTTCTCAGGAACTAGTGCTTAAGAGCTTGTCTGTGACTAGCTACATATTTTAAGATCCCTGCTTAAGGATTTTTTTATCCCATTTGTAATGGACTATTTGTTTACTGCTGTAATCCATTTGGAGGCTGATATTTGGTGACATACTGCATCATGCCTGTGGAAGTGTTTTCCCTTACTTGGAATGTAAGTTCAAGATACTTTTATTTGCCTTTGGAAAATAAAAAGGCATTCTACAACCTCCCATGCATTCCCCGAAGTCCTGAGTCCAAAGACTGACTTCATTGTCTAAGCTGATCTTTGCCCATGAAAGAGCTGCAGTCTTACTATTATTTCATTGCCATTATCCTTATCCTTCTAAATTAATTTAAACTGAGGCAAGAGTGATGACAAAATTCCATTTCATCAAAAGGTGCAGCAGCTTGTCAGTGGTGATGGCTCAGCAGCTGACCTAGCTTTGTTTTGGTGCCCATGGCAACATTAGAGGAAGGAAATGACAGTCTTCTTAGTGTATTTACTCAGTTATTTCACTTGCACTTCTAACCCAGATCCTAAGGGTGATTGCTCAGTGGCATTTTCCCATCAAGAGCTTTTCCTCACAACAGTGGGAAAGACTAAAATAACATGTCTGCCTCTCCCTTCTGCTTAATGTCTCTTGAGAAAAGCAATCACAGCAAGAGAGAACAAGTTACTTGGTGACTAAGGTAGCTGTAAGGCTTATGATACTGACCGGAGGCCAGCCTAACTTCGAGTCAGCCATGCTCTCTGGTGATCTTGGGCCAGGCAGTAAGATCAGTACCTATGTGCAGGGCTGTATTGCCCCTTGGTACAATAAAACTATATCCTCTGACAGTGCTAGGTCTTGTCAGACCTGGGTTCTGTCTTGTTTTTCTGTTTGTTTGAGTATTTTTGTCTTGTTTTGGGGTGGTTTTTTTTGTAAGACACAGATGCCAGTGGGGTCCAGGTCTCAGTTTTTGCTGAGTGAACTAATGTAGGGAAAGAGCTGAGAGAGTCCACCTTCAAGGGCAGTCAACACCAGGGCTGTCTCCAAAAACTTGTCCATCTCCCTGAAGGCTATATACCTCCTTGCAATAAGGCACAAATATTAACATCAGACCTTGAGAATGTCATTGAAAATTCTTGGTTTGAGGTGGATAGTTCAGCTCTTCTTAATCACAAGAAGTAAGAGCTTTCAAATATAAGGATTTTTTATTTAATAGAAATAACCTTCAGACAGAGGTTAGCAGCTGGAGGAGCTCTGAGGGTGAATCAGGGTATTTTTAGGATGAGAGAAACAGACCAGCCAATTCTGTCTTCCTTCTTAAAAGTGTCTGTCCTGTGCTCATCCTTTTCCTTGCAGAGTGATGTCATTGTTTCCGTCTTGTGTATTTTATTTCCTTGGATACGAAGCAGGCGGGGGCTATAGAAGCTGGGTGTGTGACTGGCTTGGCCTTTGATAAGGCTGTGCATGTGTGGGCAATGCATGAAGCAATAGGTATATAAAGTAACAACACTGTTTGAGACTGGGAGCTGTGCTGGCATATCGTGACCTGCTGGTTTTGGTTAAAAGGTGTTACTGCATGGGAGTGGAATGTGTCAGGGATGTGGAGAGAGAGGATGTGGGAAGCCAGTCTTGTTGTTTTACACCCCTACAATAACAAAACCCCAAACCCTTCCTAATTTTTAATCAGATTTCAAAGCATTGCAAAAGATCTTTCCATAGCTGAAAAACCCCAAACAATAACAGAGAGAGAGCTGAAAGTAAAGGCACTTCTTAATACTTGTGATTGCAGCTGATGAAACATAGCATGGGGCAGAGTTTGCCGTAAAGATGTCCTCTCCTGAGCCGTTGCTGCGTGTTTGGCACGAGTGGCCTCCCCCAGACACGTCAGCTGGTCTTGAGTACGGCCTTTGCTCCCTGGGTGACTTTGCAAAGGCAAGGATGGAGCTGGGGGGTTTGCCTGCTGGTCTCTGCTCTCTTCCACTGCCCACAGCACCACAATGCTCTCACTCTCTGGTTTGGTCAGGGGCCCGTTTTCTTAGAGCTGAGTAAACATTTGTACTGAGAAATGTTTAATCTTGTTTCCTTTTGGCATGGCTCTCAAGGTGTGCAATCCAGCATCGCCTGCCCTGAGCTTCTGGGCTGTGACTTGGGATGCAAAAACATCCCATGTTTCTGAGGCCCCGTGAGGCAGCGAGTTTTGCTGGCTCACTTGGCTGCATGGGGCTGTGGGGGCTTTGCTTTTCCCTGCAGTGTCTGGGTGCTGATTTTTTAAATTTTTTTTTTTAGTTTGGGACATGAGGTCAGAGTGAATCCCCTGATTCCAAGAGCTGGAGCTTTAGGAAATAACTCTGCTGGCCAGTCTCTAAATCACTACTGCACACCTGAAATTAGTTTTTGGCTTCAAGCAGCCCCCTGCTCCATGTTTGACCTCTCTTTCCTCCAGAGATTGAAGAGAGGTCACCTGGGAAGGGGCAGGGGGCAGGCAGGGGAGTGAGGGTGCTGTAGTGTGGTGGCAGCGGGGGATTAGCCAGCACCTATGAGGGCCCAGCCCAGCTGGATGCCTTCAGGCCATGCTGTGGGGAGAGGAAAACCCCACTTACGGGAGAGGCTGTCTGACCCCTCACATCTTGGTTTAGTTTATTTAGTGAGTACAAAAAGCCTCCAGATTTTTCCTGTTTCTGGTGGTAGTGAGGTCAGTGCAGGCCTTGCACAGGATGGCCTTGGCCACGTCACTGCAGGGTGGAAGGGACCCAAGAACCCACCCTCACCCCAGTCTGCTCCGAGCCTGCTCAAGGGCACAAGGCCATGGAGGTGTCCAGATGGCTTTATGCCACTGGTGCATAGGATGAGTCCCAGCTCAGCTGATAGAGGTGGCTCATCCTGGTCTGGCTGTCTGCTTCACTGACAGCGGGGAATTTCCCTGGAGTCGCATGCCCTGATCAAACAGGTCCAATTGGTGAGGGGGAAGCCCGTGCCACAAGCCACTGGCTGGCTCCAGACACAGAAGTGACAGCTGATGTAGCTGTGGGGATTTCACAGCCTGGATGTCAGCATCACTGAAGACGGCCTCATATGAGAGGGAGGAAAGGGCCATTGTTTTCCCAGATAATTCCCCATGACGCAGCCTGCAGCTGGTGCAGTAGGAAATGCTGATCTGCTTCCTGCCCTGGTACAGGGATGTTTTCCCCATCCTCACAGCATGGCACCTTTGCTGGCAGCTCTGTGCTGAGAGGACAGTGGTGGGACCCCCTTAGCACCCAGCTAGAGTGGCCCTGTTGCAGCTCCTGCAGCACACAGCTGTGTCCCATCTGCCCCCTGGAGAGGGCTACTGCCACTAACACCAACACCCAGAAAACTCACCTGGCAGAAGATGTGCATATCTGACGTGAAGCTAGGGTCCTACAAACGTTGTTTGTCTTTGGGATTGAAAAATAGCTTTTTCTGTGAGATGGGGACATTTGCAGTGGGAGCATGTGGGGTTGTGCTCCAAAGCCACTTGGAGCTTGTTCTTATAGATGGTGTAGTTTCAGGTAGGGAGGGGTCTGTTGAAGGAATGGCTTCATTTTCAAAGTGAAGCTGGAGTTTGGAATCAGCTGGCAGAGAAGTCTGTGCAGCTGCTAATCTAGTTTAGCTTGGTCTAGTCACTCTGCTGGCTCCTCTGGAAACATAACCCCTGCAAAGGAAGGAGGGGAGCAAGGCTGATGTCTGTGCAGACAAAGCAGTTGAAGTATCATGGTATCAGTTTATAGTGGTAAAATACTGCTCTTGAATATCCTACCTGGTGGCTTGGGAGCTTCCATACCCCAGCTTCAGACCAAAATAACCACTGCTGGTATCCCTGCTCGCTGCTGACAGGGCTGGTATAAGGGGACTGAGGAAGTGCCACAGCTTGCAGGGAGAGTGAGGCAAGTGCTTCCAGTTCTGCCTGCAGGTGCCAACAGAAGGTATCTCTGAAGAGATCTAACATTGGTCACACTCCTCTATACTACTCTCAAAGAAAGAGTAGGTCATGTCCTGACTAGATAAGATCATGCCCTTTTAGCTGACTGCCAGTTCTTCCTTTGCAAACAGACCATTGCTTACTGCTTTAGCAGTCTGTGCTCCGTCCAGGGATGCTGTTTAATGCTACTTGCCCCGTTTTCCTTGTGTTGGTCCTGGGATTGCCACAGCCTTAGAGATGCTGCAAACCCTAGGCATCTCAAATACATAAACCAGGTGCTGTCCCCACATATATGCACAGTACAGCTGGGTTTTTGCATTAGCATTTTCCACTTGCCTGTTGGTAGACAGGTTTTTGGGAGTGTCACTTACCTGATTTTTTTTCTAGTATTGAATGAGAGACTATCACATAAACACGACTCCATGATCAGGGGCTTTAACAAAACTGCTGCACAGCACAGGCCCTAGATTGGCAGTTCTGGAAAATCCCTTGATAAATGTATTTGACAGTGAGAACATGTTATCTTTTGATCTTGGGATCATGAAGGCACTTGTTCTTTGTAAATTCCTTCCACAGCTCGAGCAGAAAGAACAGCTTGGCGTAACAGGAAGTGCTGGAGAATTTGGATTGTCCAAATGCCCTTTATACTGTTAGTGCTCTTGTCATACTTGTCTGTAGATTCTTGGGTTATTCACCTTCTGTGCTGTTCTCCAGATGGGATTTTTCTAATCTTCTGACATCAGCTTCTGCACCAATTTCTCTATTTAACTGTTATAAACTCCCTTATAGTCAGTGACCTCTCTACACCTGAGAGCTCCTGAAGATGTCCCAACACTTTGGAAAGCTGGACTTATGGTCTTGGTGTTACTGCACAGCAGAAAACCTACCTGGTGGCCAAAAGTAGGACAAAAGGTCCTATGTGGATTCTGTGCCGGAGTGTGTGGCAGTTCTTGGAGTCAAGGCACTAATGTGATGTCAGTCTCTCTTCTCCAGGTAGCTGCCCTATTTTCTCAACACTTGCAGGAAATTAAGGATCCTTGAGGCCTCCATCACTGTTCAAACTAATTTGGGCTTGGCTGACACATTCAAAGATTCAACATGCCCATGTGCATGTTGGCTATGTAATTGAGACACCTTACTTTCTTAGGAAGCCAGAGTTAAAAAAAGCCAAACCAAACTGTAAATTACTTCCCTTTCTCTAATTCTTGGTTAATGCTTAAATGTTTCCTCAATGCATGTTGTGACATGGTTTCAACTTTGAGCCTATTTGACCTAAGAATATAACCTCCTTAGCCTAAACCTTTTGCCTCAGTCTTTCATGAAACTGACTATTTATGTGCACATCTGTAACCCTCTCCCACTCATGGCCTCTGCATGGTGGTCTAGCATGTGTTTTTAGTGCTGATATAAGATAACTGTTCCCCATGGTTTGATATACAGGCTAAAGTAAATTTTTTTTTTTGCTAAAATCCATGAGTTTGCCATGGGAAAGACTATTTTCACAAGTCCTGTTATGTGGTTTGAATGAGATTGCAACAAAGGGAGATTAGCTAATTACTCCAGGGTCTTTTTTCCTTTGGTATGTGGGAAAGCTTCATGGCTAACATCCATACAAATTGGCCAGAAAGCCATGGGAGAGCAGCCTTGTCACTCTGCACCTGAACATCTTGATTCAAATGATTTCAAATGACTTGTAATTCATGAGGGTGTTTGGATCCACGCCACTCTTCTCCAAGGCGTCCTATGCTCTGCTTGATGCCATAAATAGCATTTGAATGCCATGAAGTGAGATGACTCCCACCTGTCAGTCTGGGAAGGCTGGCCAGCTGCCTGAGGAAGTCTGGAGACAAAAAAGTGATTTAAAGAAAGATCTGTAGGGGGATTTAAGTCATACTTTTTTCTAAGGAGTGTTTATCCTGTAACTATATCAAACAACTGCTGTGAGATGTTCGTAGGGCAGTAAAAGCTCACGTCATTGCTGTAGGGAGTCAGTGCCTGTATAGAGTAGGAGTGAGAACTAGGCGTGTTAATTAGAGCTGGGACCCATGGGCCCAGCATGCCGGGAAGTGCCCTGTTTCATCCTGTGCCATTGGCTGTTAGCTGTGTATTGAAGCCATGCCCAATCTCTACAGCTGGCTGAAACATTTCAAAAATCATGGTTTGGTGCCATCTCTTAGCCTTCGATATCTCAGCCAGCCCTGTGGCTGTTAGTCCTTTCTTACGCCTGCTCTAGTGAGGCTCCATTATACTTTCTCCTTACTTGGTCAAGCATCTTCTCTGGGGAGAAATAAGCCCTGGATGTTATCTCTGCCGCAAGGCTGCTAATTCCCAGCCTACTGAACTGGTGATGGGGCTTAGAAATGTCCTCATTTTTGTTAGCACTGCCTGTGGTTAAGGAGAGTCTTAGCTCGAGTCTTACTTGACTTGGAATTGCCCCTGTTCTTATTAGATTGTAGCCTGTGTTTCTAAGTGTATTCTCCTACTGCTGGAAGCCTCCAGTTTGCAGCAAACCCAGAACATCTGAGTGATATCTTGTACTTCTGACACTGAAGAAGTTGCTAAAAGTTAGCTGTGACTGCCTGTGGACAATCTTTTGTAATAACAATGGTCATCTTCACACCTTTGTTGTGGGAATTTTGTTGGCAATTGAATCTCGGACCCAGACTGGCAGGGAATCTGAATCATTTATTCAAAGGAGTGAGTTGGTTTTATACACCTTTCCAAGGCACAGTATTTCTTTATATGGCATGACCTATCTTGTGTTGCCACATCAGTAACACATTTCCTAAATGTCCTTTTATGGGGTGATCACTTGCTGTTCACTTGTCCGTCAGCTCCCGGCAGGCTCCTCTCTGGGGGGATCTGCCTTGTGACACCTCCTCCCCCCAGGGTCCGGTTGAGACAAGCCTCTGTGTGCCTCCACGTGCTCCTTTGTGCTGCCATGTGCCTCTGCAGGCAGGTTTTATAGCTCACAACCCAGTTTTACCTTATAATTCCCCATAAATTTCTTCTTCAGAAATTCCAAAGTTGTTCATCAAAGACAGCTGTGAACCCCAGTCTTAACTGGAGGAGCAGAGATGCTCCAGAGCCCTTGTAGTAATGACAAATTCCTTCTTTTTGGGTTGTCTTATCTAAAGGAAGCCAGACTTTCAGATGTCATTGAGAAGTGCTCCTCTTTCTGCCTCTCATCTTCACTTTTCCACAGAAATTAACCCTCTCAGGAATTGCAAGGAATGCTTAGAATCTGTAGTCTTGCATGAGAAGGTTGGTCCCATAGCTTACCATAGGCTTGCAGGAGCTCCCAGGTGTGTGGCACCTTGAGCTAATAGCTCTGGCAGTGTTTCTGAGCTCTTATGTTCCCAGTGTGTCAACTCTGAAATGTCCTGAAGGTCATCCTGAAGCCATCCAGGATGGGCACTCACAACACATGGAGGATGCTCACTTGCTTTGGTGGTCGTGGTCACCTGCTCCTCAGCTGAGACCACACATGAAGGCCACCACTGCGGTGGCTGTGGGGCTGCCCTGTCACATCCACCTGCATGTCTGAGCACCTCTGATTGTTGCCTCTGCTCCTTTGCATGCAGGAAATAAGGCACATAGGAAGTGCACACAATCGGAGTGCAGTGCCCTTCACTGCTGCCACAGCTTCTGCCCCCAGGGTGATCACTGCTCAGTACAACAGCCCGGCAGGCCTCTACTCCTCAGAGAACATCCAGACCTTCAACAGTGCAGTGGAGACAAAAACAGCACCTGGGGCCCTGGAGCCTACCAAGCCGTAAGTACCTCCTTCGCCTCCCCTCCCTCCCTGGGCCTCCAGGGAAAGGCTTCAGGAGACACGAGTTCACTGCGAGGGTACCTGTTTGTTAAACCAAGAAAAGTTCTCTTTCAGGACAAGGGAAGTAGAAGAGGCACGAGCGTGAATGGTGTTCCCAGGGACAGGGTTCGGAGGAGTGGGGAACGTTTCATGAGGTGCAGATATGAAATTAATGCTGTTGTGTTTCTTTGTTTAGCAGAGACCGACGCAGTTTCCGCGTGCGTTCAGCATGACGTACCAGCCCGCTGGTCTGAACAGGTGCCTGATAGCTTGTTACAAGCACTCCCTAAAGTTAGGGTTTTGTGCCAGCTTCACTGCAATGCTGGGCAGGAAAGGCACCAGCTAGTGCAGCAGGCACACCCGTCCCTGTTTCCAGCTGGCCTGGGATTCACAGACAGGCTCAGCCTCAGTTTGGCTGTTTCTGTATTTTATTATCAAACTTTGCTTTTCACAGGAGTTTTGAAACATAGCTGAAACATTCATTGCTGTGTGAGGGGTTTTATGTATGAGATTGGAAAGGGTCCCAACCTTAAAAGGGCCTGTTCATTTTTGTGTGTGCAGCTGAGCCTCACCAAAGACATTATTTTACCCTAGAATTTCAAAGTTCCCCTTTTTTCATTGGAGATAATAAACTAGGAGCTATCTGAAAGCTTTCTGGCTGTGGCTGTAATGGTCAGGTTGCTTAACTGCCCTAAGTCTCTGTATAGCAGTATCAAACTGCTTTGGCTGTTTTTATAATAAAAGCTGGAAGACCAGTGCTTTCGGTAATACTTGGCTAAATTTCTGACTTGTGAATGGGGAGACAAAAGTAACTTCAGCCTCTGCTGTTGCAGGGTACAAAGACCTGGGATTGTGGTTTAACACAAGCCTGGAAACTTTCTCGTGAGTGAAACCTCAAGCTCAATGAAAGCTCCTTGCATTGGCAGCCATGTCTGCAGCATGGTCCTTTCTAGGCAGTTACAGTGCTGCAGCTGGTAGACGAGCTGACAGATTGTTCCTCATTTGCTTCTGGTAGACTCAGCAGCCTCCTTCAGGGTCTGGGCAAAAGCAGAGCAAGGACAAGGAAAATCTGACTTTGCATTAACCTGATGAGACCAGGTTAATGCAGGTCTGGCAGTCAGACACCATCTTTGGTCTAGTCTGGAGTCCCCTCCGTGTGAGAGCACTCCCTGGAAGCCAGGTAGATTTGGCTGGAAAATTGTAGCTGATCCCTTTCTCTTGCTGGGATCAGCAAAGAGGTGGGTTCCTTCTCGGGCTGTGGCTCACTCTGCTCCTCCTAGCAGGAAGGTCCATTGCCAGCCCTGCTCCATCTTGGATACATGGCATCTCTTTCATCTTCTCCTTGCTGAAACACAGCAAGTGGCAAAGGAATGCTGGGGAAACTGTGGATGAGGCCTTTGATGCTAATATGCTTTTGTTTACAGAGTCATCAAAAGCAATTAAATTACTGCTGGTTTTCAGTGGGAGCCAGAGACCTCAGCTTGCCATTAAAAACTCACTGTAGTCTCCCCAGTGCACAAGCACAGGATGTGTTGGTTCTCCCTTCACACACCTTTCCAGCTGCCTTTAAATTCCTGCCCATCTGTTTTGCTGAGTTATTTGGTACATGGCTGACCTTGCTCTGGGTTTACTTGACATTTATCTGCATCCCCATCCTGAACACTGCAGATACACAGCCTATCTGAACCCAGCACCTGATCCTGCCACTGCACATGGTGACATGACTGGAGACCTAGTCTGTGCTTCATCTTTAGAGGGTGTATGGTGTAAATGCAGGGCTGTAGTACATAAAGAAATAAACGCAAATATCTCCACTGGATGTGATGTCACAAAGCAGGTGGGGAGGGAGAAGCACCACTGCTGAGCACATCTGGTTTGGGATGGGAGGTGAGATTTCTCCTCAGTAGAATGCCCAGGCTAGCTTTGAGAAGAGCAGCAGTGAAGGTGGCATTTCTTGTCTGGACAGTGGGACCACAAGTGTGTGCACAGGGAGTTAGTGTATAATGAAACCCCTGCTGCCATTTCTTCATTGCTTTTACAGCCCATGCATTTGCTTCTCAGTAGAGTGCTTGATTTTTAGTTTTTGTGTGGACACCCCTGGAGTGTGAGACCAGAGGCACAGCATTAGCCAGAAGCCTTTAATGTAAAGTTGTGTATTCAGTGGTGTGTCCTTCAGACAGTATTCTGCAGCTGCTTGATGGCTTGAAATATTTGGCTTTGTCCTTCATTAATTTCTTTCTTCTTTCCTTTCTTCCTCCTCTGCATTTTCCCCTCAATTTGGCAATGTAAACCCCAAACAAACCTTAAACAACCCCGCCTCACACTGCCCATGTGGCCGCGTGGGCCGGCAGCCGCCCATGGCCGGGGGGTGCGATGCAGGCTCCCATCGCCTCCGTGTATGACCCTCTGCAGAGCTCCGAGCCGCGGCGCAGGCACAGCAGCGCCTCCAGCCCCAGCCAGCTCCGAGTGGGGCCCGAGCAGCTGAAGCACGCGGCCCAGGTCTGCCCCAACAGCCCTGTGGAAGTGGAGGTGCCGGGACTCAAAGTGCTGCACGTGCAGTTCAATTCTCCCTTGCAGCTCTATTCGCAGAGCAACATCATGGACACCCTGCAGGGGCAGATCTCTTCTGTTAGCCCTGATTTCCCCAGGTAACCTGCCCACAACCTCTGCAGCCAGCTCAGCACATCTGCTCATCCGCATTTCGGTGTCCACGAGTCCCTCGTCCTCGTCTGTGGCTCATGGCATTGTCCGGTCACAAGAAAACAGCATTTACATTTCACCCTTCCAATGTTAGTGCATGACTCTTCACAAGAGCTTTCTCTGCCTCGTGTCTGTGCCCAACACCGTGGGAAACACCCAAACATGTTTTTAGCCTGTCAGTATGTCCATTGCCCCCTGCACACCCATACAGCGGGACCTGACAGCAGCTGGTGGCTTTTCTGGAGGAGCCACCTGCAGCAGATGGCTTTGCTAAGGGTAGGAGAGCACTTTATCCTGAAAGCTGGTGTTTTTCCTGCACTTGAAATGGCTTATGTTGTTTGTGACTGACAGGTGCTGCCAGTCTTTGTTCTTTTGTTTCACTGGCCAAGGGTGTGTGCTGAGCTTGTTTCATTTCAGGCTGAAGCAGGTACCCATGGTCTCCATCTCTGGCTGACAGCACTCATGAGTTTGGAGCAGCCTGGCAGGCACCAGGCACATGGAGGGACAGTCTCTGTTCCCACCCCTGCCCACTTGTCTGCAGAGGTTGCTGCAGCACAGGCTACCTCTGCACAAAGGAGTGGAGGATGCTCAACATGCTCTGAGGTCTGTAGATGTGTGGTGAGCCTCAGCATCGCAAGGCCTGGGTCCTGTTTGATGTCTTTGTGGTACTTGGGAACCCCTGGCCCGTGCCTCTAAGTGACAGTGTCAGGATGGGTGAAACAGAAAGCACGTTTATCTATCTCGCAGGAGGGGTCTAGTCAAGAATGAATTGTGAACCTTCTCCTATGTGACCAAGCAGCTTGCAGGTGTGTGACTTGTGGTCCAGGGCACTGGTCAATCCCAGGGCCTCCATGGGACAGAAAAGGACACAGCCAGATTTCATGGCTCCTGGACTGCTCACAGTTCCCTTCTGGGAACCATGTGCTTCAAAGCAGAAAATCTGGTGTCCTCACCCCTGCACCCACACAGCCAAGCTTTGCCATGTGCCAGCAGCCAAGACATAGCGGGAGGCTGAGGATTTACTCCTGCCTTGTTACTCAGTGCAGTTACTTTCTGTAAGTCACTGCTCTGGCTTGTAGTCAGTGCCGTGCGTACCAGAAGTGGTCACACTGCCAGCTCTCTGTGCTGGCCTGGAGAGCTGATAGTGCTCACAATGGAGCCTGAGACACCAGCAATTGTTTCATAGCAAAAGGGAGTGCTCCAAGCACTGGGCCTTCCTGTAGCCTCGAGATCCTTGTAAACTTTGCAAAATGGGCTGGCATAAAATAGTAAAATATCATTAGTAAAAAATAAACTCTGCTTTCTGAAAATTCTGTGTAATGCTATGTCTTTATGGTTTTTATTACCATCTTCTCGCCAATATTTAAGGCTCAGTGATCCAGTGTTAGTCAGTGTTGCAAGTTGCCCATGGTAGCAGCAATGAGATCCAGTAATGTGTGTATAAGACCCAATAAAAGTAGTTGGGGTTGTTCCCTACAAAGTTTCTACATGAGGGCTCTTGAGTGCATGGTAAAGGACTCCAGTTGCTGGTGATTGCTGCAGATAAAGTACTTGTGTAACAGGAGGTGCCAAAAACCAGCTGGCATACAGAGACTCACCATCTTGCAGATAGAATTTCTGTGCCTGTGGCCTTGCATTTTCAAAAGATACACATGCTTTCTGGTGATGTTTTTTAATTTAAGCAGCATAGCCTTCTGCCCTGAGGTGTTTTACTCCACTGGTACAAATTCAGGTTTGATGCTTTTTACAGTCTTTCGGAAGTCTTGTATGTGTAAGTGTACGTATAGGGTGCATACCTGGGAGAGCTGATCTGTATGTTTCACACTGCCACAATGCATGGTTGAAATGTGATGGCTTTGTTTGACTCTAGTGCTTTTTAAGATGATTTAGCCTTTGCTTTTTGGATGCATGTTATTGAAACATTCTTAGTATGCAATCTGCAATGAAAGGCTTCTTGCATAATGTTTTTATGGGTGGATAGAGCGGTGGAGTATTGAGTTTACATGAGATGAATGTGATGTGGAGCATGGGACATCTTCTGTCTAATAGAAGGCACATAATTATTTTATTTTGGGTTCAGTAACTGAGATTCGGGCTTCAAAGGTTCAACTGCTTGCATGTCTAATGTGCTTCCTGCTCCACTGAAAATTGCTAAAGATGGAAGCATTTAATGAAATTCTTTTTATGGAAATAGCATTTTATAACTCATGTGATGATTTTACTTCTGATGCTTGAAGAGTTTATTATGTAGAGTAACTCCCGGATGACTCAATTGCTCATTGGCATGGAAAGTATGCAGTTGCCTCCTCAAGAAAAAGATTTCCCTCTGCAATTTAGTCTGAACCTCAGGATGTTTATGTACTTTTCATGCAATCACAGAGTGCAGGAATGGTGAAACTGAGTAGACCATTTACATTTATAAGACTGCATTATACAATTGAGCCATCAGAGGAGATTTGTCAGCTATTTCATTTTATTGTATATGTTTTACTGCAGCTACAGAACACAAGGCAGGCAGGAACTTCCTGTGTCCTTTAGTCCATCCCTTAGTCCAGCATTTGGCAATTTAAACCATTGATTTAAATAATTCCCACTGTATACTTGTCCAAACTATTTTCAAATCCTTTAGTTTGGAGGTTGCTCACCTGTCCATGATAATCTCCTCTGGTATTTCAGTGTCAATAGACATTGGAAAGCTTTTCCCAAGGGATATTCTAAATATCCTCCTGGAGTTTAAGCCTATCCTCTACCCACTGGATGCGGAGAATATCCTAGGTACTGCCTCCAGACTCTTTTTTTTATCCCCAAAGACCCTTCCAGTGGCACAATGACCCTGCACTGTAAAAAGCTGCCCCTGAAGCACCTTGGGCTCTAGGTCGAGGTGAGGGGTGGCAGCAGCACCTCGGGGCAGCTCACTGAGGGCTTAGCCTTAGCAGGCAGAAATCTCTGTCCTTGGCCTGCTCATTAACCTTAGTGAAGTACTGTAAATGGGCTGTGCCTCAGAGCCTCCACCTATGAAGTGGAAATAGTAACACTCACTTGGAAACCAAACTAAATTACTGCCAGTCAGGGAATCTTCTAGTTAGATCCTACAGCTGTTACCTTGTGAAGGTGACATTTACAAGCAATTCATAAAGTACTTGCAAAGATTTCTTTTTAATGGAATAAACTTCACTTAGTTTGGGATTCACCATAGTGTAAGGTAGTTTATGCATGCAGGGAACATGCGTGGATGGCACAGCTACCACGTGGGATTGCCATCCCAGCACACGAATTCTTTATCTTCCTATTAACAGAGCAGTGATTTCCCAGGCAGAAGGTTTTAGTTGCTGGAGTGTATGGTAGTTGTGAAGCAGGGAGAACCCTTGGGCGACTGGCTGGGGGCAATCGGCGAGCAGCTGCTGGCAGCGGCGTGCACAGACAGCCCAGCGTGCCAGTCCCAGCCGGAGCACATCCAGCACCTCCATGTTCATGACCTCTTGTCGTGCATGTGCTTTGCACGTTCATTCTTCAGTCATATGATGCATTCTGAAAGGTTTGCTGGAGGGATTGGCTTTAGTTTCATCTGTTTAACAAGTGTATTCTCTTTTCCTTCCTCAGTTTAGATCAGCATAACCAGACTCCAGGCAACATTGCCATAGACAAACAATCTGAGGTTTACAAGATGCTGCAGGAGAATCAAGAGTCAAATGAGCCACCCAGACAGTCTGCTTCGTTTCTTGTGTTGCAGGAGATCTTGGAGTCAGAGGAGAAAGGTGAGTACTTACTGCACACCCGATCTGAGTGTGCTCTTCTGCTCTGCCATTCTTTGGGCTGAGTAGCATTTAAAACTCTATTTTCCTTTTAGCTATTGATTGTTCAAGGTAACGTGTAAGTGGTTTCTACAAAAACCTACAGACCCTGTCACTAATTTGATTCCTTAATATTGTCTCACTGATTAGTTCCAGTGTCTCTGGGCCCATATAATTGCTTAATCATTGAGTGCTCCAGAAATAAACCCTTGCAACACTGAGTGATCAAAAAGGAATTTTAAAAGTCACAAAACCTTCTATAGTTTCTAAAGTTTTACCCCCTTTAAGATAATATTCACTGATTAAAGACCATCTTAGATTCAAGACTTTGGATGTTATCACAAGATACTGCTCTTCAGGGAGTTCTAGTGCTTCTGAACTCCATCCCCCTACACAAGAAAAAGTATCCACTTGTGCAGCTGAATGTAAAAATACAGAAGCTGGGTTACAGTGAGCAGTTCATAGCTTTTAACCTCTGAAAATTTGCTCTTCTTGGCATTCTTGATCTGACATCTGAACTTGTGCGGTTCAGAGCTATAGACTTAAAGATAAAAAGGCCTATTAACTTACTGGGGGCTAAATAGTGCTGTTTTCTCCCCTTAGATAAAATAAAATAAACAAATGAATGGGAAAAGAATTCCAAGAATGGCCTTTTTTTGTCCTTAGGCCAGTTGAGACTCTGTCTTTCGTGTTATTAGCTTGGCAGTGGTGCATTCAGTTTAATCCAAAAAAAGCCTGGTGCTGAGATACCACTAAGAGTAACAGATCAGCCAAATGCTGGTAGGTCTGAGGGATCTGTAGGGAAACAGCAAAATGAAGGAAATAAGGAAACAATAGGAAGAAAGAAACCAGGATCGTGGAGTCTTTAATATGCTGTTAAAATACCTACCTGAAAGCATCTTTTAAATATTGAGTGTTTACAGCTTGCCCTCAGGGTTCAGCTCCAGCATGGAAGGAGTAGCCAGGACTTCTCACGAAGCCAAGGTCCTCCCCTGTGCTTAGTAGTGGTGAAGAAGATAAGAAGCAAAAGCCTCTCTGTTTTATATTTCTTTGAAGATTTGCAGCATTGTTGGGATTCTCTGGCACAAGGTTTGCCTGTCCTATCACGGGCCGGCTGGGATAGGCTCTGGCATTATTCCACAGTGGGTTGATAATGCCTCATGGCCCAGCCTGTGGTGCTCCGGCCAGCATCAAACACACGCTGCTGCGAGTCAGATCGTTCCGTGTGATAAATGGCACATTGGATGGCGGCTTCTCCCAGCCTGGCTCCAGGCAATGGCTTGTGAATGGCAGCTGTGAGCCATCCCCAGCTGGGACAGGGCCCTTGGGGCATCACTGACTGGGCTTCGCTGACTCACACTGGCTGAGAGTCTGGGCCAGACACAGCGGCCGAGTGTGGGTGTCTGGAAGCACCGCGGCTTGTCTTTTAAGACGGACCTTGTACTCAAAAGTGGAGTGTTCCACTGGGTGGAACATGCCATGTTTCCTGTGGGTGTTTGATTAAGGGAGATTTTAAAACGTGCTGTCAGTGTTGCTGATAAGAGCAAAGTGCTGGTTGAGGCAGAGGGAATGAACAGAAGTGATAGGGAAGAGTCTGAAAATGTGACTGCTGCTGCTTGCTTCCCAGTGAGGGTCACTTGCAGCAGCTCTTGGAGGCCAGGTGCTTCTTGCTGTGTTCGGAGGGTTAGGGAACTTGTACCTCTGGACCAGCATCTGCACGGAACTGAGTACAAACCTCTGAGCTGAAGGCTGCCCTAAAGGCAAACCAGTGCAGCATCACCCGCCCCACAGCTGAGGTAGGCATTTCCTCCCTTTTCCTTCAGCTCTTCTATCACTGACGCTGCCCTGGGCTGTGGTGAGTTCCTGACCTTGCTGGTCACCAGGGCGTGTCTTTGGAGGGTGTTTCCACCGCTTCACTGGGAATGCCCATTTTAAGTGTGCTCTTGGTTTGACACTGGTCAGAAGGGTTTCATCAGTGGCCCTCACAGTCCAAGGTGTTTCTGATGAAATATCATGGGATTCTCAGCAGCCTCCTTCCCTTGTTAACTGTGGAGCCCCTTGGAAAAGTCATATAGGTAATGTCCCTATATGATTAGTCCCATCATTGGTGTCATTTTGTAAAAGGCTCCTTTTTCCCTGCAGATATTTAAAGGCTTGCCTCATATCCCACATCTAGGATCCACTGCTGGTTTAGGCATCCAGGTCAGCACTTCTCCTGTGAAGACCCTGCAGGAATTCCCTTCCCCAGAGAAGTTGCAATAGGGAGATACCTGGAGCATGCTGTGCAACAGCAGGGGAGTGCAAGGTTATCCCCAGTGTCCCAGGGTTCTGCAAGGAGGAGTTTGTTAACCAGATCTTCCAGAAGTCTTGGGAAAACCAGCTCCACTGTAAAACAGCAGACTGGAAAAGGACTTTGTCAGTCCTCTCTAGCCTGCCAGGACACCCACCTCTTTCTGAGCTCAAATCTGGGAATCAGCTTGACCCTAAGTGTGTGATCAGGACACATCAGGCAGACTCCAGTGCTGCCAAGGCTGGGGCTTTGCTTTGCTTTGTGCATCTGTGCATGTGAGACACATCAGCTGAAGTCTGATGGGCTTTTAAGATGAGCGGATACTCTCATCTGACTGCCCACCAACTCAGGCCCTCACATTTCCAGGGCCAGGTTCAGCTGTGTCCCTCCTCTCCTTCCTCCCCACACATCCCTAAATCCCTGCCCACTTTATATGCATGAATCCCCACCTCAGAGCTGGGGTTAAAGAATGTCATGCCCCCAGCAGAGCATCTGCTTGGGAGGAACAGCCTCGAGCCACGCATCTCACATGCTCTGAAGCACTCTCCTTCCACCCCCAGGGGACCCTACCAAACCGTCTGGATTTAGGAGCGTCAAAGCCCCTACCACAAAGGTGGCCTCATCGATTGGGAATGCCCAGAAGCTGCCCATGTGCGACAAGTGTGGATCTGGCATTGTGTAAGTAAGCCTGTCCCTGGGGTTGCAGGTGAGCAGCCCATGCCTGTGCCAGGGGCTGAGGTACTGCACCCAAACAACTTCACCTACCCACATCCAGTGCAGCCAGGAGACTTGAGGCACATTTATTCTCACCAGCTTTAATAACACTAACTTTGCAATTCCCCGCAGTGAGGCAGGAGTTTGCATCTACAGATCTGTATCAGTGGAAACCAGAGCAAGTCCCTGTGAGACAAACCTTGAGGCAGTTGTTGCTGCAGTGTTTTGCTTCTTACCTGAAATCCATTTACAGCATTTGGAAACAAAATGACCTTTCCATTCAGGGCCTGTGTATTTAATGCATTTCCTGTCTCAGTGCTCCCAGGTGTGGCATGGAGTCTTGCCTTGGTGGTCAGAGGCCGTGGGGACTGCAGAGCTGCATTCTGGTCCCCACTCTCCTGTTAAGACCTCACACCTCCACTGTGTCTATGCAGATGGTTTTTTTGTCTTTATTAAAGTGGGTAAAATCCAACTCCAGCAGACCTGGGGTTTGGGTTTGATAGAGAGAGCTGCTGCACCCTAAGTGTGACCACATGAGGCACCCGACCCATGTCTTTGAGTTGATCAGTTTTTCAACCTCAAATTCTTCCCTGCAGTCCCCTTAACAGTTTACTACACAGCAGTCAAGTACTGGTAGCCAAACCTGCATTGTAATGGCAGAATTCTGATTTCTCAGATGCTGCCCACCACAGGCTATCAGATTGTTGCTGAGACCCAATACACTGTGATTGCATGGTCCTGGCATGCCGGAGCATCTGGACCAGCAGAGATTACAGAGGCAATCCATACCCTGTAAAATATGAATCAGAGACAAACCCTGTAATTATTCTACCAGCTGAGTAGGTCTGGAGAGAAAGCACAAGGCCTTGAATAGCACTCAAAACTAATGAATTACAGAAAATAGAGATGGCTGCTGGAACAAAATAATACTGGAAAATTGTTGTGTTGGGGCTGATGGTAGTTAACAAATTGCTGTGTCGTTTTTGTAGTTTTCGTAGTCATCTGTTGGGTTAAGCTGTGAAGTCTTCCAGTAAGAGCTGGCCCACATTTGGCTGGATCTGTTCACTGCAGCTCCCGAGCAGCTGTGTCTGAGATGAAAACCAGGATTTGGTCTCTGTGCTTCTCCCACATGGACCTGGCATATCAGTCACTAGCAAAAAGGGCAGTGCTGGCTGCGCAGCCTTCATCCCGGCAGTTCTCCATTTGTGTTGCCATCCACTTGGTTTGTACCTGGGTTTTGCTCCCCCAGATGGTCAAGCTACTGCCTGCCATTTGATCCTTGGCATTTGAATGCTGTTGTGCCATCTGCAGCCACCAGCTAAAGATGCCATCACAGTAATTCTTGCCACCACAGGTGGCTGTCCCTGTGAAACTTACGCAGATCAATGCTGGGAAACTCTTTCTAGAGAAGAGTTGCTATGCCAGCACATGCTGGGCTTCTAAAAGCACTGTTAACATCTGCCTGACCAGAGGTAGGGCCTGTACTTTGACTCATCAGGAGCAGAAGAAAACTTCACCTTCAGGACTGGTGTGGGTCTGGGCTGAGTGGGAGGTGGCTGGGGAGAGGGAGACAGTGGTGGGCACTGAGGGGTGCTGGTTCCTTCCCCAGAGGGATGTTTGTGAAGATCCGGGACAAGCAGCGCCATCCTGAGTGCTACGTGTGCAGCGACTGTGGCACCAATCTCAAGCAGAAAGGACACTTCTTTGTGGAAGACCAAATCTACTGCGAGAGGCATGCACGGGAACGGGTGATTCCCCCGGAGGGCTACGAGGTGGTCACCGTCTTCCCAAAGTAAACCATGCTGCTCACAAAGCCAGTGTGGATGGGTTATTCTCTGCTGATTTTCCTTGGAGAGCATTATCCCTACCCCCTGCAGAATCTTGTTTGCAGTAAGGAATGCTAGGCATGGCTTTGAATTTCCTTGTCATTATTAATCTTCCATCTGTTCACATGAGATGTCACTGATGTCACTAATTGTTCAACATTCTTTTAATCCTCTCACTTTTTTTTTAATACACAATTTTTTTTTTCCTTCATTGTGGTGTCAATCACACAGGAAAATCAGAGGCCAAAGTCAGATTACAACTTTTCTGTGTTCCAGTTATTTGCCATCTGTTTGCCTTCAATAAATGGGGTGAATCCACAAGGCAGAAGTGTCTGCTTTCTGCTGTTTTCCTTGTGCACTGGATTGGGGATCCCTGGGCAGCAGAAGAGGTGCCCAGTCCATGGCTCTGTTTATCCTGGACAATAGTGGGAAGGATTTAAAAAGTTGAGTCAGACTGGTCCTACTGCCAGCTGAGCTGTGAGCAGCTGCCTGCTGGCACCCAGCAAGGGGCAGCTGAGCACAGCCAAGCCTCAGAACAGACTGGTGGCCTGTCCCCCGTGCAAGGCAGCCGAGAGCTGCCTCCTCTGTGTCCAGCACTGCTTCATGATGATGGGACTGGGCACATCAGTGTTTCCTGCTACTGCATCACCCCAGATGTGCCTTTGTTCCACACAGTCACAAACTGAGCTCTATGAGAAAAATGATCACTTGATGCTTGCTGGAAACCAGGGAATCCTAGAGCGAAGGTTTGAGTGGCCACGGTCCCTGTTCTGGCTCCCCCTGGGGGAAGCACATGTGGCTGCCCAAGGCATCACCCTGCTCCTAGTGCTGCTGCTGTGCACAGTTGCTGGAGGGTGCCTTTGGGGTGATGTGGAGAGGGGGGCACATGCCCCTTGTGCCCTGGACAAGGGGCTGATGGTGCCTGAGCAGAACTTCCACCCATGTAGAGAGGAGGCCTGCAGTGGTTATTTCTCTCACATCTCTAAATGAGATGCTGGCTGTTCTTAATGGTGTAAAAATAAACGGATTCTAAGATGTGTCATCTTTCCTTTAAAATGAATTGCCGATGGTTGAAATCAGCAGGGTGGGTTTGTAGCTGCACACAGCACTCTCTGGCCAGCACAGGGCCGCTGGAGTTAGTGGGTGCATATGCAACAGCTACAGACAGCATCATGTCCCTGCCCTGCAAAGTCCTGTCTGTGTTCAGCAGTGCTGTCTGTACTGCTGCGCCCTGTGTTTCCTTTACCACAGCACAGCTGCCTTGCAAAAATAAAACCAACAGAAGACAAATAAAGCAAAATATCCAAGCTCAAACATAACCCCAAACCCAATCCTCATCTGAGGTAAAGCTGACCTGTCACCATGGCTCTAAGCCTCCCACTGTTCAGATAAACTGTGCAGCTTTTGGGCAGGTTGGGGAGAGGACTAATTCACCAACCCAGCTAAATTTAGTTAATTCCCTCAGGCTCCTTCTATGGGCAGAGGCAAGCAAGGCTGCCATAGCTCAACCAGCATTTGTTTGGCTCATCCCTGGGAAAAGCTTGCCTTCTCTGTGCCACTGGCACACATCAACACACACCTGCACAAACTCCAGATAGGTAGCACAAGCAGCTTTATTTTCCAGGGTAAGAGGGGAGGGTTTTTTGGCCTGCTGGGATGACATCTCCCCTCACTGCTGCTAAAGGGGGTTTATTCTCTCCCCTCTTCAGCACACTTCCCTAGGGAAAGGCTGCTGCTGTGCTGGACTGCACAAAAAGCCAGTGCAGTGGTGGGAAGCACAGACCTGCAGGGGTGGAGTGACCCTGTAGGCACAAACTGCTCTGGCTGCATTGTGAACCAAGTCTCCTGTCCTGCTGTGGAACTGTGGCTGCTCCATGCCACCCACTGTCTCAGCAGGCTGGGGGCTCACGGCTCCCCCAGGAAAACGCCGGCTGCCGAGGCCATCTGGAGCACCATGTCCCAGCCCGGAGCCTGGGCTGAGCCCTCCAGTGCCTGCAGTCACTACATTCTTTTGTACACAAATGTCTGTCAGCAAAACAGCGCTCGTCCCAGAAAACCTCATGATTTGCTCTTGTGATGATTTGGAGGCGAGGGCATTCAAGCCTGGCCCATGCCTGGCCTTTCCCTGCCCTCCCACCCAGCACCGCACTGCAAACAGGTGACAAGCCCTTCTTTGTGCAGGGCCACAGGCTCTGTCACTGGCCTGAGCTCCTGCAGCCAGGCTGGCAGCACAGCTGGGAAAACTGATTGTGTGCGGCTTGACAGGAGCTGGGGACTACAAAAGATTTGTGCAGTAGTCTGGGTGTGTAGGTTTCTAACATGGATCCCAGAGCTGATCCAATTTATTATGTGGGAACAGGTTAGCTGAGGAAGTTCACATTCGTTACTTGAGGACTTCGACCGCTCTCTGCTGTATCTGGCTGAGAAAAGGAATGTAATAATCTTTTATGATGCAGGGCAAAATATTTGACAACTGCAGTGTTCACTGTAGTCTGCCTTTCTAGATTCCTCAGGAGTTTAACAGTTGGCATATCTACAAAATAGGTTAAATAGGGTCACCCATGCCTTGCAACCACACTGAGCTGCCTGCTATAGAAATTGTTATGTAAGGAACACATAAAAGGTTCCTATGTGAAGCGTGTCAGGCAGTTGGTGAGTGGGTGAGCATCCTGCCAGAGGGACTGTCTCACAAAGGTGGGCAGCACAGCACAAGGCACAATCTGTCATTTTTAACACTGATTACTTCAGTTTACATTGGCAATCCCTCCCTGCCACTGCCACGCATCCCCTTTCTCCTTGTGCAGTGGAGTCCGTGCCTTCTGCTCCCTGATGGGTCGTGCGAGCCCCCTCCTCAGGCACAGCCACAGCAGGAGTTGCAGGCCATTGCAGGCTGGAGAAGAGGGCTGGTGTGGGACACAGTAGCAGAGCTCCCTCCACAGCTGAACAGGAATCACTATTTTTAAAACTCTTTACACAGTTAAAAAGACCCTGCTGGTGGCAGTGACTTGAGCGAGCTGGCCCCCCAGAGATAAAGCTGACAGAAAAGGGTTAAAAAACCCAACACTATCATCAAGACAGACCTTTCTTATTTTCGTCTTCTCACAGGCTACACCATCACTGTGCCAATAAAACAGCACTGAGCAGCGTGGCCAGTTGCTCCAGCTCACACATTTAAGTTGCACTTGCTAATGGCTCAGATTTTTGTCAAGGTAGAGTCTTGGTAGTTCAAACATCATCTCTGCTAAGGCAGGTAAATAAGAGTACCCGAATGATGGCATGTGCAGAGTGCATTTCAGTGCTGGTGAAATGCCATTAAATAGATTCTAACGTGTGAAATTAAGTTTACCACACATTATCTTGTCATCACCTGGAAAAACTTGAGAAAAAGAAAACCTGCAAAAAGACACACAGTAGCAACACGCTACCAAGTGAAGACCACTTCTTTCTGTCCAGACATTTGGTCTCAGCACTCAGACATCCACGAACACCAACAATAGAACAAGAGCTGGATGTATCTGGATGCCGCAGGGGACAGGAGCACTGCTTCCAAGCCACCAGAACAGATCTATTGTACCAGGGTATCTCACCCCCCCAAGATCTTATCTGTTGTTTGTTAACAGATCAGATAAATAGGACAAGCTGTCTTGTAGTGAGTTATGTTGGCACCATGGAGTTAGGTTAACACTGGCCTGGCATCTCCCAACTGCCAATAAACATCTTGCTGTCAAAGTGAGATCTGGAAAGATAAGCTGGATTTCTGACTTACAGGCACCTCACTTTATATATAGAAGTGACTTTATATATAGAAGTGACTATAGAAGTGACACCAAACTTTCACAAAGCAGAAATCTATACATTTCCCTGGAAATCTGTGGAGGTTCTCCCATGAGCAGGGATGCTGCTTCGCAGTTACTGCTCGGGGGGTAAGTGAATGACTCTGTGCACATTTATTGTCATCTTGTGTATAAATTACATTTCACTCCTCATCAATACTATTTCTTGTGCCAGCTTTAATATAGGTACCTTGATATCATGCACCATGTTATGCTGTAATCTACTACCAGTCCTTTAGTTTTATACTGTGGAGTAATTCTGATTAAGATCTTTTGTCTGTTATCTCGCCTGTTTAATAAATAGTTAATTTTTATAACTAGATCTGATCTGCTGTCACTAGAACTCACAGGCAAGAGTGACTCCTTAAACTGTTGCCAAAATCTGAGGCTAAGGCAGGGCTTGTCTGAAGCTCCTACTCCTTCTGTGACATCTATGCTTCAAGAATTTGTCTTGTATCCACTGAAATATTTTCTCTCTCTATGGACAATCGAGGGAACATTATTTCATGCAGAGCAATTTAAAACTGTCAGCACCAGCCACCCCCTGCCCTGAGCATCCTCACATTGTCATTCCTGCATTTCCTTGTGGTCTCTTCCCCACGTATCTGTAGGAACAGGCTGGAAGGAAGGCTGCGTTCTGAAACACCAGCACTCTTCAGAGCACACCTCACTCTGCCTGTAGGCACTCAAGTGCTCAAATGCTGGACTGCTCCTTCAGAGCTTGGGTATACAGCCAAGTGCACTCATTCTCTTGCCTGCAGGAAGAAGAAATGCAAAACCATACTAAGAAGGTACCATGCTTGTTTTAATCAGTGACATTTGTAGTACTTTTGGAGCCAAAAAATAATAGGGATGAAGAGATGGGGCTCCTCCGTGGCAACAAGCAAAAAATATGCATTGCTTCCACTTTCTGAAGGTGGGCTAGAAAAGCAGCCACAGCTCTGCCAAGTCTCTAAATAACATCAAGCCCCACACACATAAACAGTGATCATTTCCCCGATGCTACCATTAGCATTAATGCTAGTTCATGCATTTTTAGGAAAGCAGCAATTATTAAATCCTACTTGTGCTGGCTCTGGGGTAGAAACTCTTATTTTGCACCATATCACCCTGTAAAAGGCAGGTTAAGCAGGGTAGATCAGTCTTCAAAAGTCACGTAGCCTGTGTGGGAGCAGCTGTCACTTATTAAATCTTTAACAAGATTAGGTTGAGATAAGGACAGTTGAATAGGGAAAGCAAAAGCCACACACACAAGCAAAGCAAAACAAGGAATTAATTCACTGCTTCCCATGGGCAGGCAGGTGTTCAGCCATCCCCAGGAGAACAGGGCCCCATCATGCATAATGGTTACTTGGGAAGACAAACACCATCACTCCAAACATCTCCCCTTCCTCCTTCTTTCCCCTGTTTCACATGCTGACTATGATGTTATCTGGTCTGGAATATCCCTTTGGCCAGTTCAGGTCATCTGTCCCGGCTGTGTCTCCTCCCAACCTCCCATGCACTCCCAGACTCCTCACCAGCATGGCAGCATGAGAAGCAAAAAAGCCTTGGCTCTGTGTAAGCCCTGCTCAGCAGTAACAAAAATGTCTCTGTGTTATCAACCCTGTGCTCAGCCCCATACCAGCCACTGTGAACAATTCTACCACAGCCAAAACCAGCACAATAATGTATTCTTAAATCGTGTAGTAGATCTTCACTAAAATTAAAGGATGCATGAAGGAAACTAGCACAGTGCGTGAATGTAACGTGGAGACAGCACACGCTGGACTTTGTGTTACTCAGGCTAATAAGTAACTGAACAGAAAAATTAGAAACTTTTGTCTTCAGCAATTACCAACAAAATGGGTCTTTCACCAGGCAAAGGTCAAAGCCAGCCTACTCATTAACAGATTTATCTGTTCCCTTAGAGGGAAGTATAAATATCTCTTGCTACTGTAAGATAGCTTTCTCTACATCAGGCCAACAGCGTAATAATGATCATAAAGTGAATGAAAACGGGCTTCTGAAGTCTGAGTAGGCAGAGGGCTTTTTTCCATGTCATCTATGCCACGTTAACTAGCACGACTGCTAGTGACAGCTCCAGCTGCAATTCCATGACTCAGCTTTTAAATGACACCTAAATGGCATTTCCACAAACCAAAGCTGAAGGTTTAAAAGCTGCCTGATTCATCCAGTGCTGTGTTCAGTTCTGGGCCCCTTGCTACAAGGACACTGAGGTGCTGGAGTGTGTCCAGAGAAGGGCAATGAAGGCAGCTAAGGGTTCTGGAAAGTGCAGAATGTCTCTGTGGGTGCGTGAAAGCCACGGAGTACTTTCTGGGAATGGAAGGACAAAAAAGAGGTGAAGAATATTACCTGTATATTTAACCTATAGGAGTTAGCTGTCAGCAAGAGTTTTCAACTTTAAATCGTAAAAGCATTGGGACTTTTGAGACTGAGTCCAACCATTAGCATGGCACTCCTGGATCCACCACTAAATCATGCTTCCAAGTGCCATATCCACATCTTTTAAATACCTGCAGGGATGGCGACTCCATCACTTCCCTGGGGAGCCCGTTCCAGTGCTTGACTTCTCTGGTGAAGAAATTTCCTAATATGCAATCTCAACCTTGCCTAGTGCAACTTGAGGCCGTTTCCTCTTGTCCTGTTGTTACTTAGGAGGAGACCAACACATAGTTACAACCTCCTTTCATGTAGTGGTAGAGTGATAAGGTCTCCCTTCTCCAGGCTAAACACCCTCAGCCCCCTCAGTCATTCCCAAGACTTCTGCTTCAGACTCTTCAACAGCTTTGAAGCTCCCCCCACCTGCTTCAAATGGGCAACTCAGCTGCACAGGGTGACCAACAGTCAGTACAGAAGTCATGTCTGCACCAGAAAGATTAAGGCTATTTTAGGCTCACTGCTTTTTGGTTTCTGGTTTTTTTTTTTGGTTTGGTTTGTGTGTGGGTGTTTTTCTGTTGTTGTGTGGGGTTAGTTTGTTTTTCTTTAAATGTATGACACTGGCTAATGTGCTAAATAAGTAGGAAAGTGTGAATTAATGGACACAGATTGGCTTCGCTTACTTAAGAAGCCAAAATCCACAGAGTTTTAAAAACAAACCAGATATTTATTTAACCAAAATACTTTGCAGAAGTTGGAAACAGAAGCTACACAAATGGCTTTAACAAAGGCGCACATTCTCCCCCTCCCAAATAAAACTATAATTGACACCATATTTAAAAAAAAACAACCAAAAAACGGTGGTTTAGGACTTCCACAGGAAGATTTTTTTAACAAGTTTGCCAGTTTATACCACTGAGCACAAGAACTAGCTGCAAATGTGAAACATACTCATTTTCTTAGTTCTCTATGAAAGCCTACTAAAGCTGAAACTATCACCTGCACTATACTCTAGAACATGTTAAAATTCACTGGAAGAACACAAGGGATTTGAACAAGGCCTTACGGAAAGTCAGCATTAAGGACCAGTAAGCATTAAGTGACATCTCTGGAAGATCTGTAAGACTACTTAGAGGCCACATTTGCATATTAAAACACACATTCTGCATTGGATTCTGATGACTCTTCTAGGACTTTGAACACACCCATTTTTTCCTTTTTCATTTTTTCAGAGGTCTTCATTTGATCTAAGATTAAAACAAATCAAACGTCAACAATAACATGTAGTAGAAAACAGATGTGGAAAACAAGCTGACATTTGGAGAACAAGTTGATAATACCATTTTGCTCCTTCATCAACAGTTGGCTACTAGAAGTTTGTGTTTGAAAATATTTTTCAGTTGTATTCTTTTAGAAAAAAATGTCAACATCTCTGGCTAAATGTGAAGGGAGAAAAACGGTTCTAAAAGCTGCCTGAACTAGTCTCATTTCCCTGAGAAAAATACACAGAAAACCTTTTTAGTCAAGTTACCAGGAGAAACATAAAGTTACAGCTCTGATAAGTAATATTCTTTCCAAATATTCAAAGACCTGCAACTTGTTTTCCTGGCACTTGCAATCACTTTGTTGCCCTTCCAGTGAATATTAAGCTAATGAAAAAGTATTATCTTTATATAAATGTAATAATTATGGCTTACCAGGGTGGGAGCTGGCATTTCGCTTTCCAAAGCATTAACTGCAGTTAGCTATAGCAAATATTCAGTACATGATGCTGGACTAATATCTTTGTATTAACATTTTTTGACAACTTTATTGCATCAATTTTGCTTATCATAGCAAAGAAGAAAAAAAGCAACCACATAAATATGATGCACACTAAGAACACAAGATAAACAGCACCTTCTTCAACTTGAAAAGAGGAATCAGATTGTTCCAACAGTCTGAGCATGTAAAGATATAGTTACTATATTACCCATGCATCAAGAATAATTCTCTATATAATCAGTCAGTCAACTGAAATAAGCAGTTTTACAGAACAATGCCTTAAAATTTTTTTCCTAAATTATCTAAAATGTAGCAAAAGTTTCCTAAGGCAAATTCATTTTACACAAACTACACACAGCACACTTATTTAAGGCTAAAATTTTTACTTCTAAATTCTGTAATGACTGGGGTTTTTTTCCTGTATCTATGCTTGGAGTCTTGTTCTGCTAAAGATGCTGAGGGAAACACGGCAGACTAAATCTACTAATCACACAAAAGCATTCTAAATCTATGAACTGGACAAGAATTTTTCCTCTCAGGAAAGTTAAGGGTTTTTTTTTTTAATAGTATCTTGGCCTGATCAAGCACTAGAATTTGCAGACAACCTCAAAAGAGTTGTGGTTTGGTTGGGGTTTTTTTGCTAAATAGTTGATCCACTGACAAGCCATGGCAACTCTGAAAAGCTTGATTTATTTCCCCCAAATGTTAGACTTGACTTCTTTCCCCAAAAAATGTTAGATAATGTTAGACAAATGTATTTTGAATTGTAACAATATCAAAATGTGTTTGGAATAAATCTTTCCTGAGGATAATTTCTATTTTGATCAATTACAGCAACTCTCCTTGAAAGCTGCTTTGCATAACACCTCCTAATCTATGCTTGTGGTTCACAGTATGCTCAGGGCATGCCATGCCTGAATGTGGTTCTCTGGAATACTTCTGTCTAAGTTCTGTTATTTCTTCTCCAGCAAACCACATTGAAAATGTCAGCAAGGGGAATAAAGGGTCCTTTGTCAGATGAACAACACAGCTGTAGGGAAGTGAAGCTATGGCAGCTTTCTACATACAAAGACACTCTACAAAATATGAATTTACTGTTGAACAGAATAAAGAAAACATAAAAACTCAGACTTACCAATAAGATCACTTCTATCCAAAAGTAACTCTAGATCTTTATCACTGATTACTTTTTCTTTAGATCCTTTAACCTCCCTGTTAAAGAAGAAATAATCTCTCAATACAGATAAAAGCATGTCAGTATTGCATAATTGCACAGAAGTTTTCCCATGTAGCAGAATCCCTAGGACATTCTTTCTCTGTGCAGATCCACATACCACTTCATAAGACAAGAGAGCTCTTGAGAGCTGCTTGCAAGTTACAAGTTATAAACTCATGGTCCAAGAAAATGTGAAATCTGCATACCTCTCATAGTCTCTGGATTTCAGCAATTCTATTAATTCCTGAGGGTCCAGGCAGCTTTTTGACTGTGCTAGACCAGATTTTCCACCTTTAAACTGATCTGTAGAAAGAATAAATTTTAAGAAAGCACACAGAGAGTGGAACAAGTTACTCTTGAATACCAAAACTAATGCTATGTTTCACTGTTTTAGCCTCAGATAAACACACCTTACACTAATAGTGACAAACTCAGAGGTACATGAGGCTTTGCATGCAGGCCTTTCTATAATGTGTATGTATGTAGATATGTATGTAGTATGCAGAAGAACTGATTGAAACACCAATTCAACATGCACACACGCACAAAGAGCAGAAAAGCCATTAGTTCTACTTACTGTAAAAACATTGTAAATAAAGTTAGATGGTGGATGCTGAAGTTTGTTCCCTTTGTATTGTAAGCTGGTTAAAACAAAGTAAGTACTATTAACAACAAGACAGGAAATATGTGAAAGATATGTGGTTTGCAGAGAGAGCAGCCTCAGTTTAATGAAATACAGACATGACAAAATAATACCCCTGACACAGGCTGCTTTTTTGAGACTATGCTAGCACCTATTTACAGCAAATCTGGATGTCAGTCCAAGTATAAAAAACATTATACAAGATTATTACCTAACCAAAGCTGAGCATGGATGAAGTCAAGTTCAGTCTTGCACGTTTCAAGGAGACTGGCAAAGACTTGCCATTCTGTGCCAAGTTTCCGCAGTTTTTATCAACACATGTACCCATTTTATTAATGTGTCTTCACTGATTCCTTTCATCACACTGCTCTTCTTTCCTGTATCTTGGTATCAGAAATCCTCCCTACATCTTTTCCCATCTCCCTTCAAGAACTCTGAGTTTATGTGTGAAGTGCAAATCAGATTCAAGTTCCAGAGTGGTCTGAGCTATAGGACTCTTTCCCCCATTAACATCTACAGCAGTGACACACAGGCTAGGCTGCAGGTCTTTTCATGCATTATTAGTGATGCTGTCTCTCCCTTTTAGCTTTCAGAGTTTCACAAATCATATGGTATTAAATTAGTGCTGTGCAGGTCTCAAGTTGCCATAATAGTGACACAAAGAAAAATACAGTTTCCTAAGCAAATTTCTTCAATGTAACAGAAGCACAAGATGGAAAGCCAATTTAAAAAAAAAAAAAAAAAAAATCACTATTTTGTAAACAATTCCAGTTCTTAAGCTCCAGCCTTTGTACTGTATATATACAACCTACACGGTTAGTTTTGTGATATTGCTTCCTCATTTACTTCTCCAAAGTTCCAGCACTCTTTAGATATTCAAGATAACAGGATCCATAACATCAGCTTTACACTTACACAATGAATCCAAAAGTTCCTGAAGGGACACCCCTACCTAAGCTGCAAGATTTACATGTGATACACCAATAGATGCCAAGATAAATATTGAACTCATTGCAAAACTGAAGGCATTGACACTTAGCTTCCTTCAGTACAAGCAGTCCCAGGCACCAGTGCTACCTTAGCACATGGCATTCATCTCTTAGAGACCACTGCGTGCTCATCTTGCTGCTTGGGTTTTAACTTCAGTTTGGACCATAATCAAATCATTAAAAAAAAACAAGCCAAACCAAACAAGTATATTGGTCAATAACATGCCTACAAAGAGGCAGTCCTGGCAGTCCCACCAAGACAACAGTGGCAAAGAGATGACAAAGAAAAAGGCTAATGCTAGTGATGCCTTTTCCTGGTCTTAAAAATCAAGAGTCAAACACGGTTAAAGGGGAAAAAGGGATTTTACCTTGGTATTTATTTTAAGGATCCTTAGGTGCACACGTCCAGGTCGAATGCACTGAAATGCATACCATAATGCACCCCCAAAAGATCTGACATAACATTACAGGTCTTACTAATTAGCATATCTATCCAAAATTCCCCAGTGAGAGGCTTGAATGAGCCCCACCCCCCTCAAGGAGCCTTCCCCTGGATGGTTCTATCTTAGTTAACAAAATGTGTTCTGGAGAGGACCTTGGGGTCTGAGGCACACTAACCCCTACCTACGAAGCTTCTAAAATGTTTCATCTCCTAGCTGAACAAACAAGTCCAAGAATGTAGGCAAAAAGCACTAAGAATACAGAAGTTGTAAAAAGGTACAACACGAGTATAAAAGAAAAGGCAAAAATCTTCATGGCATCACTAGGATAAAGTAATTATCAAAGATTAGTTAACATCATCCAGAACCAGAGGCAAACATCAGTTTAGGCTTGACAAGCAGTGCACTGTGCAGCAGACAGTTATGGGGGGGGGCCTTTTTGCCCCTTTATCCCCTCATGAAAAGGCTTTTTTTCCCCACAATATGAGGATACAAGAATGATGAGTAGTTTTTAACCTCCTTTGAAGCTTAATATAAAACTAGTTATCATTCAGAAACCACGTTATAAAAATTGCAATTCTCCAAGTGAGCTTAATGTTTGGAAATTGCTATATATAAGGAGCTACAGTCCAAATGTCACAAACAGAATAAGCTACAGAAGCAAAGCAGGATTCCTATAGGATCTGTACAAGAAAAATTCATCCCCAAAAGGGACACTTCAAAGCAATTACATTGTAAAAATTTCTGAGCATGACCAGCTATATAATCAAGAACACCACAAGAATCACCATTGTTCTGCACATAAACCCAAGGACTATTGTTCTCTTCAGGACTGGCTAATTGTTCAAACAGGACTTGTCTTCTGTGGTTATAACATACTGGACAGAGGCAAACAGGATACTGGAATTTGTTACAGCTTGAGATTTAAAGAGGTGACACATGTTGACACGAAGTCCTAAGAGAAAGATACTAACTTTTGTGGATAATCAGCTTCTCCAGCTTCCTCTTGGCAGCAGCTCTCTCCACAATCTTCTGGTCAATAGTATTGGCTGTCACAAGACGATAAACAACTACTGGCTTTGTCTGACCAATTCTGTGACACCTGTCTTGGGCCTGCAAGTCTGACTGGGGGTTCTGAGCAGATAAAGAAATGAATTAGTAACAATTTAGTTATGCCATTATCCTTTTTTTAAAGGACATACCACATGCAGCATTTTTAATGGGGAGCTCAAAGTCAGTGCAGAAGCAGAAGAGACATGGTATAATAGAACTCTATCACTCTTGACTCTTAAGCCTATCCACAACAAGCTCTGCTGCTATAGCTGCACAGGGAGAGAAACCCAACCGGCCCGGACTGCTTCTGCACCATGTGCTGCAGTTTTCTACAGATAGACATGGTTAATATGACAGATTTAGGTGAGAATTTTAGTTGTAGGTTTCTTTGTGTTGAATTTTGTGTTGGGTTTCTTTGTTTGAGGATAAGAAAGTGTTTTAAAAGTTTTCAGCCATTTCTGAAGCTGCTTTAGCTCTTCTGAAGCTGAAAACAGCAGCATTGTCTACTAAAATAAAGTGAAGATGCAGAGGTCCCTCAGTCATTTCTTTCCATACCTCTCTTTTTCCTAGCCTCCAGACTTACAGGAGCAGCAGAATCCTAGCTAGCTAAAACACATGTGGCAAGTCACAGAGGAAATTCAAGGAGCTGGTACTAACATGGCAGCTGCTGTAAACAGGGAACCCGTAAAAGGTCCAGCAACACTCATATTTAAGTAATAAAAAGAAGGAAATGTATCGACAACAGAAAAAAACCTCCTGCTTTTGGTAGCTCAGGGCCAAACTCAGAAACCAACTCTAATGTTGTATTCAGTAACTCAGGACTTTTCAAATGAGGCTGTATTATTTCACATACAAAATGAATGCACACACTACCATTACTTTCATTTAACACTTCATTAAAGTTATAGAAATGATCTATACAATAATGGGTTCATAAATGGTTATGAAAAGCAGCAAGAGGAAAGCATTTTTGACATGTATCACTAGGTTAACAATCTGTCAACATACCCAGTCACTGTCATAGATGATAACTGTGTCTGCTGCAGTTAAGTTAATGCCCAAGCCTCCAGCTCTCGTACTCACTAAGAATAGGAAGACTTCAGGGTCAGTATTGAATTGACGCATCTGGAAGAGAATTCATCTATTAGAAAAAGTAGATGGACCAAACATAACATAGCTAATGTTTTATTTTGAGAGCCCTGTTTAAAAAGATAAACACAGAAAATACAACACGGGCTGTCAGAGGTTTTAAGAAGCACTGCATTTTAGGCAAACCTCAAGGCAACGGTTAGCAGCACACTTTGCTGCTTCAGTATTTCTGAGCCGCAGTTACTAAGGCAGAAGACAGTTTTCAACATAGAGGTGTTTTGCCTATTAAAGGCAAAATGCTGTGCAAAATCATATCCCAGTGTCACAGCAGAAGCAGAATTTGCAAACATGCTCATAGGGCATGTCCATCTACTTACATTTTCTTCTCTCTCTGAGTAGGACATAGAGCCATCCAATCGACTAAATTTGAAGTCTCTCAGGTAACAGTAATCCATCAAAATGTCAAGCATCATAGTCATTTGTGAGAACAACAAGACCTACAAAACCAGAAAGACTCCTTAATAACATTTTTTGTTCATAAGGAGATGACTGTATCTCACCCCTCCAAAACCTTCAGCTTTACCTTATGTCCTCTCTTTTTAAGTTCTGGAAGCATTCGGTCCAAGAGTAGAAACTTGCCTGAATTCTTTACTAAATCTTCATCAACCTTGGAACAGGGAAGAGGGGATCATATATTAGGAGGGAAAGAGACCAGTGGTTTCCCCAACTCAGAAGCATCAACAAAAGCCGTCTTGAGATCTCACTGAAACAAGTGTGCACCATTTTCTTAACTAAAAGCTGTAATATTGGAAGTAATGTTAATTTTAGCACACAACACTGAATCACTTAAATCATAATGAAACTAAATCGAACCCCACCATTTCATATGCCCAAATAATTATTTTTAAAAACTAATTAGTTTTCACTCCATTTCTGGAAGGAGAAATCCTCATGTTGTTAACTTTTCCTCATGGAATAGTGCTGCTGTTTCTTTCCCACCTTGTGATTGAGACACAAGGCTTCCACCTACTGGACACAAAGAGGCACCGCTGAACAAGTTACTACACATCAGCCAAATGGCAAAAGTTCACAGCAAGTTTCCACACTGCTGCCTTAAACCCCTCTTCAAGAGAGCTTGTTAGATCTAATTCTTGCCATGGGCTGAGGGCAGGGATATAGAAACTTCTACGGTCTGAAACATACAGCAGCCACCTTGGTAATTATGAATACATTTTCCTGAGCAAGTACTAACTCCTGCAGGTGGTGTCAGTTGTCAAACAGTCTCCATTTTCTACACACTAACTAATTCTCCTCACCTCCCTGATTGGGGAATCTGCTTTTTATGCACTAACTTTACACTGATACACTTCAAAAGCTTACTCCGGAGTACAGCAGGCTCTGTTATCACTCACAAAATAGGAAACATGACTACACATACCTACAAACCTACATCTACACTTAGAATGTACAAGCAACTTCCAGATCTTCAAGATTCTTTCAATTCAAATTAGTTCATACTTTCCTATATTTCCATCTGCTTTGTGTAGATTGAACTACCAGCTGGTCTTTGTGATATAATTTGGATTTTTTCCCTTTTGAGGAAGGATGCTGTATTCTCTGAGCAGACGGCTCTGTTGTACTTGGTTCTTCAACAACTCACACTTGAATGTTACCACTGCACCTCCTGCAATGTGCACAATTTATCTCATGAACAGTTCACCAAGGTTAGCATTTGGTCCAAAAAATAACCCTTGTGAGGAGACCCTGAGGCAGCCCCTAAAGCACCTGGAGTCAATGGAAGCCGGCGACTGTTTGAGTAACTCCCCACCAGCGGAAGGGCATTGTCACAATGATGACCATCACAGCATCACCATGCAAAGACTGAATGGGCACTGCAGCTGAGCAGGTCCCTGCAACTGCTGCTGCAGGAAGTTTCAAATAATGATTCAGTATACTGCTGGAATTCAACAGGAGGCATATGCCAAATACATTGAAAAGGTCATTCTTTACTGCCATCAGCTCACAGTCTATTGCTTTTTACTGGCTGGAATAAATTTTCTCTAATGCTTTTAAAATATGTACCTTGAATTGTTGTGTAGCAGGATCCAAAGGATATTCAATAAGATAGGGGTGATTACAACACTTCCTCAATAACATCATAATATTCTGCAGTTTAAGGTTCACCTCAGAATCCATAGGAATGCTCACTTCTACCACTGGCCTTGAAAAGACACAACACCTTATTAGTACTGAAAGTGTCCCCGTATTATGCTACAAATATTTAAGAGAAAAAAACCCTACAAAAAAAAGCAGGCAGTGGAGTCACATGCTGTGACATCTCCTCAAAATCCCTTATAGTTTGTAAAGCTATTACCAGACAAAATTTCTTAAGAGTGCCACACTTGGCAACGAAGGCACAACCGTTTGCCGTTACTGATTTAAAATATAAAGGGCAGTCAGTAATAATTAGAAGTAGAATTTAACTTGTACAAGTCACCCATCAGAAAAGGGGACAGCAGCTAGACCTCTCCAGACCACATGGTCAGATTTCCTGTGGAGCAATACCCAAGATGTTCCAGAATCAGCTCTCTGCCTATCCCAATTTCGCCACATCACAGGAATCACAATGAATACAGCTATTTAGTTCTTCCACATGTAAGTACTGTGTCCAACATAAGGGATCCATGCATACCATAAAACTAACACAAACATGGATTTGTTCTTGCAGGCTACACTGAAATACAATAAAAATCTAACAAAATAAACACATTTCAGCCTGAAGATACTCCTTACACACAAGGAACTTTCAACCAATTTAGAGCCATCAACAGAAGGAAGAAGTGGAGGACATTTGGAGTGACAGTGTTTGTCTTCCAAGCAACTGTTATGCATGATGGGGCCCTGCTCTCCTGCGGATGGCTGAACACCTGCCTGCCCATGGGAAGCAGTGAATTAATTCCTTGTTTTGCTTTGCTTGCATGTGCAGCTTCTGCCTTCCCTATTAAACTGTTTTTATGTCAAACCGCAAGTTTTCCAGCTTTTACCCTTCTGATTCTCTCCCTAGTCCTGCTGGTGGAGTTGTGAGCAAGCAGCTGTGTGGTGCTTGCCTGCTGCCTGAGGTTAAACCACAACAGTGTCCTGAAGTTAACTATAACTCTAATGAGCCAGTGAGTGATGGTACAACCTAATCACTGCTATTACGGCTCAGTGAATACCAGGTAAAATCAAAGAAACAAACCATAAAGCTACATGGATAGTGAATAACTAAATGCCATTCTTCCTGATCAATTTCAGGAAGCAAAGCTCTGGAAGCAAACTAAGAGGGGGATAAACAGTGCAACAAGAAAAAAAAAAATCTTTCAAGGCAGGCACCTCTCTTTTTCTACTTCCTCTTGCATTTTGCTGATTAATTTTTCCAAGTCATCAGGTGAACCATTATGTTCTTCACAATAATCAACCACTTTCCGACTACGGCGTTTTGGTCGGCCTGTAGAGCTCAACTCAACTACTTCTTCCTGTGGGAAACGAGAACATTGCCATCAACAGCAGCCAGCTTCAGAATCAAAGGCCTGTGCTGATCCAAGAATTCTCAAAACTGAAAAGAGGCCTCAGTGATGTGCATCATGCAACACTTATCTAGATTCAGCAGCTTAAATTTTGGCTATGTAGAATACGCAGCCAAATTGAAATGGTCTGCAATTGTAGATTATGAAAGTTTCTGTTTGATTTACAAAGCTACATTAATACCTTACTGATTCTAAGCTGAAACTGTCAACTCTAGGAAAACAGTGTTCTTTCCCCCCAAAGCTACAAGTAATCAAGAACGTATTTATACTTATATTGTTTTAGTTCTGTGCCACAGGCCTATCACAGTAACTGGCACTGTTATAGTAGATAACAAATAGATCAGACTACAAATTTAAGCAAAAAAACAGGTTTAGTTACAACGGTAATGAAGCAATACCAATGTGGTTTTGCACACAAGCTATTAATAGCAAGCACATTTCTAACATCCTTATCAGTAGATACCTCATTATTTCCAAGCAGTTTCCTAATGGTGCGATTGACAATGGCAGTATAGAAAGTTTCCTGCTTCTTTGCCAGTGGTGCATACACCACAACTTCTCGTTTAGGAGGAACCTCAAGAGCAACATCCGATTTCAGCCTTCTCAGTAAGAAAGGTGTCAGAATCTGAAATGGTGAGCAGATGTCACAATTACTCAAAGCTGTCAACACAGCTAGTTTAAAAAAAAGAAAACAGGACAGCAACACAGACACATGCCTGCTGTAATGCTATTTTGCCAATTTAAAGCAAGAGAGTTAATTTGCACATATATTTAGTTTTTTAATATGGATGCCAACTCCAAAAGTTTCACGCACATGCTAGTACTAACGTGTTGAAACAACACGTCCACTGACATTTTTAAATTTTTCAAATGCTTGGGAGGGGTGCAGTAGTAACTACATTACAGACCCTTCTTACAAATTCCAGTAACTGAAAGTAATCTTATTACAAAACTGCTCATTTTGTTATATTTCTTAAATCAAGTTTTTCTGAAAATACCCAAAACCTTTAACCAAAGTAAGTAAATTGTCATCAACAATTATACATAGAAGATACAGTTTAGATCCCTCACCAGCAGCTTATAATGAAAAAATGATAGGTCTGTAAGCATTTACTTCCACACACTCTTAAAAAAAAGAGCTCTAAGTAAAAATTTGAAGACAGGCATATTATATAACTAGTTTATCAAAAGGTATTTTGTTCAGCACCTAAAAGTTCCACAAGTTCTCTCGAAGTTATCTTTGAGCAAAATAAATACACCAATAAAATCTCTTGGTGAGCAGAAGTCTGTAACTGCAATTAACTAAACTCAATTCAGTTCCAAGAATAAAAATGAGTCACTATCGAAGAGATACATTTTCCCTTTACCATTTGTAAGTGCTGTAAAGATTGAAAAAAAACACCCCACAAGGCTAAGGAAGTCCAGAAGTGCCACAATAAAAACCTCAGACCAGAATTCGGCATCACAAACAAGATTTTGACACATTTCACAACACTAATGGTCCATGTTACAACTAAACCATGAAAAATACAAAATGAAGGATAAATGAAAACCTGATGCAGCATATGCAAGATGTTTTGCTCCCTTTCTTTAGCAATAATATCTTCAGCAGTTTCTGTAATGCTGGTAATATCAAACCAGGATTCAAAGCTATAAAAACAAAGCAAGGAAAAACATAGCTTACTTCATAGCTATTATTCTTCATTATTTTAGTATCTATTCTTCTCTTATCCTGTGATTTCAAAAAAAATAAAGCACTCACATTCATCATGAATGGAAGATGCACAGGAGGAATTTCTGAAATATACCTGTCAATTCAGATGCTTGAGGTTTTAAGTGGTTTGTAAAAATACTTGTACTAGTTGGAACATTCATTATTGTCTATTATATTCCATCTAGGTTATAACATTTTCAAAAAATTAGTCTAAAGACTGTTTTGGCAATGCTCTTCCACCTGACTCCCTACTGCTGCAGAAAAGGATCTGTGGGTCCTGTGTCTGCCAGCCTCACACAGCTTTATCCAGCACCTTTGACAATTTCAAAGCAGCACCCAGCATTTGTGGTATGACAAACATCTCTCACCGCAAATGTTCATGTCTTAGCTCAGAGCTGAGCTTCCACTATCCAGGGAGATGACAATTAATTCCTTCCTTTCCAAAACAACTTAGTGTGAGGCAAGACACATTTCAAAGCCCTTACCACCAAAAAATCATACTGAATTACAACCATGCCATAAAACGGCTCTTCACATGCTGATAAGTTTAATTATTAAAGAGTCATAACAGTCAAACAGAACAAACAGAAATAGTTTCCCCCATCAGACTGCAACCTACCTTTTCAAATCATCAAACACATCTGGTAAAAGGAAGTTAAGCAATGACCAAAGCTCTGCCAAGTTGTTTTGCAGAGGAGTACCAGTCAACAGGAGTTTATTGTCTGCATTAAATCGTTTCAATTCTCTGATAAGGCGGCAGTTCATATTTTTAATCCTGTGACCTTCATCTACTATCAGGTATTTCCAGTAGCAGCTCTACAAAAATAAAGGTTATTTCAGTAAATTTTCGCTTTATTCCATCAAAACAGATGTCACATTAAGTAAGAAGCACTAATAAGACTGTGATATTGCCTGTTACAAAGGTTCTATTTAGTGTTTTTCACTTTGCCAGACTAATAGAGCTGAGCCCAAACAGTTAATGTCATACATCTGCTTCATGGTGACTGCCTTTTAGAAAGCTTAGGTGGTTAAAATAAAATTTCTACAAGAAGCTCATCTTGCTGAAACAACCACTGTGATGTTAACCACAGTATTTACACACCAAGTATAGTTTTTACTCCAAGCATCCTTAACCACCATCTACAGAAAGGCAACAAAAAGAGCAGGTATGCTGTAACCATCTGCTTTTAGAATAAGGTTCTGTTTGAAGAACTTAAGCATTGAATTGCAGAGCTACTACTACCAAGGAAACAGAGTGAATGCCAATATACGTGCTGCAGTATGAAACTGTATAGGCAGCACGTGGGTTTTTTTACTGTGTTCAAAAGCACTGCTATCAGAGCTGAGGCACCACACAGTCCTAGGGCTAAGAGAATCAGATACCTGCAGGGCATTTCTGTCTCGCATTGCTATTTCAAAGGAAGTAATGACCACAGGATGGATTTGGAGTGATCCTTGTCTTCTGTGAATTTTATGAACCAGTTTACGACGTTCCTGCTGAGCTCCATGATAGAGCATTAGTGGAATCTGTAAAAAAAGAGGTTACAAGTCAGGACAACGATGCCCATTTTAACCTAATGGGAAGACAGTAGAAATATTGAGATCTCTTACAAGAAGGCTGTAAATACATAGCAAGTCACGGTACAGTTCATAGTAACCACATAAACAACTACAATTAAAATGATGTTCTATATAGAGAAAGTTTCAAGGCAAAGAATTAGAATAGAAATTAAACCATTAGTGCTTTTAAACCTAAGGAAGAAAAGCCTTCATTTCTTTTACCTCCGGAGTAAATCTCTTGAATTCAGACATCCAATTTGGAAGAGTAGACAAGGGACCACATACTAAGAATGGACCAGGGACTCCTCGCTCCACCATCAGTGCTATTGTTGCAATACACTGGATTGTCTTTCCTAGCCCCATTTCATCAGCTAAAATGCCATTAATACCATTTTCCCAAAGCATCTGCATATGCAAAAGAAAAAAAAAAGTAAATGCAAAATAATCAACACAGATTTGAAAACACAAAGACATTTAGGAATGTAACACCCATGGAAACTCTCTTCTAGGCCCATTTTATACTACAGATGAAGATGATTCTCCCCATTATAAAAGTAAATACAAGCATCTTGTAAATGCTAGATATTCTCATGTAGATGTATCCATTCCTAGCCAACTAAGCACCTGACTAGGGCACAAAAACCAGACCAGTATCAAAGGAAAGTACGTAACTTAGTGTTGTATCAGAAGGCACTTTACCTGCAAGTACAGCTCACATTATCCAAGGTTTTACTTGTCCCAGCACCAAAAAATTCACTTAGCTCCACTCTCTAAAAGACCAAATGACTGTGCTGACTTTTCAGTTTTATCTATTCAAGGAGCTGCTGTAGGCATGGAGCTTCTGTAGCTACCTCACCACAAGAAAAAGGTGCACTTCCTGGCCAACACAGCCACCTGCTCCAGCCAAAGCTCTTTGTGCAGACACTGCCTACTCTGACAAATGACAGAGCAACCTCTCACAAAAGAGCAGAAAGGAAGACAGAGAAGTGCTCTTTGGCCACTCTCCACTATTCATAAAGATACATAAAAAGGTTATTATAACTGAGGACCCAACTAAGAAAGCTGGTTTTCCCTCCCGAGAAGGTGTGTCTTCACTAGGCACTTCCCAGGAACAGAAGTGAGTGAGCAAGTTTAAGGGCACTCACTTGAGGGATGAGTCTAAGCATGTTGAAACAGACTATGTATGCTTGTAGGGAGGAAAAACAGAAAGAAAAAAATCTAAGAATTATGAGATAAGTAGCAAAATTAAAATTAGTTTTGACTCTTATAATTTTTGTAATTTTGTAATTCAGCTTGCATGCTGAAACAGGTAGAAGTTAAAAATATATGTGGGTAGTTTTGATGGCAAGTTCCTATAGTTTTTTATTTCAGAGGCTAAAGACATAACATTTTTAACACATTGTGTTAATATTACTAGTTAAGACTCCAAGATACAGAGAATGAACTCATCTGTATCAAGCCTGCAAAGGTAACAGATCTTTGAATACCTATGGGCTAGGTATTGAAGCCCTTGAGAGAGAAAAATCAGACTGTCTGTCCCTCAGTAGGATGTGCAGTCCTTCTGCTTTCAAAAACTCTTTGTAAGGAGAGGTTGAACAAGAAAATAGATGGAAAAAGGGAAGATGGAGAACACAAGCCAGAATGTCTAAAGGCTTAGAAACACCAATATCCTTCCCATACTGAAGTATTTTATCTGCTGTTTGACAGTTTTTTTGTAACACCAGATTCTTGTACCATGAGAGATCATAAAGAACTCTCTCTCTGCTTCACCTTCTCCGTACCAACTACAATCACAGGCTTCTAGTATCTCGTCCTCTCCATGCCTGTTTCACCAGCAATTCTGATCAAATTCCATTGCATCCATACCCTTAGCCACTCCATGCCTTCCACTTGGTACCACCTCATTACACCACCAGTAAAAATCTTTGGCTGCTGAAAAGGCACTGGTTGTCCATTAAATTTTCGCACTGGATCAAGAAATTGCTTGGCACTGTGTCGTACAGCTTGACACAATCTGTCCTTAATGACGCTATTTGAGTCTCCATTTTTCTGCAGGTCTTCTGGATGCAGGTTGTCAGCAGAGCTTTCATCCTATAGAAGGAAGGTCAAGGAACATGCGACAAGCGGAATGCACATCAAAGCCTGCTAAGACATACTTCCTCCCAATTTACACCAGCCTTAATGTGCAGTGAAGTAACTCAGTCTCTGACACTAAGACTTCTTTTGAGTTAACTGTCAACTCAAGCGTAGACTTTATAGATTCTTTTCTCCTTCAGAATTCAAGGGCAGCAACAGCTATTGAAGCTATCTGGCTTATAAATTTCTACCCATAAAAGTAAGCAGACTTAAAACCTTCCTCACAGAAGCTGGCATTGAATGCAGCTATTTCTCTTCTGTAAGCTGAAGGGCTTTCCCTTCTGTAAGCTGTACCAAGGACGGGAAGCAATTCACACTGTCCATGTAGCTCTTGAACTACAGTAGAAGCAAAAAAGAGACCTCACCTGTCATCTCCACACTTGAATGCTTAAAAATTACTGTCTTAAGGTCTTAAACACCAACACAGATGTTTTTTAATAAATACCTATTTCCTTTATTTCTGAAACTACTAGCATTCTATAAAGTATAAATACCTTCAAATTCAGTTTTTAAAAAAATAAACTAAAAGTTTTCACCTTGGATTTCTGAAATAAGTATTTAAGTGCATTCACTTACGCCACCTTTCTAACCTTTAATTCAGAACTTCAATAACTAGCAAAGATGTTTATTTACAGATAAAGTTTAGAGATACACTACAAAGTATAAAAAGCCCTCCCTCCCGCTGGGCTTAGCGCTCTTAAAACTGCAATAATTTGTGTCAACATACCTGATTTTCCACTTTACTTTTTTTTGCCACTGATAATATTTCCTGGAAACAAATGGGAAAAAAACATGCTTATGTGCTTTTCAACCTTAAAGACTACTGTAATTCGTATTTCATGTAATCGCTTCATTTATCTTTCAATCTAGACATACTTTAAGAAGCTTTCCATACAACATCCTTAATCATACAAGTGACTCTAAAACAAGATCACAAACCACATATTATATTTCAATTACAAAGGGTAGCTGAAAATTCAACTGGCAATGTAGACTCTTCACAGCTTGCCTCCCTAAAGACTTAAAAAAACAAAAAGAGTATCCAGCCTCTACAGCTGTGACAAAACTGCTTGTTACATAGATCTTTGCTGGAAGAAAGTCCTATCTCACAGACAGACTACTGATGGCTGATAATCTCTGATACCAGGGTATAAGAATGGAGTGTTTTAAAATATAGATGTCACAGAAATTGGCTCACCCATTAAAAGTTGTGTTACAAAAATCCAGACAACCCATTTATAGTTAAGGCCTACCTCTTTGGACATAATTTCTGATATGTTGTATGTCCCATCTTCTCTCCCTCTCTTCTTTTTTGCACCTGTAAGATATTGAGTTTATACAATGTATCAAACATTAAGGAAATCAAGTACTGAAGTACTTGAAAAAAGTACTGAAACCAGTACTGAAAAAAGGCAAAGCCTAGTACATTACCTGCTTTCTCCTCTTTGCCATCAACTGGATTTTGACCCTAGAAAATGAACATAAGAAGAGGTTCATCATCTTATGCATCTCTAACTATCATGACACAGATAAAAAGATGTAATCAGACTCCAACCATTACCTTTGAAAGCCTCTTGAAACACTTCTATTATTAAATAGTTTTCAAAAACACAGGAAAAAAAATCCTGCTTATTTTTTCTTGTTATTTATTCACTATATTGGCTGAATAAGCAATCATTGCTAAATGAAAAAATTCCTCAAGACAAATTGAAACCATTTTCTCTAATAATAATTAGTCAAAAACATCCCCTAAAGATTACTGCCATGGTATGTAATTTTTAAGCACTTTCAAACAGTCCTACTGCAGTTAAAATAAATATAGTACATGAGATAGATCCTGCAAGTCAAATACTGGATAATCAAACTTACTTATTTTACTTACCTTGATCAAAACTAACATTGTAATTTCTCAGACTTTTATCCAGAAAGCTGCATAAAGTAGCTACTTAAACTTACCTTGGCAGATTTTAACATCATCTCTCTCTTTTTTTCTAACTTCTCCTTCCTTCTCTGTTCCTAAACAAAATAAAAACCACACATGCAGTTCTTATCTTTCCATAACACCCACAAGAATACTATCCACTACAGAAGTGATAGATTATGTTGCTAATACTGAGTTCCACGTACTCTACAGACTTTTTTTTTGCAACCCCGCTAAGTCTGTTCTGATGTAGTTTAAAACAATAAAGCAAAATTTGGACAAGAAAGTACAACTGCTCTGAATTGCGTGTCAGTAAATACTTCAAATACTTAAATACAGTAATTTAGAAAGATGTGAACGAAAATATTCCCAACTGCAAACTCCTGAAGATTACATCTACTGCAGTAAGTTTTCCACTTATCCAACTTCTACATACTACATATTCACTGCAGAACAGACAGCAATGTATATAGCCTAGAATGCCTTTAACAAAGAAGTGCTTTCATGTATTGAAGAACTCAAGATTTTCATTCTATCTACTATTTTTACTTGCTGGAAGCAGAGGGATCCTGAAGGAAGACATAAGAGACCTTGGTATTTATCAGATGGAACAAGATTTAATAGTGAAATACGCATTCTAGCAATACAATAACCATGAATTCAAGCTGATGGTTCAACTAGAGAAGTATTTTGGAAAGGAGGTTCCTGCAGTCCATCAGTGACCCTTTTTGGGGAATGTTGTTGTCCTTAATCTTTTCCTGCTCTTCCCTCTCTCAAGCATAAACTCTTACAAGCTTACCCTTAAAGGTACAGTTAAGGAAGTCAAGATAAAGCCAAGCATTAACTCAGCAGCCGATGGATTAAAAAAAAAGAGAACATATAACACTGTTTTATGGAAGCTCTTGTTTGGGAACAACATGGCCTCAGATCACTGTAATTTATTGATTTGTTTGAGGGAGGCCTAAGTTAGCATCTTCAAGGTACATCTCATCCTCAGCTTTCAGTTAATAACACAAATAGGTTACTCAACTTCCTACTTGTCAGTTCTTTGCACCTTCTATCCTCCTTCCACGTTTTCTAGCTCCCTTAAACTTCAGCTCTTATTTGAAATACTTTGTTTTCCTTGCACTCAGGCCAAAAGAATTGTAAAGGCATCAGTGCCACCTTTACACTGTGACTTTAAATTATAGTTCATGTTCTTCCATGTCTAATTAATCTTTTAATTTATAGAACAAATTCTGAATACTATGTAAAGCATCACTTCACTCATGCGCAGTAGGTCCAGCAGATTTTAATGTTACTAATGCAATCTTAAAAACACTTTTACTTTGAACAACTGGATGGAGAAAAACCCAAACAGACAGCACCTTAAGAATCCCCACTGCAGAAAAGAATACACCTACCTCTAGCTGCTGCTGTTCCATTTTGGTTAGCAAGAATTTGGAATAGATGTTGCTTTTTTCAAGCAAATGTTGAAGCCTCTTATAGCGCATTTCACTTGATTCCCTGTCCCAAGAAGTGCGAGCCTGGCCGACAAAAAGAGATGTCAAGCATTTACAGATACAGCTGTGGTTATACTAAAGAACTGCTCCTTGTGTTAAACACATTAACTCAGAAGCGTCTCATACACAGACCCTTTTCCTTCCAGCCATCCTACATCTATGATTTGTGAGCGTATGGACTCACATGTAGCTGTGTGAGTAGCTGCAAGATCAAAGTAACTGAGGGTTGCATTCACTTGCTTATGCACCATACACACCCCCAGTATAGCAGCACACGGCATTCAAGGGCTCAAGGATGCCTCAACTCTAATTCATAGATTTAGAGCAAAATGAAATCTCAGTTTATTTGTAGTCTGCAAAATTTGTGAGGAAAAAAACCCTGACGAATTTCAGCACAGCTTCCCTAGCATTATTATATTCCTTCATGGACATTTACACCAAGTTAGTTTCTCATGAAGAATGAGATATACAGACAGCTAGGAAACTATCATGCACAGTTCACAGAGTTCAAGTCAATTCGCAATATGAAAACAGTAACTTCTGCTCACTTTGCTTACAAAATCCACCCATGCTTTTAACAGTAACTGCTGCTGAATTAGTCAGGACTGTGCATTCAGAAGTTTGCAAATTACTCTTTAAAACTCAGATCAAGATACCCCAAAAAAGTAAAAAAGCAGTAATTCTGCATTCATCTAACACTGCCTGTAAAACAAGTCACAGAATCATTTAGTTTGGAAAAGACCCAAGATCATCGAGTCCAACCATTAACCAGCACTGCCAAGTTACCACTAAACCAAGGATGCCTCGGAAATGTGACATCTATGCACTTGTTGAGTGCTGCTTCCACACCTCCCCAGGCAGCCTATATCAGTGCTTGATCATTTCAGTGAAGAATATTTTCCCGTGAATTAAGTTTCCTCTTGTCTTGTTGCTCTTTACCTGGAAGAAGAGACAGACCCCCCCACCTGTCTACAGTAGTTGTAGAGTGAAAAGCTTTAAATTAGCATCTGCAAGAGAAACCCTAGAGAGACAAGATGCAGAGCTTTACAAGATGCTTATCTATGTCATTGTTTTCAGAAGAAACACAGGGGAAGGGCAGCTAAGACACAGAAAGACAAGGCACTCTTCTGAAACTAAATACACTAATAGGCAGGGAAATGGGATATTTCCTGAATCATGGGACAAACTGTGAGACACTGAAAAGGTGAAGAATGTCTGTCCCCCCAAAAATCAAACCTTGATTTTCTCCAAGTAATTCCAATCAGGTAGCGATCACACTTTGTTCTTTTATGAGAGGAAGATGAAGATCTATCTTCACAATTTCTCTAGAGGAGAAGATTGCATTCTCATGATTTGCTTCTGCTCTCCTCAATCCAGGTTTTTACCTTCAGATGACAAGTACCTGAGCTCAGAAAGATCAACTCTTGACGGCAATGCCAAGAGAGAATGTAATTAACACGAACCTACTTTTTCAGCAAATTGCTATTGTTCACTTTTTTTTGGAGTGAACACAGCACTCTTAATTGGTCAAACTGAAGGACTGTTGTCTTGACCAACTGCAAAAATTTCAAGTGGAAAACAGGAAACTCAAAGATGAACAGCACTGAACGCTAATGATACCTCCTCTGTCTTTTGACTCAAGCCTTCAACCCTCATGAAAGTGGTTTTTTCCCCTTTTTGACTGAAAAGGTCAAAAGTTTGCTACTCTTTGTCACCACTCTACATTCACACATATTTGCACAGTGGTATTTCTCCATTAACCCTGGAAAAGAACTGGCAACTCCTTTGCTGTACAAATCACCTGGCAGGGGGTTTGCCGAAGTGACAAGCATAAGAAACACCGAAGCTGCCCCCAGTAAGCCTGTGCTCACTACAGGAGTAAATCCCCTTGGTCTGACAGGCCCCAGACTGCATAGGGAAAAGGTAATAAAGCACACAGGACAATGGAGCGATGCCCTTACTAGAGGTAGTTCCATGGATTCTCGAGAAACGAAGAATACAAAAAACCACCACATCACAGCATTGTTACAGAAGTGGTTGTTGTGAAAGAAATTAAAATTCTAAGTCTCTTTCTCAATAGTTCCTGTGCAATGAGAAAATTTGCTCTACAAGGATTTCCTCCTTACCTTCCAAAAGTATTACCTCCAAATTTTTAGTTCCTAGTCTGATCAAGGAATACCTGAAGTTCAGACAGGCTACATCATCACTTACTGTTTGCAACAAAGAATATTATGAGACTTCTGGGAGAATTAGTATTTTCTAACTACAGTATTACAAAATAATGCATCCTTAAAACACAGTTATAAATCCCAACTTGTCTCAGAGAAAGGAAAAAGGGTCATCACAGTTAGCTCCAGGTGTTAGAGACTGGCATTTTTCATGCCATTAGAAGAGTGCTTCAATTTTTAAGACAGGGGGGAAAAAAAACCTCACTCTCCTGATTTCTCAATTATATTCAGTAATAACACTAGTTCCCTGAACTACATCTCTAAGATCCCCTCCAACCTAAACCATTCTATGATTCCTTAGAATACAATTCCCCAAAGAGCATTTAAGAGAACAGTTCTTTCAAGCTGGTATTTCCTTATGTCTGAAACACAATGCAAATTATTATGCTATCAGAATACCATATAAGGGATCAGCACAGTTCTAGCAGCATCATGCTTTCATGTTCTCACTCCAAAACATACTGGTTACTATCAACCAATGCTTAACATTAACGTTTGAAAACATTCTCAGCAAAAAGGAAATGAAGCGTAGTAATGATTACCCCACTTGCGGTGGGGAGGTACCATTTCCCTGAAGCAGTCTTTATTTCCTGTAACATAGGCAAGCCGAGGTATGCAAACCAAACATCGACTCCCAGCTTGATCACATGTACGCTTCTCCTGGCAGCAAAGCCAGGTCACAGGCAGCTCCTGCACGACTGTGTGCAGGGAAGAGCAGGAGTGCAGACCAAGATACTGAGTGACATAAACCTGCTCCTTTTTAGCTGGGCTTTTTCAGCTACACTACTTCATCAGTTCTACATAAACTATACCTGCTACTGAAAGAAGGTTAACTCTGGAAAGGATCTGCAGAACTCAGGCGTTTGTGTGGTGAGGCTTTTTTAACCAAAGAGGGAAAGTGTTAGGTATACTTAGAGAAACAAAACCAGAAAAGTTTTGTCTTTAACGTTTCAGACAGAAATTCAGAAAAATGTGAACTTTGAAATCAGCTCACTTTAGAGGCGTTATACCTTACATTTTTAGGCTCAGAACGACAAAAGCAAAGAAGTAATATTCTCACTGCAAATTTCAATGCGTATCAAACGCAGCAGGCTTCTTGCTAAGTGCAAGAGTTCACCGCTAGCCTTGAAAAACAAAAAGAAAAATCAAAGCCCCCGGTGGATGATCAAAAGGCGCTTATGCACCGCTGCACGGCCTTCAGCAACTCCTCACGTTTGTTTGTTTTGAAACCCAAGGAGCTGCACGGCCCCCAGACAAACCCCGCCGCCCGCGGGGACCCCTGCCGCCGAGCGGGGCCGGCCACCCCCGAGCCGCCCCTCACCTTCTCCAGCATCTGCCGCTCCTGCTCCAGCCCCGCCGCCTCCAGCTGCTCCTCTTCCTGCAGCATGGCCGGCGTGATCACCGCCGCCTCTGCCTGCTCCCCCATCTCGGCTCCCAGCGGTTCTGCAACGAGCCCACGGTTACTCACGGTTACTCACGGTTAATCGCGGCCACCCCCGGCCGTGCCCCGTGCCCGGCCCTCACCGCCACCGCCGCCGCTGCCGCTGCCCGAGTTGCGGGCGGGCATTGCCCCGCCGCGACCCCGCTCCCGCGCGCGCCGCCTCACCGCCCGCCTCGCGAGAACAAAAACCGCGCGCTGCCCAAGCCGCGCGAGAAGTGGCGCCGTTCTCGCGAGGCCACCCGCCCCGCTCCCGGGCCCGGCGAGGCCATCTTGGCTGCTGGCAGGTTCCTGGCACAGGCGGGAGCCGCCGGGAGCCGCCGGGAGCCGCCGGGAGCCGCCGGGAGCCGCCGGGAGCCGCCGGGAGCCGCCGGGAGCCGCCGGGCCTCTTGGAATGGGCGGCCCGGGGAGCTGGTGGAATCGCTCTCCCTGCAGCTGCTTATGGAAAGACTAGATGCGGCACTTGGTGCCATGGGCTAGCTGCCAGGGTGGTTGGTATTCAGTCACAGGTTGGACTCGATGATCCCAGAGGTCTTTTCCAGCTTGATGGATTCTGTGGTTCTGTCCCGCTCCCCTCCGCCGGTGCCCGTCGCTGCAGCGGCGCCTGGAGAGCGGGACATGGCGCGGGCTCGTCGGCTCCAGAAGGGGCTTGAGGACTTCGCTGGACACTGCTGGCTGTGCCACGAGAGGGCAGCGGAACGCTGGAAACCCGGACAGGAGTGCGTGTGCCCCAGCCGACGGAAAACCCTCTTTCCAAAAGCAGGCACTACGTTAAAATAAATATTTCCAGTGTTCAGAGCACAATCACTTTCGCTCCACCTAAATAACACACAACCTGTCAAAATACCAGGGCTTATCGCCTCAGATGCGGTGCTGGTGATTGTCTACGCCTGTTTGTCAAACGAATCACTATTTTAAACCTGCTCCACACACATGCCGACCTGTGCCAGGAGACCTGGAAAGGGGGAGGAAAGAAGAAGCAGAAGGACAAACAAATCTAGTAATAACTGAGGTGGATGGCATTCTTCTCATTCCCAAAGCCTGACACGCCGATTCTGGATAATGTGGTTTATGAAAAAGTGATTCTGTTCTCTGAGGCATAGTTCAGAGGTTAACTGGAGATGGTTCTGCATCACTTTGAGGGAGTGTTAGCAGGGAGTAAAGTAATTAATCCGCAATAAAGTTATTTTATAGGCATGGTGACAATCAAATGCACCTTTTTCAAGCCTCAGTTTCACTTGCAAATATTCTCAAGACATCATAGTGAATAAACAAAAAAAAACCCTTATTTTCTATGGCACCTTTCATTCTGTAAAACTGAAAGTACTTTCCAAACTATACCATTAAAGTAGAAAAATCAAGTAAATGACAACTAAAAGGCATCCAAGCTGGAATATGGTGGTGGCTGTAGTAGTTCTCAACCACTGCAGGCAGGAAGCAGGGATGAAGATGCAACTAGAATTTAAGGAGCACTTCAGAAAATTGCAAAGATTTTGTCTGAGGTATGAATGCTAACACTTCTACTACTTTAACAAAAAACCACCATAAGGTCTTGCCTTCCCAGAAATTGTTCTTATCCAAAGAAAAGAAACCTCTCAGTAAAATACATAATAGAATACAAATGTTCCGTCTAACTCCTGTGTCCATACACGTTATTTTGTAACATCATTTAAAACATTTTTAGAATTGTGAGACACAGATACTCCTTACCTCAGATTATCACTTAAATGATATGGCTTTGTTCCAGCCATTTCCTGCTCTGTCCAACACCTTGTCTGCAAGCAGTTTGGGATGGGATTTGCCTGTGGGTAGTGGCATGGCTCCCTGTGGGTGGCTCAGCATCACAATTGCCATTCATTTTTGCAGGGAAAGGCTGTGCTGCTCTGTAGGGATGCTGATCCTCCCTCCCATCACAGCTTCTGTGGCTGCATCCACGTCTATGTGCCCATGGACGACCCCGCTATGCCCTGCAGCAGGAGAGGGGCTCTGTGAGCTTCTAGGAGAGTACTTACTTGCCTCTGTGTTGTAATTTAGGTCTAGAATATTATTTTCCCGCTTTATTGGTAAAAGTCATCAGGAAAAAAATTATTGAATGGTAATTAGCCATCTCTTTGGTGACATTCTTATATCCAACACCCACAAAACGTGATGCAGTGAAAGCATTGTAAAACATGCCTTTAAAAAAAATATTTCAGATAAATGCTACCAGATCAATCGGTTGTGGTTGAAACCTGTTGGACACATACCATTGTCTGTTTTTTAACATCCCACAGACAGACAGACATGTAGAAGGAGAGTGTGCAAAAGATTCATGTCCAGTCTTTCAGACAAGGGCAATTAGCCTGGCTTAGCACACGTGAGTAAGGTGATGTCAACAAACATCCTTCTCCAGATCCACCAGATCCCACTACTGTGGACTGAGTATGTGCTGCTTGTCACTGCTCCTCTCCAACTGCTCTCGAGACTGAGACATCAGTATTTGGTATTAAAAGCCTGAGGTAACAAGGGGAATAAGGCAGTGCTTATGTAAATTGTTCATGGGGTAGGTTCTTAGGAATTTGAAATAGGGCTATTTCTCCAGCAAAGGATATTGAATGGACAGAGCTGAGAGCATCTTCCACAAGTGTAGCAGGATCCAAAAATTTATATGTCTCCATGGCATATATCTTCATTCACTGCTTAGCCCAAGCAAAGAAGTTGTAGCATGTAGCTTCCATCCAGAAGCAATTGATTTTACCTCATTAGTCAGTGACTTATTACTGCAGTGCAGAAAGTCACTGGTCCATCTACTTTTGTTTCAGAAGATGAAAGTCCCTTGTAACACACCTGGACACTGCTATAGTCTAACGCAAGGTGCAGAGAAAGATGAACTTAGTGGCACAGAGGGGGCTGGGGGAAATTACAGTGCAAGAGAGCAGATAAGAGTTAGAAAAATGCAGACTGTAAACAAAGGTGTTTCTGTTCTCAGGTTGGCCAAGTGGCTGCTGCTAAGTCACAGTAACCCTGGGATGTCACCTTTGAATTTTACTTGTCACTCTGGTATGCAATACAAGAATGTGTGTTGTTTCATCACGCTCCTTGCCTGCGCAGGTTACCTAATTAATTTATAACAAACTATAAAAGTAGTTCCTTGTACTAATTGCCCTGTCTGCTGGATGACCAAAGAGGAAGCTGGGACTTTGAAACAAGATGGTTTTCTTTAGATGAGAAAAGTGAGACATACAAATTCAGGCTATTTTGTCCTTGTCTTATTCCTTCACAATATATGTACAAAGCTTTCCTACTTCTAATAAAATGAGAAAGTCTCCAAAGCACTCCAGCAGGTAGCAGTAGCATCCCTGACATTTCCTCACTGATGTTCAATGTTTTTTTTCTCTTTTTTCCATTCTTGTTGTTCTTTGTTTGTTTGTTTCCTTAAGAATTAAAAACTGCTAAAACACAGCCAAGGAGACTGGTTGTTGTTCCTCATAGTAACAAACATTCTTGTTATGACTAAAAGAAATACTGTAGCAGGATTCTATTCTCCATCCACAAGCACAACCTTCAGGTGGTCAGAAATTCCAGAGATCAACTCCAGTGGATTGGCAAGTTTAACTAAAGCTCCTATAACTAAAAGTTATACATCAAGCTCGGAGATGTGTAGGAAAAAAGTAGGGAAGTGTCTGGGGTCTCAGCAAGTAACCAGCATGCTGTATATACAATAACACTAGATGGCTGCACAGTCTCCAAGAAACTTCTGTTGACTGCAAGTCTGATTTTGCAGCTTGTGCACCTGAAATACACACGGTGAGACATGTTGATCAGCAGAGTGTTTTGTGTGCCAGCCCCTCTCTGTTAGAAGGCAATCGAGTTCTCTGAGCTGGCAGGCAGCGCTGCAAGAATGGCATTTGCTGACAGCTGGACTTAAGCATCCCACCAAGTAACATGAATATCACTCTATGGTGGGGCAGCCGTCCTCCAGATTTGCTATGTTCCTGTCACCGGGAACTGAACCACATGTGAAGCAACTCCTGAGACGAGTCATTTCCAACCTGGCCTTTTGAGAAATCTGATACCCCATAACTGCCAGGCAAAGGGTGGGGTATGCAGAGGGAGGCAGAAACCTCTGTGGCCATCCAGCTTTAATCAGCCGTATTTGTTTGTTTACAAGGCCATCTAAATAATACCACCCACCATTCTGTTCATCAACATCCCAAAGATTTCCAGCATACAGCTCACAGGTTTCTAGCTCCTGCTGCAGCATGCAGCCCAGACCAGACAGAGCAGGATTAGGGTTGTCAGGGAAAAAGATAGATAGCACGATGTTACGCTTCAGCAGGTAATCAGTTCTCTTGGGGGGCAGGATCCTTCCTTAAAAGATGCTATGAAAGTGACAAAATAATTACCACATAAGTCTGACAGTTTCAGCGAGCCCTTAAACTGGTGTTTGAATACACAACTTTTATTCATATATTACGTGAAAGATTGCTTGTGTTTTCTCACCATGACCATGTCTGGATGTTTCAGCATCTCTGCTTGCAACTGACTATACAACATCTGCTAAGAAACGACAGTTTTAGCCAGCTCATCGCCTAGTCCAAATCTTTCAAGCATAATTTCTGTCAGCAGTGTGTTCCCTGGCTTACATTTGTGTAACTGTCACAAAATCCCCTTCTAGTTCCTCTGCCCATAATTGTTTGGCTCTTTGCAATGATTTGTGCCTGTGCATCCACACAGGCACCAACTTTATGCACAATGAGAAACAGTAGTCACCCTAATATCTTCGGCTTCAAAATTACATTCTGCTCCCATTTGACATGTATACATACTAGGATCAGAGCTTAGATCTTGTTTCCAGGCACCCCAGGAAGGTAAGGTAGAACCAAACCCTGGAAGGCACCTAACCATGTTGCACAAAGCTCCTGCCTGGTACGTAAACCACTTCTTTGCTTATGGCTGCAAGAAATTAAAATGTTACAGCTGAGGCCGAGAGGAAGAGCACAGAAATTCTTCTGTGCTTCAGTTTGCTACCTGCCCATCACTCTTGCCAATTTGCCAGTAAAGCCTGGAGATCCTAACATCCCTCCAAGTGCAGTCTGTGACCCACTGGATGTTGGGAATTCACAAGCTAAGGGATCTGGAAAAGCTGATCACAGGATGTAGCTTTGCATGTGCTGCACAGCAACTCACAGAGGTGTGAGCTCAGGGAGTCCTCACCTAGGTTTGAACATGCCAACTCCCTGCTTCTCCCCACAGTCAGAGTCAGCTCCAACCAGGAATGATTACATTTTTGAGTGTCACATGAGACAATGGCCTCTAAGTCATGCTGAAAAAAAACCCCTCTTGTGAAATTTTTGCTGGCAGGCAAAGGAAGAGCACAAACATCTATGAGCTCAAGGTATACGAAACATGCATGTTGAAATCTTACTACAGGTTGAGAGCACAGAGTGGGGAGACATATATGTACAGGCAAACCCCAGCACTTATGACATACAAGAGTGATCGAAGCACCGCAGTGTTCACAAAACTCTGTCCATGGGTAATAAATCAGCTCCTTTTGTGGCTTTTGATCACAGGGATTCAGCTGGATCCGATGACAGCTAGTTTGCATGAGATAATCAGTCTTTTCTTTTGGTAACTCCTTCAGAACTGGGCTAGCTACAATATTTATCACCAGCTAATGTTTTTTACTCATTTCACTGTCATTAAAAATATCAGGAAATGCTGAACCATTAGCAAACCCATGGTTTAACCCCAGCAAACAGAAGGCCAGATTCACATTCACACTGCCTTCTCAAAGGTTTCTAGAACTACAGCCATGGTGGTGAGGGATGTCAGTGACATTAAGAATTTTTTTTTTTCCTAGGGACAGTCAACACCATTAATAAGCTTAGATTGTCTCCAGAGGAATCTACTTCGTACAAGGTTTGCCTGCAATTGTACTTACTAAAGTGATTTATTTGTGTTTTGCAATATAGGACCCAAAATTAACTTAATTCACAGCAAGCAGACAGCACAGTTACTATCTCACTTAAAATCCCATTCCTTCTGATTCCTCCATGCTTAGTTTTTGCTGACTTATAGGCCACTTCCACTATGCAAGAGTATGTTGATCTTCAGCAACAGGCAACAGCATACACAGACACAGAGTCTCCAGCCTGGTAAGTCTAGCATGTGTCAGAGATGTGGGATCAGGCAGCCACAAATGGCTCCCTGCAACCTTGGTGGGGTGGAGAGCCCAGCCCTTAATACGTGCTTTTACCATATCTGCTGAGAAGTGAAACTCCCTTCCTTCACACTCACCACAGCAAAAAGGTATTTTGAATCCTACAAAAGGCATGCCAAAAATCAATTTTTTCCATCAACAGACAAAATGAGGAATGTGTGTATCTGATCTGTTGGGCTCAAAGGGGGAGATGATTAATCACCAGCAAGGGAGGATAATGTAGATGGCAAGTCAGCATCTCTAAGTATTTTGTTTTTCCTCCTCTCCTCCCTTTCTCCTTTTAAAATGAATTTTAAGAGATTGTTTACAGTAGAGTCCCCTCTGCATGCTTTGGCATCTTGTCTGAAGTCAGCAAATCACATCCTTTCTGCCAGCATTCAGAAAACACTGGTCTAGAAAACAGACTGTACCTTAAAGACAAACCAAGAAGTACAGTGTTTCAGGAGTAGCTGTAGGTGAGGCCTTGGAGAGGGACTGAGATGGCCCATTAAGGGTAAGTGGATGGAATCCCAACCTCAATGAACCCACTGAGTATTTTGCCCCATCAGAGTATATTCTTTCCTCATCAAATTTCTATCAAGATTCTCAGGATTTCACCAGAAATTTTTTGCACCTCTAGAGTCTGCTGTTGATGAAATCTTCTTTTGTGATCCAGTCAGGCTGTACAGTCCAAGAATGAATGACTCAACATAAGGGATGAGCAGAAGGCAAGCCATGGTAAGTGGTAGCCTATTGATGCTCTGCTTTTTTAACCCCCAAGTCACAGAAAGTATTACAGTACAAACCACATATGGAAATAACACAGGATAAACTACACTATGCTGGTGGAGATACTGCACTTGGATTTAAATGTCAAACTGAAGTTTTTATGCAACTACAGTCATTAAGAGTCACATAGTATTCACTAAATAACAGAGTCATTAATGTTTGCACCCAGACAAAAGTCTTGCTCAGATCAGTTCCTGCCCTATGGTTTCAGTTGGACACACTGTTTTCCATTTTGTCTTAAACTCTTGACTGGAAGTGAGGTATTTCCTTTAATACTGTTATATTGAGACCAAGATCTACGTCATTTATAAAGAATTCCAGATTCACAGGGAATGGGAAACACTATAAAAGTGTGAAAGGGCAGCCTTTTCCTCTTTCTTTTAGGTAAGAGAAGAGGCAAAACCCACTAAAGCACTAAATCTTTCAGAAGATTTTATGCTGTGGCTTTGATCCTGAACAGGCAGAAATAGTAACACAGCCAGTGATTTTCCTCCAAAGGAAGGTTTTTAAGTGGTGTTGATGAAAAGTGTACATACAGCTGGTTCTCTGGTACAAACCTGTTCTTTAACCTTAGTGCTGGGTACATGGGGAGAGCACCCACATGCATTTAATTAATACAGACATTGCAGAAGGGAGTGGTGCTGGGTAAGAAGTGGTCCACTATTGATCAAGGGAGCTCACCCTCTGTGGTGCATCCTAGGGTGCTGTGCAATGTAACACAGGAACTGCAGGGCTAGCACTGACCTTTCTCTCTTCCAGAAACACTAAACATTGGCCCTAGGACCTAAGCAGGAATCACCAGGAGCCATGAACAATTGGGACACTACTGGGCAAGTCATATGAGTGCAGCTCATCAGTCACTATAGTACTGCTCATGTGGAAACACCCTCACATCAGTAAATCTGGCTTACAGCAAAAAGACAAAGAAATCTGAGCACTGGGGACTGACATAAGTAGGTGCCAGTAGGAGGGTTCAGGACATATTGTGCAAACTATTTGTAAAGACATGTTTCTGGCATTCTGAGTCCATAAATAATGTTTGTGAAAAGGTATTAGGTACCTTCCCCAGGGGCTGCTAGAAAAAAGGAATAAGCAGACCAGAAGGAGCTTAGGCACATTCCAGTTTGGGGAGGAGAAAGAGGCTGCAAAGACAACTCTAGCAGACTTATTATGGTACCTTTATGAAACATTTGCCTTTTTTACCCAGAGGGCAGGGGTGAGGGAAATATGATTCCTTGCTCTGACAATAGTGGAGATCGAATGCTGTATCTGGATGGACTGCACTCTCTTCTCTTGGAGCCACTCCTGCAAAGGTGTCCTAAGCCAGACTGACAGCAGCCAGAGGGGGTTCTGGCAGCTGCTCATACCCCAAGGAAATGGCAGGTATATGAACTGATGTCATCAAACTTAGGAAAAAGTGGAGAATGAGGAAAATACTTGGATTTGCACAAACAAATCTTGCCTTGCTCCATTCTTATTTATAAGGTTGATCCAGGACAAAACATTACCTCTTCAACCCAAACAAAGCAGCACCATGCAGAGAGCACTGCAAGGCTGCTGATGTCCTTGCTGTGATCCCGCTGGGGCTTCGAAGTGCACTCACAGTTTAAAGAAATGGATTGCGATGATAAAAGAGAATTATCTTTGCTTTACCCTCATATGCTTAGTAAACTCCCATGAAAACTTAGCAAATTCCCCCTGCTGCTTCCCCAAATATCTGTGCCTCAGGCCCAAACTCAGTTATTCCTTTAATCCTGTGCAGGAGATCCAAGATCAAAGTTGGTGGGACTTTGTTTCATTGTAGCTGTTCCCAGCACCATCCATGGAATTCAGACAGCTGCTGGTTTTCATTCCTCAGCCATGGGCTAGCCAGATCTGACAATTCAGTGTTAACCCTTGGTTTTGGCATGAATTATGAACTGGAACCTTGTCTCCTGAAAACTCCCCTGCTCTGCAGCAGATGATTCACCTTCACTGTGGTACCCCATGGAACAAATTCTTCACTGGTGTTTTTTTCATGGGTACCAAAATTCCAGTGCAGAGGAGGGACCCCTGTGCAATCTAGAATCTTCTGAGATGGAAGGTGATCTCTAACTATCCATTATATTACCTCTGGGAGAGGGTGAAAAGAATTGAAAACATGAAACATTTACTGGAAAAAACAAGACCAGCCCTGTATTTAATCAAAACATTTTGTTTTGTTTCACTTGTAATTATTTCCATTCAGTGAAAAAATACTTTAACAAAGAAAATGACAGTTCCCTTCCATGGGCAAACAAAATAAGAAGTCATGTCAGTTCCCGTACAATGCCACAGTGAAGGAGACATATTTTAAATGCTGTGTTGAAATTGTCTTTACTTGTATGGCAGTAGTACAGAACACATCAATTTAGGTTTAACGATCTATTTTCAGTGTTTGTTAGGGTAGTGGTGAGAAAACCAAAGATTTGTGGGGAAAAAAGCTGAAGTGACACTTTATTTCCCCTGAAACTCATGAGAATGTGAATATGAACATTGACTACACCCACATGGCTGACTGGGGGCAGAGGTTCCAAATAGATGAAGACCAACCTGAAAGCCCAGGGAATTATCGCCATTGCCAGCTATGCTGATACCTTGCATTTTTTTTTATTGGAAGCCCTCGTTTTCACATGGTGGAAAGAGGTAAACAGGAAAAAAAAATTACCCATTCCTGTAGAAGACACACTCTTACACTCAAATGACTGTCCCAAAATCGAGGCAATAAATTGCAGGTACCTTGGTTGTAGTTTGTTGAGATCTCATGCCAGGCAAAGGCTCTCTGTATGTTTGTTTTAATTATCATGTTCCTGAAGAAGGTAACAGTTTATGCAGGTTTACTACAATGCCTGACTGTCCTCCCTTCCCTGTGCCTCAGGTACCTGAACTTTGTATTCCCCAGGGAATAGTGGAAATAACCTTGGAGACTTCTGCTTCAAAACATATTGAGATCTACTGGTGAAACAGCAGTAGAAAAATATTGTCACTTCCATATGCTGGGACTTTTTTTCCCCAGAGCTCTCAGACGTTGAGCATCACAGCTGCATTTTCCTGCCTAGAGCAGGCCAACCATTTTCTCTTCAACATTGGCTGACTATCAGTGCCCAAGTGAAAGGGAGGCTGTAAGTCATGGACATCACTATTTGCTTTTAAGTGATTTTTCACCCAAGAACATTATGCTGGTTTCTGCACTGTCTTGGTGTAAGTCCTGCTTCCTGGCACTGTCTCTGCACCTCACCCATCCAACTCAACAGGTATATTTTCATACCCTCTAGCAACAGATACTTTGTGGAGGACTTAGTGCCTGCCAAGTGTGGTTTAATACTAATTAATGCAGGCTCCTTGCCATTTTCTCCTCCAACTCAAAACCGAGAGCACACCAATCACATATATTTTTCAGCAGCACATCATCTGACTGAGATCAAAATATCCCACTGAGATCCATGTGCATGGCCCTTTGCTGCAGCACAAACAGAATTCAGCTGCCTCCTTCTCAACAGGTGCGACATTTTAGGACCCACCTGACATTGACTTAAACTCCTGTTAGTGTGTTTTGCAGCAGAGAGCATGGCTACTTTGTGTAGTGGCGGGGGGTCTGAATCTCTTTGGGGGGAGAGAGTAGAGGTTGTCCAAGATGTACCTACTCAACACAGGAAGAGATGTCTGGGAAGCACTACCATAAGAATCAGGAGGCTGGTCTGCCGGGTGGATTGTGGGACGGACCGAGAACAGGGATGTAAAGCTCTTCCTTGCAGGAGACCAGCATCTTAATAACAGAGGAAGGAAGATTATTCCTTTCTTTTTGTGAGAAGAAAGCAGGGTGCCCAGGTCTTCACCAAAATACCAGGATGAAATCACAAATTTTATCTGCGATACTTAAACCTGCTGGTACCAAACCTCATATGACTCACGGAGAGCTCCACCTCCTCCTCCCTCTGGGTACTACTGACATTGCAAAATCTTTTGTTCACCACAATTCTTTCCACATAATATTTTCTGTGCCAGCAGAGAAGTCTGATCTAGTCTGGGAGGCCAGCACCATCCTTCTAGAGCTTTCAGCTACAAGTATAATGGCTTGCAAGAAACCAGCAGTTAAAACTGATCAATTAACAATAAAAGTTTATATCTATGGCAAAGAATATCCTAAAAAAATCACAGTCAGCTACTAACCAAACTGTCTAACTTGTCTACTAAACTAAACTAAGCTTGTCTAGCTTTGTCTGTCTTATATCCCTTTTTCTCCACCCATGGCTTTAAGATCACCTCTCTTTCTTCTAGAGCTTTCTCAAAGTATTAATGAGCTACTCAATCCAAGTCTGTATTAAATATCTGAAAATATTCAGTTGTTCAGATATAGGGCTTGGGTTATGTTCATATATCAAAACTGCCAGGTCATTAGCTCTCATGCATTGGGATCACACGTGAGTTAGAAAATCATTCATGCATGTGCCACGACAGATTTTCTCTAATTCCCTTTTTCTGAATTCTGATGGTTGTGAGTCATTGCAGGCAGGAACTTATATAGCCAGAAGGGTTAAATATAAATATATCAATCTATTGCCCACTAAGAGAGAGACTAGCATATGAAGAGAAAGGCTAGGGATGTTCAGAGTTAAGGAATATTTCTATTCCAAGTGGACAAACACGTAATGCTACCTGCAAGTCTTGCTGATAAGAATGCGCAGACACTTGGGTTAGTGCTGGAGCCAGGAACGTTACACCAGATCTGATGCGGAGTGAGGGTGCACTGCTGTGGCTGCTCTGCCCTCAGCACTCAGGAACACCCCGGCCACCCAGCACAGCTCAGCAGCTTCTCAGCATAACCACTTGTGATCCCCTGAGCTTTTTTCTGTGCTGTGGAATTACACTGCTCCATCTTTTCAAAAAGCAAGAGTTCTCCATTAAAAAAACCCCTCTACAGTATGAGCCTGTAGATCTGTTCTGTCTTCACAGGAATATCCACAGCATCTTAGAGATTTCCACTGACTTTCACCTTTGCTTGGGCCAAGTCACCTACAAATACAAGGACAATGACAAAGGCTTGCTATTTCTGAGGTTCCTGGTGGCCAGGATGAGTGACTGCTGGCAGTACACTGTCTCCTGTTCCTGGCATCAGGGATAGCTGAAAGAACACTAGTCAGGGTATCTGCTTCATCCATAAGAGTAACAGGGACATCCCTCAGTGCAGCAGTTCCCTGTTGTTTCAGCTGAAGGTCCCAAACCTGCCTTCAGCTTGGGGAAACAGGGAGACAGTGGAAAGGGGCACTCCTGGTTTCCCCACACCCCCTCCTTTTCCCTGCTCATTCCCTTACTGAATCCACCCCCAGCCTTATCACATTCCCTCCATTCCTCTCATCGCCCTCTGAGCTTGCCTCTGAAACGCTGAGCCTGTGCTTCTGCTGTGCACTGGCTTCCAGATCCCCTCGCTCAGACCTGTGCCATGGGGTTCCTGGCCACTGCAGTGGGAGGGGTGGGGGAACCCTCACCTCCCACTCTTTGTCTTCTGCCACAGCTCTAAAAAATATGTATTCGCTCCCTTATCCACCTCTGCTCTGTGCAGCACCACACAAACCCCCCTTATTCTTGATGCTATCTATTTACAATAACTCAGTTTCCATAAAATCTCCTCCACTTATTCCTCACTGAAGCACTCTTATCTTGCAATCCTGACTTGACAGCAGGCAGTTTGGTGTTTATATGAAAAAAGGGTTTGGCTTTTAAAACAGTTCAGCAGCCACAAACAGAGCTAGGTCTTCAGAACAGCTTAGCCTGCACTTTTGGGCACTAACAGAGAAGCCAGCTCTTCCAAGAGGACTCTTTGTTATGGTGTGCTTTGAAAATATTACTTTAAATATCCCTTCAACAGATGTGTAGCCTTTCTGAAAAGTCAGACTGTAGCTTGGTGCCTCCCTGGAAGCCAAGCTCACCTGAAATCTGCTCTGCAGCCCTTTGCATCTCTACTGAGCCCTTAACTGGTTTCCTGCTGCCTCCTCAACCTGCACGGTGCAGGTCATCAGGGCAAGGACAGGGCTGGCCCCTGATGATTTTGATGGACTGGAACTTGATTGATTCAGTTTGCAAACTTGGGACAATACTTTGTTGTGTCTTTACCTGTTCCTTTACATTGAAACTATGCTGGGAGCAAGCATATTGTGCTACCACACTTTAGTTCACCAGACTTCAAAGTTGGGTCATCTGGGGGTCAGTTTTTTTTTTTTTTTTAAAGAGCACTACCAAGAACTCGTGGAAGATACCAAAGAAAGCCCTCTTTGTACAAAACCACGAAAAATCATATGCCCATTATTTTTACTTGGCATGGAAACTTGTGTGTCAGTTCAATTGTATTGGCTTTCAAAAAGAATAGTTGTGCAGTGACTGTTCTGGTGTACAACAGTTTAGTGACATCTGTCCTCCATCCCATGAGTCAGGGAGCACCACAAAGTCATGAAATGATCTACCACAAACCTCCTGTTTTTTCAGGATACGGAAATATCTCCCAAGCGCTGTATATAGACTATGGATTCATCATGAGCCAACCTGGAAATTTCAGTCTGAGCAGCAGTCTTAAATTAGTAAGTGCAGGGAAGTCTGCAGTAAAACAGCAGACTGTCTCCAGTCATCCCACACTAAACAACCATACAAACAGAAGGAGAATTTTATAGATAAAAGCAAAAATAGCACTGCTAAGATAAAAATCACAAAGGTCCCAACCCCTGAAAGTCCTTGGTAGTATGTAATTTTTTACAGTGGGCTTAGATCAGATCTGAACAGAGGGAATATGAATATATCACTGGCATTTCCCATCTGGACCTAGAAGAGCCCTGCTGTGGAGTTGGTTTGGAGGGGAAGAAATGTCTCTTCATGATGAACTTGCTTTAGTTACTCTGGGCAGCCATGGTCACTTTCTGCTCATAGAAATAGTTTAATACAGTTTTGCAACTTTAATGTTCACGCAGCTTTACAAAAGCGAAACAGTTTACTTCCTTTTTTTCAGGTAGGGAGATGAAAAGCACAGAGCACTGAACCAATGTGCTGAGGAGGCAGAGCACCTCAGTGCTGGTGCCATATCTGAGCTCCTGTGCCCATTCTGTCACATGAAGAGGTGCCAGATGTGGGGACACACAGCAGCAGTCACTTGCTGCTGCACACAGGCATACACAAACTGTGGTGTAAGATACACAGTCATGTTACCAACCTCAGTTCACAAACAGTGGAGCCACAGATATCCTCCGGGATGTCCAGAGGAAATACACACCCAGGAACTGGATATCAGAGTTGTACACAAATGAAAGAGCATTGATTTGGCTTCAGCAAGAGATTTTTTAAATAACAGGTTTGCAGAAACACATGCTATTGGTAAAGTACGTCCTGAGGTCATCCAGACAGGTCCTTGACTACTGAACCTATCTGCTCATCAAGGACAGTTGTTTTAAACATTTTTCAGCCTGGGAAGGCCCTGTATACTTTACCAGTGGAGGTCAGGTCTCATACAGTGCACTTAAATCTGCTAACAGTCAGCCTGCTTTCCTCAGTTACTCCTCCCCAGTACTGGAGCAGCCAGATCCACAGGAACTGACAACCGCTGCTCAAGGCCAAGCTTACAGTATCTTCTTTTAGTGAGATCCCATGTGGCAATTCTTAGTGCTTCTGTTGAATCCTGGGAGAAGTGAGCTCCATCATTTCACTAAATGGGGGAAATCCAGGCTCACGTACTGCATGTCAACAGTTTTCTGTTCCCATATATTTTTTTTTAGAAAGTGTACAACAGTGTATACCCCCTCCAAGCAGGAAACAGTAAACTCTGTAATCAAACTGTGAAAGTGCAATTATGAGTGCAATTAAGGTGAAATATAGCTCTATTGAAGTTGGTGGGAGTTTTATTATTAACTAAAGTTTCACCTCTGTGTTTCGGGTGGATAGTTATCCTGTTCAAGCAAAGAAGCCATTATTTAATCAAAATGACATTTATAATACAGTATTACTATCATATTCAAACATTCAGGACATGCTTACTTTAATCAGTTCTAATTAAATTGTTATACAGGAAAAAGATTTCGTTCTACTGATGAGTGCACATATATTCAGGGGAAAAGCAATGCAAATTGTCCAGGATCTCATTAAGTGCTTTTTGTACTTCTTTAAACTCTGGTGATGTTTTAGCAAGTCACATCTAACTCTTCTGTTGTACTTAGTTTTACAAGTCTCCTTATGACAAAGCAGAACATGAAAATACTCCATCCTTCCAAAGTGACCCTGATCATGACTTGTCCTTTGTCAGGGCCACAGAAGCAACCCCCTGGCACCCCCAGGACACCAAAATCCCAGCAGAAAAGTAAGGCACCTCCTCCTCAGAAGCTTCCTTCCTTCCTTCCTAGGGGGTTGCCACTGCTCCTCAAGTGCCTCTACTACTTTTCCTGCTGCCCACCAGCTCTCTAGCATCACTCCCCTCTTCTCCACTCGCACTTGACTGCCTCACCAGTGTGTGGCCCCAAGGTGCTCACCACTTCTCTGCTGCCCATCCCACCCCAAACCAGGCACCGTCCTCTCTTGGCTGAGACCTGGTGCATACTGACACAGACAGCTGACCTAAAACCACTGTTGGAGAGGGGTGCAGGGGTGAGGAACTGCTGATGGGAACTGCTCTGTGCCTGCATTGCCACCATTCAGCCTGCAGCATCACAGAAGGAAAACAGAGGGTTTGGGTTGTGCCATAACCCAGAAAGCAGCCAGCACAGCACAGTACAATGCAGCTCAGCCCACCTTCAGAAGGTGTTGAGGAGGTATGCCAGCTTGTCCCTTGGCTGAGAAAGGTGTGGGCCCTGAGGGCACGTAGTCCGAAGCAAAGCAGAAAGGGGAGCTGTCCTTGCTCTGGAGGCCTAGAGAGCAGTGACAGGGTTTAAGCACTTCTAACAGCTTTTGAAGTTGGTCCTTCAGCCCAACTCAGTGAGCACAAAGGTGCTTCCATTGCGTACCAGAGGAAGTAATGTGCCTGGCAAGCCACTGGCCCTGACCTCCCAGGGCAGTGTTCTGGGCAGCTGCTTCCCATGTGGTTCACCAGGGCTTCTTTCACAGCAGGGTGGAGTGGGGACCACAGACCTGCTCCAGGATCCAAGCACACCAGGCATTTGAGCCTTCTCTGCTCTGAAAAGGCTGGTGGACACACCAACAAGCAGAACTAGTACTGAGCTAGGTGGCAGCTTTTTCTCCTGCTCTGTTTGGGGAATTGCCTGGGGCAGCAGCATCCATAAGAGAGGCAGAGAAGATGCAAAAGGGTTTTGCTTGTACAGACAGGGTTTGCTCATTTTGAGTATTAAGTGTTAATAAGTGTGAATTGAGTATATCAGATGCCCTGAAGGAAGAACAAAAACTGAAATGTATTTAAGTGTCTGGAGCAAGACACAAGATTTGCAGGAGTTAACACATTACCTCTAACAGAGTCAAGAGCTGCTCACTACCCAAGAAGCTATTTTTTGCACCATAAGTGCACTGCAGTGAAACAACTTCCTCTTATGTGACCCCAAACCTTCACCTGGACAAGCTGTACACATGCAGGCCACTGCCAAGTTAGCAAGAGAACCATTTCACAGGAAGCTGGAGTCTTCTGGAAACTTCCGTTTACAGGAATGCAAATGTCATGCAATTCCTCTTGGAACCCACACCTCTTTTTTTCCCCTTGACCTGTTCCTCCTGTGAGGGGCTGCTGGCTGAGGCAGCATGGGCTCCCCTGAGCCATGCCCACAGGCACCCTGCCTGGCACCAGGCTCTGCAAGGCAACAGCCCCACGCTGCCTCCAGACTGACACCCTCATGCAGACGGTGCTGCAAGTCTTCGCTTACATGACATTAATACTGTGCTGCTGGTATGGCTGATCAGGCAAAGGCAGCTAAAACCTAAAAAAGAGAAAAACCCCATACAGTCATCCACCGGGGACAGGTCCAAACCAACCCTGATGGATGCTGCACAGAACATATCCTCCCTGTCATTTCTCTGCTGCTGGGGAGTGCCCCATAACACAGCATTAAATACACCCCTTTTCCCACACTGTCACACAGATATCCAGTGTCCCTCTGCCTGCTACATCCCAAAACCTTGCTTGTACCAGAGTGAAAGAAAAGATATTTAAGTCAAAAAGGTGATTGCATTGCACAGAGTCCTTTTGTGCCACACTGCAGGTGTACAGACCAAACCAGGAGGTAATCAAGCAATCTGTCCACATCCAGCCTTTAACTAAGGGATCAGGGAATGGGACGGAAAACAAGGTCTAATATATATGTATGATGAAAGGTTGACAGTTATTTCATTGTGTGCTTCAGTGTGAAAACCACGGTGACAGTAATACTGGAATGTGTTTTTCGTCACCACAAATACTTCACACCAGGTGGAGAGACTTCTTACATGCATGAGAAATCCTGTGCTTTGGGGGCTGCACAACTTAAAGAAGATGGGCCCTGAAACTACTTGCAAAAATCCTGTTCTCCCAGACAAGCTGTGGCAGAAGGAGGTGAAGTTATTTTCATGTGGGGCATGCCTAAAGCCAAACAGCAGAGGAACACCTTTCCCAGCCAGGAGAGCTCACCTGTGCAGAGCTGCATCTGCTCAGGGATCTGTCCTGCTACTGCATAATTTGGCTCCTGGGGAGTTTTTTGAAACAAGGCTCACATTTGACAGGCATCCTCCTTTGCAGCTGCAGAGCATCTCAATGGACACTGTAGCACTCATTTTAATGGAAGTCTGGGATTGCACAGTAGTAATTGGGGCATGAGGGAACAACACAATGGCCCAAAGAACACAAGAGTTTTAGGAGTCACCACTAAATACATCTCTCTTGCTTTACAGGTGCCTAACTTAGGAACTGTAGTACAAACAGACCTTGCCCAACCCCCTCAGCCACCCGCCTTGGCGCGAGCAGCTGCCTGTGAGCTTGTGCCTGACTTCTCCACAGTAGGGAAGTACCCTCTGCTCTGAAGATGCTTCCCACAAGCTCCAAGTTGACAAAGATGACAAGAAACATAGGATGCAGCTGTACACCCAAGGGATCCAGAGACACGACAACTTTCCACAGTTGTGGACTTCTTTGGGTGGAGAGTTTTCTCATGACTGAGGAAATTGATGCATCCATCAAAAACGAAGCTGATGCTGACTAAGAGGTTTTTCCTCTTCCTGTTACATCCTCTGCAGCTCAAGAGGGAATTTCCTGCCCAGTTAAGATTTGGAGAACCCATCCCACAGTCTCAGCACATGGGTGAATGGGAAGGAGACCCAGCACAAGGACTGGCAGCTGCAGGAAAAGGGCAGATGTAGTGTGGGCCAAAAGCCACAGGGCACCTGGTGACATGGCCCCAGCCCATTTCTCTGCCTGGCTGGTTCCTCCCCAGCCTTGTGCTCTGCCCCAGGACAGCAATGTACAGCTCAACCCCAGCACCCCACGCTCCCCTCACTAACGAGATGGACTTTAAGGAAAAGGAGTCAATCTTCCTCAAAACTGCCAATTAAGTGGTGAGATCTGGCAACACTTTCACTGCCAGACAAGAGATGAAACTGCAGGATAGAGGCATCTTTCCTTTCTTGTTGTACTACAGCAGCAACTGAGCTCAATATACACAAGTAATATGACCTTTCCCATATCAAGGGTGTTCACAAGGTTTAGACAAAAGCACATTCATAATCAGTTTCCCTTTTCTGCACTTTTTTCTAGCTCGGACACCAAAACCAAGCATCACTTTTGTTTCTTGCCTGTTGGCTGTTTTTGATGAGGGCTGGAATTGGCGGTGTCCACCCTTTGGAAGGTTTCACTGCTATTCATAATATAAACAAAATGGTAATATCTCCCGTCAGGTAGATGCATTTACACTGGCACAAAAGCCCTAAGCATGCTAATGCTTTTTCCTGATTCAGTGCTAAGCTATTCAAGTGTAAAACATCTTGATGCTAATATAGCAAATAAACCTGAGTTGAAAAAAATACATAAAAAACAGTCATGCTACTAGAACTTTTCAAGAGTAGACAAAAATAATCACATACAACAACTAACAACAGCTTTCTGGAGCCCTTTAGACTCTGAACATTGTCATATATTGTGTCAACACAGGGCATTTCCAATTTAATTATCAGTTTCATACACACACTCTTGTGAGAGTACCTAGAGCATTAAAGTCTTGTGCTCATTGCCAGGCATTTTCATTCCATGTTTGCCCTAGCCCAGGGCTAGAGTTCTTGTCTTGTACACATTCCAGGGGATATTTTATTCTTGTTCAAAAGCTTACTGTCAGTGGGTTGTTTTATTTATTGTGTTTGGTAACACAGTCATTTCTGTTGGCCTCAAGCATTTGTTGAACACAAGGGGGTAAACCAAGCTTAGAAACAGCCAGCTTGAGACTCCTTAGGAACTTAGATTTCTGACAGCATCAAACACTTTGCTTACTACAAATTAGATACTTTTCAGAACACTTTGGGTTGCAGCTATTTACAAACATCAGCATTGTAGCTTTTCTTCTTCTCCAAACTAGTTATTAAAAAAAAAGAGCCTCCAGGTAGTATAGGAGTGTGCTCAGCAGCGTACAAAACAATGGAGCTTAATGGCAAGAAGAAAGGAGAGTGCAATGGTGTATGGGCAGCAGAGCTGAAGGTGAGAGGCTGATACTTTGTCCCCAGAATTCCTTTGGCTGTGCTGTTGAATTAATGCTAAGGCATCTGTAACAACTCTCTTGCTGCTCTAATAATTTAAGTCTGTGCACTGCAGCTGGGAGCTGAAAGGGGAGCCTGAGCTGGTTGCATGGCACAGCACAGCAGCATGTCACACACCAAGCACACAGCATTAACCACAGCAGTCTCAGTGCAGGAAACAGGAACCTCCTTCAGAACCTACAGCTTTCCTTCTCACCAGGCCAAAGAAGAACCTGGCTCTGTCCACACAACAAACCACACTCTTTGGTTTCCCAGAAAAACAGGAATAGGCACTGGGTGCAGTGAGTACCTGGAGTGTTTCAAGGAAATCAAATGCAGCCCAAAAAAACTCTGCTTCACTGCAGTGGGAGGCAAGGGGGGAGCAGTAAAATCCTCCCAGCCTGGGGAGAAAGGATGCCTTTTGTTGGATGACACAAATTTGGGAGCAATTAATAATTAAATACAAGAGCAATGTGGTGGGAAAAGGGGCCAGTTAGACACCCTATCTTTAAACTGTGGCAGGTGCCAATCAGCAAACTCCAGTGACCGCTATACCAAAAAGTGAATTCACTTTAGTTGATACTTGGCCTGAAGTGTGTGTTGCAGAGGCACAGGAGGGCTGGCACCTGCAGAGCAATGGAGCAGCTGGACTGATCTCCCCTGACAGCTCACCTCTCACTCAGTTTCTCATTGCATTTGTAGCACCACTGGCTCTGTGATCTCCTTGGGGCCACTGATCCTATGGACAGCTGAAGCCCACTGGATTAGGCCGGTTTAACCGGTGGAGCAGCACATTTTCTTCTGAGAGTGCTCATGTCAGCAGAAGTCTGGATGGGGGAGCCATACAGGGACTGGTGCTCTCTTAGCAAGCGGAGACCCCACTTGTTGTAGGGAACTTGTACTCTTCAAACCTAGCCTAGGAGTAACTTCCCACACGTTTCCCAGGACAACACTCCAGTGGGCTCAACTGTGCCTAGGGCATCCCAGAACACTTCACGCCTGGCTTGCACGTTGGGAGTTCACTCCAGTTGGGTGACACTGCGAATCTGCCCATGGGAGTTTGCACCCAGGACAGTCCTGACACTTCGTTCTTACCCTTCTTACCCATAGTCTGCAGCGCCAGTGACAACCAAGGCAGTTTTGCATTGTAAACACATAACATGCAATTTAAATAGAGAACAAGAAAAAACCTGAAAAGAAAAAAAAAACCCCAAACAACCAACAAACCCACTCTACTCTCCTACTCTCTCTCGTCCCCGCCCTAAACATTCCAGCCTTCCCTGCCACTAGAGAGGGGAGTTGTTTATTGATATTATGCAAGTGCTGAAATATTTTTCTTCTCTCCTGTCCTTTTTTTCCTCTCTCCCCCTCTCTGCTCCGGGGGTTGCAAAGGTAGTTCAAACCCCTCCAGTCATCTAGGCTTATCAGCCACAGGAGATACATTCCTCTGGGCTGCTCCCTTTGTAAGTCACTGCTGGCCGGGCGCCCGCCCGCCGCTCCGCAGCCTCCGCGCCGGCAGCGCTGCCCGCTCCGCGCTGCCCCCGCCATGCCCTAGCCCGGGCCCGGGCCCGCTCGCCGGGGGACGCGCAGCAGCTCGGGGAGGGTCGGCAGCGATGGCACCCCCGTCCCCGTGCCCCGCCCGCCCCTGAGGGCGGCTGCTGCCGCCGGGATGTTCGGCTGGCATCGGAGCTTCACCCTGGGAGCGCCCTGGAAGAGAGGTGAGTCCGCCGCCCCCCCGGGACCAGCCGGCGGCTGCCAACACCTCCCCAAACCCGCACCCCCGCCACCCCCTTCCTTCCCCTCCGCGGCCGCGCAGACGATACTTAGGACAAGCCCATCCCGGCCCGCCCTGCTCCCGGGCCCCGCCGGACGGGCACCGCGCCGCTGCCGCCCCGGCCCCATGCTGCGCTCGCTGCTCTCCGGCTGCCTCTGTCCCCTCGCAGGTAAGGCTGCCATAAGCGCGTCCCCTCTCGCTTCAGCCTCCGGCCCGTCAGCCCCGGGGCCGGCGGGGACAAAGACCGTGCTTTAGGAACCGGTTTGATTTCCTCTTAAAATGGACTTATTTCGCCTTGGTAAGCCTGGCAAAGCTTGGGAGAGAGAAGCTGGGGAGACGGGAGCACTGTGGCTCCGAGCGATCCGTGCTGCCCAGGGACCGGCACCCACCGGAGCGCCTGCTCCCGGCATCGCGCGGGTCCGCCACCACCGTGAGGCGGGTCGGGGCTGCCCTCCGCCCGTCACGGCGCGGGCGATGGACATCGCCTTGCTTCCTAGGCTACTGCATCCCCATCCTGCAGGGATTGTCTCGGGTTCGAAGTGTTTTACTTGCTCCCTCCTGTGCAGATGAGGTGACTCTGGCTGTGGTCCTGCAGTTGATCACCTGTAACTTTTTAAGCCTGTTGTGCAAACAAATTTTGTGGTCTCAGTATCCCTTTTTCAGGCATAATGGGGGTCACTGTTTTATTCCTTAGCCAGAGCTGCAGGCTTTGAGATCACAAGCCCCATGTAGCAGAATTCTCTTAGCATCCCTGTTTACTGCTTAGCTTGGTTTGTGGTAGTTGTAAACGAGATCGGCAGGTTCTGTCTCATTGGCATCACTGCACTGGGCTGGTTTGCTTGGCATGGAGCTGGCTACAGAGAGGGTTTGTCAGAGTGTAAATGTACTGTGCAGTGCAACAGCAGGACGGTAAAAATGTTGCAAAACACTATTTCGGGTGATTATACCTGCTGGGGTCCTGATTTTGCATCCCTATGCCAAACTCCTGCCTCCTTGGATTGCTTGCAGCAATTGTTCCCATCAGAGCTGCCACATTCTTGAACATCCACTCAGGTACTCTCTGCTTGGATTGTGCTTCTCAGCTATCCTGGTCTGGGGCAGCTACTTAGAGCTCAGTGTGAGCTGGAGTCTCTCTGAGGTGCCCTAGCAGGTAACTGCTGGGCACCGTTGCCAGCAAGGCTGCTGAAGCAGGTTTCTCTGCCTGGGTTCAGTCTGGAAGCTGCTACCCAACAACACAAAGGGCTCTAGATCAATGCTGCTGTGAGAACATGCCAGCATCTCCATAAGATGTGAAGGGTGTTTGAGGAGTCTTTACATTATGGTGGAAACCGGTGCTTTTTGCCCTGGATGTAATTTGACCATGAACATGTTTCCTCCGTGATATATAGTGCAAACCTGATAACAGGGTTAGGAGGCAAAAAGAAGGTTGCTCTTCCACATGGAAGTGTCTCTCACCACCCAGACACAGCAGAATTTTAATGGGGTAGGTGAAAGCTTTGGTGGGGGAACACTTATACAGAGCACCAAGGGATCAAAAAGATGTTCAGCTAGAATTTCTCCAAATAAGAAACAGCACTCTCTAATCACCTCAGCTAAAAAAGGCACCAAATATTATACGCGTCCTGATTTGGACCCCATCTCTATTCAGAAAGAGTATTCTTGGCTCTTTCTTGAAATCTTTGTGGCAGGGACTTAAAAGTTGCACCTCCAACAGCAACTTAAGATAGAGAATATAAACTAGAAAAAAAAAGTTTTGTTTAAGTGGCAGCTCAGTAACAGGGATTTAGGCTGGATGTTGCCTTCCTCCTCCCTGAGGGGGCTGTTAAAACAGAAGTATCAGGGTGGCAAGGACCTCCTGTACCTGCAGGTTCAGTTTACTGCAGTTACAGAATCACTCTGCATCACCACCACCTCCTCATCATTTCACCAAGGGCCCTGTGTGGCCCCAGCAAGTGCAACAACCCCAAAAACCATCACCATTCTCACTGCAACTATAAAAGATTTCAGACACACAAGGGTATGGTTACACGTGTCCAGTGCTACCTTGTTGGAGCAGAAGCAGCTCTCCAGGGTTTTGCCAAGGGACAGCAATGACTGCTCATGGAGAATGGATTAACACTGACCTTTCTAACACAATTCTCGAGTTCCTTTGGCTTCAGTTGACGCACTGGTGTCTAAACGGCCTTGGTCTTTGGGGCTATTGAACAGTTGTTTATCCAAGCTTATTATAGGCAATAAAACCTGAATTACTACATACCTGTCATCCCTGGGGGGCATGTTCCATCCTTCCAAAGGGCCTCCTGTCTCCTAGTTAATTTCTGGCTGAATAATTCTCTCTGATGTAAGGCAGCCTGCAGCTCAGATGTACAAGGAAAAGATCAAAATTAGACAGTTTTTGCCAATGTGTGATATATTTGTTTCTATTGTTTTAATTTTCTGCTCAAACACATCAGTGAACTCTGTGCTAAATAATCTTTTGCTGTTATACAGGGCTGCTCATGAAAGCACTGTTGCCTTTATGTAAGATTTTGAACCTTTCTCCTGGAAGAACACATGGGAATTTCCAAGGAGAAGGATTTGCAGGTCTTTAGTGACAGCTGTCATCTCCCTGACAAAAATCTCACAAATAAGCCCACAGGTGTTTGTCGGAGCTGAACCTCTTCCCTCCCCCAGCCACCATGACTAGTTACTTTGCAGAGTTGGGCACTGATCCTTGTTCACCGAAATTATCCTTGGCCTGGTTTTCCCACTGGGTCATAGATACAAAGAAATAAGTTGCAGAGTAAATGCAGAGATGAGTGGGAGCAGCGCTTTCGCTGGTTCTATGCACAGGGTCAGGTGTTGGTCTAAAAACTGTTGACTGGCAGCCTACACAAGTAACTGATAAACCAGGTGGTCTGAGGGGGACCTGCTGTGCCCCAGGACTTTCTGCCAGAGGTCACTAATCTATCAGACCTGTCGTTTGGTTTCGAAAGCTTCACAGGTCACTTGGAATGAATAGGAGCAAGCTGTAAAAGTGTCAAGTGGCCTCTCTACTTGGAAATCCATTTCCTCTTTAGTTCACCCAACTATATCAATCAGTAAACAATCAATCTCCCTCTCATTCCTCCTCAAATGCTTGAAAAGAGCTATAATTATCTCCTCTTTTTAAAAACGTGACTACTAAAGCAATTAATGTCTCCTCAGTCAGAGTCCTTGAACCCTGTTATCTTTCTCTCGGCATCTACTTTATATGGACTTATCATTACTAGCTGCAGCCGTGGGACCTGTAACATTTCTGGTCACATTATATTACCAAACTAGGATCCCAAGGAACTTCACATGCTTAACTACATTGAGACTAGAGACCACCTTGGAGCCAAAAGATCTAAGTACTTTGTGCTTTTTGTTCAAGGACTATCTGAAATCTCAGCTTTGTCATAACTATTCCTTTGCATTCAACATTTTGAGCAAATCAATTTGTATATGTACGTTCATGAAATCCACATGCATTTCACTTCTCCAGTTGAATAAATTGAAGTTTTGAGAATCGGGTCTCATCATACAAATATTGTTACAGCATGGGAGCATGTGAATTTTTCAGTCACAGCTCCAGTAAAAAAAACCCAAAACAACAAGCAAACCAAGCAAAACAAAACAACCCCTCCCACCTTTCCTATGGCAGTGATTTTCAAATCTTCACAAGTTTCTGCTGTTGTAGATAATTGTAACTGGTGCACTGAAGATACCAGACCTTGCGATAAGCTTTCCATGTAAGTTTTTCAGCTCATGATTGTCCTAATTATTTAGGAGAAGCCTTGCGCAGATTGGGCAGCCCAAGATCCAGCAGCACACTCAGCTTGCATTGCTTGAAAAGCATTGGGAAGGCAGACAGTTTGCAGACTTTTGGTGACAAGCAGCACTTCTGCCATTGCCAGGACTGGGATCAACAAAGCACCAGGTAGTCGGGAGATCCCCACCCCGTGGAAATCCATGGCAAAGCCGTGTGGAGATAGATTTTTCTCACAGAGGGTTACTTATTTTTGGGGGTGGGGACTTTTTTTGGGTTTTTGGGTTGGTTTGGGTTTTTTGAAAGCGTAAGAGTAATTCAATCCTTGTGAGCACTGAGGTCCTGTCCATGCAGCGCCTGCCTGAGCCCACAGGGCTATGCAAGGGACAGCTCTTTCCCAGCCAGGGAGGTGACACGGCTCCTGCAGGCTCTCCGTGGGGGCTGCTGAGGAGGTGCCAGCACAGCCCCAGCGCCCAGCCCCACCTCTCAGCACACAAGGGGGAAAAGTCATCAGCAAAAAATGCCTATTGTTTCAGAAAGGAAGTGACCCCTTCTCTCTTAAATGCTGGGAAATTGAGACCTCATCACTGGTGAGAAAAAACCCCACCTCTTCGAAATGAAAGGGAAATACCACCTGAGCCGTACTGCCAGCAGTGCTAGAGAATGTGACACAGTGACAGAACTAAGGCAGTTTTTTTGTAAGGGAAGGAAGGAAAATGAGGGAATGCAAGGACTGAATGGGAGAGGCAGCCTTTCATTTCTAGGTCATGCGTTTGACTCCAGTGCACTACTCACTACTACCTAATAATTCTTCAAAAGGCAAAAATGATCTCTTAGTCTGTTACTTGGAGGCCACAGCCACATCACAGAACCAGTCCTGCATGGTAGGGTTTAATCCTTGGCACAGCTGGAGCCAGAGGGGAGTTACTAGGCAGGCTGTGTCCTCTACAGGATGCTGAAAAACCTTTTCTGGCACTTTGCATGTGCACCTCGCTCCTGCACTCAGGGCTAAGTAGATTGGTAGGAGTGATGTGTTTGACTTTGGTCTTCCTTTGCAGGGCAACTGTGCAAAGTCCCCGCTACTCCAGCAACCCAAGTCATTGGTGATGCCCTTTATTTTTGGCGGCACAGTAAATTTGGAAAGTACTGGCCTTATGAACTGCAGTGTGCAGGATGTTCCATGTGCAGGATGTGGCAGAGAGTAGTGGGGAGAGGAATAGATTCTCTAAGTAACTCTGAGCTGTTCACCCTGCACAAGCCTGCCAGCACCACCCACTGTGGATGGGTTTGCTGTGCACATGGACCTTGCAGCAGTTCTGGGGACAAGCAGAAGACTGCCATGGCTCTAACTCTCCTATCCTTGGTAAGATAGTGGCAGATGGAGACAGGCAAAGCTTTGGCTCCAGTTGTGCCATGTTTAACAGAGATTCTCCCAATGCCAAGTAGCCTAAAAATCAGGATGAACATTTTGAGGAGACAGGTGGGCAGAGACTGGAAGGGAGGAGAACAAGAAAGGGCAGTGCTGGTATGGCATGTCTCTCTACCACCAGTAGCAACACTCATTCCACTGCCAGCCTGGCCTCTTGCCGTCCACCAGTGCTTCCACTAGTTGCATACATGAGAAGACCATGTGCTAGGATACTTAAGTCAGTGCATCAGAGGCCAAGGACCCTCTCGGGGATGTTGCAGAGCTTAACAGGTCTTGTGCTGAAGGAATTGCCAGTGAAACACACCTTTGAGCCTCAGGCATAGATGCAGAAAAGAAAAAAAATCAAACATGGGTTTCAGTACTTTGGAGCACAGGGATTTGGATATAGACTTTGGCTTGTTTTACTAGAAAGGTGGGAGCTTTTTCTGGAATTGGGCTTGAGCAGGACTGGAAATGCGTAGGAGTTTTGCCTGGGCAGTTGTTTGAGTTCATCTCATGCATCCAACTTACTGGGGATAAAGAAATTGCTTGAAAGTAATTTTATGTTTAGGTATCTGCTCTCCTTCTCCTGTTCAGAGATCTCTGTACTAATACACCAGGCTGAGTCCTGGCAGCTGCTAGTTATTGTGCAACTGGAAAAATGCAGTTGGACTGAAAAGTCCCAAGAAAGGGAAGCCTTGGGACAGAAGCTGATGGGAGGGTATTTACCTTTGAAAGATTTCTCTATTAGGCTATGCTAACTGCAACATAGAAATATCCTAGAAAACAATTCAGAAATGATGCAAAGTTCTAGAGACTTAGGTGGGACATATCCATTCCGTTCACTCCCTACTAGTTACCTTCAAGTATTAGCTAGTTCACTGTCACCACCTCCTTGTGAGCTAGGAACCAGTCTGATTCTCCAGCTTTACAGGAACAGGAAACCCATCTTCCCAAGGCTACACATGATCACTTACAATCACTTACAGGCATAGATTTCAATCCAGGGAACTCTTTTCATCTCTAGGGTGATTACAGAGCCATATAACTCTTTGAGAGAGCTATTAGGCAAGTAGCACAAGCTAACCTGAGACAATGTTTGGCTTGGGCACACATGTTGAAGATGTTTCAGGAACCTGTACTGATTCTGAAGCACACACACGAAACTCCACTCCTTCCCTGGCTGCCACACCAGCGTACCAGCCAGCTTCCTAAAAGCTACAGCATTTGCTACCTTACCCCCACCCCGGAGGGGTGTAGAAAATCAGTCCAGGGGAAAAGAAACAAAAAACAACAACAAAAATCTTGGCTGAATTCCCAGGAACAGCAGTGTGAAACCTGGCTGGCCTCCAGCACAAGTAAATACATCTTACCATTGTTAATGCCACCGTTCAGGTCTCTGAAGTTCTTCACACCTCCTTTCAGAAGTGCCTGTGCGGGAGTGTTTGTAACCATACCCCTGCAGCACGCTCCCTCCAGTACCAGGCAGGAGCTATCTTACTTCCTTGCTTTACTCAGGGCCCCTGGTATTGCTGAACAAAGCACTTAGAGGCCAAGCCCTCAGCCAAAATTAGCTGACACAGTTCTGTTAAGGGCCCTGGAAATAAGTTAATTTATAGCAGCTGAGGGTCTGGGTCACTTTTTTTTTTGTAATTGCGCAGATGAGCTTTAATTGCACCATTCTGATGTTTGTTAGCAGTATGCTTGAAAGAGCTGAGTGGTTTTGTATGCCTCTTTTGAGATCTGTAGCAGGAACAATCTGCTTGTTGGAAGCCCCACGGTTTAGATTCTATAATCCAGCTAACAGAGAGGAAGAAGAGAGACTGACTGTTCTGTCAGTGAGGTGCAGCAAGAATAACTTGAGTTTCAGGTCACTGCCTTAATCACTGGAGATCTTTCTGCTGTAACACAGATGACTTCACTGACCACAGGAAAGTATTATTGAATGAATGAGGACGAGATACCTAAGTGTGTTGCAAAATCCTGTTGTCCTTTGCCACTATTCTGATCTTGTGGTAGGGGGATGATAACATTTTGCATCATCACGGGGTGTTGGAAGAATAAATCAGAAATGCTCAAACACTGTGGTTAGCAGGACCTGATAGTGCTGACAGCAATGGTTTGCAGCCTAGAACAGATAAACAATTTTTTGTGAAACATGTTGCTAGTGATCACAGTAAGGGGAGAGCAAAGAACTGTTGTTGGCATCAAGGCAGCCATCCCACAGAGGGTCAAAGATTTCATCTTATTTCCTACTTTTTCTACTCCAGCCAAACCTTCTTGTTCACATTGCAGCTTTTGTAGTCATAAAAGATACGCATTAAAGCATCTGACATCTCCTTCTGTAAGTAGCAAGACCTCATTTTAATATGCTGCTTCCTGATTTTAGACAAAGAAATATTTGTGTAGGCCAGGGTGAAACCAGTTAAGCAAGAAAAAAAAGGGGCAGATTGAAAGAAGTGAGAGAATCTCCAGTCAAAGGAAAGCATGGCATGATTAATAAGTGAAAGCAATCAGTCTGTGGCAAGGAACTATCATTGCATATAGTAATTCCTGGTAAGAGTGACAGCTGTATGGTTTGTTCTTAAAAATAATTGCAGGAATGCAACTGCTCTCCTCCTGACTCTCAGTGGGTTTTTTGGCCAGCTGGGGTAGTGATGCCATCAGAAGAGCCTGTAAGCCTTGTACTTTTCATGAAGATGCAAAGTTTTGTCTCTCGATGCCAAGAGGTGTTTGCAGCTGAGCAGGTAGATCCTCTTGACTTCAAATCAAAGTGACTCAGTTCCACCTCCTCCTTCCAAAACCTGGCACACAGCTTCCTCTTACAGCTGGTGTTTTGCTGTGTGTGAAGCTGCAGACCAGCCACCCTGTTCCCTGTCCTCAGTTCAGGGTTCCTCTGCTTATCCCAAAAGTGGAAGAATAACAACACAGCCCAGCACAGGCAGCTCCTGAAGAGCTTTCCAGGGCAATGTCTTTTTCTTGCTCCCCACCACAGGAACATCCTGGTGTTGTATTGCTGAGGTCTGGCACTGACTGTCCCAAACATGGCTCTTTGCACTGGGAAGATGCCTATGAATCCCGCTAAGGGAGGCACTGCAATTCTGTATATGATAAACAAATCTTATATAAGGGGTATTAGCACTGTGCCACAAAAAGCCCATCAGATTATTTATCATTCACTGCCCTTTATGAAAATCCAGTATAAAATATTAAATCAGTGGGTGTCTGTGAACAGCAAAGAGCATGTTTCAGTGGTATCCCAGGAAATTCTCAAGATCAAATGAAGGGAATTCAAATAAAGTAGAAAATGATCCATGTAAGAGTTAGCTTGGCCTTAATGAGTAAAAGTCTCCCTTCTCTGAGTGCATTGCAGAAAGCAAGCTGGAGGAGATAAAGCTGGAAAATGGGTTATTTCTGAAATTCAGAGCTTCCTGGGTTACCGTGAAGGGGAACTGCACAGCAGGGCTCTCCGTGATCCACCACTGGTGGGGTGGATCCCAGGCTTTCCTGCCTACCTAGGGACAGTTACATCGCTGGGAGTGAGTTTGTGAAGGTGCTGATGGTTTGATTCAGGCAAAAAGAAATAGAAGAGGGGAATTAAGTAGAAAGTAAGACATCCAGAAAAGTGCATGCATTGTAGCCCTCTGAGGTGCTCTAGGTCAGGCACTAAATAAGGGAGGAAATACCAGAGAAACTGAAGTTTTGTTCTGCATCAATTCCCTGTTCCAAATCCACAAACATATGTATTTGGAACTGAGATTTGTAGTTTGCTAAAAGGTAGATGCAGAACTTTCACACTGGCTCTCACACCATCGTGATCCAGAAGTCCGCACTATGAAATATTATAGTCAGAAAAACAGTAAGAAAAACCTGGGGGCAGATCTTTGCCTCCTGAAGATCAGCCTTTGATCCAGAGACTGTTCTATCACATTACTGTGTAAAATAATTGTGATTTGAAAACAAGTCCTCTTTGTCCATGTGCAAAAAGCTCTTGAACAAGACTGCCCCCATCTCTTTTGTCTTTATGAATAAGGTAAGAGTTCACTTAAAAATATTATTTCATAGCTAAAACCATAAGAAAAAGATCTACAGTGCCTTATTTGCTTTTCTTATCAGAACTTGATTTTTGTCACCTGTATGTGAGCAGAGAATACTGGAGAAAATACAAAAGAGTTTGCAAATTGCTTGTTGCCACCGAAAATTCACTTAAGCCCGTTGAAAGACTCTGATTTTATTTTGCTCTTTTTTCTGCTGGTTCAGAATACATTTAATCAGAGAAAATATTTGAGCCTTAAATTAATGTCTATCGGGCTGAAAGAACATGTACATCTCTCCATCTATATGCAGGTAATTACTAAAATGTCATCTGGCTACGTTTGTTGTTTTCTACCTATCTACCAAATCAGAGCTGTGCTTTTATGGGCCCCCCTGAAGGACTCTGAGGCTATGAAACACATGGCTTTTGTTGCAGCAAAGCCGACAAGAAAGCTTCATATAGCTCAAGGAAAACAAATTAGGGCTGTCCCCCTCTACCGCCTTGGTACAGGCAGTTTTACATTCCACATCCCTCAGGGGATGCATTAGACACTGCGTTTTGTAGCCTCCTGTGACCTTCTACTTTTCTTTTAAGCAGGTAAGAAGAGCCCACCTGCTGAGGACAAAGTTGTGTTAACACACATGAAGATACTGAGCAATGAAGGAATTCAAAACTCAGGGTTAATCCCAGATGCTCCAGCTGACACAGCCTGCACAGAAGAGTCCCATCTTCCCAGTACCAGTGTCCCACCAGACTGCCTGGGAAGTCCAGATGCAGCAGCTGCACCAGCAGATGCAGACTATGTGGATGGCCTGGCAAGCACTGACTATGTAGCCACCCTGCCTGACCTCAGTGCCTTCGAGTCCAAGTGCCGGCTTCACAGATTCTCCAAATTTGAATCTGAGGACTCGGGGGTTGAGTTGCCAAGCGGTGCTAATTCCCCATCAACGCCGACGGGCTCAGAGAAGAGCTTTGTGCTTCCCAGCAGAGACTCGTTTTGTGACTCAGGCGTGCTTAGCACTTCTTCTTCTCCTGAAATTGACCATCAGTTAATGAGAACATGTAAAGAACATGCCAGAAAAGTCAGCCTCCAAGATCCAGAGAGCAAAAAGCAAGCTGATTACTACAGTCAGGAGGCAGATGCTGTACAGGATCCTACAGCTTCCCTTGAAGACTTCATCGTCCCTCAGGAAGAAAGTCCTGATGAACATTTTGACCAGGGAGACAAGCAGTGTCCAGAAAAGGAACCTACCCCAGAGATGGACCTTTTCAGGGAAAGCACTCTTTCCACCCCAGGTCCCATAGAAGAGCCAAAGACAATTGCTGACAACTTCCCAGAGAATTTTGGCAGCATGCAAGACCTTCAGATCCATGAACATCAGCTGAAGAAGTACCCCACAAGTGACAGTCTGGATGAATACATGGATGAATGCTGTAGACTGAGTGAGGTGAGAAACACCTAGACTGAATCTTAAATCTAGGCCTCTCCAAACACCCCAGTTAGTGTTCAAGTCCTGTTTGTCACAAACTAAACACATCTGAGTGAGTTTAGAGTATCTCCCCTGAAACTGTTTTAAGCAGTAAAAAATGGTAATTGATTTTCAAGATTTCTTTTCATACCAGTAAAATTCTGAAGTAATTTGTAAATATCAGGTCTGGGTGAGGATAACAAATTACTCATGGAGATCTGGTGTTCCAAAAAGCCCTAGATTAGAGCATGGACTTGATTCTGGTCTCAAAATGAAGATTATGAAGTTAGTCATCATCCTCTGATATGCAGGGTAGGCGTCAGAACATAGGTTTATTTTCAAGACCAGGTTATTCCTGTCTCTGGGAACAGCTGGCCTGCTTTTGGGGCCCTGAAATTTGTAAAGAACTTGTCTAAGGGATAATTCATTTCTGTCCAGGACTGTTGTGTCCTGTTAACTGTCTCAAATAATGCATGAGCAGGAAGCTAATTCACATATTCAGATTTTTGTTGGGCTGGAGTTAGAGTTCCCATTTTAACTTGGCAACATAGCTGTGAAGGCCCAAACTGCAAAGACCTATTTTCAGCAGGAGGTCCCACTCCATACTCCATCTCTTCCCCCTTGCTGGGTACCCTGTGCCACTGTCAAGAGAATAAAAAGCCCTTCTGTGCACCTTCTCCCATAGCGGGTGCTGGTAAGCACTCCCCCCAGGTCTTTACCTGAAGCCTCATGCTGCTGAAGTGCAGACAGATCACTGCAGTGGATTCCAGGAACCAGCAAAGCAAAGATCTCAGTGGGGAGCTGATTCTTGACAGAGACAGACCAAAGAACCCCATGAGCAAAGGGAAAGGAGAAAGGCAGACTAGGTGAAGAGGGTCACACAAACACACAAAAGCATCAAATGGTGCCTAGTGGGGATTTCTTTTTGGGGCGTTCATTGTGGTAATAGTGATGAATTGGAATTGGAGATGGGTGGGAGGAAGGCAAGTAACAAGTGATGTGTGCTGTGCATATAATTTAACCATGACCTTGTTGCCCTGAACAATCGGGCGCTGGACTTCCTCTGCAGCATGCCAAACCCTCTTGAGCAGTGAGGAAGGTCAGAGATGTCCCATCTCTGTTAACATTCCATATCAAAGCAATACAAGCAACACATTATCCATCTGAGCAGTGTTTTCTTCCCCAGAGCTGTCTCACACATGGCAGAAGACATATGTCTATTTTGCACAGATCCCAAACAGACCTGGCCATGTGGCAGAGAGTTCAAGAAAGGATCAGAGCAGCAGAATCTGATAATAAGGAGACTTCATAAAAAGGTACCTAAATTCTCTGTTGCACTCTGGAGAGTTTGCAGCCAGATTCGGTCCTGTCTGACAGCTATGTATGCCCATGAAATTCCTTTAAATCCTTGGTGAAATGGAGCCTCAGTTTCCCAAAGCAGAGCATTTAAATAAACAAGAGAATAAATTAGAAAGAAGCTGAAGAGGAAATGAAGCTCTTGGTGGCTTATCTCCCCTCCTTTTTAATATCCTCACTGGCTGAGTGCTAAAGCTCTGTGCCCTAGAGCACTTTTCTGTCTTTGTTTTTTGAGCTGTATAAATACAGCTGTGACCTAGATGCTGGGGAAGTTTGCCCCTCTTCACAGCACACTTCCAGGCTGCTGTATCTCAAGAGCAGCACTCCTCAAACTGCTGGGATGCCAGGTAGCACCAAAGTTGACTGGGACAAGAAATACTCATGGGCTGCTGCACAGCCCTGCAGCTGCTGCTGCTCTGTGTGCCTCAGAGCACCAGGACAGCCTCTGGTAGTTGCAGAGCCTTCTGCCCTCACCGAATCTGACCTGTCCTCACTGTCATGCAACAGAGACCTGTTCAGAAGTGATGTACCAATCATCTTCTGGTCATCATACAGCTGGACAGATGCATCTTGGTTCATCCCATCTGAGGCTCTGCTCCAGGCTTTCTCTGTGGTTTTCACATTTGCCTGTAACCTGTCCAAGACACAATGTGGTACTTAAAAACCAATCTCTGCTATGGCCTGTTGTCTTCTGAGGGACTCAGATACCCCTGGAAATGAATCAGTGTGTTGTCTGAAAGAAAGCAGGCCAGCACAGCATATTCCCACCCTGCTTGGCAAGAACATGGCAAACCAAATTGCTCCATCAAATCAATTCCTGCTGCATTAATGTTGATAGAAATGCAAGAGTGCTTACACTGGCTTATAATTAATGCTAGGTGGAAGCGTTATTTAATTATAGGTGACACCTTCTTCCTCAGTTTTGTTGATGGTTTTGGGAGCTTTCAAGTAACAGAAGAGCAGTTGAGTTTCCCCAGCCCAGCTGGCTGTGGCGATGCCAACTGTGCTTATTGGCTCACCACAGCCAAACAGGGACTCAGTCTCTGGATGAAGTTGTCCCTTGATGCCCTCCTGACCATCCCTTGCTGTTGAGGCCACTTCCAAGAGAACAGGAAGGAAAATGCTGAAAAAGAGAGACTGGAAATGACTGAATGTTTTGACCATTTGGATTCAGTTGGTGAATGGCTTTGGCTGAAAATATACATCAAATCATTTCAGTCCAGCACTTTCAGACAAAGCTTTCTGATCTTTTGTTTTGAACTGTTGTTATTTTGAAATTTGCCTACATTTTGAAAGATGAAAGAAAATGGAAGCTGTCAAACAACAAGAGAAAGAACTTTGAAGCCTAAATAAAAGCATTTCCTTTTAAGCTTGAAGATACATAGCTTTTGATGCTTTTGCCTTACAAACACTTCCTCACACTCCATAAAGTTTACATTTAAAGTCAGCCCAGCCCATATGGCTAGAAGAAGAAAGAGGGTGAGAGCACTGTCATCATTAAATGAAAAAATAAATCATTATTCATGCAGTGCTATTTATCCTGGGCCAAAGCAGTCAAAATGTTTCTCTACAGAGTAGTACTGTTCAGGGCAAGGATAGGGCTACCTGTGATGGTCAGCTCCATAGCCTGTGCCAGAGGAAACCAGAAGCTATCAGCAAGCACAGCCCCTCCTGGACAGCAGGGTGGAGCCGTCAGAAATACACAGCACGATCCCTCTCTTTCCTGTTATTCACAAGCCTTTTGGTGCTGTCAGCTGCCAGTGACAAATGCTTCCCGCTCAGCCTGTGGCATCACCAATTGGTTGCTCTGAGCCCGTGATGGGAGGTTTGTAATTATGTTCCCTGTCCAGTGGCGCAGTGACCGTGCTGCCTGTACTGGCCATGCTCACATGGCAAGAGCATGCAGTGAGGGATGTATGGCAGGATGGAGCATAGTGTAACCCAAAATTATATAACCCAAAACTATCCACAAGAAAAGCGAAGAGCATTGTGTGAAGCACAGAAACCTAAGGCAATACAAGATACATCAGTGAGCATTTGTCTGAACGAAGAAAAGCTGCCCCTGCAAACTGCCCGTCATCTTCAGCTCCTGCTGCCAGGTCTAGTACAGGACAGTTCTCCATTGAGCCTGACTGTAGAAAAGCACACCACTTGCATCCAAGCAACAGATAATGGCTGAAATGAGGCAGGACAAAGTGCTAACTAGATGATCAGACACGCAGATTTTGATTATACATCGGTTGGACTAGAGGCTTGAAAGCAACTCTCATTCTTGCAGCTCCCACTGAACTTCAAATCTTCCTAGTGCTCAGATGCTGCAGTGAGCACAATGTTCCCCAGAGACAAGAGCTCAGGCTCCCGCCTTTGTGAGCTGGGTAGCCTCAGAGGAAAAATGTGATTTACACCAATCAAAATATTGACTAGAGAGCTCTTGATAAGCCAAAGTTCCCAGTGCAGACGCTGATCCTGTATTTTTAAGCTTCCTAAGAAATCTGTGGGCCAGCACATGTCATGGTTTATTGCCAGGGACACAAATACTGAAAACCTGTCCCCAAAACTTAGTCAAGTGAGCACTGACAAGGACAGAGATCCCTCTTTAGTTACACAGTCAATGTAGTGCACCTTAACTCCTCACGGTCAGAAAAACGTAATGTGAGTAACTGAGCATAGCATAGCTGGGAGCCTTTAACTCTGTTTCTTCCAGATGAGGGTCTGGCTCATTCTCATGTACCTAAAAGCAAAATCTGGCACCTATTATATATTACATTCTTACTTTCCTAGAGAAGCTTTAACCATTTGATTCATAAATTGTCTGTATGATCCTTCACATCTTCACCTTACAGAAAAGTAGGCAAGATGTTTTTCCTTCTTCATAGGCTTTATCAACTCAAAAATGGGCACACAGCTTTTGTTCCAGTACTATTTGACAATTCCCATGTGGAGAATAGGACAAATTTCAGTCATGAAGCTTCAACTGGGAGGACAGAGAATGGGAGAAAATGTAAAATGTTTGCAGTTTTCCTGTGGTTGCTCACTCATCACTACTTGCATAAAACTGTCTCACAGGTGCTGAGAGGAAAATATTTAGACCAGAACAAGACAGACCAGAGTCTATGCTGCACTTGGCAACACCAAATGATAGCCAGGGTTCTTCAGGTATTTCCAGTCTATAAAAAAAACAAAGTCCTTGAAGGGTTCCTAGAGTGACCCTCTCTGTGCAATTGTTTTGGGGGCAACCAGCTAAATTACAGCTAAATACAAATGTTCTGTATAGAACACCTGCCATCTCTGCGCAATCCTGATGCTAACAGGCCCTGTGGAGGGTGAGCAGGGTGAAGCACACCCCTAAAAATTTTTACCATTGCATTCTGTCCACAGAGGAGACTGGCCCAGCAGGAATGTGCCGGCACCGGAGGCTTTGCCTGACTTGTTCTTTCTGAGATCACTTCAGTAAAATGCAGATTAATTTGCTATTAAATAGCCCAAACTGCCCTAAGCAGCCTCTGAAGGCTGGCTGTGAAACAGGGATCTTCAGCATATTGAGTCCAACCTTCAGTCTGGTTTAGGTCCTTCTACAGGGGTAGATCCACCTTGCCCCAAGACCTGGAGCAACTACTGCTCACATTTTCCCTCTCATTTTCTGGGCACCTGTATTTACTCTCAGGACTTAGAGGTTCTCTCTAACTTTTGCTAAAAGCCAGATTTTCTCCATGCTTGTCCCAAACACACACCTTTGCTTTCCAGTGCCTTCAGCCCTCGACACAGAGCACAGAAAATCAAGGCCTCTCCTTCTCTTCTTCTCCCCCTGCCCATTTTGCCCTACAAACCCAGCAGCCATGGACGTGAAGCAGGACCGTACAACATTAAGCACAGAACAAATATGGAACAAAAAGAGGGTCTCTAAATGAAAGAGGTCACAGTCTCTTCTTTGTTCTTTTCCTCCAATCTAAGTTAGACCCAAATGTTTTACTTCATCCTATTCTCCAAGACCTCCTCTGTCCCTTGTAGCCTCCCCTTGTGTTTCCATAGCTATAATGGCTTGGATTTGGCTCAGTGTCTCCTTAGGGCAGTACAGACAAGCCACCAGTCATGCAGTAGCATACTGGCAGGAAGGGGAGTTGCTAGATGTGCAAAAAGAGGATACAGTGTGGCAGAAAGCCTGTATTTTCTGACTATCCATTGGAACAGTGTACAAAAAATGACTGTTCATTTTGGGACAGCTCAAAATGGCCAAATTTTCAGAAGGCAATACCCATGTACTTTCTGAAAATTATGCTTTTGAAGCTGGGCACCCTCAAATCCCTGGTTACTTTCAGATGTGTTGGTTTTAGTGCTTTTGATTCAAGCTTTTCCCACCAGATACCACATAGGTTTTGTTCTCCCTTTGGGTCCTGGGGCTGTGCCCCTTACCACTGCACAGCCCTAGTAAGTACTCAGTTGTATGGCTGAGTAACTTTTGTCCTGCCACCACTTCTTGCAGGCTCTCCTTGAGAGGAAAATAAAAGTCATGAAATGAATGACTGGTTGACTTGGAGTCAACAACCTCTGTCCCAACTTCAGACACAAAAAGCATCTGGATTTAATAATACCTGTTTATAAATAATGTTGTATCATCATTTGTTTAAAAAGAAGTAAATCCTAATGTTGATTATTTTTGAACACACCATGAGCTTTCTGACATAATGAAAAGACAGGAAGAGTCCCAGGGCTGGCATTTCCCCAAAAATGTAGATTGTTGTGGGAAAGGAGACAGAGTAAGCTTCCTGCTTTTGTAGAGGGAACTTATTTTTTGAAGTAAGATAAACTTAGAGCACTGCTTTTGTAAAGATCGAGGCTTATTTTACTCACTGATATCACACGCACATCAGCAGGCAGCGCCAAGGTGGAAGTGAGCCCCTGCATGTGTTTGTTAGCAGCACGTTCGACACAGTCTGATCACGGCACAGGGGAGGACACTCGCTGTGCATGGGGAAGTCCTGGCACCAGAGATGGTGAGGTGCAGAGCAGGAGGCTGGGAAGCATCGTAGCTTTTCTTCTGCCATAGGATTACTCTGTGTCTCCAGCACTGCCCTTGGCTGAGCAGCAGTGAGACTCTGGGAGGTGAGAAGTAGGTGGTAGAGATTATCCTTCCACAGCCAGACAGCAAAGTTGATCCTGCAGACTTTCTTCAGGCATCTCTTCAAGACTGAGAAAGCAGCAGCAGGGATGTAAGCTGGGATCTACTACAGACTAGAGGAAAGGTGTTCTTTCACTTTGGCAGCTTGATTCAAGTACGTTTCTCTCATAGACACACCAGTGATGAGGGTCTGAGTACAGCACACAAAGTGTACCCCCAAGTTGGTCCAACTCAGCACATTAATGCTACCTGCAGATATGTGCCTTTGGGTGAGAGCCGAGCTCAGCTTCCATACACAGAAGTGTACTCTGCACAAAGGACTATGGGCTTAGTGAGCCATAATAACCCCAGCCATCTATAGCATACAGTAGAACCATATTTGTTTGTAAGGCTTCTGCAGCCAGGAAAGGACAAAAATTAGCCTGGGAGGTGGAACTAGAAACAGGCTGTCATGAGGTTTTCCTCTGCATTAACCTGTGATCAGAAGAATCCCTGTGACAGTGGAAATTGCTGAGTAATCGAGAAAAGAGCTTCAGCAAGTGATGCTGTAGCTCAAATCTGTGGTAAGACCAAAGCCCCTTGCAAGAGGAGGCCTGACTTTATCACAGCACATGACTGTAAGGAGCGTGCAGGGCTCTCAGCTCCTAGTAAGAATTGCTCCGTTGTTACTCCAAGATGCATTGTCATTGCAGGTGAACCAAGGTAACAGCAAAGCCCTGGGATCTGGTCTGGGATACCTGGAACACATCTGCCAACTGATTGAGAAGATTGGGCAGCTTCAGGAGCACAACCTACGTCTCCAAAAACAAGTGTGCAGCTTACAGAAAGAGCAGAAGATGAGTCAGATAAAAGAGGTAAGCAGACACCCATAGTATCTTCCATTGAGTAATAGAGTAATGTATCTTGAGTAATAAATTCAAGGCCCAAACAGAAATTTCTGTGTGAGGGAGGATGCCCATTTACCACATCCAACACCCACCTGGTATGGGTACTCCGGTCTTCAGGGAGGCCTCACCCATGACAATTTCCTTCTGGTTTCATTTCATTTTCATTTCCTTCTGGTTTCAAACTTTCAAAATCCCAGAATTCCTCACAAAACAGACACAAGGGGAAAGAGAAGCAGTGATACCATGACGCGGCTCCATGCTTTTTTTCCATTCCTGTGCTCCTGAGCTGCCAGATGAAGAATCTCTGACATGAAACATTTCAGTGTTCCCATTTGTCATTTTTATCAGCCAGAGCTAGCTGGAAATTTTGACTGAAATTTGCAAATAATTTCAGGGTCTTCCTAGCATTTCTTTCAGCATTTTTTAGCCCCTGCATATTTTGTTAAGCTCTACCCCACCTCTTCTTCAGCAATCACACCAGATTTCCATCTTTTTTCCTCCCCTGCTTTTTGTTTATTTTATCACTCCCCAAAGGAACAGAAAGGGTTTGTCACACTCAGCTATTTCTTCCCAGACGTGCTGTGGCGACTCTTTTATTCTCCCGATAGCGTCACTGTTCCCCTGGTGCTGCTCTCCCACCTGCTGGGACTGGATCTGCAGTAGGTGACCGACTCCTCCTTAGAGCCAAAGCCAAGTTGTGAGTCACATTGCAGAGCAGAGTAGCTTGTCATTTCCATGTGCCCATCTCTCACGCTCAGAGGAATGCAGCCTCCTACATAGAGCCTGGGAATTGTTAACACATTTCCTGAAGCTTTACAACTGTGAGTCATTGCTTGAAGTAACTCTTCCAAGCTGCAAACTCATCTGGTGTACATGCCCCCTCCCCAGCTCCCACTGAAATGAAAGGCACTGTGCTTTCATTTAAATATTTGAAACTTTGATCTTTTTGGTACTTCTGAAGATCTCTCAGCAGTGTCTTCTCAGATGCATTTGTCTCATACTGTTCAGTGGGGAATTGGATCCTCAGATGTAACATTCAGCACTTGCAGTGTAGTCTGCAAAACTGGGCGCTCTCAGGTATCCTGTGGTGCCTGCATCTCCAATATGTGAGCCATATAGGAAATGGCTCATCACCATTTTTTTCTTCTGAACAGAAGAGGAATGCTGCTACCCCATTTGCCATGAAACGTGAAGCTTGCCATCCACAATTTGGAGGGTGTCCAAAGGCTCCTTTACAAACCATCACCATAGACTACGAGCATGGAAAGGTTTCCATGTCCCAGACATGGCTAGGGAAGACACAGCCCCCAAAACAGAGATGGCTTAGCATGGTATAAAGAGCTGGCTATGAGGGTTGTAGACAACCAGTGCTCCTGATGCTGTTCTTGAGAGGTGCATAGACATCACCACTGAAATGATAGCTTTCATCCTGGGACACAAAGGGAGCACTGCTGCTCCACATCCTTTGCTTTACAGGGTAATCTATAATAGCATGTGCCAAAACCAGCATGTTTCATCAGATTTGCAAAGCATCTCCCAAAGGTATAGGTAATGCAAAGTTCCACACTGCTGTGACAACGTATTTCAGATGAGAAGTGACATTGAAACTCTCAATTGCTTGGGGGTCTCCAGAGGTGCTAAACCAGTCTTGGCCTGTCCTGGTTCCAATACCATTGAACAGTCTGGTTCCCTTTCTGCTTCAGCTGGATAAAGCTCTCCTTCCTTCCTGCCCTACTAAACTCTTCTGCAACATGGTTGTGCAAGGTAGAAAATCTGCCCTTCCTCACCCCACCAGCAACAGCAGAAGTACACTGGCTGACGTACCACATACAGTCAATCTGGCTGGTAACACACAAGAAAACGATGGCATCCCATCAATAAAAATACAAGATATTGTTGTCTGTGCATGCTCCAAAACAAATAACATCTTAAAATATGAGTCATTGTTATAGCTGATCTGTTTGTTTACACTAATGCCTTAGCTGAGCAGCTCTCTGTTTAGAAATTTGTACTCAATTCCTTCTGGAAAACAAACTGAAAAGATGCTGAGTATTGAGTGATATAAGTTAAATGTTAATGAAGCCATGAGAGCTCTGTATTACTAACTACAGGCTGTTCAGCCTTTTAGAGAATTAAATAATTTGTCCAGGTTCTGCTGGGCCCCAGGACAAGGACGGACATCCCCGGGCTGGAATGTTTACAATTTCTCTGTACCATCGCACCACCCATTACCTTGGGCTGTTGCAGCCTGAGAGCCTGTATACTTTCTTTTTGTCTGGTGTAGGAGTACCTTCTGCAACATTGCTCCTGTGGAGCTGCCAGTATCTTCCTTAACCCATATCAAGACATGAAAACAAGTTTTGCTGGGAGGAGCAGACCTCACAGCCTCTTGGTTCAGACTGGAAACTCTTCTGATCTTTCCATCATCCCAGAAATAGGAGCAAACACCGAGAAGCTGAGCAACTGCAATGGTGAGTTCAAATACCTCTAACCTGCCCTCCTGTTTGCCACCACTTGGTCAAACAAGCTGACCAGCCACTTTCTTTTCCCCAGGAAAGACAGCTGGGAACAGAGCAAGGTTTTAATAGAACTAAACCCTAGCTGAAATCCAAGAGAAGCAATTTAAAATGCTCTGTCTCTACCTAGGATTGTAACACTGGCTGCTTCATGTGTGTGAGCTGGGGTTTTTGCTTTGCAGCTGTGTCTGTAAAGATTAGGACAAATGCATTATATAGTAGCTCTTTTGGAAACTTAGCATGCCTGAATGGGACCATCAGTGGAGACCCCCTCCCCCACGCAACGTAGGATTTGATCTAAGATGGAAAGCCTTATGCCTGTTGTTAGTCTTCTACCCTCTCAAGTAGGCACAGAACACATTCCTGGAGGATGACTTATTCCATAGACCAAGTGGAAATAAGCCCCAGCTGTAAAGCTTGGATCCAGAAACCAACTTTTCCAGAAGGCTGAGAAACACTGGGCTCAGCCTACTGATGATAAAGCCAGATGAAAGGTCTGGATCCAATGTTAGATGTGAACTGGCTCACTAAGTGAGACTGATTAGTTTGTTTCAAACCTTGGACTTAAGCCTGTTTCTAATACCTGGTGAAACACAGAACAACTTCCTAGCAGGATTGAGTCGGAGCCTTTGGGATCACATGGGGTCTTAACCCATCTTTAGGTCCTTAGGGTTCTCATCCCATCTGAAGTCATAACTTGCTGACAGCACTGCCCAGAGACCATCCTAGCAGGACACTGCTAAGAAATAAGTCCTTGCATTTCATTGCAGGAAGTGAGAGATACCCGGAATCAGGAAAGACCCAGCCAATGGTAGGGCTCAGGAAGTCATCAAACAATAGGAACAACAAGGAGAATGAGTTCAGAGAAGTTGGGAGTATGGCTGAGGGACAGGCTTTTCTGTCAAAGGACCCTGCAGTAAAAAAGGTGAGTGATAAGCTTGGAGCCAGACTCTGAGTGGAACCCGTGGGAGAAGCAGAGAGAAGTTCTGCTCAGGCAGATCAGAGCGAGGTGCCAGGAGAGCAAGCCAACCCTGTCTGCAGCTGAGCGGAGCTGGGCCAGCGAGGGTCAGGGGGGTCTGTGTCTCTCTGCTCCCAACCTTAAATGAAGAAGGACTATGCCTTTATGCCAAGAAAGGCACAAATGGATCACTGGTGCAGGGGAGAGGAGCACTGCAGTCAGCAGCATGGGATTTAGTCCTCACCAACTCCAAATAACTCATTGTGTGGAATCTGTCATAAGTATCTCCACTACTGATGCTAGTGAGATTAAACCAAGCATTCACTCCCACTTACAAAAATTTTAGTGGATCAATCCTTAGCTGGCCACACTTAATTACCAGACTGGCAGCATATCAATGTAATTAGCTCCAGTCCTCAAAGCATGTTCCAGGGAATATGTTTCAGCAAATCTGTATCACTGGAGGCCAAGGGAGCAAGGATGAATGCTTTCCTCTCCCTTTCTTTCCCACTGTTTGTGTCTGCCTCAGCACTTTCATGTTCCGGTGGGGATCAGAAGTGCTGAAATGCCAGAGCAGAGCCTAATCAGAGTATTCCCAGCCCAACAGGAAAGAGGAAGGAGTAGGTCTCTCACGGGAAAGACTCACTTCTCTTTGAAATTCTGGAAGAATTTAACTTCTCATGAAATTTCCACCCCAAAGTTGCAAATAGGTCAGAAACACTTCAGTGAACTTCAGAACCCAAATTAAGGCTGAGTCCTGAAAGGTGCTCCATGCTCTGCCTTGTGTCCGGCCAGCTTCCAGAGTATTTTAAGCACATGGGAAGTTCTGATGACTTCACAGGACCGTAGAACCAAGATCCATGCTCTTTAAACTGAATCCTCATCCTCTCTTGTTAAATCACACACTTAGTTACTTAGTGTTGGATTTTGTACCCTGAACATGAAATGCTCCATTTATTCCTACAGTGCCGATACTGTATGGGAATTCTGTCCATTACACTCATACCCAGGCTACGAGGTACGATACACACGAACTGGCAGTTTAAATACAAAAGAGAGGCAGGAGGTGGAAGGAGAAAGAAGGGATTATCACATGTGTGAGGGACTGAGTCTAAAGAGATAAAGGACTCGACCAAGGCTATGGGTACATTCCAAGGCAGAGCTGTGAACAAAGCCTAGTCTGTTGCAAACTCTGGGAAATGGTCTCGCTGTCTTGTTATTTATCAATGTAATTGTCTTTTGTTTTTAGGCTCTGGACGTCAGCAAGAACATCTCGGTATGTACTGCCTTTGCAGAATATATTTAACTTGTGTCTACATTATCACAGAGTAAGCCCGTGTAGTGCATAGCACCGTATGAACAAAAGAGGTTTGCTCATCCCCGAAGTTTACTCTCATGGAGGACAGGAGCATCAGCTCCTCAGGCTGTCTTCAGTATCAGCAGTGCTTGCTTGTCTGAGACAACACCAGCATAACGAAGGACTAACTGCTGAGGCCTCAAACCCCTTCCGCAACACACATTAATCCGAGCTGTAAACACAGAGTTGCTATTTCCATGAGTTAACAGTCTCGCTTACAGGCAATTAACTCAATAGCACTGAATCAGGTGTTGCAGTTCTCAGCTGAGCCATGACCTTATCTGAAGTTTTGAACTGAAAACTTTTCCGATATCCCCAAGAACAATTGCAGTAGGCATTGCTGGGGCTTGTAAGTGTGGCTGGGCAGCTGCCAGCTTGTGCTCTCAAGGTGGCCACAACTCCTGTAGTAATGGCTCTGCTGGTGGCACACCAGCGCCAGCACACAGGGAGAAGGAACCTCAGGACAGGGCAGAACAATGTCAGGAACGTGACAATGGTCTGAAAACTTCACTGAAATGGGAATAATTTCTCTCCATTGTGCTAGTTCTGGGACATGATAATTTTTGTTCTGTTCCCCAGGTTTTTCAGTCATAATTTTAGGAAATTTAAAACAATATAGGAAAAAAAAAACCATTAATTTTTTTGATTCACAGCTTCATTTAGTTAGGGGTCCAGATAGCCGGTCCTGGAGAGAACAAACATTAGAGATGCCTCCTGAGACTCCCTGACCTCCTGATAATCTCTATTAGCATTTCAAATGTAAGGGCCCAATAGCTGTGGCTTGCGGACGTGACCGGGAAACAAAGGCTTGATCTCTTCTAATTCATGGTCCACAAAAGTTACCACCTTAAAAAAAGCTGATACCAATGCACCTGGCCTAATAGAAAGGATAAGAGAGTCAAAGTGCTTTTTTGGGCTTTGTTGTAAAGGCCCCCCACGCGCATGTGAGTAGGTAGGAAACCAAACCGATCTTCTCCTTTAGTACAGCATAACAATAGGGTAAAACGTGCCCTTAGGCAGCTACTCAGCATTCACCAGTGAGGTGTCCTCACTCTCTGAAATCCTAAGGTCAGAAAGAACAGCAGTCCTAGGCAGAGAAATGTTACCAAACAAAATACAAAAAAAAGATAGTATTAACTCACAGTTCATCAATCCTGTCTCCTTGTGTCCTGTACAGGCACAGGCTGGCCACTGGGCATCATTGCACAGTGTCGAAAATTCTTTTGTGGGCCCTGACCCCTATCTGTCTGAAATAAAGAAACTTCCCTCCTCCCACCCCACCCTGGAGTACCCCAAAGTATCATATGTAGGCCAGGTGACTTGCCAGCAACTTGCCTCTGGTCCTTTAAGTTGTGGTTTCTTTTTGCTCCCTAGGGTGAGAGCCATGCTTGGAGGAGAATGAGAGATCTTATGAGGAAGACACGGTTGACAAACCAGAACAAGTTGGGGCTGTCCTCTGCTGCTCTGAAGAGGTCCTGCCCACAGTTGTATAGGTGAGACTATGCTGTGGGAGATTTTCACTTAGTGTTGAGAGGAGGTGATAGAAGGTTTACCTCTGGTTGTTGCTGCCTGGAGAAGACCACTCCTTACCTTATTTCCATTGCATATGCTGGTCCTGACTAGCAGCAGCATTTGCTTCCTTAGTACCCAGATGCTCCCAACTGGATGTTACCTGTGTGAGAATCATGGAAACATTAGGGTCCCTATAACAAGGCGCTTCTCCCCAGCAGGGCAAGGGGATGATGACAATTAGCCAGAGCCATTCTATAGCCTAATTATTTGTCTTTCTGCTCCCTCCGAAGCATTGCAGTCAGGATTTATGCTCTCCTTTGTCTGCTTTCCCACCTTTCATCCAGTGGGGCAGTAACCATATTGTAGCTGATGTGTGTTGGGATGGGACAGTCAGGATCAGCTGGACAGTTTTTGTCAGAGGAAGAAGAGATGAAGTTTGCTGAATGTGTGCTCATGGGTGGGACCTGTTTGTTGCTGTAGATGAATATTTGGGTCAAAGATGAAGTCTTATTTCTATTAAGTGTTCCATGCTGCTCCCTTGGGCAAGTCTGTCTACCAGGCTGGTTATAGCCTTGCCTCTGAGCTAAACCGTGCTGTGCACATCTATCTGACAGTGCTGCCAGCTACCCCTTGCACAGATATTCCCTGCGCACTTGCCAAATCCTCCCAGCTAGTCTGGTGAATTTGGAGTGTTTTGTGTATATAATCAGGTAACAGGAAGAGCCTGGGTATCTTAGTCACCAAAGCTGGAGCATTCGATGGAGCTGTGCACCTCCCTGGATGTTTTTTCAGCTGAGGTCTCAGTAACCTTGAGCGGAACAGCTCAAATGTGCTTAAGCCCTCCTCTGGTTTTAGAGGGGGTGATGGTGGGGAAACAACGTTTAAGCACTCAGGAATGTCCTATTGTTCCCCTTAAAACAGCCTGTACCTACCTTACAAAATCCGTAAGGGAACTGGGAATCTTGTAATTACAGCTGGAAAAAAACCTGTCTGTAATACATGGAGTGATTTTTCCAGCTGGGAAAGTTTGGTTGGGGCCCAAGTACATGTAACAGGAGAGCTTCCTCCTATTGTTTGGGAAACTGAAAGAAACACAAAGCAGAGAGAGATCAAACAGTTCCATCTAAAATAGATGGTGAACCAGCTGGGGAAAAAATACAAACTCCTGTGAACCTTCCCGCTAAACCTTAGTAGAACCAGCACTTTTATTTGGGTTTCAGAGAAGTTCTGTCTCTCTAACCCTCTGTTTGCCCCATCTCTGTAGTGCAGAGGACAGCATCAGCACTCCCTGCATGAGAATTGAAGGCTAGGTCCTCAGCTGCTTAAATTAACGTGTTTCCAATGAAGGGTCAGCCCAGTAGCTCCTAGCAGAAATTCTAGCTCCCTAGAAATCAGTCTCCTAGAATGGACAACTGTCGTGGAAATGCTGTACAATGAGATGCCAAACAGACAATTTTTTGCCTGGCTGTATCCAGGCATCTTCAGAGCTCATGTACATTGATTTTTGTGGGCTGTTTTCTGTAGCTGATGAATGGCCTTTTCTTCTACTAACTTTCTTCTCCTGTACATCTACATAAACCCCTTGCCTCTACTCATGCGCCTTATCTCCCTCCATTTCCTTTTCTCCTGCATTCTAGCTCTTATTCCCCAGCCCTATATGTATTTGATCTTGCTCTTTTTACCCCAAACCCAGCAATAGCAGTGTACCAACCCTGTCCTTTTCACCGGTGCCTGGAAAACTTGGGCACCTTCTTCATATGGCAGTTTGGATATGCAGTTGCCCTCAGGCTCCTATGAAGTAAAAAGTTAAGCTTAGTGGATCAACGACAGACCAGCAAATGCTGCTGGACAGTAACACAGACCCTTCCTGCAGCAGTACCAGAATGGTAAAGCAATAAAGTCTCACTCATCTGCAACTCTTGGCAAAGCAAACCTTGAAGCCCTGCTACTCACAGCATTTAAAGCCACTGTCTTTGTTATAATTTATGAAACATGTTTGTCCTGGCTCCTGGTCCTGTTTGTACATGCAGACATACGCAGTTGGCTGGCTTTTGCTTACCCAGGCTTTCTTGGGCTCCAGGTCTTGCACTGGAACAGGCTGGAGCCTGGTGCCCTGTATTAGCATACAGCTCTGAAGGAAGCAGAGATTTGTTGCTTTTGACACCCAGTCCCACTTGAGTCATTTGGGCAATTAGAGAAAGTCTCTTTGTTTTTGTTTTTGTAACTAGGTCAAAGCAAAACCCCTTTCATGCTCCCACTCTGTGTATGATGAATGATCTGCTCCAGGGTGGTTGTTTTGCTTTTCTTTTCTGACTTTTTTTTTTTTTTTTTAAACATCCACAAAAGAATTCTCATAGCAGAGAGAACTTGGTTCTTCTTCCAGCAGGAGAGAGGGGAGGCCTGCCAAGGTAAACAGACTGGCACAAGACTCAGTGGTTTGTCATACATTGTTCTAAACAGGCTCAGGTTTTCATTTCATTTTCTTTTTCCTGCTAATACATTTGCTCCTGCAAAGCAACATCTATTCTGTGCAAAGGACCAGAACAAACTGATGACTGATTTCATTATGGTGTTATGGACTTAGGTAGCACATGGTCCTCCACTTTCCAGGGCAGGATCTAATGTAGGAAGCTTTGGGCAATCCCCTCCTGACATTCCTGTGCAGATATACCCACCTGAGTGTCTATGGGAGCTGCAGCTTTAATGCAGATGCACAGGCATGAATTAACATCAAATACAGTATTTTTCATGATAAAGATGATAGTTTCAGTTTGAAGCCACTAAAAGCTTGCTGCTGTATGACACCTACTTTGTGGTTAGGGTGACGTAAGCTAGGAAGGACAGTGCAGTTCTAACATTACAAAACCCCATCTTCAATATTGTATAGTAAAGCCTGAAAAAGGCCCAAGAACCTCAGACCCAGGTCTGAATGCTGCTTTCACATGGAATATTAATACTAAGGTATTCTCAACACTGTGCTCAGGGTTGAGAAACCACCAAAGAATTAAAGAACGTCAAGGCAGAAGTTTGGCCAGTCCATTGTAAAAGAACTAAGAGCAGAACAAAACATAAAAATGTACAACATTTAGAGAAAAACCTGAAAATAGTAGTTTGCAAAATAAAGAGTCTGCACCACATTAGTCAGGACTTTGAGTTGAAAATTTTTCAAATCAAAGATTTGAAGTAAATAGCTATTAGCTATTTATTTTCTGTAAATATCTTTCAAATATTGCTTTAAACCCCCCCAAAAACAAACTACAGCTTTTCTTTCTTAAACAGAACCTATTTCAAAGATGTGTTTAGAAAGTATTTCAAAAGGTTTGTTATGTCTCTCATAAGTCCTGGAGGCCTGAGCTAAGTAAATTCAACCAAACAGGATGTATTATACTCATTTCAATCATATGTAATACATAACAAACAAAAACTTAAGCTGGAGACAGTCTACAGCAGCTAGCTTAGTGTTGCTCTTCAAAACACTTCATTTCCTACTTACTATTTTAGACCAGAAATTTTAAGCTCCCTGTGACATTCAACCATAAGTCTATCCCCCAGCTTCCAGCTAAGCAGAAAATACTGGTTGCTCTGAACAAAATGATGTTTGTGTCCATCCATTACAGTGTGGCTCCATGCTAAGTGCTGCATTGTGTGGCTCTCTCTTTTTGGATGCTGCCACAAATATTTGGACAGCATCTGTTATGGAATCTCAGACTGGAGAGGGGGGAAGCTGCATTGGATATAGATACATATACACAGCATATTAATGTTAAAAACACAGCCATGCATTCTGGCCACTGTCAACTTCAGATGTATTTTTCCATTTGTTAAGGCCAGATATTATGTCTTCAGAGCTGAGGAAAACTGAGAGGAACTCCATGATTGTTCTGGGACAAAATACAAAGAATGAAAACGTGTGGCCTTTCTGATAACCTGAGTCAAATGGAGCAAAGTAAAGTAAGTACAGCAGTGTGTGTTTCTTTGTGGGTTGGCTTGGGGTTTTTCACTTCTTCTTGGCACAAAAATGAGGCAGTCCTGTTCCTTCATCCAGACACACTCCAGCATGCAAAGACAGCAACATGTCCAATTTTTGAAGTTCAAATGATGTGGATTAATGCCTACTGAGGACTGGCCCATATAACTTCATTTTAATAGTCACCCAGCTTTTAATTTGTTGGGTTATTTTTACTTTAACCCGCAGTTTTAAAGGCAACCGTAGTCATACAGGCTACATCACACAGCCTTTTTACAAAACGTAAACGGCAGTAAATTCATTTATCTGCAGTCTGTTGAAAGACTTCCAAATAATAAGCCAGTGAGATGTCTTGGGAAAGAAACAATCTGTCCATAATAAAGACTAAAAGAAAACCAGCCTCAGCTTCATCTTCCCACCTTCCCAACTCAGCCCACAGGCTAAATGCAGAGAAACTCTCTCTAATCTCACATTCACTGCATGTTTCTGTTTCAGAAAGTCAAGGCAAGAACACCAAAGGACACAAAATCAAGAATCCCAGGGTTACTCTGTGCAATCTACATCCTACAATTGTCAACAGAGCAACTCTGAATTGAGCTTTGGAAGGGAAAGAAGGAAGGGGAATGTTGAGAAGGGTCTGTGGGCAGATACGTGCTCAGCTATGTACGGCTTCGCTCCCGAATCTGAAACATACTTTAAAAAGTCTAGCCACAGATGAAAATTGCTGTTAGCATCTTGGAACACAACCAACAGAGACTTTTAAGATTTGGAAATTCTTCCTCCTCTCTGGGTTAGGAACAGAATTACCTGAAACACTGAAACTTTTAAACTATCATTACTTTTTGGGGACTTCTCCAGCTGAACTAAACATTAGCTTTATGAGACACAGCATCATCTAGAGGAGTGCCAGGGACTCCTTGCCCTGGACAGAGGTGGCTGTTGAAAGGACAGCCTCCTCCATCTGGGGGACCTAAACTGCAGTCTTTGTTTGTCCCCAGCACAGCTCCTCCCTTCAGAGCAGCCTATGGACAGCTGTGCCATTTCACTGGAATCTAACAGGAAAACAAAGTATGTAAAGCTAAGGTCATTCCTGAATCCAGCATTAGCTTCCTGTCCTGTGGGCCTGCTCCTTCCGCAGAGGCCGCTGGACTCCAGTGCTACCCTGCCCAGAAGCTGGCGTTGTATACACTCATTGTAGAGAGCAGAGCAAGCAGCACTGCAGGAATCAGCCTTTCAAGAGACTGGAGGGGGGCATCTAGGGCAGCCTCTGCCCCACAGGGCAGCCCAGCCACTGTGTAACCAATCTTCTTTTTTTTGAGGGGGGACAGGATACCATGCTTGAATTCCTACTTTTAAGTTCCATTTAAGTGCTCTGTCCGTGCAGGTGGGGGCCTGAGGCTGTAGGTGGGGCAGTCACGTTGCTGTTTGGCTCCGCCTGCGCTCTCTACTGGGAAAAGGTGAGAAGGGAGAGCAAGGCTGCAAGGGAAAGTAATTCAAATATATCCTTTATAAACTGGTGCTCTTTGGGATACACTAACAACTGTGTAACATTATGACTGTGCATGGTGGCTGCCTTATTGCCACATGTCCACTGCTTCCTGACTCAAGGAACAGGCAATGCACGCTTCTGAACGTCCCATGGTTGCCGAGGTCTCTGCACACTAGCTCTTATTGGTACTAGCAAAGTAATTAATACACATGGAGTAAAGATTCAAGTAAACTAACATTGCCACTTGATAAAGGATTATCCTACCCCGTAAATTACAATGTAATTACAAGTCAAGTAATTGCTGTTTAAAAATCTCTCCCCAACCCCAACGTGCCTGAGAACGAAGATTTGACAAGCTGACAGGAATGATCAACTTCAGCAAGCTTAGTCTTTCAGTAACAGATGCTTCTCCCTTGTTCATCCACATCAGCTGGAGCCACTGGAATCCTCCAAACCAGAGCAGGATCGTTTCTGGGATTCGGAGCATCTCAGCCCTGCCATTCCAGGGCCAGTATAGTTTGCAGGGATGAGTGAGGGCAGTAGCCCAGGCCAAGTTCTCAAAGTACTCAGAAGAGTTGCTACTGCTGTTACTTAGCATCTCAAAAAACCTACAAACACAATGACCAACCCCCACAAGCCGAACCCAAATCTCCATTAAAAAGAAAAGGCTGTGCTGACACAAGGTTAGCACCCTAAAGTAGCTGCTGTGTTTAATGTTTCAGTTCTAGCTGCTGCTGCAGGACTTGGTTAGTCACTGTATATCTTGCTAGCTTCATCCAAAGCTAGAAAGATTTATGACTTGATTATTCTGTGAATAGTCTGTATATCTCCATAAATACAGGGGACAAAAATCCTGCATTAACTTACATCCTCCATTATCCCTCCAGCTTTTTTACAGAGACTGTACAGAATGTGAATCAGTGCTAACTGAATTTTAAGTGTTTTAAGACATAGCATAATGAACTGGTATTTTCTACAACCCCCTCTATTCCTGTTAGAAGTTTGTTGGGTGTTTTGTGTTTGCTTTTTTTTCACTAAGATAAACTAGCACTCTTCTTTATTACAGCATTATATTAAATATGTTCATGTATTTTCAGAAATAAATGTATTTATAATGTGTAACATACTGTATAGTTCTCTACTCCAGGATCCATTGTAATACAAGCATAAGAAATTTAATAAAAGTATTACTATTATGATAATTGTTTTCAGATATTTTACTAATGAACACCTGGCTCATAGTATAGCAACTGCCATACCTTTAGGGTGTCAGGTGAGCATAGCTAGTCAAAAGGAATTGCTACCTCCAAGGTTTTAAAGAACTTCTTTAGCTTTGGCAAAGCAGCAAGTTTGCTCTTTGGAAGCAGGTGCTGTTCTCAAAGATCTAGAGGGTGAGGAGAGCTTTTTGAAAGTTCAGCTATGACAAAACATATGTGTTAATTTTGAGTGGCCCCGTATTGGGTGCTGTTAGTGGGCTTTGCTTCCACTGACAGGCAGCACACATAACACGTCCAAGAAGAATCAATGAAGGCACTGGGACAAAGTGTGCTGATGCTCAGCACTGGGGTTTCTTTCTGAAAATCTGGATTCAGTAGCAGCACTACACAACAGCCACAAATGACAGATCTTGGCTGGCCTCAGGGCTGCTTTTCCTCAGTGTCGGGGTCTCCTCCCCCCACCATGTAGCCCTGGGAGAGGGGCCCTGAGGGGAGGCACAGGGTTTCCCTGGCCCTGGTCAGCCTTGTTCACCATTGGTTGGTTTGTGTTCCCCTGCACGGGCAGAAGGACCCTCGGGTCCTGTGATTGCCTCAGTTCCTCGGCAGACCCTGGCCATGCAGCTGGAGAAATAAACATATCTCTGAAAATACCTATCAAGAATCGGTCCATATCTATTTCTTTTCCACAGACCTCGTTGTCTGATACACGTGTTGCAGTATCCCCACTGTAACACCTCAGCTCCTTCATTCCCAGCCAGCAGCACCCTCCTGGACAGAGCAGCTTCTCTTCACCTGCAGATGTCTAACCAAGTGGTAAGGAGTGAAGCTAAAGAGGGTGCAGATACGAAGTCACACACAAGTATTCAAAAGAAAGTAATGGTGAAAAGTCAATGAGACCCAACTAAAGAATGTAGAGGCCTAGAAAAAAAGTAAGCCAGAAGCGCACCTATGAAGATAAAAAGAAAACAATACACTGCTTGCAGAAGCAAATATTGCATAACAGGAGCCAGGAGAGCCACTAACACCCCAGTGGTGTTGGAGAACAGGCAGTGAGCACAGGGTCAGTGCACCAGAGGATGAGACCTCCAGGTTGCCTTTGCCCCTGTGCCAGTGCTTCACAAGAACAAATCTCATCCCACAGCTGCTCATGCCCTTCCCACTGGCTGAAGACCAAGTAGCAAGCCTTAAACACAGAAGACTCCCCAAAGTGGATAAGAGAATTAAGTTTGTTTCTTTGCTCACCCACCTCCACTTAGCACTGCACATACCCTACACTAAGCATCATACCAACCTCCTACACCCAGCTCTGCACCAAAAGGGACAGTCCCTGCAGGGGCATCTACACAATTCCCATATGCTACGCACCCAAAGCTCCCTGCCACTTTGGGATGGTTCAGTGACTCCACGAAGGGCAGCAGGGACTTGACTCTCACAGCCCCTTCAGCATGCACACAGGCACCTAAACTCTCTAAGCAAATATTTCTGTCTCCCTTACTGAGGCATAGGAAGGCTCCAGTAGCAGTCAGGAGGTCTTTAGGTCTTGGCTTACACACACACTTAAGACCAGTGCCAAAACACACTGTTTGGTGCACTGTGAAGGTGTGGTTTATGTTACTCCTCTAATTGCCCAGTTAATTAACATTGCAGACAGCTGCTAAAGACTTGTCACGAGCACATTATGAATTCACACTCTGCTTTCCCAGACAGAGCTCCACCTGTACAAAGGTCATTTAGTTGCCAGAGGCCCGCTCCAAAGGAGGAGGCTGTTTGACCTATCTGCAGATGATGATTTTTTTTCTAGCCTGTGATCTCCTTCTCCCTCCCATCATACAACTTGGAGCAGTCTTTTCTTCTGGTTAGATTTTGAAAGCATGCAAGACAAAAAGATCACTGGTTATCCTGACAGTAGCAGGGAAAAGCAGTTCTACTGGAAAAATAAGAATATAAGATGACTCCTGAAGTTTGTTGGAATAGGAAAGGAATTAAAACACAGATCCCACCGCTTGTTAACACCCTCCTATCACACAGTATCAGCAAAAACTAATTAAAAAGAACAATATCTGCTACCTCAAGCAAGCTACCGATCAGTTCTTTGCTTCCATGTGTAAGTGCTACTCTTCCCTTTTAAAGGCCCCAAAGCAGTACAATTAAGACTCCTCTCCTGTCCTTAACAGGGAGGATTTCTAATTAAGGCTTAGAGGAAAAAAGAGAAAAACATCTTTCTTTGCCCTCAAGGACTACCCCCCCATCAGCTGTAAGCAGAACTCAGTGTGAGTGCAAGCACTAGAGCTCCCCCAGGCTGGGCAGGAAGGAGGGGGTGGAGCCCAATTTCCCCTCTACTAACTGCAGAGTTTTGCTGTACTTTTTTCACCCAGGACCTCAGAAAGCTAAGAGGGATGCTACCCAGCTGCTAGGACTGACAACATCACACTGAACTGCTCCTGATGCTCAAAATGGCAGGTTTTATTTCTCATCTAAAAGAAATAAGTTAAAAAATTAAGAAAAGCACTGTTATGCCAACAGTGCTGTCAAATTAGCTTTAATCCAAGACCTTTGAAGACTCCTAACTGTCTGCTGTCACATGAACGCTTAAGATTAATCTCTAGGTAAAGTTTTTTTTTTTTTTCCCCTGAAGTTCAAACCACCTAGGCCCTTTTATTTTTTTCCAGTTAGAATGATGTTTCCATATTCTCATTCACCAGAAAAATGCCACCTACCCTTTTCTGTTTCTAGGACAAGAAAGGCAAGTTCATGCACAGCATCATTAGGAAGGCCCATTTGTGTAGTGCTTTGGCATCCTTGCTTTCCAGTCATGCCACAGGAGCACAGTCCTAACTTACCTAGTGCCTTAGGGACAAGTGTGCAATTCCCATCTCCTCTGCACAGTCAAGATACCTGCTCTGCATCCCCAGAGAAGTGGCTGCAGGATCTCATTTTAGTGAGTTTTGCTACACTTCTGCTCAGCTCAGTGTTTGAGTGGAGCCAAGGTCGCTACTTTTGAAAGCCGCTATAGTCATTAACAGAAATGCCGACACTACCTAGCATCAATCCTGCCTCAGTCTGCACCCCAGGCCTTGACAAGGTCTCCAGTTTGTCCAAGGCAGGCAGTTAACACCAAGCCTAGAGCAGAAGAATTCCAGAGCGAGATGAGTTTGGAGCATTTGGAAAGCTTTTCTTTCACAGCTGTTGGGATAACTTTTCCCCTGCAAATAAAATCTTTTATCTAGGGTCGCCAGGGGAAGGGATACCACCAGCCAAATGGGTGTGACAGCCACTTTATTGCAAGCCATTGAGTTCATGTGTTGCTGACACCTTCCTTTGCCACAGCACAGAAATCACAAGCACCACACACAGAGTTGCCCCAGTTGCCACAGCAGCAAATCCCAGAGCCCAGGGGGCTGGAGCATGCACAGCTACTCCTGTGGGGAGAGACACCCCAATTAATGCTCCCAGTGAGGCACAGGGATGAGTTAGGGGCTCAGCCTTTCTGTAGAAAAGCCTTAGACTGGCCCCCTTCTCCTGCTCTGCTGCAACACTTACCAAGGTCATCCTTGGCTGTATCCTGTCTTAGCTCATCCTGGAGGAAAATCACAGGGCCTTTGCTGGAGACATGGGAAGTACCTTCCTGAAAAGGATGCTCAGCACTCCTTTTACCCCCTACAGAGCAATATGAGGGTTGTAGGTAAGAAGACCTATAGCCCTGAAGGTAGCAAACCTTGTTAACACACAAGAAGCTCTGAAGACCAAAGTTTCCATGTCAGTCCTCACAGAGCTAAGAGACCTCTGAAGACCTCTGCCTTTGTGGCACAAGAAGAGCCCTTAGTCAGTGGAAAGGAGCAGGAAATGCCTTGGCAAGCTATCCATGGCTCAAAGGAATTAGTCCATAGGCTACATATCCCCTACTCCCCAGCCTGGAGACTAGGCCCTTGCTGCCTCTTTGGATAGGGAAGCAGAAGGCCAGGACACTTACTGGCTCTGGCAGGACACGTGGTGGTGCAGGATTCTTGTACAGACTGGTGGCACACTGAAGCGCTGCAGTGCAGGTACACCTAGAGAAAAATGGAACACAGCCTGAAATCCCTCAGGCAGTGTCTGGAGACTGGTGATATCCTGGTGTGGTGCATTGACCCCAGCCAACAGCTAAAGCACCCACACAGTTGCTTCCTCACTCCCCCTATTCTGCCCCAGAAGGGCAGAGAAAGAATAGGAAGAGCAAAAGCAAGAAAGCCTGTAGCTGGAGAGATAAAGAGTTAAACAAGTGAAGGAGAGGAGAAGAGGGAAGATAAAACCTAAAGCACAAGTGATGTAAAGGCAAGTCACCTACCCTGCTCCTACAGACACAGAAGTGCCCAGCTACACTGGAAGATTAAATCCTCCAGTGTTTACTGCTGAGCATAAAATCGTGCACCATGGAATATTCCTTTAGCCAATTTGAGTCAGCTCTGCTGCCTCATAGCTTCTAGCCTACTCCATGCCTACTCACGTGGGGTTGAGAGACAGCAGAATGAGGAGAAAGTCTTTGTGTTCTGCAAGTGCTATTCAGGAAGCAGCAAGAACATCTGTTTTCAACACAGTTTTAGCGACAAATCCAAAGCCACAGCACCATATGGGCTGCTATGAGGAAAGTTAACTCCATACCAGAGCACCCGGTCACAGATGGGGAAAGGCAGGAAAGTCTGTTCGGCTTGTTTCACATCCAGGCTGTAACCTTGGAGCCCTCTGCTGTCCGCTGCAAGGCAGCTTCAAAACCTTTACACCATACGCTTTCAAATTCGGTCAAATCCATCATTACAGCACTTCTCCCTGACACCTGGAATACGGCTGCCCGAGCACCATTGCACTGTGAACCTTGTTAGGTACAGCTGAGACCAATTTTAAGTATTAATTGATCCTAGGAGGGCTGAGCAAATAGTACAAAGCAGGGTGAATTTCATGTGACTTAACTGGAGAAGCTCAATGAGATTCAGAGCCCAAGATGCTTCAAAAGGTACTCAAAGTTATTTCCAAGTAATTTTGGCCAAGAAACGTAGTTCAGAGAATATTAATCAGCATAACTAGAGCACACACCCTAAGCTAATTCACAAGACAAGATAGGATTTGCTTAAGTAAACTACTACCCTTCTAGTAGTCACATTTTCTGTCACACATATAGTGATGGATCTTCTCTCTACCACATTCACCTCAGGGAATAAGATTTCTGGCATCAACCTCTCCCCTTCTGTTTCAGGAGGTGATTTTTCTAGTCTTTGCCCCACTCCCCCAAAAGTCTCATAGTTATGAAGTGGTTCTTACTGCTCACACATTTTACTTGTCTTAAATATGAACTAGGCAGTCAGAACAGGATCTTACCAGCCCGGAGAGTTTCTCTTGGGAAGTGGAGTCCACAAAGGTGAATGTGTAGAGGGTGAAACGCTGATAATGAGAGGGGAACAGTAATCCTGAGGTGAAACTCTGAGGCATCAGCTGTGCCTGATAGTTGTCCCCTGCATAAGGGCACCTGAGGAGAAAGAGTAAGCAGTGAAAAAAGAGCAAGTTATTCCCCTGACCCAAAGTTGTTTACAAGTCACTTACCCATTCACCAAAATTGGCCACTGCAGCTGTTGCTGGGGGTTGGTGCTTGGTGTGGCCCAGCAGTGGTGCAGAACTAAAATCAGGTCTGGGTCTGTTCTCTGAAGGAGCTTGACTTCTGCATAAACAGGGTCTCTCAGAGTCTTCACAACAGGATAGTCACTGTCAGTATAGTAGGAAGTATAGCTTCCATCTGGGACAGAAGAAGCCCAAGAGCCATTTAAGAGCAGGAAGAAACAGGTACAGGCATCCTTTATAGCCATATCAGTAAGTTCGCACCATGGCAGGGAAGCAGTGCTGGGTTAACCCATCAATACTCCACTGTTACTCATCAGAGACCAGAGCCCTGCACTGAGAGGCTTGAGTAGGTCCTGCAAACCTCTCCTACCTGAGGCAACACGCAGCTCCAAAGACAGAGGACCTGGCTGGGACACAGCAGGGAGTGGTGGCAATGTGAAGACCTGAGCATTCAAGGGAATGGAGCTCCCACTGATGGAATAACTACATCGGACATGTAGCCTGGTGGGAAAGGAAAGCTCCAAATCAGGAAAAGAAAAGTCACTCTGATACCTCCTTTCTCCAATATGGCAACATACCATCTGCTTTAATTAGTTATATCCCCTTTCTTCCAACACTTCTTTTAACAAATACTTGAAATTCTCTTTAGTGTTTCAATTTGAGAATCTGCAGAGCGTCACTGGTCAACACCAGCTTTATTCCTACTAATTAGAGACATACCAGTCTTTAACCTACTCCAGTGCCCTCATGTGAATTCAGAGCTTGTGACAAGCAGGAATTTCTCTAGTGACATTGAACACAGTGGCACCCAGCAACATCAGCCCCAGGGTAATACCTGAAAATGCTATCCCTAGTGACAGAGCCAAAGCTCCCAGTCTTCACATCCCTGCTTGCCACCAACTCATTCTCATATATGGCCTGGTCTCCAGTCACCTGGAATGACAGATAGGCATCATCACTGTGGTAAACTCAGGCTGGATCAATATGAGGCTTGAGAACAGCATTTGGCCTCTGGCAGTCTGTAGGATGTCCATTAAGCAGCCAAAGACATGTCAGGCTGTTCCAGCTCTTCCAGCCTAGTGACAGCTGCAGCTCTTACCTGAAAAGTAGTGCCACAGGCAGAGAGTGGAAACTGGTACACAACAAAGGCATTGTTTTTCAGGACAGGGACACAGCCAGTACGGTGTCCACTGGCCAATTGCACTGAGTCCAGGGCAACAGGTGGCAGGGTCACATCCCGAGAAACAGCAATGGAAAACTGTCCATCTGGTGTGCAATGAGCTGTCACTGGAGGAAAAGTTATAATCAGTCTTGAGCTTGGACAAAAGAGGGATGGAAAGGAGGCCCTAACATCACAACCAAGACAAGGCCAGCAAGTCCTGCAAGCTGTCCTGCCTTTAACCCACAAAACAAGTGCTAAGCATGCCAAGACGAGCACAACCAGCTCCAACAACAGCGATTCTGGCCATAAAACCAGGTCTGTGGCAATACACTGGAAAATGCTGGACACATCACTGGGACATGATATTATTGACAGACAAAAACATAGCCCTGAGCCACCTGCCGGAGTGGTACACACCAACCCTGCCCTGCCAGCAAAGGGAGGAATCCTGTTTTGCAGCAGCTCAGGAGGAAGGGAGGACAGCTGCTCAGGCTTACCTGTATTACCAAAGTAGCAAGGCTTCACCCTGTCTCTGGGGTCATAGCAGCAGCCTTGTGCTTCACAGTCTCCTTGGCTGATGGGCAGGGAGGCACACAGCAGCCGGTCCTGGCTAGGAACGGCTGAACAGACAGTACTGCTTGGAGCATCCAGGGCTGGAAAAAACAGCAGGACTTTGCAGCTAAAGCACAAGAGCAGGGGGACAAAGACATGAAGGACACTGGTGGAAGGTATCCTGGTGACTCTGCATATGAATCAAGGGAAGTTAGAGTCAGGTGAGGGTCAAACACATGGCCTGGATCTGTCATAGAAGCCTGCTCAGGAGGGAGCTGCCTTTCCATGGAACAGAGACTCCCCCCGAAGCCATGTACAGGAAACTGGACTTAAATTGGATCTGTCAAGATAAAGTGTTCTAGATCAACTCTTGGCAGTTAAGAAAATCATTGTACCTAGTCTCCAGTTCAATCCTTGAACTTGCAGGCACTCATGTAGCCAGAATACGGCTGGGAGACACAATGAACATGTTCACCTGCTGACCCTGCAGAGGGGCACAAGTCCCCAGGAAGTTGGTGGCTCCCATGTCCAAACCCTCTTCCATGGAGTTTTCTGAACAGCAATAAGCCCCCTCTCCTAGCCCCGAAACTGACTAGGAACAGCCATCTGAAAGGAATGGCACTCATCACCACAAGATTCTGACAGCTGCTTGTATCTTACCAGGAAGGTCCACAGGGCACCTGAGTAGTGTCTCTTCATGAAGAACCTTTTGCCCATCAGCATCTGTTCCTTCAAGCCCAACCAGTATAAGGTAATTGCCATCCTAGGGGAAAACCACACCAGTCAGGACAGCCAGAGCAGCAGTGGTTACAGTCCCAGCAGAATCCCTAAGGTCACTCACCCACTCAAAGACATAACAGCCAGCATAAGAGACCAATACTTTCCTGGAGCCATCTGGAGTCCCAGATACCAAGAGCCCACAGTCAGAGTCATTCTGAAGAGTATGTGCCTTCCCTTCAGTATCTAGGGAAAGAAGACACAGCAGCAGGGGCTTCAGCATCCCACATTGCAGATAGGATCCACTACAACCCTACCTTTCTGTGGGAAACAGGAACCAAGCCAGCATTAGGGTCTGGAACAGCAGTGAGAGGATCCAGCAGCCAAGACCATCTAGATCCAGGCATAGCCCTTTGCCAAATCCTTGACTGCTGTGTCACATAAACAGCCCCCTGATTACACAAGATGCACTGAAGCTGTTCAGCAACACTTCACATCAGAACCTGTTTCTTTCTTCTCATTCCCTTCACCTCTGCATTTGGGCAAAGATATGGCTAAAAAATGCCACTTGACATTGTCTCACTTACCCCAGGTAGTCAATACAAATGACGCATTCCCTTCCCAGCCTGGAGGCAAGGTGAGCTGTAAGCTTTCTTGGCCACAGATCAGCAGGGTAGGATCAGAAAAAACACTGACATGAGCCCCCATAACCAAAGCCAGGTGACCAAGAAGCACCCAGAAGAGCATAGCTCCTGATGCAACCCTAGACTGCCCTACAACACCCATCCTGCTCTCTTGCTAAGGCCCATAAAGTAGCTGTCCTTAGCCTATCCCTTTTAAATTGTGGAGCCAGCTGGGACCAGGAATCCCTGAAGTGTCCAGGTGGACCCAGCCCAGCAGTTTAACACCTTCCATTGCTTTCACCTGAACTCAGCAGAGTCTGCTTGCACTCTTTGAAGAAAACCAAAGGGCAAGAGTTGAGCTTATGTCAAGAAATGGGTCTCTATTCATACTGTGGAGTCCCAGGAGGGTCTTCAAACCTTGTCTCTTACCCTGAGCTCTTCCCACAGCTGGAACATGCAGGAGATCTGTCTGCTTCTTCCCATGCACCCTATTGCTGCTCTAATTGCTCATTACATGGCATGAGTGCAAGAAACTTAGTGACAATGCTCTTTTACTCTTTTAAAGATTATATTGGTTCAAATGCCAGACACAGGATGCTGCTACAAAAGCACAGAAATAGTCCTCCACATAAAGTCTGTGGGAAATCATGGAGCTCAGAAGGCTTTGCACACCTAAACAGTGGTAATTCCCTGTAAACACTCTTGGCTGCAGACTTACAGCCCTGTTTGCAGTGTGGTTGTGTGGAGATAGTTACAGGACTGGTTCAGGCCTGGCTGCTAAGTGGCAGGATGGTGTGCTCTCTGGGACCCCTATCCCAAAAACTGACAGGTGAGCCCCTAAGATGGGCTTGAAACACAGAGAAATGGAGCCTCTGTGATCCCAGAGAAAACTCTGCCTGCCAGCAACCATTGCCTGCCTGAAACTGCAAGGTCTCATGGAAAGCCTTTTCCCCAGCCACACATCAGGCAGCCACACTAAGTGAATGCCTCATTGTCCATCTTTCCATGCATGTTTCTGCATTCATGCAATGGAACTGTGAATGTCTTTACACTTCTGCCCTCAGCAGACCCTCCAGCTCCTGGATGTCTGCACACCACTGTGCAGCCATCAGTACACTGGCCCCAGACAGCCCTCACCACAGTCACGGTGGGCAGCATCTGAGTCTGAGCAAGGCATTTCCTTTGCTCTTTCACCTCAGCCCACAGCCCATCTTTGCTGCACAGCTGTACAGGATGCCAGGATCCCAGCTGGTGAGCTGGTGAAGAATGTCACAGTGCCTGCCTCTGCTAATTTCATGCACCAACCAGAATGGCTGTTCCAAAAAGTGTAAGACCTTGTCAGCAGCTCTGCACAACAGGAGATGAAGGCAATGGATCTTGACAGGCTGCCTGTGTGGCTGAGGCTTGAGCAGCCCTCATGAGCCAGCTGTGCTCCCCACAGTGCCTGCCTGGGCACTGGGCAGCAACAGTGGAGAGGCACTCAGGGAAAACATTTGGACTTTGGCAGGGAGGGAGGCTTCATCTCTTTAGAAGTTGAGCATTGTGCATGCCCAAATCATATCATCACTGTATGACTGCTGAATGCTTCCTTTGATTGCATTACATGCTGATAATTGGGTAAAAATCAGTGAAGTACTTTGGAGCTATAGGGAAGTACTTTTATTACACTTTAACCCATCAATATTTTATTTATGCTGACAGCAAACATGTCTACATGGACTTAAAGGATGATTCTACATGAAACAACCCCGGAAGTGCTGTAGATCCACTGAGGAGTTATGAACCGCCCTTTCCTAATTTCTACACAGACACTAAACAGCTGTGTTTGATCATGTAGGGATGGGAGGCACTTCAAATGAGCCTGAAATCCATAGAAACAAAACACTTTGTTTGAAAGAAGTTGTTATGGAAAGTGGAAAGCAGCCTAGCTGAGATGAAACAGGCAGGTCTCTCTTCCTCAGAAATCTTTTCCTTGCCCATTTGATAGTTCTCAGCATTACAGTGACCCAGCTGTAAGCACCAGTTTAGATAGCACCCAAGGCCACCACAGACAGGAAGGACATGCAGAGGATGAAGGTAGGTCAATGAAACATCTCTGTGGGCCACTAGTCTGATCAATGAGTGCCATGGGAACAAGGGAACTTTGTAGTCAAGGTGGCAAGGTCATGAACACTGGCAGCTGGCAGCCACCTTATGTGGCAATGCAAACTCTCATGAACTTTACTTTCATCAGGTAGAAGTCCATAAACCTACATGAACTTCCATGAACTGCCCTGACAGCATATGAGCTGATGCAGGAATTTGGCCAGCAGATCAGCAACTAGCCAAAAGTTGTTGGCAATTCAGTTTTTCCACCAAAGTATTGAGTATGGCTCTAAGAAGTAAAAGGAGATTTGAAAAGAACAACTAGCAAATTATTGCACCTATGCAAGAGAACAAGGATGACTTAGAACTCCCTTCAGTAGGGAAGGTACAAAAACTTTTGCAAGGGATGGAGACCTTCACTAGCTCCTCTGAGTGAAAGGGAAACTCACATTAACACACTGCTGTACAGCAAACAGCACACTCCCACCAAGCACTCAGTTCACTCAGGCCTCTTGCTAATTCCCACCAAGTCACAGAATCACAGAATCAGAGAATAACGAGGTTGGACGAAACCTCCAAGATCATCAAGTCCAACCCATACCATAACACCTCAACTAGACTATGGCACTGAGTGCCATGTCCAGTCTTTTTTGAAACACATCCAGAGGTGGTGATTCTACCACCTCCCTGGGTAGACCATTCCAGTACTTTATTATTCTTTCTGTGAAAAACTTTTTCTTAATATCCAACATGTACCTTCCTTGATGCAGCTTGAGACAGTGTCCTCTTGTTCTGTCAGTTGCTGCCTGGTGGAAGAGACCAACCCCCCCGTCTACAACCTCCTTTCAGGAAGTTGTAGAGAGCGATAAGGTCACTTCTAAGTCTCCTTTTCTCCAGGCTAAACAACCCCAGTTCCCTCAATCGTTCCTCATAGGGCCTGTGTTCCAAGCCCCTCACCAACCTTGTTGCCCTCCTCTGGACACACTCAAGCATCTCAACGTCGTTCCTAAACTGAGGGGCCCAGAACTGGACACAGTATTCAAGATGTGGCCTCACCAGTGCCAAGTACAGGGGAAGAATGACCTCCCTGTTCCTGCTGGCCACACAGCTCCTAATGCAGGCCAGGATGCCGTTGGCCTTCTTGGCCATCCAGGCACACTGCTGGCTCATGCTCAGTCGGCTGTCGACCAGCACCCCCAGGTCCCTTTCCACCTGGACACTGTCCAGCCACACTGTCCCTGGTTTGTAATGTTGTAGGGGATTTTTGTGGCCAAAATGCAGAACTCGGCACTTAGACTTATTAAACTTCATCCTGTAGGACTCTGCCCATCCATCCAACAGATCTAAGTCTCTCTGCAGAGCCCTCCTTCCTTCCAATAGATCGACACAGGCTCCCAGCTTAGTGTCATCTGCAAATTTACTAATGAAGGACTCAATACCCTCATCCATGTCATCAATAAAAATATTGAACAAAACTGGTGCCAGTACAGACCCCTGAGGGACACCGCTGGTGACTGGCCGCCAGCTGGATGCAGCACCGTTCACCATCACTCCCTGGGCCCGACCATCCAGCCAGTTCCTGACCCAGCAAAGAGTGCTCCTGTCCAAGCCGTGGGCTGCCAGCTTTTCCAGGAGTTTACTGTGGGAGACAGCGTCCCACATCCCCTATCCTTGCAACACCTTCTGATCAGTTTTGCCTGCAAATGTGTCACAGTTCAGGAGAGATGGAGGGATAAGGCCAGACCGAACAAGCTGAGCACAGCCCTGAGGGTTGTTTCTAACAGCCACACCACTGCTGGGACCCCACAGGTATGCAGGCCCTGGAGTAGTCTTGGGCAGGAAGCCTTCAGCTCTTTTTTAAGCCCTTGCAACACACCAGACATGCTCTGCTCTCTCCCAGAGCACCTAGGGAACTTCCAGGGCACTAGTTCCTCATAGTGGAGTCAGACATCAACAGAACAAGAACCTGTGCATGCCAGCTTCCAGCAGTAGGTAGGATGAGCTTCTTTGGTAATTGCAAGTGCAAGGACTAGTTGCCAGGTTGCAATAACCTATACCCAGCCTTGGACAAGTGCATCTCTGTCCCAGCTTGGGAAGCCATTCCTCAGAGACTCTCACAAGTTCTTGATTTCTCTCCTCTCTGCCTCTTTTTCTCCTCTGTGAGACCTTGAAGAGGTCAGAGTCTCAAGGTCTCGTCACTTTTTCTTACATCTTTGTTTAATCTCACCCAGCAAGTCCTTTCTTGTCTATTGTCATGTCTGGAGACCTTTCTGCCCTTGCCAGATGGATATTTTTTTTTCCTCTCTCATGAGGCCAGATACCCCTAGGGAGAGAGACCGAGGCTATTGCTGTGCACTGAGGAAAATACAGTTGCATGTCCTTTGGCAAATCACATGCAGTTCAAACTCTACTAATAATGTCAGGAAGATTTTAGGAACAATGAAGGATGGCTCACACCACTGAAGGCTTCCACAATCAGTACTGATGAACAGAAAACCCAAATGGCACTGAAGTACTTTTAAGTTGCTCTTGTGACAGTGAATTTCTGTGAGTGCCTCAGTAGGAGAGTGTGCCCCTAGCATGACCTCTAACAACTCTAGTTGAAACAAACCAAGTTTTATGGGCACATCACAGATTTCTTAATCTCTGTCGGTGTCTGCAGTTGTTTGAGATAAGGTGTGTCTTCAATGAATAATGAATACCAATAAAAGACTTAGTTTCATAACACAGGGCAATCTAACAAATGATTGACTAGTAACATTGACTCAGCCAAATAACCCAAAACCTGCTCTTGAGCTAACACAGACCTTTGGTATATAAACTCAGATTCTGGCAGCCAGAGTCACTCCCTCCTGAGCTACAGAAGCAAATGGAGCTCCTGGGAGGAGCCACTGTTGTCCTCCTGGTTTGCATTGCTTGCCTGCTCTCCTTTGCAGCATGGAAAGGAAGGTCTGGAAAAGGGAAGATGCCTCCAGGACCAGCTCCCCTTCCCATTCTAGGTAACCTGCTGCAGGTGAAACCAAATAACTTGGCCAAAACCCTTGAGAAGGTAAGGCCACTTCTTCTCTCTTTCTTCTGTGGGTGAGAAATGTGTGGGACCTGTGCATGGGGTCAACCTGTGGCTATAGCTTGATGACTTGCAATTCCAGGGGAGCAGAAAAGTCATGAAGATTGCAGCTGTCCCCTCTCATTGCTGTTGCGATGTTGTTCAGGGCCTGATAACTGGGACCCATCTCCACACCTACATTTACCATGAGAGAACCACATCTTGATGTTACCAGTGTGTGAGGCTAATTGTCTGCAGTGGGAGGCAGCAGCAAGGAGACTTTCCCACTCTTCCTCACTATTTGCTCCATGGCCATGTTCTCTCTTGCATTTTTACAGCTCAGTGAAGAGTATGGACCAGTGTTCACAGTGCACCTGGGCTTGAACCCAGTGGTGGTGCTGCATGGACATGATGTGGTGAAAGAAGCCTTGGTTGATCGTGCGGACGAGTTTGCTGCCAGAGGACACATGCCAATAGGAGACAGGGCTAACAATGGATTAGGTATGTTGGCTGACTGAGCTCCTTCTGAGGAGAAGGGAAGGGCTGAAGATGCGTTCAGCAGATTAGAGCTGGAGTGTACTTTGCATGAGGGAAAACTGCAAGGGGTGGGTGGCCAGAGAGGGCTGTAATTGCTGACTTCCACCCCTCAAAGGGGTGAGGTAGCAGAGAAGGGGAGCCAGATTGTTCTCAAAGATGGGCAGGGAAATGGCAAGGGGCAGCAGCCACCAGCTGCAGCAAGGGAAATTGTGTGTGGGTGAGTGATGAATTATTCACAAGGAAGTTGGGTCAGTAGCAGAGAAGGCCAAAAGCAGGCAGTTGGTCTACAGAACCTCCAAACCACAGTATGCTGTGACACTACCATGTCAGTGCTCTCCAGGGACAGGGCTCACTGTCACCATGAGCCACTGTTCATCTCACACCCAGCATGCCCAAGCCAGGTTTTCCCTCTCCTTCTTCCTCTGCAGGGATTGTTTTTAGCAACAGTGAGCCATGGTTGCAAGTCCGGCGGTTTTCTCTCACCACTCTGCGGAACTTTGGAATGGGGAAGAGGAGTATTGAAGAGAGGATACAAGAGGAATCTGACTACTTGCTGGAAGAGATCAACAAAACAAAGGGTACAGTCCATGTTTAATACATTTTATGTTTGAAAAAATAGGCTGTATTAAAGGGAGCTCACATCTTCAGCAAGGAATGAAGTTCCTATGGATTTGGTCCATGCACCAGCTACCTCTTATTACAAAGCTGTAATAATTTTGTGATCATGTTCTGTTCTGTTTGGAGGACCCTTCTGTGTCACTCAGAGTCTGTGATCTGATATTTCCAATAACAACCAGAGTTCAGATTACCCACAGTAGAAATCAGTAGACATAGAACATTTTGTGGCTTTTTTTATAGTCTGTAACTTTTCTGAAATCACAGGAACACCCTTTGACCCAACCTTCATGCTGAGCTGTTCTGTGTCCAATGTTATATGCTCCATTGTCTTTGGGAAACGATATGATTATAAAGACAAGAAGTTCCTGGCCCTGATGAACAACATGAACAACATCTTCGAGATGATGAACTCCCACTGGGGACAGGTACATTCAGTAGGCATTTCACAGTGGCAACATCCTCCCAGGAGAGCAGGAGGCCTCCCTCCGAATGAAGTTCCATTTCAGTCTTCTATTTAGGACCCCATCAATGCTCTGCTGCACAGAAGGGGTTTCATTCAAGAGTGAGACACTCCCTCACCAACGGAATTGGCTTTGCCAGCTAAGTGCAGCTTCCCAATAGTCCTGGATACCCTTCTTCCCCACTTGTAAGGTTCCCACTATTACTAAGCAAGCCCTGTCAGACTGCCCAGCCTCAAAGTCCTTCTGCTTGCCTCATTTCACAGGGTTGAGGCTTTTCTTGGCTTTTTGCTAACATCAAAAGGATGGGACAAATTTATACATATAAAAATCATACGAGGCACCTTCATGTTTCTTTCCTTCCAGCTGTACCAGATGTTCTCAAATATCCTGGATTACTTGCCTGGCCCACACAACAATATATTTGCAGAATTTGATGCTCTAAAAGCCTTTGTAGCAGAGGAGGTGAAGTCGCACCAAGCCTCCCTAGATCCCAACTCCCCTCAGGATTTCATTGACTGTTTCCTCAGCAAAATGCAGGAGGTAAGGAGACAGATGGCCTCAGCTCATCCCCAAACACACCTATGCTGAGTCCTTCCCTCTCATAAGTAACACAGACATTGGGACAACCCCTTCCCAGTCAGCTTTGCAATGGGAAAACAGCAAATACCCCAGATATTGCCTGTATTAGAGGTTATAGCTCTGGGTCTGAGTGCTCAGCAGCCACCACTACCTGCAGCTGCTTGGAGAGGGAGAGCTTGCTCTGCTCTCACCAAAACACAGGGACTTTTTAAGTCTGGTCTTGCAGTTCTTTCACTGGAAAGCAGTTGGCACAGCAAACAAGCAGTGGAGTACCATTAAGTGCACAGCTCAAAAGAAGGTTGATCTGGGATTGAGTTTACTGCTCAAGGTAGCATTGCAATGCCCCAGATGGCTGCTGCACCTTAGCAGAGAAATGCAACAGCTCTAGGAGAAAAGGGAGGCCTGGGATGACATGAGAAAGGGCCACTTCTCTCAGCTCAGCCAGAGAAACAACAAAGCCTTTTTCTTAGGAGAAAGATCATCCCAATTCCAGTTTCCACATGAAGAACCTGATAACAAGTGCCTTCGACTTGTTCATTGCTGGAACTGAGACAACGAGCACCACTGTACGATACGGGCTTCTGCTTCTTCTCAAATACCCAAAGATACAAGGTATCAGTTTGCGAGCTCTTCCTCTCTAGCTATTCCCCTGGGCTGGGCACATGTCCAATGCCACATCATTCTCCCAAATATCCCCCTCATATCTCTCTCTATCCTTCCCTCTCTCTCCCTCTCTCTCTGTGGAACCTGTGTCCACATCTTTATTTAGCCAAATCAATAGAACTTTCCTTGCATGGGCAGCAGTGGAGCTGTGTTCTAGTCAGCACCAAAACCAACATAATGCTCCTGCCATCTATGATTTGTAAACAGCTTAGGGCAACCTATTGAGATAGGTTTGGTTTTATTTACCCATTTGATGGTTTGTGCTTCTCATGACAGAGAAAATTCAAGAAGAGATTGACCAGGTAGTAGGACGATCAAGAAAACCTTGTGTGGCTGACCGGACCCGGATGCCCTACACAGATGCGGTGGTCCATGAAATCCAGCGCTTCATCTCTCTTATCCCCCTGGCTCTCCCTCACACTGTGACCAAAGACACCAGCTTCAGAGACTATGTTATTCCTAAGGTTAGCTCCCTCAAGTTCAGCAGTTCTTAGGCTGTCAGTTACAAGCCACGAGTTAGAACTGTTGTGGCCTGACCTTGTTTTCACCCAGCCCTTTGTGAGGGTTTTATTCTCAGGCAGCTGTAGCTCACTTGCACTCCCTTGTTGATGCTCCATGGGCCAAGACTAGAACAGGAGCTCTGACCAACACCTTTGTTCCCTTGCTCTGCATCTTTACCTATCTGCAGAAGCACAGTAGGTTCACAAAAATGGCAGCAAAGTTGAGGAGCTGCTTACCACCATCCAGGACAGCCTGTGCACATGCTTGAGGGCAAAGTCAGTTGCTGGTTATTGAGCAAAGAAAGACCTCGAGCCACAAAATGCTGTAGGGTATGTCTGCATTCAATGGAACAAACCAACCTGTTTACTCTGTTCTAGCACACTTCCTGAGGCAGTCTCTGCTGGCCACTGCCAGAGGCAGGCTGGTGGGCTAGAGCAGCCCATGGCTCGGCCTGGCCCACTGCAGCACTGCGCATTGCTCTTCTGGGTGACTGTGGGCAGCTGGGAAACAGCAGTACATGGGCTGTTGGTGGTGTGATTTCCAGCTGTCTGTGTAAAATCATATGGCAGGACCCAGAGAACTGCTCAAATTCCAGCAGAGAACTCTTGTGACATCGCTGCTGATTAGTCCAGCCCCTGTTAATGGCTGGTCGGGAAGTGGGAAGGTAGAGGATTGTTGCAGGAGAAATTTGTCAGGAGAAAGGAATTGAGCTTCTTTTCCACAACCTTGTGTGCTTTTGACTTTTTGGGCTCACAGAAAAGAAGGGACATGGTGCATCTACAAGGTCATTATTATGAAATACCAAGAAAGAGAAGAATTAGGTGGGGTGTCCCCTGATGACCAGAGCAAAGTGAGGATAAATGTTCTGGAGGCGAGAGGGAGCATTCAGGAAGAGCAGCCAACAACTGCTGTGACATTCAGTAGGGTCTCCCTAAAGCTGCCTCCTCTAAAGGGTCCCCAAAGGGAAACCAAAGGCAGTGGTAGGGTTATACACGGAAGCACAATCTCAACTTGGCAGGCAGTCAGGTTGAGTGATTTAATTTGCCTGCCTTTCATGTTCTGCTCTTCTTGTGTTGCTTCAGGGCACCACGATTTTCCCCATCCTCAGTTCTGTCCTCCATGACAGTAAAGAGTTTCCAAACCCACATGAGTTCAACCCTGAACATTTCTTGAACAAGAACGGCACGTTTAGGAAGAGCGACTTCTTCATGCCCTTCTCAGCAGGTAAAGCACAGTTTTGCTTTTTTCCTCTCTCTGTCAGCCTCCTCCTCTGGAGACCACCCTGCCTTTCCCTGCAACACACACTGCCTCTTCTCAACACAATCCCACTGGTGCTTCCTTGGGGCTCACTGCTCTCTGGATAACTCCTCCCTGCTGCTTGCATCTCCAATGGCATGTCCCATCTTCTTCAGGCCTCATGGCTTCTCAAATCTCCTACTAGGGGTTGTCAATGTAATGACATGAATGGGATCCACTGACACTGTCTAAAATACCCAAGTTGTCCTGAATGAATCTTTTTGTGGTAACTCTACTTTTCCCCAGTAAATTTGAAGTACCTCTTAGGCTATGTGCAACCATTCTCCTACTGATAGGCCAAATCTTCCACTTCCTCACCTGTGCTTTATGTCACTCTGCTCTCTCTCATCTTGACTCTTGTGGTGTTTCCTCCATGGTTAAGTCTTCTTCTCCTGTTCTTCCTTCACACACCCATCCAAACTGTCAAGGGTCTTTTGCCAACAAATTCTTCTCTTGAAAATATCCTCAGTAACCCTGACAGTCATCTCACTGCTATGGTTGTGTGTAGTAAACAAAGCTGTGCAACCCAGCCGCTTAGTACAAACTCTGGTCTACTCAGAAACACCCGTTGAGTACTATTTGCTGCTTTTACTTTCAGGAAAACGAATATGCCCTGGAGAGGGCCTGGCACGAATGGAGATATTTTTACTCATAGCCACCATCTTGCAGAACTTTACCTTGAAGTCTGTTGTCAACCCCCAGGAGCTCAACATAACCCCGACTCTGAGTGGGACAGGCAATGTACCTCCTGCCTATCAGCTCTGTGCTGTCCCCCGCTGAAAAGCACTGAACCACTCTCCCCAGTGTCCTGAAACTGGCTGTTCCTTTACATCTCCTTTACTAAAATCAACAGCAGGAATATTGGCCCACCTTTCCCAGGCCTTCAGGAAGGCAGTCCAAACACAGGTACACGCACAAAGCAGAGACTACTGAAGGCTCATGGAACTTCACCACACCCCAGGAGGCCCTGGGTGACATTGCAGCCTCTTGGACTGGTGCTCTGTCACAGGATCACTGAGTGCAGTGGCTGCATCAAACAGCTCCAACACAGCTCCTGCAGCACATCCCACCAAGACCATGCTTTGCAGATGGATAGTGCTGCATGTGTGTACCTTAATGATCCAATAAATAAAAATCTATTTATGAAGATTTGAGCTTTATTTAATTTGGGTTGGGGCACTGCCCACATCTGCTGCTGCACTGCAGAGTAGGTCTGCAGAGCCTGTGGCCAGCACCCTGTGGGAAGGGCTTTCCCTCCTGGGCAAGGATCCTGTCTTTGTCATTCACTGTGCTCACTGCTGCTGCCTGCAAGGAGCTCCACAGCAGTCGCAGCACACCTCCAGCCAGGAAGGCTCACAGTGCTGGAGAAGAAGGGTGTCCTACAGCCTAGGGGCTTTCTGCCAAATGAAAAGAATGCAGTCATGCTTTTTGCAGGATGTTGCAAGGAGATCACTTTTACCTGAGCATTGAAGACTGCAACCAACTCTCTGGCTGCTCTTTTGCTATCATCAGTATCACTGCAGGGATTTAGATGTTCTTTATTAAAATGAATTAATTTAGGAAAAGGGTAGTGTCTCTTTTTTCTGGCCCCAGCTACAATTTGGTGTTCTTCTTTCAGTAAGAGGATGGATGGTTTTCATAAAAATATTCCACCAGAGATGACTTTTTTCTGGGCTTCTTTGTTCCTGTGGGCTGTGGTTATGTTTGGATGTTCAGTTTGTTGTGTTTGTCTTGATCTTCATTTACATAGATACTTGTTGTACCTTGCATCATGGTCATATAAAAGTCCTAGTGGCAAAACATAATTCCTGTGATTGATTGTCACAAGGCACTCAGAGACCATGTGAGTACTGCAGAGAAAACAGTGTGCAAGAATTCCCACCTCCCTTTGGAAATGTTTAGCATCATTTTGAAGGAAATATATTTGCCCACATCTCAGGTCTATGCTTCCTTGTCCCTCCATTTTTTCCCATGAAGGCAGCAGCTCTAATGCTTGTGTACTCTAAAACAATAGCAAACCATCACTGATTGCTGATCTGGGATTGCAATAAATGCATAGATGTGCAAGCAGAAATAGCAGTCATGTATGACACCCAGGAACAATGGGGAGGAGATTACCTTGAGCTTTCCATTAGTCTAAGGCTGCCGTAAAAGCCAGTCCTGCAATCAGGAACTCAGCAGCCTATATGCTTTGTTGAGAGTTAAAAATGGCTTACATCTGGAGGTCTTGGAGGGGATGATTCATATTCCTGCCTACTGGGATGCTGATTCATCTGAGGCAATGAACAAAACAGTGACAAACAACATCTATCAGCAATTCACAAACAACTGCATGAGAAGCACAGGGCAGCGAGAAAATGTTACTAAACAGCTCCAGAATGCAGGACATGCTCAGGAGATAAATAACAACATGGGGGATAATATTTGGGATAATATCCAACATATCCTAAGGTGGATGCAAAAATGCTCTTTCTTTTGGAACAACAACAGGGTCACTTGACACCTGCCCATGAGAACAATCTTGCAGAGGTCCGCTTCATAATCCAGGCCACCAGCCTCCTCTGCTCCAAGTGCCCTAAGACCAGGCAATACCTCCAGGACAGAAA